>NC_064641.1:68356761-69663844 GCF_023864345.2 Schistocerca serialis cubense | reverse complement strand
TAGTATCAAATATTGCTTCAAGGTGAAACACTATTATAAAACTGAAATTAAATTCAAAGACAGTACGTAGGATTCAAATTAGGCCGTTTAAGTGTCTACAATGTTACTGCCACTCTCCATAACAGTGCTATCAATCTTCAGTGGAGACACTGAATCAAGATACTTGTTGCAGCTGCTGGAACATTTTTGATGGGCCTAAACTGGTTGCCTTTATGGTAAAACATTGCATGAGGTTGGTTGATTGGTATATTGTTTGGTTTATTTGTGGTGAGGGGACCAAACAGTGAGGTCCCATTGGATAAGGGAAGGAAGTTGGCCATGCCTTTTCACAGAGACTATCCCGGCCCTTGTATGAGAGACCTAAATGAAATCACATAAAGCCACACTTGTATGATAGGGTGGCTAAGGAAGGTTGGAGTGTTTCTGGTACTCAAAAACTTCCTCGTCAATAACACAGTGTTGTTTGACAGGTCATCATGTTGAACAATGCATGATGGATTTCATGTAGATGAGCTAAGCTTTAGTCCCACATGACTGAGTACCTGAATGCAATATGCACATTTCATCAGCACAAACACCTTGTCAATGGCTCTTCTACAATTAAATATAATGAGAATACATTTTATACATTCTTTCACTTCTTTTCCAGTTTGGTGAAGCTGCAGTGTGCCACTATTAACTATTCCTTTTTGTTTTTGGGTTGCACATGAGTACCCAGATTTCACTGTGATTATTATTCACTGAAGAAAACTGGGTACAATTTTCATATGCTTTGATAATTAACCAAAACTTCTTTCCAAATATTTGCACTAATTTTATTTACATTTAGAATCTCAGTAGCAATGTAATGCACACCCATTTTAGTCTCTCTAAGAATACTGAATATCATTCTGATTTTGAATCAAATTTCTTTCATACATTTTGATATGAGATTCCTTATTTTCGTTACACTGTCTTTCAACAGAACTTCACAATTCTTGCACAGTTTGTTCCAGGAGGAACACGTAAAGACGCATAAAAATGGAGCACTCAGTAGAACGAAAGTCCAGTGATCTCACTGGCCAATCCATTCCGTAGTTATTGTAATCCTTCAAATAGTGTCCAAACTGACCTTCTGTGGGTGCTTGAACATTATTGTTTTGAAGAATAACTTCTGCTCCTATTCCCATAAGTTTTATCTTTAACAATAATTAAACATGTCTTTGAAAAAAAAATTATATCCTGAAATTATCATTATTGTAAGATGCTACTTCCATATTTTGAATATTCTGGTGTTACGTAGTCACAAAGAGCTACTAGAGTGAAATCTGATCAAAATCCACACTTGTACCTCTATATTTACACCTATGTGTCAAACAGTTGCAATGGGGAGTGTCATAAATTATTACTTGTCATTGTCCACATTCCATTCACAGATGCTGTGGAGATGAAAGGGATTGCTGTGACACTTCTGTTCTTGGTCCAATCCTTCTAATTTTACAATCAGAACCTCTGCGCAATTCATAGGTATAGAAGATCAGTATGTTCTGTAAAGACGGGTTTTCAAAATTTTATGATCAGTTTTTATGGTACTGCAGAGGAGGCCATGAAGCTTACTAAAATACATGCAATACTCTTGTGTATATGGGTCAAGTAATGTTAGATGCATTATAAGCTCATTTGCACAGCACATAAAGCTGCCTCTAGAATCAGAGTGCATCAAGAATCACTTGTCTTGCTTGACAAATTCTACAGGTATCGCATGTTTCCTGCCATGTAGATTATATCACACCACTATTTTCAACCCTTACTGCAGATAAAGATCAGCCACATATGGAGGAACTTGGTCTCATATGGTCTGTCTGTCCAGTCAAAGACGCATCCAAATGAACTGTTACAGTTGCACCTGAGTGGTCTCCAATATAACTGTACAAAATATATTGTGACATGTGAAATTATATGTGACATGTGAAATTATAGAGTCGAGGCCAGTGGTCGATTTCCTTGTGATAATCTTGGTTTTTGGGTTTTGGCCAATGTCCCAATAAGCTGATGTCACCAAGGAAGTAAATAAAATATCTGGCACTGAAGGACGAACTCTGGGGTAGTACCTAACTTGGTTAGTCCCAATACAGCCTACAAGAATTCAAACTTAACACTCTAATGTTAACTGCTAACCAATTTTGTGTATTTTCATCCGGTAAAACAAAGTACGAGAAATCTTTTGTAAATATTCAGCAACTCTAAATGGTCAGCCATTACATCAAATATTCAGTGTAACAGTGTAATTTATTACATACCTGACAAACAGGATATTCAAATACACCTATTATTTATGATTCTATATCAAACTATAAAATGTTGCCCTTTTCCATCCATTCAAAGTTGTTGTTAAGTATGATGGTGGCAGTCTTGGGCACTCAACAGTATGGTTATCAGTGCCTTAGTTGAAAATGCAATTTATAAACCGAGCAAAGAAGTCTTTCTTTATAAGCAATGTTACTATGATGGTGTCTTGTGGAAATAATTTGCAGCTTTTTTTCAGAATCTGTAACAATGTCAACATTTAGGAAGACATGAAGGGCTGCTCTTATGGGCCAGACCCATGGGGAGAACCAACCATGCACCACCCCACTAATGCGAACACTGTTCGACTCAATACTGTCTCAGACTAGGCCCTTTCACAACCTTGTCTATTATCACTAGGGAGTCCACGCTGAGGGACCAATTGTGTTAGAGATGAATGATTCAGCTCTTTATAATATTAAACGCTTTTCAACAAATAAGCAGCTTTTGCAAGTATCAAACAACGTCAGAATTTGGCTGGGTGAGGACGGCCCGCTCTGGGAAAGGCCTGGAGTGAGAACAGGCTTCTGGACAACATTTCTGCAGCTCTCTTATTCCCTAAATCTCACCAGTCTTTCTCATCATCCCTCTTCTTTCCCCTTCAGCCCTTCTGTCAGAAGGAGCCACTGGCTCCAAATGCTTGCATATTTCCTTAACTTTTACATGTGTGGGTAGATTTTTTTTTTATCTATTCAAATATAACTTCACAAATTGGTTATTTATTAATATAATTAGTGTAATTAGTTTCATGAAACTGTCTGACACTTAATGGTATCTAACATAATTAACTGGCCCAATAAAACATATCTTTGTGCATTAAATACAGTTTTTCAATATTATTTAACAAATTTTTACACACAAAGACTTTACTTGAATCACAGATGTGGATATGTTAAACCTTCACCGTAGTAAAAACAGCTTCAAGTACATTTCTTATATATTTACTAAGTGTGCAGACAAGTTATCCAAAGTATTACACTAAGCAGGACTTAATTACCTGTGTTAAAATGTGCTATTAACATGCATATATCCTACAGAAAATTATATGAAGACATCTGAATTCTCTTTCAATAAAATGTGAAGAAGCCCAAATTTCCGGTACAAAAAACCATGTGGGTTATTAGTTGAAGACAAAGCTGAAATAGAAATCATGCTGGAAGTTCCCATGATGACCCTTCTGAAAGACCAAACTATGCCTAAAACTCATCTAAATTGACCTCCACCACTTAGCGAATACTGTTATGTATGAAGATTGAGTGGAACACCACAGTTAAACCACCAAACCCATATTGTGAAAATGTTCATCTTCTGTGAGTTCTCTGTGGTCACATTACTCACATGACGTGATGTCATTTCCTAATAATGATGATTTGTGGTAATATCACTACTGCATAGCCAACAGCAGTCATGAATGCAAAGTTTCATATCCACATCCCCATAATCCTATGTCTGCTGAAAAGAAATTTCTTTTGTAAGAGCCATGTAATTCAACAAATAAAAAGACTAAAATAAAAAAAAATACAATAGTTCTTTGAAGTAACACATTAGAAGGTACAGTTATTGTAGCGCTATCTCCTATTTCTAGGAGATAGATAGAGAGAGAGAGAGAGAGAGAGAGAGAGAGAAAGAGAGAGAGAGAGGGCGGGGGGGATGGGGGCGGCAGAGAGAAAATGTGAATATATATTGCACATTAACATAATGTGAATATATATTGCACATTAGCATAACTAAGTTCATTTGAAAGTACGAATAATAATTAATACACAAACATTGCCTGAATATTCTGCATTGCATTATTTCAAAATACCCCCTTTTCAGATACCATACTTCCTAGGGACAAAAAGAGAGGCTGGAGCAGCAAAAGACATACAAGGTCTGTTCAAAAAATTCTGGAATATTCGTAATTTTGTGCCAATGGTGTGTTGGAGCGAAATGCAGTTGGCATCCCTGCATACACTTATGTTTAATGTGTAACTGCCAGAAGTTTCATTATTGTATGTCTATTAGGTATTGTTCAGTGCTCTATTGAATACAACATTGAGTCGCACAGCTCGCAAATTTTGAGGTGGCAGAGTTGCAGGAGCAACACAACTGCATTAAGTTTTGCACGAAACTCAATAAAACCTTCACAGAGAGAGACAAACTGATGCAGGAAGCCAACAGTGATGAGTGTTGAAGCTGTACTGGGTGTTACAAATGGTTCACATGGCTTAAAAATGGCTGCGCAGAAGTTAAAGATGACCAGCCTTCAGGACGCCCTTCAACATCTACCAACAATGCTCATGTCAAGAATGTCAATGAAATTGTGTGTGCCAATCGAAGACTGATTGTCCAAGAGACTGCACTAGAATGTAGCATTTCAGTTGGATCATGTCATGAAATTGTGACACAGCATCTTGGAATGCATCACACTGCCACCAAGTTCCTCCCACACCTCATGAGTCAAGACCAGAAATACTGCCTCACAATCTGTGAAGAGCTTTTGGATCATGCAAATGAGAATGAGATGTTCCTTAAGAGAATTGTAAATGGTGATGAGATGTGGGTCTACAGTTATTGATGTTGAGACAAAGATTCAATCTCCACAATGGATCAAGAAAGGTTCTTCAAGAAAAAAAAAAAATAATAATAATCTCAGCAGGTCAGGTCAAATGCCAAAGTCATGCTGATAGTTTTCTGTGACTTTGAAGGATTAGTTCATAAAGAACCATTGCACAAGGACAAAGTGTTAATCAATGGTACTATCGGGACATGTTGTGACGCCTGTGAGAAAATATGAGAAGGAAATGGCCTAAAATGTAGTGAGACAAGTCATGGCTCTTGTGTCACAATGATGTACCCACACATTCATCCCTTTGGCATTTGACTATTGCACAAAAAAATGAAATCACTGTACTGCCTCATCCTCTGTACCCTCCAGACGTGGACCCTGAGGACCTATTTTTTTTTTTTTTTTTTTTTTAATTTCCATGAAAACCCCTTTGAAAGGCTGAAAATTTGCAATGATAGACGAGATAACAGAAAATCTGCAGACGGGACTTTGTACATTCCAGCAAGTCATACCAAGTCTGCTTCTAGAAATGAAGACTGCATCAAGAGTGGTGCATCAATTGTGGAGGAGAGTATTTCGAAAGAGGCCATGCACAATAAGTAGAAGGTAAGTGCAGAAAAATTTTGTGGACAAAGTTCCAGAATTTTTTGAACAGACCTCGTGTATCGCTGAAAATGTGAATGACACCATAACTACACTATTTTAGATAAATATTAAATTCCTTTTTCAATTATTACCTTTATGTCTATAACAATTAAACAACTAAATAATAGAAGACTAAAAACATGCTATTTTTGTAGTCAAGTAGTTCATAAGATTGCAGTGATTTAAATCAATAACTCAAAACTAATAATTTAACACATACATTCATAACATTTTCTTTTAAGTTCTGCTCCACAGCTTTTATAACATGCATTTTGATGAGAAACAACCATAAATGTCAAAGCTAGCCACAGAAAAACGAAAATTTTTAGCAGCTTTATGGTGGTGTCACATTAAAAAATATTAAATTCATAATGGATATTCAGCAAAGAACTGTTCAGAAATGAAGCTATTACAGTTACAAGATTATTTTTTGTCCCATTATTCTTGGACGGACACACACACACACACACACACACACACGCACACACACACACACACTCCCTTCATGCTTATTTGTATTTACTTTATCAAATGACAGTGACTGACTGAATAAAGAAGGTCTCTTTAATTTTCCTGTAGGCAGTATCTATCTTACCCCTCGTGAGATACGCCTCTACATCCTTACATTTGTCCTCTAGCCATCCCTGCTTAGCCATTTTGCACTTCCTGTTGATCTCGTTTTTGAGACGTTTGTATTCCTTTTTGCCTGCTTCATTTACTGCATTTTTATATTTTCTCCTTTCATCAATTAAATTCAATATTTCTTCTGTTAACCAAGGATTTCTACTAGCCCTCGTCTTTTTACCTACTTGATCCTCTGCTGCCTTCACTACTTCATCCCTCAAAGCTACCCATTCTTCTTCTACTGTATTTCTTTCCCCCATTCCTGTCAATTCTTCCCTTACGCTCTCCCTGAAACTCTGTACAACCTCTGGTTCTTTCAGTTTATCCAGGTCCCATCTCCTTAAATTCCCACCTTTTTGCAGTTTCTTCAGTTTTAATCTACAGGTCATAACCAATAGATTGTGGCCAGAGTCCACATCTGCCCCTGGAAATGTCTTACAATTTAAAACCTGGTTCCTAAATCTCTGTCTTACCATTATATAATCTATCTGATACCTTTTAGTGTCTCCAGGTTTCTTCCATGTATACAACCTTCTATCATGATTCTTAAACCAAGTGTTAGCTATGATTAAGTTGTGCTCTGTGCAAAATTCTAGCAGACGGCTTCCTCTTTCATTTCTTAGCCCCAATCCATATTCACCTACTACGTTTCCTTCTCTCCCTTTTCCTACACTCGAATTCCAGTCACCCGTGACTATTAAATTTTCGTCTCCCTTCACTATCTGAATAATTTCTTTTATTTCATCATACATTTCTTCAATTTCTTCATCATCTGCAGAGCTAGTTGGCATATAAACTTGTACTACTGTAGTAGGTGTGGGCTTCGTATCTATCTTGGCCACAATAATGCGTTCACTATGCTGTTTGTAGTAGCTTACCCGCATTCCTATTTTCCTATTCATTATTAAACCTACTCCTGCATTACCCCTATTTGACTTTGTGTTTATAACCCTGTAGTCACCTGACCAGAAGTCTTGTTCCTCCTGCCACCGAACTTCACTAATTCCCACTATATCTAACTTTAACCTATCCATTTCCCTCTTTAAATTTTCTAACTTACCTGCCCGATTAAGGGATCTGACATTCCATGCTCCGATTCGTAGAACGCCAGTTTTCTTTCTCCTGATAACGACATCCTCTTGAGTAGTCCCCGCCCGGAGATCCGAAAGGGGGACTATTTTACCTCCGGAATATTTTACCCAAGAGGACGCCATCATCATTTAATCATACAGTAAAGCTGCATGCCCTCGGGAAAAATTACGGCCATAGTTTCCCCTTGCTTTCAGCCGTTTGCAGTACCAGCACAGCAAGGCCGTTTTGGTTATTGTTACAAGGCCAGATCAGTCAATCAAGCAGACTGTTGCCCTTGCATCTACTGAAAAGGCTGCTGCCCCTCTTCAGGAACCACACGTTTGTCTGGTCTCTCAACAGATACCCCTCCGTTGTGGTTGTACCTACGGTACGGCTATCTGTATCGCTGAGGCACGCAAGCCTTCCCACCAACGGCAAGGTTCATGGTTCATGGGGAGTGAATATCAGTACTTATATCCAGGGGCAACTTAAATGGAAAGAAAGGGCAGAACGTAAGGGTTTAATATCTCATCAAAAACTAAGTCCATTCAAATTATCCTGGACCTGGAATGTACTTACAACAAGTCCTATGCAATAAACAAGAAAATAAGAAGCAAGGCTGAATAGAAACTGTGACTAATGAAATATTGTGTGTGTGCAATCACAAGCATCTATATGATACAAAGGTCACATGATAATCTAACAGGACAGACCATACCATAGCTCGGAACCATGAACATCAACCAGGAAATGAGTATCAACTGCAGCCGGTTGCCAACGTGCAGGCGCATCACCCCAGCAGAAGTTGTCGCCCCCGTTTCATCAAACTTCCGCATGTCAATGCGCTCAGGCTGGCCATCAGGAATGTTCTACGGATCCACTCACTGCCACATGACAACAGCTGCTTTGGTCATTGCCTCTTTTCCAAGAACATTGCATGCGACACACAAACGCAATCACTACCAAGAAGTCAGCCAGGAACAGATGCATTTAAACCCCTCCTGACCAACCCTCATCATTGAACAGCTGTGCAGTAATGTGATGTCCAGCCTGTGTTGTTCAAAATGCCATATCGATGGTGTGGCCAACTCTGCAATCACCAGGCTTTAAACCTCTGCCTGCCACTTAGAGCATTCAGGTGAACAGGCACCTCAGCATTCCACCACTTTTACAGAACTCTGAAAAGGGGCATCCGAGCCACTCATCCCCCCCCCCTCCCCCCTACTGCTGAGGTATCAAAAAAGAACTTCCCTTGACGTAGCAGCCACATTGAAGAGACACACACTCAGCACTGTCACCTATTGACACCAGGCCAGAGATTCTGTGACACTGACATTAGCAGCTTCAAAGTCCAACGACTGCAAACAAACAGTAATAAAGAAATACTTTATCTATGAACTGTCTTCTTTGCTTGCTCCTGTATCCATCTTTGGTAGAGAACAGCTGCCCACACCTGCCATCTCAAAAACCCTGTAATAATTGCCAACAGAAGTGTGTCTCACCCCAGCAATCTTATTATAATTCAGTAGGCTACATGTTAACTGGTGACAAAACATTTACACTTAAAGGAAAATAATCCTCCCAATCTGATTTTATAGTCTCTCCATGTAATAGAAAGATAAAAAAAGTGACAGTTCAGTCATCTCTTAATAATCAACAGTCAACAACATTCTTTGTGGGCCCAACACAGTCTGACTCCTGGAACAACATATAAAATAAAATCAATCAAATCATTAGATTCATTGTTTGTATCCTCTTATACTTAATTTCTAACCCTGTTAACTACACTGAGGAAAGTGGCACAATCTACACATAATACTGAATTCCCCCCACCATGTTTTTCGGGCTGTGTGTGAAAGCTAAACTCAGAAACTACAACAGGGATTTAGATATGGTTTGTGCTAACAGATGACTGATTTATGAGAAATGTTTGTATATTACTTTTTACCACTATGTCAGAGAAGTCATCTGCCTGTGTGAAGCCAAAGCAAGTCCCTAGTATTTAAGATATCAACCTTACATTCAGAAGGAACAAGTGTCAAATCCCCATCCAGACATCTAGATTAGGTTTATAGTTGTTTCTCGAACTGCTAAATGTGGATTTAAGTGGACAATATCTTGATCCATCATTGTCCAGTCAGAGCATGTTCCCTGTCTACAATGGCATTGTCATTAAACCTTAACCTGCCTTCCCATTAATTTTGTTATTCTTTGCTTATTTAATGTCTCACTTACTCATGAATTCCTTTCTTGTGCCAGGCAATAATTTTTTTTTTTTTTTTTTTTTTTTTTTTTTTTTTTTTTTTTTTTTTTTGGGGGGGGGGGGGGGGGTGTTTGATTACAGACCAGTATAACCTAAATCATACACAGAATGTGAAAACGAAGTTAAAGTCACTAGATAATATTGGGAACATTAAAACATAATTTTACTGTTAGAAAAGAAATATCTCCAGTTTGATGATTTAAAATATAAGTGCTACTCATTGACAGGGGACAAAAAAGGTGCAGATTTTATATGAAACGCAAACCAAACATACTCCACAACTAGATAATCCCTTGTGGTGAGCGAAAAATGTACAAATGTGCTAGTAAGTTGTTAAGAATAGCACTTCAAGGGTAAACTGCAGGAGTTTCATTTTCCTAAGACTGGAAAAGTGCACAATGTTGTCTCATGAATGTGCTGAGAGGCTTGAAATGCATATGAGAGTTATCATGCTCTTCCTGAAAATATGTTTCTAACTACAGAAATTGATTATCTGCTGGGACATGTAGTAAAACTACCAAATTAGAATTCTAAGAAGTTATATCTCTGATGTGTAAACATTAACCCTTTAACTGCTCTGGAAATGTTAACGTGCGCGCCTTTGTACCTGTCCCTGTGTGCTCTGAATGTGTTTAAGCACACCTCCAGTCCTTCTACCTGGTACTCTGAACCTGTCTACTTGTAGACACGTTCAGAGTACCAGGTAGAAGGACTGGTGGTGCACGTAAACACGCTCAGAGCACGCGGGGACAGGTACAAAGGCGCAGTCGTTATATATATAAAGGTGGGCAGTGGCACTGAAATTTGTAGGCCTGTGCAAAATGGATTTCACTTCCATAATATGCTTGAAAAAGTAAATATAAGTGAATTGGTTTGCAAAAGAAGACCCGTAATTGGACTGATATATTGGTATAACATTTTTTCCCAAAGTTATATAAAGCAGTGCAATAACACAGTAAGGTGGTGACAAAATACTATTGTGCAATGGAAGATGAGAGCCAGTATTATTAAGTGCACATTTCCGTTGGAAGTATGATTTGCACTTGGTGTAGTTCAGGCCAAAAAACAATGGTAGTGAGTTCTAAAGACAAAGTGATGCTCTTGGGGAGTTTCAATAACATTTACTGTAGCAATAGGTAAGAGACAGCAAAAATTTTTGAAAAGACAATTTGTACCACACTAATCTAATTGTTCAGAACACCAATAAAAGAAATGACCTCCTCACCAGGTCCTGTACATAAATTTAATAATGACTTAGAGAGAACCGAAAACTGTCACCCAATCAGCATGAGAATTATTGCACAATAAGTTTGAGAGCTCATGCATCCAAGTTGCTGACTAGATCAATATACAAAAAAATGGAAAAAGTAATTGGGAACCTGTAACACAATGATCAGTTTGCCTTTAGGAAAGGTAAAGTCACCAGAGAGGTAGTTCTGGCATTACACTTGAAAACTCAAAAATGTTTTGTAGGATTTGTCACCCTAAAAAAAGCATTTGATGATATAATGTGGTGTAAGATGTTGATAATTCTCAGAAAAAAATGAGTGTACACTATAAGAACAAAAGAGTAATATAAAGTAAGTACAAGAACCAATAGGAAATAACATGAATGCCAAACTAAGAGAGAAGCTCTTGGATTAAAAAGTGTGTAAGGCAGTAATGCAGTCTCTCTCTATCTCCTACTGTTCAACCTGTAAACCAAAGCAGCAAAACAGAAATAAAAGAAGTGTCCAAGAATGGGATTAAAACAGGGTGCCAGGATACCAATGACAAAATTTGCTGATGACAAATGAAGGGTATGGGGAAAGACAATGGTAAACCTCAAACTTGAATTTTTCAAAGCAAGTATGGTAAGGCAATGGTAACCATGACCTACGCTAGGTGGTGTAACGAGTTCATCTTATTGATGACAGATGGCAGCGCAATGTTGATTTCTTTCTGTGGGAGCCCACAAACGCTGGTGAGAAACAATGGTAACCCACAAATTCAAAATGGAGGCAGCAGCACATTGCAGTGAGGGAAGTTATATTTTTTTATAATTTTAAGGGAATTGTGTGGAGATTCCATTGATTCTGATTATTTTGATGATGAAATTAATGATCCAGATTTCAATTTAAATGTGGAGATAGAAAATTCTACTTATATTAATTCTACTGCAAGTCAAGTAAGTTTTGCTTTCCACATCATGTTGTTATTTGCTGGTTACCATTACCTTTGTGCTAGCTAGTTAGGCTACGTATTTTATTTCCATATTCAACCTTTTTACAAGATCTTGATATGAAGATAGAGTCAACATGTCTTTTAACGCAACTACATTGTGTTCTGTAAATCATGCGATGTTTACAAAAAGAAATATTCTCGTATTTGCAGCTTACTATTTTACTCATCTTATCATTAATGAGGTTACCATTTTATTGGTTAACAGCACTTTTTTAATATTACACTAACCATATAATTTTTTTTTCATAGAATGAAGAGGATCGAACCAAACTGACACTGGGAATAAAGACATCATAATGAAAACATTGAGAAAAAGAAAAAAAAAGCTAGTGAACAAACAACAACAGAAGAAACTTGCAAGGAATAGTGGACTTGAATATACTACAAAAGAAGGTACAGTGATCCAGGTGAGAAATTTAGTTGGCACTTCCTGTAGATGTTTTGAAGGGATTGGGGAGAAGCTTATACAGAGTATAAACAAGTCATTCTGGAACACTGGGGTCTTCAATAAACAAAATGCTTATTTGTTTGGTTCCATGCGGCTAGAACCCATAAAAAGAAGATACAGAGGCAATGAAACTAGCAGGCGTAACAACGCTGTACGATTCAGTGTTATAAAAGATGGTTGAAGCACTGATGTCTGTAAAGTTGCATTTTTAAGCATCTATGATTTGTAGCACAACAGAGGTAGAGTAGAAAACATACAATCCAAAATGCGAACAGGGGCTACTACTCGACCAGAAGATAGAAGAGGCAAAAACAAAAACAAACGACGTGCCTACTCAGAGGAAGATGTGCAATTAGTCAAAAAACATATAGAAGGTATTTCAAAATACAAAAGTCACTACAGTAGGAAAGATAATGGTGAAAAATCCTGTGTGTCGATGGAATTTTCCATACAAAGTTGCTACAACCATTATAAAGATGAATACTGTCCCGATATCAAAGTGAAGCCTCTATCTTTTGGTTAAGTATCATCACATTTTGATTCAAGATTTCTATATTTAATTCAAACTGCCAAAATCAGCAAATCAGATACTTGCCCAAAGTGCGATTCAAATGAAATTCAACTGATAGAAGCAAAAAATGACCTGGAAAAATTAAGAGAAATAAATATACAGAAGAAGTTACATCTCAGAAAAGTCCAGGCACGTCAAGATAAAGACATTCATGTAATAACTTTTGATCTACAACAGGCATTGCCCACTCCTAAACTCTCTAAGGTCCAATGTTCTATAAGAGTTAAGTGTGGACATATAACTTCAGCATTCATCTCTGTAATTTGTCACCAGGTCATTTCTTTGTATGGGATGAAACAGTAGCATCAAGGGGTTCGGAGGAAATAGGCAGCTGGTTACTGAAGTATTCTGAAGATAACAATATACGAGGGAATAAGTTGATTGCAATTTCAGGCAACTGCATTGGGCAAAACAAAAACTGGAATTGTGTTTGTTCAGATGCTGCTTGTATCAAAAAGAAGATTTTCCACCATTGAGCACCACTTCACACTTCCTGGACATTCCATGTTGCCAAGCGAAAGAGATTTTTCTGTTGTGGAGCAGTATGTTCGCAGGCTTGTGCAGTTTGTATATGCCCGTCAAGAATGGATGGAAATCCTGAAGAAGTGTGACCAAAAGCGACCAGTTTGGGTCCATGTTCTGTCATCAGAAGATTTTGTATGCATCAGTGACATGAGTTCTACATTTAGTCAAAAGAATATCGCAGTAGAAGGCAACAAGGTGTTATTGCGAGATGCTGTAAGGCTCCTCTTCGATGCAAATGATCCAGGAATCTTGTTTGTATCAAATACATTTCATTGGAAAGACTGGTGGAAACAAACAAGGTCGCCCTATAACCTTATAAGGAACCAGTCTTCAAAAGAAGTATCCTGGGTCAGTTCCAATTGACTCGAAGAAGAAACAAGACCTCATATGTGCACTGACCTGGATACCACCCATTTATCACAAATTCTACAAAGCAATAAAAACTAAGAAGACATCTACAAATGAGGATGAGCATGTAGATGCATCTGCGGACGAAATTTGAAAATTTTCAGGTGTCCTGTGTTTGTTGCAGGAAAATAATGGTATGCCACATAATAGAGTGTGTATGAAAGAAAGACTAAAGTACTGAGGAATCACAGAAATGAGATTTGCAACAAACATAGTAGGAAAATTGGGGACCGCACAGTAAGCAAAGTGAAGGATTTCAGTCACCTTGGAAGGAAATAACATATGACAGAGAAAGCAAAGATCGCTTAAGAAGTGGACTAGCTCAGTCTAAGCAAATGTTTCTTGCCGAAATAAGCGTACAAGTATCAAACATAGGCCTTAATTTGAGAAAGGGATTTCTGAGAATGTCTGGAGCACAGCATTGCATGGCAATGAATCTTGTACTGTGAAAAAATGGAAAAGAAGAGAACTGAAGAATTTGGAATGTTGAAAAACAAGTGGACTGACAAGATAAAAATTGAGGAGGTTCCCCACAAGATCAATGAGAAATGGAGTATGTGGGAAACGCTGACTAGAAGCAGAGATAGGACGATATGGTGTGTGTTAAGACATCAGAGGATAACTTACTCGGTACTGGAGGGAGCTGTAGAGAGCAAAAGTTGTAGAAGACAGAGGTTGGAAATCTACCAAAAAAATAATTAAGGATGTGGGAGGTTAAGTACTGAGACGAAGAGAATGGCACAGGAGTTAAAATGGTTGCATGCATTATCAAACCATTCAGATGACTAATTACTCGAAAAAAAGTGATGTTTTCAAATACAGGTAACCTGAACAAAGGAGATTGTACAATCATGTCAATATTAGTGGTAAGAAACAAATAACATTTAACATCAAGTTGGTGCATAAATCTGTAGCATTTTTCAATTAGTTTAATAAAATCATCTGATAGGTGTAACAGGGACTCTAAGTCATCAATAATACATTCTCCTCCGCTATTTACAAGTTTGCCAACACTGACATAACTTTTCCATTCTGCAGCTGTAGAAATCATGTGGTTCTGAGGCGAATAACTCGTCAAGTCATGTTCAGAGCACATTTTCATCCAGAAAGGAACTTCCTTGAAAGTTATTCAATAGAGAGCAGAAAAGGTGGAAATGGGAGGGCATAAGAACAGATGAATACAGTGGGTGTGGAATGACTTCCTAACCCAACTCCTGTGTGGAGTTCTTTGTGAGTCTAGCAGAATGCAGGTGGATGTAATTGTAGAGTAAAATCACTTCGTGCAATCTTCCTGGTTGGTGTTTATTGGAATGTGTCTGCAAGATGTCTCAGTTGTTGACAATAAATGTCAGCAACGATGGTTACATCTTGGGAAAGCAATTTGTAATGCCCCACCTCGTTGCTGTTCCACCACATGCATAACATGGTCTTTTGCGGATGTTTGCAAGTCTTGGTACAGGGAGGTGCTGCTTTGTTTGGGCTCAATTATTCCTTTCTTTTCCTTAAGACTATATTTATTGTCACCAGTACTGGTTCAGGATAGGAATGCTCAGGGTTGTTCACCAGCCAACTGATAATGAGTAAGCACAGATGCACATACGGCCATTTGCTGATTTTTGGAATTTTGACTTTGAGCATGCAGTACCATACACTTAATTTTTTAAACTTTCCCATTGCACGCAAATGTTGCACAAAGGTGGAATAATCACAGTTCATCAAATTTGCCAGTTTTCAAGTTCACAGCTGAGGATCATTGTGTATTAATGTGTTTAAATGATCTTCATCAATCCTACGAAATTGGAGAGTCACTGATGTCAAAAGGATCCTCCTTAAAATAAGAAAACTATTTTCTAGCCATGTTCTTTTCTATGGCATTATCCCCATACACAGCACAAATGTTTCTGGCTATGTCCACTGCTGTCACCCCTCTACTGAACTCAGAGAGAAGAATGAGTCAGAAACATTCTGATTTCTTCACTTGGCATTCCATTTTCTAGCATCCAAAGCTCCACTCACTGTCCCAAATGACAGAAAGACAATATGTTAACTCAAACAGCAACAATGAATTATTAATAAAAAATGACAATTGATACGTAAACCCATAGCAACCAGAATACCAACATGCAAAACAAAAACGCAATAAACTTAAGCACCAACCTAATATTTATAATTAAAATAACACAGCAAATAACACAGCAAAAAGAAAAGCACAAAAACTGAAACTCAAGGAAAGGATTTGATGATTTTATGACTGGTCCAGAACTAACACACTGTCTCAAAGAAAATCGTGTACATCCACTAGAACAGACAACTACAGTATGTGATCACGATTTGGATACTTTTCCTGAAAATTAAAGAAAACAAAAAAATAATTTTTAACTCAAATATTGGCTAAAAAAGTTAAAACTACAATATTTTTGGTAAATGAACAATGGATATCTCAATGGATGTGACTAGAAAATTATCTACAACACCAAAATAATTAAATTAAATTATTGATGTAAATGAGCTTAGTAAAGAATCAAATGCTGAAGCTGCGGCTGCATCATTTTCAAGCTGAGAAATTATAGTTGTGTTTGTATTTGATGAAGATGTGTCCACAGGAAGTCTTGGAAAACAGATTATCTTACACCTCAAGATTAAACATTACAGAGTGTTACTATATGGGACAATATGTTCAAAAGCAGAACTGTACACATTTACTTAAAATCTCTACAGTTTTGTTGTACAAATGAAAAACTATCAGGCAGACTGCATGTCAATATAATTTGTAATTTTCATTTAACAGAATGCAATTTAATAAAATTAAACCACTGAACAAGGAGGGCTGTGGTTTTGAACTGCCTTAAATAATAATGTAGTAATTAGCTCCATAAATGAACATTTTCTTCATAATGGGTACCACAGCCATAAGTTTGTTGAATGAAGGCATCTTCCCTCTTCGGTTGTAATACTTCTTACACCTCTTCTCATTTAGTGAATTACTTTGTACATCTGATTCTATACTCTGTGTACAACTATGAAGTGCATGGCACAGGGTACATCCCACTGTACTAGTTATTATGGCTTTTTTTTTGTTTCATTCATATACGGAGCATGGGAAAAATGTTTAAATGCCTCTGTGCATGCTGTAGTTAATCTAATCTTATCCTCATGATCCTTATGAGAGCGATATGTTGGGGGGTTGTACTATCTTTCTACAGTCATCATTTAAAGCCGGTTCTTAAAACTTTGCTAATAGACTTTCTTGGGATAGTTTACGTGTGTCTCCAAGTGTCTGCTAATTCAATTCCTTCAGTATTTCTGTGACAGTTTCCCATGGATTAAACAAACCTGTGACCATTTGTGCTGCCCTTCTCTGTATACTGCCCTTCTCTGTATAATGTTAAATATCCTGTGCCAGTCCTATTTGGTATGGGCCCCACACACTTGAGCAGTATTCTAGGATGAGTCACACAAATGATTTTTAAGCTGTCTCCTTTGATACTGATTGTATTTCCCTAGTATTCTACTAATAAACGAGAGTCTGCTACCTGCTTGGCCAACAACTGAGCCCATGTGATCATTCCATTTCGTGTCCCCACAAGGTGTTACACCAAGATATTCATATTAGTTCATAGATTCCAACTGTGACTCACTAATATTATATTTATGTTTTGTTTTGTGAAGTGCACAGTTTTACATTTTTGAACATTTAAAGCAAGTTGCCAATCACTGCATCACTTTAAAATCTTATCAAAGTCTGGCTGAATATTTCTACAGTTTCGTTCAGGTTCAGGTTGTATTTTGTTGTAGGTAACTATATCATTTGCAAAAAATCTGAGGTTACTATTAATGTTGTCTGCAAGATCGTTAATGAATAATGTGAAAGGATGCAACATGTTTCCTTGGGGTACACCTGTAGTTACTTCTACATCTGTCAAGCACTCACTACCCAAGATAAAATGCTGTGTCCTCCCTGTCAAGAAATCATCAATCCAGTCACATATTTTGTCTGATACACCACATGGTCATACATTTGATAATAAGCATCAGTGTGATACCGAGTCAAATGCTTTTTGGAAATCAAGGAAAACTGCATCTATCTGACTGCCTTGATTCATGGCTTTTAGGATGTCATGTGATGAAAGATGTATGTTTTTGACATCAAAGCTGGTTGGCATGAAGGAGGTCATTCTGTTTGAGATACATCAATACGATTCAGTTCAGGCTATGTTCTAAGATTCAACAACAAATAGATGTCAAGGATATTGGTAGTTTCGTGGATCACTTCTGCTACCTTTCTCGTACACAGGTGTGATCTGTGCTTTCTTCCAACTACTGGGCACAGTTTTTGTTGCTTATTGTTAACAGGGGGGTTAACTCAGTTACAAACTGGGTACAGAACCTGATAGGAGTTCCATCAGGCCCTGAGGCTTTTCAGTTTTAACAATCTCAGCTGTTTCTTAACACAACTAACACTAATCTCTCTTTCACTCATGGATGGTCCCTCCCTCTATGAACTGTTCTAATGCATACATATCTATCCAGTGCATGGTCAAATATTCTTTTAAACTTGAACCATAGTTCATCTACAGGCTCCTGTCCTGAGCTAAGAGTTTCAAGTTCCTCATTAAGGTATGATACTATTGTTTCTCTGTCTAGTTTGCTGAACATATAAATCTTTCTGCTTGTTTTAGTTGTCCTTTGCATTTTGGTAGTCATTGTAGCTATAACTGCCTCTGGCCACTGATACCATTTTCAATGTGGACTTCCTCAAAGAGATCAAGTCTGTTTGTTCTCATTAGATCTAATGTATGTCCATCATGAGTGGAATTCTGAACTGTGTTTCAGGTAATTTTCTGAGAAGGCATTTAGTAACATTTCACAGCATGTCTCATCACGCCCACCACCAATGAAACTATCTAAACCAATTGTTGGAGGTTTAAAGTCTCCCCCAATGATTACAGTATCATTAGGGAACTTATGTACACATGAATTAGGGTTGTCTTTTAAGTTTTCAATTACATCAGGAGGAGAATCTGATGGTCAATAGATGGACCTTATTATAATTTTTTGCCCAATCCTATTACAATTTTTTGCCCAATCCTATTATAATTTTTTGCCCACCTTTGATACTGAGTCTCACCCAAAGAATCTAACAACTTCTATCTTTCAGTTTAAGAATCCATTTTTAGTGTTTACCCAGTGCAAGGTGCCATACACATGAAAATAACAGTAGCACAAACAATGTTAGCACATCATGTAAATTTTCTGTATTTTCTTGTGTAAGACACATCCCTCTGACAAACTTGGAAACAGCCTTTCAAACTGAAACAAGTGTTGTAACTGACAAGAGATATAATGAATACTGAAAATTGTCACCCTCTACCACCAATGAACAGAAGCAAAACCAACTAACATCTATGTTAAACTTAATAGACTGTAACAAACTAATCAAACACAATATTAACTCATAAAAGGACTTGTGTGAATGCTAGTAAATTTTCATTCATTTTGTGCACCTGTCAACTGCTCAACACTTCCACTACTCAGTGACTGGTCTCTAAAACAAAATTTCAGAAGAGCTAACTGAAATCTTTGAAGAAATATGGCATAGGTATTTAAAAAAATATTGTAAGCAAAACACCCACTCCAAACCAGAAATTCTAAAATACTGGTACAAACCAGTACTTAATAACAGAGAATTGTTATGCTCCTATACTATGATAGATCACATCACAGGAAAGAAGATAAAGACAAATACACAATCATGAAAAAGCACTGCAAATATGCAACAAAATGTAAGGCTAATGATGGATACATATTTAACTCTGAAAATAAATCTAAAGCCCTGCGGAAAGCCATAAAAAAGGTTACATTATCAAAAAAATCAGAGCATTCCAGTTTTTCCTGACACATGTCATACATACTTTGCCGATCTGTCTCAGAGACCAAGATTGCACATAATGTAAGCAAAGCAGAAACATTAACATTGAGACTACACAGCAAAATAACTGACAGTTTTAGATCAAGTTATATAACTCATAGACAAATAAGTGAAACAACAGCAGTAATTACTAAACTGAAGGTCACTATAACCTTCCAAATGTTGCCACTAAAAACTTAACAAAAATAATCAATGAAAGATTAACTGAGGTGTTTACCTAGAATGCTAAAAAATATCAATACTCAAACATGTTTATCAAGACAGTAAAATAGAATCACTGGATAAATTCCAGGCCATTTTGCCAGCCCCAAACAGCTTCTAATGGCATACTGTATGCACCAACAGATGAGTCAATATTCAAGACACAACAACCTACTTTGTCCTGCATACTATGTCTTCAGATCTAATGTCTCTAACATGAGGAAAGTAGAGAGCCTTATAGCAAAAGTATAAGATTAAAAGTGACTTTACTAGACCTATGGAAATTCTTTGATACAGGCTCTCCCAGTGTCCTAATCAGAAAAGTACGGTACTATGGAATAGAAGAGAATGCTTTCCTCCTGCTGCAGTCATTCCTGAGCAACAGTGAACATTTAGTATGTGTAAATAACCTAAAGCTATATTCTAACAATGGAAACTCCAGGCTGACATGTTCAAAAACCATATACCTTATTTGTTACAGAAGGTGTCCCAGAAGGCTTTGTTCTACAACTCTCTCTGCCTACGGTACAGTAAATGTGAACAATCTGTCCTACACATTGCCTAGTAATAGAGTACTAGACGCTGATGACAAAGCACCAATGGCTCAAAGTATCAAACCAACAGTTAAAACAGAATGGTGCGGTAGCAATAGCTACAAATAGGATGTACTACCTAGTTTCTGGCTAGAGGTTCTGACTGAGAATAATGAATTATTAAGGAATAAAGAGATGATTCATCGAAAGGCAGAATTGCTGCGGCGTTTACAGATACACGAACAAAAGGTACAGAGCTTTGCTTTGCTAGCTTTCACAATGAAATTCCTTTCTAAAGCTGTAGGACACACACACACACACACACACACACACACACACACACACACACACACGCGCTTATCTCACTAAATTGTGCTAATTCAACTGCCAGCTCTTTCCTAGTCCTCGTTGAGTGTACTGGGGTGAGGTGGGTGTGCAGAGTATGGTGGGGTGAGGGATGAAGAGAGGTGGGAGGCAGGGTGGGGATTGGTGTGTGTGTACGGGGGATTGGGGGGGGGGGGGGGGAGGTAGCGTCTAGCGGCTTATGGGAGAATAGGGAGCCGTCCATGGGCTAGCTAGGGGTGTATGTAGAAGGGAACAGGTGGTAGACGGCTGAACGCACGATTCACAGATTAGGGCATGAGATTGCACTGCACAACTAGCTGACATGTATTGGGTGGGTGTAATTCGAAAGGGATGGTGCGTACAAACACTCCCACCCCCACAAACACTCCCACCCCCACACCCACTCCCTCCCCCCCCCCCCCCCCTCTCTCTCTCTCTCTCTCTCTCTCTCTCTGGGGTGGGTGCTGGGGAAACAGTGAGTTACCTCAGCTTTAGGCCAGGGAGTTTACAGGAGCGAAGTATGTGCCGTAAGAACAGCTCCCATCTGCGCAGTTCAGAAAAATTGGTGGTGGTTGGGAAGATCCAGATGACACAGTTGGGGGCAGCAGCCACTGAAATCTTAAACGTTGTGTTCTGCTGCATGTTGTGCCACTGGGTGGTCCATGTTGTTTTGGGAACAGTTTGATGGTGGCCATTCATTCTGGTTGACAGCTGGCTGGTTGTCATACCAATGTAAACACTGTGCAGTGGTTGCAGCAGAGCTGGTATATAACATGGCTCCTTTCACAGGTGGCCCGGCCTCTGATGGGGTAGGATAAGCCTGTGATGGGATGGGAGTAGGAGATGCTGGGTCGGTGGATAGGGCAGATCTGGGTCTTCCACAATGGTATAACCCCTGTGGCAGGGCATTGGGATGAGAGTGGCATATGGGTGGACTAGGATGTTGTGGATGTTGGGTTTGCGGTGGAACACCACTTTCGGAGGGCATGGAAGTGTCTTGTGTAGGATGTCCCTCATTTCAGGGCATGACGATAGATAATCAAAGTCCTGATAAAGGACACGGTTCAGTTGTTCCAGTCTCAAGTGGTATTGGGTGACAAGGTGGCAGTTCTTTGTGGTTGGTTCTGGGGATGGATTTGAGGATCAGGTGTGTGTGGGGATATGGTATAGATCTGTTTTTGTATTAGGTTGGGGGCGGGGGGTGGTATTGCCTGTCTGCGTAGGCTTTTGTCTTTTGTGAGGTATTCAGCTTACTAGACTAGGGAGTTTTCATCACTGCAGATGGGTCTGCCACGGGTGACCAGGCTGCATAGGAGGGATTTTTTTGGTGTGGAAGAAGTGGCAGCTGTCAAAGTGCAGATACTTTTGATGACTGGTGGGTTTTGTGTAGACTGAGAGGCCAGGGAGGTTATAGGAGTGAAGGATATGCTGTGAGGATAGCTCCCATCTGTGCAGCTCAGAATGCTGGTGGTGGTTGGGAGGATCCAGATGGCATGGGTTGTGAAGCAGCCACTGAAATCTAGCATGATGAGGAATGAGAGTAAGGTTTCCTGGCCTTGGTTCCACATTATAAAGATGTCATCAATAAACCTGAACCAGACCAGGGGTTTGGGGTTTTGGGAGGCTAGGTATGTTCCTTCTAGGTGGGCCGTGAAGAGATTGGCATAGGAGTGTCCCATGCAGGTGCCCATGGCTGTGCCACGAATTTGTTTGTATACCTTCCCTTCAAAGGTGAAGTACGTATGGGTTAGGGTGTAGTTCGTTAGGTGTACGAGGAATGAAGTCATGGGTTTGGAGTCTGCTTGGGAGGGGTAGTATTCAATTGCGGCAAGGCCATGAGCCTCAGGGATGTTAGTGCATAAGGAGGTTGCATCTACAGTGATGAGTAGGGACCCAGGAGGTAAGGATGTGGGGATAGTGGAAAGCTGGTGCAGGAAGTGGTTGGTATTTTTAATGTGGTAGGCTAGGTTTTGGACAATTGGATGCAGATGTTCGTCAACAAGGGCCGAGATTCTTTCAGTGGGGCACTATAACCAGCCACAATGAGGCACCCAGGATTGTTAGTTTTGTGGATTTTGGGGAACATGTAGAAGGTGGGTGTGCAGGCTGTTGTTGGGGTGAGCAGGTAAATGGATTCTGAGGAGAGGTTCTGGGAAGGTCCTACAGATTTCAGCAGAGATTGAAGGCTATGTTGGACTTCTGGGATGGAGTCGCTTTGGCAGAGCTTGTAGGTGGAGGTGTCGGACAGCTGGCAGAGGTCCTCCTGTCCAATCCTAATACTGGACCCTGCCTGTCCCAATTCGTACCACCATCCAGCCGTGACCCTCCCACACTTCACCTAACTATCCCCCGGTCACCTTCTAGGATTTCCTAACTTCCAACCTGGCCACACCATCCTCCCTCAGGTCCCTCCCTAAGAACATCAGTCTTTCAGCAGAAGAAAGGACTGCCCTACACAACCTAAAAACGGATCCTCATCTGATCATTCTCCCGGCAGACAAAGGTTTCTACAACTGTTGTGATGAACCAGAGTGAGTAGGGGGGGAGGGCCTCCCCCAGCTGTCCAACACCTCTACCTACAAGCTCTGATAAAGTGACCCCATCCCAGACGTCCAACATAATCTCCAACCCTGCTAAAATCCTTAGGCTTTCCCAGAACCTCTCCCCTGAATCCATTTCCCTGCTCACCACTAGAACAGCCCACACAATCACTTTCTACACCCTCCCCAAAGTCCAACAACCTAAAAATCCTTGGCACCCCATTAGGGCTGGTTACAGTGTCCCCACCAAAAGAATCTCAGCCCTTGTTGATCAACATCTGCAACCAATGGTCCAAAACCTAGCCTATTAAAGATACCAACCACTTCCTGCACTAGCTCTCCACCATCTCCACACCCTTACCTTCCAGGTCTCTACTTGTCAGTTTAGATGAAAGCTACACATACACCAACATTGCTCATGGCCATGGCCTTGCCGCAACTGAACATTACCTCTCCAAACACCATGCCCAACACCATGCAGACTCAAAATCCCCCTTCATTCCCCATACAACTAACCAACTACATCCTAACCCATAACTACTTTGAAGGAAATGTATGCAAACAAATTCATGGCATAGCCATGGGCACCTGCATGGGACACTCCTATGCCAATCTCTTCATGGGCTACCTAGAGAAAACATTCCTAGCCTCCCAAAAAACCAGACTCCTGGTCTGGTTCAGGTTTATTGATGACATATTTTTAATGGGGACCCAAGACAGGGCCACCTTATCCTAATTCCTCCACAATCTCTAACACCATCTCCTCCATCCACTTCACTTGGTCCTCCTCCAACCATCATGCCACCTTCCTAGATGTTGATCTCCTCCTCTCAGATGGCTCCATCCACAGCTCAGTCCACATCAAACCCACCAATCATGGAAAGTATCTGCACTTTGACAGCTGCCACCAATTCCACACCTAAAAATCCCTCCCATACAGCCTGGCCAACTGTGGCAGACTCATCTGCAGTGATATGAACTCCTTCACCCAGTATGCTGAAGGCCTCACAAAGGTCTTCGGAGACAGGCAATAACCACCATATCTGGCACAAAAACAGATCTCCCGTGCCATATACTCACACGCATCTGATCCTCACATCCATCCCAAGAACAAATGAGAAAGAAGTATCCCACTTTCACCCAACACCACCCAGGACTGGAACGACTGAACCACGTCGTTCATCAGGGTTTTGATTATCTATCATCATGCCCTGAAATGCCACCCAATATGTGTCAGCTAGTTGTGTGTTGCAGTCTCACGACCTAATCTGTGAAATCGCATGCGCAGCTGACTGCCACCTGCCCCCTCTATGTGCACCCCTAGCGAATCCACAGACAGCTCCCCACTCTCCCTTGAGCCACTAGATGCTTCTCCCCCAACCCCCTCGCTGCCTCCCGCCTCTCTCTATCCCTCACCTCACCCCACCCCACCCCACCCTGCACCCCATCACACCCTATTACACTCACTGTGGGCCAAAAAAGAGCTGGCAGTTGGATACGATGTAGGGAGACAAGTGCGCGTGTGTGTGTGTGTGTGTGTGTGTGTGTGTGTGTGTGTGTGTGTGTGTGTGTGTGTGTTTTGCTTGTTTCTCCTACACCTTGAAAAAGGAATTTCATTCTGAAAGCTAGCAAAGCAAAGCTCTTTACCTTTTGTTCATGAATCTGTCAACAGTGCTGCATTTCTACCTTTTGGTGAGTTGTCTCTTTATTCTTAAATAATTTGTTAGTTTCAGGCTAAAGTATTACATCTAAACAGTGTAACGGAAAATTTAAAATTTCATTCTTACACTACCATAGCAGGGTTGGAACAGAGTAAGATGTTAGTGCTGCCTTTTGGAGCATGCAGGGTTTTGGTGGGGACAGACAATGATAGGTGCTGAATCAGAAGGCTGTGCTGAGGAAAATGGGGGAGGGGGATGCAAAAGGGAGAGGAGAGAAGTGGAAAGGACTATGCAGGTGCATTGGCAGGATAAAACGCATGTGTAAGGCTGGAGTGAGAGCAGGGAAGGGGATAGGGAGGCGAAGGATAGGGACTAGTGAAGGGCAAGGCCAGGGAGATTATGGGAATGAAGGGTATGTTGTAGGGAGAGCTCCCTCCTGTGCAATTAAGAAAAGATGATGATGGTGGGAAGAATCAAGATGCCACAGACTGTGAAGCAGTCACTGAAGTCGAGCACATCATGTTGGACAGCATGCTCACAACTAGGTTGTCCAGCTCTTCTCTCTTGGCCACAGATTTGCAGTGGCCATCATCATGAATAGACAGCTTGTTAGTGGTCAAGCCAACATAAAATGGAGCACAGTGGTTGCAGCTAAGTTGATAGATCACAAGACTACTTTCATATGTTGTCCTGCCTCATGTGGGGTGGGAGATATCTGTGACAGGACTGTAGTAGTTGGCAGTGGGAGGATGGGGCTGATCTTGTATCTAAGCCTATTGAAAGGTGAGAGCCATGCGGCACAGGGTTGGGAGCAGGGGTGAATAGGGACAGACAATATTATTGTTTAGGTTGGGTGGGAGGCACAACAGCACTATGGGAGGAGTGAGGAGTATAGTAGGGAGGATACTTCTAATTTCAGAACACAACAAGAGGTAGCCAGATCCCTGGCAGAGAACATGATTCAGTTGCTCAGTCCTGGGTGGTATAGAATCGAAAGAGGAAAGCTCCTTTATTGGCACAGAAAGCTATGTGGGGGATGATAGTTGACAGGGAAGGCAAGGAACAGGAGATCTCCTTCATAATATCTAGCAGTCTTTTTTCAATTTGCTTGTCTGGCACTCAACATCTCCTCTCTATGGTGAATAGCAATTTAATGCTTTCAAATTGTGTTTATTCCATTCTGGATTTTCCATTGTTTGATTTTACCTCATAAGTTTTCTACTGCTGTAGAAACAAAGGTCTCCTGATACAGAGTGAATACCCACACTTTTACTGAACATTAACAAACAGTAGAATACTAAAATTTCAATATTTATTAGTTTAAAATCACCCACTACTTCCAAAATAAATACTTTGCACATTATACTGACCATTCTAATACCATAGTTGAGGAAGGGGCCTTTGACTGAAACATTTTAAAAATTTAACAATGGAATATCCAGGATTGAATAATGACAATATTATGAAAAGGATAGATTGTTACTCACCATATAGCAGAGATGTTGAGTCGTAGTCAGGCACAACAAAAAAGACTGCTAAACACGTAAGCTTTCAGCCAGAAGTAGTTCTCCTGAAATAGACAACATACGTGCACACACACACACACACACACACACACACACACACACACACTGACACAAACGCACCTCACACATACATGACCACTATCTTTGGCTGCTGACCAGACTGTATAAAGACTTCATAAAAATGAGACTTAAGACGTTATAAAAATTTCATATTCATATCTTGAAGTTCCTCTTCTTTGAACAGAGCATCAAAATAACACCTTTTAGAAATTTCTGGTGAAAGACATTCTTCCTCACTGCAGAAGCAATTTTTCAAAGAAAAAAAACATTAATTCAACATTTGTACAGCATTAATCACTCATTAACAGGACATCTTTTGTTATTTCTGTAATGATAATTCCTTTAAGAGCAAATATGGCAAGATAAGTTTCAGTGTACTGTTACTTCCACAACTAGAAACCCTACAATTATCACTCAGTATTTGAAAATGTGCCAATGACAACACATTTATAATTGTGACAATTTTTGCTGCCATGTTTAAATGTGCATTATTTCTAACCATTTCAGAAACCAAAGCAAAAGAATAGAAAATAAAGTGACAACAATTTCACAGATATGTATCTGTTAATTTGCTTCCAACTGGTAAACAGCCTTTTTTAACTCAATTTCATTACTTTGAGCTGTTGTTTTCTTTAAAATTGCTTCAAATTTAACACTAAAGTACTAAAATAAAACGAGAGGGAACAGTAATTCCCACAAAAGTAACTATTTTCACAACTTACTATTTGTAAACTGGCCATAAATATATTTCATTGAAGAGAAACTAACCTTTAAATGAGAGGCTTGTGTGAATGCCATTCCACATGTCTTACAGCTGAATGGCTTTTCACTCATGTGGATACGTAAATGCTGGACAATATGACCTTTCAACTCTTTTCCACAGATGTCACAACGGAAAGCACGGATTCCACTGTGGATACAAGCAACATGTTTCATGAGACTATCACGCCGAACAAATGATTTACCACAAATTTCACATGTCTGATCACGTGTCCCATCGTGTCGTTTCAGATGCATACTGAGATTCTTTTGGGAGGCAAATTGCCTTGGGCAACGTGTGCAATGGTATGGTTTATCACCTGTATGGGTTATGGTATGTTGCAGCAGCTGGCCCCCACGAGCAAAGCGGCGTGGACACTGTGGACAGGCATATGGTCGCTCACCAGTGTGTGTACGCAGATGCAGCCTTAAGCGTTCCTTGATGGGAAATGTCCGTCCACAGTGGTGGCAAGTAAATGGTTCAGGATATGTATGTTTGGCCACAATATGGTTCTTCAAACCACCACCCTGTGCAAACCGTGCACCACAGTCTGCACACTCATAAGGTCTCTCTCCTGTGTGAGTTCTCAAATGCTTTGTTAAATCACCTGCTGCTGCGAAGTTCTTTCTGCAATACTGGCATTTGTGATTCTTGTTACGTTTCTTGCCTTTTTCTTTCTTCATGTTCATCTTAATCAATTTACCCATGACAATTCAAAATCTTAAACTGCATAAAAATTATAACAAGCAACTGCTGGCAGAGTGTCTTGTATTATGGCTTACAGAGAAGATTATGCAGTAATCAAGCAAAATGTCACAAAAAGAATGCAGATTGCCAGTTTAATGCTATTCTCAGTTTTTCAGTGTGGCAATAGAATAAAAATTTTCCTCTCAGATTATTTTTAGGAACAATATGGCTACTTGTGCCTGTGCAGCTTGTCACATTTTATTGCTCTGGTGGGTATTGAATATACAATTGTAACTTTTACAACACACACATCGACTGCCAAGCAGGAAGTACAAGAATAGTACGCTATGCGTGCAGTTTTGTACCTGTAGATATAACTGACACATTTAAAGCACTTGTCTGATATCACTGAAATTCTTAATTTCTAAACTCATTGGTGTTTGGTACTGGCACATTTGGTTTAGCTTTACACCTCTAAGGAGGAGATGATATGGCATAAAAATAGCAAAAGCTTTGTATAAATAACATTTAAAAGTAAAAATTCAGTACAGAATTAAAATAAACTGTGTTCTTTGGCTAATATGACAAGCATCTGTTCTTCAAAATTGTAAATTACAAACAAGTAAATTACAACATAGTTAATCTGATACATTCAACATGACTAGTTTCTTAAAGTATGATACAAAATAAGGCACTAGATAAATCTTTCTAAAATGTGAGCTATGCTACATTTGGCAAGATAATGGTATCAGTAAACTTCATTTCTACATTATTAAATTAAACCAGTTGCCCCATAACTATAAGTAGTTCTGCCTTGGCACCTTCTCTTTCTTAAGTAACATTTTTGGCTCATTCTTCACACCTCAGGTGTTTTATGCAGAAACAATCTATAAACAGCACCTGTAACAAACCACCAAGCATCAGAAGAAAATAAGAATGTATATAATGTGTTGCATATTAACAGATGAACTATAAATCAGTCTGTTATTAGACATAAACACTACTGCACAATGATCAATTTTTGCTTAACTCATTTCATCTTTCCACAATGAAATTTTCACTCTGCAGCAGAGTGTGCACCGATATGAAATTTCCTGAAGCATTAAAACTGTGTGCTGGACCGAGACTTGAACTTTAGACCTTTGCCTTTCACAGGCAAGCGCTCTACCAACTGAGCTACCCAAGCACGACTCGCAATCTGTCCTCACAGTTTCAGTTCTTCCAGTACCTCGGCTCCTACCTTCTGAATTCACAGAGGCTCTTCTGCAAACCTAGCAGAACTAGCCCTCCTGAAAGAAAGGATACTGCAGAAACATGGCCTAGCCACATCTGGGAGGATGTTTCCAGGATGAAATTTTCACTCTGCAGCAGAGTGTGCACTGATATGAAACTTCTTGATGGATTAAAACTGTGTGCCAGACCTGGACTCGAACTCAGGTCCTTTGCCTTTTGCGGCTTGGAAGGTAGGAAACAAGGTACTGGCAGAATTGAAGCTGTGAGGACAGGTCATGAGACGTGATTGGGTAGCTTAAATGGTAGAGCACTTGCCCACAAAAGGCAAAGGTCCTGTGTTCAAGTCTCAGTCTGGCACACAGTTTTAATCTGCCAGGAAGTTTCATTTCATCTTTCTTATAAGACTACTGATACTACAAAAATATGAAATACAACTTGAATGATAGTAGAACTGCCTTGTAAAACAGAACAACTAAAATATTATTCTATTTGTTACAATATTCCATTAAAGAGATACAAACAAAAGTGTAGTAATGTAGTGAATGAAGCAAAAGGAGGAAAATAGAAAGCATTTGAAACTGATGACCAGCTTATGTAGCTGAGGTAACTATGTTAGTGCAGTGGTGTTTGATTCGAGGTTGGTGGTCCTAGCTTACCACCAATATAAGAGTGGGAAAGAGAGGAGCATATGTAGCACAAAGTACCTCACCACTAGACTAGGATCCTCCAAATACTTGGGTTAAATCCCATACCTCCCTTAGTATATATACACTGTGTCCCAAAAAACTCCAACTTTAGGAACAAGTTCCTTACAACAAAATAAGAAGAAAGCATCTAGTAAACAATGGCTCTAAAGCACGTACCTTAAGAGACATGGGCACTTCTTTATCTTCAATACTATGAAACAAATCTCGTTTACTGGAAGCTCTTTGCTTTTCATATTTTGGGTGAAGGTAGTATAGATTTAAAAAAAATAGTACACATGATCTTTAAAATGCATACCTTACAAGCTATGAGCACTTTGTCGGTATAAGAGATGTACTTTACACTAGTAAAGGCGATCAAGTGCTCATAGCCCTTAAGGTATGCAGTTAAGGTCCCATGTTTCCTAGACATTTCTTACTTATGTGCAGCCCCACTGCAGAAGATCATTGGTGGTAAGCCTTGTCTATATGAAGATGGTATCTGTTTTTTCGGACATATCTGAAAAAACAGATATAATCTTATAGAGATAAGGCTTACTGGCCAATGATCTTCTTCAGTGTGGATGCACTCAGATTGCCCGAACTCTTACGGGAATCAGTAGATTGACTGCCGCGAGTAATGAGTATGGTGGACAGGGGCACTAGAAATGTAGCGAGTGGACAGAAAGTTGGAAAGTGTGGGTCTCATGGGGAGCATGCCAGAGATAAGTCCCTGCAGCCACACTGTCCTCTGTGTCCTCGGTGGCTCAGTCGGGTAGAGCGTTTGCCATTTAAGCAGGAGGTCCTGGGTTTGAGTCCCGTTGATATTTATCAATGCCTGTAAACAGCTAAAGGTCTGATTTCATTGTAATTTCATTCTTCAGGAGCTGCAAGATCACCAATGGTATCTGTACAGACACCAGCTTCATATACAATAGAGGTTCCCTCCCATATATGAACTGTTCTACTAGGTACATACCTATTCAGTGTGGGGTCAACTATTCTTTTAAACTTGAGTCAAGAGTTCCTCTCCATGCTCCTGACCTGTGCTGAAAGTTTCGAGTTTCTCACTGAGATATGATACTACTGATGTCTTATCAAGTTTACTGATCACATATATCTTTCTGCTTGTTTTAGTTGTTCTACCATCTGAGCTACCCAAGCACGACTCACTCCCGTCCTCACAGCTTCAGTTCTGCCAGTATCTCGTCTCCTATCTTCCAAACTTCACAGAAGCTCTCCTGCGAACCTTGCAGAACTAGCACTCCTGGAAGAAAGGATATAGTGGAGACATGGCTTAGCCACAGCCTGGGGGATTCTTTCTTCCAGGAGTGCTAGTTCTGCAAGGTTCACAGGAGAGCTTCTGTGAAGTTTGGAAGATAGGAGACGAGATACTGGCAGAACTGAAGATGTGAGGATAGGGAGTGAGTCGTGCTTGGGTAACTCAGATGGTAGAGCACTTGCCCGTGAAAGGCAAAGGTCCCGAGTTTGAGTCTCGGTCCGGCACACAGTTTTAATCTGCCAGGAAGTTTCATATCAGCGCACACTCCGCTGCAGAGTGAAAATCTCATTCTGGAAACATCCCCCAGGCTGTGGCTAAGCCATGTCTCCGCTATATCCTTTCTTCCAGGAGTGCTAGTTCTGCAAGGTTTGCAGGAGAGCTTCTGTGAAGTTTGGAAGGTAGGATACGAGATATTGGCAGAATTGAAGCTGTGAGGACAGGTCGTGAGTCGTGCTTGGGTAGGTCAGATGGTAGAGCACTTGCCCGCGAAAGGCAAAGGTCCCTAGTTCGAGTCTCGGTCCGGCACACAGTTTTAATCTGCCAGGAAGTTTAGTAATTATTGTTGCCACAACCTCATCATGGTCACTGATACCAATGTCGATATGGACATCCTCAAAGACATTAGGTCCATTTGTTGCCATTAAATTCAATATATGTCCTTCATGAGTGGGGTTCCTAACTATTAGTTCAACACAGTTTTTAAGAAGGCATTTTACAAATTTTCACAAGATGTCTTATCACGGATACCACTAACAAAACTGTAATGTTTCCAATCAACTGTTGGATGAGTAAAGTCTCCACCAATGATTACATTATGACTGGAGAACTTATGTACAAGTGAACTGAGGTTTTCTCTCAAGTTTTTAGTTACATCAGAAAATAAGTAAGGTATGCGATAAAAGGATCTAATCATCATTTTGTGCCACCTGTGATACTGAGTCTGGCCCACACAATCTCACATGCAGCTTCAATTTCGACCTTAGTGGATCTGAGTTTCTCGTCTACTGCAAGAAATACACCACCTCCATTTCCCATTTGCCTATCCTTTCAATAAACATTAAATTTACCCCAAAAAACTCACTGCTATCAATTTCAGATTTCAACCACCTTTATGTACCAAATATTACATGAGCCTCACTGTTTTTCACAAGCACTTGAAACTCTGGCACTTTGTTGCGAATGCTTCAGCAGTTTACCATTAGGATCTTAATACTCTCACCTATAGGAGGCATTTCTTTCGATCTAACAATGATATTTCTGGGTTTCCTAGAGCTATCGTTACCTGGATTGGATGGAGAGTCGTCTAATCTAAAAAACCACTGCGTGCAGGCCCCACACAGTCAGCTACCTTAGTAGCAGCCTTTGATGTGTAGATCATTTAGTCATACTTGATTGTTACTATACTTTACAGTCATTGCTTATAGAGCCTGCTTCTCATCAGATTATGCAATTGGTAGCACATTACCCAAATTTGGATGGGATCAGGGTTCGAGTCCAACTGTAGCACAAAATTTTAACTTGTCACATATAATATATTAATAATCACACCTGGTACTCAACAGAAGAATTTGTGACACTTTGATATTATAAGTGTCTGTTGGAGTGTTAATTAAAATAACTAATGCAGATTAAGACCAATACATAGTAGGCACGCAGCCTTATTTTTTCACTGTGAAAGTGTATTATATTGGCAAATTGACTGACAAGTTCCACAGCACAGCGACAGAGCACAATTACAGTTCATGGAAAAGGCAAATAACCAACTTACTACCTCTGGCCTATATTTCAAAAGTCCATAAGCATATAGTGATGTAACAGTAGACAAAAATCCAGTTTCAACTCTCATTTTGGCACATAGTTTTGATCAAACATAATGGTTCAGTGCAATATGCACTGCAAATATTTCATTTTTCCAAAGGTTGTACAGAATGTGCACATTGGCAGCAGACAAGTGACAAAAACTGATGTGATGTAGCAAATACCTCCAGTCTTCAACAGCGCTATGAAACTGTGATCAAACTACAGAAGGATGCAACACAACAATGAGGGCAATAGAATTAGTTTCAATAAAACAATCATTACAATATGTTAGGAAAAGGAAGAATTAAGGTAGCACACCACTAATGTAAGAAGTTTAAAGCCCAAGGAAGGTATTCTGATGAGGAAAAAGGATGGAAATAGAAGAGCAAGAACAGGTAGTCTGTGTACATAAGATTGTGAGCAGGATGACAACCAACAAGAAAATGGCCCACAATGAGTGATTAGTTAAAGTTGCCAAAGATGAAAGGTGTAAAAATCAGATATGGAAACTGCAGTATTTGGGTAGTGAACCAACCATACCAGTCTCCCAGCCATGCAAATGCTACATTGTTTTCAGTTACCTACTTTTTGAAGATTCTAGACAGTCTGAGAATATGAGTACAGTGGTCTAATTCTTCTTCAAGTTTGCAGTAAAAATGGGGGCAATGTGCTATGGTGTCCAAAACTGCAACCACAGTGTAGATTCACTTGCTTTTATACTTGTAACACAGGATAAAGAGACGGAAAGTGCACTGTGCTGGAAGTCTTAGCCATTTCATTTAAAACATTTGCAGTATGTTTTGAAAGAAGTTTACTGTAAACATTACAAGCCATTATACCACTACAACCGGTTAAAATAACAACAGGATAGACTCGCTGGCCAGCAGATACTTCCGAGAGAAGAAATTCCTAGTGCTGCGAACATTTAACACTTAAAATGAAAATATTAATCCTAACTATCAAAATTCTTATGCTAAATTTTCCTTCTTCATGGAGGAAAGAAGGACAGCTGGAGAAGACTGAAAAGGGAGAGGTCACTTAAAACTCATTCTGACCCCCGAAAAACTACATTACTCCATTTTTTGTGCAAATTTAACTAATTTTATAATTTTGTACATAGGTTTAGCAAAAACTGAGCATAGCTGAAAAATGTTACTTGAATGTACTACATTGCTATAAAATATTTCACACAACAAATTAATCAACATACTAAATAAATTACAAGTTGAATAGACTTTCTAAAAAATATTTAAAGGAAGGCAAGATTTACATGTTATTGTTTATGGCAACTACTGTACAACATCTATGATGTGTAATAAACGTAAGATTTTTATTGTTCCTCCTAAACTTTTAATAACGCACATATTACAAATGAGCTGTGCCTAAGTTGTCACATCTTTACTTGTGTTGGGGGATTGGCACATCCTCGTGGTGTGTGGGCTGGCCAAAGACAAGTGCCACTCTGGGGGGGTGGGAGGGGGGGGGGCAGGAGGAGACATACAAAGAGTCAGCTGAAATCTGATAGTCTGACCAATTGATATACTAAAGCTAATAGTTTAAAGCTCTGATACCGACAACCGAGAAGTGCAGTTGAACATGCAGTGGAAACAGTATGCGTGAAGGTTTTGGTGAACATTATGTCTGTTTCTCATCTTGTTAGATGATCTGTGTATTCTAATTGATGCAAGGGCCACTGCATGTAACTTGTGTTACGAGGTAGGTTGTCATTAATTAGGTGCATCAGTGTTTGTTGTAAATGCCTTCAGACAGTAGGTTTAATGCCTGTATGACCTTGTATTATGCTAGTTTGTAGGGGTCAGTGCATGCGGGCACACAAGGACTTGGATGTAAGCCTTTGTTAGTAGTGAAGCTGAGTGAGTTCACCTGATCTTCTATTGGTTCTTTTGTGAAATTGTTTGCTACTGTGCTGCAAGGGGCTGTTGAGAACTGTGCCTACAAGCTGAAATCTAGCACTGCCAATTCCCTTTAAGATTTTATTATCTGATGAATGTTGTAACTGTTAATATAGCTTATGTTTTAGATTGTTGGTTAATTCGGAAATAAATACTGGAAAATAGCAGACAGTGGTTTCATTATAGAAAGAACGAAGGGAACAATGGAAGTGTGAGAGAAAGAGTGGGACGCACTGGCAATGGACAATGATGGAATAGTGCTAAGAAAAGAGAGGAGCAGACAGTGCCGAGAGGAGGGGGAGGGAGGAAGAGAAAAAGAGACAGTTAGAGAGGGTGAGAGTCCATGATAATGAGAGGCAAAGTATATGACAAAATGAGAAAGAGAGAGTTAGTGACAGTGAGAGCAGGCACCAGCAGTAAGAAGAAAGGAAGGAATGAGATACCAGCAGTAAGAGAGAGCAAGAGGGAGAAAGTGACAGTGAGAGGTAACTGTTGTAGTAGGACCGAATGAAGGGCACTGTGGCTGTGACACAGGAGACAACGACAGAGAGACACAAAGAGATTATGGCAATTCGCATGGTGCTTACTGAAATGTTCCAAAATTAAGTGTTATTTAAAGACTCACCTCAGTCCCGTGGCTGGCTGTAGTAAAAGACCACAGGCTAGAGTGGAAGGGGGGGGGGGGGGGGGGGGAGAGTGAACTATTTAACATGCGCAGGGGCAGTGACTGTCATGATTTGTAGTGCGGCATAATAGAGATGTCCCATCATTAGATGAATAGTCTAGTAAGCAAAAGCAAATCAGCAGTGTTAAAGCTAGTGAAACTGCACAGTTAGAAATTATAGAGAGGGGATTTAGTGAGTCGGAAGTAGAAAACAGATGGCTGATGCAACACGAACAGACACATAGTATGTTCAGTTCTTAGAGGTAATACCACAATTACAAGGTGGCATAAAAGGAATGTGTATATCCAAATAACTACCAGTAACTGATGATGGTCAAATTAGGGAGGATATAAAATGCAGACTGGCAATGGCAAGAAAAGTGTTTCTGAAGAGGAGAAATTTGGTAACATTGAGTATAGATTTAAGTGTCAGGAAGTCTTTTCTGAAAGTATTTGTATGGGGTGTAGCCTTGTATGGGAGTGAAACACTGGCAATAAACAGTTTAGACAAGAAGAGAATAGAATCATTTGAAATGCAGTGCTACAGAAGAATGATGAAGATTGGATGGGTAGATCACATAACCAATGAGGAGGTACTAAGTAGAATCAGAACGAAGAGAAATTTGTGGTACAACCTAACTACACTCCTGGAAATGGAAAAAAGAACACATTGACACCGGTGTGTCAGACCCACCATACTTGCTCCGGACACTGCGAGAGGGCTGTACAAGCAATGATCACACGCACGGCACAGCGGACACAACAGGAACCGCGGTGTTGGCCGTCGAATGGCGCTAGCTGCGCAGCATTTGTGCACCGCCGCCGTCAGTGTCAGCCAGTTTGCCGTGGCATACGGAGCTCCATCGCAGTCTTTAACACTGGTAGCATGCCGCGACAGCGTGGACGTGAACCGTATGTGCAGTTGACGGACTTTGAGCGAGGGCGTATAGTGGGCATGCAGTAGGCCGGGTGGACGTACCGCCGAATTGCTCAACACGTGGGGCGTGAGGTCTCCACAGTACATCGATGTTGTCGCCAGTGGTCGGCGGAAGGTGCACGTGCCCGTCGACCTGGGACCGGACCGCAGCGACGCACGGATGCACGCCAAGACCGTAGGATCCTACGCAGTGTCGTAGGGGACCGCACCGCCACTTCCCACCAAATTAGGGACACTGTTGCTCCTGGGGTATCGGCGAGGACCATTCGCAACCGTCTCCATGAAGCTGGGCTACGGTCCCGCACACCGTTAGGCCGTCTTCCGCTCACGCCCCAACATCGTGCAGCCCGCCTCCAGTGGTGTCGCGACAGGCGTGAATGGAGGGACGAATGGAGACGTGTCGTCTTCAGCGATGAGAGTCGCTTCTGCCTTGGTGCCAATGATGGTCGTATGCGTGTTTGGCGCCGTGCAGGTGAGCGCCACAATCAGGACTGCATACGACCGAGGCACACAGGGCCGACACACGGCATCATGGTGTGGGGAGCGATCTCCTACACTGGCCGTACACCACTGGTGATCGTCGAGGGGACACTGAATAGTGCACGGTACATCCAAACCGTCATCGAACCCATCGTTCTACCATTCCTAGACCGGCAAGGGAACTTGCTGTTCCAACAGGACAATGCACGTCCGCATGTATCCCGTGCCACTCAACGTGCTCTAGAAGGTGTAAGTCAACTACCCTGGCCAGCAAGATCTCTGGATCTGTCCCCCATTGAGCATGTTTGGGACTGGATGAAGCGTCGTCTCACGCGGTCTGCACGTCCAGCACGAACGCTGGTCCAACTGAGGCGCCAGTTGGAAATGGCATGGCAAGCCGTTCCACAGGACTACATCCAGCATCTCTACGATCGTCTCCATGGGAGAATAGCAGCTTGCATTGCTGCGAAAGGTGGATATACACTGTACTAGTGCCGACATTGTGCATGCTCTGTTGCCTGTGTCAATGTGCCTGTGGTTCTGTCAGTGTGATCATGTGATGTATCTGACCCCAGGAATGTGTCAATAAAGTTTCCCCTTCCTGGGACAATGAATTCACGGTGTTCTTATTTCAATTTCCAGGAGTGTAGAAGAAGGGATTGGTTAATAGGACACTTTCTGAGGCATCAAGGGATCACCAGTTTTGTACTGGAGGGCGTGTGGGGGGTAAACATCGTAGAGTGAGACCAAGAGATCAATGTAGTAAGCAGATTCAGAAAGATGTAGGTTGCATTAGTTATTTGGAGATGAAGAGGCTTGCACAGGATAGAGTAGCATGAAGAGCTGCATCAAACCAGTCTTTGGACGGAAGAACAGAACAACAACAACAACATATCCATATACAATGTGCCACATGTAGGTGCAAGCACTGTAAAAAGTTCGTTAGCAGAATGGATGATAATGGTGATAGAGCAAAAGCAGAGCATCAGTGAATTATGAGCAGGACTTTGTAGAGAAGGAACAGAGGGCATTGCAAGAACTGATATGCAAAAGATACAGTAGGGAACAAGGAACAACAGAAGGTATTAGGAATGATGTAGACAGAATTTGAAAAAGCAAGAGTATTGTTTTTACCACATATGGAAGTAGATATTGCACAGCATCTATCAGAAGGATTTATCATTGCTGACAGGCAGAGAGCAGTATTTGATATTAACTTTCAAATAATTGAATAGAACCATATATCATATGCCAGTGATACAATATTTTGATGGAAGGTGGGATAAGCAACACACACTGCAGCATAGTCAGGAACAGTTAAAATGCTTTACACAGGTAGGAATGGCCATATTAGCTGTGATTGTGCACATAGAGTAGGGTAATAGTACAGGACAAACCAAACAGGATCATGGAAACAGTGTTGGCATTATGGGAAAGGAGGTCATTTTATTGGTAAGAGTGCAAGGCTAACCACAACCAGGAAAAAGAAGACTGACAGTGGGGGCATGGTGCTAGTAATAAAAAAATAAGGCAACCCCACGAACAGGAATTTGGGGGATAACAAATAGGGACACAAGTAGGTTACCATTCATTTGGATTTCAGTCAATGAAGAATCAATATGTGCACTGTTGAATTCATGGAGTGATGCCACGATCATTGATGAACAGTGGTGTAGGGACAGCCAAGTACATTGCAACTGGAAATATATTAGCCAAGAAAAGGAGAAATACACGCCCACCAATACAACAATGATAGGAATAATAGGACAGATTACTGCTAAGATTAGAATTGGCCAATACACACAAAAATATCCAGTTAAGATAGCGCAAGGCTTGGCTGTCCCACGTATATTGGGATCTGACTTCATTGCTTACATAAGGTTGAAATCAGATTGGACAGGAAAAAATGGATAATGTCATACAAGTCTGTGCTCATAATAGGAAACAGAACATGAAAATGGTAACAATTAAGTAGCACAGATTGATGACTCCACAAGGGATAATATTGATCCTTTAAACCACTTGAGGACGGAAGACAAAGAGAGGCTTAGACATATTTGCCAAAAGTTTGTGGATGTGTTGACTGCTGAATTAGGGATTACATTGTTGGTTGAGTACACTACAAAGGTAACAGATGATATTCCAGTGGACAAGCTACCATATCAGTTCATGTCACCAGGAATGAAGATCCTAAAAGAACTGGTTGATATGTTGAACAAAAACATGATACGCCATCAAAATCCCTGTATGCTCTACCTATTTTCATAGTGCTGAAATATCACGGTGAGCACAGGCCTGTAGTTAATTACAGAGAGTTGAGTAAGAAGGTAATTATACAATCAGTTACCTTGCCTGACCTGCAGTCTAGTTTTGAGTGGTTCAAGGGAGCCAAGAACTTTCTCACTCTCAATCCGAACAGTGTGTAATGGGTAAAAGTGCAGATATTTCTATTGGTGACTGAGGATGGTGTACTGAACAATGTTACAACAATATTTACATCATTTGCAGACTAATAATTATAGCTATTAAAAGTTACATGTTTTTAGGTTGGGTATTACCTCCAAACTCATGTGGCAAGAAAGCCATCAGTGCCGCTTATTTTCCCCATGAGAAGCAGGTCAGATGTTGAAGTGTGGACACTAAACAGTTAGTCTACACTGACATGCATAGTCCACTTAGTGGAGCAGTTACAACCATGCAGACAATATCAGATCGTAAATTGTGTGACGTGTTTGTGGGAAGATTGTTTGATACTGAGAGAAAACAAACAACACAATGGCGTGTGTATATATTAAGGTACAATGTATAAAAAAATCTGCAGTTACACCTGTTACACACCGTATAATTAGATATCCCTGCCAGAAAAATTGAAACCTATAACAATGTTTACCACCAACTGGAACATTTACAAGTTCAACGGATTTGCACTCAGCTTGTACACCAGGACTGCCGTGCTTACACAACTGATGCGTCAGATATTTTTAGATATTAAGTTTTGTATGACTACAATTATTTGGACGAGCTCATAACATGGAGAGAATATGGATGAATATTGTAACCATCTCTATAAAGTGTTTATGAGTCTCAGAAAGGTGGGACTCCCTCTTATCTCTGGAAAGATAAATATAGCTTGTTTGATCATACAGTCTTTTGGCCATGAGGTAGCACTGAAAGGAGTGACTACTAAGCCTAGCAAACTGCTGTCTAAAGTTGAATTACCTCCTTCGAATAATTTTAAAGCAGTAGCTCAAGTCATAGGAATGGCTAATTATTTTCGTAGGTTCAGTTCAGGATTTTCTCAAAAAAGCAGTCCCTCTCAGTGATTGACATAAAAAGAACAAAAGTTTAAATGGAGGAGAGGTGCAACAAGAGGCCTTTAGTGCCCTAAAACAAGTGCACAGTATTACCCTTTTTGTTAGCATTACCCAATTTTGATACACAATTTATACTACAGACATATGGCTCAATGCAGGGGGTGGGAGGAAATTTTGATACATGAGGTGGAGGGAGGAAGGCAACCTATAGCTTTTGTTTCAAGAGCACTTAGTGACCTGGAAAAGAAATATTCAGTATATGAAGTCTAATCATTAGCTGTTCTGTCTGGCTAAGAAAGGATCAAAGTATATCTGGAACTCTGGAACATACTCATTTATGGTTAGGGGAAAAAAACAGGTGTTGAGTCTTGGGAAGACCAAAAAAGATAAGGGTGCATAGCTAGATGGGCAGTGCAAATACTGGCATTTCAGTTTGATGTGGTTAACATTGAGGAGCATTATTGCTGATACGTTCAGTAGAATGTTTGAAGCCAACTGGGGGAAACAGATAAACTACCTACCACAACTATTAACATAATTCTTGTTGACATGCCGCCTTGTTATTTAAAGGTATCAATGATTACCAGAATAATGATAAGGAGCTCTGCGACATCAGGGAGAAACTTCAATAAGGAGTGAATGTTAGGTCGTATTTGATGAAGCAAAGTGTGGTGTGTTGTATTGAAATGTACAACAAGAAAACTAAATAGTTGTGCCGTAAGATCTGGTACTGTGCCTTTTTAATATTACCATGAATATCCAATAGGTGGACACCTGGAATTATTTAAAACTAGGAATAAAATATATGAGAAGTTTATATGGCATTAGATGGATGCCGACATTCACAACAGAATTACGTGTGTAAGACGTGCTGAAAGCAAACCAGCACAGAATACAGAGGTCGGGCTATTAGCATCTAACCTGACTGAAAGGATATTTGACAGGCTTTATGTCAACTTCGTGGGATAGTTACCAATTTCTAGGGAAGGGAACTGCTATATTCTCGTGTGTGTAGATGAATTTTCACATTTCATGTGGTTCTTCCCTACAAGGACTGCCACATCCAGTTCTACCATTTCCTCTCTTAAAAACATAGCAGGAATATGTAGGCCAACCAAACATAGTAATGGACAATGCCACCTGTTTCACATTGAAGGAGTTCAAGAACTTTCATACTGACTTTGATATCCGGCATAATACAACCCACACATATGATCCCAATCCATCTTATGACGAAGGAGTGAATTGGAATTTGTGCTCTGCTTTAATAAGCTACATAGCAGGGATCAACGGGTGACAGATTAATCACAATCCTAGCTAAAGTTGGCCTTTAATACAATAAAACATAAGAGTCACTGAGCCAACCCCCCCCCCCTTTCCCCACCCCTCACACACACACACAAAGTTGTTCCTCAGTTTTAAGATTACAACCCCACTGAGTAATTTGTGGTTCATAGATGACCTGTTGCTGGAGAGGACAACCACTCGGTAAATCATTACACAGTGGAGGTGAGCCAGAAATAATATAAGAAAACCCCATCAGATGGAAAAGCAGAGAGACAACAATTCGGCAGTCATACCCCGACCAGATTGGTGATTGTGTATATCCTGGGAGTAACTACTAAGGCAACTGATAACACTGTGAAGAAATTGTTACCAAGGAAGACTGAATCTTGGGAAATCATAAGAATTTTGATATCTATCATCCTGTTATTGTTCGACCAAAGGAGAAAGAAAACGATTAGAGCTCATCTCTACCATGTGAAGCCAGTGTCTACAGCCATAAATAGTTAACAATGGGGCAGTCACACCTTGCAGATGTGGGCCCCGACCTCCGTGTGTGTGTGTGTGTGTGTGTGTGTGTGTGTGTGTGTGTGTGTGTGTGTGAGGGGGGCGGGAGGGGGGAGTATGTGCTGTAAGTTGCCACATCTTTGCTTGTTTCAGGGTACGGGCACATTGTTGGGCGGTGCAGGATGACCAAACATGAGCACCATCTGATGGCAGTGGCAGGAGGAAGTGGACATGGAGTCAGTTGAAACGAGCTGTCAGAAAAACATATGACCAGCAGCAGTGAATGGTACAACATGTATGACATGATACAAGGTTGTTAAAAAGAGTACTGTAAGGAATTGGTTGACAGTGTGTGATGGTAGCATTTTATATAGCTGAAATCTGATGATGGTTTGGCTGACAGATATACTGATGCTAATGTTTTATAGCTCTGATACTGCACAACTGAGGAGTGCAGCTGGACGTGCAGTGGAAACTGTATATGTGAGGGTATTAGTAAACATTACTGCTGCTTATCGTAGTTCGTTGGGCTCTGTTAGCCAATCTGTGTATTCTAGTCAATGAAAGACCACCGCATATAATTTGTCTTGAGCACCAGGTTACCATATTAATGTGTGTCAGTGTTTGTTGTAATAAGTGTCTTCAAACAGTGGGTTTAATTTCTGTATGTTCTTGAATTATATTACTTTGTAGAGGTCAGCATGTGCTACAGCTGTGGTGACTGGGGGCAGCATTGCTGGCCTGCTTTATGTGTGAACACAAGCATTTGGATGTAGATAAGCTCACACCAAGCCTTTATTTGCAGTGAAGCCGAGTGATCTCACCATTCTTTTGTCAAACTGTTCATTACTGAGATGCAAGTGGCTACTGAGAATTGTGCCTAGAAGCTGAAATCTGGTACGCTTCTTCCCTTTAAGATTTTTTTTATTTGATTAATGTTGTAACTGTTAGTGTAGTTTAGCTTTTAGATTGTTGGTTAATTAATTGGTATCTGGTTTAGTGGCAGGAATTCAGCTTCCAACAGTTTAATGCTAACACTTAATGGGGAACACATTAATTTCACAGTTTTAAAATAAGGGTGCTAAAGGGGAAAGCGCCCAACACTACGAACAAAGGGAATTGTTATTAAATACTTGTGTGGTCAGATTTTAATATAGTTTCCCTTTCAGATGACCTTATTGTGATACCATTTGCATTACTTGTATCACCCTGGTTCTGTAGGCTTCCCTGGACTGTTACACTGTTTACAACTAAGGCATCCATTCACGTTCATTGCACTGTGGCTGTGGACCCAACTAACTTGAGAAGATTATTAGATTGATTCAAGTTATGTCTTCTGTACTTAAACACAAACAGCAGCAGTAATGATTTGATTCTTGGTTCAAAGGAATGTTTAATTTTTACCACATTCTGAATTTTTATTTAATTGCTCGGGTAGTTATTAATAGAGCTATACTTTTAATTTTAATTCCCTTGCATTTATTATGTTGCTGAGGTCAAGTTTAACAGCTGAGTCGTATTCTGTTGACAAGATACGTGGCTAAATCTGAAAATGTGTTTTCACTTGTACTTGACTTTAAGTAGATTTTTCTATCATCTGAACATATGTTCACAATTTGCTGCAGACACTGGCATTGTCTTAAATATCCTCTAAGCTTTTTCAATGTTAAAATATCGTCTCTTAACCCACACACTGAAAATAAACTACAAAATATGAAAAAGGGAAGCTGTGCCAATGCTATTCATCTGTTCTATCACCTGGATCTTGGAAGCAGTTCAGCTGTATCAAAAACCCTAGCATATTTGACACCAAAATAAGTTGGATATTCATAACTTACAGTTAAGGCATTTCTGACAAGTAAATAAAGTCTGATGAAATAGTGTGATATATATTTTCCATTTCACTAATTATTCTATTAGATAAACTGGTATGCAAAACTTAAGAATGAAAGTAATTTTCACGTGATGTGTCACTGCCAAGTAACGTAGCTTGATGAGCCATACATAGAAAGGACATTTGCAAAATAGTACAGAAGATAACTGAAATAAATACACAATGAGACTAACAGAAATTACATTTTTATTCAAAGACAAAAATTACACTGAAGTCACCACGATTTATGATGGGACATGATTCTTAATAGTGTGTGTGATCACCATGGGCAGCAATGCATGCTCTGCAACTTTCTCCCATGCTGGCCACAAAGTTGGTAAGAAGTTCTTGTGGTAGGCAATTTCATTCCTCCACAATTGCTGGACGGTCATTGGTGCAGGTGGACATGCTGCAATATGTCTCCCCAACACATCCCACACCCGCTCGATTGTTTTAAGTTGAGGGGAACAGGCAGGTCAGTGCATTCACTTAGTATCCCCTCCTTCCAAGAGCTCCTCCACCTTCACTGTTCAAAAGATGAACATGGAGAAGAAGTACTGTGCTCAAAAATTTGGAGGTCAGTATGCCCATGTAACATAGTATCCCCCTACAGCACAACACCTTGACAATCACAATGATCATGTCCAACAATGTTCCTGGGCTCATTATGTGTTCCCGCCTCTCGCCCTATGAGGCCACGTTCAGCATTGTCCAACATAATTGTTTTGGTGGCCCAAGTATTGTGGTGTGGTGAGGCACTATATTGCAAGAGTGTACTGACCTCCAAATCATCAGACATGGTATGCTCTCTGTTCAATGTTACTATGGCACTGTGCACCCTCCCCATGTGCAATTTTTTCAGGGGTGTATGCAGCCCTGACTTCATTTTTGTGGAGGACAATGCATCAAATTAAATATGTGGAGAAGCTCTTGAAACGTGAGGATACGAGGGTGGTTTGAAAAGTTCTTGGACTCACCACGAGAGGTCAGCACTAGCGCAATGAGTTATTCACGCGATATTCATTGGACTGTTGACTGTAAACACGTGCCACGTCAGTGTTCCTGGAAGAGAGCTGTGGTGGTGATGTAACTCTGTTGTTGTTCCCGCATAGTGATATGCGAAGACGGAAAAAATTAAGATTCCAGCAGTGATTAAGTACTTCATAAAGAAAGGTATGAAAGCAAAGGACATTCGTGCTGATTTCCAGAATACACTGGGGGACTCTGCTCCTTCATATTCAATTGTTGCCAACTGGACAAATGAATTTAAATTTGGCCGGGAGAGCTTAGATGATGATCCACACAGTGGTCAGCCAAGATGTGCCACTACTCCAGAAATACATGTAAAAGTGCACAAAATGGTCATGGAGGATCATCAATTGAAAGTGCGTGAAATTGATCACGCTTGCCAGATTTTATCTGAAAGGGTATATCACATTTTAAGTGAAGAATTAGAAATGAAGAAACTATTTGCAAGACGGGTGCTGCGACTCCTGACACTGGATCAAAAATGCATGAGAATGGACATATCAGAACAATGTTTGGCCTGTTTTAGGAGAAACGAACAAGATTTTTGTGCCGGTTTGTAACCACAGATTAATCTTGGGTGCACTACTAGACCCTAGAGGCAAAGCAGTGAAAAAATATGCTGATTCTCCGCACCAAAGAAAGCAAAGACAATTCCTTCGGCAGGAAAGGTCATGGCATCAGTCTTCTGGGATGTGAAGGGGATTCTGTTTGTAGATTATCTCCCCACTCGGTAAACAATTACTGGAAAATACTATGCCAACCTCCTGGACAATTTGCAACAAAAGATATGCAAAAAAAGGGCCAATTTTAGCAAGGAAGAAAGTCATTTTCCATCAAGACAATGAGTGCCCAAACACGTGGCATCGCCATGGCAAAATTACACGAACTAAGGAATGAATTGTTGCCATACCCACCTTATTCATCTGATATGGCTCCGTTGGACTTCCATCTCTTTGCAAAACTGAAAATTTTTCTTGGAGGACAAACACTCACTTCAGATGAAGAATTGATAGCCGGAGTTGACAACTATTTTGCAGGCCTGGAGAAAACTCATTTTCGAGATGGGATCAGGCACTGGAATGTCGTTGGACCAAGTGGTTTAATCTACAAGGAGATTACATTGAAATATTAAAGAAAGTTTAGGGATTTAAGAACTTTTTTTGTATTCCATTCCAAGAACTTTTCAAACCACCCTCGCATTTGGTGCGTGGTCTAGCTTGCTGGTTCCTTGGACTTAAATCGCATTAAGCATATTTGGGATGCTTTGGGGAGATGTATTGCAGTATTTCCATTTGTACCAACAACCACCCAGCAGTTGTCCACTGCACTGGTGGAGGAATGGAATGTGCTACCACATGAACTCCTTACCAACTTTGTTGGCAGCATGGGAGCACACTGCAGAGCATACTTCACCATCCATGGCGATCACATACCCTACAAAGAACCGTTTCCTGCCTTTTATAAAGGGCAGGGGACCATACATTGTGGTGATATCAGTGTAATTATTGTCTTAGAATAAAAGTGCCATTTCTGTTCAGCTCATTGTGTATGTCTTTCAATGGTCTTCTGTACTATTCTGTAGCAGTGTTTTCTACGTATGGTTCAAGCTTCATCAAGTCTATGTTACTTAGCAGTGACACATCATGCGAACGTTACTTTGGTCCTTAAGTTTTGCACACCAGTGTACTATGAAGAACTCTAGTTATACCATGGCAGATCAAAAGTCTCCCTCCATTCCTTAGATGGCAGATATTGGAAGCCTTTAGGCAAATAGCAATTTTTTTCTGCACCCCTTGCCAACCTCTGAGATGTTACAATACCATAGTGAAGTAGCAGCAAGAAGTCAACTGTGGAACATGAGCAAAATGTACAGGTGCTGGTGTGTGATCCATGTGTATTGTCACCTTATAAATCACATTATTTCATGGACATAGTGATACTGTGACAAGAGAGTGTGCTTAGAGTTGTGGACTAAGGGAAAGCTGCCTCCTCATTAGCAGAAGTTACGGACACAAGAGGCAGGACAACCCACATCTACATCTCGGTTACTTCTTAAACCATTTTTTTTTCCTACACAGTTTTTGAATCCCCTTTGTGCCTACACCCTTGTAAGTGGCCTCTCACACCACTCTTCCAGTAAAGTCCTGTGATGCAAAATGCAACTATCTTCAGTGGCTCTCAGAATGCTGCTAAATAAGATGCATAGTTCCATTTGTGAAATCACAATTGATTAAACATCACACAAGATATAAAAAAAAGTTGCACTGCTGATGATATAGCAAAATATTAGTCCTGGAAATGGAAGATTAGAGGTTTAATGTCCCATTGGTGACAAGGTCATTAAAGATGGAGCACAAGAACAGACAAGAAAAGTAGCAAATTCCTTGGCATACTACCACTGTCAAAAACATTGTTTCAGCATATTGAAGTGTTTATGCAATATTAGGCTATTCACATTACGTGGAACTACCTGTACATTTTCTGAGCTTTTTGGTCTCCTAATTATTGAAGAAAGGATAAATAATTGGACTGACTTTTGGGAGCACACATATACAAAGCATCATCCAATCATCCTGATTTATAATTGCTGTCTCTTCCCTAAAACAGTTTAAGCAACAGCAGTATGTTTCTATGGTTCTGACATTTAGCTCCTCTAAAAGCACCAACCTCCTATTGTCCCCATTGATACTTCTAGTTCAGAACTAGTATACAGACCCTATTTACAATCTGGATTTGCTGGGAATATAAAAGTTGCAGAACTCTGCTGGTCTTAGAACTTATATGAGGGTTTCATTAACCAGATAAAACTGTGATAAACAATCACTGTCTTATTGAGAACGGCTTGGTTACTAGTGTGAAAGTACTTCTGCTAGGGAAGTCATTTCGGTAACTGAGATTCTGAATAAAACTTAGAAGTCATCTTTATTTTCTGAGAAGCTTATTCTCCTCCTCATCCTCCGACCCTATATATCCACATTGGGAAATATAAGTTGGACAAGCAAGTCTCCCTGTCATTTTGGTCAACAGGTTGAATTCCTTTTAGCACGAGCACACGTCACTCAATCCAGTGCAAAACCCATAATCAGACACAACATGGCATTGGATACCAATTAGTGTAAACTGTCCATTACTGTGCACTCAGTTAAAGTATTGAGAACCAATATGGGTTAACAGTGGCCAACTTGCCTGAGAATATAAACTAAGAGTAGACTGGAGAAATCAGTGGATTTCAATTCATGGTCAAAAGAAGAAATGTAAAACACATCTGACCATTCAAGCCCCAGGAGTGAATCTGAAAAGAAAAATGTGGAACTCCCTCAACTGTGTCAGAACTGACCAGGAAATGACCAAAGCAACACTACATAAATGGCAATGACCGATGATGATGGAACTATGAAAGAAACAGCGGACCTCATTTAGCAAGACTGCACAAAAAGAAAATTCATGAGTACCTGGAAACACCTTGCAGACAAGACACTTACAGCAATCAACTGGTTCCTGTTTCATATTATCTATCTTGCATCAGTTTGTACTTGTAAAATACGAGGGTTGGAACTTTAATAGTGGCAACTATTTATTTACAGCTTGTACAAAATAGATAGGTGTTTCAAAGTTTTACTGACCGTCAGAGTAGTCACCAGCACTGTGTATAGCCCATTGCCAGTGATGTGGAAGTCGTAGGATACTCTTAGCAGTGCCAGTTGTGTTGACAGTTAGAGTGGCGTGGTCTATTGCCTGACGAATCTGTAGCAGTTCTGAAGTGAATGCCGTGAAGTGTTTCCTTCAGTTTATAAATCGAGTTGAATTCACAAGGGCTTAAGTCAGGGGAATGCAGTAGATGGTATAGCATTTAGCTGCCCCATCAGTCACACAAATCAATAACAGCTTGTAAAATATGTGCTTGGGCATTGTCATGCAACATGATGGTCAGGTTCTGCACAAAGTGTCATCACTTCTGTCTCTATACTGTTCATTTTTGGAACATAACCGACAACCAGCTTAGAGACAGAAGTAATGACACTTTCTGCAGGACCTGACCATCAATTTGCAGGACAATGCTCAAGCACGTACAGTGCAAGCTGTTACTGATTTGTTTGACTGATGGGGCTGCTAAGTGCTATACAATCTACTGCACTCCCCTGACTTAAGCCCTTGGGAGTTCAACTCGCCCAAGATACCAAACGTAACTGTCACCATGAATGATCACACGCTGCTGGTATAGCTCTTTTACAAAAAAAGTGACTGTGTGTCAGTAGACCTGCAGAAGTTCCATATACTGAATGTAAGAAAAACAGCATTGGTCTGATGTCTGCTATGGATGTAGAGAAAATGATTTGCTTAACGGTCTATAGAAAATGATAACAAAATTCCAAAAGATCTGACACCTGTAGAAGCTTTGGCCACATCATTACATTGCATAAAATTCTGCAAAACATCCTGCATTGCTATCCATACAAAATTAATCATGTTCAGAAGCTGCTTCCTGCTAACCTGCTAGCAAGACAAACATTCCCTCTGGAATTTCTTGCTCACATGAAAGTTGACAAAGAATGACCACAGAATATTCTGTAGAAAGACAAAGCCTATTTCCACCTCCAAGGACATGTCAAAATGCAGAATAAGAACAATGGAAAATCAATATGCACATCAATGGGTACCACTTCATTCTGCAAAGGTGACTGTGGTGTAAGTTTGCCTCAAATACCTTAACCAACTTTATACTTATGAACAACTACTTTACCTTTTTGAGGGGCAGACATTCAAAAGATCAGGGGCATGGCCACGAGAACCAGGATGGCTTCTTCGTCTGCCACCCTTTTCACGGACCACTTGGAGGGGACTTTCCTGGGACTCATTAGCCTTGAACCCTGGTTTGGTTTAAATACACTGACAACTTCTTTGCCATAAGGATTCCTCTTCTCAACTAAATTTCAATGGTCCTTTTCTGAATCCCAAACCACTTTCCTTGAGGTTGAGCTCATCCACACTAAGGGTCAGCTACACACTTCTGTTGACAAAACAGTACTTACATTTCGGTAGTTGCCATCCTTTTCATCCCGAATTTTTCCTCCCACACAGCCTTGGAATTCAAGGCAAACATGTCTCTTCAGGATCAGACTCTTTACAGCAATACACCACTATTCACACCTCAACCTTCACTGGATGTTGTTAACCCACCAGCCTAAAACCAAAGCATATTGTCTGGGTCATCACGTACAATACTCACTGATCCCTTTAAAGAAAAAGCTCTGGAGTACACCTCCTGTCAGTCAATACTATCCTGATCTTGAATGTATCAATCAGCTACTTTGACAAGGCTGGACTCCCTAACATCTTGTCCTGAAACGAGGTGCATTCTGTCTCACAACACTTAGAATACCTTTTCGCTGACCCCCCCTCCTCCTCAATATCCTAGTCACGCCCTATGCTTCTTCTGCATCCATTTTCCTACTCTATGGCTCCTGCGCCATTGCCCGCTCCCACTGTGCCCTATGTTCCCTCCTACCACCATCTATTACGGCCCTGTAACTGACAAAACAATCTATCAACGGGGGACCCAACTGTAAAAAGGTGTGTTCTGTGTACGAACTGTTACTTAAACACTGTTTGGACTTCTACACTGGTATGACTAGCACCAAGTTATCAGTCAGCTAGAACGGGCACAGACATAGCGTGTATACTGATAACACAAAATGTCCTGTTGCAGAGCATGCTCTATAGCACGACAGGCATGACCTCGGTGCCTCTTTCATCACCACACATACTACCATCTGTACCATCTGGTTCACCCGTAACCCCCCCCCCCATACCAGTTTCTCAGAACTATGCAGGTGGGAATGGGAGTTACAACATATCCTTAGTTCTCACCACCCATCTGGCCTTAATTTACATTAATTTCCTTTGTCTCAGCATTTATTGTAATTAACTATTTCTTTCTTCACACTCTTTTCATTTTCTCTATCTTTTATTTTCTGAACTCTCCATTCCCCCACCTGCTCACCTCATGTCAATCGCATATAATGTACTTGGCTTTCCGCTCTTATTAATTTTTGCACAATGTTTTGTCAGTAATCTCTGTCGTGCTTATTACCCTATCTTCCACAATTGACCTCTCAGGTTTTCAAATCTCATCCAGTGCAATCCCTAACAATCAGTCTTTCCTTCTCATCCTGTCCAGTAAGTCTCTCCTGAGCAGGAGTTCTGGGCAACTTTTTCAAGACTCGCCACACTTCCTAAAGCTCGCCAGTATTTTTCCTTCATCCCTCTTCTGTCCCTTTCAACCATACTGCCACAAGAAGTCACCTGACTATAAAAGCTCGCACATATCCTCAACTCTTCATGTGTTGCATATCTCTTAATACAGAGTGTATCATAATTAACTACGTAAACACATACAGGTGACAGTACACGATACTAGAAGCACAAAAGTCTCAGTAAACACAGGGTCAAATATGCATACCATAAGAGCTATGAGCAATTTTTCATCTACGATACTTTTATTTATTTATTTATTTGCCTGTAGACAACTGTTGTGTTGTATAGGCATTGTCAGATGTTTATACAAATGATTATACATAAGGTCAGTAGTTTCATAGTTTTACAGATTGTGGTACAAATGATTACACAAACGTTAACATATGGTATATGATTATACAAAAGGTCCGTATGGTTGTATGACATAAATTACAGTTTCTTTGATCACAATCACATTTATAATAATAGAGAATCATATTTTTTCATTATGTAGGAATTCACTTATGCTATAGAATGCTTTCTCTTTCAACCATGTCTCCACCACCATTTTAAATCTATTCTCATGCAATTCCCTCATTCCACGTGATGTATTGTTGTAAAATGTTTTGCCAGCATGTAAAAAATTATTTTGGATTTAACTCAAATGTGTCCAAGGACTGTCTAATAAGTTCCTATTTCTGGTTTCATATGAGTGCACATCTGACCTGCTTTCATACATGTGGGCATTCTCTGTGGCATGCATAAGTGCTTTAAGTATGTACAGACTGGGAACTGTAAGAATTTTGTGCTCAATGAAGCACTGTCAGGAAGAAGTTAAATTGCTCACATCAAAAATACATCTAATGGCTTTCTTCTGCCAGAGGAAAACATCTTTTGCCCAGCAGAGTTTCCCCAAAGAAGTATTCCATAATGCAGATGAGTATGAAAATAGGCATGGTATGCCATAAGTATGCACTCCTTACTGACACAATCCTTCAGTTTCCAGAGGAGATATAGAACTCTTGCCAACTTACTGCGCAGCTTTTCTGTGTGGGTATTCCAGCACAATTTGGTAACAAGATAAATGCCTAGCAATTTTACTGAATGTCTGAGTTCATTAGGTCCATTATTAATACCTCTAAGGGAAAAAGAGGATGTGTTCAGTTTTATTTTTTATTTAATGACAGCCTATTTTCATGGAACCAGTGAACTGCCTTTTCCATCATGGATTTGTTCGTTCGTTTGACAACATTCACATCATTATGTGACATGATAAAAGTTGTGTTGTCCGCATACATTACAGATTTATATGGTAATGTGTTGGGCAGGTCATTCACATACACAATGAATAAGAAGGGTCCCAGTACAGATCCTTGTGGGACTCCATATTTTACCTTGAGAAGGCCAGATTTGTTATTTGAATTTATATAGATCATTTAGTTCCTGTTTGTCAAATATGATTTCAGCAGTAATAGTTCTGTTTCAGTTATTCCATATTTGTCTAGTTTCTTAATTAAAATGCTATGTGAGACAGTGTCAAATGCCTTGGTTAAATCAACTAAAGTTGTATATTGATAAGACAACTTCCTGAAATGCTTTTATTGTTGATAGCCCAGTTCGGAATCCATACTGAGCCTTATTGAGAAGGTTGTGACACTCCAAAAAGTCGTTTAATTGGTCTTTCATTAATTTTTCAATAATTTTAGATAATATTGGTACTATTGCTATGTGTCTGTGGTTTTTGTGTGAATTTCTGTCTTTCTTTTTGTATGTGGACAATACAATTGTCAGTTTAAGGTAGCCTGGAAATGTTCCCTCTGTAAACATCCTATTGATTAAGTAAGACAGTGGAATGCATATAGTGTCTATTATTTTCTTTATGGTAAAATTAGAAAAACCATGGATGTCCTCAGTTCTGGAGTTGCTTAGTGATCTGACTACATCCAGTACATCCTTATAAATGGTACTCCATTCAAATTTTGGCAAGTCTCCTGTCAACTCTGTTTCCTGCAATTTGGGAAGTCTGTCCTCACTATCATTTACTTACTTTCATTTGTCATAGCTAATTCTCCAGACTTTATGAAACTATTATTTAGTTCAACTGCACTTGGAGCAGAAATGATTTCTTTTTTAAATTGGCATATGCGTGTCTATACTCATTATTCAAGCAAGATTTATCATAGAAAATTCTTAACAGAATCCTTAAGTTATTTAAGTAAGGTGTATACCAGTCAGTTACTTTTCTTTTCTGTTTTCTCCTTGCATTTAGTCTATTGTGTTTAATGATGAAGAGGCAATATTCATTAAAGATAGTGGTAATAGTGTCTAAGAAATAATTAAAAGCAACGCTTAATGACTCATTTTCCATGACAGCATTACACCAGTCCAAGATCATAAGTCTTTGTATGAGATTTGTTATATTTGATGGGTTTAACTGCCTCACTGTCCTGGTTTCTATTGGTTGAGCCTGTTTTTTTTTTTAATGCCATTAATTTTAGGAAAATTCCATCATGGCCAGAGAGCATTGGTTTAACAACATTTAAGATTACATCATCTTTGCAAATGTTTGATATGACATTATCTAGGGAGGCATTCTGCCTGGTAGGCTCATAGTTAAGGCAAACATAACTGTATGACTTGAGGGTATCTAGCAGCAATCTCTTCTACTGGAAGCTCTTTGCTTTCCACATTTTGGGAAGTAGTAGTATGGACCAAAACAAGAAAAAATGTCCAGTCAACATTTGCTCTAAAATGCATACCTCAAAAGTTATGAGCAATTGTTTATTAGAAGAATTGTGTTTCCACGTAGCAAAGATGAGCACATGCTCATAACTCTTAAAGTATGCATTTTAGATCACGTGTTTACTGGATTTTTCTTCTTTTTTGGTCCACACTATCATTTCCCAAAATATGGAAAGCAGAGAGCTTGCTTGCAGTAGAAGAGGTTTGCTTCACAGTATCGAAGATGAAAAATTGCTCTTAGCTCTTAAGGTATACATTTTCAACCCTATGTTTACAGAGACTTTTTTGCTTCTAGTATCATGGCATTTCAACTGTATGCATTTACGCCATTAATTATGATACACCTTGTATAACAGCAGCAAAATAATTTTGAATAGCATATCACACACCCATTCACTACTACATTAGTTATGAACTATAGTTGTGGGGCTACTCAGAAGAATGAGTGTGTATTCCTCCAGAAAAAATATTATGGTATCAAGTAAGAAAATGAATCCCTGGAGACCTATCTTCATCCAGCAAGAAATAATTACAATATTCAGTGAACATGCCTTCAACAACCTTTGTTATGGGAAGGAAAATCATGAAACGTTTAGAATCAAGAATGAATGTCACAACTACAACATTTGGAAACATGACAACATACGCATCCTGTGCTATTAATTATGTAAAACATGTGACAGCTTTTCTCTGGTAGCACTGAACATGTTTAATTTGTTACCTTCTGAAGTACTATCCTCACCACTGAAAAAGTTCAGAACCAAACTCCTAATACTCCAAGATTGTGACCTCTGTATTTAGTTTAATATTTTTACACTGTTACTGCAAAATGGAGGTGTGGAATTGACAAAATATAAGGCCACTCAAAAAGTGCTGTTTCATTATGAGTAATGATTTTTTTCGTAATTTAAGTTGATGCCAGTTTCAGAAAAGTAATAGCCTACATTAAATTCCTTTCTTATAAATTTTTACACTAACTTATATATTCTATTAATGTGTTTCTATTTTATTGTATGTATATTCCTAATAGTATTTCTGTTCCCTAAATTTGATGCAATCACTCCGATAATGATTAAGATGTAGTATGTGTTAGTAAATAATGAAAATCACCTGCTTGGCACTGTGTGCATATTTTTTTCTTTGATCACAATACCAACCGAAAGTGACAGCAATCTCATGCACCAACTGTACGGGTTATATTTCTGTTTCGATTCATTTCTTTCTGTTTTAACACTTTCGGCTCATGGACCCATTTTTCTTCGGCATTCGTTTTCGACGTAAATGAAAATGCAAATGGAAAACTTCACATTTTTAGACACACGAAATTTTTGTAACACTCACATACCACCCAATTCTTAATATAAACAGTATAATTCCAATTGTAACAACTGTATCTCCTTAACAAGTTTTGAATAACTATTTGATTTCTTAGACATATATTCATGTGTTTCAGTAACAAAACTATATTAAGAGCTTCTTGTCACGTTCTTGTTTGTTCTATGATCAATAATGTAACAAAACGTTCACGGAACTCGGTACAGAAACAAGAGTACATATTTACTATTTAATACAAATGCACGAGTACAACATTGTGGGGGTTAACGCACGTATTAGCACACACGGGATTAAGATACAATTTGTAATAACATATCCATCACAAAATGCTGCTTCCACAATTAGTGCTTCTGGAAATTGGTGCACCTGCCTTCGAACTAAAGTTGTGTTCGGGTTACTGTTTGTTGCTTTTTATTCCAAACGTGTTTTCTTCAAAGTAGGAAGGGCTTCAATTGTCACTGACGGCCTACGTTTAAATTGACTCTAAATTTTATATGCAAAGCTCAAAATCATGCACCGGTACATATTTCCTGGTTCTTCCTAATGCGTAATTCTTTCTTACCCTTTAAAGCCTCTGCGATATATATGGGCGCTGATGTAAACTGTCATGACTTCATGTTTTCAAGAAATGCTGGGGCGTTACACTGACAGAACATTTTTTTTTCAAACTACGCGAGACAGAACTCTTCGAAGCACCGGCATATTAAAGACTTGGCAACGAAAAAAAAAGCAATTAGTAGCCAGACACGGACTCATGGTGTATGTATATAAAAAGGGGCCCGTGTAAATTTTGCCCTTATCTTATCTCAACATTATAAATGTGTAAACCGTAATTGTTCTTGAGGTAGGAATGTGCCTTCGAGGATTTTTTTCAAACGTAATGGGTTGTTACAGCCATACTCGTGAAAAGTTGTAACTTTTCTCGTCGTGGGTCAGATGGACGGGTAACTATTGTGATATGACAATGGAAATAACAGTATGTTTTATTTCTGTTATGATACTTTGAAACAGTACTAACAAACTTTGTGTTTTTATGAAATCAACGATATTTCACTTTTTGTCTTTATTTTGGCCTTGCATAAATGTCTAAACTGGGAATATGCTATCGAAAAAAATTCGTAGAAACTACAAATTTAAGGATGAAAAAAACTTAAATTTCCTTCTGTAAATATTTTGATAATGCCCAAACCCAGCCATTGCACAGTGGTATAAAAAGTCATGCAAATGGGCGGTACAAATGTAACGTCTTTGCTCTTTTATTAGGACAACACAATGACCATCTATTTTGTTATTTCTCTTCAATTTACGGGAGCTTTGATCATTTTCTTATGCTGCTGCTTGAAGCTTCAGAACTGTTCCATTGCTTGTCCTTCTTCATGTATAATTTCAAAGACACCCTGTGCACGGCTCACACAAAATCTTTGCGAGCCCTTTCAAAAACATGATCTTGTCTGATTAAAATTACTTGATAGATAACGTCTGTTACTTGCCGCTACAGTGTGGGCACATTCGCTGCCGACTACCGCTCGGCTACACGCCACACAGAAAACTAGCAGGTCACTTCAGAAATGCTCTTAATGTGTGATCCAGAGCAATGTTGGAAGCAGCCGCCGCGAGGTATGACGGAGATGGTAGGTGCTCTATAGACGGCTGATTTTAAGTTAACAATGACTGAAGATAACAATGACTGTTGAGAGGCCAGACAAACGTGTGGTTCCTGAAGAGGGGCAGCAGCCTTTTCAGTAGTTGCAAGGGCAACAGTCTGGATGATTGACTGAGCTGGCCTTGTGACAATAACCAAAACGGCATTGCCGTGCCGGTACTGCGAACGGCTGAAAGCAAGGGGAAACTACAGCCGTAATTTTTCCCGAGGGCATGCAGCTTTACTGTATGATTACATGATGATGGCGTCCTCTTGGGTAAAATATTCCGGAGGTAAAATAGTCCCCCATTCGGATCTCCGGGCGGGGACTACTCAAGAGGATGTCGTTATCAGGAGAAAGAAAACTGGCGTTCTACGGATCGGAGCGTGGAATGTCAGATCACTTAATCGGTCAGGTAGGTTAGAAAATTTAAAAAGGGAAATGGATAGATTGAAGTTAGATATAGTGGGAATTAGTGAAGTTCGGTGGCAGGAGGAACAAGACTTCTGGTCAGGTGACTACAGAGTTATAAACACAAAATCAAATAGGGGGAATGCAGGAGTAGGTTTAATAATGAATAGGAAAATAGGAATGCGGGTAAGCTACTACAAACAGCATAGTGAACGCATTATTGTGGCCAAGATAGATACGAAGCCCACACCTACTACAGTAGTACAAGTTTATATGCCAACTAGCTCTGCAGATGACGAAGAAATTGAAGAAATGTATGACGAAATAAAATAAATTATTCAGATTGTGAAGGGAGACGAAAATTTAATAGTCATGGGCGACTGGAATTCGAGTGTAGGAAAAGGGAGAGAAGGAAACATAGTAGGTGAATATGGATTGGGGGACAGAAATGAAAGAGGAAGCCGCCTGGTAGAATTTTGCACAGAGCACAACATAATCATAACTAACACTTGGTTTAAGAATCATGAAAGAAGGTTGTATACATGGAAGAACCCTGGAGATACTAAAAGGTATCAGATAGATTATATAATGGTAAGACAGAGATTTAGGAACCAGGTTTAAAATTGTAAGACATTTCCAGGGGCACATGTGGACTCTGACCACAATCTATTGGTTATGACCTGTAGATTAAAACTGAAGAAACTGCAAAAAGGTGGGAATTTAAGGAGATGGGACCTGGATAAACTAAAAGAACCAGAGGTTGTACAGAGATTCAGGGAGAGCATAAGGGAGCAATTGACAGGAATGGGGGAAATAAATACAGTAGAAGAAGAATGGGTAGCTTTGAGGGATGAAGTAGTGAAGGCAGCAGAGGATCAAGTAGGTAAAAAGACGAGGGCTAGTAGAAATCCTTGGGTAACAGAAGAAATATTGAATTTAATTGATGAAAGGAGAAAATATAAAAATGCAGTAAGTGAAACAGGCAAAAAGGAATACAAACGTCTCAAAAATGAGATCGACAGGAAGTGCAAAATGGATAAGCAGGGATGGCTAGAAGACAAATGTAAGGATGTAGAGGCCTATCTCACTAGGGGTAAGATAGATACCGCCTACAGGAAAATTAAAGAGACCTTTGGAGATAAGAGAACGACTCGTATGAATATCAAGAGCTCAGATGGAAACCCAGTTCTAAGCAAAGAAGGGAAAGCAGAAAGGTGGAAGGAGTATATAGAGGGTCTATACAAGGGCGATGTACTTGAGGACAATATTATGGAAATGGAAGAGGATGTAGATGAAGATGAAATGGGAGATATGATACTGCGTGAAGAGTTTGACAGAGCACTGAAAGACCTGAGTCGAAACAAAGCCCCCGGAGTAGACAATATTCCATTGGAACTACTGACGGCCGTGGGAGAGCCAGTCCTGACAAAACTCTACCATCTGGTGAGGAAGATGTATGAGACAGGCGAAATACCCTCAGACTTCAAGAAGAATATAATAATTCCAATCCCAAAGAAAGCAGGTGTTGACAGATGTGAAAATTACCGAACTATCAGCTTAATAAGTCACAGCTGCAAAATACTAACACGAATTCTTTACAGACGAATGGAGAAACTAGTAGAAGCCAACCTCGGGGAAGATCAGTTTGGATTCCGTAGAAACACTGGAACACGTGAGGCAATACTGACCTTACGACTTATCTTAGAAGAAAGATTAAGGAAAGGCAAACCTACGTTTCTAGCATTTGTAGACTTAGAGAAAGCTTTTGACAATGTTGACTGGAATACTCTCTTTCAAATTCTAAAGGTGGCAGGGGTAAAATACAGGGAGCGAAAGGCTATTTACAATTTGTACAGAAACCAGATGGCAGTTATAAGAGTCGAAGGACATGAAAGGGAAGCAGTGGTTGGGAAGGGAGTAAGACAGGGTTGTAGCCTCTCCCCGATGTTGTTCAATCTGTATATTGAGCAAGCAGTAAAGGAAACAAAAGGAAAATTCGGAGTAGGTATTAAAATTCATGGAGAAGAAATAAAAACTTTGAGGTTCGCCGATGACATTGTAATTCTGTCAGAGACAGCAAAGGACTTGGAAAAGCAGTTGAATGGAATGGACAGTGTCTTGAAAGGAGGATATAAGATGAACATCAACAAAAGCAAAACAAGGATAATGGAATGTAGTCTAATTAAGTCGGGTGATGCTGAGGGAATTAGATTAGGAAATGAGGCACTTAAAGTAGTAAAGGAGTTTTGCTATTTGGGGAGCAAAATAACTGATGATGGTCGAAGTAGAGAGGATATAAAATGTAGGCTGGCAATGGCAAGGAAAGCGTTTCTGAAGAAGAGAAATTTGTTAACATCCAGTATTGATTTAAGTGTCAGGAAGTCATTTCTGAAAGTATTTGTATGGAGTGTAGCCATGTATGGAAGTGAAACATGGACGATATATAGTTTGGACAAGAAGAGAATAGAAGCTTTCGAAATGTGGTGCTACAGAAGAACGCTGAAGATTAGATGGGTAGATCACATAACTAATGAGGAAGTATTGAATAGGATTGGGGAGAAGAGAAGTTTGTGGCGCAACTTGACCAGAAGAAGGGATCGGTTGGTAGGACATGTTCTGAGGCATCAAGGGATCACCAATTTAGTATTGGAGGGCAGCGTGGAGGGTAAAAATCGTAGAGGGAGACCAAGAGATGAATACACTAAGCAGATTCAGAAGGATGTAGGTTGCAGTAGGTACTGGGAGATGAAAAAGCTTGCACAGGATAGAGTAGCATGGAGAGCTGCATCAAACCAGTCTCAGGACTGAAGACCACAACAACAACAACAATGACTGAAGTGTGGCAGACGGCAGGTTTTCTAGCCCTGAAGTCAAACTCATGACCACAGCACCGCGATGGGGACTGTAATCGAGAAAACGTCGATCAACAGTCTGCAACAGAACTAAAGTCATGATCGCTTTGTTCTTGTTGTTGAAGGGTAGCCTCTACAGGCAAAATCGAGACAGAAAAAGATCATAATATGTTTGTTTGCAAAGCCATCTTTCGCAGCAAAATTTCATTTTTAACACTAAAAGCAAACTGTAATTTCTCGGTGTCATTGGTTATTTGAAACTATGCTGCACATTACAAACCAATGAGCAATCCTGGATGGCACTTGGGTGAAGATTATAAACGACACAAACAGATTCCAAACGAAATAAAGAATGATAAGAAGGAAAATAAAAACAAATAAAAAAGTCAAGAAGATGATGAAAATTTCGTGGTAAGGTATGAGAAATAAAAAAATAATTTAAACCAATTAACTCAATAAAAATTATCATCAAAGCCTTTTGATTAGATTTACAAACAAAAAAATATTGCGGTATTTGACGAGATTCCAATCTTCCACTTCCTACACCTCATGTTTAAGGCCCCTATAAATGATTAAACATTTTGTCAAACTTAACTCTGCTTGCCAAATATTTGAATGTGTATAGTACTGTATGATGTACTCGTCAAGCATGGAGCTTGTTGACAGGAATTTTGATTAACAGAAGGTTTGACAATACGAAGAACGTTGTTTGTGTCGATGATTCGCCTCATATGTTAGTGAAAAATTGCTTTATTACTACTTACCTGGCTGTATTGTGATTTACTATAACTACGGTATGTAAACTACGATCAAGGAAAAAATAAAATAGCACTAACAGTTTCCAAAATGGTAGGGATATCACATCTTTCCCACCTACATACTAAGCAAGAAGTTATGAACAAAATCACAGTATTATGCATAACATACAGGCAGGAGTGCAATGAAATAAAAGAAATAGAAAAATTTCCGTTGCTTCCAGGGACAATGCAGGCTATATCTTCCTATGCTGTGGTACTTTAATTAACTGGGAGCAAGTAGAAGATAATAAGTTTTCCCATAGCAGTACATGTGTCTCCTTTTTCAACGTGAGGGCGAAGTAAAGTCGGTTGCACACACACACACACACACACACACACAACACACACACACACATATCTAATCCGAAGTTACAGATGTAGTCTTCAGTTATTTACAGTGTTACCTAACGATGCACTTTTCATACTGTTAGAATGGCTTTCTCTTCCATAAAAGCAGCATAAATGTATTTTGTCAAGTTGTTCACGAGTTGCATGCATGTACGTACTTAATAAGTTTGTAAAGTTACTCTTTGACTTGCTTGCCATGGTTAATGCTAGCGCCACCTATTGGCCATCACTTACCTCTTTGATAGTTTAACTGTCAAACTTAGTTTGGCACTGGTTCTATTCGAATTGACAATGGCACTATCAAATATGCATAAATGAGATGAACCTTATATTGTATTCAGTCTATTCGCTCGCTTTCGTGAGCTTTGTACAAAAGTTTGATTTTTATGTAAGTACAATACTAACTGAAATTTCTGTGTATTGAAATACTTAGATGCATACTTGTGTTTTCTATCGTTAATTTTCTTGTACACTTAATTCCACAGCTTCAGACTGATGACGAAATTTGGGAACACTTAACGCTTAATGAAGAATTGTGTGTTCAAGACCCTTCTACATTTCTGTGTTTACCAATATATCTGTTTCAGTTTTTTTAAATACCAATGAGACACACATGATAACTGAGCATTTGCGGATTATTTCTGAAATTAACATAACTTCGTTATCCACACATTACTTTAATACTAGGAAATTATTACATATTGAAACTAGCAGCCAGTCATGTTACTTCCCATCGGTAAAATCCTATTACAAAAACATGTCCTAGGTGATGGCATGTATCAACAAGATGATGGTGTGGACTCCCAAGTCAAACTGGCAGACTTTAGGCTCACTGCGGTGATAGCTCTCTATAAACATAAGATCTTAAGATGGATGACCGCTCTACAGGAGGCTCACTGTGCTCAAACGTGATATGACCACAGTCTACGGTCTTACGAGCATGAAAATCGATAGACGTCCCCGACGGTGGGAACTGGGGATGTATGCGTCATCGTGGTGTAAAGAAGAAGTGTTACTGAGGTGAATCTAGCATTTCCCAGACACGTATTGAGACAGGACAAAATTATAAGTTTAATAGCACAGTTCCTCGGCATTTTGTGATATGTTCAATGTCGAAATTCTGGAAATAACTCTCAGATGTCCGTCTTTAGCGGAGGTCTCATTTTAGATTTTAAATTTTTCACTCATGATAGGAGTTGCTCGCAGCTGTGTGGCTTTCTGGATGGGGATACCTGCTGAAGTGCTAACTTGGATAGACTGAGATACTGATCGATGTTTTTATGTCTTTTTGTAAAATTCAATTAGTCCATTCTGCAGGCAACTATGGTAGGCTTTCATTACTTTTAAGTTCAGTCAATTCCATCAGCACATGTAACATAGCGTTTTCAATATTAACCTCAAAAGGGTATTGGACCATTTTCACACAGGGTTCTTGTTTAAAAAAAAAAAAAAAAAAAAATCTGTGACTCTTTCATCAATCTCAGTTCTTACTTCTTTCAGCAGAAATACATACTTGACGAGATACAGTGTCTCCTGATTTCGTGTAGACAACATCTCCCAATGACCCAGCTGTGTTTCTTCTAACTGTTACTCGAACGAGATCACATTTTTTTAAAGTGCTTGAGTATGTCCATATATTTCTACATGTAGTTGACTTTTACCTTGGAAATTCAAATTTAGGTCGGCAAGATACCTAGTTATGTCAACTAAAACGCTAGATCATTCAACCAATATTCCTTCTCCAAAAAGCTGAAACTTAGTCCGTTGCCAGTCATAGAGGATTTTATTTCTCCCCAGCGTACTCAGCCAGAGTATCTCATATCATCATGTACTGGGAATACTTCAGACAGGAAAATCTGAAATTTTCTCTATGATTTAGTCGTCTTGCGCATATGAAACTGACAATCCATACTACATTTTCCACCACTTTCTACAAATCGCTAACTTTGGCACACAGCCGCTTGGTGGTGAATAATGTAGTGGTGTTCTACAATCATATGTGTCATGTTATTACACATCAGTCACAAATCCATAGTTCTCAATGTCATCGCTGGTGCACTGCCTGTTGCTATGCCAGAGCGATTTTCGCCTTGAACATCAACCTTTTCCATACAACTTTTTACTTATTTATATACCATATGTCTCATCCTGCTGTTGTACCTTTCACTAAATGCAAGTCAAGTAATATCTACATTGTAAGATAGTTCGCTGCCATCCTCTCATAAAGACTGCCAGCTGGACTGTATCTAAAACATCAGTAGTTACCACACATTGAATTGTAAAATATACATTCCTTTAGTTGTGCTTTGATTGAAATTACAATATCTTTTGACATATCATCAACTCATCATGCTATGGTTTGATGTGACAAGCCTGTATTTTCCACTAATCATACCAGTTCTGCTGCCAATATTTACAAATATTCTTTGATGGGTTCTCCATAAGATAAATATGTTCTTTTGTTGGCAATAGCTTCTGCTATCTTAGAGCTTAGTTTTCTTACAATTTCTGAGTTCTCTTATGATATGTTCTAACAAGGCCTACTGATCGGTCATTGATCAGCCAATGAACTGATACAGTGGCCTTATTTGTTTACTGTGTTTATTGTAGCGGGAAGTATGTTTCATAGAATAATGGTGTATTATGTTGTACTCCATGCAAACTGATATTCCTTCATAACAGATGAGACACAATATGTTTACATTTTGACAATCACAAAATATGCTTCAGACCAACTCCTTTTGAATGCATGACATTCTGTGCCAACTTACGATTTTTTCATGGATGACATGACTGCATTAACAACTACAATTATTAGTATTATTATTATTTATTGAGCATCTATTTTATTATATATAGTGATATAGGATTTGTTGCATGTTGATACAAAAAAAGAATAAAAGCATCTTATGTAGTAGTGTCTGCGAGCAGACCTTTTCACATATATAAAACAAACAAATTAAAGTTAATATGATGTAAATTTGTAACAATACAGTAATTAAATACAGTAATATGCCAAATATACAGTTTATATACAGTAATGGATAGAATAAGAAACATTTAATTTAATACTCTATACTCACATCATCATCATCCTCATCATCATCATTTAAGACTGATTATGCCTTTCAGCATTGTCTGGAGCATAGTCCCCCTTATAAAATTCCTCCATGATCCCCTATTCAGTGCTAACATTGGTGCCTCTTCTGATGTTAAGCCTATTACTTCAAAATCATTCTTAACCGAATCCAGATACCTTCTCCTTGGTCTACCCCGACTCCTCCTACCCTCTACTGCTGAACCCATGAGTCTCTTGGGTAACCTTGCTTCTCCCATGCATGTAACATGACCCCACCATCTAAGCCTGTTCGCCCTGACTGCTACATCTATAGATTTAATTCCCAGTTTTTCTTTGATTTCCTCATTGTGCACACCCTCCTGCGATTGTTCCCATCTACTAGTACCTGCAATCATCCTAGCTACTTTCATATCCGTAACCTCAACCTTATTGATAAGGTAACCTGAATCCATCCAGCTTTCGCTCCCATACGACAAAGTTGGTCGAAAGATTGAACGGTGCACAGATAACTTAGTCTTGGTACTGACTTCCTTCTTGCAGAAGAGAGTAGATCATAGCTGAGCGCTCACTGCATTAGCTTTGCTACACCTCGCTTCCAGTTCTTTCACTATGTTTCTATCCTGTGAGAATATGCATTCTAAGTACTTGAAACCGTCCACCTGTTCTAACTTTGTTTTACCCACAACTCAGTCCATATATATATATATATATATATATATATATATATATATATATATATATATATATATATCTTTCCCACTGACATTACTTTTGTTTTGGAGATGCTAATCTTCATACCATAGTCCTTACATTTCTGATCTAGCTCTGAAATATTACTTTGCAAACTTTCAATTGAATCTGCCATCACAACTAAGTCATCTGCATATGCGAGACTGCTTATTTTGTGTTCAACTATCTTAATTTCACCCAGCCAGTCTATTGTTTTCAACATATGATCCATAAATAATATGAACAACAGTGGAGACAGGTTGCAGCCTTGTCTTGCCCCTGAAACTACTCTGAACCATGGACTCAATTTACTGTCAACTCTAACTGCTGCCTGACTATCTATGTAAAGACCTTTAATTGCTTGCAAAAGTTTGCCTCCTATTCCATAATCACGTAGAACAGACAATAACTTCCTCCTAGGAACCTGGTCATATGCCTTTTCTAGATCTATAAAACATAGATACAAATCCCTGTTTCACTCGTAACACTTCTCCATTATTTGCTGTAAGTGTGTGTGTGTGGTTTGAGGTTTTCGGGCGCTAAACAGCGTGGTCATCAGCGCCCAATTTGCTGTAAGCCAAAGATCTGGTCCTGACAACCTCTAAGAGGCCTAAACCCACACTGATTTTCATCGAATTTGTCCTCAACTAATACTCGCACTTTCCTTTCAACAATACCTGAGAAGATTTTACCCACAACGCTAATCAAAGAGATACCTCTGTAGTTGTTACAATCTTTTCTGTTTCCATGTTTAAAGATTGGTGTGATTACTGCTTTCGTCCAGTCTGATGGAACCTGTCCCGACTCCCACGCCATTTCAATTATCCTGTGTAGCCATTTAAGACCTGACATTCCACTGTATTTGATGAGTTCCGACTTAATTTCATCCACCCAAGCCGCTTTGTTGCCCTGCAATCTATTGACCATTTTCTCCACTTCCTCAAATATGATCCTACTTCCATCATCATTCCTGTCCCATTGTACATCGAAATCTGAAACATTACTGATCGTATTTTCACCTACGTTGAGCAACTCTTCAAAATATTCCCTCCATCTGCCCAAGGCATCAACAGGATTCACCAGCAGTTTTCTTGACCTGTCCAAAATACTTGTCATTTCCATCTTACCTCCCTTTCGAAGACTGCTAATTACACTCCAGAATGGTTTTCCAGCAGCTTGACCCAAGGTCTCCAACCTGTTTCTAAAGCCTTCCCAAGATTTCTTCTTGGATGCTGTAATTATCTGTTTGGCTTTGTTTCTTTCTTCAACATAACTTTCTCTGTCTACCTGAGTTCTAGTATGTAGCCATTTTTGATATGCCTTCATTTTCCTTTTACAGGCTGCCTTGACTGTGTCATTACACCAAGCTGTTTGCTTCATCCTACCTTTACACACTACTGTTCCAAGACATTCTTTGGCCACTTCTAGTACTGTGTCCCTGTACCTTGTCCATTCCTTTTCCAGTGACTGCAATTGACTACATTCAACTAACTGGTACCTTTCTGAGATCACTGTTATGTACTTGTGTCTGATTTCCTTATCCTGAAGTTTCTCCACTCTTATCCTTCTACACATGGACCTGACCTCTGCACTTTCGGCCTCACAATACCAATTTCACTGCAGATTAAATAGTGATCAGTGTCATCAAAGAATCCCCTGAATACTCGTGTGTCCCTCACAGCCTTCCTGAATTCCTGATCTGTTATTATATAGTCAATGGCAGATCTGGTTCCCCTGCCTTCCCAAGTATACCGGTGAATGTTCTTATGTTTAAAAAAGGAGTTTGTGATTACTAAGCCCATACTGGCACAGAAATCCAGGAGTTCTTTCCCGTTCCTGTTGGCCTCCATATCCTCTCCAAATTTACCTATAACCTTTTCATACCCTTCTGTTCGATTTCCAATCCTAGCATTAAAATCAGCCATGAGCAGAACACTGTCCTTGTCCTTTACTCTAACAACTAAATCACTGAGTGCATCATAAAAACTATCCATCTTATCTTGATCTGTCCCTTCACCATGCAAATGTACTGACACAATCCTAATTTTCTTGCTAGACACTGTCAAATCTATCCACATCAGTCGTTCGTTTACATACCTTATTGCAACTATGCTGGGTTCCAAATCTTTCCTGATCAAAAGCCCTACACCCCATTGTGCTGTTCCTGCTTTGACACCTCACAGGTAGACCTTGTATTCTCCCACTTCCTCTTCTTTCTCACCTCTTACCCGAATGTCACTAACAGCTAAAACGTCCAACCCCATCTTACTTGCCAGCTCTACCTTCTTCCCAGAATAGCCCCCATTGATATTAATAGCTCCCCGTCTCGTTACCATTCGTTTGCCAAGTCATATCTTAGGAGTCCCTGGTTTTTCAATTAGAGGTGGGACTCCGTCACCTCCAAAGGTCCGAGGTATTTTATGTGTACATAAAAATGAATAAATTACACTTTTCATATCATATCATTGACACTGCCTAAGCAGTACTTGATAATAGCACTGATAGTTACGAACAACCAACTACTGTAGTTGCCTGATGTTGATTCACTGACTGATTAAGAGCCAATACAGCCAACAAACATACTGATCTTCATAACTGCATACATCCTCTGGAACAAAATTATAAATACTCTCATAAATTATTGACCATTCAAACATGAAATAAAGTATGGGTAAATAAGTAGTTGAAACGCGAATTCGTTCTTTAAAAAACCTGAATTACAGTACAATTTAATTTTTCTTTCCTATCTCCACAAATTTCAGAGAGGGACAGATGGATGTATAATTTGACATCAGTTCACAAGGTTACAGTGCAAAATAAATTTCAGAGTCTTTGGAGCTCATACAAAAGCCTCATTTTCAGGCAACGTTGTCGCCATCCATTCAACACCACATCATGAAAGTCTATGCGAAACATGTGCGATAGAGACAAATGTATGTGAAAGAGTGAATAATAAACAATAGTTGCCATAGTTGTCCACCAAACAAGCGATTGCACTAGCAACATGACCGCCATATTAGGCGTCTTCTCGGTATGTTGCAGCAATCCCAGAAACATTGCAAACATAATCTGGGCAACTCAAGAGGGAATGGTTGTATAAATTTTTCACGTAGGAAGAATTCATCTAAATAAATGCACTGTCAAAATTTTAGCTCCTAAGGTGCACTGCAAGGATTTAAAATAATTCTAAAGTTGGTCATATTTGTCGCATGGTTTGTTCAGCCCTTCCTGCCGAGAGCGCGAATTGGAGAATAAGTAGGCGCAGCAATGACTAAAGAATGTAGCGGCACATAGCGCGAAGCCAAAGTGCCCATCCGCAAGATTTAAGCCTTAGACTTCACAAAAAACGCTGCAAATCATTAACTGATTGAATAACATGCAGCTAATATCGAAATCTAAACTGTTGCAGATACTTTTGTTACACAAGTGACTAGTAGAGGAAAGAGAATCAGAGCAATGTATGATGTTCCACTGCAGACCAAATCAATTGGGACTTCAATTTGTAGATATGAAATATTTTACAACAATCCCTGATAATTTTAAAATAACGCATATTTATATTTTACTAACAGTGAAATAGTTTCTTGTACATTTGTTGCAGTCTTCACAAAAATGTGAAGTGTCTCTTGGATGATGAATATAAACATTTCCGTTACACCAGGCACGCATGATAAAAGAAAAATTAATGCATTCAGACACTTCACAGTAATTACCAGTTTTATTTATAAAAAACTGGGATCGAGTAAGAAATGGTCGTGGGCATTGTTGTGCACACTATGCTACTTACCAAGTATACTCGATCAAATCCGTAAAATAACAAGGCACAAATGTCTCAAGTTTAACAATACCGATCGAATGATGAACCTTAAATGAAAAAGAGCTATGAGAAATTATATTGTCTGGCAATTTTCTGAAAAATTCTTCACACTGCAGAAGAATTTCTTTATCAAGAAGCTGAATCACACAATTTGTTCCTGGTGGAATACAAATTACATTGACAGTCTTTTCATTGTCCTGCTAAAGACAGAGGTATTGTTATATCCAGACCAAGAGTCCAACAAAAGCAATGAATTATTTTCTGCAACTGGTCAGAAGATGTATCAGATGTAAGACTGTAACTTATTTTCCCCCATTTTTCCAGATTTTGCTGCGTCAAGTACATGATTTTTGCAACGAAACAGTTGTTTTCTTAAATTTTTGCTCCTAAATTTGTCCTGTAATTCCGGAATAAAGACATAAAACTGTGGAAACAGTAACCCACTACTACTTATCACTAATATTGTTGTATACAAATACAGTATGTGATCAAACATATCTGAACACCTGGCTGAAAATGACTTACGAGTTTGTGGCGCCCTCCATCGCCAATGCTGGAATTTAATATGGTGTTGTCCCACCCTTAGCCTTGATGACAGCTTCCACTCTCGCAGGCTTACGTTCAATGAGGTGCTGGAGGTTTCTTGTTAAATGGCAACCCATTCTTCATGGAGTGCTCCACTGAGGAGAGGTATCGATGTCGGTCGGTGAGGTCTGGCACAATGTCAGCTTTCCAAAACATTCCAAAGGTGTACTAGAGGGTTCAGGTCAGGACTCTGTGCAGGCCAGTCCATTACAGGGATGTTATTGCCGTGTAACCACTCCGCCACTGGCCGTGCATTATGAACAGGTGCTCGATTGTGTTGAAAGATGCAGTCGCCATCCCTGAATTTCTCTTCAACAGTGGGAAGGAAGAAGGTGCTTAAAATACCAATGTCTGCCTGTGCTGCGATAGTGCCATGCAAAACAATGCGGGGTGCAAGCCCGCTCCATGAAAACCACGACCACACCGTAACACCACTGCTTCCAGTTTTTATTGTTGACGCTACACATGCTGGTAGATGTCGTTAACTGGGCATTCGCCATACCCACAACCTGCCATCGGATCACCACATGATGTACCATGATTCGTCACTCCACACAATAATTTTTCCACTGTTCAGTCGTCCAATGTTTCGCTCCTTACACCAAGCGAGGCGTCGTTTGGCATTCACCCACATAACGTATGTCTGACGAGCAGCCGCTCGACCATGAAATCCAAGTTTTCTCACCAACTGCCTAACTCCCATAGTACTTGCAGTGGATCCTTATGCAGTTTGGAATTCTTGTGTGATTGTCTGGATAGATGTCTGCCTATATATATTACGACCCTCTTCAACTGTCGGCGGTCTCTGTCAGCCAACAGACGAGGTCGACCTGTACGCTTTTGTGCAGTATATGTATCTTCGCGTTTCCATTTCACTATCTAATCGGAAACATTGGACCTAGGGATTTTTGGGGATGTGTAAATCTCGTGTATAGATGTATGACACAAGTGACACCCAATCACCTGGCCACTTTCGAAGTTCGTGAGTTCCGCGCAGCATCCCATTCAGCTCTCTCGCGATGTTACTGACTACTGAGGTTGCCGATATTTAGGACTTGGCAACAGGTGGCAGCACAATGCACCTTATATAAAAAACGTATGTTCTTGGTGGTGACCAAATATTTTTCGTCACTTAGTGTATGTCATAGCATTCATCTACTACAAAGCAACTCTTTTCTTTTTCTACTCAAAATGATAGAATATGGTATGTGTGCAGGTCTTGCACGAAACCTGACTGATTGGCCTTATACACAATATTTTAGGGGTTCTCTTCTACGTCAGCTACGACTTTCTATATAGTTGTTGTTGTTGTTGTGGTCTTCAGTCCTGAGATTGGTTTGATGCAGCTCTCCATGCTACTCTATCCTGTGCAAGCTTTTTCATCTCCCAGTACCTACTGCAACCTACATCCTTCTGAATCTGCTTAGTGTATTCATCTCTTGGTCTCCCTCTACGATTTTTACCCTCCACGCTGCCCTCCAATACTAAATTGGTGATCCCTTGATGCCTCAGAACATGTCCTACCAACCGATCCCTTCTTCTGGTCAAGTTGTGCCACAAACTTCTCTTCTCCCAAATCCTATTCAATACTTCCTCATTAGTTATGTGATCTACCCATCTAATCTTCAGCATTCTTCTGTAGCACCACATTTCGAAAGCTTCTATTCTCTTCTTGTCCAAACTATTTATCGTCCATGTTTCACTTCCATACATGGCTACACTCCATACGAATACTTTCAGAAATGACTTCCTGACACTTAAATCAATACTGGATGTTAACAAATTTCTCTTCTTCAGAAACGCTTTCCTTGCCATTGCCAGCCTACATTTTATATCCTCTCTACTTCGACCATCATCAGTTATTTTGCTCCCCAAATAGCAAAACTCCTTTACTACTTTAAGTGCCTCATTTCCTAATCTAATTCCCTCAGCATCACCCGACTTAATTAGACTACATTCCATTATCCTTGTTTTGCTTTTGTTGATGTTCATCTTATATCCTCCTTTCAAGACACTGTCCATTCCATTCAACTGCTCTTCCAAGTCCTTTGCTGTCTCTGACAGAATTACAATGTCATCGGCGAACCTCAAAGTTTTTATTTCTTCTCCATGAATTTTAATACCTACCCCGAATTTTTCTTTTGTTTCCTTTACTGCTTGCTCAATATACAGATTGAACAACATCGGGGAGAGGCTACAACCCTGTCTTACTCCCTTCCCAACCACTGCTTCCCTTTCATGTCCCTCGACTCTTATAACTGCCATCTGGTTTCTGTACAAATTGTAAATAGCCTTTCGCTCCCTGTATTTTACCCCTGCCACCTTTAGAATTTGAAAGAGAGTATTCCAGTCAACATTGTCAAAAGCTTTCTCTAAGTCTACAAATGCTAGAAACGTAGGTTTGCCTTTCCTTAATCTTTCTTCTAAGATAAGTCGTAAGGTCAGTATTGCCTCACGTGTTCCAGTGTTTCTACGGAATCCAAACTGATCTTCCCCGAGGTTGGCTTCTACTAGTTTTTCCATTCGTCTGTAAAGAATTCGTGTTAGTATTTTGCAGCTGTGACTTATTAAGCTGATAGTTCGGTAATTTTCACATCTGTCAACACCTGCTTTCTTCGGGATTGGAATTATTATATTCTTCTTGAAGTCTGAGGGTATTTCGCCTGTTTCATACATCTTGCTCACCAGATGGTAGAGTTTTGTCAGGACTGGCTCTCCCACGGCCGTCAGTAGTTCCAATGGAATATTGTCTACTCCGGGGGCCTTGTTTTGACTCAGGTCTTTCAGTGCTCTGTCAAACTCTTCACGCAGTATCGTATCTCCCATTTCATCTTCATCTACATTCTCTTCCATTTCCATAATATTGTCCTCAAGTACATCGCCCTTGTATAGACCCTCTATATACTCCTTCCACCTTTCTGCTTTCCCTTCTTTGCTTAGAACTGGGTTTCCATCTGAGCTCTTGATATTCATACAAGTCGTTCTCTTATCTCCAAAGGTCTCTTTAATTTTCCTGTAGGCGGTATCTATCTTACCCCTAGTGAGATAGGCCTCTACATCCTTACATTTGTCCTCTAGCCATCCCTGCTTAGCCATTTTGCACTTCCTGTCGATCTCATTTTTGAGACATTTGTATTCCTTTTTGCCTGTTTCACTTACTGCATTTTTATATTTTCTCCTTTCATCAATTAAATTCAATATTTCTTCTGTTACCCAAGGATTTCTACTAGCCCTCGTCTTTTTACCTACTTGATCCTCTGCTGCCTTCACTACTTCATCCCTCAAAGCTACCCATTCTTCTTCTACTGTATTTATTTCCCCAATTCCTGTCAATTGCTCCCTTATGCTCTCCCTGAATCTCTGTACAACCTCTGGTTCTTTTAGTTTATCCAGGTCCCATCTCCTTAAATTCCCACCTTTTTGCAGTTTCTTCAGTTTTAATCTACAGATCATAACCAATAGATTGTGGTCAGAGTCCACATCTGCCCCTAGAAATGTCTTACAATTTTAAACCTGGTTCCTAAATCTCTGTCTTACCATTATATAATCTATCTGATACCTTTTAGTATCTCCAGGGTTCTTCCATGTATACAACCTTCTTTCATGATTCTTAAACCAAGTGTTAGTTATGATTAAGTTATGCTCTGTGCAAAATTCTACCAGGCGGCTTCCTCTTTCATTTCTGTCCCCCAATCCATATTCACCTACTATGTTTCCTTCTCTCCCTTTTCCTACACTCGAATTCCAGTCACCCATGACTATTAAATTTTCGTCTCCCTTCACAATCTGAATAATTTCTTTTATTTCATCATACATTCCTTCAATTTCTTCGTCATCTGCAGAGCTAGTTGGCATATAAACTTGTACTACTGTAGTAGGTGTGGGCTTCGTATCTATCTTGGCCACAATAATGCGTTCACTATGCTGTTTGTAGTAGCTTACCCGCATTCCTATTTTCCTATTCATTATTAAACCTACTCCTGCATTACCCCTATTTGATTTTGTGTTTATAACCCTGTAGTACTATCTATTATTCAGACTTCTTACATATGCTTACTCGAGGTAAAATTCGTAATTTTGCGACTTCCATTTCCATACAATTTCTGAATCTGTTTAACCAGGAAATCAGTAACGTTCACCTCACTCACAATTCAGAGCACCAGTCTCCTAGCTCTCCCTCAGTAACAATGCAGTGATTCTGAAAAGAAATTTTAAAGGTTTCGGATAATTTTCTTTAATACTTTTGGGAGTTTTGTTTTTGCACAAATTTTGTGCCTCACTTAATTTTTTTCCGTTTTTACAATTCGCGTTCAGATTTTACAAAACGAAACTGGCTTTGTATTCTGCTAATGTATAAGCTTTTTCTACCTCCTCTCTTTAACTAAAAATTTATAACCTGTTGTCTTTCATTGAAAGCCATTACTATACATGTTTTGTTTGGGCTTGGAAGGTAGTCTGTTTTTCTTATAAACTTTAACTAACATTGCCATCATTGTTCGAACCACAATTCACCTAATCAACTGATCTATTTCCTGTTTCTACTAATGTTTACACAATTTCTAACGAAATGTCGACACTATTCAAGTGATTGTCCAAGAAATTAACGAGTAAATAACACTTATGTAGGTAGATTGTTTTTGTTTTTTCGGGGATCTAGAGGTTCCAAATGCTTAATATACATAAACATGGTCCGTAGTAGGCTGTAATGCAATGTTTATTTAATTGTGTGTCTAGCTAATTTCTACTAGGCATCGATCTTAAAAGGTGTCACAGTAATGTGGATCCTTTCATAAAATGATAGAATATGGCTACTTTCTACTTGTAGTTAAGAGTGATTTTAAAATGACATGAAATACAAATGTTACAAATATGTTTGACAATGATGCTTATGGTTAGTCAAAATTAGCCAATCACAGAATTAAATTAACATCACATTACAGCTTACTATGGACCATGTTTACGTTTATTAAACTTATGCAGGTCTTCTGGAGAAGTAGGTGATTTTGATTGTGTACCACATTCTTCATATTTCAGCTTTGTAATTCAAACCATGACTGATTCTGGGATTTTAAAATCCCATCTTCAAGTGTATAAAATTATTGTATATATTGTATATATGAGGAAATCAGATACAAAATTAATTCAGTTAACAATTAGTGATACCACAATTGAAACTGATAATTATTACAGATATTAAATGCAAATCTGAGCATATAGTATCTGTGAACCATTGTGTCAGAGAAACTATCAACAGGAACTAAAATTCACTTTACAAATCATGATCGCTATTTTGTTGAAAACTGACATTCTGAGCCCGTGACTGTGTTCGAAATATAGGTTGACTCTTAACAGAAGACAACAGCAACCAGCCACTTTTTATAATGCTATTTATTTATTTAAATAGTGTCGTTACCGGTTTCGAACCTAAAGGTTTATCTTCAGACAGCTATCTCACATTAAGATTTTTCATCAGCATCAACACTCCAAGGAAATTGCATCAGTTGGGAAAACAAATGGCGAAATATAATGTAAAATATATTTTAACGTGAACTAGCCATCTCATGATAAACCTGTTGGATCGAAACCGGGAATGGCGCTATTTAAATAAATAAACAACACTGTAAAAAGTGGATGGTTGCTGTTATCTTCTACGTAAGAGTCAACCTACATAAAATCATGATCGCATGATCGTGCTGTGTTATCTCTTTACCAATGTGCCCTGAACCAAAGATATGCGCCCCCCCCCCCCCCCCAATGGATATACGCTGTCTGCTACAGCTACTGTAGCGGTATACATTTTTCCAGCTGCCTGGCAAGCTATGGATTTGGTAAATTAGGCGTTTTAAAAATATTTGCAGTGTGTCTCACCGTTAAAATTTTGACATATTGTTTCTTCCAGAGTATTCTTCCTACACAAAATATTTCAGGGCAGGTTTCGACAAGTCAGACTGGACAGTTCCCTTTTCAGCTGTATTACCCACTCAAATGCCCATATTACTGGCAACACATTGCCGAAGAAATTAAGCTTGTGTACAATCCCATTAAAGGCAAATACACATGTAGCCACACATATAGCCACTCCTACTATAACACATGCACATGTCGCTTTTGGATCTAGTATGTTAACTAATTAAACATTGTTCCTGAATTAAAACAAATTTTACATATTTACATACCTTTAACCACGCATGTAAATGATGGGAAATGTGTGACCTTCAGAGTTATCTATTACACAACGTCCAAGCATTGCAACAACACAGTGAGTCTGGCTGACTGACTGATATGAAACAAAGAAAGTGAGCAAACATGGGTGAAGATGCATCCTGTGTTGCCTGTGTGGACAAAGTAGCACATGGGTGAGTCACTGGTGGGGAAATGCCCCGCAGGTAGCAGGTATGGAAGAGGACATGCTAGTAGGTTAGCAGATAGACAACCACCCCCTCATCCCACATGCATGTTTCTTTACATGTGTGTGTAAACGAAAAAGGATGTTAATTTCAAAATTTCGTCAGGCTCTTGGCTCTGTTGGCCTTATTGGACCTTATTTTTTTGAAGGGAATTGGACCACAGTTACTGTTAATTCGGTTTGTTACATTCGTATGCTTGAAACATTCTTGAAACCAGAACTAAGAAGACGACGAATCCCATTAAAACGCGTTTGTTTCCAGCAGGACGGGGCAACATCACACACTGCAAACACTTCAATGACAGTTCTTAGATGCATGTTTCCCGGCCGGATTATCTCACGTTTTGGCCATGTTCCTTGGCCTCCCAGGTCACCCTACTTGTCAGTATGTGACGTTTCTGTGAAGGTACCTTAAGAACTGTGTCTATAACCACACACTACGATATTTGGACGAGTTGAAGAATGCAATCATTCAAGGAATTGCTGCCATCCCTGCAGAGATTTTAGTCCATGTGATGGAGGATTTTTGAGAAGAGACTTGAGTCATGCATTCGAAATGATGGACATCACCTCGACGACATTATTTTTCACGAATAACTTTGTTAACTAAAATGGCAAATAATGAGCTTCGATTTTGTGTAAATAAACATGCAGTAATTTTAAAGTTGGGTGAGTATTAATTCATTAAAAACCGTCCGTCTCCCATGTGTCACCCTGTAGAACACAAGTTATTACATTTAGAGGAATATGTGCTTCCAGATTTTATAAAGCACTCTCCTCCACCACAACGTTTCTACTGAACATATGTGATAAAAAATCCCACCAATCTCACACTCGCAATTGTGAAGATCATGCCACCTTTCACTGCTGACAGATGCGCCACCAGAAGGTACAAAGTGGGCGCCAGTCAGGAGAGACCAGAATGCCCACCCTCGACATCCATTCACTGGCACTAAAAAACATTCAGAGGTGGGAGAGACTGTCACCAAGCAGTCAACCTATGAGATTGCACTGGGGAAATAATCGCCTACTGCAAACACCCATCATATTAAATCTTCGCACACAACAGACATGTCTGCTTCTGTCACTGCTTACCCAGTATAATGGTCACTTCACTAGTCAGACATCCAAAGAGTGCCGCCACAGGGACTTGTTCGCTTGGCTGCAGTCAATAGCCAACTGGTCAGAGAATTCTTTGTAACTAAGTGCTCATCACAGACTAAGCTAATCCATGACTTCCAGTAGAACGAAGCCTCGTGCCCACTCGTGCCTCTGGCGACGGCGCATTGCAAGACAAGCAGGCATAGCTTGTACTTATAGTTCTAATTGCAATTCCATACTGATACAGACTCTCCCCAGTTTAAAAAATTCACTTCACCCAATCGGAGACAGGGATTTTGTCGACCATACACCTAGAGTTTCTAACACAAAATGAAGATTTCTCCCTGTTATACAGCTTATTTTCGAAGACTATGCGTCAGATTATAGACGCATTTGTTATCAAAATCTATAAAATATTACAGTGGCTATATTTCCTCTAAGTATTCTCTCACCAGGTATGAAAATCTCTTCTAATTAGCCTAACTACTACTCCAACTCCGGAACTATATCTATGGTACTCTAGTCCTCACTTCCACCCGAATGGAGGTACATCATTGATATCAAATTGATAGGCTAATTAATTAAACTGATCATGAGAGGTACTTTGCATAGCCAGTAATTTTTTTCCAGCAGTTGGATTACACTCGCCAACTAGCTCAAAAGGGAATCACTGGAGATGTTCTTTTCGATGAACACTATTGAGAACCGACATTTGAAGCTGACTGCAGAAAGATTCTACCACTGCCAACATACATTTCACGTAAGGACCATGAGGATAAGGTACAAGAAATTTGCGCTAATAAGGAGGCAAATAGGGAGTCTTCTTCCCTCACTCCTTTTGCGTGTGGAATAAGAAACCAAATGACTAGCAGTGGTACACTGTACCCTCCGCCACGCACCGTGTCATATATACATACAAATGTGAATTTAGTCTACCTAGACGTCACTCCATCCACTTATAGCCATAGAAAACTCATGGATTAATGTTGTCTGTTATTTATTGAGAAAACAAAAGATGTAACCTGTGCTGATTGTCTCTCGGTAAAAATCTTCATAAAAGATCCTAATTTTCTCTATGCACTCACTTCAGAAAAGGAGTGTGAGAGGTTGTAATGTGATTGCCCACAACACTAAGAAGACGCGGTATAGAGCTCACCCCTCATTTCCCCTTTCATCAGAGTATCGCTTACCTGCCATATTCTCACGAATCTTAGAGTCTTTGATATACAGCATTTGAATCCACATGATTTACACGAGTAAGAGCTGACCCATACCAAATCACAGCCCCCTGCTAATTCTCTCGAAATCCTGTCACATTCTGACAGCACTGTTCCCTTAGTCAGAAGGCTGTCTAATCCTTCATCTGTCACTGACTAGGCAGAGGGCTATCAAAAGGAGTTAAATAACACACTAATGTACAGGAGAAAATTCACAATCATGCAGAGTATACGCAGACTGCACAAAGAAATTCAGAAGCATAACACCTATAATTCATTAGTATCGGTTGATGGTCTATACATATCATCCTCTACATGTCCTGATAACCTTTACTATTATCCTATGATTACTACATTACAAATATGACAGTGTAATGGTGTCAGAGACTTCGCTGACAGCACAGTCTCTCTCCCTCTCCCTCTCTCCTCGTTATTTTTATAACATCCAACAGAGTAAAACTAACCTGAGTGTAGCAGGACCATATCACACAGACTATCAATTAGAAGAGAGAGTAACTGTGTTGTTCTTTCATAAACAGTTTGGTACATTGCTTTTCTGCTGTAACACATCCAAGCAGTATATGACTACAGCTTTGTACACTATCATATAATTTGTTTTACTAACATGACCTTGAAGTCTGTGTCAGACGCTGAACCGGCATTAACACGTTTCACCACTCACAGAATGCGGGACATCGCACTGTGTAAGTTAAGCTGCTCTCACAACACACACTATGGTTGAAATAAAAGACAGAGGAAAACGTGAAAGACATCTCAATATATGGAAACTGGAAGAGTATCCAGCGTTGTGGAGTGTTGCCAAACAGTTATCTGAAGGCACAGGGTAGGTTCAGGATAGGATCAGGATATGGCTAAAAGGTAAATCCACCACACATTACGCCAGGGATAGGCGTCGAGGGTGGATCCATCATGCATTATGGTTGGGGTAGTGTTCGGAGTTGAATCCAAGTCGAGGGTTGTGCCTGAAGGTGGATTCACAGGCACTGGTTTCGGAGCAAGGTCTGTGAGCCCCCAAGTGAAACTGATACAGGTGCACACATATAGAGAAAACAGTGCTATTGCGCTAGATGTTGACAACTGTACTACAGTTAAGCAACTTTAGAACAGGTGGCGAGAAGTGATGTCACGATCACATGAGCAGAAGTGATATAAAATCGGTAAAATTACAAAAATTGACGGAAAATACGTACAAATTGAGGGAAAATACACAAAAATGTGGGGAAATTGAAGGAGAATGAGTGTGTACTCACATGTCTGCTTGGTGCAGGAAGAGTCTTGTACATGGTAACGAATATGTGACATTAAGAAGAACATGAGAAAAAGTTCGTATGGAAGTACCAGGAACCAGGGAAACTGAAGTTTTTCGAGAACAGCAGTGAGACGGATGGAATAGATTGTTTAAAGTGGATGACCACCAATAAAATAAATTTATATATGTCGGATCACAAGCCTAGCTGTGACCCCAAAGTTATCGGCAATCACCTTACTGAGTTTTATAAAATGTTCTTAACTAAAGAACATTGTATTACCAGCTTGGGGGCTGCAACATACAATTACAGAATGGATCACATATTTGACCCTTCTGTAAGACTGTTTAACTGTTTACATGTTTTAAAGTCTAAAAAACAGTATTTACAATGTGCTTCTCTGTATTGTCTACCAATCACAATCACGTAGTGTCAGCTAACAAATACCTTGTAAAACAGTTGTTGTTGTATGACTATTGAGGTAGACTGATGATTCATTCAAGAGAAAGGAAGATATTTCAGCAGGGCATTTGTCACACATTTAACCATTCTTTTTCGCTGTCCTTTCTGGATGTATCAGTTGTGTGGTACAACCCACATTCGACATGCATGCAATCGTTGTTCTGTGTGTGACTTAGAGCACTATCTACCTGCGATGGTATCAGCGAGCCTCTCCATACCACAGTAAGCAGAGGACTTCAGATGCATCTGTAATGAATCATGTCTACCAAACTGATGGAAAATCTATTTAGGCACCCTCCTCTAGACAAACGAAGATGTATGCAAAGTATACCATTCGCCTGCCACATCTTGCATGTAAATTGAATCTTCGGTTTCATAATTGCAGTGATTCTAAGTTAGTGATGGGTTTTGTGAGGCACTAAAATCTCTGTGATTTGCTTGATAGATGCTGTGAGTGGAAGAGACTGTGTTCTATTCATGGATTTAGAGCAGTATGGTGTTTTCGCTTCATAAGCTCTTTTCTGTTTATTTTGTTTTATTATTATTATTATTATTTGCGTAACAATGCATATACGAAAAGAGCCGCGAAATACCTTTTAGTAATGCTGTGCCATGAAGTTCTTTATAATCATTAATTCTCAATAAAACAAAATATATTGTATTCTTATTGTTCTGTATTTGGCTTTCTGTTAAAGGAACATTTTTCGTTACTGTAACTCACTATAAAACTCAACATATCTTCCCTACTTTATAGTTATTGAAAATGTTAATGAAAATTACTTTGTTATGAATACTGATGTTACAGTTTGCAATGATTGTTCAACAACAAAATTTTGCAGTGGATTTTTGTTATCAGTAAAACACCAATAAGTACTACGACTAGCACAAGAACATGAGACTATTATCGGAGAAAAATACGTTTTTTACTATAAGGTTAGCCAGACCAGAACTAAGCACAGCAAGATTCCTATTATATTACGAAGGTAAATTATCTTTTTTTTGTACTGTTAGTAATATATTATCAGCAGCCCGCGTCAACCTGCAAAACACATCATAAAATCTGCTGCTCTGCTCTGCAAGTCCGGAAGCTGAAAGAAATAATTTTATTTCACTATTACCTTCCCGCTTCTTTGCGGTATGATAGATTTCATTTAATGCAGTTTGAATACGCCGCGGCAGCGGCTCGTTCGTTCGTAGCGCAGCTCTGCACCACGGATAATATTTAAATAACTGAAAATGTCTTAAAGGGATGGGATAATATGCCAAGCAAGCTACTACAAATAATAATGCAAGGTTTCATTAAATAACTCTATTCAAAACATTTAAATATGTTAATTATTACACACCTTTAAAATGAGTACATAATTACGTACATCTCTCAGTCTCGACAAAAGAATGCTACGTTAGCATACAATACAACGTCACAGGCTATCCTACTCACGTAACTCCAAGAAGAAGACAGAGAAATTAATGTTCTTTCTGTATTATTTATACTAGTTGCATATTCTCATCTTTGTTTGATATTTATCGTCTGTGGCGGTTTCAGTACTCGTCGACACAGATATTATCTAAAATAAATAATAAAAAAAGGTACATAATTCCATACAATAACAAAACATGATACACAATGTTTTCTCTTTATCACATAATATGTCTTTTGCTAAGAGACGTTACAATGCCCCCTGGCAGCAATTGACTAACGTTAAGAATGTTCGGCAATATGCTGCCACTAACGTCCGTTTTGTCATTGTCTGTCACCTTATTTGGAATATTCACTGTTCACTTCTTTGCTCTTTTGCACTATAGTTTTAATTACACTCTTTGCAGTTTTCTCACACTCTGCGAGGTGACCGTAAACCTAGTCCCAGGGTCATTACAGTTTTCTGGCTCCCCCATTCGGGCTACGTGCGGTCAGAAAACCTGGGAAAACTGCGCCGGAGCCATGGTCATCTCGCCTGGTTTGTCTTAACACACAGTTTGATTGTTCATCAAAAAAGGTTGGACTTTATCCAATGTTCACAGCTAACAAAGGTTATTTATGACAAAATGTTAAACCTTTAGTCTCCTTGTTAAAAATGTACCTTCTACACTCTTTCACATTTGTGTTCTGTATCACACTGAAAGTCAATCATTAAACAGTTTTACAGTAATGTAATGGATTGTCTCTACACTTACTCACGACAAATGTTCTACCATGGTATGGCATTCGTGTCTGTTTGCTTCACTAATGCGACGAAAACATATATCACTGAACCAATGAATATTTTGAGTCTATACACAGTAACTAAAGAAAAAAATGTTTGTCACGTAATTTCGTGTCCAATAAATTATTTTCATATTAGTAGATTAACAACGTAGTTGGTAATGTTTGGTTGAATGTCAATAATGTACGGAGCGGGCGGCGCGAAGCAATTGTTGCGTAGCGTCGTCTAGAACGCGGCGTGCCGACGACCGCTGGGGTCGACGACCTGCTCGCAGTAACAGCGACGGCGTGCTGGGGTGGCGCCCGCGCAGTCGCGAACCGCGCCGAACCATTCACCAATGTCGGCGTGTTGCAGTGGTTTCACGCGACCGGCTGGCTGGTGGCACGGCCATCGTCTCTGCTTCTCCGCATGGCTCCCCGTCGTAACGCATGAAACAAATATTCCACAACGTTGTACTGCTTTTAAGGATACAGATTATTAGCTGTGGGAGAAAATGCAACTTGGTTAAAAGCGTTTATTGTTCAGTAAGCCGTCGCTTCGCTGGTATGCACAGGATGTTTTGGCATGATAACGGGTTTCTTGTGGCTTCACAAGTGAATCGCATTGTGACACCGGTATTCAGGGTTCGTCACACGCACGTTGTACTACACACTTTCACTTGTTCTCACGGTCGATACGCTGCCAGAGCGTCTCTCAACAGGCGAAAATGTTTCGGTTCACGCATACTAAACGTTTCCGTCGAGCGATGTTTGTTTGCATCGTCTCCGAACGGATCCCTAACTACCGTTTTTACACACAGTATATTGTTCGTTGAGCACTGCACTATGACAGTTAGTCACTCAACACTTGACTTATACCGACGTATATATTGGTGCAGATACAACAGTCATTTTCTGTCCCTACTACACACAATATTCCGTCCTTTCCGAGATTGTTTATGCACACAGTTTATTTTAAATGCGTATCAAATGTTCTTAGCATAATCACTCTCATCTACATTAAGTCCATTGTGTTTACCTTGTCATTACACACTTTTAATACTATTACTAGGCATATATGGCTTTTTTGTAATTATTTAAAGGTGTGTGATTTTTGGTACATAGCTTTCTTTTCCTTTTTCAGTGTAGCTTGCCAGGTTATCACCCATCTAGCAAACAGATTTTACCATGTGCATAACAGCTTGACTTGGGTATATTGCTCAATAAATACTTCATTTAGTACTAGTATTATTTTTAATGATCTGTCCTACAGGACTACAGTGTAGTTTCCGCATTGATTGACTTGATTTGCGTACCGCGTAATGAATATTCAAGGACGTGTACCAAGTACACAGGCTTCAATTGAAGCATCGATACATACAAAGCGTAGGTTACACGGAACGGGTTTGTTTTTGATTGAATTCTGCTCCAGTGTCGTTCTCAGATCACTATTGGCAGTAACATTACATCACATAATTGTTTCGTACTACAAAGTCAATTTTTGGCCAGTAGAGACTATCTCTCAGGGTCCCTTAATTCTAACACAATTACATCTGTTACATTACTATATGAGATTTCATCATTAATTGCACTTACTTACTACAAATGAAAAATGATTCAAGAAATTAATCCTTATTTTATCAACAAAAAGATTGTTCATTGCTTGATGAGCATATAGTATTTTAATGACACTAATTGTCTGTAAACAAAGTCTTCCATTTGCCTGCTATTGTTCAGTTTACTGATTCTACTTTCATGCTATGCTTACTTATTTATGTCTTGCTTCCTCAAAATTTTAACTACACACAAATTCTTTCTTAAAACTAACATACTTATACTCTAAAACACAACTGAAATATTCTTACTGCTACTATTTACACCTGACATGTCACTGAATAAATAATTTTACTATCCCACTCTAACATATTTCAAATCTCTTTAGCCACTACTTCCCTCCTTGACCAAGGGATGGAGTAAGTTGCGCGACAGTATGTTTTGTGGGGCATCACCTCTATGTGATAGTGGTACCCTTTGACTATTCCTGGTCGGTCAGTAAATACCATTGTATATTCCGATAGCAGCTGCGTCAACTGTTGCTTTTGTATGTTGCTTAAACTTTCAGATTCCTGTACTTTGGTCTGAAATGCATGAACATTTGTTTCAAAATTTCTATCTTCTATACTCGGATAATAGAGATCTGTCACAGGTGAATAATCATTGATGTGTAGTACCCAGGGGTTCCTACATTTGATATTAATTCGGTTGCAACATGGCACAAGTACCTCCTTCGATTTCATCATAGACAACTCAATCCTCCAACCTTTATTATCTATGTGAATAATCATTGATGTGTAATACCCAGGGGTTCCTACATTTGATATTAATTCGGTTGCAACATGGCACAAGTACCTCCTTCGATTTCATCATAGACAACTCAATCCTCCAACCTTTATTAACTATGCTTAGTTTTCCCGAGGAGAGGTCGATCACTGCGTCCCTCTTACGGAGAAAATCTACTCCCAGAATGCAGGCCACCCTTAACCCTTTAACAACGAGGAACGAGCTCACTATGGCTTCGCCCTCCTTACAAATCTCCACTTGCACCTGGTACTTAACTAACTGGCTCTGTGCACTTATAGCTCCAGACACCTTGCAATTATTAACAGGGAAAGTCGGTATGCTACGTCCCTTCCCCAGCGCTTTAAACAATTCTGTACTCATTACACTCACTGAGGCACCTGTGTCGATGATTATATTCACTGCAACATCATTAATTTTCGCTTCTATTATGGCTTGCACATTTTCGTTGCTATCTTTCTTACATTCATGCGGTTCAGTCAGTAGATCTTTATCCATATGGATACCGTCGTTGTATCGCAGCATATGTATTCCAGGGATATTATTATCATTCGTGTTGCTCTCACTCCACCCCTCGGCCAGCGATGGAGAGCATATCGAGGCCGAATCTAGTTTGTTGGATGGCTTGCTTGCGAGGTACTTGGACGGCTATTGTCCGCGACCTCTACTATGTTTACGTTTTGATTTGTAGGCCGCCACGACTGCGCAATAGGCGCGTTTTGCAGTGGTGGTCTATTGTTGTCGTACCGGTCATTACCCTGCCGCTCTGGGCTTGGTCGCTCATTCTGATTCCAATTGCGATTACTGTCACTGTAATTGCTATGCCACTGACCTCGCGCATTTTTCCAGCGGTTGGTCCCTAGCAGTCCGGAATCGTACCGGTCGTCAAATCGACGCTTTTTATTATGGGACGGTTGACCATAACCGTTCTGACTTCTCCCATTATTACAATTTTGCGAATGCTCTTGCTGCTTATTACCACCCCCACCATTTCCATGGTTGTGGTTTTGTGCACTATTATTTCTGTCACGTTTACACCCTGATCCATTATTCCGCGAGTGATCACACGCTGCTTTTGCGTCTTCCTGGATTAAGTCTATTGAATCTAGAACAGACAGGAAATGTTCCATGTCGCTCTCTGGTACGTGTATTAATTTCTCTTTGATGTTGTTGTTGTTGTGGTCTTCAGTCCTGAGACTGGTTTGATGCAGCTCTCCATGCTACTCTATCCTGTGCAAGCTTTTTCATCTCCCAGTACCTACTGCAACCTACATCCTTCTGAATCTGCTTAGTGTATTCATCTCTTGGTCTCCCTCTACGATTTTTACCCTCCACGCTGCCCTCCAATACTAAATTGGTGATCCCTTGATGCCTCAGAACATGTCCTACTAACCGATCCCTTCTTCTGGTCAAGTTGTACCACAAACTTCTCTTCTCCCTAATCCTATTCAATACTTCCTCATTAGTTATGTGATCTACCCATCTAATCTTCAGCATTCTTCTGTAGCACCACATTTCGAAAGCTTCTATTCTCTTCTTGTCCAAACTATTTATCGTCCATGTTTCACTTCCATACATGGCTACACTCCATACGAATACTTTCAGAAATGACTTCCTGACACTTAAATCAATACTGGATGTTAACAAATTTCTCTTCTTCAGAAACGCTTTCCTTGCCATTGCCAGCCTACATTTTATATCCTCTCTACTTCGACCATCATCAGTTATTTTGCTCCCCAAATAGCAAAACTCCTTTACTACTTTAAGTGCCTCATTTCCTAATCTAATTCCCTCAGCATCACCCGACTTAATTAGACTACATTCCATTATCCTTGTTTTGCTTTTGTTGATGTTCATCTTATATCCTCCTTTCAAGACACTGTCCATTCCATTCAACTGCTCTTCCAAGTCCTTTGCTGTCTCTGACAGAATTACAATGTCATCGGCGAACCTCAAAGTTTTTATTTCTTCTCCATGAATTTTAATACCTACTCCGAATTTTTCTTTTGTTTCCTTTACTGCTTGCTCAATATACAGATTGAACAACATCGGGGAGAGGTTACAAACCCTGTCTTACTCCCTTCCCAACCACTGCTTCCCTTTCATGTCCCTCGACTCTTATAACTGCCATCTGGTTTCTGTACAAATTGTAAATAGCCTTTCGCTCCCTGTATTTTACCCCTGCCACCTTTAGAATTTGAAAGAGAGTATTCCAGTCAACATTGTCAAAAGCTTTCTCTAAGTCTACAAATGCTAGAAACGTAGGTTTGCCTTTCCTTAATCTTTCTTCTAAGATAAGTCGTAAGGTCAGTATTGCCTCACGTGTTCCAGTGTTTCTACGGAATCCAAACTGATCTTCCCCGAGGTTGGCTTCTACTAGTTTTTCCATTCGTCTGTAAAGAATTCGTGTTAGTATTTTGCAGCTGTGACTTATTAAGCTGATAGTTCGGTAATTTTCACATCTGTCAACACCTGCTTTCTTTGGGATTGGAATTATTATATTCTTCTTGAAGTCTGAGGGTATTTCACCTGTTTCATACATCTTGCTCACCAGATGGTAGAGTTTTGTCAGGACTGGCTCTCCCACGGCCGTCAGTAGTTCCAATGGAATATTGTCTAATCCGGGGGCCTTGTTTCGACTCAGGTCTTTCAGTGCTCTGTCAAACTCTTCACGCAGTATCGTATCTCCCATTTCATCTTCATCTACATCCTCTTCCATTTCCATAATATTGTCCTCAAGTACATCGCCCTTGTATAGACCCTCTATATACTCCTTCCACCTTTCTGCTTTCCCTTCTTTGCTTAGAACTGGGTTTCCATCTGAGCTCTTGATATTTATACAAGTCGTTCTCTTATCTCCAAAGGTCTCTTTAATTTTCCTGTAGGCGGTATCTATCTTACCCCTAGTGAGATAGGCCTCTACATCCTTACATTTGTCCTCTAGCCATCCCTGCTTAGCCATTTTGCACTTCCTGTCGATTTCATTTTTGAGACGTTGGTATTCCTTTTTGCCTGTTTCACTTACTGCATTTTTATATTTTCTCCTTTCATCAATTAAATTCAATATTTCTTCTGTTACCCAAGGATTTCTACTAGCCCTCGTCTTTTTACCTACTTGATCCTCTGCTGCCTTCACTACTTCATCCCTCAAAGCTACCCATTCTTCTTCTACTGTATTTATTTCCCCCATTCCTGTCAATTGCTCCCTTATGCTCTCCCTGAATCTCTGTACAACCTCTGGTTCTTTTAGTTTATCCAGGTCCCATCTCCTTAAATTCCCACCTTTTTGCAGTTTCTTCAGTTTTAATCTACAGGTCATAACCAATAGATTGTGGTCAGAGTCCACATCTGCCCCTGGAAATGTCTTACAATTTAAAACCTGGTTCCTAAATCTCTGTCTTACCATTATATAATCTATCTGATACCTTTTAGTATCTCCAGGGTTCTTCCATGTATACAACCTTCTTTCATGATTCTTAAACCAAGTGTTAGTTATGATTATGTTGTGCTCTGTGCAAAATTCTACCAGGCGGCTTCCTCTTTCATTTCTGTCCCCCAATCCATATTCACCTACTATGTTTCCTTCTCTCCCTTTTCCTACACTCGAATTCCAGTCACCCATGACTATTAAATTTTCGTCTCCCTTCACAATCTGAATAATTTCTTTTATTTCATCATACATTTCTTCAATTTCTTCGTCATCTGCAGAGCTAGTTGGCATATAAACTTGTACTACTGTAGTAGGTGTGGGCTTCGTATCTATCTTGGCCACAATAATGCGTTCACTATGCTGTTTGTAGTAGCTTACCCGCATTCCTATTTTCCTATTCATTATTAAACCTACTCCTGCATTCCCCCTATTTGATTTTGTGTTTATAACCCTGTAGTCACCTGACCAGAAGTCTTGTTCCTCCTGCCACTGAACTTCACTAATTCCCACTATATCTAACTTCAACCTAATCATTTCCCTTTTTAAATTTTCTAACCTACCTGCCCGATTAAGGGATCTGACATTCCACGCTCCGATCCGTAGAACGCCAGTTTTCTTTCTCCTGATAACGACATCCTCTTGAGTAGTCCCTGCCCGGAGATCCGAATGGGGGACTATTTTACCTCCGGAATATTTTACCCAAGAGGACGCCATCATCATGTAATCATACAGTAAAGCTGCATGCCCTCGGGAAAAATTACGGCTGTAGTTTCCCCTTGCTTTCAGCCGTTCGCAGTACCAGCACAGCAAGGCCGTTTTGGTTATTGTTACAAGGCCAGATCAGTCAATCATCCAGACTGTTGCCCTTGCAACTACTGAAAAGGCTGCTGCCCCTCTTCAGGAACCACACGTTTGTCTGGCCTCTCAACAGATACCCCTCCGTTGTGGTTGCACCTACGGTACGGCTATCTGTATCGCTGAGGCACGCAAGCCTCCCCACCAACGGCAAGGTCCATGGTTCATGGGGGGGGAGGTTCTCTTTGATATGAATGGGTAAATGTGGTTTTAGGAGTCTTATTATGTCTCTTGGTGAGACAGGCTCGTCCCAGTAGCGCGTTTTGTTTATATACTTCTCGAAATACCGTCTCAGATTCCCAAGACGGGGTGAGTATGGTTCGGGATTGTATACTTCTTTTCTTAGCCGCTCTTGTATACAAGGCGACCAGTATTTCGACAAAAACGCTCTTTCAAACTGTTCATACGTCATGCAGCTGTCTGCTACTTCCGTAGCCCACAACGCTGCATCGCTCTGAATGTATTGAATTGTATTGAATTGTATTGAATTTTCTGTGCTTCCTTCCACACACTAGGCAAGATATTTTTAAAGCTTTTTATGAATACTACTGGGTGTACTGATTTTCGTTCAGTAGTAAACGTTTGAAACTGCCTATTTTTGATCAAACTTTCTTCAACTAATATTTTTGGACTATACTGGTTTGCTCCTGGGACATAGGCTGTGTGCTCCGAACCGAATCTACAGCTCGTCGCATTATCGCCTAAAGATTCACCATTGTTGCGTCGCGTATAAGTTTGTGCGTTGCCAAAAACATTGACTGTTGGCGACATAGTTCCATGTTCAAGATGTTTGCTGCTTTGTGCTAAACCCTTTTCCAAGTCGGATATCCGTTTGCTGATATTCACTTGCCACTGCGGAATATCCTCACTGAGTATTTGTTTGATGGTTTGCACATCGTTCTGTACCTGACTATTTACTGCGGTACTGAACGATTCGGAATCTCTATCTGCCATAGCTGCTTGTATCTTAGAATTAATATTTTTGTCGATCTCATTCTCCTTTGCTTCTAGCCATGAGTTGAATTCGGTTTCAATTTTAGTCGCTTGTTCGTTCCACTTCTGCTCTACAAGCTGTGTGGAATCTATTTCTAGCTTTTCTAATCGGTTGGCTAAGACACCTATCTCGTCTACCCTGTTAGTGTTAGCTACTTGCAATTTGTTGACCTGTACAGTCAACTCCTGCATGGCCTTAGGTATCGGCTCATAATTCTGTTTCATACAGGCAATCTCTTTTTTCATAATTTCTAACGATTGCACAAGTTGCTGGTCCCGCTCAGCTTGCTGGCGATCCCTCTCAGCCTGCTGGCGATCCCTCTCAGCCTGCTGGGCAAGAAACTTTTCTGCTAACTGGCGATCTCGCTCAGCTTGCTGGCGATCTCGCTCAACTTGCTGGCGATCTCGCTCAGCTTGCTGTTGCGCAAATTTTGCCTGGTAATCCAGCACGCGCTCTAATATCACCTGAAGTGAATATCCACCAGGCAGATTACCACTCTCTGGTTCCTGCTTTTCTGGAGGTGGTGCAATTTCTTTATCTACCTCTCCTTGAGCACTGGTGGTAGGTGGCATCACTTCCTGTGCCCCTGCCCCACATTTTCGCATGGTATATCCTCAAAGAGAGTACTTGTACTGCTTAATGCACCCGTTTCTACATTTCCTGCACTAACTAATGGCTGTTCCTCGGTATCCATATTGCTCGGACGTTGCCTACACAATTTAACCATATTCATAAATCGCCTACTCGAACACAAGATCTGACAGTTTTTCCACTTGCACACAAAATATGTTAATTTATCTACAATACACTGCACACTAAAAATTACTATCTACAATCAACTTTGCCCTGTCATAAACACTAACGTCAAACTACGCACACCACTAGCGATATGAGATCACTTCACTGGAGTTAAGCTTCTACAAACAGGACAACTACACTGTAGTCTTACCTCTAGTTTATCTGATTTCGGGGTTTGGCTGCCCCCGGATTATGTAGTCGTTACTGTTTCTCAGTACTCTCAGGATCGTTTCCTCTGACTCGCTTGCAGTAGTGTGTTTTTTCATGAAAGAATGTTTGTACATTCATTAATACATGGTATTAATCATGATACACATACATACATTTATCACTAAATACATACATATATATAACAATAGACACTGAAAGAAAATACATAAAACAATTATTTTCGTGGCCACTGCAAATTCAGGCCCCGCGTTTTTGGGCGACAGTTTCGCTTCGTAAGCTCTTTTCTGTTTATTTTGTTTTATTATTATTATTATTATTATTATTATTATTATTTGCGTAACAACGCATATACGAAAAGAGCCGCGAAATACCTTTTAGTAATGCTGTGCCATGAAGTTCTTTATAATCATTAATTCTCAATAAAACAAAATATATTGTATTCTTATTGTTCTGTATCTGGCTTTCTATTAAAGGAACATTTTTCGTTACTGTAACTCATTATAAAACTCAACATATCTTCCCTAATTTATAGTTATTGAAAATGTTAATGAAAATTACTTTGTTATGAATACTGATGTTACAGTTCGCAATGATTGTTCAACAACAAAATTTTGCAGTGGATTTTTGTTATCAGTAAAACACCAATAAGTACCACGACTAGCACAAGAACATGAGACTATTATCGGCGAAAAATACGTTTTTTGCTATAAGGTTAGCCAGACCAGAACTAAGCACAGCAAGATTCCTATTATATTACGAAGGTAAATTATCTTTTTTTTTTTGTACTGTTAGTAATATATTATCAGCAGCCCGCGTCAATCTGCAAAACACATCATAAAATCTGCTGCTCTGCTCTGCAAGTCCGGAAGCTGAAAGAAATAATTTTATTACCTTCCCGCTTCTTTGCGGTATGATAGATTTCATTTAATGCAGTTTGAATACGCCGCGGCAGCGGCTCGTTCGTTCGTAGCGCAGCTCTGCACCACGGATAATATTTAAATAACTGAAAATGTCTTAAAGGGATGGGATAATATGCCAAGCAAGCTACTACAAATAATAATGCAAGGTTTCATTAAATAACTCTATTCAAAACATTTAAATATGTTAATTATTACACACCTTTAAAATGAGTACGTAATGGCATACATCTCTCAGTCTCGACAAAAGAATGCTACGTTAGCATACAATACAACGTCACAGGCTATCCTACTCACGTAACTCCAAGAAGAAGACAGAGAAATTAATGTTCGTTCTGTATTATTTATACTAGTTACATATTCTCATCTTTGTTTGATATTTATCGTCTGTGGCGGTTTCAGTACTCGCCGACACAGATATTATCTAAAATAAATAATAAAAAAGGTACATAATTCCATACAATAACAAAACATGATACACAATGTTTTCTCTTTATCACATAATATGTCTCTTGCTAAGAGACGTTACAGTGTGTAACTTCACATATCAAACACCACCGCTATGCATTTGTCTATTTCCTTGCAAGATATCGTTGTTTAATGCATTTTACATTACTGACAATCATTTCATATGACTGATGAGAGCATAGCACAACTTCCGAACCATAATCGGATGTGAACAGTTGACGCCATATACCTCCAGAAAGCAATATAGTCCATGGATCACAAAGACTCTATGTTTGCTTCCTTTGGTGTTGAAGGCTGTAGTTTACCATCTTAAAGTTTCTCAACATAGTGAGTGGGATGGAAAACTTGCAGGTTGGGAGGATGTCATGTGCTGCAAATATATATTTCCTGGATTAGATTAGATTAGATTAGATTAATACTTGTTCCATAGATCATGAATACGACACTTCGCAATGATGTGGAACGTGTCAGGTTAATAAAAGATGTCTGTACAAGATATTACATTACACAAAATATTGCATTTTTTCCCGTTGTAATAGCCTTCCAACTAATGGAACAGTGCTGTCAGAACGTGATGGGATTTCGAGAGAATTAGTAAAGGTCTTTCATTTGGCAGGGGAGATCTCTTACTTGTATAAATCATGTGGATTCAAATGCTATATGTCGAAGACTGAAAGATCCAGTAGGACATGTCAGGTAAGCGATACTCTGATGAAAGGGGAGTTAAGAGGTGAGCTCTATACCGCTTCTTCTACGAGTAAGTGTTGCAGTCAAACATTTGTCTCGCAAAGTGACTGCAGTGAGAAAATTAGGAGCTAATATGAAGATTTTTACTGTGAGACAATCAGTGGCAGAAGTTCCATCTTTTGTTTTCTCAATAAATAAAGGACAACATTCTTCTGTGAGTTTTGTGTGACAGTAAATAGATGGAGTGACATCTCACTAGGTAGACTAAATTCACATTTACATCTGTATACTTACTTCACAAGTTGTCGTACAGAGTGTGGTGGAGGGTACCGTGTACCACTACTAGTCATTCCCTTTTCTATCCCTTTCGCAAATAGAGAAAGGGGAAAAGACTCCCTATGTGCCTCCTTATGAGCGCTAGCTTCTTGTATCCTATCCTTGTGGTCCTTATGCAAAATGTATGTTGGCAGTGGAAGAATCCTTTCGTGGTCATCTTCAAATGTTGGTTCTTAACTGTGTTCCTCGAAAAGAACATCGCCTTCCCTCCAGGGATTCCCATTTGAGCTAGCTGGCGAATTGATCTTACTACTGGAAAAAATTACTTGTCATGCAAAGTAATTCTCATGATTATTTTAATTAATTAGCCTGTCAATTTGATGCCAATGATCTACTGCTGCATGAGTGGAAGTGAGTGCTATAGTGCCATGGATGTGGTTCGAGAGTTTCAGCAGTAATCAAGCGTTTTTTCGTTGCAGAGATATCTTTTACCTAGATTTCAGCCTCCCACCTACACAGGGAGAGAAGACTATCAAATAAATCAGCTATATTACCGAATTTATAAAGTGAAATGTAGTATTAACCTAATATTTACTATTTCTCGGTACTGCTATCTTAAGAGACTTCGTATGTGACGAAGTATGTGGTTGTTTTAACGGAGTTTGAAAGTGAGGAAGCACCCTGTGACAGAGGTAGATCTAAGCACTCGGTCATGAGCCAAAAATGAGTTTAATATTCTAGTCGTGTGATGCACGACATAACAGATATTAAGCTGATTACAAAGAGATTTTTTTACCTGGTGAGAGAATTCTTAGAGGAAATATACCTTGTGCCATACTTTATCGGATTTTCACAACAAGTAACGATACTTCAGCGATGTGAAAAACGCGTGTATACCCCGACTTCTTCTTTCTTCGGAAATAACTCGTATAAAAGGGAGAAATCTACATTTCACATGAGAGATTCGATGTGTTTGGTCAACAGCAACCCTGTCTCGGATTGGGTGATATTGATTTTTTAAACTGGGGAGAGTCTATGTTAGGGTGGAATTGCAATTAGAACTATATGTCCTAGCCATGCCTGCTTGTCTTGCAATGTGCCGCTGCCAGTGTCATAACTGGGCACAAGGCTTCGGTCGACCAGAAGTCACGGAGAAGTGACCAATATGCTGGGTGAGTGGCAACAGAAGCAGATGTGCCTGTTGCGTGAGAAATTCAATGTGATGTGTGTTTGCATTGGACGATAATTCCTCCATGTAATCTGATAGGTTAGCTGTCTGGTGACAGTCTCTCCGACCTCTGAATATTTGGTAGGGCCAGTGTGTGGATGTTGGGGATAGGCGTGCAGCTGCCAATGCGTTTTCAAGTCTCTCCTGACTGGAGCCTGTGAACGACACATTGTCCCAGCCAGTGGTGCGGCCGCGGCTCTCAGTAGTCGATGGATGGTATGCTCTTGGTAATTGCCATTGTGTGTGATCGGTACAATTTTTTCACCAGGCATTTTTAGTGGAATCTTTGTGGTGGAGGAGCGTGCTTGCGCTATCAAACATCGGTGCATACAAACCTCAGATATATTTAGCACTATGATCTATTTGTGGTGGAAATTTACTTACTTGATTTGCAAAATGTTTGTGTGTGATTCTCAGACATTGATGAATGTTTTTATTACAAAGAAGTATCAGTGTAAAGTGGTAGTGAGTGTTTTAAACGATCTATCTGACTGCCATAAATTGTTAAACAAGAAATTTGATAGGGTAGTGCAAATGGACTGTTTCTCTAGGTTTTTGATGTCGAATATGCGTCTGCTCTTCCATTGTTCTCAACATTGTCCAACAGGGACACAGCATTCTAAGGAGAGATGAAAACTTCCACCTGCACGTTTTTGAGACTTTGGTCCATATACACATTCTCTCTTGAGAGAGACAGAGACAGGAAGTGAGTCTGGAATTTCCCGATCAACATAATGTCGCCACTTGATGCTTTGTTTGGGGCCACGAGGTCGAAGGAGGCCGATATCCAGTCCATGTTCGGTGGTATTTAGTATCTTGATCTGTAATTAGGACGTTGGGAGGTTTTCGACCTATCTGGCAGTGTGCGGGCGGCAGACACACGTGCGAGAGACTCCAAATGACGGCCACTATACCGCACTTCATTCCAATCCTTGATGCTTACAGTTGTTATATTAGGGGAAACGGAGGTGGGGGTCCAGACATGAGCTCTACCTACTTGGGGGAGCCCTGTCTCCCAGAAACTGATTAAATAAAGAATATGGATCTATATATTATTGATACTGATTTGAATTTCACCAGTTTTTTCTGGGATATGTGGGGAGTGTGGTGACATGTGGTGTGGTGGTGAGACATCCTCTGGTGGTGGCACTGTGCACTAGCTCAGTCGATCCCTGCATGTCAAGGTGAACACACATATGAAAATCTTCCAACAAGGGAACACCTCCAAACTGCAGTGGTTTATTTATGTAATTAGGACATGAAGTCGCTGGACAAGATAATAATTACACCTTCCAGTCCAATAACTTAGCAGAGAATGAGCGTTTAATTACTTCTTTTCGATGTATTTTACAAGACCTGCATCTTCTAAAACAACAGAGAATGATGAGATTTTCTCGCAAATCCCTCCAAACTGCATTTTATAAATAAACAATATATTATTATACCCTCTGCAATGTAGCTGAATTTCCTGTCATGGTATCCTTCCAGTCCAGCAGCTAAGCGATTTTTACCGTCAATTTTTTCTGGGAGGGTTGGGGAGGGAGGGGGTGATGGGTGGGACATCCTCTGGTAGTGACACTATGCGCTACCTCAGATGATCCCTGCACTCCAATATGAGCACACACAAGGAAATTTTCCAATTAAACGATGCCTCTAATCTGCAGCAGTTTAATTGCATAATTAGGAGATTTACTTGATGGACGTGATATCACTTGCACCTTCCACATCAACAGCTCTGCATAGACTGAGCGGTCATCCCGCCAATTTTTTCTAGGTGAGAAGTGGGGAAGGGGAGGGGAGGCCTGGGAGATTTCCCAGCAGCAGGAGGGGTAATCGGTTGATCACTTTGATCAATTAGTCAATTAATTTGATATCAAAAGTGTGCCTGTATCGCCGAGAGGGAGGTTGGAGGATTTGGGATTTCCCCAAGGGGTGGGGGAGGAGGAGGGGGAAGAGTCAGAATTTCTCAGAAGGACTTATTATCTCCAGGGGGTCATAAATCATCCTTCAGGGGTTCATAAATCAACTAGTGTAACAATAGGTTGATGTCACAAATCAATCCAGTTTGCCCTGATTTTATGATTACCCCAGAATGTATGCAACCCACATTAACAAACTGCACTTATATTGCTAGGACCCTACTACTAGTGACTCATGTGACTAATCAATCAACAACTCGCATGGAAGTATGTGAAAAAGATTGAGCAGGTGTGGGATAATGCATCCCAGGGTAGTACTTGTCATTTTCTGATCGATTGAAAGCCAGAGTCAGCGCCTGAATCGCCATCCATGGAGGCTACACCATGTACTAAAATGGGTTTTGCAGCATGCATTGATAGGTGGTACAGCAGAATCGCATGTGCTACTGATTTGTAAATGTTATCAGTTCATGCACTCCATATGCATTGTTGCAACAATAAATCTTGAGTGAATTGGGAAGTTCTAAAAGTTCTGGCAGTGTAGTTTCGACCAATGTCAACAAGGTGGCATTGTTTCAAGTGCACAGAAGTATTTCTTCTGGTGACTCCAAAGCAGTTAATAACCTTGTGCAAAGAGAAAAGCTTACACATGCACAAAGTTTTTTGTCCCATAGCCTTCTCATTGACGAAAGTACTAGGTTCCTATTAGGGACAGTACATCTCAACCTTGTAGAAAATTAATATAACCTAGGGTAATTTTATCCCGTCGAGAGATTTTTCTGCAGAAATGTGTTGTGCATATGAACCCTGAGGCATCAAAAGCAATAGGATGTCACTATCCTCTGTTAACTTCACTTTCAAAATGATTAATTGTTCCTCCTTCCACACAAGGATCAGAATACAAGAGCCAATAATAGTCGGTCACATACTACACTTATTGGTAAAATGACATGCACAATTAACACGACTTGCTTTAGATGGGAAGTGGCCTAGGTACATACAAGGCATGTTCAGAATGTAAGTAAGGAAGCAGCAAATTTTTTGTAAGATTATTGTGATATCCTTGATGAAAAACTATGGAGGGTGATGTATTACCAATGTAAGCTGAAGCTGAGACCACATGATCCATTCTTTATCAATCCTTATGGTGTACCAATCCGCAAAAGGCTGGTGAACTACAGACGAGGTAAATTTGGAAAATAATAGAGAGAAGTTGTAATTGGTATGGTAACCTGTTAGTAGTAGTCTCAAAAATGTGTGAGGGAGAAAGGCTTGTTTCAGACTCCAGATACTAAAATAAATTTTTAGATGGGGAAACAAATCACCCCGAAAAGAGACATGAATTAGTAAATAAATTGGAAGATATTAAATATATGACTAGTTTCGATTTGCTTATGGATTCCATCAAATTGCATTAAAATATCCTTTCCATTCTCATATAATTGGAGATGTTTTCAATACTGTGTAGTAGCACCTGACTTAAAAATTTCTGGGGCAGAATTTTTTCAGGCATTGCACTTTGTTTTCGAAAGTGAATTTTTTCCAAAACTGACTATTTCTATGGATGACATTTTGGTAAATGATAACAGAATGTTCCAAACTGAAGCTAAGTTGGAGAGAAATTAAGAAAGGGGGAATGGCATTACAACTAGAACAATGTAAATGTAGTGTGAGACTATCAAATTTTCATGGGCACAGCATTACTGAAGAGTGAATTTTGGCTGAGAGTGATCAAATCTTAGCCATAGTAAAATTTTCAAAATGAAGATCAAAGAAAGAATTATGGTCTTTTTCGGTTATCTAATTTTTATAGAAAATATCTAAAAACATAGTCCTTGGATCTGACATATCTGAACAAGCTTTTACGGAAAAATACAGTATGGGTGTGGAATTTGGACTGTCAGGTAGCTTTCGATGAGATAATGGAACAACATTGTAAAAGTGAAATACTGCACAAACCTGATATTTTGATCTTTCATATTGTAACCTCCCCACAAGAAATTTGAAAGTCAATGTTAATGAAAAAAAAATGTGCCAAATGTTGTCTTCACACAAAACTGAATAATAAAAATGACCCAAGCGTAACCTCCTTGCAAAATTAAAGAATAATAATGGCCCAAATGTAAACTCCCCACAAAATTAACATTAAGATGATTGATCATTAAACCCACAATAATACTAATTAAATAATGATCTATCAACTGAATGTAACATCTCAACAGCAATAATTAAACCTGATAAATTTTATAGGGGCAGCAGCGCTGACCTTCGGCCCTGTGAAAGAATTAAACCTTAACACAAAAACCAAAATTCCTACCTCAGTAAACTGCATCTATATCTGCTCTTATTTTTTGGCACAGCTCCGTGCAATGCTGGCGTATATTTAATTTTGATTCTTGGAGGAAATGCATAGGAAATATTCTTTAAATTGAAATGAATGCTTTTTCTTCAAAAGGGTGTAAAAATTCTTTAAATTAAAACGATTACTTTTCTTTAAAAGATTTACTTTATAAAAAATTATTATTGGGGCATTTCTTGAACAAATTAATTACAATTACCATACATTATTAGCTGAGCGCAATGCTGCTTCATTACCTTCAACAATAATACACATCGTCCACCACAATCCTGACCAGATTCGGAAGAACAGCACGCCGTCGACGCATGCCGACGCCCGCTCAGTACAACCGTCCACTCGCTACATGCAACTGCTCCAGACTGCTACTACTCTCCAACTGACTACTCTCTCTGCCCACTCGCCACACACTACTGAACTCTCGCGCGGTCAAGCGCAGACTAGCAACGATAAATAACTCTCTGGTCAGAGATTCTGTCATGCCTCGCCATCGCTGGTAATGAATACATACGTGTTCCAATATTACCATTTTGTTTGATGGCAGGCAGTAGTCATTCCAGATTAGTAGTACACCTAAGCTAAGAGAAGATAGTTGTTGGGGAAACAGAACCGAACTCAATTACTTTGCAGGCTGAATACCTTAAAAAAAAAGAATTGCATAGTTACAGACAAGGAAATTCTGGCTATTGTTTGGGGTTTGTGGAATTCAGCAATTATTTTCAACTCTATGTTATATCCAGGAGTGTAAGTTATATAACAGTAGAATGACAAGGTGGGCAGCCTACCTGCAACAGTTTGATTATACAGTAAAATACATAAAATGAAAGGAAAATGAAATTGGAAGATAGTTTATCTGAATTGGCGGGGAGAGTGGGGGGGGGGGGGGGGGGTTGAAGGTGTGAATGGTAATGGAGATGGAGAGAAAAGTTTCAGAAGTATGTACATGATAGGAGTAAAACACGAAAAAGGGATTAGAAGGATTTGTAATCAAATTATAAGGAATAAAAATCATGATGAAAACTGGAAACTAGTGAAAAGCTATTTAGGAAAGAAGGAGCATGAAAACGTTCAGCAGTATTATCAGGTATTTAAGAGAATTTCGATGGCATAGCTCACATAGTCACAGCTGGAAAGTTTGTTGGCCAGAGTAACACGCTGATACTCTTGTAAAATGCACACATGAAAGTTTTTTAGACATATGGGTCATTAAAATGTGTTCAAAAGATTCAGGAAAATATATATTTCTACAGCATTTCTAAGAGAGTTAGAAAGTGATTAGCTACCTGTAACAGGTGCCAATGTGTAAAAGTAAGCAATCAAACCTGAAAAGGACATTTACAGAGCATAGCTCCGAAAGAACAGACATATACAGGGTGGTCCATTGATCGTGACCAGGCCAAATATCTCACGAAATAAGTGTCAAACGAAAAAACTACAAAGGACGAAACTTGTCTATCTTGAAGGGGGAAACCAGACAGCGCTCTGGTTGGCCCGCTAGATGGCACTGCCATAGGTCAAACGGATATCAACTGCGTTTTTTTAAATAGGAACCCCCATTTTTATTACATCTCCGTGTAGTACATAAAGAAATATAAATGTTTTAGTTGGACCACTGTTTTCGCTTTGTGATAGATGGCGCTGTAATAGTCACAAACATATGGCTCACAATTTTAGACGAACTGTTGGTAACAGGTAGGTTTTTTAAATTAAAATACAGAACGTAGGTACGTTTGCACATTTTATTTCGGTTGTTCCAATGTGATACATGTACCTTTGTGAACTTATCATTTCTGAGAACGCATGCTGCTACAGCGTGATTACCTGTAAATATTACATTAATGCAATAAATGCTTAAAATTATGTCCGGCAACCTCAATGCATTTGGCAATACGTGTAACGACATTCCTCTCAACAGCTAGTAGTTCGCATTTCGTAATGTTTGCACATGCATAGACAATGCGCTGACGCATGTTGTCAGGCATTGTCGGTGGATCACGATAGCAAATATCCTTGAACTTTACCCACAGAAAGAAAACCGGGAACGTCAGGTCCGGTGAACATGCAGGCCGTGGTATGGTGCTTCGACGACCAATTCACCTGCCATGAAATATGCTATTCAATACAGTTCAACCACACGCGAGCTATGTGCCGGACATCCATCATGTTGGAAGTACATCGCCATTCTGTCATGCAGTGAAACATCTTGTAGTAACGTCGGTAGAACATTACGTAGGAAATCAGCATACATTGCACCATTTAGATTGCCATCGATGAAATGGGGGCCAATTATCCTTCCTCCCATAATGCCGGACCATACGTTAACCCGCCAAGGTCGCTGATGTTTCATTTGTCGCAGCCATTGTGTATTTTCCGTTGCCCAATAGTGCATATTATTCCGGTTTACGTTACCACTGTTGATAAATGACGCTTCGTCACTAAACAGAACGTGTGCAAAAAATCTGTCATCGTCCCGTAATTTCTCTTTTGCCCAGTGGCAGAACTGCACACGACGTTCAAAGTCGTTGCCATGCAATTCCTGGTGCATAGACATATGGTACGGGTGCAATCGATATGATGTAGCATTCTCAACACCGACGTTTTTGAGATTCCCGATTCTCGCGCAATTTGTCTGCTACTGATGTGCGGATTAGCCGCGACAGCAGCTAAAACACCTACTTGGGCATCATCATTTATTGCAGGTCGTGGTTGACGTTTCACATGTGGGTGAACACTTCCTGTTTCCTTAAATAACGTAACTATCCGGTGAAAGGTCCGGACACTTGGATGATGTCGTCTAGGATACCGAGCAGCATAAATAGCAGATGCGCGTTGGGCATTTTGATCACAATAGCCATACATCAACACGATATCGACCTTTTCCACAATTGGTAAACGGTCCATTTTAACACGGGCAATGTATCACGAAGCAAATACCGTCCGCACTGGCGGAATGTTACGGGATCCCACTTATGCTTTGTGATTATTACAGTGCCATCTATCACAAAGCGAAAAAAGTGGTCCAACTAAAATATTCATATTTCTTTATGTACAACACGAATATTTAATAAAAAATGGGGGTTCCCAATTGGTAAAACGCAGTTGAAACCCGTTTGACCTATGGCAGCGCCATCTAGCGTGCCAACCAGAGCGCCATCTGGTTTCCCCCTTCAATCTAGACAAGTTTCGTTCTTTGTAGTTTTCTCGTTTGGCGCTTATTTCGTGAGATATTTGGCCCAGTCACAATTAATGGACCACCCTGTATATGTCTGTTCTTTCGGAGCTATGCTCTGTAAATGTCCTTTTCAGGTTTGATTGCTTACTTTTACACATTGGCACCTGTTACAGGTAGCTAATCACTTTCTAACTCTCTTAGAAATGCTGTAGAAATATATATTTTCCTGAATCTTTTGAACACATTTTAATGACCCATATGACTAAAAAACTTTCATGTGTGCATTTTACAAGAGTATCAGCGTGTTACTCTGGCCAACAAACTTTCCAGCTGTGACTATGTGAGCTATGCCATCGAAATTCTCTTAAATACCTGATAATACTGCTGAACGTTTTCATGCTCCTTCTTTCCTAAATAGCTTTTCACTAGTTTCCAGTTTTCATCATGATTTTTATTCCTTATAATTTGATTACAAATCCTTCTAAACCCTTTTTCGTGTTTAATAGGATCTGAGGTGTCCAGGCAACTACCCAAAGCAAAGGGGAGGTGCAGTTATATATTTGTTATGGTAGATTTATACTATAATTTTGCAAAAGTGATGAGCAATAAAATTGTACTCATCACTAAAGATTACTTTCAAAATGTAGATGTTCCTAAGGTAATTCTTTCAGATAATGGGAGTCAGTTGACTCAAAAACATGAAAAATTTTTTTGATGAGAGAAACATAATACATGTACTAGTTTCAGTTCATGGTTCATCATGTAATTCAAGTGGGAGGTATGTGATGGAATAGGTCAGTTGTGTAGGACTTACTGTAGTAAATATCATTCAAACTGGATGGAATACATTAATCACTTTGAAGAATTTACAGCAGTAAACCATAGATTTTGCTCCATGTGGCTTACTTTCAGATAAGAAAATTCCTAATCAGATGAATGAATTAACTGAATAAACTTGTATAAAAACATTACTGCTGATGAGAGAAAAATCCCGGAACAGCATCATAGTAGGAGAAAACAGAGGCATAGCAATAAAGTGAAGGTTACACGTTGTGGAATTGATGACCTTGTTCTAGGAGAAAGTTACGAGAAATCTAAAGGAAATAACAGTGACTATATGAATTTTTTGACGTGTATATTGAGCCACTTGAGATACTATAAAATGGCTACAGATTAGTATGTCCAAAAACAAAGAAAATTTATGGACTGAGAAATGTTGCACATCTAAAACCATATCAGTAAGTGAGAAATACAAAATAATCGATATTTACATAAAACAGCAAATGCGGACAGAAACGGAAGATGTGGGTGGGAATTCATGACTTCCAGCTGCATAGGGTATTGTGGTAATGCAATGGCAAAAGTAGAAAATTTGTGCTGGAATTGGACTCGAACCCGGATCTATCGTCATAAGCGCTTGCCTTAACTGCATAACAAGTCTGACAGTATTGACACCACTCAAATATATACATTTCTGTCAGAGAGCGACCGCTCCTTGACGTTTGTTTCAGTGCGGAGCCACTAATATCACCTGAACCCCTACGGGAATAAATAATTTGCGAGCAGGGGCGTAAAGGAAGAGGGACACTGCATTGCAGCGTGCGATAAGTTGGAAATTTGAGTCGGTCACGGACCATGTTCAGATGGCTGAAACGTTTAAGACAACCACTTTTATGAATTGGTAAATCCGGGTTTGAGTCACAGTCCAGCACAAATTTTCCACCTTCGCAACTGCCGTCTGCTTCACATCTGCTGTGTAGCGAGCTACGTTAATTTAAGTATTAACTGTATTTTTTTTTTACTTGTCACTTCTTTTTCCGTGTGTTTTTGCTTTTAGGAAGCTTTAATTTTCGAGTACTAGTAAACGTGTTCCATAGATTTCGTGTTTGTTTTGAATACAGTCAGAGAGAGTCCATTTAGTCAGCTGTAGTGCAAGCGTTTGTTTTGAATACAGTCCAGAGACAGGTAGTGCTTATTTTCATTGTTTTCAACAAGAAGTGTCTAGTAACCACAGTTTAGTCAGCTATCAGCCGCCTTTAGTGAATTAGCAGCCTAGTTAAAAGTTGATTAACTCTGTAGAGTAAATTGTTGATTTCTTAGGATGTATAGGATGTGTGACTGCTGCGTAAGGACGCAGGAGGAGCTGGCCACTGTTCGCGAACAGCTGAACGTCTTTATGGCCTCGCAGTGTAGCGGCAGTGGGGAGTCTGGTGCGTCGCATGATACACCCCAGGTGTTACATGCTTCACCCACGGTCCCTGCTGTTGAGACATCTTCGCGGGTACAGGGCGCAGTTGGGCCACCCTCTCCCCAAGGGGAGTGGCGGGTTCAGCGGCGTTCGCGGTGCACGAGGCGGAGGGTCAATGTGGAGGCTGCCCGTGTGGCATCGCCTGCTCTCCTGTGAGTGGACATGTGTCCGAACCTTCAGCACAGTCCGAGCAGGCACACAGGGGCAGGGGTTTATTAGCGATTGGGAGCTCCAATGTTGGGCGGGTGATGGAGCCCCTTGCGGAAATAGAGGAAAGGTTGGAGAAGAAGGCCATGCTCACTCTGTCTGCTTGCCGGGGGGTCTCATCTGAGATGTGGAGGAGGCCCTGCCGGCGGCAATAGAGAGCTGGGTGCACCCAAATGCAAATTGTTGCTCATGTCGGCACCAATGACTCCTGCCGGCTGGGTTCAGAGGTCATCCTCAGTTCACACAGGCGGAGTTGGTGAAGGCGGAAAGCCTCGCTCGCTGGGTGGAATCTGAGCTAACTATTTGTAGTATCGTTCCCAGAACCGATCGCGGTCCTCTGGTTTGGAGCCGAGTGGAAGGCTTAAACCAGAGGCTCAGACGATTCTGCGATCTGAGGTGCAAATTTCTCGACCTCTGCTATCGGGTGAAGAAACGTACGGTCCCCCTGAATAGGTCAGGCGCGCACTACACGCAGGAAGCGGCTACAAGGGTAGTGGAGTACGTGTGGAGTGCACATGTGGGTTAGAGAATTCCCTCCCTAGGTCCGACAAGACGCCTCCTGAGACGCGACAAGGTAGTAGTAGGCAAAACGCAACAGGAAATAACAATATTTATGTTGTGTTTAGACAAGACAGCCTAGACACAATGAGAGGAAGCCGAAAGGCACGCGCTACGCTCACGCAGATGGGCGTGAGGTCTGAAACAGGATACGTAATGAATGCTGTAAAGAAAAGTACGTAGCTTCTGGAATACTTAACTTTAATCCATCCTTCTGGTACATCTGGAGATTGTGGCGATACAAGTGAGACTCTTTAGATACATGCAATGTTACTAATGGCGCCTTGCTTGGTCGTAGCCATTGACTTAGCTGAAGGCTATTCTAACTATTGGCTCGGCAAATGAGCAATGCTTCGTCTATGTAGTCGCTAGCAAAGTCGTCCGTACAACTGGGGCGAGTGCTAGTCCGTATCTCGAGACTTGCCTTGTGGTGGCGCTCGGTCTGCGATCACACAGTGGCGACACGCGGGTCCGACATGTACTAATGGACCGCGCCCGATTTAAAGCTACCACCTAGCAAGTGTGGTGTCTGGCGGTGACACCACAATTAATGTGCTAATATGAGGGCTATCAACAAAGTACATTACGTTTTGGAATTAAAAATAAATAAAGCATTGGAAATTTTTTTATTATATACAGTTGAAAGCCACACTTAAATACTACTTTTTTAGATAGTTGCCATTTAAATTAAGACACATATCGTAGCGATGGACGAGCTTGGAAATTCCTTCGTCGTAAAATTCGGCCGCCTGCGCCTTCAACCACGTAATGAATGTCTTTTGGGACAGAAAAGGTGTGATTTTTGTGGATTTCCTGGAAAGAGGCACTACAATAAACTCTAAAAAGTAATTTCCAAATTCTGATCAACCTCAGAAGAGCAATACAAAACAAGCGCAGGGGAAAGTTGGGCTCAAAGATCTTGCTGGTTCACGACAATGCCCGGGCCCACACGGCAAATGCCACTCGTGAAGTTCTCGAATCTTTTAAGTGGGAGTTGTTTCCTCATCCGCTGTACAGTCCCGACCTGGCACTGAGTGACTTCCACTTATTCCCAGCAATGAAGAAGTGGTTGGCTTTGCAGCGTTTTGATGACGACGCACAGCTTCAAGAAGAGTAACCACGTAATTGAAGGCGTAGGCAGCCGAATTTTACGACGAAGGAATTTCCAAGCTCGTCCATCGCTACGATAAGTGCCTTAATTTAAATGGCAACTATGTAGAAAAGTAGTATTTAAGTGTGGCTTTCGTCTGTATATAATAAATAAATTTTCCAATACTTTATTTATTTTTAATTCCAAAACGCAATGTACTTTGTGGATAGCCCTCGTAGTAAACTGCAGGAGCATCTATAGAAAGGTCCCAGAACTGCTCTCATTAATAAACGGCCACAATGCCCACATAGTACTAGGGACAGAAAGTTGGCTGAAACCAGATAAACAGTAATGAAATACTAAACTCAGATTGGAATGTATACCGCAGAGACAGGCTGGACCGTGACGGGGGAGGCATGTTTATAGCGATAAAAAGTGTAATAGTATCGAAGGAAATTGACGGAGATCCGAAATGTGAAATAATTTGGGTGAAGGTCACGGTTAAAGCTGGCGCAAACATGGTAATTGGATGTCTCTATTGGCCCCCTGGCTCAGCAGCTGTTGTGGCAGAGCACCTGAAGCAAAATTTGGAAAGTATTTCGAGTAGATTTCCCGACCAGAGCACTATGGGACTTAACTTGTTAGGTCATCAGTCCCCTAGAACTTAGAACTACTTAAACCTAACTAACCTAAGGACATCACACACATCCATGCCCGAAGCAGGATTCGAACCTGCGACCGTAGCGGTCGCGCGGTTCCAGACTGTAGCGCCTAGAACCGCTCGGCCACACCGGCCGGCGAGACTTTATTTTGCCAGATATAGACTGGGAGACTCAAACGTTTATAATGGGTGGCAGGGACAAAGAATCCAGTGAAATTTTTTGTAAGTACATTATCGGAAAAATACCTTGAGCAGTTAAAAAGAGAACCGACTCCTGGTGAGGCGTAGCGCCGTATACCGATCCTGCCTTGGAGGCGGTTAAGTGGGTGATGTGTCTCAGAGCTGGATAGTGACAAATGGTGACGCGAGACTGGACGCGCATGTAGTTTATGTATCAGTCGATAGAGGGCAGTATTGGATAGGGGACTGATTTACTTTCGATTGTGCCCACTAGAGTGCACTAAAGTAATAGAATGTTTTACATAAACTGTTCTAGTATTTTCATAAAGTGTTATTGTGTCTTTTTGTGTATGCAAAATGTTATAAATATGTTTTAGCAGTATGAATGATGAGTGAGTGTGGTTTAAGGTTAATATGAAGATAATTGTTTAACGAGTTATGTAATGGGATTTAGTGTGGGAACATTTCGAAGAAGTATGGATGTGGACAAAGGGGATTTTTGTAGAATAGATTTGTAAAGTAAGTTTATGGTAAAGGGAAAGTTAATTCAGTTATAAATAACAATAGTAAACAACTTTATGCATAAACAAAACTTCAGCATATTAGATAATTACGTCGGTAAAAAGTGCAGTCGTTAGGTTTACTATTTTGCGATTGGTTATTGATGAAAAGCGCGGACTGACGCGGGAGATTGTTGTTTTGCTATTGGCTGTTGAGTAAACTGACCAATGGTAAAGCAATATTCTTCGCGCGCCTTTCTCTGCTGGTAGAGAAGACTTCTAGAGAGGAGTCGGAGCCTATACATGAAACAGTTGGGACGTGTGTAGTAGTAGTTCCGATGGAAATGATAAGTTGCCGGATCGAGCAATGTTTCCTACATCAAAAGTGTGGTAAAGTGACGGCATAATTATTCCGATGGGCGTGTAGAAATTTCGGAATTTTTAAGTGAATTTTGTGACGAGAAAAGACATATATTCCGCGTGGCGTATTGAGCAGGTCGGTGGCTAAAAACTGTGACTGCATTAGGTACCGGCAGACTTAATATTTGGCGAGCATTCTCAATCAAAAGCAATCAGTATTTTTGTAGCTATTACGTTTTCGGGAAATGCAACACCATAAACTTGCTAACGTGAGTGAAAGGGATTGTGAGTGACTGTGTTAAGACTAGCACAAGCTTGGCAGTGATACTTGTTCACCTAAGTTTCAGAATATATTAATTGAGGACAAAATTTCCAACTTTTCATTTCACGTGAAAACTTTCTCCCGAAACGTAGATTAGTGATTTTAATTGCAGCCTGGTGCACGTCAAAGTACAGTAGGTTTCGCTCGGCTTCCCTACTGAGACAATGTTCACAGGTTGGTGCAGGTTCGTCGTAAAAGTGATGGAAAGAACCGCGCCGACGCAGTGGCGATAACATATTAGACCTTCTGGTGACAAACAGACCCGAACTATTTGAAACAGTTAACGCAGAACAGGGAACCAGCGATCATAAAGCGGTTATTGCATCGATGATTTCAGCCGTAAATAGAAATATTAAAAAAGGGAGGAAGATTTTTCTGTATAGCAAAAGTGACAAAAAGCAGATTTCAGAATACTTGATAGTTCAACACAAAAGTTTTGTCTCATATACATAGTGTTGAGGATCAGTGGACAAAGTTCAAAACCATCGTACTATATGCATTAGATGAGTATGTGCCAAGCAAGATAGTAAGAGATGGAAAAGAGCCACCGTGGTACAACAAACGAGTTAGAAAACTGCTACGGAAGCAAAGGGAACTTCACAGCAATCATAAACATAGCAAAAGCCTTGCAGACAAACAAAAATTAGGCGAAGTGAAATGTAGTGTGAGGAGGGCTCTGCGAGAGGCGTTCAATGAATTCGAAAGTAAAGTTCTGTGTACTGACTTGGCAGAAAATCCTAAGAAATTTTGGTCCTTTGTCAAAGCAATAGGTGGATCAAAACAAAATGTCCAGACACACTGTGACCAAAATGGTACGAAAAAAGAGGATGACAGACTAAAGGCCGATATACTAAATGTCTTTTTCCAAAGCTGTTTCACAGAGGAAGACTGCACTGTAGTTCCTTCTCTAGATTGTCGCACAGATGACAAAATGGTAGATATCGAAATAGATGACAGAGGGATAGAAAAACAGTTAAAATCCCTCAAAAGAGGAAAGGCCGCTGGACCTAATGGGATACCAGTTCGATTTTACACAGAGTAAGCGAAGGAACTTGGCCCCCTTCTTGCAGCGGTGTACCGTAGCTCTCTAGACGAGCGTAGCGTCCAAAGGATCGGAAAAGGCCACAGATCATCCCCGTTTTCAAGAAGGGACGTCGAACAGATGTGCAGAACTATAGACCTATATCTCTAACGTCGATCAGTTGTAGAATTTTGGAACACGTATTGTGTTCAAGTAAAATTAATTTTTCTGGAAACTAGAAATCTACTCTGTAGGAATCAGAATGGGTTTCGAAAACCGTGTGAAACCCAGCTCGCGCTATTCGTCCACGAGACTCAAAGGGCCATAGACACGGGTTCCCAGGTAGATGCCGTTTTTATTGACTTCCGCAAGGCGTTCGATACAGTTCCCCACAGTCGTTTAATGAACAAAGTAAGAACATAATGGACTATCAGACCAATTGCGTGATTGGATTGAAGAGTACCTAGATAACAGAACGCAGCATGTCATTCTCAATGGAGAGAAGTCTTCCGAAGTAAGAGTGATTTCAGGTGTGGCGCAGGGGAGTGTCATAGGACCGTTGCTATTCACAATATACATAAATGACCTTGTGGATAATATTGGAAGTTCACTGAGGCTTTTTGCGGATGATGCTGTAGCATATCGAGAGGTTGTGACAATGGAAAATTTTACTGAAATGCAGGAGGATCTGCAACGAATTGACGCATGATGCAGGGAATGGCAATTGAATCTCAATGTAGACAAGTGTAATGTGCTGCGAATACATAGAAAGAAAGATCCTTTATCACTTAGCTACAATTAGCAGGGCAGCAACCGGGAGCAGTTAATTCCATAAATTATCTGGGAGTAGGCAATAGGAGTGATGTAAAATGGAATGATCATATAAAGTTGATCGTCGGTAAAGCAGATGCCAGACTGAGATTCATTGGAAGAATTCAAAGGAAATGCAATCCGAAAACAAAGGAAGTAGGTTACAGTACACTTGTTCGCCCACTGCTTGAATATTGCTCACCAGTGTGGGATCTGTACCAGATAGGGTTGATAGAAGAGATAGAGAAGATCCAACGGAGAGCAGTGCACTTAGTTGCATGATCATTTAGTAATCGCGAAAGCGTTATGGAGATGACAGATAAACTCCAGTGGAAGACTCTGCAAGAGAGACGCTCAGTAGCTTGGTACGGGCTTTTGTTGAAGTTTCGAGAACATACCTACACCGAGGAGTCAAGCAGTATATTGCTCCCCCCTACGTATATCTCGCGAAGAGACCATGAGGATAAAATCAGAGAGATTAGAGCCCACACAGAGGCATACCGACAATCTTTCTTTCCACGAACAATACGAGACTGGAATAGAAGGGAGAACCAATAGAGGTACTCAAAGTACCCTCCGCCACACACCGTCTGGTGGCTAGCAGAGTATGGATGTAGATGTAGAGTGCAGTACCACAATGCCCTGTGGAGTCGTAAGTCATGAATTCTCACCCATCCCTTCCCTTTCTTTCTACATCCTCTATTTCTTAGAAAGGCATGCCCCAGCCACGTCATTATCTACATGTATCTACATCTATACTCTGCAAACCACCGTAAGGTACATGGCAGAGGGTACATCCCATTGTATCAGTTATTAGGGTTTCTTCCTGTTCCATTCACGTGTGGAGCGGGGGAAGAATGATTGTTTGAATGCCTCTGTGCGTGCAGCAATTATTCTAATCTTATCTTCGAATCCCTATGTGAGTGATACGTAGTGGGGTTGTAGTATATTCCTAGAGTAATCATTTAAAGCCAATTCTTGAAACTTTGTTAACAGACTTTATCAGGATAGTTTACATCTGACTCCAAAGTCTTCCAGTTCAGTTCCTTCAGTATCTCTCTGACACTCTCCCACTGATTAGACAGACCTGTGACCATTTGTTCTGTCCTTCTCTGCATATGTTCAATGTCCCCTGTTAGTTCTATCTGGTATGGGTCCCACCAACTTGAGGAATTTTCTAGAACTGGATGCATGAGCGATTTGTAAGCAATCTCTTTTGTAGGTTGAGTGCACTTCCCCAGTATTCTACAAATAAACCAAAGTCTACCATCTGCTTTACCCACGAATGAACCTAAGTGATCATTCCTTTTCATATCTTTAGAAAGTGTTACACCCAGGTATTTGTATGAGATGGCCGATTACAACAGTGACTCATAAATATTATAGTCATAGGATACTACGGTTTTTTGTGTTTTATGATGTGCAAAATTTTACATTTCTGAAAATTTAAACCAAGTTACCAATGTCTGCACCATTTTGAAATTTGATCAATATCCAACTGAATATTTAAGTAGTTTCTCTCAGATAATATTTCATTACAGATAACTGCATCTCTGCAAAAAGCCTGGCTTTACTATGAATATTGTCTGCAAGGTCATTAACATACAACATGAACAACAAGGGTCCCAATACACTTCCCTGGGGCACACACGACATTACTTCTACATCTCAAGATGACTCTCTATCCAAGGTTAAATTTTGCGTCCTCCCTACCAAAAAGTTCTCAATCCAATCACAAATTTCATTTGATACCCCATATGTTCCTACTTTTGACAAAAAGCGTAGATGTGGTATTCAGCAAAATGCTTTTCGGAAATCAAAAAACACTGCATCTACCTACCTTGATCAACAGCTTTCAGTATGTCACGTTATAAAAGCGCAAAATGAGTTTCACATGATCGATGTTTTCGAAATCCATGCTGGTTGGCATTGAGGAGGTTATTCTGTTCAAGATACTGAATTATGTTTGAACTCACAATATGTTTTAAGATGCTACAATAAATCGACGCCAAGGATATTGGATGGTCGTTTTGTGGATAACTTTTACTAACCTTCTTGTAGATGGATGTGACCTGTGCCTTTTTCAGAGAACTGGTCACGGTTTTTCATTCGAGGAATCTAAGATAGGTTATAGTTAGAAGTGGAGCTAACGCAGTCGCAAATCCAGTATTGAATGTGACAGGGATTCCATCGGGTCGTGGAGCTTTATTCAGTTTTAATGATATCAGCTGATTCTCAACACCACTGGCCTAATACTTATTTCATTCATCTTTTGAGTGGTACAAGGATTCCTTTGTAAAGGAACATTGGAAAATGGAGTTAAGCATTTTAGCTTTTGCTTTACTATCATCAATTTCACTCATTCACTAGGGACTGGACACTAACTTTGGTGCCACTAACAGTATTCCACATGATCAGAATTTCCTTGGGTTCTGCGAAAGATTACTTTACAATACGCTACTCATTGAAGGCACAACACATTGCTCTCTTGACGGCCAAATACATTTCATTCAGCATCTCTCTATCTATAGCCCTACGCGCTGTTTTACACCTATCATTCAGTAATCTCTATTTCTTTAGAAGTTTCTTTACAGAGACTGTATACCATGGTGGTCATGAGTGGAGTCTGTTCTGTCAGACATGACCAACAGAACAGACACCACGCAAATGTATACAGTACTAATAACCAAAATGTTTTTTCCTTGAAGAAACTCCATATCTAGAGAAATACTAAGCTTGTTAGATTTTACATGAAAGTACAACTGTCATCATTAAACTCCCTCAGGAGGATACACTGTCTATCATATCCCATGTGTGTGACAAATGCAAGGGCACTAGCCATGTGACATTTACTTCTATCTTTCGTGTCTCTGATGTCAATATTTTTCATACTGATCATTGAGTCTGTCTGATGCAACTCTTTCTCCGAATAACTATGTATCTATCCGTCTTACATGTTTGCACTTTAATTTCTGTGGGTACATAGTCAGATAAAGTAATAGTTGAATAAGTTTAGAGAGAATATTTACACAACCCACAATGTTACATAGAGAAATGCTACATATGAAAGATTGTATCATGTGATGTTGCATGTTATAATTATGAAACTTTACCCACAGGTCATATCATCATTAACCATGTTTTCAACTTAATTTGTGAATGGGATTTTTGAAAAAATGGTGAGATCCGTTCAGAAAAAGAGTAGTTACATACAGAAGATGTTTTAATGTAAAGTTACTTATTTCAGCTACAATCATGAAGTAGTTACAATCAGTGTAGTGGTAATTAGGTAGTCAGTTGAGGAGTTTGCTGACGACAAACATGCAGAAATGCCAATGTATTTCACAAACTGACTACGTGAGTGAGCTATTATATTACTATTATACACTTTGTTAGTGGAAGATACCTTTTTGTATACTCCTCTGTGAAGATTACACAAGAAGTATGATTGTCAGTCTAAACTGTAACAGAGGGTCGCAATACAAACTCTCTTGAAATGCTGGTGTTTGTGGTTTCTCCTCAGTATGTTATTATCCGTTTTCACTATATACAATTTATTTGTATAACCACTGATCTAGATTGAGCTGTCACTAAACAGTTGATACAGAGATGGATGAGAGGTGGTAACTGAGCCTCTACATTTAAACACATCTGTCACAGTGACAGAATAGCTGATGACTCTGTGTTCCATTTCGACTGATTCCTCATGTTGCAGTCATGTACATGATCACTGCTTCAGTGCTAGCCACCCCCAGAAGGTGTTGCCCCTACACCAAGACTCTCTCTCTATCTCAAACAAGTGATGCCAATCAGTCATTATGTGGTAACCAACAGCATACCAGTGGACAGAAGGGTGGAACAGATACTGTCGATGTACTGTAATAAAAAGCGTCACAGTAGATAGTGCAAATTATTTTAGCAATTTTACAGTAATTTCAACACCGACCAATGATGTGACAGCTTGCGTCCCAATTTCAGTATCTTTGCTAAACCGCCCCTCCTCTACCTTGCGAGTACCATTGTGAATGCAGATACTGACTGAGCAGTATGTCCATTCATTCTTAATTCTCAAACATATACATCATCAAAGCATACAAGACAGCGATCTACATATTTCTAAAACCTCGAGAATAATGCGTAATTTACGAGCTGTCTCTATGCGGATGAGAGTCACAGGACATTCTCGAATTCTTAGGATAAAGTTAGAGGCTGAAGGACTCCCTTGCACTGTCTTCGACCAACCCGCTCTGCAGCACAGTTTCCGATTTAATCTGCAGCTGACCAGCAGTAGACCACTACATTCTGCGTCTCGTGATTGAATGGAGTCTGCCGAATGTGCACCCATCCAAGTGCACAAGATTTCTCCAGATGCGCATGTCCAGGAGGTTAGCACCCCTTATCAGTGTATAGTATAAGACTTGAAAGTACCGTTATGTAACAGCAGACGGTTGATAAGAACAAGAGATGGGTGGTTTTTATGCATGATGGAGCTCCCAACAGAAGGAGTTAGAAGCATTTTACGTAAGTCAATTAAGCTATCAATTCCAAAGTATTGTTCTAGTGTCTGGGATAAGTACCAGGAGGGTATTGGTAAGAGAGAACATAAACACATGCACTCCTAAAGCTACATGGTTCTGCACTTAAAACAGGTTATAATGTTAGATCGTTTCAGTTCCTGATCTATTAGTCATGTTGAATGCAATGCTGTTAATATTCCAATGTAAGAAATATATTTCCAGCACATAACACTCGTCCTTCTTGGAGGTTTCTCTACGATAAACTATGCTAACAAACCATAAAATGAAAAAAACTACTTCCTTAAAACAGCGGTTCTGTGTGGTACATGCACAATATAGTTTTCCAGAGATGTATAGTGTCTATATAAAATGATCATTAGTAACAGAGAATACCTCTTACAAGGAAACAAATAAACGCATAGTAGCGGCGTCCAACATATGAAATTACACGTCATGCCGCCACTAACTCTGTAAACAGGACCTCTGTCAAGGAGATGTGGGGTGCAAGTCCCCTCCATGGAAAACACGACCACACCATAACACCACCACCTCCGAGTTTTACTGTTGGCACTACACACGCTGGCAGATGACGTTCACCAGGAATTCGCCGTACCCATACACTACCATCGGATTGCCACATTGTGTACTGTGATACATCACTACACATAACGTTTCTCCACTGGTCAATTGTATGCTCCCTACACCAAGGAGGCATCATTTAGCATTTACCGATGTGATGCGTGACTTATGAGCAGCTGCTCGACCTTGAAATCCGAGTTTTCTCACCTCCTGCCTAACTGTCGTAGTACTTTAAGTGGGTCCTGATGCAGTTTGGAATCCCTGTGTGATACTCTGGATAGATGTGTCTCTATTACATATTACGACGCTCGTCAACTGTCGGCGATCTCTGTCAGTCAACAGACAAGGTTGGCCTGTACGCTTTTGTGCTGTACATATCCCTTCACATTTCCACTTCAAATTACTATTACATCGGATGTTTAGGAGTGTGGAAATCTCACATACAGACGTATGACACAAGTGACACCCAATCATGCGACCACGTTCGAAGCCTGTGAGTTCCGTGGAGCACCCCATTCTGCTCTCTCACAATGTCTAATAACTAATGAGGTTTCTTATACGGAGTACCTTGTAGTAGATGGCAGCACAATGCACCTAATATGAAAAACATATGTTTTTGGTGGTGTCCATGTACTTTTGATCACATAGTGTATAAATCAGCTACTGTGACAAGGCCATGAGTTCTTAAAATCAGGCCCCGAAATGAGATCCATTTTGTCTGAGATTCCACCCACCACTCCTAGAATCGCTTTTGTGGCGCCAGATGTGCAGGGAGTACTTGTCAGCAGTGCCCTGTGGTGGGATCGATTGACGTATCCAGCTTACGGTGGGAGCCGTCGGAATGGAGAGGCTAGCTGGGGTACAGGAATGTAACTGACCTAACTCTGTCGCCCTCTAGACAGCTGAAAGGTGAACTAATAGTCAGTACGTGTTGGGCAGCCTTCTCGATCACACATGTTCTCTGTGGAAATCTGAGAAGATTCAATATGAATGTGTGTATGCGTTGGACCATTATTCCCTCCCATGTAAATTGTCCGGTTGACTGCTTCTTTACATTTCCCATCTTTATTTGGTTTGAAAGAACACCAATTGTGATGTGTGTTGTGAGCATCTAGATGGCAAAAGACGGGTGGAAGACACATTTGCTGATTCTCTAGACATGAGATTCACCTTAGATGACTTTTTACAGTAAAAGTATGATTTTGAATCTGTTATATCATTGACATATGTATTCATGAGTGGAACTATCAGTTTTCTCTATTTTTTTTCGAGTTTTCACATAAAGATCTTCACAGACGAGAGAAGTTTCTAGTTACTCAATGGTTTGCAGCACGTTACACCTCGCTGCAGCTAGCTAAAGTATTGAGTTTCTAGAGATATAATTTCCAGTTATTATCTTCGGAATTATAATGTGCAAGCGATCAGTAGGAAACTGCTATGCGCTTGATGTTGAGAGCTATCGCATAAATGGTATGATATTCTGGCAAAGCATATGAAAATACATATGAGTATTGGGACAAAGAGAGCATCGCCCCATGTTGCATTGTTGCCAAATTAATTCAAGATGGCGGCGACAGATGTGGCAATGTCGTAATGACCTCATGGCGCGAAGTTCAAATTTTGGCGTGAAAATATCGATGGGCTACCTCCACTAACCTAAGCCCTTCCTCTCACTTCCCCCGCTCCCTCAGAAACGGCGGGAAGTTCAAATTTTAGAGGGAAAATAGGTGATTTGGACTACCTCCACTAACCTAAGAAAGTGGGTGGAAAATTTGGGGGGGAAAATAGGTCACTTGGGCTACTTCCACTAACCTAAGTACCTTCTTCCTAAGATCCACAAACCCAATCATCCTGGCCTTCCTATAGTTGCTGTCTTCAAAGCACCCACTGAACGTATATTTGCCTTAGTTGACCAGCACTTGGAACTCACAATACAAACATTTCCCTCCTGTATTAAAGACACCAGTCACTCTCTAGAACATCTAAAATTCGTGCCCATCCCACTCCCATCACACAGCTTGCTTGTCACCACTGATACCATCTCCCTCTATACCATCATCCCATATGTGCTTGGTCTGTCTGCTGCTGAACATTTCTCAGGCAGTGCCCCATGATTCCAAACCTATAACATCCTTCCTGCTCACCTTAATCCCTTTATACTTACCAACAAGTACTTCAGCTTTCAGGGACAGACATACAAACATATCAGGGGTAAGGCCATGGGAACCAGGATGGCTCCTTCCTATGTCAGTTTTTTCATGTGTTACTTTGTGGGTGCTTTCATGGGATCAATAAGCCTTTAGTCTCTGGTTTGGTTTAGATATGTTGATGATATCTTAGTCGCATAGTCAAATAGTGAGGCTGACCTGTTAAAATTCCTAGTATCTTTAAATACCTTCCCCCCAATTGAACTTCACATGGTGCTATTCCAAATACCATGCCATTTTCTTTTATGTTGATCTCGTCCTCAATGAAGGCCAGCTACACATTTCTGTCCAAACCTACCAACAAACAACAGTACTTACATTTTGACAGCTGCCGTGCTTTCCATGTCAAATGCTCCCTCCTGTACAACCTTGGCATTCAAGGCAAATATATTTGTTTGCATGCAGAATTTTTACAGCACTACACTATCATTCTCACCTTAGCCTTCACTGGATGTAATTACCCCACCAGACTTGTCCAAAAGCAGATTTCCCGGGTCATCACATCCCCAATTGAACTTCACATGGTGCTATTCCAAATACCATGCCATTTTCCTTTATGTTGATCTCGTCCTCAATGAAGGCCAGCTACACATTTCTGTCCAAACCTACCAACAAACAACAGTACTTACATTTTGACAGCTGCCGTGCTTTCCATGTCAAATGCTCCCTCCTGTACAACCTTGGCATTCAAGGCAAATATATTTGTTTGCATGCAGAATTTTTACAGCACTACACTATCATTCTCACCTTAGCCTTCACTGGATGTAATTACCCCACCAGACTTGTCCAAAAGCAGATTTCCCGGGTCATCACATCCCCAATTGAACTTCACATGGTGCTATTCCAAATACCATGCCATTTTCCTTTATGTTGATCTCGTCCTCAATGAAGGCCAGCTACACATTTCTGTCCAAACCTACCAACAAACAACAGTACTTACATTTTGACAGCTGCCGTGCTTTCCATGTCAAATGCTCCCTCCTGTACAACCTTGGCATTCAAGGCAAATATATTTGTTTGCATGCAGAATTTTTACAGCACTACACTATCATTCTCACCTTAGCCTTCACTGGATGTAATTACCCCACCAGACTTGTCCAAAAGCAGATTTCCCGGGTCATCACATCCCCAATTGAACTTCACATGGTGCTATTCCAAATACCATGCCATTTTCCTTTATGTTGATCTCGTCCTCAATGAAGGCCAGCTACACATTTCTGTCCAAACCCACCAACAAACAACAGTACTTACATTTTGACAGCTGCCGTGCTTTCCATGTCAAATGCTCCCTCCTGTACAACCTTGGCATTCAAGGCAAATATATTTGTTTGCATGCAGAATTTTTACAGCACTACACTATCATTCTCACCTTAGCCTTCACTGGATGTAATTACCCCACCAGACTTGTCCAAAAGCAGATTTCCCGGGTCATCACATCCAATCTTGGTACTGCTGATCTCTCCAAAAAACAACTTCGGAGCACACACTTGTCACTCAGTATTATCCTGGTCTTGAATGTATAAATCAGTTACTTTGACAAGGCCATGACTTCCTAAAATAAAACCCTGGAATGAAATCCATTCTGTCTGAGATTTTGCCCACCACACTTAGAATAGCTTTCGCATCAACCTCCCAATCTCGACATTATCCTTGTCAGACCATATGTTGCTCCTGCACCTACCTCCCTACCCTTTGGCTCCTACCCCTGTGACTGTCCCCACTGCAAGATTTGCCCTATGCATCCTCCTACCACCACCTATACCAGCCCTGTAACTGGCAAAACATACACCATCAAAGGAAGAGCCACCTGTAAAACAACTCACATCATATACCAGCTGTTATGCAAGCACTGCATGACTACCACCAATTTATCAGTTAGGATGAATGGGCCTAGGCACAGGGTGTATACTGGCAACATACAATATCATGCTGCAGAGCGTGCTCTACAACAAGACAGTCATGACCTCAATGCCTGTTTCACCACATGCACCATCTTGACTCTTCCATCATACATCAGCTTCTCAGAACTCTGCAGCAGGGAACTAGCACTACAATATGTACTTGGTTCTTGCCACCCACCTCGCCTTAATTTATTTAATTTTTTCCATCTCAGCATTTTTTCACAGTAACTACTCATTTCCTCACTCTGTTTTAGTTATCTACATATTTCACTTTCTGACTTGTCTATTTTTCACTGTACCCTTCCCACCTCTGTTGCATACAATGCACTTAGCTTTTCACTTTTATTAACTCATGCCCGATGTTTTTGCAGTAATTTCTCTCTTGCATATTGCCCCGTCTTCCACCTTTAAGCTCTCAGGCTTTCAAATCTTGTCCAGTGCAGTCTCTAACAATCAGTCTTTCCTTCTCATCCCATCTGGTAAGTCAGCCCTGACTTGTGGTTCTGGGTGACTTTTCCAAAATCTACCCCTTTTATCTAGATCTCTATAGGCCTTTTCCTTCACCCCCTTTCCTTCCCCTTCAATCCTTCTGCCAGAAGAAGGAGCCAGTGGCTCTGAAAGCTCGCATAAGTGTAACATTCCTTTCTGCGTCTGTTCTCCTGCCATTGCTTGGTGAGTTGATTTTTTTTATCTATCCAGTTACTTTAGATTCAAATTCGATGTTAACGTGTCATGTTGACAGAATGACTGGAGAGGGAAGAGGAACCACACTTTGGTAAGGGTCTGCAGCAGGAGGGGAAGCAGTGGCACTGTCGGGTGCACGCCAGAGTGTTGCTCCAATGCTCAGGATAGCAGACACTCCCTGTGCCTCCCTCCATCTCCACCACTCACCAATGAACTCTATGGCTGGAATGTAGCCTCTGTGGGTGAAGAACTGGATTTTGTGCCTGGTTCGAGACTAGAAAATAAGAGCCAATTCCCAGTTTCAAACATGACAGTAGATGGCGGTGCGGAGGTTTATACACACTTGTAAATGATTATCCTTTACTGAGGCAGGAGAATAGATGATTTTAGATTTAAAATTTTTGTGTACTGTAAAATTCTCTCAGGTTGTCACGAAGCAAGCTAGGATATTTTTACTTCCCCTCTTGTTTTGCCATCTGCATCCTTAAAATTCATTTTTTTTTATGAAACTTCCTGAAAGATTAAAACTGTGTGTCAGACCTAGACTTGAACTCGGGACCTTTGCCTTTCACAGGTAAGTGCTCTACCAACTGAGCTACCCTAGCACGACTCACGACCTGTCCTCACAGCTTTAATTCTGCATGTACCTTGTCTCCTACTTCCTCTGTTGGTAGAGCACTTGCCCACGAAAGGCAATGGTCCCAAGTTCGAGTCTCGGTCCAGCATACAGTTTTAATCTTCCAGGAAGTTTCAAATCAGTGGACACTCCACTGCAGAGATAAAATTTCATTCTGGAATCATTTTTTCATGACTGACTAATTACTGTTAACATACGTGAGTATGAGCTGCATTTTCATAAAAAGAGGTAGGCTGGCCCTCAGTTTTAAAGAATATAACACTGGATCTAATTCTGGGCTTAGTTTTATGTATGTAATCAATTTTTTAAATTTATTTTGACTATCCCTAGTTAATACTTTCATTATAGGGCGAAATCAGTGATTGTTTCACAACTTAAATTATATTGTTGATGTATAAACAAATATGGATTCTATAATAATTGTAAACATCTGGAGGAACCACTAATAGTATTCGTAAAGGACCTATTTGGCTCTATTCGAAAATATGTTAGCAAAGCCAGCCCTTATTTAATTCCAAAGTAATTTTCAGTTTCGTCAAAAGTATTGTTTGCGTAACTATAAACATTAATTTCAGCATTTAAACAAATAATTCGGCTTAACCCTTGTAGCAGAAGAAACTGTTAAAAAGGACCAATTTTTCGATTTATTCAGTTAATTTAATGAGCTAAGTTTTAATTGTAATTTCTGTTCATTAAACATCGAACAATGGGTAGTTTCAGTGCCTATTATTGTGAGGATATATAAGGGCCCAATTTTTGATCCTGAGATAGTCAGTCCATGGCCAAGTTTCAGACATGGAATTGGTATTGGTTATATCAAATACAATGCATCAACTTAACTGCGAAATAAGAGTTACACCAATAGGCCATGTGTTAAAGCAATGACAGTGACTGTTCAATTTATCTGAAAGACTGTAAAATGTGTGGTTAGGCTTTTACTCCTCTCCCCTTAAACCATGAACCTTGCCATTGGTGGGGAGGCTTGCGTGCCTCAGCGATACAGGTAGCCGTACCGTAGGTGCAACCACAACGGAGGGGTATCTGTTGAGAGGCCAGACAAACGTGTGGTTCCTGAAGAGGGGCAGCAGCCTTTTCAGTAGTTGCAAGGGCAACAGTCTGAATGATTGACTGATCTGGCCTTGTAACAATAACCAAAACGGCCTTGCTGTGCTGGTACTGCAAACGGCTGAAAGCAAGGGGAAACTACAGCCATAATTTTTCCCGAGGGCATGCAGCTTTACTGTATGATTAAATGATGATGGCGTCCTCTTGGGTGAAATATTCCGTAGGTAAAATAGTCCCCCATTCGGATCTCCGGGAGGGGACTGCTCAAGAGGGTGTCGTTATCAGGAGAAAGAAAACTGGCACTCTACGGATCGGAGCGTGGAATGTCAGATCCCTTAATTGGGCAGGTAGGTTAGAAAACTTGAAAAGGATAATGGATAGGTTGAAGTTAGATATAGTGGGAATTAGTGAAGTTCGGTGGCAGGAGGAACAAGACTTCTGGTCAGGTGACTACAGGGTTATAAACACAAAATCAAATAGGGGTAATGCAGGAGTAGGTTTAATAATGAATAGGAAAATAGGAATGCGGGTAAGCTACTACAAACAGCATAGTGAACGTATTATTGTGGCCAAGATAGATACGAAGCCCACACCTACTACAGTAGTACAAGTTTATATGCCAACTAGCTCTGCAGATGACGAAGAAATTGAAGAAATGTATGATGAAATAAAAGAAATTATTCAGATAGTGAAGCGACGAAAATTTAATAGTCATGGGTGACTGGAATTCGAGTGTAGGAAAAGGGAGAGAAGGAAACATAGTAGGTGAATATGGATTGGGGGGAAGAAATGAAAGAGGAAGCAGCCTGGTAGAATTTTGCACAGAGCACAACATAATCATAGCTAACACTTGGTTTAAGAATCATGAAAGAAGGTTGTATACATGGAAGAACCCTGGAGATACTAAAAGGTATCAGATAGATTATATAATGGTAAGACAGAGATTTAGGAACCAGGTTTTAAATTATAAGACATTTCCAGGGGCAGATGTGGACTCTGACCACAATCTATTGGTTATGACCTGTAGAAAACTGAAGAAATTGCAAAAAGGTGGGAATTTAAGGAGATGGGACCTGGATAAACTGAAAGAACCAGAGGTTGTACAGAGTTTCAGGGAGACCATAAGGGAACAATTGACAGGAATGGGGGAAAGAAATACAGTAGAAGAAGAATGGATAGCTTTGAGGGATGAAGTAGTGAAGGCAGCAGAGGATCAAGTAGGTAAAAAGACGAGGGCTAGTAGAAATCCTTGGGTAACAGAAGAAATATTGAATTTAATTGATGAAAGGAGAAAATATAAAAATGCAGTAAATGAAGCAGGCAAAAAGGAATACAAACGTCTCAAAAATGAGATCGACAGGAAGTGCAAAATGGCTAAGCATGGATGGCTAGAGGACAAATGTAAGGATGTAGAGGCTTATCTCACTAGGGGTAAGGTAGATACTGCCTACAGGAAAATTAAAGAGACCTTTGGAGATAAGAGAATGACTTGTATGAATATCAAGAGCTCAGATGGAAATCCAGTTCTAAGCAAAGAAGGGAAAGCGGAAAGATGGAAGGAGTATATAGAGGGTCTATACAAGGGCGATGTACTTGTGGACAATATTATGGAAATGGAAGAGGATGTAGATGAAGATGAAATGGGAGATATAATACTGTGTGAAGAGTTTGACAGAGCACTGAAAGACCTGAGACGAAACAAGGCCCCGGGAGTAGACAACATTCCATTAGAACTACTAACAGCCTTGGGAGAGCCAGTCCTGACGAAACTCTACCATCTGGTGAGCAAGATGTATGAGACAGGCGAAATACCCTCAGACTTCAAGAAGAATATAATAATTCCAATCCCAAAGAAAGCAGGTGTTGACAAATGTGAAAATTACTGAACTATCAGTTTAATAAGTCACAGCTGCAAAATACTAACACGAATTCTTTACAGACGAATGGAAAAACTAGTAGAAGCCAACCTTGGGGAAGATCAGTTTTGGATTCCGTAGAAACACTGGAATACGTGAGGCAATACTGACCTTACGACTTATCTTAGAAGAAAGATTAAGGAAAGGCAAACCTATGTTTCTAGCATTTGTAGACTTAGAGAAAGCTTTTGACAATGTTGACTGGAATACTCTCTTTCAAATTCTGAAGGTGGCAGGGGTAAAATACAGGGAGCGAAAGGCTATTTACAATTTGTACAGAAACCAGATGGCAGTTATAAGAGTCGAGGGACATGAAAGGGAAGCAGTGGTTGGGAAGGGAGTAAGACAGGGTTGTAGCCTCTCCCCGATGTTGTTCAATCTGTATATTGAGCAAGCAGTAAAGGAAACAAAAGAAAAATTTGGAGTAGGTATTAAAATCCATGGAGAAGAAATAAAAACTTTGAGGTTCGCTGATGACATTGTAATTCTGTCAGAGACAGCAAAGGACTTGGAAGAGCAGTTGAATGGAATGGACAGAAAGGAGGATATAAGATGAACATCAACAAAAGCAAAACGAGGATAATTGAATGTAGTCGAATTAATTCGGGTGATGCTGAGGAAATTAGATTAGGAAATGAGACACTTAAAGTAGTAAAGGAGTTTTGCTATTTGGGGAGCAAAATAACTGATGATGGTCGAAGTAGAGAGGATATAAAATGTAGACTGGCAATGGCAAGGAAAGCATTTCTGAAGAAGAGAAATTTGTTAACATTGAGTATAGATTTAAGTGTCAGGAAGTCATTTCTGAAAGTATTTGTATGGAGTGTAGCCATGTATGCAAGTGAAACATGGACGATAAATAGTTTGGACAAGAAGAGAATAGAAGCTTTCAAAATGTGGTGCTACAGAAGAATGTTGAAGATTAGACGGGTAGATCACATAACTAATGAGGAGGTATTGAATAGGATTGGGGAGAAGAGAAGTTTGTGGCACAACTTGACCAGAAGACGGGATCGGTTGGTAGGACATGTTCTGAGGCATGTAAAAATCGTAGAGGGAGACCAAGAGATGAATACACTAAGCAGATTCAGAAGGATGTAGGTTGCAGTAGGTACTGGGAGATGAAGAAGCTTGCACAGGATAGAGTAGCATGGAGAGCTGCATCAGACCAGTCTCAGGACTGAAGACCACAACAACAACAACAGGCTTTTACTGCTTGTAGATGTTCAACAGTAAACTATTGCAGCAGTATCTGGATGTTTGCCTGCAACCTATTAATGAGGCTTATCAAAAGTTAAACAATAGTTAACTGGCGATATTAAACGTGTATATTGGGGAATTGTAAACAGTGAAAGTAAAGAACTGTGAAACGCAAATGTGCGCCTGTTGGCTACATCATGTAAAGTAGTCAGTGTTGAACTTCCACCCACATTTTTCAGCCAGTATAAGCAATGCAGTACATCAACACCGAGGACAATTAACCAGGAAATAAAACAGGAGAGTCACAAGGTGCAAATATTTCTATGGAGTTTCACTGCTCTGTTGTGCCACAGGAATAACTGCCACTGCCTTTGGTGTAAAACATTAAAAAAATTGAACACTGTGTATCGTAAGTGAGACCCATGAAGTAAACAGTATTTACAAAGGAAAAAAAATGAGCCTCACTGGGGTACCCGACTAGTACATGACATCAACATATACAGATGCCCTACCAGCTGGAATCAAATTTTTTGGTGTTGACCAACCCAAATTCGGAAAGTGTCTAAAACATTATCTACAAAAATTGTCCTCCTCTATATAAGAATTTTTTGGCAACCTATAATACTGTATAAATTATATGGTATCACTGATGATCTATATACCGCATCTTAAAACCAGTGAGTACTGTTAACATACTAGAAGAGCACCTTCTAATGGGATCCTGTCCTACCTATAATACAAATATTGATAAATAACTGATGAAATAAAGGTCATGTACAATTCTGTTGGGGAGAGTTTACCTGAAATAGTATTTTTTCAGTTAGTTGCAGGATAAGATGTCTAGAACAATTTTTGTTAGCACTGTTCATTACACAATGTTCTTAATTAAAACAATACTCATCTTTGTGTTCAACATTGCAGTTTCTGTTTCTGTTGGTGCTGCTGGTGTTGTAACTCACTGTTCAGTAAATGAATTCAAGTTTGATCTTGTCAAGAGGTTCCCTTGGTCTTGAGAGTGTTTAACAACAATATATTAACATCCTTATTTAACAAAGTCATCAACAATGCTGATTAACAGTACTCTCAAAACAACATGAACAAGTATTAAATATAACTTTTTCAAAATGAAACAGCAGAGTCAATAACTTCCATGTGTAGGCAGTGAAGTAGTTGTTGAAATGAAGGATATCATGTTTGGTAGCCTGTTCAGCAACAGGGTGGTCCACTTGTTTCTTGGCCACAGTTGGTCAGTGGCCATTCATGTGGACAGACAGCTTGTTGGATGCAATGCCTACATGGAATGCAGCCACTGTTTGCAGCTTAGCTTGTAGACGACATGACTGGTTTCACAGGTAGCCCTGCCTTTGATGGGATAGATGATGTTAGGGGCCGGATTGGAGTAGGTGGTGGGGGAAGGATGTATGGGACAGGTCTCGCATCTAGGCCTATAACACGTGTATGAACCACGAGGTAAGAGATTGGGAGCAGGAGTTGTGTAAGGATGGACGAGTATATTGTGTAGGTTCGGTGGACAATGGAATACCACTGTGGGAGGTGTGGGAAGGATTGTGGGCAGGACATTTCTCATTTCAGGCCACGACGGGAGGTAATAGAAACCCTGATGGAGAATGTAATTCAGTTGCTCTAGTTCTGGGTGGTAATGAGTTACAAGGGGAATGCTCCTCTGTGGCCAGATGATGCGGCTTTGAGAGGTGGTGGGAGACTGGAAAGATAAGGTGTGGGAGATTTGTTTTTGTACAAGGTTGGGAGGATAATTATGGTCAGTGAAGGCTTCAGTGAGAGCCTCAGTATATTTCGAGTGGGACTGCTCGTCTCTGCAAATGCAATGACCACAGGTGGCTAGGCTGTACGGAAGGGACTTGTTAGTATGGAATGGGTGGCAGCTGTTGAAGTGGAGGCATTGCTGGTGGTCAGTAGGTTTGATATGGACTGTGCTTCTTTCTGCGGATGTAAGGTTAGTTCACCATCTAAAAACTGACCCCAATGTTATAATCTTACCTGCAGACAAAGGCTCCACTACCGCTGTTTTGAACCGCAAGGATTACCTGGCAGAAGTACTTCGCCAGCTGTCAGATACTTCTACCTACAAACCTTGTAACAGTGACCCCATTCCATTAATCCAGCAGGATCTCCAGTCGCTACTCAAATATTAGGCCCATCCCAAAACCTCTCCTCAGATTCCATCTCTCTACTCACCACTACCACTCCCCACACTCCTACATGCTTCTTAAAGTCCATAAATGTAACCACCACCCAGGATGCCCCATTGTGGCCAGTTACTGTGCCCCCACTGAGTGAACCTCTACCCTCATAGATCAACACCTTCAACCTATCACCTGAACCTAACCTCCTATATAAAAGATACTAACCATTTCCTCCACTGACTCTCCACAGTTCCTGTCCCTTTACTGCTCGTCACAATTGGTGCCAGCTCCCTGTACACTAACATTCTTAATGCCCTTGGTCTTACCACTATTGAACACTACCTTTCCCAACGTCCGACGGATTCCAGACCAACAACCTCCTACCTGGTCGCCATGACCAACTATATCCTCAGCCACAATTACTTCTCCTTTGAAGGCATTACCTACAAACAAATCTGGGGTACGGCTAAGGGCAGCCGCTTGGCACCACCCTATGCCAATCTATTCGTGGGCCATCTACGGAAATATTCCCTAAAAATCCAAAATCCTGAACCAGTCACCTGGTTCAGATTCATTGATGACATCTTTGTTATCTGGATCAAAGGTGAGGACACCCTATCCACATTCCTCCAGAACCTCAACAACTTCTCCCCCATCTGATTCACCTGGTCCTACTCAATCCACCAAGCCACCTTCCTAGATGTTGACCTCCCGCTCAAAGATGGCTACATCAGTGCCTCTCTCCACATCAAATATACTAACCACCAGCAATGCTTCCACTTTGACAGTTGCCACCAGGTCCATACCATGAAGTCCCTTCCGTACAGCCTGGCCACTCACAATTGTCGCATCTGCAGTGATGAGCAGTCCCACTCGAAATATATCGAGGGTTTCACTGAAGCCTTCACTGACCGTAATTATCCTCCCAACTTTGTACAAAACAAATCTCCCATGCCTTACCATTCCAGTCTCCCACCACCTCCCAAAGTCCCACCGTCCGGCCACACAAGAGGATTCCCCTCGTAACTCAGTACCTCCGAGGACTGGAGCAACTGAATTACATCCCCTCTTCCACTACATCTTGTCATGCCCCCTTCCCACTACAATTTTCACCTCTCCAACAGTGGTATTCTGATGTCCACCGAACCTACACAATATACTCATCCATCCTTCCACAACCCCTGCTCCCAATCTCTTACCTCATGGCTCCTACACCTGTAATACGCCTAGATGCAAGACCTGTCCCATACATCCTCCCATCACCTCCTAATCCAGTCTGGTCACTAACATCACCTATCCCATCAAAGACAGGGCTACCTGAGAAACCAGTCATGTGGTCTACAAGCTAAGTTGCAACCACTGTGCTGAATTCTATGTAGGCATCTCAACCAACAAGCTGCCTGTCAGCATGAATGGCCACCGACAACCTGTGGCCAAGAAACAGGTGGACCACACTGTTGCTGCACACACTGCCAAACATGATATCCTTCATTTCAATGACTGCTTCACTGCCTGGGCCATATGGACCCTTTCCAATAACATCAGCTTTTCTAAATTGTGCATGTGGGAATTCTCATAACCCTCCTGGCCTCGTGTGTGTGTTTTTTACTGACTAAGGCCTTAATGGCTAAAAGCTTTAATTGTGAGAGTCTTTTTGTTGTGCCTATCTGCAACTCAACATCTCTGTTATATGGTGAGTAGCAGCTTTCTTCTCATAATATTGTTACATTGAGTAAATATTTCAATTTGTCTTTAAATACTCTTACATTACCAGTTTTAGTTATTTCAGTCCAAGGACTGGTTTTATGCAGTTCTACAGGCTATCCTGTTCAAGTCTCTTCATCTGTGGTAACTAACACAGCCTACATCCACCTGAAACTGTTTACTGTAAGGATGCCTTGAACTTTCTCTAAAATTTGTACCTCCCTCCCTCCCCCCTCCCGTACGCACACTGAATTCCAGTACCAAATTAACCATACACTACACTTCTTTTAGTCAAGTTGTGCCATACATTTCTTTTCTTAGTAATTCCATGTAGTACCACCTCATTAGTTATCTGATCTACCCACCTAATCAACAGCATTCTTCTGCAGTACAATATTTCAAGGCTTCTAATCACTTCCTGTCTATACCGTTTGCTCTCCAAATTTCACTTGTGTACAAAGCTGCACTACATACAAATTCCTTCAAAATACACTTCCTAAGATTTAAATTTATATTCAAAGTTAATGATTTTCTGTTTTTCAGAAATGTTTTTCTTGTTACTGCCAGTCTGCATTTTAAATCCTCTCTACTTCGGCCATCATTAGTTACTTTGCAGCAAAAACAGAAAAACTCATCTACTACTTTTCGTTTCTCATTTCCAAATTGAATACCTCCAGCGTTACTCAATTTCATTCAAGTACATTTCGTTACTCTCGTTTTACTCTTGTTGATATTCATCTGATAACCTCTTTCCTAGAAGCACTCTATTCTGTGCAACTAATCTTCCAAGTCTTACTGACAAACCTTATAATTTCTATTTCATGTCCCTGAACTCGAATTACTTTTCTAAAGTTGTCCTTGGTTTTCCTTCCTTCTTGCTCTATGTACACATTGAATAACATTAGGGATAGACTGCAACCCTGTCTCATTCCACTCTCAACTACTGTTCCCCTTTCACATCCTTTGATTCTTCTAACTGCAGTAAGTTTCTGTACAAGTTGTAATTAATGTTGCACTCATTACATTTTGTTACTGATAACTTCAGAACTTCAAAGAGTGTACTCTAACCAAAGTTAACTTCAATTGATGACTGGAAGTTAACAGCTATTTATTTTGTTATACTGTTGAGTAACAAACTGCACAAATTTGTTCACAATTTTTTAGGAGTTTAGAAGGAAGACTGGGGTTTAGCCTCCCATCAACAATGTCACTAGAGACAGAGCACAAGCTCACATTGGCTAAGATGAGACAGGAAATAAAAATTTGCTTTTTCAGAGAAACTGCCATTTAAATTCGTCTGAAATGATTTAGATGTAAAAAATCTTAGTAAGGGTGGTTGGACAGGGTTGTTTTTTCTTTATTTGGCCTCCAGAATATGTGCTCATTTGGCTATCAAAAACATATGTTTACATAAAACACACAATTGTACAGAGATGATACAAAAAGCATATTTACTGTTTTGAAAGCCCAAGACTTCATTGTTTTCAACAATAAATTTTTTAACAATTAGCATAAATAAACTACACATTTTTGTGTTACAGTTTACATTACTTCTTACATTTAATCATAACCGGTAGAGATAAATGAAAATATGAATATTATTACAATCTTCCGATTTTTCCCTCTACTCTTAAGGAAGTTAACAATCACTTTATAGAGGCAAATGTCTTTTGTAACTCAAAAGAGTAGAAGCTGACTGCGGGAGGAGATAACCTATACTCATCAAAGACTTCAAAAATTCTGATCTTTCACAGTCAAAATTGGGACATAAAACCAATATGTGATTTACATCAGCTTGTGACTCAGAGTCACTCTCAAGTGCAGGGGAGTCACAAACTGTGATTCTACATATGGGGTGTTCAAAAAGCCTCTCCGCAGTGGAGTACTGCAAATCCATTGTGTATTCATGAGGAACTACTTCATTCTGTGAAAATAGGAGTTTGGGTCCCATATTTTTCAACGAAACAATAAACTCAGCGATACTGCAGTGATATTCTGTAGGCCTACTCATTCATAGGAGAATTTATATTAAGTGAAATACTGAACGGTTAGTTTCAACAAGATGGTGCAACCGCGCATACATATGTTGGCGATCGCATAATTTCACAGGGACTTTGGCCTTCTCGATCGCCTGACCTAACACCACCTGACTTTTTCTTCTGGGGGGTGCAGTGAAAGCAACTGTCTATAAAAACCATCCAAAACCCATCGATGAATTAAATTGAAAACCGCAATATCCACTTTCACTGCTTATGTTACAGAAGAAATGTTACAGCTTTCGTTTGGAAACATGATTAGACTAATTGAATTGTGTATTCAATAATGGGGGGGGGGGGGGGGGGGGGGGGGGGGGAGGAGGGAGGGGTTTCAACATTTAATGTGAAAATTTGTAAGTAAAAATGAATTTTCAATAAATTAATAACTTGTATTTCACTGAGTTTTATTTCGGTATATTCACTGTGGCATACCGCATGCGCGCCTAACAATCATACGGCACTGTGGAGAGACTTTTTGAACACCCTGTAGATGCTGTGGAAAAGAGGCATGGTTAAAGTGGATTTTAATGATGGTGAAAATGGTAGATCGGCCCAAATGCTTCATCGTAAACCCAGGGACTTGTGGGAATTTGAAATTGTAATACCACATAATATCCACATTTACTTTGTTGTGATGCTTTCCACATTCTTTTCATTGCTGTTTTCTATGTCTCAACTTCTCTTAAGTAGTCCGTATAAGGCAATTTCAAATTGAGGACAATTCCTGTAGATCCAGCTTGTATCAGTAAGACATGAACTTCCTCATTTTGGTTGCTGCCAGTGTGTGAATGTAGCCACAGCAGACTGATTGATTGATTGGCCTTTCTGTTTACAGCGACTGTATTATAATACTAAATCCAAATCTTTTTTTATACATTCCAGCTTCATTGATGAATATTTTTAAGAAGACACTGGGAGTTGAACACATTTAATACCTTTACAAAGGAAGCTGAAGATGCAAATTCAATTGCTTCCAAAATTGCTGCTGTTCCCAGTATAAAAACTGAAGTACTTTTAGGTAGTTTTGAAGGCTTTACTGACTTGGATATGAGGGCACAATAAGGCATGCCCAATATATTCATCAGATTGAATTTTAGAGTGCTCGGTACAATCAGGCCACCGAGATTCGACGAGACAATTAAATCTGTAATTTACATTAACACTAATCAAGCTTGTCATAGTATTATAATAATGTGGTATCTGGCTGCTGTAAAGAAACTTGCACAGAATGTGTGATAGGGCACCAAGAGCCATAGCTCTTGCAGATAACCGGAGTTTTAGTTGTTCTGTTGGAGGCTGTCAATAATTGGTAAATGCTGTCTCTACTCTAATAGACAGCACTCCCCAACACCCATGCCTTGAATGAAAAATTTATCCGAGAGCATTTGATGTCAAACACTTAAGGGTATCTCTCGTATCTCCATTAAAAGGGTATTTGTGGGTCCAAGACACGTATGAATAGCTCTGTGCTAAAGAGTATCTAATTTAGTGAGATAAATCTTCATCATGTTGTTATATTATCTGCAGCCATAGTCCAGTCAGACATAGACTGTTCTTTGAGCAACTAGGGTACTGATATACCATGCATCATTCTTGAAGGAATACCGAAAGCTGCCAGCTTGTTTACAAAAATTGGTATCTTCATTTGATCATAAGCCCATTGGTGTGGACCTTTCTTTTTAAGTTCTATTCTTAGGGGATACCCATGGACAGGAATACAGATTGTCTGTAATCCCTTTGTCCTTTTTTAAATCCATATTGACTTCAAGGCCTTAAATTACTATTTTCAAGTCACCATTTCCATTCTCATTTAAACCATTCACTCCAGCATTTTTGCCATACAAGATGACAAAGCATTTGATCAATATTTAGAGGCAACATCTGAAGCTTTCTCACTTTCCAGAAGAGGAATTATAACTTACGTCTTCCATGTTTCCATCAGGACTTACTTCATCCAATACTGATTAAAAATGAATAAAAACAAATATTTTCCTTTTCTGTGGGCAGATTCTCAAGCACAGAATAATGAATAGAATCAATACCAGGACAGCTGCCACTCGATGATTTAATAGTGGCATTTAGTTGTTCTTTAAAGAACGGACAATGCAAGGTGTCATGATAGTCATCTTCAATAGGGGGTGGGCAATTTCAGAATGGGATTATGGAAGGAGCAATTGGTAATGACAAATTCCTCAACCCAGGAATTTGTAATAAGAAGAGTGGACTGCAGATGGCTGTTTCTAAAAGCCTTTGTTTCACTTATATACAAAATGTTTGTCATATTGGCTGCTTTATTGAGGGAAGAACAAATGCATTGATTTTTGTTTTTTCAGGAATCGGTTAACATGCACATTTACTTTGTTCACTTCCAAGAAGTTATCCAAGTTAGAATTCTGGTGACAGGTTTTCAAAGCAAGTCAGTGTTTCGCAATGTCTCTAGAGCATTTGGGATGTTGCTTCATGGCAGTAAGCTCTTTTTTCTTTGGATTGCTGACATCTGCTGCAACTTCCATAGTGTTTATCAAGGCTGGGTATGCTACTTTTTCTTGTAAGTCATGCCCCATTAATTCAAGTTTCTTTTGAACAGTTTCCTTGTATTTGTCCCAATTGGTTTCTGCAATTTCCCCATTATTATTGGTGTAATATATTTGTTTAGTATCAACATTTATGTTAATGTAGAATTCTATTGGGTAATGATCTGATCCCACTGAATCTCTTTTCACATGCCAGTTAGAAACTTTAGTAAAGCAGGAGTGCCAAACATTGTATCTACTGCAGAACCTCTACAGTAGGGTGTAGACACCACAGGGAGAGATCCATCATTGACTATCACTAGGTTATTTTCTTTGGTAATGTTCATCAAAGCCATACCGTTACTGTATGTCTCCTCTCCTTGCTACATGATGGGAATTCAGATCTCCACCTATTATGGAGGGAGTCTGAAATTGGCTTATTAGGTGTTTCCAGTTGTCATTCATATTCCTATAGTGGGGAGGTTTATACACAGAGACAACTGTAAATTTTTTTGTGAGAAGACTGAATCTGCACAGCAATTAATTCGATTTCATTGTTTCTTGCATTGAGTGGGACTTTTTTTACAGCAGTGCATTTACTACAAAAATAGCAACACTATCTTTCCCATCAACAACATCTTTGCCTATTAAGAAATAATTTTTAAAGTGAATAGTTTGCTGAAACTTTAACCATGTTTCACAAATCAGGAATGCATCAGGCTGACTAATGAATAGTTATCTTTGAAACTTTCTCTGGGTTAATATACCTTGCATTCCACTGCAATACTTCAATAGGCTTCATAATTTAGGCTGGAATATAAGAAAAGAAGCCCCTTACAAGATGTCTGATATTTTTATTTATCATAACACTGTTTTGTTACATATTCTGAATGACATTGTCAATAACATTCATTATATTACTGATCAGTTCAGTGTGAACTAGAGGCTGCTGTTGGAGTGGTACTTGTGAAATTGCCAAGCTGTGGGTATCAGGCAGATAGGGAGTCGTTTTTATAAGTGTGAGTGAATGTTAAGAGGTATACAAGATTTTGGTACTGGAAACAACTAATGTACTCGTATGTTATGATGTTGACCGACTTCCCCCTGCCACCGGCTATGCTGGTGAGCAACATTTGCCAGAAGAGGCACATTCACACATTGAGTTCTGTCCCCATTTTCAGGCTGTTGTCCATGTATGTTTGTGGCCAGCAGTGGCAGGAAACATTGTGTGTTTTGCTAATGTGGTGTAATGGTATTTTTTTGAGTGGTAATGAGCAACCCAGTGATGGACACATAGGATGCAAGCAATGTTTAGAGCATCCGTGGAGTCCATGTTGTTAAATATAGCTAGTTTCTGAGCTCTTCACACACTTATGATATTAAAGACAGGGCTGATCCATGGATGAGTGTTGACCCCCACAGGGAGCACAAATAGCAACAGGAAAGGAGCAGGATTTGGCAGAATGAGGCCTATTACATCTGCTTCATCTCATATGGAACCGACATTGTTTGCTGAGGTGTCTGTATTGGAGGGGCATTTCAAGCACTGCTTGGCAGTTGGCACATAAGTATCTACAGGACACCTAGTTCCATGGATGGACACAGTGCTCCGTAAAGTCTGAGAGTTGAATGTTAACAAGCTGGTCTGCAGTTTGAAAATTTATTCTTTACCATCCATTACATATTTCTTGGCAAACCTAACATGTACAACAGGGAATTAGATTGCACACCTTCCAAAACCTCTGCTTCTTCAAGATCTTTATCAACTCTTCTTATAACTTCCTGTTTGTGAACAATGAATGAAGGAAAGTATGCTACTAAATTTTTAGATTTTAATAATTCACTGTTTACTAGGGAACTGACCACCTCTGAAGTTTTAAATTCAGTTTTCACTCTGGTATTCCTTACAGCAGATATAGTGATTAAAACATCCTTCAGTTCTCGTAATGAACAATGCAAAATTTTCCCTAGGGTGAAGGCAGCCTATTTTTCTTCCCATATATACTACATAAGAACTGCACATGTGCATGTGTAGAAGTTAGGAGACTGCTGAGTAGTTACAGACCTATAGGAAGAATGCTTCAAACATTTTGTTGACAAGAATTAGAAGCAGAAGTTACATTCACATTGGGAATAGATACATCTGAAACATCATTAGCAGATGATACTTGGTTAGCTACTGCAGTGAAGGTTTTTGGATTCCTAAATTCTAGACTATCCTTACTTTACCAGTTATTTCTTGTGCTGGGGAAACTAGAGGACTCTTGTTCTGACACCATCTTCTTCTCTTCAGGATGTATTTCAGATTAACCCAAACGACCACTAACCAGTGGCTGACAGTATCCACTGGGGAAAGGGAACTGTGTCTCCAGGTCACCACTGGGCAGCGGGTTATTGGTGATGCCAAACAGCAGGAGAATCAAAATTGCCACTCTCTTTGCCATATACCCCACCACACATGGTGGGGCTAATCTTGACCAAGAGGAAATTCAAATGATATAGATTGTTATAACCACACCAAAAGTAAAAGCAGCATTCATCAAGCACTAACAGGAAGACTACTAAACTGCCACACTCTGAAACACTGCCAAATACACTGAGTTTAAGCAAAATATTTCGGCGTGCTTGTATAGACATTGCTAACCACGGTAACTGCTTGGACAGGGATTTGACCACCACTTCACCCAGATGGGACCCAGTGCCTTAATCATTGCATCATTGTGAGAAAGATGGTGTCTGTAGATCAATTGTTTTCATGTTTATCATCACAGGCAACTATAATAGGGCCACTATAAAAATTGTGAGATCGGTTGTATTATGACATATTACTTATCTTCCTAGAAACCCATTTTCTAATGAGATGTTCTTTGAGTAAAATTCACAAACCACATTTTGTTTGATTCATGGTTGTTGCTGGATGCACTGCGATTGTTTCTGTCCATGCAACATTCAAATGCATTCAACATGGAGTTGCGAATGGAACACTTCTAGTTAACAGTATTTTGCAATTTTGGAAGTGGATCTACCTAGCTTGAACCTTTGATAATTTGCGGTGGTCTTTCTGGGAACTTTTTCCTTCTAGTGCAACAGTCTTTCATATGCAAAACTTCATTACAAGGTGAAGAGAGAAATGAGAGTCCAGGAACAGCAGCTCCACAAGCTCTGAACAGTAACTAGTGTAAAAATTCCTCACATCTTCAATACACACAAAGCAGCAACCATAATATTAACTGATAGGACAGCAAAGAATGAGTGTCAGGAATATTACAACGGTTTGTACCACCATCGACACAGTGAAAAACAGATGATCTGATAAAATGTGACAAGGTTTTACCAGCTACTGACAATACACCCCTTCCATTTTACCTGATTATTTATATAGATACTCACGAATTTAATTATTTTTCTGCATTTTGTGGCAGTACTAGAACTCATATTCATTTCACGAAAATACATTAATTTTGCCCGTTAAAGCATTTTCCGGGAACGATATGAAAAAAAGGTTTTCTCTGGCAATTTCTAGTGTACCTCTGCAGATACCAGGACATAAAAACTGTGTACTTGTAGTAAATAGTCTAGTCCCTTTGATATCAAGTTTTCAGAAAAACTTTCTGGAAAGTCCCTCCAAATACAAAGTGTACATTCATTTTCCAGAAAACCAAAGTCTGCAGTCAACTTACTTCCTATTAATGCTACAACCAAATCTAACCATATACAATAAAAACACAACTGTAGTGCTCTATGGCACTATTATGATACTGCAACTGGGATCATATACATTTTTATTCCATTGATGCATTCAGTTTCATATTATGTAGCCACACAACATACTTGCTACAACTGTAATGCACTGCCAAACATTGTCCAAGCCTCACATAGTAAACTGCTCCCATTACAAAATCATTCTACAGCCACCTGTCTCGGTAAACTCAGTAAGCCAAAAACCGGAAGATAAATATAAATGGAAGGTGGTGACATACAGCAAAAGGAAAAACAAGGCGACAGATACGCAACAAAAGGAAAATGACTTTTTAATAATTGCCGATTCGCTGCTGAAGAATATCGCTGTCCCCAATTGCAAGATCGACGTATGACCTCGTATTAGAACGCATCAACTCAGTAAACATTTTAAAAATATGGTAAATGCAAGACAAGATACTACAGAACCAGATTCTGAAACCAGACATAACTATAATGGGGTGTTTATACATGTTGGAACGAATTCATTAAGGAGCAGCAGTGAGGAAGAAATGGCAAGCGAAACAAGAAACATGATTCGTTCTGCAAGAAATATGTATGCAGGATCTCGTCTGATACTTAGCGGAATCATAAACAGAAGGTCGGTGAGTGAAAAATATATCGCCAAAATAAACTGTGCTCTTAAAGAACAATGTGATCGTCTTGGCGCAATTTTTATAGACCCAAACAAATTCCTATGTGAAAACTCACTAGCGAAGGATGGCTTGCATTTAAATAGACTGGGGTCTGTAATGTTCAGCAGAATGTTTGCAGATGTCTGCAAAATCATTAGATGCAAGGGAAACTAATATGGCCTGAAGGGGGTGAAAAATCATACACTCCAGCTGGAAAAGAAAAATATAAGCACCATACAAAAAAAGACGATACTAAAGAATTTGCCCCAGAATACAGCTCACAACATGTAAATCAACAAAAGAAAAATTACATAAAAGTACTTCATCAAAATATTCAATACTTTGGTAACAAAAATTAGAAGCAGAAGTACTTCTGAGTGAAGTAAGACCAGACATATTATGCATAAGTGAACATGAACTAACTGAAAGTAAAATACATAATGTGGCAATAAAGGACTACAAACTAGCTAGTTACTTCTGCAGATCTAAATATAAGGGTGGTGGCGTTTGTATATATATTAAAACAGGTACTCTATCAAAGAATGTAAACAGTGAAGCTGCTACATTTCGCATAGCTAGAGAAAAAGACTTTGAAGTTACTGGTATAGTGGCAGAGGATTTTAGAGTGTTTTGTGTGTACAGGTCACCATGTGGCAATATTAGCATCTTTCTAAAAAAATTGCTAGCTTAATGAGAATGAATATGAAGAGAAATCTTATTATATGTGGAGACTTCAACATTGACATGGGAAAAGACACAAAAATAAGACAGGATTTTGAAGAATTGTTAATACAGCATAACATGAAAGTGACAATAACTGCACCAACAAGAGTGACTTCACAAAGTGAGACAATTATTGACAACATAATTACTAAAATGTGTAACTATGAGTCACATGTAGTTCAGACAGAAATATCTGATCATCATGGACAACTAATCAGCTTTAACAGAAGTGATGACACAGTATCAGAACCAAAACAAACAACCAAAGAAATTAGGATCATCAGTGAACAAAATATCAACATCTTTAGAACAATGTTAAGTAAGGAAACCTGGAATGAAACCCTAGAGGCCCAGAGTGTAAATGAAAAATATGATGTATTTATTTCAACAATTAAATACCATTTTAATGTAGCATTTCCCAAAGTAAAGAGACAAGAAAGGCAGCAAGATCAAACACAGTGGATTACCAGTGAAATACTAGAACAGCGAAGGAAGTTTCAGGACGTGAGACGGATGGGCGAAGCTGAAAAATATAAAATGTTAAAAAAGAAGTATTGAAAAACAATAAGAGAAGCGAAAGCAAGAGCAATTGACACCACTATAGCGAACTCAAAAAACAAGGCAAAGGCAGTTTGGAATGCAATCAATGCTGAAAGAAAGGAAAAAGATGGGTCAAACAAAGAAGAAGGTATTAGGTCAATTAAAATAGACAACACAGTGGTCACAGATGGTATGGAAATAGCAAACATACTGAATAATAACTATATCAGTGTAGTAGAAAACCTAAAATTGGAAAGAAATACTCAGAAACAGAAGGGTATTAAGGTACCAAAAAGATCATGCAGTACTATGTTCGTAAGACCAGTCACGGAACATGAATTGCAGAAAACTATACAGAAACTGAAGTCCAAGAAATCAGCTGGTGATGATGCAATATCAAATCATGTAATAAAGCTGGTATGTGAGGAGATAATAACACCACTGCTGAACATAGCAAACTGTTCTTTCAGAGATGCAATTTTTCCAGAAAAACTGAAGATAACGAAGGTAGTGACAGTGTACAAGAAAGGGTGTAAGGATGTTCCCAACAACTACAGACCAGTTTCACTGATATCAGGTTTCTCAAAAATCCTAGAAATGCTTATGTATACCAGATTAGTTAACTATTTGGACAAATGTAACATTCTCATGCCCTCACAACATGGTTTCAGAAAGGGTAAATCTACAGAATCAGCAATTGTCAGTCTAACAGAATACATTTTACAGTCCTTAGATGAGAAAAAGGTTCTCTCTGCAATGTTTCTGGATCTTTCAAAGGCATTTGACACCACTGACCATGAAATGCTGATACAAAAATTAAGCAACTATGGCATTTGGGGGCAACCAGGTGAATGGATAAAATCATACTTGTGCAACCGCAAGCAGTATGTATCATTAGGAAACTCGTACCAATCAGAAACCAAACCCATCAAATATGGAGTGCCGCAGGGTTCGGTAATGGGGCCATTGTTATTTAATGTATTTGTTAATGATATAGGTGTTGAGGAGGAAGAAAAGAAAATATTGTATGCTGATGACATGACAATACTAAATAGTGACCAAAATATGGAACAGCTTGAGAGAAGAGCATACATATCTGCAAATGTCACAGCTCAATGGCTGTTGGAAAATGAACTGGTTATAAATCTAAAAAAGACTATGTATGCAGTGTTTAAAAACAAGGAAAAGGCTGTAGACATGGATTTAGAGGTTGATGGAACAAGGCTGGAATAAGTAGAATCTGCTAGATTCTTAGGTATTCTTGTGGATAATGAACTGAAATGGAAAAAACATATTAATAATGTCTGTAAGAAACTGAGCTCTGTCACATTCTTAATGATGCAGCTATCACAGTATTCAGACAAGAACCTCCTGTGTACAGTGTATCGTGGACTTTTCGAACCATGCTTACAGTATGGAGTGACTGTGTGGGGAAACTCAAACAAACATGAGACAAAACGAGTGTTCACATTACAAAAAAAGCAATTAGGACCATTTTAAGATGAAAGACCTCTGAAACATGCAGAAACTGTTTCAAGAATTTAGGTATCTTAACTTTTTCATCGTTGTATATATACAAAACCATAATGTACATCACAAAAGGTAGTGAGAACTGGATTACAAATGCTAGTGTACACACCCACAATACAAGAAATAAGAATGAAGTACAGAGCATACTCCACCGACTGGCAATGCTAGAAAAAGGACCCCAGTACTCTGGTATCAGACTACTAAGAAGTCTGCCCAAAACCCTGCAAGATAGTGTACTTCACAATGACTTTCCAAAGAAACTTAAAGACTATCTCATTGAAAAAGAGTTTTACAGTGTTACAGAATACTTATGCCACTAAATTTGTATATATTGTTACTCATTATCAGTGATGTAAAAATGTAAGCTAAAGGTGAAGAAAAATAAGTGATGAAGAATGTTAATACTTTGACATGTCCTATATTACACGTACATTTACTGTACACAATGTAATCTTACAGGATCAAATAAAATTCAATTCAATTCAATTCAATTCAACCTTATTTTTAGTACTAACACCAAAATTTATTATGAAGGACTGCATAAAAAATTAACCAACCAAGAAAAAGCAAAAAATTGTGGCACAAAGAGTGATCACTGCCCACAGTTAGTTCCACAAGTAAATTCTATGCTATAAGGAACTAATTATAATAGAAAAATTACGTACTTTAGGAGAAGAGTTTACAATGCAATTTATAGTAGAGGCATTGAGTTGCTGGTACACAAACGAGATTGAAAACTTTGTTAGCTTTTGGACAGATTACTTGTATAACTAGAGCGTGCACGCGCGCACACACACACACACACACACACACACACACACACACACACACACACCGGAACAGCTACATTATGCCAGCAGAATAAACAATGCCAGGTCTGGAGTTTAGCAGGAAGATTGGGGTGAAGGGTTGTACTGAGTGCAGTGGGTCAGGTGAGAAACGAGGCAGGGGGTTTGGTGGGAGGATATGGAAAGCGTGGGTGAGGTGGCCAGAGTACGATATAGGCATGTGGGAGGAAGAGGTTGCAGATGTGCTGGATAGCAATGTGACACTCAGGTACCAGAAAAGGTGAGTTTGTGTACTGCACAATGACAATTACATGAGGGGAGTGTACTGGGAGGGATGACAGAACAGAGGAAGTGGAGACTGTGGGGAAGCGGGTATGGGTGCAAGGGGTTAGTGGAGATCGAGGTAAAGAGAATTATAGGAACAAAAGATGTATTGCAAGGATAACTCCCATCTACGAAAATCTGGTGCTGGAGGAAAGGATCCAGATGGCACGGGTTGTGAAGCAGCCAATGAAATTGAGCACTTTGTGCTCAGCAACATGTTCTGTCAATAGGTGGTCAAGTCTACTCTGGTTGACGGTTACACCCACATACACCCAGGTGCCAAAAGTCATGGGAGATACCTCTTAATTATTGTGTTGGACCTCCTTTTTGCTCAGCATAGTGGAACAACTTGATGTGGCAACAAGTCATTGGAATTCCCCCTACAGAAATACTGAGCCACACTGCCTCTACAGCCACCCATAATTGCGGAGGTGTTGCCAGTCCAGGATTTTTTATATGAACTGACTTCTCAATTATGTTCCAGAAATGTTCAACTGGATTCACGTCGAGCAATCCAGGTGTCAAGTTCATTCACTTGAATTGTGCAGAATGTTCCCCAAACCAAGTGCGAACAATTATGGTCCAGTGACACAGTGCATTGTCGTCTATAAATTCCATCATAGTTTGGGAACATGAAGTTCATGAATGGCTGCAAATGGCCTCCAAGTAGCCAAATGCAACCACAACTCAGACAACAGAGTCACTTCCACGTAGACATAAGCCACACCATTATGGAGCCACCACTAACTTGCACAGTGCCTTGTTGACAACTTGGGTCCAGGACTTCATGTGGTCTGTGCCACACTACAACCACACCATCATCTCCTACCAACTGAAAGCAGGACTCACATGACAAAACCACAATTTTCTATTTATATAGAGCCCAACCGATATTGTCATGAGCCCAAGAGAGGTGTTGCACGCTATGTTGTGATAACAACAAAGGTATTCACATTGGACGTGTGCTGCCGCAGGCCGTAACACCGAATTTTGTCACACTTTTCCAACAGATACATTCACTGTACATCCCATATTGATTTCTACAGTTATTTCACACAGTGCTGCTCTTCTGTTAGCACTGACAACTCTACGCGAACACTGGCACTCTTGGTCATTAAGTGAAAGCCGTTGGCCACTGCGTTGTCCGTGTTGAGAAGTAACGCCCGAAATTTGGTATTTTTGGCACACACTTGACACTGTGGATCTCAGAATATTGAATTTCCTCACGATATACGAAATGGAGGTAAAATAGTCCCCCATTCGGATCTCCGAGCGGGGACTACTCAAGAGGGTGTCGTTATCAGGAGAAAGAAAACTGGCGTGCTATGGATCGGAGCGTGGAATGTCAGATCCCTTCATCGGACAGGTAGGTCAGAAAATTTAAAAAGGGAAATGGATAGGTTAAAGTTAGATATAGTGGGGATTAGTGAAGTTTGGTGGAAGGAGGAACAAGACTTCTGATCAGGTGACTACAGGGTTATAAACACAAAATCAAAAAGGAGTAATGCAGGAGTAGGTTTAATAATGAATAGGAAAATAGGAATGCGGGTAAGCTACTACAAACAGCATAGTGAACGCATTATTGTGGCCAAGATAGATACGAAGCCCACGCCTACTACAGTAGTACAAGTTTATATGCCAACTAGCTCTGCAGATGATGAAGAAATGTGCGATGAAATAAAAGAAATTATTCAGATTGTGAAGGGAGACGAAAATTCAATAGTCATGGGTGACTGGAATTCGGCAGTAGGAAAAGGGAGAGAAGGAAACGTAGTAGGTGAATATGGATTGGGAGTAAGAAATGAAAGAGGGAGCCGCCTGGTAGAATTTTGCACAGAGCACAACTTAATCATAGCTAACACTTGGTTCAAGAATCATGAAAGAAGGTTGTATACATGGAAGAACCCTGGAGATACTAAAATGTATCAGATAGATTATATAATGGTAAGACAGAGATTTAGGAACCAGGTTTTAAATTGTAAGACATTTCCAGGTGCAGATGTGGATTCTGACCACAATCTATTGGTTACGACCTGTAAAGTCGGGTGATGCTGAGGGAATTAGATTAGGAAATGAGACACTTAAAGTAGTAAAGGAATCTTGCTATTTGGGGAGCAAAATAACTGATGATGGTTGAACTAGAGAGGATATAAAATGTAGACTGGCAATGGCAAGGAAAGCTTTTCTGAAGAAGAGAGATTTGTTAACATCGAGTATAGATTTAAGTGTCAGGAGGTCATTTCTGAAAGTATTTGTATGGAGTGTAGCCATGTACGGAAGTGAAACATGGACGATAAATAGTTTGGACAAGAAGAGAATAGAAGCTTTTGAAATGTGGTGCAACAGAAGAATGCTGAAGATTAGATGGGTAGATCACATAACTAATGAGAAAGTATTGAATAGGATTGGGGAGATGAGAAGTTTGTGGCACAACTTGACTAGAAGAAGGGATCGGTTGGTAGGACATGTGTTGAGGCATCAAGGGACCACCAATTTAGTATTGGAGGGCAGTGTGGAGGGTAAAAATCGTTGAGGGAGACCAAGAGATGAATACAATAAGCAAATTCAGAAGGATGTAGGTTGCAGTAGGTACTGGGAGATGAAGAAGCTTGCTCAGGATAGAGTAGCATGGAGAGCTGCATCAAACCAGTCTCAGGACTGAAGACCACAACAACAACAACAACAACAACAACAACAACATACGAAATGGAATGTTCCATGCGTCTGGCTCCATCTATGATTCTGAGTTCAAAGTCTTATTCCCACTGTGTGGCCATAATCATGTCAGTAACCTTTGCACACAAATCTCCTGAGTACAAATGAAAGCTCCGTCAATGCACTGCCCTTTTATACTATGTATATGTGACACTACTGCCATCTGCATATGTGGATATTGCTATCCCATGACTTCTGTCACCTCAGTGTACAAGGCTGTGCATAAATTGCAGCTGAGATGGTGGCCCTGCTTTTGATTGGATAGGGTAAGCCTGAGACAGGACTGCAGTAGAATGTGCTGGGTGGGTGAAACAGACAGGTCTTGCACCTGGGTTTTCCACAGGGATATGACCTATTGTGATGTAACATGGAATTCTTCGGAATAACATGTTCCATTCTTATCCTCGTAGGCAGACAGAAGATGATATGTTGTGAAAACTGAAAATGTTACTTAGTTAGAGCGGAGAGAACCTGAATGTGTGCATACAATGGTTTTTTGATTTTACAAAGTCTGAACGAGACGCATGACCACACAATGACACCAAGGTGCGACAGTGATTGGGCATCTCACCTGCTGTGAAGATTTCGCTTATTTACTGGCGGTGTTTTGGAAGGCAGAGAATAAGAGATGCTGCCTACAATGACAGTGCCCAGAAACAGTTGAAAGAAGCTGAAAAAATGGTATTCTTTTCTACTCTGATTTGGTTTGGACATGATTAGTAAGAGATGTGTTCACCCAATGTTGTAATTGTTACATGTTGTTGTTGTTGTTGTGGTCTTCAGTTCTGAGACTGGTTTGATGCAGCTCTCCATACTACTCTATCCTGTGCAAGCTTCTTCATCTCCCAGTACCTACTGCAACCTACATCCTTCTGAATCTGCTTATTGTATTCATCTCTTGGTCTCCCTCTATGATTTTTACCCTCCACACTGCCCTCCAATGCTAAATTTGTGATCCCTTGATGCCTCAGAACCTGTCCTACCAACTGGTCCCTTCTTCTTGTCAAGTTGTGCCACAAACTCCTCTTCTCCCCAATTCTACTCAATACCTCCTCATTAGTTATGTGATCTACCCATCTAATCTTCAGCATTCTTCTGTAGTACCACATTTTGAAAGCTTCTATTCTCTTCTTGTCGAAACTATTTATCGTCCATGTTTCACTTCCATACATGGCTACACTCCATACAAATACTTTCAAAAACGACTTCCTGACACTTAAATCTATACTCGATGTTAACAAATTTCTCTTCTTGAGAAACGCTTTCCTTGCCATTGCCAGTCTACATTTTATATCCTCTCTACTTCGACCATCATCAGTTATTTTACTCCCTAAATAGCAAAACTCCTTTACTACTTTAAGTGTCTCATTTCCTAATCTAATTCCCTCAGCATCACCCGACTTAATTCGACTACATTCCATTATCCTCGTTTTGCTTTTGTTGATGTTCATCTTATATCCTTGTTTCAAGACACTGTCAATTTCGTTCAACTGCTCTTCCAAGTCCTTTGCTGTCTCTGACAGAATTACAATGTCATCAGCGAACCTCAAAGTTTTTATTTCTTCTCCATGGATTTTAATACCTACTCCAAATTTTTCTTTTGTTTCCTTTACTGCTTGCTCAATATACAGATTGAATAACATCGGGGAGAGGCTACAACCCTGTCTCACTCCCTTCGCAACCACTGCTTCCCTTTCATGCCCCTCGACTCTTATAACTGCCATCTGGTTTCTGTACAAATTGTAAATAGCCTTTCGATCTCTGTATTTTACCCCTGCCACCTTCAAAATTTGAAAGAGCGTACTCCAGTCAACATTGTCAAAAGCTTTCTCCAAGTCTACAAATGCTAGAAACGTGGGTTTGCCTTTTCTTAATCTAGCTTCTAAGATAAGTCGTTGGGTCAGTATTGCCTCACGTGTTCCAACATTTCTACGGAATCCAAACTGATCTTCCCCGAGGTTGGCTTCTACTAGTTTTTCCATTCGTCTGTAAAGAATCCGCGTTAGTATTTTGCAGCCATAACTTATTAAACTGATAGTTCGGTAATTTTCACATTTGTCAACACCTGTTTTCTTTGGGATTGGAATTATTATATTCTTCTTGAAGTCTGAGGGTATTTCGCCTGTCTCATACATCTTGCTCACCAGATGGTAGAGTTTCGTCAGGACTGGCTCTCCCAAGGCTGTCAGTAGTTCTAATGGAATGTTGTCTACTCCCGGGGCCTTGTTTCGACTCAGGTCTTTCAGTGCTCTGTCAAACTCTTCACACAGTATTATATCTCCCATTTCATCTTCATCTACATCCTCTTCCATTTCCATAATATTCTCCTCAAGTACGTCGCCCTTGTATAGACCCTCTATATACTCCTTCCATCTTTCCGCTTTCCCTTCTTTGCTTAGAACTGGGTTTCCATCTGAGCTCTTGATATTCATACAAGTGGTTCTCTTTTCTCCAAAGGTCTCTTTAATTTTCCTGTAGGCAGTATCTACCTTACCCCTAGTGAGATAAGCCTCTACATCCTTACATTTGTCCTCTAGCCATGCCTGCTTAGCCATTTTGCACTTCCTGTCGATCTCATTTTTGAGTTGTTTGTATCCCTTTTTGCCTGCTTCATTTACTGCATTTTTATATTTTTTCCTTTCATCAATTAAATTCAATATATTTTCTGTTACCCAAGGATTTCTACTAGCCCTCGTCTTTTTACCTACTTGATCCTCTACTGCCTTCACTACTTCATCCCTCAAAGCACCCATTCTTCTTCTACTGTATTTCTTTCCCCCATTCCTGTCAATTGTTCCCTTATGCTCTCCCTGAAACTCTGTACAACCTCTGGTTTAGTCAGTTTATCCAGGTCCCATCTCCTTAAATTCTCACCTTTTTGCAGTTTCTTCAGTTTTAATCTACAGTTCATAACATAAGAGTAACAAAATACATAAGAGTTCTTTAAAAAGCAGTCATCTAATTTTGTAGCTTGAATACTACAAGTCCGTAATTTCAACTTAATACCTAGGAATTACAATTACAAACTACTTAAATTGGAAGGAACACGTAGGAAATGTTGTGGGGAAGGTTAACCAAAGACTGCGTTTTGTTGGCAGGACACTTAGGAAATGTAACACATCTACTAAGGAGACTGCCTACACTATGCTTGCCTGTCCCCTTGTAGAATACTGCTGCGTGACGTGGGATCCTTACCAGATAGGATTGACTAAGTACATCGAAAAAATTCTAAGAAGGGCAGCACGTTTCGTATTATCATGAAATATTGGAGAGAGTGTCACTGAAATGATCCAGGATTTGGGCTGGACATAATTAAAACAAAGGCATTTTTTGTTGTGATGAAATCTTCTCACGAAATTCCAAACACCAACTTCCTCCTCGGAATGCAAAAATATTTTGTTGACACCGACCTACATAGGGAGAAACGATCACCACGATAAAATAAGGGAAATCAGAGCCTGTACAGAAAGATATACGTGTTGGTTCTTTATGCACATTACACGAAATTGGAATAATAGAGAACTGTGAAGGTAGTTCGATGAACCCTCTGCCAGGCACTTAAATGTGATTTTCAGAGTATCGATGTAGATGTAGGTCTCTTACAACCCTTTACTCTCTTCAGACAGAGAAGAGTTGGTGGCTCTGCATAGCAGGTCAACTGCATCAAGAGAATTCTGGAAATGTGAGCATACGAGGCAATGGTTAAGGTAAAAAGTAACACTGACAGCATCAGGGTGACAGCTCCAAATAATTTTTTCTTAGTAGGACCACAATCTGACTGCTTCGATAATAAATATACACAACACAAGATAACAATGGCAACAATAAATAGGTTGTGAGTGATTTGCCTTTCACAAGGATAACATGAGACAAGGATCTGTCTGTACTGCACAATTCGAAAGAATGTACACGAGTTACAGCACTGCAAAAGATTATAAAAGAAGGAGTTAGTGAACATGCATTTGAAATAGCCAGGTAAGATGAAAAAGATATGTAGAAACTTCATTGTTGAAATTTATAAAGGTAAGGGTTCCAAGTTGTGATACAATTTCCAATTGTTAAAATTGGGTTGACCCAGTTCTATGTAGACAGGGAAAAGAATAAGAATAGATGAACCTGGAGAAGGGATGGTCTAATCCTTGGTCAGGTGAATCCATGGAAGGAATGATCTGTAACATTTCTTTTATGTACAGGGACAAGGAGATGGACACCTACATCACAAAGACAATAATGTAGGTACACAGTACCTGCTGTTAATCACACTAATGAAGTATTCTCCAAAACAGTCAAAAGCAAATACTTATCTGGGCAATGACTGATCCCTTGAATATATGTTTCCTTACATGTTGACTTATCACAAATCTGGGATTTGAAATAGCAGAAAGTTGTGTAGAGGAAAATGTCAGCATAATAATGATCCATTCTGGTCAAATAGCTCAAATCTCTTATAGGTTTTCTTCATCTATGAAAATCTAACAATTTAACTTAAAGTAGTTGGATGGCAATAGTAGTTTAAAGAAAGAGAGAGAGGATAAAGAAAGGAGATTATTAAAAACATACTTTCTCTCTTAACTAAGTGACCATAAATATGTGCTAAAGACATAACCAGAATATAAATGCACTCGCCATAGAACCTAGTGATCACAAACTGAAAAGTAAGTAAGAAATATACTCGCAAGATCTGTACTGTGAAAGAATAAAATTGAGTTTGATCATGAGTTACATTCACCAAAATTGAAAGTTATAAAATGATTGTAATTGGTTACATAAGTTGAATTATATAATGACTTTCGTCTAAATGAGAGGGGGGGGGGGGGGGGAGATTTGGGGGGGGGGGGGGATACATGGTGTAACATGAGAGTCTTTGGAATAACATGCTCCATTCTTAGTCCTTAGACTCATGAAGGATGTTTGTGAGAACTGGCAGCTTTATTTAGTTAGTTAGTGTGGAGAGAACTTCCAACTGTGCAGACCCCGATTTGCTGATTATACAGAGATGGATCGAAATGCACACACAGATGTCAGCAAGGCACTATGGTGATTGGGAGTCTCCACCGACTGCAAAGAGGTTGCTTATGCTTTGTCATCACAGCCTGGCGGTGTTTTGGAATGTAGGGAACTAGAGACGCTATCGACAATGACAATGCTCAGAAATAGTTGAAAGAAGCTGAAGAGGAATGACATTCTCATCTATTCTGTTCTGAGATTTGGTATGGAGATGATGATCTGATTAATAAGAGACCTGCTCACCCAATGCTGTAATTGTTAACTAAGAGCAACAAATACAGAAGAGTTCTTTAAAAAGCAGTTTCATCACTTCATAGGCTTGAATACTACAAAGCTCTCTTCCAGTCCTCAACCCTCTTCAGACAGAGAAGAAGTCACATGGGAAGAGTTGGTGGCACTGCATAGTAGGTTCACTGCATCAAGAGAATTCTAGACGGCAAGCAAACAAGAAAATAATTGAGGTAAAAAGTATTATTGATAGCATCAGAGCGACACACCGTTTGAAAGGAATCACATCTTCTGGTCTCAGTACAGCTACAAAACGGCTTCGTTACATCCCACCATGAGACAGGCAAGGGATTGGGACTGCGTGTGGCATAAGAATGGACTAGTACACTGTGTAAGTTGGGTGGGTGGCAGAATACCGTCTTAGGAGAGGGCAGGATTGTGTGTAAATTGTGTCTCACTTCCAGGCACAATGACAGCTAGTCGAAGCCCAGGTAAAGGACATGGTTCAGTTGTTCCAGTCCGAGATGATATTGTGTGATAAGAATGCTCCTTTGCGGGTTGGTTCAAGGATTAGCAGCGTATGAGGATATAGCACAGGAGGTCTGTTTGCAGACTAGGTTTGGGTGATACTGCCTGTTTATGAACGCCTTTGTGAGAAATACATCACACTGAGCGAGGAATTCTTGTCACTCCTGTTGCACCATCCATGGGTGGCCCAAATACATGGGAGCGATTTTTCAATGTTCAAGGGATAACAACAGTGAAAATGCTGGTACTGTTCACTGTTAGCGGACTTGATGTAAATAGATGTATGGATACAGCCATCACAGAGGTGGCAGTCAACATGTAGGAAGATGGGACGCTGGGCTGAGAAGGAACAGGTTCAGCTAATGAGAGAGAAGGTGCTGAGGCTGTGAAGGAATGGTGATATGGTTTCTTCACCCCAAGTCCAGAGAAATTAAATTTTTGTAGACGGCTAGAGGGAATGCAAAAAGTTCAAATGTAATTACAACTCTGAGGCACCCTCATCCACAAAATATATGGAGTATAGCTAATGTAATGTAATTTTCAGCATTCTGTGTTAAGGAAATACAAATAAAGCCCATCACACAATCACAAAGTGATGTTATTTTTTATTTTCACAACATAGACAACAGTACTAAAATATAAACAAATCTTTTGAAAATGATAACATTTATGAGAAAATATAAAATTGCACTGGAACTGAAACAGTGACACTAGCCCTGGATATTAAAAAAAATAGCAATTAAAATTGCACTCACTCGAGTAGGCATGAATAACAGTTTTTGACTAAACTTTTGGAACAATGGGAATTGCTTGAGAGTGATGGAAACTGATATCCACACGAAAGATTCTCCTCATATGTAGGTTAAAATTCTAAAATTAAATGTAGAGCTCACACACAAAATCAGCACAGATTGTGGATAATCTTTTACAAACAGATAAAACTGTATGTAGTATTAATAATAGAAATAATAATAATAATACTCTTACATTGCCTAAAAAGCACCTAATGATCACTCACACACTGCAACAACACAAAAGAATTGTGAATTTCAGTCAAAATATTCTGTGTGAGGAGCTATAGAATCATACATTTAGAAACATCGGGCTTATGGTATTAGTAACAGATACTCCATTTCTGCTCCATTCATGACTGCAGGACAGGAGAGGAAGGGAGAGGGGGGGAGAGGGAGAGCACATATCCATAGGATGTTCAGTGTATAAAGTTTTCTAAAATTTTAAAAGCGATCCTTAAGGAGAGTAAAACTGCAGTAAATATGAGACTATCGGGGAAATTTAGAGGGGCAGCAAAAAACTAAGGACAGTCATTAATAGCTTCAGGGCAAGTTCTCTATTGTTGCTTTACTTTGCTATTCAGTTCACTATTTCTCCCTTGGCTTGGGGTTTACAAATGGTTCAAATGGCTCTAAGGACTATGGGACTTAACATCTGAGGTCATCAGTCCCCTAGACTTAGAACTACTTAAACCTAACTTACCTAAGAGCATCACACACATCCATGCCCGAGGCAGGATTCGAACCTGTGACCGTAGCAGCAGCACAGTTCCGAACAAAGCACCTAGAACCGCTCAGTCTGGGGTTTACAGGTACTCACTCTTTTCTGTGTTACCTTCGACACTTTTCTACACATTTATCTGTCTCTCATTTTCCTTTTGCCTTCCAGTAAAAGTACAGTATAACCCCTATTTTGTGCGACCTCTACTTAGCGTAAACCAGCATTTAACGGAAGAAATTTCAAGTCCTGAAAATTATTCCATAAAGTGCAATGCAATTTTATATTCGATTTAACGTACTTCCCATTACGTCAAAACCCGCATTTAGAGTTAGGAAATCAAATATGAAAACAATACAATAGTGGCTTTTGCGGCCCGAAAGCAAGCCGCACTTTTTTCTGGTTTTCGGAATCCAAAAAACCGCTTGCAGTTTACATTCGGGTGCAAAGCCTACGATGTTCCGAAAAATGCCACTAGTTGTCACTGTAAGGGCTAGCGGCCTAGAGAGCCTGTGTAGTACACAGGCTCTCTATTGTGGCCTTTGTTGCTGCTTTTTGCGGCTAGATGCCACCACAGAAGCCGTTGTGTTAGTTTCGAGTAATGACTGTTACGGTTTTTTTTTTATCATGGGCGAATTTAGCAATTTTTCAAATATTCATAGCAATTTAAAAAAAAAAAAAAAAAAACTCTTTACATATACACCAGAGAGTTCTGGAAAAGGTTTGCTTTCTATCGAAACCTCGATTTACGGTAAACCCCCATTTAAGGTTAAAAAATTCTGGTCCCTAGAAAAATGTTAAATAAGGGTTTACTGTATCTCTAATTACACAGCCAATAATCACTGTCCTTGTGTTGCTATTATGTATGATTTGTTAAATATAGTTTTTAAGGATGAGAAGTGGCTGTGCTGCTTTTAATCTGGATAAACATTAACAAGTGGTTGCACAGAAAATAATGATATTAGAAGAAACATGAATTTGAGAAAACAAAGAAAATGTCATTGAACTGTAGATGTATAATCACTACTTAACGTTACTTTATGTAAGAAAGTACCAACTAAATTCAGTGTATCTAACTACTCGACAAAATGAAAGAAGCAATATATGTAACACCTAAACATCACATTTATCTCCCATCTAATAAAATAATGTACATAAAGTTCACAAAAGAGGAGGAATAAACATATATTTTATTGAGAACACATGATTGGAAGCAACACACAAAATATCCATATTCAATGTAACAGGGTTTTGAGTTTATTTTGTATTGCTTCACAGAACACACATAATTTCCTTTAACACTTTGAACAGCTGATGAGTTTTGGTTTCTAAATACTAATACAGACTTAAAACATATTCACACACTGTGTTACAATCTGACTGTGCATCTCAGGACCTGTCTCAAAGAAGAATGGGTATTTTTTCTGTAAGTATTTAACAAATAACATTTGCTAATTCTGCTTACTATTTTCCAAGGTCAATTCCAAATACATGAGATCTATACATACAGTCAGCAACAAAACTAGTAACACATTAAATCTGAACAAGACTACAGTCACATTTGAAAGTACTGTGAAATTAAAATAATGAAATATGGCAGTGATCTCTAAAGGCAAAACAGTTATCCTCAGCAACACTCTGCTTGTAATTCATTTAGTTTTACAATGCACAAGGAGTACAAGTTAAACTATTTGTGCATATTAACTAAGTCAAATGTATTAACAATCTTAAGTATATAATGTCAAATTATGAAAATAAACAAAATTCAAGACCTTTGGCAAAATGAAGTCTAACATAAAACAACAGTTGTTTAAACAAAAACAGGTTTGAGAAGGCGAAATTCTGGCTTGATGATACCCCCTCCCACTCTACCTTTTCTCTGATTAGCTCTCATTAATTTCAAGTTTGTTTACTCTTCACACATCTGCCCTTACGAGTCTTCTGTGAAACAAATTTTCTTTTATGCACTATATGATATATAGCAGATTCTTCAATAAAAATCTGTTTCACCCAAAAATGAGAGGAGGACTATTTCTTTTCTATTAAGTTTATGTATTTTCTTATAGATGGTGTTGTCTGCATGTTTGTTAATAGATGTGACTCAATATCAGTGCTTTAGCAATTAAAGTCTTAGGTAATATTCCTGATTCATTTCAATTCCACAAACAATATCTTAGGCACAGATATTGGCAAAGAGCTTACCAACAATGAAAACTGGCACTAATTATGTCATACTAAAGTGTTTAAATTTTCTCCATTACTGAAAACAAAACAAAAACAAAAGATCTTTAATGTAATTTAACTCTTATGTGTATCTTTACTCTGTTATTCGACATTTCATATCATTTTGTTTAAAAACATACTTGAATGCTGAATGAAATACTTTGACTAAAGATTAAAACTGATGATTTTCACAGCAAGTATACTGCACCTGCTGCTGCTACTACTACTACTACTACTACTAGTAGTAGTAGTAGGAGTAGGATTGCTGCTGGTGTTGCTTCTTCCCAGAGATGCTAAGTCTATATGGTTTATAACAGTGTGTCCAACAAGCCAAAAGAAGTGGAGAAGAAGGAAGTTGGAAAAGAAACTTATGGGTCAAACCCTGAGGCACGATGAAATAGTTCACAGGATGCCAACAGATAAAAAAAGAGTTACAATAACAGAAAAACTTTAATTTGACATCAAGAAATCAACATCCATATTTTGTTTCTAAAAATGTTCCAGATGGTCAGTCACAAGCAAGTCACATTATAACATCTTTCAAGTTCAAAACTATGTTGCAAGTTTATCATGTATCACAAACGTTTAAGACTTGCATGGTAGTTTTTTTTGCACATGAAAAAATGCTCTCTTTCAAATTTTGAAGGTGGCAGGGGTAAAATACAGGGAGCGAAAGGCCATTTACAATTTGTACAGAAACCAGATGGCAGTTATAAGAGTCGAGGGACAGGAAAGGGAAGCAGTGGTTGGGAAGGGAGTGAGACAAGGTTTTAGCCTCTCCCCGATGTTATTCAATCTGTATATTGAGCAAGCAGTGAAGGAAACAAAAGAAAAATTCAGAGTAGTTATTGAAATCCATGGAGAAGAAATAAAAACTTTCAGGTTCGCCGATGACATTGTAATTCTGTCAGAGAAAGCAAAGGACTTGGAAGATCAGTTGAACGAAATTGACAGTGTCTTGAAGGGAGGATATAAGATGAACATCAACAAAAGCAAAATGAAGATAATGGAATGTAGTCGAATTAAGTTGGGTGATGCTAAGGGAATTAGATTAGGAAATGAGACACTTAAAGTAGTAAAGGAGTTTTGCTATTTGGGGAGCAAAATAACTGATGATGGTCGAAGTAGAGAGGATATCAAATGTAGACTGGCAATGGCAAGGAAAGCGTTTCTGAAGAAGAGAAATTTGTTAACATTGAGTATAGATATAAGTGTCAGGAAGTCAGTTCTAAAAGTATTTGTATGGAGTGTAGCCATGTATGGAAGTGAAACATGGACGATAAATAGTTTGGACAAGAAGAGAATAGAAGCTTTTGAAATGTGGTGCTACAGAAGAATGCTGAAGATTAGATGGGTAGATCGCATAACTAATGAGGAAGTATTGAATAGGATTGGGGAGAAGAGAAGTTTGTGGCACAACTTGACCAGAAGAAGGGATCGGTTGGTAGGACATGTTCTGAGGCATCAAGGGATCACCAGTTTAGTATTGGAGGGCAGCGTGGAGGGTAAAAATCGTAGAGGGAGACCAAGAGATGAATACAATAAGCAGATTCAGAAGGATGTAGGTTGCAGTAGGTACTGGGAGATGAAGAAGCTTGCACAGGATAGAGTAGCATGGAGAGCTGCATCAAACCAGTCTCAGGACTGAAGACCACAACAACAATAATAACAACAAAATATTTTATCATGGCCCATTGATTTAGTGTACTGTACCAGTTTATTGGGCAAGAACATAATATAAGAGATTTCTTACGAAAAGTAAGTTATACATTGCCTGCAGAATTCATCATTTGCCTACTCATGGGAGATCATAATCGTTCTACAGCTTGTAGCTGAAAGGAATAACAAACACAAAGGCCAAATATTACTGCCACAGAGCTCTGAACACACTCAACCATGTCTCCTACATTGGTAGAGTGTGATCTCAACTGTTGGATAATGACAGTGGTGCACACTATGCAGAAAACTGAACTGCCACTGATTATTCTTACTGCTTGGCATAAACTTCTTCAAATACTATCTTAGACAAAATTCAAAAAAGAAGAAACAATGATAGTTTCTAACCAATCAATAAGGACTCAAACAATTAAACTTGCAAATGGCTCAAGATTCTTGCACAAAACATTTCACTGCTAAACTAACAAAAACAAAGAGTTCAGCTTTCCCGAAAAATGAATTTCTATGGTATTAAGAAGCTTTTGAAATGTGGTGCTACAGGAGAATAATGAAGATTAGATGGGTAGGTCAGGTAACAAACGAGGAAGTACTCAACAGCATTGGGGAGAAATGAATTTGTGGCACAACCTGACTAGAAGATGAGTAGGATGCATTCTGAGACATCAAGGAATCACCAATTCAGTACTGGAGGGAAGCGTTGGGTGATAAAAATCATAGAGACAGAGAGAGAGACCAAAAGATGAGTATGGTAAGCAGATTCATATGGATGTAGGAAGCATTAGTTATTCAGAGATGAAGAGACGTGCACAGGATAGAGTAGCATGGAGAGCTGCATCAAACCAGTTAAAATTAAAATCTAAAACAGTCTTGATCGCAATCTTGTTAAAATATTTATTGGAGTAAGTGACTAGTTTCGACTCTATGAAAGAGTCATCTTCAGACTTCAGAGCGGTGGATGGACACTGCTAGATGAGTTCCATCAACACTCGTGTAACTGCTCTTTCTTAGAGTCGAAACCGGTCACTCACTCCAATAACTATTTTAACAAGATTGCGATCAAGGCTGTTTTAAATTTTAATTTTAACCACTTTTAAGATAGCTGAATATGTTTTCAAAAAACAAAACCAGTCTTTGGACTGAAGACCACCACCACCACCACCACCACCACCACCACCAACAACAACAACAACAACAACATGGTATAAAGGCCAGCTGCTGTACAACAATTTGTCTATGGAACAACAGCTTACATCCAACTATCAACGATACAATGAAATTACACACTTTATGGTCTGCCAGCCTACAACACATTTTCAAAACTATGTAGTCTGGAATGTTACGTCTGAACACTGAATGTAGTTCTCGACACTATGACTTTAAGACATCATGACAATAGTTTCCTCTTAACAATAAGAAAGAAACACCAACACTGCCACCAAAGTTAAATTTCATAACCCATCTAGATAGAAGTAGTTCTAAAAGAAAGCTTGGGACAATTCAAGTTGGTGCATTTTCCTCTCCAGTAAGAACCCGTTTATTTCAGATGTTCAAGATAGTCCACGTGACTTCCATGTTGCTGCCAACAAGGTTAAGGATTGAGGGTACTGAAGAAGACAGAAACTGGGTTCTGTATTTCAGTTGTTAAAAATGGATGTAGCTTTACTACGTCCATCCATCTGTTTCTATTGCTCAAGCTAATCATACTGAGATGGACATATGGCCTAATCTATAACCAGTCACAAAAGCATACAACTTGCTGAAAATCAAGTGTAAAATATTTTAAAGGGAAGCCAAAAAAACACTGTGTGACAAATCATTCACGTCTTGCAGTATTGTACCGTAGTTCAGAATAACTGTCCAATGTTTTTAAAGCCAACTTAAAATGAGAACCAGTCTCCCCATCTTGAAACTGTTTTCTCCATACACTATTTTAAACTTTCTTCTTACAAAAAACAACATTTGCTGTTTATGTCACACACAAAAGTTGTCTTCTGCAAACAGTAAATGGGTGTTGAAGTAGTTCCCCATGACTATTTCTTTAAGGTTCTCAATTATTGCCCATGCCCATACTATTGGCTTCCATCACAATTTGCATAACTGTTAACAAACAAAGTTAAATCCATCAATTTTACCAATTTTTTCTATGGTTCTCTCTCTGACAATATTAAAGGGGGTGATTCAAGGGTTTTACTTTTTATAAATTTCACACTACGCAAATCAATAACATGACTCACCACGAATTAATTTACATGAGTTGACTGATTTTAATAATTATTATTTAAATGTTATTACTATTATCATTATCATCATTATTATTATTATTAATAATAATAAAGGGTGTGGTAGTGTTCATAGCGTAATTTGACTAGTGTAGTACAATGATGTACTGCAGGAATGCACACCAGCTCGTGCCACATTCGCATATTAATGAACTGCCATTTCGAGTGTGACAGTGATATGGAGCGGTGGAATGTACAGCATCGTGCCTTTGGTGTTAAAAGTTATTTCAAGAATAACGACTCTGTTATTGTTACCCAGTGTCTATTTCGGCAACATTTCAACTTGGGATGTCGTGGGAAAGTGCCAGATAGACGGACCATTGTGAGGTGGGTACGTGCATTTCGAACAGCAGGTTCTGTTTGCAATGGTAAACCAAGTAGAAGTGAATGAACTGTGTGGACTCCAGAAGCCATGGAAAATGTTCATGCTGCACTATTGCATAGCCCAAAAATATCTGCTGATCGTCAAGCGCAAGCTGTGCATATGTCCGATCGTTCATTCAGGAGAATATTGCACAAAGATCTCCTTTTCACCCATATAAGCTGCAGCTTGTTCAGGAAATTAGACCTCATGACTGGGTTTCACGTGAAACATTCTGCCTAATCATGTACGATTTCCTTCGCCAAAATCCACAAATTTTGAACACCATCCTGATATCAGATGAAGCTCATTTCAAGTTATGTGGTTCAGTGAACAAACAGAATATGCTTTATTGGAGTGATGTAAACTCGCATGAACTGCACATCAAGCCCTTGCACCTTTCTTGTGTCACAGTGTGGTGTGGAGTTGCTTCCTTTGGGATTATTGGCCCTTACTTCTTTGAGGATGACAGTGGTGTGGCTGTAACTGTCACCAGTGAACGCTACCTAAAGATGCTGCAAGACTTCGGTCTTCCCCAATTAGGTATGGTCGATGAGGATGTGGAACAATTAAGGTTTCAACAAGATGGAGCAACAACACATACGGCCAAAATTTGCATGGACTTCTTGTGACAGACATTTCCCGGTAGAGTAATTTCCCATTTTGGTGACATTTCCTGGCTGCCTCGCTCACCTGACCTTTCATGTGCAGACTTTTTCCTTTGGGGCTAAAAGAAGCAAGAAGTGTTCTGGACACATTGTGCCACCATTCCTGAGTTGAAGGATCGCATCAGAACTGCTGTCAGTAATGTCCTAGGGAATACGTTACACAGAGTTATAGAAAGCTTCCAATGCCACTTGGATGAAGGTGTCCTGCAGAGGGGGCATCATTTGACAGGAGTCATACTCAAAAAGTAATCCATGCAATGGACAATGACTTACACATTAGTAAATGGTATACCTTTAACAATTAATTGACATAAGAGGTAATAAGTAAATTACAGTTACTGCCAGTTGGTATGTTTTTAATACCCTGCTATGAATGCTGCCACACCCTGCACTAATAACCCTTTGTGTAAAGGGCTAATATCGGCAAAAAAATGTGTGTCTTAAAAATTTTATTTTACATTCACAATCTGCATATTGAAATTGTGAACAAATCATCGACAAATGTAGACACATGGTTAACTGGAAAAGGACTCAATTTGACTCTGTAGTTTTTTTCCAAAGTAGCTTAATTTTTACATGGCTCAACACAACAGGTACAAAACCAATAACATTAAACTTTTCAAAATCATTGTGAAATCCTAATGATGATACACATGTTCTGATAGTGCTAGCAATATCTCCGAAGACATTGTGAGGTGCTATCATGAAGCAATTCTGAGACTAAACAGAACTCTCTCTCTAAGTACAACAAAGATGCTTAATTCATACACTAAAGAGCTAAACCTTAATGGAAAATGAACGATATTCGGTAACAGAACAACGACTCTAGTTGGATATTCCATCAAAGAGGTGACAGAACCCAAGAGAAACCATGTCTAAACTTAGCAAATGGTACAAGAAAGTTTGAGATCTGAAAATCACACATGTAAGTAATTATCAATTTATCATGCAACCAAATAAATTTAATAAATTAGTTAGTCATGTCTGGCATCTGTTTTGTAGCAATAATGACGACTCTGACACTTAAGAGCAGTTCATTACAGGAATACATAATTCATCCTTAAAAAACAGGTACAAACTAGCTGCAAATTTCCTCAGCCAGAAAAAGTAGTTGAAGTAAAGGAGTGTCAGTATGAAGATGAGTATAGACTAACAACTGATGAGCTACTAATAAAAACTGAGTCATGTTCAGTAGAACTCTGAGGCTGCCCTAAAAATTTTATCAAAATACCGTAAGAAAACTGGGAGAAAATATTTGCCAGCCACAGCAAAATGGAGTGAGCAACGAAAACTGTCTTTGTAATGGGTCAGAATAATTTATACAGAAGGAAATCCATCTCATCACAATATGACAAGATCTAACTTACTGCAAGATGGAAAGGGGGACGATCACACTGGTTGTAAGAAGTTCTTCACACTCTGCACTATTGATGGAAACTCCTACTGAAATGGGAAAATTAATAAAGTTGTTCCTCCTGTTGACAAATGAGGTAAACATGTGCCGTATAACAAGCCAAGTACCGAAAAAGAACTTACTACTGGTAATTTCATAAAGAAATTCCCTGCATACAAATTTTATCATCATAATAAAGATCCATGCTCGACATATTCAGACCTACAATGAATCTGTCCATTATATAAAATCTTTATAAATTTAAGCTGAGAAAACTATTTCTGTATTATTGTAAGTACTTTCGCAAATATTTAATACTCCGTTCAATCTACATTTGATCACCCAGCAGAAGATACTTGTTGGCAATGAGAAAAACTGCACTGCCAACAGAACTACTACTCAAAAGGTGTAGTAGCAGAGCTATTACAGAAGAAAAGGAAGAGTATCTTGTGGATCTTTCGCAGTATGTGCCTCCAGTGCACCACGATTGTTATAACAACCTAAAGAGAGAAAATGACTGATACTGGATGCCAAGTTTATTACAATGATGGAGCTGGATACATGGGTTTTGTTTTTCTACAGAGTGTTGTGACCAATTACTTCAAAACACATTATTCAAGAAGTTTTGTACAACAATACATGGCAAACATTTGGAATTATGATTAAAATTGATTAAAATATTTTTACTAGTACCTTGAAAAAATATTTAAATATTTGTAATCCCTTCATATTCACAATAAATGAAAGACAGGTTTGTTATATCTTGTGTTGATTTTTCTACAAGACTGAAACTTTGGAGCTAATATTCCATTTACATATAAATGTAAGTTAGGCACCAATGGCTCTGAGCCACACAAACATACATTTTTTTTCTTCGTGCAATTAATGTATCTTAACTGTAGCTGCAACAAAGAAAACTGAAGCAGTCTTTTTGAGTGTACACAGAGTGCCTTATATTATCATCACGTGTGGTTTACCACAGTAATTCTGAGTTGTGTGTTAATGTACAGACTATGCAAGTCAAGAATAATTATCTGTTTATTCAGTATTCTATAATTTTATGAATACAAAAATAATAAATAAAAAATAATGAAATATCCTTTGGTATTACAAAAAGATCATTTAAGCTCCTTCTTTAGTGTTTGAAAAATAAATCTCTTAAAACATTATAACAGTGTCATTACTAGACCTAAATTCCAATAGAATACTCTCTGTGCAACAAAGTACATTACGATGTGAGTTCTTCTAAAAGTGCCTCTGCAGATCTACCCTCTTTCCGAAACCTGTCCATATATGTTTTTGGTACTGTCCATTCCAATAATATCTCAACATTCTTTTTCAGTCTTTCACCTTCATCAATGTCTTTCTCAGAACATGGTTTTCTACCAGACATCTCTATAGATTCACAAAGCACATCATCTACAAGACGCTTGCCAAATCTTAGTTGCTCCAGCCTTTCTGGAGTTGAAATCTTCTTCAGAAGTATTGCCAGTAACATTCTCATCTTAGCAACAGGCATGGGAGGTACAAGAGACTTCCCTTTATCTTCTTCGTTTTCTTTTCCCGTGTCAGAAGACCCGACAAAATTTTTTGTATTATCGACTACCTCTCCTTTGCAGTTCTGCTCGTGAGCTTCTAGTTCATCTTTCTTCTTGAAAAATTCTCGGCAGCGAATACACATGTAAGGTTTTGATGTTTTATGGATGCACAACATGTGCTTCTTGAGATGAGGCAACTGAACAAATGAGGCAGAAGGGCAGAGCAGGCACTTGAACGGTTTCTCACCTGTATGGCCTCGAACATGCATCTTGAGAGCAGAAGAGTGAGCAAAGCCTTTTTTGCACACTTTGCATTTGTAAGGTTTTTCTCCACTGTGAATACGTTCATGAACCTTGTAAAAAGAGAAAGTAAAACGCCATTATTACTGTAGGATGGATTTGATATAGTAGATTAGTAAATACTAACATATCGTGCAGTTCCATACAGAAGAAAAGTGCCTTTCACAACCATCAACTCCTTGACTGTGGCAGTAACAAAATAATGATAATCATCATGATAAAATTCAAATTATTATACAATGTTAGCAGTTTCAGTCATTATGAACTTAAATACACTGTCCAGTCACACTAATGTAGCCCCCTGCCAAAAGCCTGAATAACCACCTTTTGTAGTTTGGAAAACTGGGAGACAAGCAGTAAGAGAGTCAATGACTGGAAGGTACTCACAGGGATATGGAGCCATGCTGACTCCAGTGCTGTGGCCAGCTGAGTCTCAGTTGAGGATCCGTGGCGTGAACACACTGATCGAGGTGGTCCCTCAGATTCTTGGTCGGGTTTCAACCTGGGGAGCCTGGTGGCACTCTTTGGACCACGTACGAAAACTGCGAGCTGTGCGACACATTCCACTGTCCTGTTGGTCAATGCCATTGTGCCGAGGAAAAACAGTTGGTCCACAGTGCCTTCCAGAATGAAAAGATCACCTAGGGAATGTCACGGCTACATTATCCAGAACCATAATGTTCCTTCCTTGTTTTTGTTCAGACGTTTCACACTATACATGCTTATGGCCATCTGCCTGATGGGGCATAAAATGTGATTTATCTGAAAACACCACCTGTCACAACACAGTGGATGACCAGTTGCAATACTGGCACACGAATTAGAGTCTTTGTTACCAATGAACAGCAGTCAAGCATGGTTGCATGAATCGGGCACCTGCTGAGGAGGCTCACATGCAGCAATGTTCACTGAATGGTCATTGAGGAGACAATGTTGGTAGCCCCTTGGTTCATCCGGGTGGTCAGTTTCTCAACAGCTGCAATTCAGTTCACCTGTATACATCTCCACAGTCATCGTTCTCCTCTGTCATCTATCACCTGTGGTGCACCACACTTGCCTTGGTGACAGTTTTGGATAATGCCATTTTGCCACACATGATATACTTTAACCACAGTGATGTGCAAACAGTTTACAAACCCAGCCATTTTGGAAATGCTTCCACCCTTGGCCTGGAAGCCTATGACCATTCCCTTCTGGAAATCAGATAAATCATTCTGTGTCCACATTACAGCAATGACTGCACTGTTTTCTGTTAGGCTTTTTGTTTGTGGGTGTGACCTGCACTTTCTTCTAATCACTGGGCACATATTTTCATTTGAAGGACCTACAGTGAATTATAGTTAAAAATGGGAGATAATTCAGCAGCAAATTCAGTACAGAATCTGACAGACTCTGTCATGCCATGGAGTCTTGTTTAATTTTAACTGTTTTAATTGTTTCTCAACTTTACTGACACTAATATCACTCATCTTTGTAGTGGTGCACCAGTTAAAATGAGGCAGCACTTCCGTACCTTCCTTTGTAAAGGTATACCTGAAAACAGAGTTCAGCAGTGTTCTTTTTCTTGGCTACCCTCAATATCAGTTCCCATGTTAACAATGAGCATCTTGACACAAACTTTGGTGCCAATGAAATAATTTTCATAAGAGCTGAATTCTTTGGGTTTTGTGATAGATATTTTGGTAAGATTTTGCTACAGTAGTCACTGAAGGCTTCATGCACTGCCATCTTGACAGTCAAACACACACCATTGATCATTTCATTATCTATAACTGTATGCTTTGTTTTACAGCTAACATAAGTTTCTTTACAGTGACTGTATACCAAGGACCTTCTATCCCATCATTAACTGTTTTATTAGGTACACACCTATCCAGTGGATGATTAACTATTCTTTTAAACTTGAGCCAAAGCTCTACTATATGCTCCAGCCCAGAGGTACACATTTTGAGTTCCTCTTCAAGATACGAAACAACTGTCTGTTTCTCTAGCTTACTGAACATGTAAAGCTTTTTACTTGTTTTAGCAGCCACTTGTATTTTATTAATCATTGTTACTGCAACTGCCTAATGGTCACTGATACCAGTTTCAATATGACACCCTCCACGAGATTGGGTCTATTTATTGCCATTATATCTAATATATTTCCATCAGAACTAGGCTTCTGAAATATTTGTTCCATGTGATTTGCAGAGAAAGCATTTAGTATTATTTTGTACGTATCTTGTCACAACCTCAACTTACAAAACTGCAATTATCTCAATTGTTTGTTGGACTGTTAAAGTCTCCTGCAACAGTGACAGTATGATTGAGGAACATATGTACTAATGTGCTGAGGGTTTCTTTTAAGTTTCCAGTTACATCTACGGGTGAGTCATGGGGGCAGAAGAGCCCAGTTGTGTCCACTGCCGATTCCTTGAGACTGAGTCTTTCCCAAACAATCTTGTCATCAGGTTCAATTTCACTTCTGTGGATTTTTGTTTCTTGTCTCGTCAGATAAATACATCACCTCTTGAGAGTTTATGTTAAACAGCCTCTGACTTTCAGAATTTTTCACTTTGAAGCACAAATTATGGGAGAACAATAGCAAGTTATTAAGGTACTGAGCAGAAAAGAGGAATAATATGAGTTTTCATGGCACCCAAGATTATATATGAGACATAACCTAGGTCTTTCACATGGCGCAGTGATTAGTTACATTAATCATGCATACCCGTGTCTCTGAAATCAACAGTCTTTGAGAAATTGTGGAATTTCTGTGGAAGTTCTTTGTTACATATAGTTCTGTTCTACTACTTACTATTTACACAAAACAGCACCGACTCAAAGTAACACAGCCTCTGCTTCATATGTTCCATGCATATACTATACACTTAGGTATTTTTCATTCTGTCTATAAAGTTTACCAATGAAGGCATGCTGGCAGCCTCTATACGTTGAATGTATGTCCTTTCTTAAGTAAGCAATCTGGATGCATCTTGGGCTGTCAATTTGTTTTGTTCAGAACTTACGTTAAAATTAATGTTTAAATCTATGCTCAAATGAACTGCACAATAATGTTCAGTGATTAACCTCTTTTAAAATGACTTTTCTGATCAGTTTCTTTTTTTTTTTATACAGCCTGGTGAAAGTAATTCGAACTACCATACAGCTGATTTCTGTCAGTGTATGAATACATCCAAATCAGCACTCTGCTGCTCTTCAAAAGCAGCTAAAGCATTGGCACTGAAGAGAACTGCTTCAGTCTTATAAATTATTAAATCAAATATTGCCAAGTGTACTGATATATTCAATTCATTTGCCCTAAAAATAACATACATGACTAAGCACCTGCCTGGAGTGAGGAAGCCACTTGAGTTCATTAATCTTAAAAGATCTTCACAGTAGAGCCTCTATCTGTATCAGAATTTCCAGTGTGTAAAAAAAGTGTAGAATCACCGTGGCTCAGACTCCACATAAAATTGTACATTTCTCATCTGGAAACTTGGTTAAGTGATTGGAAAAAAGTAAAGGATAATCACTGCCATACTAAACACTGCCTAATATTTCCTGTAAGTTAAATCAAGGAAATAAAAAAAAAGCTAGTAATCTTTTGGTTTTCAGAATGCTAATAAAGACAAATTATAAGTATTTGCTAGCAAATATGGAGGAAGTTGATGTTAATCAAAGCAACAGACAAATTATATGTGATATGTCACTGACAGACATCCATAATTAGTGACACAAAATTTAATTACACCTTCACACCAATGTATAACTCCTAAAACATATTTGGTAATTATTCAAAATAATTAACACTACTTTTGCTTTCTTACTTACCACGGATACATCACACTTATGATTATGTGTCCTGTAAACTAGATATTTTGTCACACAAATGCCCAACATAAATATGTCACTCAAAAAATATTTTTAAAAATGTTGTATGTTAAACCTTCACCATGATATATTCAAATATTGTTCTTTTAGTGAATGTGCATATCGGTATTTGGGAGAACAGGACTAAGCAGGACCTGATTCCCAATGTTAATTTGTGCTGTTAACATGCAAATATGCTAAGTGAGAAACCGATTGAGGTGATTATATGAAAAATTAATTGGAGTTCAGTCTCAGTAATAGCTGAAGAAGCACAAACCCGATTTACAAACTGTAAGAAAAATTATCTACATGAAGACCAAGCTGAAACAGATACCATGCTAAAAGATGCTGTGATGATCCACTTCTAAAGACCAAAGTGTGACTAAAGAATTTTCTAAGCTGACCTCCACCATTTAGAAATAACAACACTATATTTGATGATCCACCAGAGCATCACAATTAGAGAACCATACCCATGTCCATGGAAATACTAAGTTGGTGTGAGCTCTTACTGATCATGTTACTCACATGACGGGATGCCATTTCCTAATAATGATGAACTGTGATGATATCGCTACTGCTCACTTGACAGTTGTGGAGAAATCAAAGAATCACAGCCAGCACAACTCCGAATAACTCTATGACTGCTGAAAATAAAATTCTTAGATAAGACCTGCATATCTCAGCAAATAAAAAAGGAGTAAAAGGCCCTTCTGTAGTATATCAGGGAAGGCGACAATGAAGTGTGAATGAATACCGGTACTTATGTTTCTCCAAACTTAATGACACTTGAGACGACAATGAGAGCAACTGCAATGTTGAAAGAGAATAAGCAATAATTAAAAATCTTCTGGTGACCACTTGTAGAAATTACATGTACCAATAAATTACAGCCAGAATACACTGTTTCTACATTAAAGGTTCAAACAATATGTAATAAAGGAAAATTAAGCCATACAATAAGAACAAGCTGTAAAAAGGTAATTTTTTGTGTTTCCTTCTATTGCACAAGTAGCATCAATCTACAATTACAAACTCATAATTATTTAAAACATCACTGATGTGAAAGCACATCTTTCTGCCAAACGAAAACTGTATGTCAGAACAGTACTCAATTCAAGTTTTTTCCATCTGTGGCTGTCAAGGCATAACACATGTTCCACATTCACAGTTTTTACCATGTATATCTCTCCTACTTTGAAAATTCTACAGTAATTGTGAGTGTGGGTTGCAAGTCATGAGAAGATAGTACAAATTGTACACAAAAGTAAAGAGTCTAGGTCCAAGTCCTAGTTTGATACACACACTGCTGGTCACTGATAGATTCATTCTGGAATTTGTCTGCATGTTTTGCTGGTGACTGGGCCTGTTTGGTGAGGGGGGAGATAAATGTATAATTATTATATAAATGTGAACATGAAAGTCCCCACAACTAATTTGACTAATTAGCCCTAATCTTGAGTCTTTTATGAACTAAACAAATATGTTCATAATTATTACAATCATCATCATCAAGCTTTGATATCTCCCTCTACACCACCTGCCCCCCCTTTCCAAAAACCAATCTCTATCTCTCTCTCTCTCTCTCTCTCTCTCTCTGTCTTACGCGTGCCCCCCCCCCCCCCCCCCCACACACACACACACTTTTCTTTAAGACATTTATCTTCTACAATAATTTTTAGTTTGTAATAACATGTGATGAATTCTAACTTTCAACCGGTTTACCAGTATCTGACTGTTTATTCTTATGTGGCCAATCTGATGTTTTGCATTGAATCAGATGGGAGCAGTTTCCTATTTTATATTGGCAGAACAATGGTGGCTGAAATAAATATCCACCCGGTGTCACAGCAAATCATCTTTTACAGCACAAGAACCAGGCTGTCCACTTCCTCATTCAACTCACGAACATCTATTCACCATACATATTGCAGATATCTTCATGTGAAATATCTCTCTCTCTCTAGCAGACAATACTGCTAAATAAGCTGCATCCTAAAATTCCACAGCATTTATTATGGGAAGGATGCAAATAAAGATCCTAATCGATTTTTCACCTGCTAATTTATTACAATCAGAAATAACAAATCATTTTACTTCTGTGTACATCAGTGAGTCAGGAGCAAAGGAACGTGAGTTGATGGGGTGATAGTTATAGTGATTCTGAATAAAAAGTCACATGAACTTATGTCCTGTTGCTAACACAGTTCCTGAGGAAACTAATGAAAATAATGGGGAACAAGACAAGTGCAGGTGATAGTCAATGAAATATTCAAATCTCACGTTTTGTTTTATTGTATACATTTCCCCATAAAAGACGTTCAAAAAGTCCACCAAGAACTGCAATGGGATTTTGCAGCTCCTGTAGACAGCTGCTATGTTGCCCTTTTGATCTCTTTCATACAGTCCTTTATTTGTGCACACACATGGAAAATATGAGCGAGATGTTCCTCCTCTGTGTGCACATTAAAATGGTCAGTAAGGTGCCGAAACTTTGGAAACAGTAAAATGTTGCCATCAAAATTATTTTTATGTACATTTTAATATGTATAGCATCAGCAGTCAGGCATTCAATAATTCGTTGGCAAATTGTTGACAAATATTTGTACCTGTCATTACACTCACACACTACTGGAAAATGAGAAATAAACACCAAGAGTTCATCAACCTGGCAGAGCGAAATTTTATTGACACTCTCTTGAGGACATACACAACAAACGGTCACACCGAGGGTGCCCTACGCATCTGAGTACAATCGACAGAGTGCTTGAGATGTCAATGCTAGTGCCTTTTATGTCCTCCTTTTGCAGCAATGCAGGCTACCGTTCTCCAATGGAGATGATCAACTACACTAAATCAGTATATCCTGCCTAAGGTGACCTTGTGGTTTTCATGTTGTACCTTTGTCTTGTCAAAGATTTCCTCCATTGAATTTAAATCTAATACTATTAAATTCACAATGAGTACTTTTAATTCAGTTTTAAAAAGGGAAACTTCTTGTAGGGATATCAACAATTCAGGAAAAGATTGATTGTAACTTACCATAAAGAAGACACGATAAGTTGCCGAAAGGCACAATAAAAGACGCCTCTGGCAGCACAGCCAGAATACAATAATCATGTGGAATTGAAGTAGCAATCTGGAGGGGGTGGGGAAGGGGAAGGGAGCAGTGTCAGGAGGTTGTGGAGCAGAGGGGTGGGGGGAAAAGGAGCAAAAAAGGAGAGAAGCCAGGGAAAGGTGCATGGGTGCATTGGCATAGGGTGGCAAACAAAGAGGTGGAAGACGAGAATGGGAGGGAATGACAGGACAGAGGGGTGGAAACTGATGGAGGGAGGGTAGGGGGCAGTATGTTACCACTGGTTGAGGCCAAAATAATCACGGGAGTGGAGAATGTGTTGTAATTATAAGTCTCATATGCTTATTTCCGAAAAACTGATGGCGGCGGGAAGGATCCAGAATGGTTCAGGTAGTGAAGCAGCCACTGAAATCAAGTGTGTTGTGTCCAGCTGCATGTTGTGGCACCGGATGGTCTACTTTGCTCTTGCCACAGTTTGACAGTGCCCGTTCATCCTGGTTGACAGCTGGTTGGTAGTCACATCAATATAAAAAGCTGTGAAATGATTACAGCAGAGGTAATAAATCATGTGGCTGCTTCCACAGGTGGCTCGGCCCCTGATGGCGTAGGATAAACTTGTGACAGGACTGGAATATGAAGTGCTGAGTGTGTGGATTGGGCAGGTCTTGCACCTGGGTCTTCCACAGGGATACAATCCTTGTGGCAAGGGGTATAGGGATGGACTAGGATGTCTTGGAGGTTGGGCGGGTAACAGAGCTCCACTTTTGGAGGGGTGGGAAGGATTATTGGTAGGATGTCCCTCATTCAAAGGCACAATGTAGGTAGTCAAAGCCCTGGTGAAGGACACATTTCAGTTGTTCCATTCTGGGGTGGTACTGGGTAATGAAGGGGTGGTATGAGGATTGACGGTATGAGGGGAAAAGACACAGGAGGCCTGTTTGTGGACTAGTTCTGGGGGACAGTGATTGCCTGCGAAGACCTTGGTGAGACCCACAGCATATTGGCCAAAGGAGTTCTTGTAACTGTAGATACACCATCCCTGGTTGGACAGGCTGTATGGGAGGGAGTTTTTGGTGTGAAAGGGACAACAGCTGTCAAAGTGCAGATACTGTTGGTGATTGGTGGGTTTTATGTGGACAGAGGTGCGGATGAGCCATCACAGCTGCTTCTCTCCTTTTTTGCTCCTTTTCTCGCCATCTCCCTCCCCCAAAACCTCCTGACACTGTGCCTGTTGGCACTCTAGCTGTGCATATCATGCCGGACAGCATTCCTCTCTCCACCCACCTGTACATACTGTACGTTCCCCTTCCCAAACCCTCCAGATTGATGCATCCATCCCACATGAAAGTTATCTTCTGGCCTGAGCTGCCACAGTTGGTGGTGAGGTGTGCATGAGGTGTGCTTGCTTGTGTGTGTGTGTGTGTGTGTGTGTGTGTGTGTGTGTGTGTGTGTGTGTGTGTGTTTGTGGGTGCGTGTGTGTGCGAATGGTGTGCATTTTTCTGTTGCTGATGAAGGCTGTGGCCTAAATCTTTGTGTAAGTGTCTTCTATTGTGCCTGTCTGCAACTTAATGTGTCTTCTTTATGGTACGTAGCAACTTATCTTTCCTTAAATTGTTCATTTCAGTTTTCTGAAGAATGTTTTAGAACCAGTCATAATAATTCATCTGTATTCACAAGCACTCAGTAATCACAACCTATATCAAAAGTACAATAATTTTGGGGCTTCGATGATAGTTGAAGACCCGCATGAGACTTAAAAAAATCATCCATAAATCTAGCTACACCTGCAAGGGTTCAGAAGAAATAACTACAGTTACTTGTAAAGATCAAAAGCAAGTGTGCTAGTCTTGTCCATTATTACTGTCACCTCTGTCGGTTTCTGGTTGCACGGGGACAGGGATTTTTTCTTTGGCGTGGAGACATTGGGTCAGTCTTTCCCCAATCCTCCTAAATGGGCAGCAGCTGGAACCGACTAAGCTGACTTTAAGGGCGAGTAAATTCCCCAAGAAAGCTGGTGTTTTCTGACATCCTGAGCAGAGAAAGTTCAGGAAGTTCTGCCGCGAAACAGGACCTTATAGGAGCTCTATTAGTGGTGGCATGAAATGAGCAATGATCCTATATTCTGCTCCTGATTTGGATTAGTTGGAAGGCCTGAACTCTAAGTAACTTCATGGCTAATTCTGGGAGCAACCAAAATCAAGGGATCTGCCATCGGACATAGTGTGGTGTGGATGTTGTGTGCTCTCTGAGGCAGTGATTGTGTCCTTGCAATGTACTTCAGAAGTTGTGCAGAGATGATACTTTGTGATTGATAAAGTTATTTCTTACAATGAGAGATTTAAAAGTCTTTCTATGCATGGGAGTGGATTTCAGATTGAACTAGTCTAGTTTTCTAGGCAAGTGTTGCTATTTAGCAAACATATAGGCACTCAATAGGCAGAGGCCTTGAATTAGGTTGTGGAGCCAAGCAGCTAGCTGGACAACGGTGTTTGGTGAACGAGGTGGACTTGGGGAGGTTTTCATTGAGGACAGTAAATTATATTAATTTCCATGGAAATTTAAGTTTGGTGTTTTTGTGTCACTCTTTCCCTTTTGACTTTGAGCTATATCCTGTTTTTGTTGTTGTGGAGGTAACCGACACACAATGCTAGGAGCCAGTTGAAAGCAGTGTGTTGAACTGTTAGTGGTGAACAAATTCCGGTCCAGTGGTCAGATCTTTGAATCTTTCCTGAAAGCAGTTACACACAAGGCTTTTAATTATGGACTTAAAGAGTTGTGAGAAGAACAACCCTGTCTTTAGGGTCAAGGTGACATTGGAGATTCTTATTTTGACTGATTTTACTTGAGTAGTGGGGCAGAGAATTATTCTGGCTCCACCAATAAATGTTTCCAATTAAATCTGCAGAGCAGTGTGTCACATAATTTGCCTCATGCCAGGCATCACCGAGAGTACTTAGTTTCAAGACACAGCTATGAGTGTGACTTTGCACAACATCCAACATCACAGAGGTTTAAAGGCACAGACAAAAGAATGTTACATAATCCTGGAAACATGCAACCAAAAAGGGCACTATATATATGAAGAGTACAAGAACTAGCTAAATGGACAATATTAATGAACTTCTTAAAAAATATTAAATTAAGTCATCTCCTGGTCCTCTACTGTTGTAGAATGTATCTCAGAAAATATAACATCACCAAAGAAGACATCAAATTTAGAACTGCAGATAATGCCGTCAGTATGGAGGGTAATGTGTGCAAAACTGAAGTGCAAGTGGCACATCCACGGTACAATGTATTGGACAACATGATATGGAAATCTTATGAGGATGTTGTTCTGGGAAGCAAATGGCAAACTCCAGTTCCAGTTATATCTGCTGAGAGAAAGCTGAGAACAAACTTACAAACAAATGAAACTTCAACTGTGAACAACTTTTGCAGAACAAGGCTGTCCAAAACATCTGGCCTGAAAAGAACTCGGTGGTGGGTTACTAAGTCAATATTATCTATAATGACATCCCTGTGTATGCACTCCATTAACAAAGGCTGTTGTTGTTTTTCCATATCCCAGCATTTTTCCTTCAGAACTGTGCATGCTTATGTCATCTTATTCACAGACAAGTTTTGTGGCAAACTGAGTGATGTATGTCACAGGACCTACACAATATAAAATAATTTAGCCAGAGATTGAATGATTCTGTGCTACATCGCTGGGAATACTAGGGGCATATATTTTTCGTTTTCAGTCTCGATAGTAGATCACAATATCCACATAGCAGTTGTAAAGAAAAGGAAACTCTGTGACAGGCTCACAGGACAATGCAATGCTGATCAGCTGCCAAGTCATCCTCTGCCTAATGGCATTGTTTGGATGTGGTATGCAGAGTAATGGGGTCAGCACACTGCTCTCCTTGCTGTTTTCAGCTTTCCCGACCTAGGTGCCGCTACTTATTCTAGTAGCCCCTTAGCTGGCCTCGTGACATTGAATGCACCTCATTACAGCCCTCTAACTACAGAAAAATCCCTGGCACTACCAATAACAAACTGCATCTGCTATGTGGCAGTCAGATGCACTGATCACTCAGGTAGAGGTGGACAAACTACTGTCATAATGACAATATGTGAAGAGAACTCTGCCAGATACTTATCAACATTTAACCAGCTAATATGGCTGAATGCTCAGGACAATTTCATACTGTCAACTAATGGCTGACAAAGCGTTTATCTGATATTCGAATGATGACTAGTTACAAGACAGTTTTGGAAAGGTCATCGTAAAAGGACCACTCACTGAAGACAAATAATATTTTACAGAACATAGAAGCACTGCTTTTAAATTAAAACCAAAGGAAACTATAATTAATACACAACATATAAACAGTAGCCTTAACTTCAGTCTAAGGCTTTCTGTCATGTTCATTAGACAAAAATGCTCACTATATGTGTTGCAACAATACAAACATATTCTTAATGTCAGTTTCATTAAGATCAATAAGTAAGTAATTTCTACAAACAGCACCAACCTGTAACTGTGAGCGTTGTGCAAATGCCGCTCCACAGATCTTACAAGCATATGGCTTCTCACTCATGTGGGTGCGTAAGTGCTGAACAATGTGGCCTTTCAGTTCTTTTCCACATATATCACAGCGAAAAGCATGGACATCACCATGAATGCAAGCAACGTGTTTCTTCAGACTTTCACGCCGGAAAAAAGCCTGGCCACAAATATCACATACTTGATCACGGATCCCTTCGTGCCTCTTCATATGCATACTTAGGTTTGTTGTGGAAGTGAAGCGTTTTGGGCACTTTTGGCACTGGTATGGTTTTTTACCCGAATGGGTTATTCTATGCTGTCGAAGTTGCCCACCACGAGCAAAGCGCCGTGGACAATCTGGACATGCGTATGGTCGTTCGCCAGTATGTGTACGCATATGTAGTCTCAATCGTTCTTTAATGGGAAATGTCCGTTTACAATACTGGCAGGTGAACGGCTCAGGTGCAGTATGTCTGGCCACAATGTGGTTTTTTAAGATCCCACCCTGAGTAAAACGAGCACCACAGTCAGCACACTCATATGGCTTCTCACCAGTGTGGATTCTCAGATGCTTTGTGAGGTCACTCACTGCAGCAAAGCTCTTATTGCAGTACTGACATTTGTTTACTTTCTTGTCCTCCTCTTTCTTATCTTTTGATTTTTCTTTTTCTTTCTTCATGATGTGTTAGTTGTCTATTACAATGCTACAGCACAAGAGAATTCTATTCCTTCTCTAAATCACAAAAGGGTCAAAACTCAAAAATCTGCCCCTCTATTTTATCTAAAGCTTGGTTGCTAAGTCAACTGCAGATCAAGAAAAATATCATAAATAGAAGGCACATGGTGTTTAAAATTTTAGTCTCATCTGATTTATACAATATCCACATTAGAAATTTACACTCTGCATCTCAGTAAGAGACAGATTGGCAAGACAATATGCCAAATGGCACTTCGGTTACTTTGGTAGTCAGTCTGTAATGACAGAATCTCTGAGTTACACATGGACACTCATGTAAAGTGAGGCGGCGGTGGCGGCAGCAGCAGCAGCAGCAAGAGTTGAATCCAGCATTAACTAGTGTGGCTCAGTTACTTAAAGCTCTCCCCTTCACACTCAAATGAAATCAATGTATTTTCCCTAACAAAAGAGTTGCTGGAAAAGTTTTCCAGACAACTAAAATATGTTATGTAACTACAAAAAAGCCTTTATATATATAAAATCAAAGTGAAGGAACAAATGGTGTGCTGCATTAACAATCACTACAACTGTATTCTTTGGTAAATATGGCAAGCAACAGCTCTTTGGTGAAACAAAAATATAATGTGTTAATAAACTACATCAGTAAAACCAATTCTATAGCTCTGGCTTCATCAGTCCACATGACTAGCTCAGGAAATTAAGTTATGTGATATAAGTCACTACATGGCCCTTCAATGTCCACACTACATCTGATTTAGTAAGATTAACAATGAGACTAGACAGAATCCCATTCCTCATCAAGTAACTGTATTCCACCTTCAACATATTCTTTTTCTTTCCAAATAAACATTTTTGCATCACTCTTCAGAAGATATCTGTAGTTGACAGGAACAACATAAACAACAGCATCTGAAAGAGAAACAATCATATGTAAGGGAAAACATCTGAATTAATTTCTACTGTGGACATATAGTATCCAATATACAAGATAGATAAAAAGTAGTTAAATATTTTTTTAAAAATCACTCTGACATATTTCAACTCGATGAGAATACATGGGGCGATCACAGAAAAATAAAGTTAAATATTTTTTGTTTGTTTGTCTGCAGTACTGGCGCACACTGAAATCACTGTCATTACCCCATATCACACTGCTAGAGAAGGTAAAACAAAATATCAAAGCTTGTTGGTAAACTGGAGTTTATTCAGCAATTAATTTTCAGCAGCAGTGGAAATGTTGCAGCTGTGTGTTAGGCCACTCTAGATAGCTACAGAAGTCATCTGGATTGGTGTGATACAGCTGCAACATTTCCACTACTGCTAAAAATTAAAAGCACGATTTTACTTTGGCTCCTCTGTGCAACATGCTATGGTACAGCAACACAGGATTTCAATGTGCAGCAGAACTGTACCTGCCAAACAAACTACAAATTAATTATGAAGCTTTATCTTATCAATAGACTGACTACTAATTGTATTTCATCTGTTGTATTACGGGAACCGATTTCACACTATGACACATCAGTAAGCTGCCAAAGCTTTTTGATGTCATTTAGACAAAAAGTGTCGTGATTGGGATAATGAAACTGCACAACTGTTATTAGTGGACACAAGTTCTAAGGGTGGCTGCTTAAAAAACATGAAATCACTCTAATCTCAAAGAGTTTCACAGCGTGAAACATACAAAAAATGTTGCTCAGACCTCTATTCAGGGTAGTATGAAAAGAGCATAATAATTTGATATAATTTAATACTGTGTATATAACAACTTGAGTAAACAAAATGTAGTTGTCTTTTCTTTCACACTTCCTGTCTACAAATGCCTTGGTAATCATTTCCCAGGCCATCAATTGAATCTCAGTGCACCTGTGAATCATCAGCAAGTAAAGCCCATCTAAGCCCATATGATTTCTCTTTAAAATTGCAAAAAGGTTATCAAATGAAACAAAACTTTCTGAAGGACTACAGGAGTGGAGCCACTTCATTCTGATAACTATGGTGTGAGTGTTCCTACAAATTGTGTTGAGAACATCCTCTTTGAAAACAGAAATTAACGGACTGTGTTGGTGTAGAAGCAAAACTTTAACAAAGGCACTCGAATTGTAGCTCATACTGGAAAATAAAACTACTGTCAACAAACTGCTCTATAATAAAAAGTTAATATTCACATTAAGTTGAATCAACAACAAAGTTTTCGAATAAAATGGCATATACACTCTTAAGAAGAAAGAAAAAGGATGTACCACAAAGAAATTATCTGAATAGAAGGGAAATCAGTAAATACGATGTGCATGTTAAGACAAACAAATGATTACAAATTCAAAATAAATAAAATAAAATAGAAATTAAATAAAAATGGATGATTTGTGCAAGAGAAGGAGCTTCATAAAATAAAGAAGTTAATACTGTGTTGGTCCACGTCTGGCCTTTACGCAAGTAGCAATTCTGCTTGGCATTGATTGATAGAGTTGTCAGCAGAAACTCCTGCTGTGTGTGGACAGACCTTATCCTGCTGAAATGTAAGCCCAGTATGGTTTGCCATGAAGGGCAACAAAATAGAGTGTATAATATCACCGAGATACCTCTCTGTTATAAAGGTGCTGCAGATGGAACCAAAGGAGTACTGCTATGGAAAGAAATGGCACCCCAGACTACCACTCCCAGTTGTTGAGCCGGATGGTGGGCACCAGTCAGGTTGTTTTCCCACCACTGTCTGGAGCCCCTCCAAACATGTCTTCGCTGGCTATCAGGGCTCAGTTCAAAGCAGGACTCATCACTGAAGACAATTCTACTCCAGTTAATGAGATTCCATGCCACAAAAACTACAACGCTTAAAATTTCACTGATAATTGTGTGTTATCAAGTGTTACTACTGAGGAGGATGCTGGCATCACAAGGTTGGAGCATGGAATGTCATATCCCTTCACTGGGTAGGTTTGAGGAGTATTTGGGGGAATGGATAGTGTGAGGTTCGATAAAGAAAACAAATACGGGTAACAAAAAAGTAATCATAATGAATAAGAACATAGGAACTCCAACGACTATGAATAACATTGTTAACACATTGTCATAGGCAAAACACACACACACACACACACACACACACACACACACACACACACACAAAGAGGATTAAAACTGGATTGTGACGGACTAGAATTCAACAGCTGAAAACAGAAAAGAAGGAAAAATAGTAGAAGAACAAGGACTAAAGGAAATGACATTTAAAGGGATAGATGTGGACTCTGACCATAATTAAGTGGTTATAAATTCTGATTACAGCCAATTAAATAGTACAATAGTAAGCAATTAAGGAGGTAGAACCTGCATAAATTGGAAGAACCAGCTGTCGTCAAAATTTTCAAAGGGAGCATTATGCAACTATTGACTGATATGTGAGAAAGGAACACAGCAGAAGACAACTTGGAAGCTTAGCGAGATGGAACAATAAAGGCAGCAGAGAATCAAACATGAAAAAAGATACAACCCAGTAAAAATTCTTCAGTAACACATGAGGTATTGAATTCAACTGACAAAAAGAGTAAACATAAAAATTCAGCAAATGGAGCACCAAAAATGAGATTAACAGAAAGTGCAAAATGGTAAAGCAGCTTCATAAATACGAAGGGGCTCAGGTCACAAGCCTTACTAAGCACAGAAGGGAAAGCTAAAAGATAGAGAGAAAATGCAGAAATACTTTACAAAGGAAACAAACTAAAAAGTACTGTAACACGGAAGATGTGTCAAAGAAATGATACACCAAGAAGAATTTGACAGAGTCCTGAAAGACGTAAGTCCAAACAAGGCACATGGAGTAGATTACATTATCTCAGAATTATTGGGGGAACCAAGGTATACGAGGCAGGTGAAATACCCCCCTTCTTAATCCTCACAGTGAATCACATCCTGACCCACAATTACTTTACTTTCAAAGGGCAAATCTGTAAACAAATCTGTCGTACTGTCATAGACACTTTCATAACACTGTCCTACACCAACTTATTTATGGCATAGCTGGAGAAATCCCTCCTATCCAGTTATCACTGATGACATTTTCATGATCTGGACTCATGGCAAGGACAACCTTTGCACTGTCCTCCAAAGTCTCTACATCTACTCCTAAATCCGCTACAACAGGTCATTCTCAGCTCAACGAGCCACCTTCCTAGAAGTTGAACTCCACCTCTCAGATGGCTCCACAAATACCTACAGTCATACTAAGCATACCAACCACCAACCGTATCTTCATTTTGACAGCTGTCACCCATCCCATGCCAAAACGTCTCTTCATTACTGCCTTGCTACCTGCATCTGCAGAGGAAATCATGAGTTTTTGAAACATACCAATAACATTCCAGAGCTTTTACTGATAGACAATATCCTATACAGGTCATTCATTAACAGATCTCCCATGCCACCTCCTCCTTAGACACTCGTAAACGTGTTAACTGGCCACTGACCAGCACTCCTCTGATCACCTGGTATCACACTGGCTGTGTATAGCTCAACTACATCCTTCATTAGGGTTTCAACAACCTCTTGTCTTGCCCTGAGATGAGGGATACCAACAACAAAATCTTATCCACATCACACAAAATAGAGTTCTGTCACCCATTCAACCTAAAGAACATCCTTGTTCATCCCTAGTCCAATACTGCACCCCATGGATCATTCCCTTGTGGTCAGCCTAAGTGCAAGACCTGCCCCATACACCCACCCACCACCTCCTACCACTGTCCAGTCACAGGCATTTCCTACCCAATAAAAAACAGGACTGAGTGTGAAAGTAGCCATGTTATGTATCAGTTATGCCACAATTACTGTACAGCATTCTATGACGGTGTGACTTTTAACTAACTGTCTGCTTGTATGAATGGCTGCCGCCAAACTATGGCTACCCACAAACTTGACCATCCAATTGCCAAACATGCTTTATTTGTGGGACATATGGATACACTCTGCCAGCACAAGTTTCTCTGAGCTGCACTGTGTGAACTGTCTTAAAGAAGATGGTGCACTCTTGAAATACCGCTGGCCCAATCCTCTGCTAAACTGTTCCCACTGCTGCAGCTTACTTTCTCCCTTCTCTCTTATGCTCTCCTATCCCCACCAGTCCTTCCCCATTCACATTGTGTACTGCCTTCTCTCACCAGTCCCCCCCCCCCCAATTGTGGGTACACTCTCTCTCTCTCTCTCCCTCCCTCCCTCCTCTTTCACCTGTCCTTCCTTTTCCACCCTCCATCCTTCCCTGATTCCCTCCTCATCTTCACCTTGCTCTATCCCATACCTTCACCTCTACCCTATGCCTGTCTCTAAATCTCTTAATTGTTCTAGCCTCTGAACTCATTTCATCTTCTTGTGCAGATGTTGAATCATCTGTTGAAAGACATGCCTCACACTACTCTGATACCCATCCTTGCCTTGTGTGTATGATTGACTGGGTGTCTGTGTGTGCAAACATGTGTAGTTTTACTAGAAAAAGGACAAGAGCACAAAAGATAACGTAAATACCATTTTCTGTTACCTATACCTATGCACCACATATATCAGTCCACTATATGTGAGTGGTTGTCTTTCCCTTATTTTTATGGATTGTTCCACCCAGGAATTTCTATTACTGTTCTTGTTTAAATACATTCAAAACATTTTTTAAGGAAAAAATATGGCCCAATTACATTTTCAACATTGTTTCTACACCTATTACCACCTCAGTGCCTCTACTATACGGCAAGTGATCATCTTTATTCCTTTCATTATTTATACTCTGCTGAGGACTTTCCAAACTGATTAGTAATATCTTTATATGTAAAGAAATCTTTCCAGAAACCAAGCACAAACATGTCTGTCAGACTTACTGCAAGCTCAGTCCTCAGAAACATTTCAAAACACTGAAAATAATGGAATGAGGAGGCTGCTACACACATTGTGGGAGCTGTATGGAATGAATTGGTCAGCTTTTTTGGTTAGAGGCTATAAGAGAAACCCAAATAGGGGTACAGTCTGAAAGGGAGCAAGTCAAACACAGAACAATGGTACACCTAAGAAACATTGGTACTAGGCACTGCCTGACAAAAAAAGTGAAGCACCCAGAAGACACAGCTGGATGGCAACGTAATTTCGAACACATACACACCATTGGTGTATGTGTGTGTGTGTGTGTGTGTGTGTGTGTGTGTGTGTGTGAGGGCGCGCGCGCACGCGCGCACCCAATGGCAAGGTCATCAGCACCCTTTCACTTATGGAAACAAACGAATGTGAAGATGAACTAAAAGTGTTGTACACGCATGCACTTGAAATGACCACATAGTCACCTGGTATCACATGCACTAAAACCAATTAGGAGATAAGAGAGCTAATTAAGACATGTAACACATGGAGAAAACAAAACACAGAAGAACTAAACGAAAAGCACAGGGAAATGTAATTGGATGATCACTTACAAAAAACTAGGGTGAGCCAGCCACCCTTTGACACATTAAGAACATCTCCCTAAAATCTTGTTAAAAACATTGGACAATTCACAAAACTATAAAACCCTAACCACATTCATTTGATCATTATATAAAATACACAGCAGATCCGCTGGCAAATTTGTCACAGTCCGCTGGTTGGCAAAATAAAATGCAGTCCAATAAAATGTAGCACACCATGATCTGCAAGCCACAAGTACCACACATTAGAGGATCCTCTCACCGGAGTACGAATCCATATTTTATGGGGCAGTGGCCTACGCGAAGACGAATAAGAAGGACCTCGTCCCACCAACATAGGTGAAACAAAGTGCTCCACGGCTGAGTTGTGGGCATGATGATACGGAGCCAGCCACTCATCTCTCCGTTGACGCATGACTTTGTACCTCAACAGCAAAGTGATAGCATGCAGACGGATAGTACACCGAAATACCAGAGGATCACGACATGCCTCCTCGGCTGCTCGATCTGCCTTTTCATTCCCCGTAGTTCCAATATGCCCAGGCACCCAGCAGAAAGACACCTCCTTCCCCAGTCAATGTAGTTGTACAAGGGCATCCTGGATTTCTGGGTTACTGTATCTGCTGGGTACAAACACTGGAGAGAGTAAAGGGAGCTCAGAGAATCTGAGTAGATGAGAAATACAACACTGCGAGAACGTCTCATCTGCACCAGTGCTCACAAGATTGCATACAATTCTGCATCGAAGACGGTAAATTCTCCTACCTTCCAAACTTCACAGGAGCTCTCCTGTGAAGTTTGGAAGGTAGGAGATGAGCTACTGGCAGAAGTAAAGCTGTGAGGACGGGGCATGAGTCATGCTTGGGTAGCTCAGATGGTAGAGCACTTGCCCGCAAAAGGCAAAGGTCCTGAGTTCGAGTCTCAGTCTGGCACACAGTTTTAATCTGCCAGGAAGTTTCATATCAGTGCACACTCCACTGCAGAGTGAAAATATCATTCTAGTATCGTATTCCTTACTTATATTGAAGAATATGCCAATACGGTGATGCTTGTGGGGGAAAACCTGCAAATAGCTGCCTCTAGCAGGGTCAGATTGCCAATAGTGGACCAAAATCTTCAGAATCCACACTGAGAGCAGCTAAGGAGTTGCCTGGTCTCAAACAACCAGACCAGATGATGGTTAACCATTCACACCAGGGTCTATCTTACACAGCTCATTAAGGTGATACTTCGATGACTACTGGGACATGTGCAGCCCCTTCCTGGTTTGAGGAGAGGGATCAGAATTGCCTACCTCCACGAGTTGGGGAAGTTGCCTGTCTGCCATATTAGATTAAAACATTCAAGAAGGATTTCCTTTGATGCCACTGGCAAATGGTGAAGCATGCATACCGGATTTGGTCGGGACCAGGTGCAGTGTCACAGATCTCAGTGCTGATTCAAGCTCCCACATGCAGAAAGGGGACATGTAGGCCTCAGAACTGTTGGAACTGAAGTTCAACTTTTTCCTCTCTACAGTCGCATGATAGTGACAGAAAGCTGGATCCTGGCCTGCGTTGGCAGTAGTTTGTGCAAAATGTTCGGCCAGCTTCTGAGCAATGTCTCTGGGTGTTGTTTGGAGGCACCCCTGTTTCAGCACTGCTGCTACTGGTAAATGGTTGCGTTTACCAGAAATCCTCTGGACAGCTTCCCAAACTTTTATAGAAGAAGTGGAATGATTGATGGAGTCCAGGAACGCTTGGCCTTTTTTTACTCTCCCAAGTGACACGTCGAGCCTTGGCCCTCATGACCTGAAAGGCCCTAAGGTTGTCCGCTGTCAGTCGGCATTTAAAATGTCGAAGAGCCGCATGCCTTTCCCAGATCATGGAACTGCACTCCATCAAGGTACTGGTTGTTTCCTAAGATGGCCTGAGGACTGTGGGTTGGAGAGGTCAATGGCACAATGGATCACTCGTGTGATGTGGTCCACCCATCCTGGGACGCTGTCACAGTGTTCGAACACAGCCAGCTGGCTGAAAAGTGTCCAGTTAGCCCTGCTGACCACCAATTTTGGGGGCTTAACTTCAGGTGGTGAGCCATTTAATAGGTGAAGGCAGACTGGGAAGTGGTCACTGGAATGAAGGTCGTCAATGACCTCCCACCAAACAGAGTCAGTGTGGGTGGGAAAACAAAAAGAGAGGTTGATGGCTGAGAATGACCCAGTAGTGGTGGAGAAATGTGTCCGAGTACCCATGTTGAGACATGAGGCCCTCCAAAACCTGACCCCAAGAGCAAGTATTGTCGAGCCCCACAGGACACGATGAGCACTGAAGTCTCCCAGGCGGAGGAATGGTCGTAGGAGTTGTGCAATAAGATCCGTGAGAGCCTCAGAGTCTAGTGCATCTTGCGGAGGGGAATACAGTGAGCAAACAATGATCCTTCAACACACATTAATTTGAACTGAAACTGCTTGCAGGTCAGCAGCCAAGGGGAGAGCAGAGGAGTGGTCCCCATTAGTGACAAACACTACGACACCTCCCTAGGCCCTTTTCCCCCAATAGGTCATCCTTGCAGTATAGCATATAGCCCTGTAGCACAAGGACATCTGTATCTTTAAAGGGCTAGGGGGTGGAAGTGCACTACTGACTACTGCAATGATGTAGCCGACACGTGCACAGCTGCGTTTCACAGTTCTTTACTTTCACTGTTCACAACCACCTCCCCCCAAAATTACACAGTTATATGTCCAGTGCACTACTGTTTAACTTTCGATAAGCCTCATTAACAGGTTGCAGGAAAACATCCACATACTGCTACAATAGTTCACTGTTGAATATCTACGAGCAGTAAGAAACATAACCACATAATTCACAGTTCTTTCTGAATAATCAGGTACGTACGGAACAGACACTGTCATTGTTTTACCACATGGCTTAATTGTGTTACACTTATTTCACAGTTAAGTTGATGGATATTGTTGTTCTAACCAACACAGATTTCTCATCTGAATCTCTGCCATGGACTTACTATCTTGGGACCAAAAATCGGGCCCTTATATATCCTCACAATAATAGACACTGAAACTACACATTTTCGACATTTAATTTACAGAAATTACAACTGAAACTTATGTCATTCGATTAACTGAACACATTGAAAAAATTGGTTCTTTTTAACAGTTTCTTCTAGTACAAGAGTTAGGCCCAATTATTTGTTTAAATGATGAAATAACAGATATCATTATGCAAACAATACTTCAGACAAACTGTTAATTACTTTGGAATTAATGAAGGGCTGGCTTTGCTAACATGTTCTCGAACAGAGCCAAATAGATCCTTTATGAATACTATTAGTTGTTCCTCCAAATATTTATAATTAGTACAGAATTTATATTTGTTTATAAGTCAACAATAGAATTTACGTTATGAAACAATTCTGATTTCACCCTATAATGAAAGGTACTAACTAGGAATAGTCTACATAAATTAGAAAATCAATTACATACATAAAATTAAGCATGAAATTAGAACTGGTGCTATATTCTTTAGAGCTGAGGGCCAACCTCTCTCAGTTATGAAAATGCAGATTATACTCACGTATGTTAATGGTAATTAGTCGAGAAAAAAAATGAATTTTAAGGAAGCAGTCTGCAAAACAAGAGGGGACATAAAAAATATCCTAGCTTGCTTCGGCATAGGTTCCATCTCAGTCCCATGAGCAGCTATGGAAATAAGGGTCTACTCAGACAGAGCCCCATGTGACTGAGTAAGCCTTATACAACTGAGGTGCAAGTTCCCCATAGGTTGCCCACTAATGACTGTTCCACCTCAACAGCCATGCACCCCGTCAGCATGCAGCACATCTTGAGATTTAGGTTTTATTTATAGAGGTTTATCCCGTCCTCGTGATCCGGACGGTCAAGCCAAGATCCCTGATCCCTGAGACACACGATGTTCCACCACTGCGCAGTGGTCACTGAAGCATGCTCAGAGCTTGCGGTGACGGGGCATTGGTGGTGCTTACCAGTCCCCAGCTCAGGAACCCTGGGGTCGCCAAGCCTGTACCCAGCAAATCAATGCTGAGCCCCTGAGGGCAAAAATGCCTATGAAAGTCAGAAGAAATACATAAAAGTGAGTGATAAGACCAGCTCTAATGTACAGTTCAGAACGCTAGGCAATGCACAAATAAGGCGAACGGAAGCTCCAGGTTACAGAGACACTGGCCTGGGAAATGGGCCTCAGAACTAATCATATTTGGGGCTTGTTTAATGTAGCAAATATAGCAGAAAATATTCAAGAGAATTGCCTAAGCTCTTAAGGATATGCCATGCACTGTGAACCTAACCATGAAACACGCTATATTTGACCCCTACACACACACACACACACACACACACACACACACACACACACAACATACAGGGATTAGGACCCTACAGGACAGCATGAAAATGATGGGACTGTGCCCCAAATGTTGCAAATATACATTCAGATCCTTAACAGATAGGATTGATGGAAGACTTTGAAAAGTTTCAAAGAAGGAAAGCTCATTTTGCATTATTGGAAAACAGGGTAGGGAGTGTCACAGATATGATAAGCACGTTTGGTTGGTAATCATTAAAGCAAAGGCTTCCTTCAATGTGGCAATATATTTTTAAGAAATTCCTATCATCAACTTTCTCCTAAAAAAACCCAAAATATTATGTTGATTCGAACTTACATTGTGTGAAATGACCAACATGGAAGGAGAAGGGGGGAGGGGGGGATTGAGGCTGCTGTGAGGAAGTAAGACATGCAGGGTAAGGAAAAGGATAGGGAATTGTTCAGAAGTAGGAGAGGGGACATGAATAGCTGTCAGTAGTGGCTAAGGGTGCAGTAATTGTGCCAATGCTGACAACACTATCTCTCTCTCTCTCTCTCTCTCTCTCTCTCTCTCTCTCTCTCTCTCTCACACACACACACACACACACACACACACACACACACAGGGAAAGGTGGGCATATTGCCAGAGATGGATGCAATGGAAGGAGTAGGCAATGAATAGGGTAGGTGAACAATGTGATGGGAGGAGAGAGAGAAAAAATAATGGAAGAGAAAAAAGGGTGAATGCAATGGGGTAGGAAGAATGGGCTAAGACAGAGGTGGTAGCAGACATTTAATGCATAAAGACTGGATTGGATTGATGGACTTAAAAGGGAGCAAACTACTTCAAGCCAGGAGGAGATCTCAGTGAAAAAGAACACAGAAGTCAAATCTCGATGAACCCGATTGTTACTGAAAATCAATAAAACCAAGACATAGAAGCAAGTAGAAGTACGAGAGCTGTAAGAGGGTGAAGGTGGGAGAGTTGAAGGCAGCTGGAGCCACCTGAAACATGTTATGCAATGGGGGAGACACCCTCTGGATCCAAGCAGTGTTTCTTCAACGTCCATTACCACAAGAAACTGGCAACATAGATAAGTTGATAAAATCTCAGGAAACAGAACAATAGCAACAAGACAGTAAATCAGAGACAGATGTGAAAGAGTAAGAAGAGTTAAAAAGGCGGCAAGGGCAGGAACCAGGCTGGAATAGCGAGCAAGGACAGCCATAGGCCCACTGGGTCAAGCAGGCAATAAGACACCTCTCCAATCCCTCAAGTGGCCAATGAGGCCTGTGTGCCCTACCTTACAGACAGGAGTAGTGACCACAATCACAAATAAAATGTAAAACCAGATCAGCTACTTTGCATCGTCCACTAGCACCAGAGGCAGCTTGATAGCACGTTTAAGTAAGGTTCCAACATAATGTGGCCTAAATGCGGCAGTCCAGTAGGATGTGGGCCACTGCAGACAGGCACCATACTGACAGAAGGGTGGACGTTCATATTGTAGGATGTGGTCATGGGTCAGCCAAGTGCGGCCAATGTGAAGCTCACAGAACAGTACATTTCCTGCGGGTAGCAGCATAAAGGAAGAGAGCCACATGGTCGTGGTTCCATTTATTACTTGCAGCTTGTTTGGAGAAGACAGGGCACACCAATCTATGTTCCAAGCCTCCAGCAACCGATGGTGTGTAGTAGACTGAAGGTCTGGTTCCAGTACCCCCACCTCCAAAGTTGGCATCCTGCTAATCAACTTGGCTAACTGTTCAGCATGTTCCTTCCCTGGAATCCTAGCATAACCTGGTGCCCAGACAAGTATGACCAACTGTCCAACTTGGCTAAATGTTCAGCATGTTCCTTCCCTGGAATCCTAGCATAACCTGATGCCCAGACAAGTATGACCAACTGTCCAGCTTGATGGAAGCCAGAAAGGAGATGTTGGATAGTCATGACCAGTGAGCGATGAGCGTAGCACTGGTCATGAGTCAGGAGTCACTGCTGATCAAGAAAGTCTTGCTGAACTGAGAACGAATGTGACTGAGGACTCAAGCAGTGATCACCAGTTGTGCAGTAAATACACTGCATCTGTCTGGCAAGGAGTGTGGCTCACAGTACCTTGCACATGCACAGCAAAAGCAATTCATCCATCAGTGTATACCACTTCTCAACCGAGAAACACATCAAGCATGGCCAGGGACACACAGTGGTAAACCAAGAGGTGATAGGTCGAGACAGATCCAAGAATGAGGTACACACCATGGGGGCATATGTAACTGCTCACTGACAAGAGGCGACTTAGGGGTGGGAGGAGAGCTCGAGATCAGAGCAGAGACATCGTATGAAAACTGTGATCAAGACTCCAGTCTCACATCTCAGCTACGGGAAGTGGATTTCCCAACCTGGAAAAGGGTTCAGTAGTTTGGATGCTCGTGGGTGGATGGGGGTGGGGTGGGGGGTAGGGGGAGGGGCAGTGAATGTGTATCACATGGCTGAGCAGCAGTTGTTGGTGTCTGATCTGCAGTTGAGGAACCCATCCTCCATGAGTAGCAGGGCTGGTCCAAAAGGCACCTGTTGCAAGTTGGACCCTCTAATGGTGTACAGGTTCCAGCATCCACAATGCTGCATGTGATATCAAGCCATATGTCAGACTTCCATAAGTGAGGTGGGACAGAATCAGAGCTTTGTAAAGCCTCATATGTGTACAGTGGGCTGCACCCCAGCTGGTGTTACCGAGCCTTCAACACATTTGTTTAAGTTGGCAAAGATGGGAAAGCCACATCAACTGGGCTTTGAAGACCATTCCCTGAAAGCAATACGGCTTTAGCAAACTGAGCAATTAGTTATTGAGGCACCATTCAGGTCGTGGAGTGCCAGTGAGATAAGTGCTTGATGCATTTCTTGGTGACTGGAAACCAGAAGCCAAGGGTGAAAGCCCAGGGCTGCACCTTTCGTATGGCACCCAGCAATCAGTATTCACCAACACTCACAGTACAGGGGCAATAGTAATGCAAAAATCATCAGCCTACACGGAGGGGACACTGTAGACCCCAAAACTGCAGCTAGACCATTGATAGCCATTAGAAAAAGGAGGACCTCAATGCAGAGCCCAGCAGGAAGTACCAACTTTAACCCAGAAAGTAAGTTTTGACAAGAAGTTCCAGACCAGAATTAATAGCATGCCCAGAGATCCCACTCATGTGGGATAATGAGGATGTGATGATCCAATGTGGTGTCATAAACCTTTTGCAAGTTGAAGAAGACAGTGATAAGATTTTGGCACTGGGCAAGAGCTGACCAGATGGTAGGTTCTAGGCAGATCAAATTGTGAGTTGTAGAGGCACCTTGGTGAAAACGCCCTGGGACAAAGCCAAAAAACCATGAGATTCAAGATACCAACACAGCCACCAGTTCACCATATATTTGCACAACTTGCAAAGAAAATTAGTGAGACTAGCTGAGAAATAGCCGTCCATCTGGAGAGGGTGTTCACCCAGTCTTGGTACCAGGATGATCACGTTTTCTCACCACTGAAATGGGAACTCACCCTCACTCTACATATGGTTGAAAACGGCAAGGATGGGACATTGGCTATCCACCGATAGGTGTGGGCGTCTGGCTGTGATGTAGTTTGACCCTGTAGACATGTCAGCTTGTAGGGCTAGAGTACTGAGGGATTCCCACTCACTAAACAGAGCATTCTATGGCTCTAGATTACATGTAGTGAAATTTGCTCCACGTTCTGTCTGAGGACATGAATTCTCACACACAGAGGCTCCTGAATAATGCGGCGACATCATCTGGGTCACCGTAGACTACACCATTCAGGGAGAAATCAGGCATACTTAGCTGGCATACAGATGCAGATCAGCAGATAGCTGGGACAGGAGTGACTCAAGAGCCCCCTTCACGGTGAAAGATGCCACAGGAGGGTATTGCTTCTCTGGCTGGGGGAAGGTGATAGACATCCCAGGTGTGTGTGGTGTTGACACTCCCAAAGTGGGTGTGGCAGAAATAGTAGGAACCCTAACCATGAGGGAAGCAGGTGTAGTTGAGCAGCCCCAAGGGCCCGATGCAGAAGGAAGGCACAAAGGACAACGATACAGTCACTAGAGAGGATTACATCATTGTAGAGATAGCAAAGGTCAACTTCATACGTACAGGATGCAAACGATCGTATTTGCTTTTGTCCTCCTGATACCTAAGTCATTCAAAGAGTCTTTTATTCTATTTTCTCCTTGAAAGATGGTGCAGTCCGGTGACGAGGGGAAATGCTGCTCCCTGCAGTTGGGATAGACAGGGGAAGGGGCACAAGGAGTATTCATGTGCAACTGTCATCCACAATCTGTACAGATGGGGCTGGCATTACAATGCCAAGACATGTGCCCAAAATCCACACATTTGAAACTGCATGGGAGGAGGAAAAAACGGTTTCACATCACTTTGATACTCCATCACCTTGACCTTGCCATAAATGGCAACAAGTCACCTTCTAAGGCCATGGTGAAAAGTCTATTATTAACCATATTGTCTGTCATACTCCCTGTACACAAAGGACAAAATACTGTCACTCCAAATTGGCACATAACTTGACATCGGTCTGTAAAAGGAGGTCAGGATGGAAGATGATACTTTGTATTATATTGAGGCCGTTATTGGGGGGGGGGGGGGGGGGGGAGGGGTGTTAACAGTTGCAGGAATTTAATCCAGCTTGTCACAAGTGAGCAGTACCAGTGGAGTGTGCAGGAGATGCTGCTTTATTCAGAACTGAACAACTTTTCATTTTTGAATTCACTGGTACTTCCCCAAAATGCTCAACAAAAAGTAATGGCTTTGTGGCCTAAAACGAGTCCCCATCAGTCTTAGAGCAAACTAAGTATTCTGGGGAGTATGTCTCCCCTTGTCTTTTAGCCCTACAATTCCTCCTACGGTGTAGTCGGAGGAGGAAGCACTGTGGGGTCATATCTTTCTGCACTGTAGTAATCCTTTCCTTCTGAAGAGACAGATAAGACCATGTGGTGACTATTGGAAGGAAGGCTTATCTGCTTAATTTGTGAGCCATCAGATTTGGTGCCACTGAACAGGGGCTCTTCTCATGGGCACCACCCAGCCATAGCAGTGCAGCCTGGCTGGTTAACCATTGCCCAGAGTACCTGTGTCCCAGTTATGATGGGCACATAATCATTGGCATGCACAGGGTGTTTCTGCTCAGGTAGCAATAGTGTGATGCATGACCAGTGTGCTACCACTGTGCAGGTTCTTGACAACCACCCCCAAAATAGGATGACTACTGTGTTGGGTTTCGGATGTAGAACTTTTGAAGGAGGAGTACAAAGATGGTAAGACATAAAAGGTGGAGCGTGCACTGCATCCAGCAGTAAAGACTGTTTGAGGACGGGGTTAGACACTGCGTCCTTGGCGACCTGGGCACTAGTGATCAGAGAGCCGTCTACCACTTGGCAAGAGAAGACATCCAAATAAAAACACACGAGTTCCTCTCGACCAAACTTGGGGTCTGGACAGACAGGCAGCCTGGATAAGGTGTCCGTGTTGGCATGGCATCCAGTGGGGTGAAAATTCATGTCACAGTCGTATCTGGAGACGAACAAGGCTAGCTGCTGCAACCTGTGGGCTGTCTTATAGAGGATCTGGCCAGACAGACTGCATTATGAAACTAACAGGTTGTGGTCTGTAATCAGTTGGAATTTGGAGCCACACAAGAACGTGAAATTTGGTGACCACATACACAATGGCAAAAGCCTCTTCCTTGACATGAGAGTAGTGGACCCGTGCTAGACAGAGTTTTGGATGCAAACTCCAGTTGCTGCTCCAAGCCGTCTGCATTCTGACTGGTGAAGACTGCCCCCAAACTGTACCACAAGGCGTCTGTAGCCAAAACCAATGGTTTGTTAGGAGCAAAAGTTTAGGTACCAAGGTGGGCAATCCTTTGGTATGGAAAAGGCTTGGTCGCTTGCTGGAGACCAGACAAAGAAAGCAACCTTGTGGAGAAGAAGGTAGTGAGGGTATGTATTGGTGGACGCTCCAGGAATGAACCAGTGATAATATATCAGTTTTACCCAAGAAAGCCTACAGTTCATGCAACAATAAGGGACACAGCAAATCCATAATGGCCTAGACCAGACTTGTAAAGGCTTGGACACCCTTTTGCGATATGGCGTGCCCCAGATACTCAAGGGTGCAATGGAAAAATTTAAGACTGCTGTAGATTGCAATACAGACCCACGGCCCAAAATTTTTGGAAAAGAGCCCAGAGATTATGCAGGTGGTCATTCATGGTATGTACAATAATCACAATGTCATCCAGGTAGCTGAAACAGAAAAGTGGATGTGACATGTTCCATATAGCATTGAAAAATTGCAGGGGCACTTGCGATGCCAAACATTAACCGTTGGTACTGTTACAAGCCGAAAGGCATATTAAGAACCATGATACAGTTGAACCCTCATCCCAAGACAACTGGTGATATGCTTTGAAAAGATCATGTTTTGAGAAGAACTCACTCCTGCTAAGCATATGAACAGCTCTCCCAGGCATGACAATGGGTAGGGCTTCATCATGATAAGGGGTGTGGTCTATTTACTAGAGGAAATATGAACCACAACCCTGAGAGACGCGTGCTGGTCCATCTCCGCCTTGACTTGGAAGTGGAGGGTTATCAGAATATGCCGAGCCCGAAAAAATCTAGAACAAGCTGATTGCTTTAAGGTCTAATGCAAACACTAGGCCTTCTTCAAAAATATCCTGAAATTCAGAGCACAGAGATTCCAATGACTGATAATGGATGTCAGCAGATACCAATTCTACGGAGTCGGTGACCAAAAAGCCAAAGGTCTAAAAGGCATCAAACCCATAAAGGTTTGCTGAACTAACATAATGAACAACAATAATTGTAATAGCCCGAGTTACTGATCTATAGATAAGGTCAACAGTGAATTGACGAAGCAAGTGGATTTGCTGTTTACCATAGCCCCGTAGGCTCCTGTTTATAGGTGACAGTGGAGAAGAGCCAACGTCTGAATATGTTTGGGCATTAAGCAGGGAAACTGCCATGCTGATATCCATCTGCAAACACATCTGCCGTGAGTGAACCAAACCCTCAATAAAAATGTTGTTAAGGCTTCTGATCACGAACCAGCCGCGAGAATGACACTTCCTGCATATCCATATCCATATTCTCTGAAACTGTTTTCCGGCCATTGGTTGGCAGACTGCTACAATGTGCCTTCTCTCCGACACTTACGACAGATATCCCAATCCTGAGGACACATGTTGTGAGTAACAAGATGCACACGAGGCAACAGGGAGCAGCTGCTGGGACACTGTTTACACACTGTGCAGAAGTCACTGGAATCATCAGCTTGAACTGCCACTATGTCATCATCCCCGGTTGCAGTGGATGCAGCCGGGCCACCTTGCATGACCATGACACCGCACTATGCTTCCAGCTGCTGACCAGCGGTGTGAGAGACCTCATGTGACTCAGCAATGGACAATACCTAATCGATGGATGGATTTTCTAATTGGATAGCCCACTGCCGGACTTCCTTATCCAGGGCAGAGCAGATTATAACTTCATGAATCACAACATTCACATACAACTCTTTTGAATTGGATGTGACAAAATGGCATTGGCTACTAAGGCTTTTGAGTCGCAGCCCCGGCATGGTAAGGCTGATGGGGCTGTTTCTTCCATACATAGAATTCAACCCTAGTGGCCACAGCACGTGTGTGGTGGGGATAATAGGAACTCCGCAACATCTGAATAACAAATCTAACACTTTATTACTTCAAGGATACAGGAACATGGAGTGGCTACACTACTAGCGCGAGATACACAGGTTGAATGTCAACATATGACAGAGAGCAAGGCTGAACTGGCCCAAGTCTATAAGTCGTCACCCAGTCAGTACAGTGCACTACAGAGAGGCTACGTGCACACCCGAGAGTGGAGGCCTCTCTGCCGATGCTAGCGTCTTGTGACTTGTGGCGCACTATACAGCTGTATGCCCAGATTGCAGGTGTGGAATCTTACAAGGGTCACTACAGGAGATTGCTTAATAAAAGTTACCAATCCTTGCATGGGTTCCTTAAACAGACTGAGCAGAGTTTCTCAAACCTCTTGTTTGGCCCTGTTTACAATTCCCAAGCTGACATAAAGATTTTCACAGCATCATTGTTGCAGTGATTAAAATTTCTCATCAACTCTATTTACTGATTCTGATAAACTATATTGCTGATCCAAGAGCACCATTCACCTCAAATGAAATGACAAACACTCCCAACCCACCAGCTGTGGTCACACATGCATGCAACATGCTACACTGGTTCCAATGTTGAAACCATAAATTCTGAGATATGATCAGTTGGTTCTGATATTTTGGGAACTAACGACATGAAGTTTCCTGACAACCTTTTTCACTTGAATTGTTTTCAGATCAACTGCAATAAACTGCTCATTTTCTCTTGTACCAAAGAAAACACTGAGAAGATCCGGCAGATTCAATTTGGGGCTTCTCAATAAAAATTATTTCAATTTTATTCAAATTTTACTCACAGAATTTATGTAAATCAAAATGTGTGAGAATTTAGTTTTTTCTTTGTGTGCTACAGGCTATCTTGTGCTCCAGTGTCTCCAATCGCAGCACATGCAAATTTTTCATGACTTCCTGGAAGAAAAAAAAAAAAAAAAAAAAGTTCCACTCAGCATTTACACCAAAATCTTTGAGTTGGTAGTACAGAAATTTTTCTAATAGCTACATACTCACTGCTGAAGTATGTTATTTTCTGCAGATTTGTCCCATTTTGTTTCTGTAAATTCACTTTTTATCGAAAGGCAACTGTAACTGTATCATGTCTTGGACCGTCACTAATTATTCAAAACCTGTTACATTGTATTTGTTCATTTTTAACAAAATACATAAAAATTGAATGCACAGCAGCTGGACTATTTTTCCCAGTGAAAACCATGGAGAGCATTCCGGACAACAAAGGAGCAATTCTCTGCAAAATCTAGCACTTCATCTACTTCACCAGACAAGATTTTATTTCACAGTTTTCAGGTATTGCATTTTATTTTTTTTAAACAAAGTGGTGAATGGTGAGGTCAGAGATTTTTTATGCTATCTCAGTGAAAAAATTATCTACTGACAGTTGCTTTGTTTCAAGTGATGCATAATCTGTCTGGAGCCATTGGTTTTACTCCACAGTTTCTTCGAGATCAGTGTTGGGTTGGGTTGGGTTGGGTTGGGTTGGGCTGGGCTGGGTTGGATTGGATTGGATTGGATTGTTTGGGGGAGGAGACCAAACAGCGAGGTCATTGGTATCATAGGATTGGGGAAGGACGAGGAAGGAAATCGGCCATGCCCTTTCAAAGGAACCATCCCAGCATTTGCCTGGAGTGATTTAGGGAAATCACGGAAAACCTAAATCAGGATGGCCGGATGTGGGATTGAACCATCGTCCTCCCGAATCTGAGTCCAGTATGCTAACCACTGTGCCACCTCGCTCAGTTGATCAATGTCCTTGTACAGATTAGTGAGGTGTGATTCAGCTGCTTTCTTCCAGGGCAACTCACACTGACACAGCATGCAAGTCTTTGATTCCATACCGAAAACTGCTAAATACATCAAAAATTTATAGTCCTGGTCAACGATGGAGCTAGCAAGCATCAATTTGACTTTCTAGTGAATTGTACGCGCGCGCGCTAGCCCCCCCCCCCCCCCCCCCCCCCACACACACACACACACACACACACACACACACACACACACACACACACACACACACACACACACGAAATTTGTTTCAAATTGCATAGTAATAGTTGTTTTTATTGCTGAACTTTTATTCCATCAGTTCTGACAGAAAAATAATCCTTTACGCCAGAGTTGAGCCTACTGAACTACTTGTTGTTGTTGTTGTTGTTGTTGTTGTTGTTGTCTTCAGTCCAAAGACTGTTTTGATGCAGTAGTACCCATGTGGATGACCTCACACTTTTCTTTGTTTAGTGCCAATTGCCACTTTTCTCACCATACAGAAATTCTCTCTAGATCATTTTGTAATTGGAATTGATCGTCTGATGATTTTACTAGATGGTAAATTACAGCGTCATCCGCAAACAATCTAAGATGGCTGCTCAGATTACCACCTAGATCATTTATGTAAATCAGGAACAGCAGAGGGCCTATGACACTGCCTTGTGAAATGCCAGATATCACTTCTCTTCTACTCGATGATTTACCGTCTATCACTACGAACTGTGACCTCTCTGAGAGGAAATCACGAATCCAGTCACACAACTCAGACAATACTCCACATGCACACAATTTGATTAATAGTCGCTTGCGAGGAATGGTATCAAAAGCCTTCTGGAAATCTAGGATCTAAGATCCCTTGTTGACAGCACTCATTGCTTCATGGGAATAAAGAGCTAATTGTGTTGCACAAAAACAATATTTTCTGAATCCGTGTTGGTTATGTATCACCAAGTCATTTTCTTCAAGAGGATTCATAATGTTCGAGTACAGTATATGCTCCAAACTCCTACTGCAAATAGAGGTCAGTGATATGGGTCTGTAATTCAATGGGTTACTCCTATTTCCCTTTCTTGAATATTGGTGTGACCAGTGCTACTTTCCAGTCTTTAGGAACAGACCTTTCGTCAAGTGAGCGGTTGTATATGATTGCTAAGATAGGTGCTATTGTGTGTGCATACTCTGAAAGGAACCTGATTGGTATACCATCTGGACCAGAAGACTTGCCTTTCTTACATGATTTGAGTTGTTTCGCAACACCTAACTACTTTTATGTTACTCATGCTAACAGCTGTTCTGGTTTCAAATTCTGGAATATTTACTTCGTCTTCCTTCTTGAAGGAATGATGGAAAACTGTATTTAGTAACTCCGCTTTAGTGGCACCATCACTGGTAACATTTCGATCGCTATCGCGCAGTGACAGTATTGATTGTTTTTTTGCCACTGGTGTACTTTACATACAACCAGAATTTCTTTAAGTTATCTACCATACTATGGGGACAGAAAGTAATACAGTAGAAGAAGAATGGGTAGCTTTGAGGGATGAAATAGTGAAGGCAGCAGAGGATGAAATCGGTAAAAAGACGAGGGCTAGTAGAAACCCTTGGGTAACAGAAGAAATATTGAATTTAATTGATGAAAGGAGAAAATATAAAAATGCAGTAAATGAAGCAGGCAAAAAGGAATACAAACGTCTCAAAAATGATATCAACAGGAAGTGCAAAATGGCTAAGCAGGGATGGCTAGAGGACAAATGTAAGGATGTAGCGGCTTATCTCACTAGGGGTAAGATTGATACCGCCTACAGGAAAATTAAAGAGACCTTTGGAGAAAGGAGAACCACTTGCATGAATATCAAGAGCTCAGATGGAAACCCAGTTATAAGCAAAGAAGGGAAAGCAGAAAGGTGGAAGGAGTATATAGAGGGCCTATACAAGGGCGATGTACTTGAGGACAATATTATGGAAATGGAAGAGGATGTAGATGAAATGGGAGATATGATATTGCATGAAGAGTTTGACAGAGCACTGAAAGACCTAAGTTGAAACAAGGACCCCGGAGTACACAACATTCCATTAGAACTACTGACAACCTTGGGAGAGCCAGTCCTGACAAAACTCTACCATCTGGTGAGCAAGATGTATGAGATAGGCGAAATATCCTCAGACTTCAAGAAGAATATAATAATCCCAATCCCAAAGAAAGCAGGTGTTGACAGATGTGAAAATTACTGAACTATCAGTTTAATAAGTCACAGCTGCAAAATACTAACGTGAATTCTTTACAGACGAATGGAAAAACTGATAGAAGCCGACCTCGGGGAAGATCAGTTTGGATTCCGTAGAAATGTTGGAACACGTGAGGCAATACTGACCCTACGACTTATCTTAGAAGAAAGATTAAGGAAAGGCAAACCTACGTTTCTAGCATTTGTAGAATTAGAGAAAGCTGCCCCAATCTAATTATTAGATTTGATTAGTACATTTTCTTTTATGTCAGCCTACCTACATAAATAGTTAAGTTGTGCAAATACAATGTATTTACAAAGGATATTGACATAACCCACTTATTATATTTCAAAAAAAATGTCTTCTATTGATTTCTGTTTACAACTTTCCCTATACTGATTGTGTGATATTTGTTATGGCTGTCTACTTTCATACTGATACTGCCATTAACACATTCGATTCTCACAAGAAGGTTTTCCATTCTTCTAATTTTTGAGATTGTCTCTAGTTTAACGTAGGCCTCGAGCATACAGCTAAAATGGCATACAGTTATCCACATGATGATTTTAAGTTTAGTAGGATTTGGTCCATGAAAGATCAAAAATTGTCTCTATTCAAGTGTGGGAACAGGCATGATGCTGAAAATTACCAACCCATTTCACTCCTCTCGACATTCTCTAAAGTAACTGACAGGTTAACGAAACCAGGACTCGCGAAGTACTTAGATGAACACAGCCCACTGAATAATAACCAGCATGGCTCTTTAACTAGTAGAAGTATAGAAACAGTAAGAAATTATTACACAACTAAAATAGTTAGTAATTTTGATAACAACATTACTGTTGTCTGAGTTACTTTAGAGCTCTCAAAAGCTTTTGATACGGTTAGTTATGAAATCTTTTTGGATCAAATTGGATGTAATGTGGATAAGAGGAACAGAAAATGAATGGTTCAATCATATTTGCAAACTAGATTACAGGTTGCGGAAATCATCAGTTCATGCTAATCATAAAATCAGATTAGTCTGTGACATTAAGAAATCTCTGTTCACTACAAATGACCAAGGACTTAAGTCCTTTCATTCATGATTTTGTGCCAACAGGCTGGCCCTAAATGTGAAGAAAACATGCTATAGTAAAATTTGGGAAGGCTAGTCAAAACCAAGATCTCCATCTGGTACTGGGTGGAAATGAGCCAAAGGACATGGTGCACAAAACTTAAGTATGTGTGTTGACCAAGACAAACTGAAAAGACCATGTACCTAACCTCCCAGAAACTCAGTTCTGCATGTTTTGCTTTGAGAATTATTTCTAAAGTCTGCTTAATATGTGTTGCTAGAATGGCTTATTTTGGTTACTTCTAGTCCTTGTAGCTTATGGAATAGTTTTCTGGGGTAAATTAATAGCTGATTAAATGAAATTTTTACTCTACAGTGAAGGGCTATTTGAATCTTGTCACATAGCTCAGTTTGGACTTTTTTTCCCCTCCTTGTACATATACAAATGTGGCTTGATGACGAGCTAGTGTTGGTAATCTGCTAACCAACCCCATCTATCACAGTTATAATACTCGCAACTGTTGGTCCCTCCATACTGAACAACCTGCACTCAAAGAGACATGAGTCATGTTGGTGCCGTTCTTTAAAATAATGCACTGCCAACACATACAAAGACGCTGGAGATGGAAACAGCTTTTAGATCATAGTTAAAATCACTTTTTGTTCAGAAGAGTTTCTACAATGTAAATGAATACGTTACCCTGTAGGATTCTATGTTGAGTTCCTGTGATTCTGTTAACTGCTGGTGGAGCTATAGCACTGTGTTGGTCTTTGCAAAGAATGATTCTGCTGTTGGTCTTCTGTATCCTCTGTTTTAGATGCAGCGCGACACACCTTTGCTGAGAAAATTTCTGGTGCTAACCTAATTGTGATGGTTATATTATATTCTTAGCAGGTATCATATCCTTGTGCTTTATACCTTTTAGCGGTGCTACACAATATGCTATTGTGTTTTAAATCAAAGTTTCACATTTTACAGACATTACTGATTGACTTATTGTGTATTTTGTACCTTTATGCAGTGTCATGTGATTTGTTCATATGTTTTCACTTTTTCAGAAGCAGTTTTATTTTCAAAATTTCTTTTTCATTTATTTACTTACTTATTGACTGCACATGTTGCACTCACAATCTAGATTTTTTATTCTCCATTCAAGCATGACTGAGGGAGTTTGCTACTCCAGTCTTAATGTAGTGGACTCACATTCAGAAGGACTGGAGTTTATCCTCAGTTCAGCCATTCTGACTTGGGTTTTCCATAGCGTCCCCTTGTAGCAGAGGTGAATGCTACGATGGTTCCTTTGATGAGGTCATAGTAGATTTCCTGCCATATCCTCATCTTATCCTACCTTATTTTGTAAAAATTTATATGTAAATATTTCTGTATGATGCTGACATATCCAATACTATTGTACCAAATGGTCCACGGACAAATAAATAAAATAATGAATAAATTTGTGTGTAGGTTTATTAGTAGCAAGATTAGACTGCTATTATAACTGTCCGCTTATCTAACTGATATTTAACTGTCACTTATATACTAAGAACATATACTTCGTTCCCCCCCATGAACCATGGACCTTGCCGTTGGTGGGGAGGCTTGCGTGCCTCAGCGATACAGATAGGTGCAACCACAACGGAGGGGTATCTGTTGAGAGGCCAGACAAATGTGTGGTTCCTGAAGAGGGGCAGCAGCCTTTTCAGTAGTTGCAAGGGCAACAGTCTGGATGATTGACTGATCTGGCCTTGTAACAATAACCAAAACGGCCTTGCTGTGCTGGTACTGCGAACGGCTGAAAGCAAGGGGAAACTACAGCCGTAATTTTTCCCGAGGGCATGCAGCTTTACTGTATGATTACATGATGATGGCGTCCTCTTGGGTAAAATATTCTGGAGGTAAAATAGTCCCCCATTCGGATCTCCGGGCGGGGACTACTCAAGAGGATGTCGTTATCAGGAGAAAGAAAACTGGTGTTCTACGGATCGGAGCGTGGAATGTCAGATCCCTTAATCGGGCAGGTAGGTTAGAAAATTTAAAAAGGGAAATGGATAGGTTGAAGTTAGATATAGTGGGAATTAGTGAAGTTCGGTGGCAGGAGGAACAAGACTTCTGGTCAGGTGACTACAGGGTTATAAACACAAAATCAAATAGGGGGAATGCAGGAGTAGGTTTAATAATGAATAGGAAAATAGGAATGCGGGTAAGCTACTACAAACAGCATAGTGAACGCATTATTGTGGCCAAGATAGATACGAAGCCCACACCTACTACAGTAGTACAAGTTTATATGCCAACTAGCTCTGCAGATGACGAAGAAATTGAAGAAATGTATGATGAAATAAAAGAAATTATTCAGATTGTGAAGGGAGACGAAAATTTAATAGTCATGGGTGACTGGAATTCGAGTGTAGGAAAAGGGAGAGAAGGAAACATAGTAGGTGAATATGGATTGGGGGACAGAAATGAAAGAGGAAGCCGCCTGGTAGAATTTTGCACAGAGCACAACATAATCATAACTAACACTTGGTTTAAGAATCATGAAAGAAGGTTGTATACATGGAAGAACCCTGGAGATACTTAAAGGTATCAGATAGATTATATAATAGTAAGACAGAGATTTAGGAACCAGGTTTTAAATTGTAAGACATTTCCAGGGGCAGATGTGGACTCTGACCACAATCTATTGGTTATGACCTGTAGATTAAAACTGAAGAAACTGCAAAAAGGTGGGAATTTAAGGAGATGGGACCTGGATAAACTAAAAGAACCAGAGGTTGTACAGAGATTCAGGGAGAGCATAAGGGAGCAATTGACAGGAATGGGGGAAATAAATACAGTAGAAGAAGAATGGGTAGCTTTGAGGGATGAAGTAGTGAAGGCAGCAGAGGATCAAGTAGGTAAAAAGACGAGGGCTAGTAGAAATCCTTGGGTAACAGAAAATATATTGAATTTAATTGATGAAAGGAGAAAATATAAAAATGCAGTAAGTGAAACAGGCAAAAAGGAATACAAACGTCTCAAAAATGAGATCGACAGGAAGTGCAAAATGGCTAAGCAGGGATGGCTAGAGGACAAATGTAAGGATGTAGAGGCCTATCTCACTAGGGGTAAGATAGATACCGCCTACAGGAAAATTAAAGAGACCTTTGGAGATAAGAGAAGTCTTGTATGAATATCAAGAGCTCAGATGGAAACCCAGTGCTAAGCAAAGAAGGGAAAGCAGAAAGGTGGAAGGAGTATATAGAGGGTCTATACAAGGGCGATGTACTTGAGGACAATATTATGGAAATGGAAGAGGATGTAGATGAAGATGAAATGGGAGATACGATACTGCATGAAGAGTTTGACAGAGCACTGAAAGACCTGAGTCGAAACAAGGCCCCCGGAGTAGACAATATTCCAGTGGAACTACTGACGGCCGTGGGAGAGCCAGTCCTGACAAAACTGTACCATCTGGTGAGCAAGATATATGAAACAGGCGAAATACCCTCAGACTTCAAGAAGAATATAATAATTCCAATCCCAAAGAAAGCAGGTGTTGACAGATGTGAAAATTACCGAACTATCAGCTTAATAAGTCACAGCTGCAAAATACTAACACGAATTCTTTACAGACGAATGGAAAAACTAGTAGAAGCCAACCTCGGGGAAGATCAGTTTGGATTCCGTAGAAACACTGGAACACGTGAGGCAATACTGACCTTACGACTTATCTTAGAAGAAAGATTAAGGAAAGGTAAACCTACGTTTCTAGCATTTGTAGACTTAGAGAAAGCTTTTGACAATGTTGACTGGAATACTCTCTTTCAAATTCTAAAGGTGGCAGGGGTAAAATACAGGGAGCGAAAGGCTATTTACAATTTGTACAGAAACCAGATGGCAGTTATAAGAGTCGAGGGACATGAAAGGGAAGCAGTGGTTGGGAAGGGAGTAAGACAGGGTTGTAGCCTCTCCCCGATGTTGTTCAATCTGTATATTGAGCAAGCAGTAAAGGAAACAAAAGAAAAATTCGGAGTAGGTATTAAAATTCATGGAGAAGAAATAAAAACTTTGAGGTTCGCCGATGACATTGTAATTCTGTCAGAGACAGCAAAGGACTTGGAAGAGCAGTTGAATGGAATGGACAGTGTCTTGAAAGGAGGATATAAGATGAACATCAACAAAAGCAAAACAAGGATAATGGAATGTAGTCTAAGTCGGGTGGTGCTGAGGGAATTAGATTAGGAAATGAGGCACTTAAAGTAGTAAAGGAGTTTTGCTATTTGGGGAGCAAAATAACTGATGATGGTCGAAGTAGAGAGGATATAAAATGTAGACTGGCAATGGCAAGGAAAGCGTTTCTGAAGAAGAGAAATTTGTTAACATCCAGTATTGATTTAAGTGTCAGGAAGTAATTTCTGAAAGTATTCGTATGGAGTGTAGCCATGTATGGAAGTGAAACATGGACGATAAATAGTTTAGACAAGAAGAGAATAGAAGCTTTCGAAATGTGGTGCTACAGAAGAATGCTGAAGATTAGATGGGTAGATCATGTAACTAATGAGGAAGTATTGAATAGGATTGGGGAGAAGAGAAGTTTGTGGCACAACTTGACCAGAAGAAGGGATCGGTTGGTAGGGCATGTTCTGAGGCATCAAGGGATCACCAATTTAGTATTGGAGGGCAGCGTGGAGGGTAAAAATCGTAGAGGGAGACCACGAGATGAATACACTAAGCAGATTCAGAAGGATGTAGGTTGCAGTAGGTACTGGGAGATGAAAAAGCTTGCACAGGATAGAGCGGCATGGAGAGCTGCATCAAACCAGTCTCAGGACTGAAGACCACAACAACAACACATACTTCGTTATTGGCTTACCCATATTTGGAGACTTGTTTTTACAGTTCTTATTATCCTCCATATTACATGAGAAACATAGCTTGTGGATTATCCGTACATATTGGCATTTTTGAGACTTACTCGGATATCATCGATGACAAATATGCTCTAATGTATCCAGTTTGTACCTTTACGTCATGCAAGTCTTGTTAGTAATACTGCTGCTAATTTTGTTGTTTAGGGCCTCATGGTGGCGTATTATATCACTGAAAAAGTAGTGTGGAAAATAAATTGTAGATGAAATTACAGCTGACTGTTCTTGATACTTTCTCCATGTTCACATGCAGGTGCCATCTCAGTTTATTATCCATCTAGATGCCTAAGAATTTCGTACACAGAGCCTCACTCAGAGTGTGCCAATTGACCTCTACTTCTGTTGTCTGCAAATCAGTTTTATTTGCTTGAAATTGCATTATACCAATCTTTGTAAGATCAGATGTTAAATTTTAAGACAAATATTGACATTTCAAAAGTGTTCTTCAATGTCTCAAGTAAGTTATTTACACAGGCCAAGAACAGGAGGAGCCAATTGCCAAATATTGTGGAAAAACAATATTTAAAGATGTCCACTTTGAATTCAGTCTTATTTCTATTGTAGCACTTGTCAATGTGACCCTCTGTTTTGTATTGTTAATACATAACTCCACCATTTAATGCCGTATCATTTTAGTTTCCCTAATGGAATTTATGATCTACATAATCACAGAATTTGGTAAGATCACATAAAATGGCAACAGCACAGCTTTTCTTGTTTTATTAAACTAGAACTGAGTTTTTGTGGATATCTACTAGTTCCTCTGTATAGAAGCTGTTATAGAAGCTGAACTGAGCTGCTGTTGACAGATTGTCAGAGAAGTGGTTCAATGCTCTGTTGTGATACCTTCTCAAAGCTGTTAGATTGCATGGAAAGGAGAGAGATGGGTCTATAACAAGAGGTCACTTGTTTATCTCCACTTTTATAAATGAGTGTACTACCACATACTTCAATATTTCAAGACCTATACCTTGACCCACCATCTGGTTGCAAAGGTAACTCAGACAAGGCATTAACAAGTTGGCACAAGACAGTGCCATCTCTGGCAGTCAGTAATTTTACTCCTGATGACAATGGTAGAACTAGCCACAAAAACTCGAGAATTTTATTGGAATTGATATGGCTTCAAAACTGAGAAGATTTTTATCTTGGCACAAGACATTAGTACTTTCTCTGAAATAGAAATTTAAGAGTTAGCCTATTGCTTTTCAGTGACCTAATGATTCTTGTGACTTCTATAATATATGATTTGTCAAAACTGCTGTTTGATGGTGCATTCAATGCCTAACCAAGTCCAATAAATCTGCTTTCTATGTTCACACCCCTCCCCCCCCATGTTATCAGCTACTATAGGAACAATTCACTGAATATGGTAGCCAATAATTTGAATTTAATATCATCTCTCACAATGCTAATGTTAGAAAGAAGAGTTTAACAGAGTTTGTTCCATTCTTAATCATGTTCCAAAGCACTTCACATATACAAATTTCAGGACATCATTTCAGCAGTGAAATAGGAATGCTGAATGTGTGTGGCTATAACTTCTACTTCAATGCAGCACAGATATGGAGGAAGTAGAGATTAAGACACAAAGGAATTACGACATGTAGCTGCTAGTGGACACTGATTTATGCCAATGGAGAAAGTTTAAAATTTATGCCACACCGGTATTTGAACCCAGGCCTCCTGCTTAATAGGCAGATGCTCTGACCACTTTTTTTTTATGTACATAATTTTCAACTGACATTTAAAAGTAATAAAACAAACTAAAATTAATTACAGGTTCCTTGGAATTTTAGAAAAAATCCAAGTCTAAACCAGATAGTGATGTTCGTCACTTGATCGTATTTGTTTTTCAAAGATCAAATTGTCTCTCATTTCTTCATGTTCTGAATCGCATCATCGAAAATGGAGTTCACATGACCACTGAGCCATCTGGACACAGTGGTCATTGCAACTGCACAGACTTCCCTAGCATGCCTCTCGTCAGACCCAAATTCTCAACTTACCTGCAAACTACTGATGTAGTGCTCCTGCCCATTATCCTCATTATTCGTAGCGTTTTGCCAAATCCCATAAGAATTCGAATGTGGTGTGAATCTGCACTGACGAGATCATTGGCCAATCTCCCGTTAATTGTATATGTAGAGTCTGCTCTTTTGGACATGTCAGAAAGAACACACACCATTTTGATCATACAGCCACTATCAGTCAAGATACAAAGGAATTATGAAATGTAGCTGCTAGTGGGCACTGATTTACATTAATGGGGAAATTTGAAACACTCCTGCACTGTGCTGATGTTTATCGAACAATTCTTTATTTTTTAATTCTTATATTCCATGTAGGGCTATCTTGCAGTTATACCTGAAATAAGCTTTGAAAAATGTGTTCCGACTCTACCTACATCAAGTGAATCGCTCACTAAATGGATACAAAGGATTTGAAACAAATAGCAAAGAAGGAATACAAATATAGAAACACTGAAATTCTGAGCTCCTGTAATGGGCATTTTGAAACCACAGTGCTAGAAATTCATGGAGAGATCACAGTAATGCATAGAGTTTGCTGGTAATTTAACATTATTCATTAAAATGTGTGATGAACTTTTTTAAAAATTTTATATCCTACATAATAAAATAAACCATGTGGAGATTTCAATTTAACTTGTGGCATCTCTGGCGCAGAGTGTCCTAACTTTGACTCTTATTTCTTTGGACTGCTTTTGTTCTACCTGCTTCTCGGAGTGTAACTTCTTGTTCTTCCACGTTTGATCGTTTTGTCTCAGTGATTAATAAATCTACTTAGTGTGTGTTATTACTGACCAACCATATGTGATAACCACAGTGGTGACCCCAACACCATCATCATCATCGTCTCATTGCAAGTTTTTTGTGCTTGTTTTCGTCATTTATGAACTTCATGTGCCAGCCCACATTGCTTCCACCCCAATGGATCTACCAGTGTCTTTCGGTGCAAGTGCCACATACCCTATTAACCATGCTTGGGAGCTTGGGACCACGAGTGGTCAAATGTATCTAATGCGACTTTGGTTAAAAGTGAACAATTACTTATGCCCGGCCATGCCGACGGCCACCTAACCTTAACCAGCTCAACATGGCCACCGTCTAGTGTGGCAGCACAACAGCCACAACATTAACAGTGCACGCCGCCTAATGACATTGTGGATGACCTTCCAGTTAAAGACATTGCGGTTTATCCTTCATCAACGCCTTTATCTTCAGAATGGTTTGACGTGCCGAAGAAGATCCAGAACCGCGAATCAAACATTTCTATGCACAGGATTGCACATTCTTGCAGTTCCCAGGTCAGCCTCCCCATGGCTGCACTTCGACCGCCTTCCGCCCACTGTTGCAACGGCCCTGGCTGTTATACCCATGCCGTGTTCTTTGTCAGGCCTGCTGTTTGGACACACCATGGCGACTTTTATGCCCACCACCTCTACACCGTGTGCTGCATGCGGCCGCCGCCCCACGCAGACCTCGGGCAATGTACCATTCACCGCTATTGCACTTCCAGTGTCTGAGGCATCCTGCTCTGATTGCACATATCTCCGACTGCTGGTGCTGCCTCAACATGTATTACCTGGCAGGTTTCCCAAGCTACCTGCTCATCCGAACCTCAACAGAAACTTGCACAAGTATTAGACAGCAAAAGCACTACTCATCAAGTGCTTTTGTCGCCCTCCAGCGGAGACCATCCACCACATTATTCACAACGAGCTTCTCAACAACCGCACTCCTTCCCAGCTTTGGCGGCAGCTATGTGTATTAACTGACGATCAAGCCTTACCTGATGTCGCATTTTGGACCCTGTGGATGGTAAAAAAGCCTTCAGATCTGCAAATCCATCTACTGTCTCACGTCACCGATCTACTTGAGGTTTGTTTATGCATGGCAGATCGGGCTTACACTATCATTTGTCACCGACACAGCCTGTCATGGATGACATCTCCATCACCCTCAGGTGGCACACCTGTACCTTCGGTTCTGCGCCCTGCCGGCAGAGACCAGCGCACTCGCATTAGGGCCTCAGCTGCCAGTCAAGAGCTGCCACCTAGCAGTCTAGAGAAGGTACTGCCTACAGCTTCCTGACGGCTGCTGACCTCGCTTGAGCAGCAACCCGATTGGTTACCGGCCCCAAGGCAATCAGCTGTGGCCCCCTCTCACTCCGCACTGCCCTGCTTACTGGCCTATCCGCTGTGCTGGTTCCATGCTACTTGCGGGGATGCCACCCGCAACTTTTGTGCGCCTTGCGCGATACCCAAACAATTCTGGCGGGCATGTTTAGGTGCCACATCCCGCCATGTTCCTTCACGGCGCCTACTGTCCGACACTGCACCACTCGCTTCAGTGACGCGATGTCTCTATGCCACAGACACATCATCAGGCATTCGCTTTCTCGTCAACAGTTAGCGTTATGCCGGCCAAGCATGCTGGTGACACTTTAACCTACTACCTTCTCCTTGATCGCTGATAATCATTCTCCTATTGCAGTCCATGGCTCCATCATAATGTCGCTTCCCCTATCACCTGTCCAAACCTTCCCTTGGACTTTCCATGCTGCTGATGTGGATGAACCTGTGATCGGGCTTGGATTTTCTACATTGTTATGACCTTTCACCAGACCTGCAAGCCACCATCTGACTCTACTGTTCCGTGCTCGCGTGAGTTCAGGACGACTTTGCTCTTTGCCTCCTTGGCTACGCTTTCCACATGTGCATCCCTGCTTAAGCACATTACTGCACGGTTCACTGACCTGTCAGACGTGCGCTCACAAATCAACAAACTCCGCATCCAGAATGCTGCTTTATGCACCCGCATTGCCTCTACCTCTGCTGAGTTGTCAATACATCGTCTATCTGCAGAACTGCAACGAGGCAACCCAACATACGCCTCTACCACGCCTTCTCACCAACCTGCTCCTGTGTCTAGCATTCAACCGCTTGCTGTTGTTTTCGCATCGCTGCGGGCGAATCTCCAAGATGCACCTGCATGCGCCCCTCCTGATTCTTCGCACCGGGTCACTCCTTCACCATGCCTTCCATCATCTACTAGAGCCAATGCCCCACCTATGCCGCCTCGGTTTACCAAGGTCAGTGAAGCAACTTTGCCTGCGGATCTCTTCTTGACCCCTCTTGCTGACCACCCTTCGCGAGTATCGGCCATCAGTAATGGCACTTTTTGTAGGATTTTGCACCAACAACGGTCCACCTGTTATAAGCCCAGGCGCCTTAACACTTCCAAACTTCTGCGCGCCAAGGCAATCATTCAGGATCTGTTGGTTTTGGGCGTCCTCCACCCCTCCGATAGCAACTGGTCTTCAGCCATTCACCTTGTTCCTAAAAACGACGGCACCTTACGCATGTGCAGGGACTACAGGTCCCTTAACACTTGCATCACTATTGATATCTACCCAATTCCTCATATACAGGATTTCACGCAATTACTATATGGTTTTAATTTTTTTCTCTGTTGCAGATTGTTCCAAGGCATATCATCAGATCCCTGTGCATGCACCAGGCATTCCTAAGACGGCTATCATCACACCCTTCGGCCTATTTGAATATTGTTACACACCTTATGGATTGAAAAATGCTGCGCAAACATGGCAGCAGTTCATTGACCCCATTCTGCTCCCTTTGCCATTTGCTTACGCTTACTTAGATGATACAGTGATCTTTTCTTCCTCCGCTGAGGAGTATCAAGTTCACCTTGATGCCATTCATTCGGTCCTTACTGCCAACCGTGTCGTGATCAACCATGGTAAATCTCTACTGTGTTCCACATCAGTGACCTTCCTAGGCCATACCGTCTCCGCCGACGGCCTCTGACCGATAAGTTCTCATGCCGAAATCATACTTGATATCCCTCTCCCCAAGGATTAAGCCCAGCTCCGTCATTTTCTGAGTATCGCTAATTTTTATTGCCACCATATTCCTCAGGGTGCCTCCAACCAACTGGCCCTCACCAATGCCCTCTTTGGCAAGAACACCACTGGGAAATGGAAGTTGGAGTGGACCAAACCCATGCTCGATGCATTTTGTAACCTTAAAACTGTCATCGCCAATGCCGTCACACTCGCCCACCATAATCCTGAGGCCCATGTCTCAATCGCTACAGATGCCAGTGACTCAGCTGTGGGCGCTGTTTTACACCAGCACACCGGTGATTCCACCCAATCCCTCCACTTCTTTTCCAAGAAACTAACTAAGAGCCAGTGTAAATGGTCAGCTTTTGACCATGAGTTCCTCGCAGTGTACGAGGCAATTTTCCACAGTGACCTGAAGGGGCGACCTATCTTGATCTACAGGGTGGAAAGTATTTAAACCGACAAACTCTGGGAGGTTGTAGGGGACATCAAAACAAATATTTTTCCCTAATGTCATTTTCTCATATGAGGATTCTTTAAACCAATGGAGGCTGTATTACGATCTTCAGTTGTAGGCAACTGCTGTCCACCAGTGTAGTACTGCATTGTCTCTGTTTATTAATGGAGTGATTCACCTGGAGTTAGTACACTGATATGGTTGGTGCATACTACGTAGCGCACTACAACAGATAAGCTACACAACGGGTTTATCAACAACAATATCCTAATCCCCGTATCCCGCATCATACGACCTTTGCTGCTGTGTACCAACAGCTGTGTGAGACTGGGTCATTTAGAAGATTACCTGGAAAGGGACGCCGTCACATGATAAGAACGCTGCAATATGAGGAAGCTGTCTTGCAGCATGTGGAGCGGGATCCTTCCATCAGCACTCGTGCAATTGCACGTAACGTGGGGACGAATCAGACAAATGTAAGAACAGTCCTTCGAGAGCAATTGTTATGTCCATTTCACTTACAGCGTGTCCACAACCTGGAACCAGCTGATTATCCACCCAGAGCACAGTTCTCGCAGTGGTACCTGGAACAGTGTGAGATGCATCCTATATTTCCATTCTCTGTGTTGTTTACCGATGAAGCAACGTTCGGGCGTGATGGAGTCTTCAACATGCACAATTCGCATGTTTGGAGTGAGGATAATCCATATGCCACAGTTACTAAAGTGCGCGTCATTTACGACAGCGGCCGAGTTTAGGTTAGTTCTGCGCATCTGACATCACAAAACACAGTCAGCCAATGAACAGAGAACGACGTTGACAGAGCTCGACTGCAGTGCAGAGCACGGACGAGTGTCTTCAGTTTTAGAAACGTTCAGTCATAAATAAAGTAATTGAACAAAAGCAATGTCTTGATAGCAGACTTTCTTTTATAGAAAGTTTGGAAAAAGCATTCTTTATACAAATTACTTCACATTCTATTAATTAATTAAACCAAACAAGCAATAAGCCTCCTAATTCAGGCAATAGCAAGGGAAGGTGTTTGTATCATTCTCACTAACGGCTTTTTCGCAATAAAGAACAGCGGTAATTGCTTATTTCCTATTGTACTTCAACGACACGTGAGTAATTCATAGTCATACCGACAGTGTTTGTCGGTATTTTGCATGATATTTTAAAGTCCTCCGGTAGATCAATTGAATGACGAGCTGGGTTAGCGTAATGGTTAAAGTGTTTCGCTGCTAACCGAAAGGTTCTGAGTTGAAACCTTGTTTGGTGCCTAATATTTTCTTTATTTAAAAACAATATCGAAGTGTCTTACTTCATGAATTTTATTCATTTGAATGTAATTTTTTGAAATTTCTAGTGGCAACTAAAATCAACCATACGGAAAGTATACGCTATGGACTTTTACCTCTGAAAATTCTTCAAAATTTCAAGCAATGGTTTACTACATCTAATGCTATACAAGAACTGCGTTGAACATCGAAACAAAATTAAGTCATTTATGGGGGGAGGAAGGTATCAGTCAAGAAGATGTGTAAAAATCAAATTTTTGGGCAAAATAGTTTTTGTGAAATCAAATGATAATGTGTGTCAAAGCAGTCGAAACACCATATTGTCTGCACAGGCGAGCAGTGCAGTCATGAGAAAATCGGGCACAGCACGGAATGCGGGGAGCACGTCTCTGTAGCAGTGAAAGGGTTAATGCGGCCGTGGTGGCTTTTATTTCATAAACTGTGCGCTCCTCCCTAAACATAAGTTTGCGAACTATACTATGGCGCTGCTTCTCTTGGTGCGTGCAACTGGCAACGCAACAATCTCCCTCGTCTGGGAGGGCATGCGCGAACCGCCAAGATAAAAGAATTGAACTATAGTGCTCATCAAGTGCGGTTCTTCATTAATGTGTGGGTCGGTGTTGTTGGGGACTGTTTAATTGGGCCGTATCTGCTACCTAGGCCATTAAATGGCAGGCACTATTACAATTTTCTCGCCAGAGCATTGCCGAAATTTGTGGAAGACGTCCCACTCCCTACAAGACAACGCATGTGGTTCAAACATGACAGAGCACCGGCACATTTCAGTCATCGTGTACATCAATTCCTGGACCGACGGTTCCCAGAAATGTGGATTGGCAGAGGTGGTCCTGTACCAAGGCCTGCTCGATCCCCAGATATGTCCTCTCTTGAACTTTTTTTGTGTGGGGAGAGAAGCACAACATTGTTTACGCAAACTCCTGTTGCATCAGAAGAGGATCTGGTTGCCCGTGTCAGAACATGATCCGACAGTGTAACCTTTTTTTACATGTCAATGGAGGCATTTTTGAAAATCTACTGTAACTGAAATTGGGTTGTGTTAATGTGTTGTCTCTTGGTCATAAAAAAAATAGAAAAGTGACTGTTGGTTTAATTAATTTGCTTCCCGTGAAATCTCCCTCTACTGGTTTAAATACTCCTCATAGGAAAAAATTACATTAGGGAAAAATATTTGTTTTGATGTATCCTACAACATCCCAGAGTTTGTCGGTTTAAATACTTTTCACCCTGTACACAGATCACAAGCCACTCGTAGATGCTACTTGTTATCCTTCCGCCAAGGTGTTTCCGCCAATGGACTACATCTGTCAACATTCTTCAGACAGGTGCTATATTCACGGTGTGGAGAACATTGTGGCGGACTACCTTTCCGGCACCTGCACCACTGAATCTGGAAGAGCTCGCCGGACTTCAGGCCAAATATGATGATATACAGCGAATAACATCAGAAGAGTCATTGCTCTCTGTTCAGCCCCACATACTACAAGGGTTGACGATCCCTGTCCTTTGTGACACCTCCACAGGCACACCCTGCCCCCTGGTCCCTACTGCCCTTTGCAATGGGGTCTTTACTGCCTTGCACAGCTTGGCCAATCGTGGAACGCAAGCTACGACACACGGCTGTTTAAGGAGCGTTTTGTCTGGCCAGGTATGAAGCACAACTGCTGCACTTAGGCCCATGCATGTGTCCCGTGCCAGCGCAGCAAGGTTGGCAGGTACGCTCAACCTCCATTGGGCAAGTCTGACATTCCAACAGGGAGTTTTCGGCACTTCCATATTGACATCATAGGTCCCCACCCTCCTTCCAAGGGTTACAGATACTTCTTATCAATCATCGACTGTGACCCACTGGGTTGAGGTGGTTCCTCTTATCAACATCATGGCTGAGGCCATAGCATGCTCTTTCATCTGGGTGTAGGTTGCTCGTTTCGGCTGTCCCCCGTCTCTCACGACCCACCAGGGATGCCAGTTTCAGTCCATCCTCTTAGCACGACTCTGCGGCGTTGCCAAATTTCACACCACGGCTTACCACCCGCAGGAGAACGACCTGGTCGAACGGTGTCACCGCACATTGAGTTTCTATACGGTGAACCCCCTCCTCTTTCCCACCGAGTTCGTGAACAATTCACTGTCAGCGACTACCGTGGATCTTCCCACTCTGGTTGACCGAGCTCATACGTACATCGCATGCCTCCGCACCCACCTATCTTCATCCACAAGGACCTCGCTTTGTGCGACTTTGTGATGCTGCAGGATGACATTGTGTGAGCAGCCTTGCAGCCGTCTTATTCGGGCCCTCACCATGTACTACATCATGGTACGAACACGTTCATCATCCATCTACATGGACGCCCACAGACTGTGTCTGTTAATCAACTGAAACCAGTGTCGTCACTCACTGACCTGCCTTCGGCCAATATTTCTCCGCCTGCGCAGCCGTTGGAACCACGGGACCCTTGCACCGCAGATCCCGACGCGCCTACTTCTCGCATCAGACGCCGCCTCCAACCGCTGCACTGGCATGAAGATTATGAATTCTTGTGATGAAGCTTTCCTCTGCCGTAGTTGCCGCTACTGGGGGTGGGGGGGGGGGGGGTTGAAAAATGTGTTCAGACTCTACCTAGGGCCTACATCAAGTGAATCGCTCACTAAGTGGATACAAAGGATTTGAAACAAGTAACTTATCAAAGAAAGGATATAAATATAGGAACACTGAAAGTTAGAGATCCTGTAATAAGCATTTTGAAACTACAGTGGTAGAAATTCATGGAAAGATCACAGTAATGCAGAGTGTTTGTTGGTAATTTAAAATTATTCATTAAAATGTGTGATGTACTTTTTAAAAAATTTTATTACCTACTTAATAAAATAAATTATGTGGAGATTTCAATTTAACTTGTGGCATCTCTGGCGCAGAGTGCCCTACCTTTGACATTTCTTTGGACTGCTTTTGTTCTAGCACCTTCTCGTCACGTAACTTGTTCTTCTGTTATGTTTGTTCATTTTGGCTCAGTGATTAACAAATGCATAATCAATACTTAGTGTGTGTTATTACTGACCAACCATACGTGATAACTACAAACTCTTTTAGAAATACCATTCTGAAGCAATACATAGGCCTTTGCCCTCATAAAATTTGTAGTAGTGTACATGTGAACTACCATACACTCAAAGTATACATCCTCACCACAAGACACAGAGAACACAATGTAATGAAACGTTTTACCTACATGTATGTAATTTTTCAGAGTACTAGGAGAAAGCACAGTATAAGGGTTCAAATCAAAATGTTGTTAAAGCTCTCAGAATTTTCCACTGGACACTGTCAATATAAACAGCACTCAAATATGAGTACAGTTATTTGGATTTTGATGTTGCACAGTGCCTCCTCTTTTCACGTCTTAGAATATTTTTTGAATAAACAAATTGAAACGTTCACCCTGCCAGTTCGTTAACTATAATACCGATTTATTTGCATACACCTTTGCATCTAGATCTATACTCTAGAAACCACTTAAGTGTACAGCAGAGGGTAGGTCTCACTGTACCATCCAAGTATGAAATGTGGGAAAAATCAGCGTTTAAATGCCTCTGTGCATGCTGCAATTATTCTAATCTTATCCTCACGATCTGTATGCGAGCAATATTTAGCAGTGTGTCAAGGGACCTATGACAGAATATAGTTAGCAGAGGTTAACTCATTCCACATTGTTGTTGTGGTCTTCAGTCCTGAGACTGGTTTGATGCAGCTCTCCATGCTACTCTATCCTGTGCAAGCTGCTTCATCTCCCAGTAACTACTGCAACCTAAATCCTTCTGAATCTGCTTAGTGTATTCATCTCTTGGTCTCCCTCATCGATTTTTACCCTCCACGCTGCCCTCCAATACTAAATTGGTGATCCCTTGATGCCTCAGAACATGTCCTACCAACCGATCCCTTCTACTAGTCAAGTTGTGCTGCAAATTTCTCTTCTCCCCAATCCTATTCAATACCTCCTAATTAGTTATGTGATTTACCCATCTAATCTTCAGCATTCACTCGTTCCACATCATTACGAAATATCGTATTCATGATCCATGGAACCAGTATTAATCTAATCTAACTCAGCTGAAAATTTATTGTAGAATCTGATAGGTCAAGGAGCTTCCTTCAGTTTTAATGACTTCAGTCATTCTCAATGCCACTAACACAAATATCTCTTACTAATCTCTTCAGTGGTACGAGAAACAATATCGCCTTTACATACACCTAGAATTTCCTCGAGTATTGTGAAAAATCATTTAATAACATTCAGATACAGTAGTCACTGAAGGCTTCAAGTGTTGAGTCTATCGAGTGCAAAACACGTTTCATTCAAAATCTACCTATAGCCTATGTTTTATTTTATATACACATTATTCAGTAGTGTGTTTCTTTAGAAGTTTATCACTGTCACTGTACACCAAGGAGAATTTCTCCCATTATGAACTGTCCTACTGGGCACACACCTAAAAGCACATAGTCAACTATTCTTTCAAACTTTAGCCGTAGTTTCTCTACATGTTCCTGTCCTTAATTAAAAGTTTCAAATTCCTCACAGAGGTATGGCACTATCCTTTCTCTGTCGGGTTTCCTGAACGTTTAAATCTTTCTGCTTGTTTCAGCTGCCCTTTGTGCCATGTAGCAGTAATACGGTCACACAATTGCAAATGATTCACACTTTTTCCTCCTGAAGCGAAACCAGCATTTAATCTTTATAGATTTCGGCTGCTTTATGTTCGTAGTTGTAAACCATCAAATTATAGATAATTCACTGGGCGTCCTAAATAACTTATTCATACAGCCGGGATTCCGATGCATTACGACTAACTTTTCTATAAGAATGTGATGCACTACTGTCGAACTGACTTCTCTACTGTGACATGTACATTCCCGCGCGGTCTCTCTGTTGACGCGACGTCGTACGCAGTCGAACTAGTTTCCGGCAACTAGAGTAGCAGTGACACATAATAAATAAGAAATATTACGGCTTAAACATACCCTTCCCTTCCTACTCCTGTCAACTTCAGTGACACATACCACTTCCAAATACGTCACAGATTTTACTGTTACTTGTTATGATTGTTATGATTACAGTTGCACATCAACTTTGACTTTGGCGTTGTTAAAAAGTTAGAAGTGCTTCAAATGCTTTGAAAACTTGCACTGGTATGTCGCACCAGTTTTCTCCATTCGCACCAGCCAGCTTGCATATAGAAGAAAATCTTATGTTTATCTTTTTATCGTTTCCATGCACTTGTTATAAAGTTATGGTATGTTGGTAGTTTCATTTATATGGTGAGAAATAAATAATTCTTTTTACCAGAACCCACGAATGCCGACGCCGATTTGATAATGAGTACACAGGAATCATTGTAATCATTATTTCAATTTCACTGTGGCAATTTAAATACGTTTTTTAATGAATACTCATCATCGAACGACACCGGTATGGAAATATCGCTTGGAAGTGGAATCCCAATTTACTACAGCAAATGTTAGCACTGAGATGGCATTATATCATTACGTTTTGGGATTGTCTGGTAGTGAAGTTAAAAACTGCAAACCGAAATAGACAACAAAGAACCCATCTACTTTGCTCCGAGAGACGCGTGGTCTTACTGGAACGAGAGGAACCGGTGATTTCTTAAGAACTATATTTCTCCAACAGCTACCAACCAATGAGCACTCTATACTAGCAGCTACTCAAAATATAAATCTCGAAGTAGTGGCTTCTACGGCCGACAAAATTGTAGAGATTACGGTTATTATTCAGGTGGTGTATACTGTGGAAACTATTTCGTCTCTATCTAAGGATGACAGATTTTCCCGCATGGAAAGACAGATTTCGAAACTAACGACCCAGATTCAGAAAGTGCGAACTGGGACACGATAGAGAAGCAGATCGATATCATCGCAGCGCGCACAGGAACATTCCGTATTTGATATCATTATAAACAGAACGTGAAGAAATGCACACCACCACGTTCATTAATTTCTCAACAGTCTGCGAACGCTCAGACGGAAAACTAGTACGCTACTCACTTGTCGCAGCACAGGGCGAGGAAGGTGAATCATCTCACCGTCAGTCCAAAAGGGATCGCAACACTCATCGATTTTTGGTCGTTTCCAGAGCAGACCTTTCCTTATTGCCAGCAATAGTATTAGATCACAAAAACCTTCAGAAACGGCAACTCTCTGTTGCCACCAGTTCCATAATACATGTCTATGGTGAAAGACTACTGAACTTCGAAACAGGCCTTCGACGAAAATTTTCCATGGCCATTTCTTCTTGTAGATGTTCGCCGAACAGTTTTTTGTGCCAGTTGTGACGTACAATTTATATATATATATACACTGTGGGCACCGAAAATTTATATATATATATATATATATATATATATATATATATATATATATATATATATATATAAATTTTCGGTGCCCACAGTGTCACGTCTTTCAGTGTCACACAAATTTTTATTTTTAAAGGAGATCACTTAAGACTATTTCCATGGGTTCGCCCCTCAAATTTCTCGCTCATATCACAAAATTGTCGTCTGATGTAGTACAAACTGAAAAAATAAATTCCTTTTAAAGCACAGTTTCGTATATAATTTATATTCAAAACCTTACACCTGTGTCACAGAACAAATCCTACATCGAGAATACTTTACACAAGTTTAAGGGAAAAAATGCTTCCGATAATTATTACAGTATTTAAAGAACATCAAAATATAAACAGTACATGAGACTATGTCAATCAATTCAACTGTAAAAAGCTAAGGAACATATTATTAGCAAAATGAGAAATATGCAAAAGTGAAATCAGAATGGCTGAAAGAGAGCACAGTAACATGAGCCATAAACGAATAAGAGCTAAGCAACTAAGCAAATAAGAGAATAGGCAAAAATGAGATGCCAACAAAATGAGAGATGGCCGAACTCCGTCGGCACTTATATACGGTTGCGCTCGTGACGGCAACTCGCGGCCCGTACGCAACACGCGCGCCTGCTATCGCAATGCACTCTTAGCGCTCGCGGCGGCGTCTAGCGGCTCGTACGCAAGTTGTGCGATTGCTGTCGCAGGTCGACCCTTAATCTATGCTGTTACACAGTGTCGTTACTTGATATTAAGTCATAAAAGTTGCTCTATCTGTAGACGTACCTGCTGATAGTTTAGTGTTTTTGATCGACCCACAGAATGAATATCGAGATTTTCTAAAGAGATATCCTGTCATTCTCATGGAGAAATCTGATAACAATTTTTCTGAAATTAATGTGCAACATACAATCACAATGACAGTACCTCCACTGCATGCACAAGCCACAAATCACCTAAAAAATTGACGAAACCAAAATTTGAATTTCAGAAGATGATCAACATGCCATATGTCATCTTCCAAAAGGTTCTTGTCAGTTTCCCTTCATCTCATTCCAAAGGAAGATTGAACTTGATGTCCCGTGGAGCTATAGAGTTTTAAACGCTATCACAGACCCAGACCGCTATCCAATACAGTATTTACAAGATTTCAACTGTAAACTGCACAACAGAAATATATTCTCTAAAACTAACCATATATGGGCTTATCACCATATTTCTGTCGCAAAAGCAGATGTGCCTAAAACAGCTCCATTTGGACTTTTCGAATTTTTAAAGATATCATTAGGTCAAAATAATGCAGCGCAAACATGTCAGCAATTTGTTCATACGATTTTGAATGATTTTCCTTTTATGTATTCCTATTTAGATGATATTCTTGTTGCTTCAGCGTCAGTTAAAGAACACACAACGCATCTGCAACAGCTTCTTCAATGGCTGGCTAAATATCATATTAATATAAAAGTGGGAAAATGCATTTTTGGAGAGAAAGAGATATCATTCTTGGGTTATCGTGCGTCACACCAAGGAATTCCATGATCGGAAGAAAAAGTGAAAATACTGAAGGACTTTCCTAGTCCTAAAATACTTTTAGATCTTCATCGTTTTTAGGACTGGGGTATTTCTACCGATGATTCCTACAGCACACTGCAGAACTCTAACAGTCTTTGCTAACTTGTGCAAAAACACCAACAGGAAACGTAATCGCTCTGTTACATGGACCATTGAAGCAGGTAAATCGTTCAAAAAGTGAAAAGAAGAATAAAACTCAGCTTGCTCATCCCTCAACAGATCTTTCCTTAATTTTCCTAATTTTGATGGCTGATGCTTCAGACTATGCTATAGATGCTTCGTTACACTAATTGCAGGAAGGAACATCTGAACCACTTGTGTTTTTCTCCAATCTCTCACTGATACACAACGTAATTTTATTACCTGCAACTATGAATTCTTAGCAGCATATTTGATAGTCAAACATTTTTTTTTGTTATCAGTCGAAAGGCAGAGAATTCACAGTATTCACAAAGCATAAGTCATTAACATTTGCCTTTAAAGACACCCAATCAATTGCTCAATATGGAGCTTCTTGGTCAATTCACCACAGATAATCGATACCTTCCTGGAGGAGACAACATTCCTGCTAAGACATGTTCCAGAATGAAGGAAACATACTGGATTAAAAACTAATGTACCATCATTATTTACACAAAATACAAACAACAGGCACATGGTACGAATAAATTAGCTACTGTAATTATGAAGTAATTAACGATTAAAGTTCCAATATTTCAAGTCATCGGAAGGCAGCTATTTTTATGTTTTTTAAGTCAGAAATTGTTTGTCCTCCAGAGAGAAATATGGCACCATGATTTTTCAGTCAGAATCAAACATGCTTTCGTTCTAATTGGTATTAGTTAATTGAGCTGTAATTACAACCATATAGATATGTAAAATTTTACTTATACAAAATTTAATTAATTGAATCTAGGCATTTCATTCAATAAAACTGATCACTCTGTTCACCTGAAAACGATAGGATAATTTTCCTTTGAGTCAGTAAAATAATACATGGAAATTAATGAAATGTGTTGTTGCAATAATAAAACATGTAATTTATATAAAGTAGGTTGATTCTTACAAAGAAGAAGACAGCAACCAGCCACTATTGATACTGCTATATATTTAAGTAAATAGCGCCATAACCGGTTTCGAGCTGACAAGTTCATCGTCAGATGGCTATTCACAAGATTTATAAGATGTTGGGATGTTAGTTATGTTTACATAGCGCCTTTCTAACACTGTTTTCTACTGTAGGGCACCAACACACCAAGAATATCTCGCTACAGTGGAAGAAGTAAAATCTAAAACCGACGATCTGTAAAGTGCATCTTGTAAATCTTGTGAACAGCCGTCTGATGATAAACTTGTCAGTTCGAAACCGGTTACTGCGCTATTTACTTAACAGACTTCGATACTTCAAACCAAAACACACATGCTCGGGTCTGTTCTCAGGACAATGAAAATATGAGTACTACACTACAATTCCTTATATACTCCTGCGTTGTTGACCAAATGATGTAGACATATAGGAATACCATCAATTAATTTCTACAGAAACGTCCTGTTACATTTCTGAAGACAACTGTGATCCTCTCATCTAATACATTTAGAATGCGTTGGTTTGTTCAGTAAACCTTTTCTTTGGTTCACCTCAACAAGAAGAAGTTACAAGGGAGACCATTCATGGAGTCCTCGCTGCCCAAACCAACATCTTGAAAAATGTTCATCCAGCCAGTCACAAATGATGCAGGCAAAATGAGGTAGAGTTCTGTTGCTGAGAAAGGATATCCGCAACATTATCTGAATGTGATATCAGTGGTCACGCATATTCATTCAGCGTCTGGCCATACTGGTCGCTGTTCATTGTGTCTCGCAGTTTGAATGGACCAGTGAGACGATATGCGGTCATACCACACCAGACTGTCAAGTTTGGTCGACTTTGTGATTTTTCAGTTGTCATTCCTGGCTTTGTTTCTGCCCAGTAATAGCAATTGACGAATCCTCCAACATGAAACACCGCCTCACCTCTCCAAATAATGTTCTTCAACAAATCTGGCCGACTGTTACGCCATGACAGCATAATTTCCCCACATTCCGTTCACCCGTCACAATCCTCCAAAAATAACACATGAACATAATGGAGTTTCCAGTGTTTCCAGATCAGGCTCTTCTTTATCCAATATGCACTGTGTGCCTGCTGATTCCACTCTCACGACCTGCCTGGTGCGTCGATTTACCAGGAATGTGTGTGATGATGTCCCTCCACGTCGCTACATTTTCGTGAGATCACGGCAATGATGGTCGTGCTCCTCTTGTTTTGTCCACAACCAATGAGTTGTCATTAGCTTGGTGTGAGAATTCCTAATGGTTTTAGCATCAAGTGAGGCACGATTGTCATGAACACCCCATCACCATAGCTCAATATGGGATACAGATCGCCACACTTGAAACCATGAAGCGACCTGGGCACACTCTTGTAATGTCAACGTCCGTGCCATCTCATCATTAACCATGACAAGATGCTATGGACAGTATTCTCAGGGAACCTGTAACAAAACACAACAATGTTCATTAACAAACATCAACATTCACATAACTTATAGACATTTAAAACTAGGGAGCGACTTCTCACCCGCCCTGTAGATCAGAATTTGCAGTCGAAATTTAAAAGTCAGACAGTTTTCAGATCGTTAGCGAAAAATTCAGTTATGCATAGTTTACAACTTCCACTGTTTATCGTTTCCATTGCAACTGTTAAATCCAGCCTAGTCGTCAAATATGGGGCATCTACTTAACTTTGTGTTACACAGATGTGTCGCAAGTAAAGGGCGACAGACAGAATAAGTAATCTCTTCAGTATAACGATTCCCAAGTCTGTCTTACATAGTATAGGCTAGTGATTAGCGTTGATGCTTCTATCCAGGTTGCTTGTCTTGAACCAGCTGCATAACTGAGGCGCGACCAGTCGGGTGTCTCACTTATGTCCTCTTAATACAGGGGCCGTTGCTGTCATATTGGTGTCCCAAAGAGGGGTTGGTCAGCTTGCAATTGGCTGACGTCGTCTCACAACCATCGTTTTTCTATCGTTCCCAACTGACTTTCCAGTGCCTGACTTCACGCTGTAAGATCAACTGTCATTAAAAAGTTATATTATATGTGCATTCTTCGTTGTTTCATTTGTGTGATGTAACTTATTTTCATTAGAACCCCCATTACTATGCACAGCCACCAGGTGTGATGGAAAAGTTGAAAGCCTTTTAACCTACTAGAATGATTATGTCATTTTCCCCCTGTTAGTCAAGAGCCTACACTACTGCTGACAGATGGTATGAAGTATTAATTTCTTAGTTTTCCTTTCCTTCTTTGTTGGCAAATTTCTAAATCAGGAAATTTATTCACTTAAATTGACCTAGTTAATTTTATCTGCAGCTATTTGATTATGTAACTTACATAAGATCATGCCATGTGTTTATCATAATAGAAACAAGCCCCCACCAATGTTCATGTAAGTCAAATTTCACGTGAAAACACCCTACTTGTATTCCATCATGTCAACTGACGCATAAGCTACGAAAGTTAAAACATGTATGACTTTCTTGTCTGAATCCGACTCCCCTGCATTCACCTAAGGCCAAGTTTCCATAGGCATTGCACATCTTGCTAACAAACAACTTTTACGTATAGTGTATCATGCTCTATTTGAGCCATACATATTGTATGCAGTTACTCTTTGGGGAAATTTGAACAGCAATAGTACAAACAGAATTTTTGTATTGCAAACAAGGCCATTAGAACGACATTACATAAAAAAAAGAAACAGACCTATGCAGAACTGCCTTCCATAATCTAAAAGTACTGATATTTCCATGTATGTACATGTACAGAAGAATAATATTATTAATCAAAGGCAACGCCTTACTATAAAAAATGATGTTCATTCATGTGACACAGAAATAAAGACCAGATGGTAAGTATAAAACACAAACTGAGAACTCCTGAGAAAGGTGTTCCATATACAGTTAGTGAAGCATCTTCCTAAGAGTGTACAGGACAGTATAAGTGAAAATACATTGCTGAAACTTCTACTGAAATATTTAACGGAAAAATAATTTTATGATATAGAGGATGTCCTAAATTACAACTATAACTCTATACATAATGTAATCAAATGGGATCAAATAAGAATCAATCAAGCATTAATTACTTTCAAATTCATCCTTCCACACTACCTTTACATGGCAGTTTCCACACATTGAGGTTGGACTGACTGATTTTTATTTGGTCCTGTTAAATTACACTATGTATGAAGGTTGCACTGTAATGTAGGAGAAGTCAAAGAATACGATATTACATGTTCAAAAAGAGGAGAAAAAATAATAATGTAAACATATAAATAAAAGGTATAACTACAACATTAGCATCAAGGATTCAAGAAAAATACAGTACTATAGACAATATACATAAAATATGTACAATATTACTTTATTTGCATACAAATTACATTATTCATAATATAACATATTTCATACAACTTATAGCTCTGGAAATTAATTTAAATTACATGCAGTATTGTTTATGACGAATTATTTCAGTTCCTTTTGAATACAAGAGAATTGTCAATGTTCTTTTTTTATACTGAGTAGTAGCTTATTGTAAATTCTTATTGCAGACTGCATAACTCCTTTTGTACTATACTGAGAGTTATTGATCTTTGTGAAAGCTTTGTTTCTGCCTTGTGTCATAATTGTGAATATGATGGGTAATTTGGAAAGCTTTCTCGTTGCTGATTACAAATGCCATCATCGAGTAGATTACTGACTTGTGACTGTCAGTACCACAATAGTTTTGACCATATGCCTACAGGTTGGCCGATTTGTAACACAGATCACTCCCACAGCTCGTTTTGTAATTTAATTTTTTTTTCATTTTTGCAGCGTTTCACAAGAGTATTATAGCACCCAAGATCAGAAAGTGGAAACATGCAGAATAGGACAACATTATTATCCAAAATAGCTCTTAGTGTAAAGCATGCCAAGTCTAGTTTCTTGGGTAGGTGCTCAATATGTTCATTTCATCTTAATTCATTATCCATTCACATGCCTAGAAATCTTATACATTAATTTTCCTTCTTTTTCTGATAATTGATATCTATTACAAGGACTTGTTACCTGCTGTCTGAAGCTGCATAAAAATTTATTTTTCGGGAGTTTTAGTGACACACTAATTGCTGTGAAACATTTCTATACTTGTTGTGTTATTCTTTCACTATTAATTTGCATTGAGGATTGCACCTCCCTGTGTACAGGAATTGGCGTAGGTAAGGCAATTTCGGGACATGGGCATCTGGGATGGCATGAAAAGCAAGGGAATTGTTGAATTGCGAACAACAGAATATGGTTAAAAGCAACTGACTGGTATTTATTTCCAAAATCTTCCTCTAAGGGGTACTAGCGATGCCCAGCAGGCCACTAACAGACTCAGGGGCATACTGCCTAAGAGAGGGATGGAAGTCACGTCAGGTTGTGTTGAAATTAATTGCCAAGAGAGTCTGGTCATTTCCGGTCCATTCTTGCTAGCCAACTCTGTGGGCCCCACATGACCATTTGCAGACCTCTGATTGGTTGCTGGAGCGTTTTCTAGAAGTTTTCCCTCATCAGTGAGGCTTCACCTAAGCACAACCTCATAAATTTTCTCGCTGTGAGAATGGTATGCATTCGAACAAAATGTGGATATCCAATGTTAAATGGCCCTGAACCAGCTCACACCTAGATATGGCTCTGCAGTAAAACGTAGCTCGGTGGCATAAAGAACAAAACTTGTAAAATTAAAGATTTGAATTAAAAATAAAGCTTTCCCCACCCAGGCTGTCAGTCCACCATGCACATTCCCTCTCCCCTTCCATAGGAGCAGGTTACTGATCCCAAAATTACAAACATGGTAGTTGGATTTTAAAAATGCTCCCTTGAACAGGTGGTAGTTGCTAAGGGGTGCTACATTTAATGGAGCTAATATATATATATATATATATATATATATATATATATATATATATATATATATATATATATATATATATATATATTGTGGTGTCACCGCCAGACACCACACTTGCTAGGTGGTAGCTTAAATCGGCCGCGGTCCATTTAGTACATGTCGGACCCGCGTGTCGCCACTGTGTAATCGCAGACCTAGCGCCACCACCAAGGCAGGTCTCGTGATACGAGAGAGCACTCGCCCCAGTTGTACGAGAACCTAGCTACCGACCAGATGTACGAAGCCTTTCTCTCTCATTAGCCGAGAGACAGAATAGCCATCAGCTAAGTTAATGGCTACGAACTAGCAAGGCGCCATTAGCCATACAGTGATTGTACTTAAAGTCTCCTGTGTATCGTCAAGATCGATGTACCACAATGATTGAGTAAAGTTAAGTATTAAACCTGCTCCGTACTTTTCTTCCTAACATTAATTACGTATCCTGTTCCAGTACTTCACGCCCGTCTGCGTTAGTCTAGCTTGCCTTTTCAGCCATCTCAACTTCACGGTGTCGGCCCAGCTACCGACACAACATATATATATATACATAAAACAAAATTTCTGAATGTAGTAGAAAGGTGGTAGGAAGCCTGAAATAATTTTTCATTTTATAAATAGTAATAGAATAACTTAGAGTTTGAATTGGCTGATTTTAGTTAATAGAACAGAAAAGTATGTGGCCAACTGGAGTGGTGCACTGATGTGGTGGTGTGGTGGTGCAGAGATGATGCCAGGTGTGGCAACACTGTACTGAGCCAGGAGGGACAATGCCAGGATTACTGAAGTGTATCAGCTGGGCAATGGCTGGCTCAGTGGACATGCTTGAACACAGTGATAGAGTATTGTGGTTGGGCTGCTGAAAATGGTTGTCAAGTGTGGAGTCTAGTCTCACTGATCATGGGAGACTCTAGCACTCCATCAAGGAGGCACAGTAGCGGAAGCTCATGGGGTGTTTCAATACAAGTAGGAGGGTTTAGCCCAAGAAAATTGCTACAGTTCACTGCCTTTCCTACAAACTCTATAGTTTCTTGTACAGACATTATGATCTCGAAAGTTATTGAAAAGATATGTTATAAGCTGATTATTCATGAACAGGTTCTATTAACACAATTCTTAACACAGGTTTTTAAACTTAATTCACATACCTCTCAATAGGGACTAATAATAATTGTTAAATCCTCATTTCCTATGACAAATTACTTATTTTGTCCCAGATCAAGGTACAATCATATTACAAAACACTCAAAAAGGACCAAATTATCTAATGAAAGCAAACTAATACATATAAACATCCCCTAATGCTTAGTTATAAATGAGAGCCATGCCTGGATAACACCAATTTTAAGATGCTTCCAGTTATGATAATCATCCTACGACGAGTGCTTGGGAACAGCTGGTTTTGGCGATTTGCGTCATTCACAATATTCTCTGTTTGTAACACCACAGATTAATACCGTAAATAATTTGTATTGATTTATTATGAGTAATGTAAAACATATATTCTTTAATATGTAATATCGTTGATCTACTTTAAAGAAACGTAAAGGTTTTGTGATATGTTTACTCTTTGCAAGTCAAGTTCTCAGTATTATTTGGAGGAGAGTAGCATTTAATTATGTTGACTTCTTCATATGCTTAAATGATGAGATTTTTTAAAATATGTTTGCTGGTGACTAGATTGTAACTGGTTCATACACAGGGACTTTGCATAATATAAAGAAAAACACAATGTAGTTCCCCTCTGCAACAGAAGCAAGTTGGCGTGCTAGGAAAAAGTGGATGTGGCGCTCGTCTGTGCGCCAAACGAGAGAGCACAGTAAGCAGTCGACAGCAAGTAACTGATGAGCAGACAGCGCAGGTACTGAGTGAGGCTTATAGTATTACAAGTGGAATGGAATGGCCTCGGATTTAATATGCAGCTGTAAAATGGTGCTCTCGATTTGGGAAAAGCTCTAAAATTATTATTAACAACGCCAAGAAGAGGTAAATAGAACCTATTATTGCCAATAGAAAGACCACCTAGCTGACACATACTCGCCACCTTGATTGCGCAACCACTTCATCACACTCACAAGAGGTCAGACATGTTTTAATGTGTGAACCAGTAATGTTGTGTTTGGTTCTATGGAAATATAATCCTAATGTTCAAAAACGTGTTTGAACAAAGTGTCCATCCTATGCACTTTTCCAAGTGGGATCCTCTCTGTTAAGTAATGAAATCCGAGAATATCCTTTTGCATAAAAAGCATTAACAATTCTATGGTGTATTTTTTTGATGTGTGGCTAAGTTTCATGCCAGTACAATTAATATGAAAGGCAAGAATTACTTGTTTCTCATACATATAACAGTGACTGTCCATGTTTGAATGTTTTGAAACTTAACTAGAAAATGAACTTAAAAATCAGCTTAGAAAAGAGTATTACTTGGAAAAGAGATAATAATGTTTGCTGATTTAAAATTGTGTTCAAAACTTACTTGTTTCACAAGTGGTATCACAAACATTTTGTTTAGAGGTTGTTTGAAGTAAAATTTTACTGGAAATTGTCTCTGTTTTGTAGAGGTTATTGTCTGGGTAAAGAATGTTAAAATAGTTCAAACTTAATTATCTCAAATTGAGAGAGTAGTCCAATTCTACCTTAATGATACATAAATTTTAAAGTGTATACAATTTTGTTGTTACAATGAAAGGGCTAGTTTGTTGGCTCACATTTCTTTCTCATCACAACAAAAAGAATAAATCAGTGTAGTAAGTTTCTAACTAATGATTCTTGAAGTAATCACTGAGAAACAAAGATAAAAGGTTTGTATACTGTGTGTCCTATTCGCTTCTTTATAGTGAATGTGTGTATTAATTGTACTTGACAATTATTATGTGCTATCTGGTCTTGTGTGGTTAGTGAAGGGCAGGTTTCAGCAATATTAGTTAAAGACAAAAGTAATGACTGAAGTAAACAAGAAAAGGGCTCATTTGCAAATCTAATGACTACTTAACTACTAAAGTGACAACTACTGCTACCCACCGTGCAATTTGTCTGTTTGGGTGTGTTCATTGCTCTTCATAGAACTGCATTTAATGAAAGTTCGCTTTGAAGTAATAAAAACAGGTTCTTAATGAATAATGCTTTTACATTATTATGCCTAATTAGGCTGGCGACTGTATAACTATTTCATTTAATAGTAATCAGTTACTGTTACTCCTTGCAAAATTATTTCTTTCTGTCATCTATCTACAGCTATTCTTATAAAATTAAGGTTCGATTCCAATATTCCGTTAGGTAAACTCGGTCAAATTTCTAAATTCCTCTCAGAGGGCAACATTTACTGCAAGTTTAGGCCATATTTGGCAAATTTAGTACCGCTGTAGTGTTATATGTGACTGCCTTGTGACAAAAATAAGCCTTTTCGTCACTAGGTAAACTGCATGTCAGTATAACGAGAGGAGGAGTAGTTATAGGTTACTCACGATACACATAACCAGTCGAAGGACAACAGAAAAGGTTTAACACTAGTATTGTGAAGTAAGTGAAACGAGCAGACAACATAACAGTGGGTTGATTACATTTCACAACATATAGAGGATCCCTCTCTGTCCAGATTGCCATAACAGGGATTCACTCGCTAAAAGGCGATTTGTAACTTGCCACAACGCTATTTTTTCTTCATTTAACAACATAAAATCCATATCAGCCATTATCACGACCTGGTGCGGAGCATACAATAGATTGTCCAGCCATTGAAACATTATGCTGGAAGATGAAGGGTGGTTTCAGAATGGCAAAGTGTCTGCAACATCAGCAAACAAAGCAAACAACATACTCGTGCAGCAGTTCATCATTAACTGGCGACAATAAGCGAAGGCACAACAACACCAATTTGGGGTGCATCGGCCATATCGCTCACAAACTCAGTTATCTGTAAAAGCACCAGCACAAAATGTTACAATGTGGCAAATAGTATGTTTTGTACAAGGCAGCAGATTCAATGTTCTGGAATGTTCCAATGAACTAGTAAAACAGTGATACATAACGTTGGACTTAAGTGACTTCACACTCGAATAACTGACAAGATGTTCACAGGTCGAACGATGTCAATAACGCAGTGAAGGAGAACTAAGTCAGTATGAACAGACAGAGGACGCAGGAGGCATTGTCTGGTCATTTATGCTAACAAATCGCAAGTGCCAGCAATCATGCGGAGGTAAGTATAATAGAATACCGAGGCTCGATTCCCTCGCAATCGAAACCACCGATCAGCAGGTTTTGTAACATACTGGCAGACGCTAGCAGTTCACAATCTTTGCACAAGTTCACAAGTTCATTATTCTTACGAGAAGGTAGTGAAGATTTATAATGAGTGGGGTTGAATATTGAGACTCATAAATTCACAGCTAATGGTAAAAGTAGCGAGACTTGTGCAGGCTTTTAGAAAGGGTAGAAGGGCTAGTGACCACGCATATGGCAGGTCGAGGACGGCCATTTAGTGAAAAAAGAAACCAGTAGCTAAAGTAGAGGTAAGTTTGCTGCTAGACTGAATTGAGGATCCAGGCAGCAAAAAATCACGCAGCAGCTGGTTATTGTGAATGGCCTACCGGCTGTTGCCCTTATTCCAACCTTCACAGGAAAAACGAATGAGAGCATGAATGCGTTTTTTCGGAACATCAGCTACATTAGCCATGTGTATCCGTAGCCAAACCAGTCTCAATTACTGTATTTGTGACGAAATTAACGTTGAGAGGATTTCTTAACTGCGTACAATATATTGAAATATATGAGAGGATGCGATAAGGATATGGGGTTAGGCTAGGAAGGCAATCGTGATCAGTTGTTCAACTTCGTAGCGTTCTAAGCAAATTGGCGCGTTGTGCACCAGACGGGGTAGCCCATTGTACGACAAACTGGAAACAAGTGTTCACAATAGTAACTTTTTGAAAAGGAATCTAGTGTTGTAACTACTCAGGGGCGCTAGTGGTCCACACCAGCACTTATTAAATCAGACGAAAAGACCGTTAGCAGAACATGACAAAGTCAGAAGGTGTATATACAGGAAGAGGAAAAGAGATGATATCATGCATTACAATAATTGCGGCGTACATTTAACGATAAAGGCAAACAAAAGAAACCACAGGAGATTTATTTCTACATAAGTCTGACGTTTTTAGTCATCTCGTCAGCATATCAGGGTGTAATGAAGCCTGTGAGTGGTAGAAATCGAAGTGAGTGTGCGGCTGCCATACGAGAAATGTGTAGTGAAGCCATATACATAATGTTATGCAGTTACAAAAGGTATGCTAAGGATAGGGAAAAAAGCAATGTGAAGCTGCGAAGTAAGGCCAGTACGTCTGTGAGGTAAGTAAATGCCTTAAAAGAGCCATATCATTTGAATTTTTGAACAGCGAAGTAGTACTGGCAAAGAGGACATTAATTTGTAGTTGTAGCAAGTGTTGTTTTAAGAGCAGAGCTAATGAATGAGTTGCATGAAGGAAGCAAAATCTTTCCACTAGCAAAATAGTCGTCATCAGACGAGTCTGCATTCACATCATAAAAATAGCAGCGCCTGACTGGAAAGTATAAGGGTGATTAGTCAAAACACATCAGTAGAAGGGACAAGTGCGCGAATTTATGGGTCAGAGAATCTTTAATTAGAGTGTGAGTATAACTGATAATGTTGGTAGTGGCCATATCGGAAGAAGACTTCATTCTTCACATTTTATTTGAAATTATGAACGAAGCTGAAGTTGGCATGACGACAGGTACATGAGCCAGGATCTGTTCACTAAACATAACTCTGTACACTCAAACACTGCTTTAGATTCATGGGAGAATGTAACACACAGGGCATTCAATAATTAATGTAACACTTTATGTGAAAGCAATTTGGTTTCATCCAGTACTCCAATACACCATACTATTTCCCACTCCTTTGGCTACAAAATCCTATTTTTCAACATAAGCTCCGTTCAATGTGGCAGTTATATGCCACCTTACTGAAGGACCTGTATGCCTGAATGGCACCACCTTACTGGTCGACGTCGAAGTCAACGGCTTCTTGCTTCAATAATCTCCCCATCATCCTGGGCCAAACAGACGGAAGTCGGAAGCTGTGAGATCCATCCCTTAGGGTGAATGAGAAAGAAAAATCGAATGAAGTTTTGTGAGTTCCTCTTGGATGCACTGGCTTGTGTGAGGCCCTACATTGTCATAGAGAAAGAGAAATTCATTAGTATTCTCAAGGCGACGAACACACTGAAGTCGTTTCTTCAATTTCCTGAGGGTACAACAATACATTTCAGTGTAGATCATTGCACTAGGAGGGAGGAAACCGAACAGCATAACCCCTTCAGAGGTCCAGAAGACGTCACCTTGACTTTACCGTTTAAGGGTGAGGCTTTGAACGTTTTCCTTGGAGGAGAGGGTGTGTGGCACCACTCCATGGACTGCCATCTTGTTTCTGGTTCGAAGTGATGAGCCCACCATCTGCAACGATGTTCGACAAAAAATTGTTACCATGAGCAATGCTACACAGACGGTCGTCCGCTGCTCTTTATGGTCTTCTGTTAGGCAGCGAGGAACCCAGTCGGCTAATACCTTTGATTACCACAAATGATAGACCAGTGTGTCGAAACTATCAACAGAGACGCCTAGTTGAGGAGAGAAATGATTGATTGTAACCTGTCGACCACCTCGAATAAGAGTGTCTGCACATTTCAATACACAGCTGTGTGTGCCCAGCCGGCACATGGAAGATGGGACAAGTAGTAAGGCAACAGCGCCTTCAGCTCACTTTGCGTTCCCTACATTAGGGGCAAGCATACATTCAGAGGCAAACCTATTGTTCTCTTTTGATTGACAGGTCCTTAACCTATTGTTCTACAAAGAGGATTAAGACCCCCTGGGAATAATCCTCCCTTTTGATTGACAGGTTATGGCCCCCTGGGAACAATGCTCCCTTTTGACTGATAGGTCCATAACCTATTGGTCCCCCACCCCTCCCCGTCCTCCTCATTCTCCACCCCCTCCTCCCCTATCCCACAGGGAACTCCTCTCACTGATACAAGCATTTTTGATATCAATTTGATTGACTAATTAAATTAATCGATCAATTAATGAAATCCACGCTTTTGGAAAACCCGAACCGTCCTCTCCCCTCCCGCACCCCAAAAGTGGTGGGAAAAGGACTCAGTTGATCGGTCATTTGTAAGGAAATCGATTGCATTGTGTGGAATTTGTTTATTTAAACAATTTATATGAAATGAGACAATGTATGGTATATAGTTTATTTGTTTATGTAAAGAATTTGGTGGTTGGCGGGAAATCTATTGTCGTGTAGGGAATATTGTATAAACAATTTAGACATCATGTGGAATGTTGGATATTTATTCATGGTAGTATGTGGGATATGGTTTATTTATTTATTTAAGGAATTTGGTGAGAAATCTATTGCAGTGTATAGAATATTCTTTAAACAATTTTGAGAATGTGTTGAATAATGTTTATTTAAACAATTTATGGGATACAAGGGGGTGTTTGGAATAGAGTTTATTTATTTAATTAAAGAATTTGTCAGGAAATTGACTGCAGTGTATGGAATGTAGTTTATTTAAAGAATTTGTCAGGAAATCAGACTTAGTATGGAATATTTAAACAATTGCATCGCTTTTTTAAATTCTGATTGCGCTTGAAAATGGTGAGTAGGTTTATTTTATATTTGCTGTCAGAGTCAGGGCTGTTAAGATTCTTATTATTTATTTTCCTGACTTTTCAAAGCACACTGGTGTCTAAGCACAGATGGGTAAATCAGGACAATTACACATCTAAAAGTTCATGACATCGTGCACTTCTTGTGAATCACTTCCTTCAGGATAACGACATCACTCGACTAGAGTGGCCAGTATGTTCTCCAGACATGAACACTATCGATCATGCCTGGGATAACCTGAAAAGGGCTGTTTATGAACGACGTGATCCACCAACCACGGAGGCGTGTGGTAGCCGCAGCGTCTAGGGCGCCTTGTCACAGTTCGTGTGGCACCCCCTGTCGGAGGTTCGAGTCCTCCCTCGGGCATGGGTGTGTGTGTTGTCCTTAGAATAAGTTAGTTTATGTTAGATTAAGTAGTGGGTAAGCTTAGGGACGGATGACCTAAGCAGTTTGGTCCCAAACGACCTTACCACAAAAATTTTCCACAAACCACTCTGACGGATCTAGGCTGAATCGCCCTTGAGGAGTGGGACAATCTCGACCAACAGTGACTTGATGAACTTGTGGATAGTATGCCACGACGAATGTAGTCACGCATCAGTGCAAGAGGACGTTCTACTGGGTATTAGAGGTGCTGGTGTGCACTGCATCCTGGACCACCACCTCTGAAGGTCTCGCTGTATGGTGGTATAACATGCAGTGTGTGGTTTTCATGAGCAATAAAAAGGGCAGAAATGATGTTTGTGTTGATCTCTATCCCAATTTTCTGTACAGGTTCCGAACTCTCAGAACAGATGTGATGCAAAACGTTTTTTGATGTGTGTACATCTACCTACTCTTCTACCAAAACCATGTGGCTCTTCTGGCATTCGTCCACTAGGACATTCCTGCTAATTTTCCATAACACTAATGTATTATACACGGTTTCAAATCTTTGGGAATTACTTCTCTACAACCCAGTGGGCGTCTTGCGGTATAGAATACCATTATCTGTAACTGGTCGCATTCTATATCTCTCTCCTGTGCTTCTCTCAATTCTTCTGTTAAAACATCATCTGTCTGAACAACTCTGAACTTACAACTTAATGTATCAGTTTGTTTGTGGTGTACTTCACAGTCAGATGCAGATAATTTTAATAACGAAAAAGTTGAATGGCTGCTGGAGTCCTTTAGACTAAGAATCCTCATAATAGCGGCTTGGTCGGTGACCATAGCAAATTTTCTTCCACACAAACAACATTTGAAATAGTTCACTCTGAATACAAGTGGTAGAAACTTTTCCCAGTGACACTGTAATGGGTTTCTGCTTGATTTAACTCCCTAGAAGCTTAGCCTATAGGTCTTTCCCCACCGTTATATTCCTGACTAAGAACAGCACCAATTGCATAATCAAAGGCATCTGTTGATAAGCTAAAAGGCGAGTCAAAATTTGGATTTATTAATAAAGGTGAATTCATCAAAACATCTTCTATTTTCCTCATAGGTGACTCATAGTCTTCTGTTGGGTCCTCCACATTAATGGGCAATGGAAAAGTCTCAACTGCTTTGGTTAACTGTGGCTCCAGCTTAACCCCATCTGAATTGTTTGTATGTCTCAAGTATTGGTCTTATTACTGTGCAAAAGAACACTTCTATCTTTAGACTCAAATGTTAACACTGTAACCTCGAAAATACATTCCTTAGTCTCTCCTCATTAGTCCTGTAAAATATGGTATCATTCAAATAAACTAAAAACGTAGTAGGCTTCAATTATCTTAACAACAATCAGCAAATCTTTGTAAATAGGCAGGTGCATTTCTAAAGCCAGAAGGTATGCTTAAAAACTCATACATCACTGAGGGGACCAAAAATATGGCCTTTAGTTGGTCTGGTGGTGCAATTGGAATTTGGTGGTAACCAGAACGCATATCAGTGGTAGTAAAATATCTACAGTTGCCCACTCTGTCCAGTGTTTCATCAATACAGGGTCATTACCTTGTTCACCACACACATATTAACGCATACACGATAGGCTTTCTCCTCATCGATTCACATTTTGAGTATCACAACTATAGTCAACGACCAGATGTTTGCAGAGGGTTGAATTATTGCTGCAGCCAGTTGTTGTTTTAGTATCTTCAACAACAGATTGTATGCGGAGTGGGAGGCCATATAGTTTCTCAGCAATTGGCTTGACCTCTCCAGCCGCTGGCAAACACTACCATTTGTCGAACAACCAAGCATATTCCTCTAATACTTGGTATAAAAATTTTTCTCCTGATTCAAAAGATAGCTAATTTCTCACCTAACTGATTTCTAAGTAAAGACGCGATTATGCAAACATATTTTCATACTGAAATTCTTCCTCTGTTACCACCTGACAGTAGCAAGCACGTGGAAACTCAATATATCTTTACCAGAATTATCAGTACATACTGGAACAAAAAACATGTTTCCTACTATCTCTGTTTTACTGTTAATACTTCTCACATGAATCTGCTACGTGTCGAGATTGTCATTCTGACTGAGCAGATCAACCAGTAAGCCCGATCTCACTGGTTTTCGGGTATTGACACTTGTGCATAGAACCTTCCCTGTGTCAGTACTGATTGTAACAGAGGTGATAGTTTTTAATGCTCACGTACCTGGTTTTGTTGGAGCTGATGGAGGAGGTTTCATTCCTCAAGTTACTCACAACCGAAGGGCGTGGGCACTGCCAAAACAGTGAGATGCATTATCGAATCTAACTATATCCATCCTGTAATCCCCCACCACCTGGTACCAGCGTAGGAAACCATTCTCTGGGATGGCATTGAAATCCCTTATGTATCTCCTCACAACTTCCAAATCAGAACCATATTTCTTAATATCTGCAATTTTACAGAACATGTTCCTGCAGATACTATTATTTCTTCCCCCAATCCACTAAAGTTACATAGCGGTGGCTTGAGCATGTGGTTATCACTATAAGAAACAAATAGCAGACTAAGTTGATCCCCTGTATCTACTAATACTTTGAAAGTCTTTCCCCTGATGCTATCTTCTAAAATACATTAAACACCTCATTTACATTTTACATTTCCATATTGAACAGGATTAATTATTCATTAGTCATGTTTTGGAGTGAGGGTGTGCAGTAGGTTTATCGGATTTTCCAGTCTGATTTGAGAATATCAGCCAACAGATAAATAATAATATAACATGATAGTAGTATATGACCAAAGTATAAATTTTTAATGGCGCTTAACGCAAACTTTGGGCCCTTGACAATGGCTTTTTGCGTAAAGTCCGTTCATTGTAAGTTTGACCTTGTGTGACTCTTCTGAAAATATTTCTTTATCGGCTTGAGTAATTCCAAAGTTTGGGCTCATGCTGGGCCATTCATAAGGTTTCTAATACGGTACCTTTAGCCAGGTCAAGATGCTGTTTAATTGGGACAATAGCTTGCAACATAAATGAAGCACAAGGTTATATAATATAATTGTATTCACAAAATATTATACAAAATTAAATTGCGTCCTAATAAAATAGAATAATGGCGGTGTGCCAAATAATTATCTGCAGCAATGGCAGTTATGCATCCGATCTGGACCGCTACTAGAACAAAAAAGGTACCTTCTTCTCGGCAAGACAACTGAACTGCGTAATTATTCTAATGTTTCAGTGGTTGCACGCCACAATCGATACATCTATATCTACATCTACATGATTACTCTGCTATTCACAATAAAGTGCTTGGCAGAGGGTTCAATGAACCACCTTCAAGCTATCTTTCTACCATTCCACTCTCGAACAGCGCGCGGAAAAAACGAGCACTTAAATTCTTCTGTGACAGCCCTGATTTCCCTTATTTTATCGTGATGATCATTTCTCCCTACATAGGCGGGTGCCAACAGAACGTTTTCGCAATCGGAGGAGAAAACTGGCGATTAAAATTTCATGAGAAGCTCCCATAGCAACGAAAAATGCCTTTCTTTTACTTCCTTTACTAATTAATATCTTAAATAATTATTTGTTTATATTCTCAACTTATATCAACTTTTTTTGCAATATGTCAACGCCTATCCTGCAAATGTGCCTTTGAAAGGTCCATTTGGCTACCATGTACTCGCATTTTGTCTCTTATTTCACAGAGGATTCTACTTTGAGGACTCTGTTTCTAATATTGTGCGTAGCTATCGCTCGTGTGTCCTACCACATGGCGTTTGGTACAACACAGCGTACAACAGTGCTTACTGGTTTAGCCTGGCTTCCCACAACGTCTACAATTTGTGTCATTTACAGCGACTCATCACTTTGTGATGGAGTGGTAACGAGCAGTTTAGCCTCATCAGGCAACAAGGCTAATCTCATTGCCTCATGTAGTGAAGCATGTGAGACGACTTTGACTTCACTGCCTATCTGCGAATTTATTCCAAGTATGAAGACAGTAGCTGCTCTGGCATTACCTTCCTCAATTAACAAGACATTACATGTGGCAGTCCGTCCTAGCAAGTACGTGCGACATGACACATCTCGTATTTAGTCGGCAAAATCTTCGAAATCTTCAGTCGGCTTTTGCTGTATGATGAATATACGATCTGTTTAGTAACTGATTCCTCTTTTGCGGGATAGCACTCTGCTAATCAGTGCGCCACTGCTTTAAATGTTACTGCATGTTGTAATGAATTGTCAGATTCCAAGCATGTACGTGCGGCACCTAACAACTTTAGCCTCGTTCTGTTCCTACATCTACAGCTACATCTAGATAGATACCTGCAGCTCACATTTAAGTGCCTTGTAGAGGGTTTATCGAACCATCTCCACAGTTCTCTATTGTTCCAATCACGTATAGCGTACCTTTCCGTATGAGCTCTGATTTCCCTTGTTTTATCATGCTGGTCGTTTCTCCCTACGTAGGTTGGTGCCAACAAAATATTTTCGTATTCGGAGGAGAAAGTTAGTGGTTGGAATTTCGTGAGAAGATTCTGCCGCAGCGAAAAACGCCTCTGTTTTGATGATGTCCACCCCAAATCCTGTATCATTTCAGTGACACTCTCTCCCCTATTCCGCGATAATACAAAACGTGCTGCCCTTCTTAGAACTTTTTCGGCGTCGACGGCACGGACAGCGACCAGTACTCTGAAAGATTAGCCTGTCACACAGGGGGCAGCGTCACCCAATGGCGGCGCCTGTGGCTCAGGTCTGACTGGCACCCACGGCGACGTGGTGGCGACACAGACTAAAGAATATGCCCACGCAGCAAAGTAGCTGACTATGGCTGGAACCCTGAGGTTTTGCGCCCTGTGCGCGTTTTCACGCAGCGCGGCGTATGTAGGCGCATCTGAATGCAAACAAAATTGGAAAAACGCCTTATAGCGTGGTTTAACCCAGCTCGCCAAGTGTCTAAGACAGTGTAGCAACGCTCTGGACTAACGACATACAGCCATCTCCCTAACATAGGCAAAGCAATGTGGTACCCATCCGCGAAAGAAAACATTCGTTTGCTGGACTGAGTGGTGTGTTCGAATCAACCAGCTGATACCAGTGTACAGAGTGGGGCAGTGGGTAAATTACTGTCTCGTACAAGAGACTGAAAACTATTTTTCTGGTCATCCAGAAAGCGATGGAGAACATACTAACCATAATTTCCAGTCTCCAATTCCACATTTTTTTTGTGCTCACTGGAAGAAGAGTTCTTACTTGCTATTTACTCAGCGCGATCAGGTACTATAACTATAAATAAAAGTTTTGAGTTTTAACTGATAGGTACATTCAGTAAACGTTCACATGCACAAACATCATAATATTCATGATAATAATAGTAATGTCCCTATTGGAAACAGCACTATAAGCGGTTCAGAGTTGACTTCGATGCTAAATTCCAAGCAAAATGGTCTATCGCTCTGACTTTTTATCACTGAGAGTTAATTGCTCACTGCTCACTTTAGAAGTGGGAAATAGTCTCACCAATTGCCATACAGTTTTATCAATACTATGGTTGCCTGGCAAATAGTTACTTCTGTAAAATCTAAGATATCCAGGATGGTGTACAGTCCTCATGAGTTCACTTTCCCACTTTTATCAAAAATGCGTTTAGTAGCTGCCTGGGTACGACTTCATCCAAGGCACAGCGCACACAGGCATTTGACAGATGTGGACAAATTGACATCTCAGTGCAAAGTGTCTCTGTTTACTGCCTGTCTGTCTGTATTTATAAATGGGCGCAGTGACTTGCCGAACGGATCATTTGCTACCAACTGCTCTAGGCACAGATAGCAGCATCTAAATTATCGCTTTCTTGGACACATATTAATTAATATATCTGTCGTTTAGTAGTTTATGGTTTTCTTATCTTTTATATGACTGGAGTTAAGTTTGCTTCAGTTACTGAAAAAGTTTTAGTTTGACTGCATTTAAATTTCACTAGCTAGAACTTTTAGAATGGAACTGACAGTAGAACATGACTTCTAAACTGCCTTTTTAAGATTCCTAGTAATAATGTTTATTTATACTTAAGTCTTGAAACTTGGTACAGTTGCATTATTTTGTCAGCATAATCAAGTGCTGTCATTAAAAGTTTCCATCACAAATACAAATGAAACTTAATCTGTTACAAATGAGAATGTTTTTGTTCCAAATTTAGTTTTTAATAAACAGCTTGAAAACTATTAGAGGTAGATTAATGCAGTCAGATAGTTAATATTTTTATAGCAAACTAAGTCTCATACCTAGGGCCTTCAAATTTTCGTAAAAACGCCGATTTTGACCGAAATATTGCTCCGATCAAGTTGAGACTTGTAACTTTTGATTGTGACATACATCCGCACAGTCTGAACGATTTTTAGCTTCATTATTTAGCGTCATTTCTTTTTCCTTAAGATAATATATTTAGCAAAACATATTCATTAGCTCATTTTGAGGCTTCGCAACGTTAACATTAATATACTAAAGCACACACTGACAAAGGTTATGAACGTTATTTTAATTTTTGATTTCAAATGGCTCTGAGCACTATGGGACTTAACATCTGAGGTCATCAGTCCCCTTTTTGATTTCATTCTTAGTTTATGGCACAATACTTTGTATGCTATGAACAGGCGTATAATGAGTAGCAGTGAACTGGGGTAAGTCCTGGGACACTTGCTCGCTGCTGTATCTGTCATACTGAAACAGGACTTGTTTCACCACATCACTGTCCATTTATTTTTGTGCAAAAATTTATTTTTGAACAAAATTAAATACAGTATTAGAAAGAAGTGATGTCACTGTAGCTGACCTCTTTTAAATGAAATTGATTTTAGCTAAATTTCCCTTAACACTACACCCACAGAATTAACCACACACACACACACACACACACACACACACACACACACACATACTTCATTTAATATATAGTGGATTTTTACTAATCATTTATACAAAATAACATAGAAACATAAAACAAAATTTTCGATTATTACAAAATTAATTTTGTGATTTAGAATTTTCAGTCTTTGGCTGAAACAGAAACACAAAAAAATTTTGCTTTTAGTAATCACTCATTTAATCACAATTTTAGGCACTTTGATGTGTGTTCGATGAACCACTTTCACTAGAACATTTAAGGTAAAGGGTGGGAAGTCTCTACATATGGCATTCTTCGCGATACTCTATTACAATAACAAAAAGGAGAGGTGTCACTCTCATATGTGTCCTTCTCAGTTCCTTCTCCAATACAGCTTGTAGGCTACCTTTCATGACACCTCCATGTCTCTGAGAAATGGAAACATAGCCTAAGCTTCTCTTCTCAGCTTACATCTGACGAAGGACATAATTTGTGCTACATTCTGTTTTCCTTTTATAATTTATTTGAAACAATTTAGAAGGTATCAGAAAGAAATTATCTTTTAAAAAATGATTATTTCGTAAACTATTATTAACTTTTCCAAAGTGATTATTGGCAATACATTGCTTCAGAAGATCATGAAATTTTATTTCATTATTACTCTTGAATCACAAACTTCGCAATTCTTTTTAACCATAGCTACTATGCCCAGAAAGTCCTTATAGCTTTTTAAAATAGTCACATTTTGGCGTAGTTTGCAATTTACTTCATTATCATAGATGTTGCTTTACTTATAAAATTGAGTAACTTTTGAAAGTTCTGTCTCCATACGGCTCAATTAGCGTACAGATTAGTGCAGTCTACTTGATTAATCGATGTCCAACTGAGGTACGAAAAAGCTAGAAGAAGTTCGAACAAACAAGAAGCTGGATCTTTGCCATCTAAAAATATTTGGAGATAAAGGCCTCTGTTCACTTCCCAAGAGGTAACCGATGGAAATAGGACCAAAAGGTATTGAATGTACATTGGTAGGATACTGCGAAGGATCAGAAACATTTTTCAAATCTTATTTCCAGAGAATCATAAAAACGAGAAAAGGTTGCTGTTTTTGAAGAAGATACTTCTGAACCATGGACCTTGCCATTGGTGGGGAGGCTTGCGTGCCTCTGCGATACAGATGGCCGTACCGTAGGTGCAACCACAATGGAGGGGTATCTGTTGAGAGGCCAGACAAACATGTGGTTCCTGAAGAGGGGCAGCAGCCTTTTCAGTAGTTGCAGGGGCAACAGTCTGGATGATTGACTGATCTGGCCTTGTAGCATTAACCAAAACGGCCTTGCAGTGCTGGTACTGCGAATGGCTGAAAGCAAGGGGAAACTACAGCCGTAATTTTTCCCGAGGACATGCAGCTTTACTGTATGATTAAATGATGATGGCGTCCTCTTGGGTAAAATATTCCGGAGGTAAAATAGTCCCCCATTCGAATCTCCGGGCGGGGACTACTCAAGAGGACGTCGTTATCAGGAGAAAGAAAACTGGAATTCTAAGGATCGGAGCGTGGAATGTCAGATCCCTTAATCGGGCAGGTAGGTTAGAAAATTTAGAAAGGGAAATGGATAGGTTAAAGTTGGATATAGTGGGAATTAGTGAAGTTCGGTGGCAGGAGGAACAAGACTTTTGGTCAGGTGATTACAGGGTTATAAATACAAAATCAAATAGGGGTAATGCAGGAGTAGGTTTAATAGTGAATAAAAAAAATAGGAGTGCGGGTTAGCTACTACAAACAGCATAGTGAACGCATTATTGTGGCCAAGATAGACACAAAGCCCATGCCTACTACAGTAGTACAAATTTATATGCCAACTAGCTCTGCAGATGATGAAGAAATTGATGAAATGTATGATGAGATAAAAGAAATTATTCAGGTAGTGAAGGGAGACGAAAATTTAATAGTCATGGGTGACTTGAATTCGTCAGTAGGAAAAGGGAGAGAAGGAAACATAGTAGGTGAATATAGATTGGGGGGAAGAAATGAAAGAGGAAGCCGCCTTGTAGAATTTTGCACAGAGCATAACTTAATCATAGCTAACACTTGGTTCAAGGATCATGAAAGAAGGTTGTATACCTGGAAGAATCCTGGAGATACTAAAAGGTATCAGATAGATTATATAATGGTAAGACAGAGATTTAGGAACCAGGTTTTAAATTGTAAGACATTTCCAGGGGCAGATGTGGATTCTGACCACAATCTATTGGTTATGAACTGCAGATTGAAACTGAAGAAACTGCAAAAAGGTGGGAATTTAAGGAGATGGGACCTGGATAAACTGATTAAACCAGAGGTTGTACAGAGTTTCAGGGAGAGCATAAGGGATCAATTGACAGGAATGGGGGAAAGAAATACAGTAGAAGAAGAATGAGTAGCTCTGAGGGATGAAGTAGTGAAGGCAGCAGAGGATCAAGTAGGTAAAAAGACTTGGGCTAATAGAAATCCTTGGGTAACAGAAGAAATATTGAATTTAATTGATGAAAGGAGAAAATATAAAAATGGAGTAAATGAAGCAGGCAAAAAGGAATACAAACGTCTCAAAAATGAGATCGACAGGAAGTGCAAAATGGCTAAGCAGGGATGGCTAGAGGACAAATGTAAGGATGTAGAGGCTTATCTCACTAGGGGTAAGATAGATACTGCCTACAGGAAAATTAAAGAGACCTTTGGAGAGAAGAGAACCACTTGTATGAATATCAAGAGCTCAGATGGCAACCCAGTTCTAAGCAAAGAAGGGAAGGCAGAAAGGTGGAAGGAGTATATAGAGGGTCTATACAAGGGCGATGTACTTGAGGACAATATAATGGAAATGGAAGAGGATGTAGATGAAGATGAAATGGGAGATAAGATACTGCGTGAAGAGTTTGACAGAGCACTGAAAGACCTGAGTCGAAACAAGGCCCCGGAAGTAGACAACATTCCATTAGAACTACTGATGGCCTTGGGAGAGCCAGTCATGACAAAACTCTACCATCTGGTGAGCAAGATGTATGAGACAGGCGAAATACCCACAGACTTCAAGAAGAATATAATAATTCCAATCCCAAAGAAAGCAGGTGTTGACAGATGTGAAAATTGCCGAACTATCAGTTTAATAAGTCACAGCTGTAAAATACTAACGCGAATTCTTTACAGATGAATGGAAAAACTGGTAGAAGCGGACCTCGGGGAAGATCAGTTTGGATTCCGTAGAAATGTTGGAACACGTGAGGCAATACTAACCTTACGACTTATCTTAGAAGAAAGATTAAGAAAAGGCAAACCTACGTTTCTAGCATTTGTAGACTTAGAGAAAGCTTTTGACAACGTTAACTGGAATACTCTCTTTCAAATTCTGAAGGTGGCAGGGGTAAAATACAGGGAGCGAAAGGCTATTTACAATTTGTACAGAAACCAGATGTCAGTTATAAGAGTCGAGGGGCATGAAAGGGAAGCAGTGGTTGGGAAAGGAGTGAGACAGGGTTGTAGCCTCTCCCCGATGTTATTCAATCTGTATATTGAGCAAGCAGTAAAGGAAACAAAAGAAAAATTCGGAGTAGGAATTAAAATTCAAGGAGAAGAAGTAAAAACTTTGAGGTTCGCCGATGACATTGTAATTCTGTCAGAGACAGCAAAGGACTTGGAAGAGCAGTTGAACGGAATGGACAGTGTCTTGAAAGGAGGATATAAGATGAACATCAACAAAAGGAAAACGAGAATAATGGAATGTAGTCAAATTAAATTGGGTGATGCTGAGGGGATTAGATTAGGAAATGAGACACTTAAAGTAGTAAAGGAGTTTTGCTATTTAGCGAGTAAAATAACTGATGATGGTCGAAGTAGAGAGGATATAAAATGTAGACTGGCAATGGCAAGGAAATCGTTTCTGAAGAAGAGAAATTTGTTAATATCGAGTATAGATTTAAGTGTCAGGAAGTTGTTTCTCAAAGTATTTGTATGGAGTGTAGCCATGTATGGAAGTGAAACATGGACGATAACCAGTTTGGACAAGAAGAGAATAGAAGCTTTCGAAATGTGGTGCTACAGAAGAATGCTGAAGATTAGATGGGTAGATCACGTAACTAATGAGGAGGTATTGAATAGGATTGGGGAGAAGAGAAGTTTGTGGCACAACTTGACTAGAAGAAGGGATCGGTTGGTAGGACATGTTTTGAGGCATCAAGGGATCACAAATTTAGTATTGGAGGGCAGCGTGGCGGGTAAAAATCGTAGAGGGAGACCAAGAGATCAATACTCTAAGCAGATACAGAAGGATGTAGGTTGCAGTAGGTACTGGGAGATGAAGAAGCTTGCACAGGATAGAGTAGCATGGAGAGCTGCATCAAACCAGTCTCAGGACTGAAGACCACAACAACAACAACTTCTGAACAGTATAAAGAAGAATCTGAGCGACAGAAACCAAGTCTGTTGTTTCTTCCACTAACAGAAAAGAAGCAAGAACCTACTCCTGACACTGTCACATCAATGTTTCAAGAAACGGTAGTAGCAATCAGGGATCAAGTCCAGAAAATGTAAATTATGATAACGGGCAACTGGAGCAGTTTGAGTCACTATGAAAGTCATCCAGAATTGAAAACTAAACAAGCTGCATGACTTCAAAAGCTATAAGTCAAAACAGTCAACTGACACTGATCCTTTGACACTGGAAGCAGAAATGATATCAGATAATGCTGAAAACTGTCTGAAAGCCATACAAGAAAATTTACAGTCTCACAAAGAGAACCACATGTAGGTGTTTTAATTTCAGGTAAGAAACAAACAAATGTAAAATTTTTGTTTAACACAAAAAAAGATCTGAAAGGCCAGATTCAGAATCAGAAACAAAGTTTTTATTGTCCCGTACCATACAAAGTTAAATAATAAATTTAATGTACAGGGAATCCATCAACACTTCAGTTAAAATTCGTATGTGTTACAGAACAATACCTTGAAATATCATTAATATAAAAGACATAATTATTAAAGTCATTTATTTGATAAAACTGATAAGCCTAAATAACAATGTGTGTCAACCATTTGCTTTCTTACTCATATTTTCATAATATCATTCAGAAATTCTTCTAAGGAATAATAGCATTCATAGACTAACAACTTTTGTTTACATTGCCCTAAATCCGTGACGTGAATTTGTTTCTTTTTTAGAATGTAGATAATTTTCAAGTCCATGTATTCCACGCTTTGTGCATATAGCTCTAATCTATGAGCAGGAAGCATCAAATTCTCCATGTTCCTAGTGTCATATTGATGTTTAAAATTATTGTCTGTGAATAACTTACGGTCATTGTATAGAAAAATAATAGGTTCATAAATGTACAAAGAGAGCTCAGTTAATATTTTTAAGTTTCTCAACAATGGGAGTCAGGATTCTTTTGATTCTTCTTTACACATATTTCTAACAATTTATTTTTGTAATTTTATACAATAATCAGTTTATGGGAGCCTTTATATTTTATGAAGTAACAGCTTTTTCGTGAGATGAGAAAACATTTTATTTTTCAAGCACAGATCAAAAACTAACAAGAATAAACAACTCATAACCAAGCCGACTACGGCAAAGATAAATATCTATCAGCTGCAGCTTTCACCCGCTGTTTTTGGCGCAGTAGATAAATGACGTCACCACATCAGCCCCCCTCCCTTTCAAACCGGGTGCACCAGGTATGTGGGGAAACTTGCACTTGATTTTTCTACCAGCTCTCGTGAAAACATCTGGTGCAGGCAATGGCTACTCCTGTTCTGCACTTGCTGCTTCGTTGTCCTCTTCTGAAACCGAGGGCTCGGCGAGACTCTCTGCTGTTTCTTTGGCCTCCACGTTTGAGGGTGATTTTGCAGACCGAGGAAGGAGTGTACCCTCTTCGGTGTAAGCAGGTTTAAGCCGCTCAATTGAGACTATCTCTTCTTTACCATCCTTATCGATATTGAAGCTGTGGCTTCCTCTTGTGATTACCCTGTATGGTCCAGAGTAAGGCGAAACAAGTGGCGGGCGCACCGTATCATCCCTAAGCCACACGTGGGACGTTGCTTGCAGGTCTTAATGTACAAACAATCTCCAGTCTCCATGTCTGACAGGGTTAGTGGGTTTGATGTTTCTCATTCTAACGCTGAGTTGTCTCGCGAATTGCGTGCATAGCTCAGGGGCGAACGGCTGTGTAGATGCTGGAACGATAAATTCTTCAGGAACCCTCAATTCCATTACTAGATGGATGACAGCTTGTGGTGCATAGGTGGTTGCACCCGCACAGTAGTAAAAGTTCATTGAAAAGTTGGCTTTCAAACTGCCTTCCGCGATCTGTTGTTATGTTTTGCGGAACGCCAAACCTGGAGAACCATGAATGCAACAGTGCTTTTGCAACGGACTCCACAGAAATGTCTTGTATTACAACTACTTCTGGCCACCTGGTAAAACGATCAATGATTGTGAGCAAATAGCGTTGTTCTGAAGGGCATGATAGCGGGCCCACAATGTCCACATATATATGTGAAAATCTTGCAGATGGCGTCGGGAAGTCAGCAATAGGTGCAAAGACATGTCTGCTGATTTTATTACGCTGGCATGTTAGGCATGCACGCGCCCATGCACGACAATCTTTTTGTATTCTAGGCCACACTACTTTGCAGGAAACTAACTTGGCTGTAGCTCGTACTCCTGGATGTGATAGGATATGTAGTGCACTATAAATCTCGCGACGATATTGTCCTGGTATGTAAGGTCGCTCCTTTCCTTTTGTTACATCACACCAAATTCCGTCTGAAACATTTGGGACAGACACACGTCTGAGCTGCAGCGCAGTTCTCTGTTCCTCTATTAGACGGCGCAAGAAAGGATCTTCTCGTTGCTTAGACGCTAACTCGGTCCCACGAACTGAATTTAAACTGGCACAATTCCTAGACAGGCAATCTGCGACCATGTCTTTTCCTGAAATGTGACGCACGTCAGTTGTGAACTGTGCATTGTACTCGACTTGCCTGCACTGACGTGGTGAATTGAGCTCTGTGTCTCGTTGAAATATAGCTGCTAACGGCTTGTGATCGGTAAAAATTGCAAAGTGCCTCCCTTCGACAGACGTGCGAAAATGATTTATGGCTAAGTAAATAGCAAGCAACTCACGGTCAATAGCACTCCATTTTTGCTGCTGTCGAGTCAGGTTTTTAGAGAAAAATGCGAGCGGCTGCCATCTGCCATCAACTTCTTGCTGTAGCGCTGCACCCACTGCTGTTTGGCTCGTTGCCCGAGAAAGACATTTCTTTAAGTCATGGAAAGCTGCTTCAGCATCTGGACTCCATGGAATTTTACGATTTCCTGTTGTATTTTTACCTGCAAGTAACGTTGTGAGTGGCTCTTGGGCGGCAGCTAATTTAGGTAAGTGACGTCTGTAATAGTTGAGCATGCCTAAAAATCTGCGAAGTCCTTTGTAAGTTGTGGGAAGGGGCATCTGTTGTACTGCTTCAACCCACTCAGGCAAAGGTGACAGGCCTGCTGCTGAAACCAAATATCCCAGGAACTTAACCTCGCGTTTTCCAAACGTGCACTTTGTTTCGTTAATAATTATGCCATACTCCGTCAGATGGCGGAAAAGCTGCCGCAGATGTTCGACATGCTGATATACAGAACCAGAGAATACTAAAATGTCGTCCATATAACAAAATACGAATGGTAATTCTCGAAGCACCTCATGCGTGAATCTTTGCCATGTTTGGGCAGCGTTTCTGAGACCAAATGGCATAAAATTGTACTCAAACAAACCGAATGGTGTGATAACTGCTGTTTTTTTAATGTCAGGTGGAGCCATGGGAATCTGGGAAAATGCTTTGGCGCAATCAATCACACTAAATATTTTGGCATTGCTAATCGTACTGTTAAAATCAGTCACATTGTGTACTGGGTAGCGTTCGGGAATTGTGCGGGTATTAAGCGCCCTGTAGTCTCCACATACTCTCCATGAATTGTCTTTTTTAAGGACCATGTGAATTGGAGATGCCCATGAACTATCAGACCTACTTACAATACCTATTTTTGGAAGTCTGTCGAACTCAGCTCGCGCCGCGAGCAGCTTCTCTGGAGGCAGACGCCGCGGGCGGAAGGCAACGGGTTGACCTTTTGTCGTGCTGATGTGGTGTTGAGTATTGTGTCTGCATTTCCTGGTTGCGTTGACGGGTTCGGTAAGTGCTGGAAAGTCTTGAAGCAGTTTACGAAAAAGTGATTCCTCCGACAGTGCTCTGATATTGCCTACAGTATACGAATCGTTACGACTGTCGGGTATCTTCTTGCGTGACGCACACGTGTGCGCCCCGCTTAGTTGCGGGTACGAAATCATATCACAATATCCCGACGCGGATGACGCGGTAGAGGAGCTGGAAATCTTCATGCGGAAAGACACGGGTATATCGCACTGCACTTGAACCGACGCGGAAGACGCAGTAGGCAATATCCCTTCTGTGGGAACTGTCACCAAACGACGGTTAACCAGGCCGGGCATAAGTCGGTAGTTCCGTAAAACGTCCTCTCCAGTTATAGGACTTGGCACATCAGCAACCACAAAAGTCCATTTTGGATGGAAGTTGGAATTCAGATGTAATGCCAACTGTTTCTCACCATAGGTAGATATTCTGGAATTGTTTGCCGCAGTCAGCACATGTTGCGTTGTTGTCGTGAGTATATCACCTCTCTTTCTTGGATAAACACTGACTTCTGAACCTGTGTCAATCAGAAACTTCTCACCTGAAGAGAGGTGCATTATACAGCATTATACGTTGTCACCAGATTTGCGACTACAAAAAATTTTTAGGCATGTTCAACTGTTACAGACGTCACTTACCTAAATTAGCTGCCGCCCAAGAGCCACTCACAACGTTACTTGCAGGTAAAAATACAACAGGAAATCGTAAAATTCCATGGAGTCCAGATGCTGAAGCAGCTTTCCATGACTTAAAGAAATGTCTTTCTCGGGTAACGAGCCAAACAGCAGTGGGTGCAGCGCTACAGCAAGAAGTTGATGGCAGATAGCAGCCGCTCGCATTTTTCTCTAAAAACCTGACTCGACAGCAGCAAAAATGGAGTGCTATTCACCGGGAGTTGCTTGCTATTTACTTAGCCATAAAGCATTTTCGCACGTCTGTCGAAGGGTGGCACTTTGCAATTTTTACCGATCACAAGCCGTCAGTAGCTATATTTCAACGAGACACAGAGCTCAATTCACCACGTCAGTGCAGGCAAGTCGAGTACAATGCACAGTTCACAACTGACGTGCGTCACATTTCAGGAAAAGACAACATGGTCGCAGATTGCCTGTCTAGGAATTGTGCCAGTTTAAATTCAATTCGTTGGACCGAGTTAGCGTCTAAGCAACGAGAAGATCCTTTCTTGCGCCGTCTAATAGAGGAACAGAGAACTGCGCTGCAGCTCAGACGTGTGTCTGTCCCAAATGTTTCAGACGGAATTTGGTGTGATGTAACAAAAGGAAAGGAGCGACCTTACATACCAGGACAATATCGTCGCGAGATTTATAGTGCACTACATATCCTATCACATCCAGGAGTACGAGCTACAGCCAAGTTAGTTTCCTGCAAAGTAGTGTGGCCTAGAATACAAAAAGATTGTCGTGCATGGGCGCGTGCATGCCTAACATGCCAGCGTAATAAAATCAGCAGACATGTCTTTGCACCTATTGCTGACTTCCCGACGCCATCTGCAAGATTTTCACATATACATGTGGACCCGCTATCATGCTCTTCAGAACAACGCTATTTGCTCACAATCATTGATCGTTTTACCAGGTGGCCAGAAGTAGTTGTAATACAAGACATTTCTGCGGAGTCCGTTGCAAAAGCACTGTTGCATTCATGGTTCTCCAGGTTTGGCGTTCCGCAAAACATAACAACAGATCGCGGAAGGCAGTTTGAAAGCCAACTTTTCAATGAACTTTTACTACTGTGCGGGTGCAACCACCTACGCACCACAAGCTGTCATCCATCTAGTAATGGAATGGTGGAACGACTACACCCCACGCTCAAAGCTGCATTAATGTGTAGTTCCACTTCATGGCCTGAAGCACTACCGCTGCTCCTACTCAGATTGAGAACGGCCGTGAAGGAGGACTTACAATGCTTTTCCGCAGAATTGGTTTATGGCGAGCAATTGAGGGTTCCTGGAGAATTTATCGTTCCAGCATCTACACAGCCGTTCGCCCCTGAGCTATGCATGCAATTCGCGAGACAACTCAGCGTTAGAATGAGAAACATCAAACCCACTAACCCTGTCAGACATGGAGACTGGAGAGTGTTTGTACATAAAGACCTGCAAGCAATGTCCCACGTGTGGCTTAGGGATGATACGGTGCGCCCGCCGCTTGTTTCGCCTTGCTCTGGACCATACAGGGTAATCACAAGAGGAAGCCACAGCTTCAAAATCGATAAGGATGGTAAAGAAGAGATAGTCTCAATTGAGCGGCTTAAACCTGCTTACACCGAAGAGGGTACACTCCTTTCTCGGTCTGCAAAATCACCCTCAAACGTGGAGGCCAAAGAAACAGCAGAGAGTCTCGCCGAGCCCTCGGTTTCAGAAGAGGACAACGAAGCAGCAAGTGCAGAACAGGAGCAGCCATTGCCTGCACCAGATGTATCCACGAGAGCTGGTAGAAAAATCAAGTGCAAGTTTCCCCACATACCTGGTGCGCCCTTTAGCACAAAGTAATTTTTTTGCGACAAGGTTTCTTCTACTTGCTCTATCACTTCTAAATTTAGATGTGAAATCACTATATTAAATTTGTCAATGTTGTTAGACACCCCACGCTGTCGAAATCTGCATTCAGCCTGCTTAAACCAAAGCTGGGGGCGCGTTGGCCAGAACGCGGAAAGCTTAACATTTCCGTGTCGCGCGTAGGTACTCCCATCTTTTGCGTTAACATCTGTCGTTCCGTTTTGTGGCGAATCAAAGGGCGTGGACCGCGATCCTTGGTCGAACAGACTGTAGTCTTCAATCTTGATTCGACTGCCGCATGCTTTTGTCTCTGAATTCATTATTCATGCTTCTGCTACGATTTTTTGGGGTCACCACTGTGGGAGCCTTTATATTTTATGAAGTAACAGCTTTTTCATGAGATGAGAAAACATTTTATTTTTCAAGCACAGATCAAAAACTAACAAGAATAAACAACTCGTAACCAAGCCGACTACGGCAAAGATAAATATATATCAGCTGCAGCTTTCACCCGCTGTTTTTGGCTCAGTGGATAAATGACGTCGCCACAAGTTTAATTGCGTTACACCATAAAATAATGCCATACCTTATAACCGATTCAAAATGAATAGTTTTTTCATCTCCATACTAGTTGGCTATGACAGAATCTTCATTGTGAAGGTCAGCAGTTTAATTTATTTGCTAAGTACTTCATGTATGGAGACTAGGGCAAATTTTGGTCTAGATGCATTCCTAAAAATTTGACACAGGCTGTTTCTTTCAGTTCTTGGTTTCTGTGATTATGTGGGTCTCATTTACCTTAGGGTTATTGGTTTTAAACTGCAATAAATTGTTTTTCTTTATTAAGGTTTTCAATTTCAATCTATTTAGTAGGAAACAGTTTTCTAAAGAGTCTAGTAGATTTGTGACAGCTGAGTGAATCTGTTCTGAGTCACTGCTTTTGACAAGGGCAAAGTATCATTGGCTAATAAAATTGAGTGTGAATTTATGTTTAGGGGCAGGTCGTTTATGTAGAATGAAAATAAAATTAAGCCCAGAATTGAATCCCATCGACCACCTTGTGTAATAATTATCCATTTGGAAAAGGAATTTCCCTTGCTTGATAAGATAACTGCACTTTGTTTTCTGTTTGTGAGATATGACCTAAACCACTCTAAAACATAATCCTCAATTCTGTATCTTTTGATTTTGCACAGGAAGAAGTGTTGGTTTACACAATCAAATGCATTTGTGAGCTCGCAGAATAATCCTGCAACTTTTCTCGACTTGTCTAAGACACATCTGATTTTTTTCATGAATTCATTAATTGCCTCTATTATGCTTTTGCCTGTTTGAAAGGCATATTCACTATCAGAAATTATGTTTTATTTCTCAAAAATGTTTTAATTTGCATCACCACTGCTATTTAATATGTATATATATATTTTTTTAAACTGGAAGACTTGAGCCTTCTTCAAGTTATGTATTAATTATAAAGTAAAGAGGGTGAGCTATTATCCAGGCAGTTGCTTTAACTGCTTTGGTAGGTATGCCATCCCACCCTGCAGAGTTTTTCTTTCTCAGCTGTAATATAATTTTCTCTAGATATTTGGCTGAAATTTACTCCATTTTTAGAAGTATTCTTCTGACCTAAATGTACTTTTTCTATACAAGTATCTACATGTACATCTCATTTTGATACATTTATAAAAAAATATTGAATTATTGCGACATTTGAGCAGGATTTGTTACAATTTCATTTCCCACCTTGATTTTAGAAATATCTTTGCTGTCTATTCTAATTTTCGATTTTGATTTTATGACACTGCCTTTGATTTCTGTTGATGAGCCATGATGTATTTATTATTCGCCATTTCTTTTGCTTTTTTCACTACCCTTTTAAATATGCTTTATACTGTTTATCATAATTAATGAAAACAAGGTCTTTGTTGTATTTCAGTTTCTTGCGCAGTTGTCTTTTTCCCATTGGATATTGTTATCCTGCAGTGATTCAATTTCGCTTACTTTACACATTTTTGTGGCATGCTCTAATGGGAAATATTTCATTAAATAAGATAATTTTCTAAAATATGTTAAAATGCACAGAGATTGGGATATCATGTCAAACTTGCTGCTCCAGCTGTTCTAATTCAGAGAGAACAGTAAAACGTCTTTTGATTTAAGTTTTTCTAGTGCTTGGTTCATTTGCACTAGTTATTTCTAAAAACAGGGCAGAGTAGCCCGAAAGTCCTTAGTCTATACATAGTTTCCTTGTATCATCAAGTTTATAATTTGTCAAAATATTATCAATGCAGGTTCGTGTATTTTCATTTTCTTTTGTGACTTCCGTTAAGTTTCTCTTGACACCAAAATTTTGGATTAAGTCCATTAGTTTTTTTTGAGTCACTGGTTTCGTTTGATAAAGTTATATTGAAAATGGCAGGTATTAAAACCCTTTCATTTTTCTAATTGCTGACTTCTGTAAAAGATCCATTAACTTTGCTAAAAACAATTTTATTACCTCAAGACCTAGAAATCTGTATATTGATACATTAACAACACATTGCTTTTCTAATTCAATTGAGCAGCTTTCAAATACACCTTCTTCATTTAGAAAATAGAAATCATCTTTCACTTTATACTCCACAGAGCTATTTACAAGTATGGATGGGCCTCCATAACTTTACTGCATTTGATTAGGATATTTTCTGTCTGTATTTTAAATGAATATCCAGGGACAGATTCTCATTGTTTGAGATGTCCGTTGAAAGGTGGCTACACTGAGCCACTGCGCCAGAGATTGCGCCAAAGAGTATTATTAAGACGCCTCCAGAGTGCGTGGGCAGAGCTCGTAGTAGTCAGTGCCTGTTAAGAACTCGTAGAAGTCAGTGCCTTTTAAGAACTCGTTGAAGTCAGTGCCTGTTAAGAACTCGTAGAAGTCAGTGCCTGTTAAGAACTCGTAGAAGTCAGTGCCTGTTAAGAACTCGTAGAAGTCAGTGTGTGGGCAGAGCTCGTAGAAGACAGTTCGTGTTGAGATGTGCTAGTGGGCAAGGCTTGTCGAGATGTTGTAGTAAGGAGTGTTTGTTCTATGTTTTATCCAGTTATTTGATGGGAGAGATAGCAGATGTTATTGTAATGATCAGAGTGCATTTCGTCAATATATATGAAGGTAAAAACCACAATGTTCTTTTATTATTTGTGTGTCTGAAATAATGCGTCATTACAGGTTCAGTCAACAAAGCATCTGGCTTGTGTTCTTGTATTAGAGTGAATTCTGGTTTTCTTGCGTAATTATAGTTTTTCTAATTTTCTTTTATCACGTCAGTATAATTGGTATTTAAAAATTCTTGTCTTGTTGGAGAAGAACCGTGCCAGATGTGTACGTTGAGTCACACTCCCACATACAGAACAGTTACTCTTGTGCTTATTGGTTTTGTAGGTTTTATAGTTGCTGGGGACTTAATTAATTAACTGTGTTTACGAAAATTTTCTTTCATTTTTTGTTGCAGTCAGATTGCGTAATAATTCTAGTCAGGGCCAACCGTTTACGAGAATAGCGTAATCGGACAGACAGCTACTAAAAACTAAAAAATATTTGCATCATATTTAATTAAGCCCCCATGCACGTGGCGACCGCTGCTTCGGATCGTCCCTTGGAATTCTTCTGATTGTGAAAATAGTAGACGGTAGTATTGTTGTAGTAATTTGTAGTTTAGTAATTGTAGTCTATTTTGCATGTGTAGATTTGGTAATTGGCATTCTTCTAATGGTATTTTTCAAAATTTAATTTTTATTGCCTTGTATACGCATTTGACAATTTTGTGCAATTATTTCAATTGTTCGTTAATCGTGTTTGAGGGAAACATCTCGTGTGAATAGTATTGTTGGAGATAAGGAGTCATTGTGTGTGATTTTCGAACAGTGACGAATTTTTTTATGTTTTGTAAATGATTACGAGATCAATGAAAAAGGCAAAAATGATGAATAGTGAGAATGACGAAATTGTTAAAATGGCGAACTCGCCAACAGAGGAAAACAGTGCGATGAATAATGAAGTGGAAAACAATGTAATAAGTCGGGAAAATAGTCCGGAACCATTTCAAAATTTTTCTCAATCAGAAAATTCACAGAATACGAGATTAACGATAGGAGATTCTGAAATAGTATCGAACACAGATAGCTTTACAGCTATGACGAAGGAAACTGGTTTTGCGGGAAATGTTAGGGGCGAAAGGAGTTTCGAATCAGTTACTATGGGGCAGTTGATGAGTGCTATATTAAAAATAGAAACACGGTTTGGATCTGAATTAAAAACACAGTTGGGAACAATGGAAACACGGATGGGAACAATGGAAACACGGTTTGGATCTGAACTAAAAACACAGATGGGAACAATGGAAACACGGATGGGAACAATGGAAACTCGGTTAGGATCTGAATTTAAAACAGAGATGGGAACTTTGGAAACACGGATAGATTCACGAATAGGGACATGTTTCAAAAATATGAAAGATGAATTAAAGAAAGAAATCAGAGAAGAAGTACAACCAATTTTGAATGCTCACATTAATAGATTAATTGCAGTAGAAATCAGACAAAGGGAACAGGATGGAGAACAGGAAGAAAGAGATCGCGTGATAGTACAGAAATTTTCAGAGTTAAATTTACAACGTGCAAAAGATAAGGAAGAAATATTTGAGAGAATCGAAGAATCCGTACCAAATGACAGATTAAATAATTTAACACAACAATATGAACAGTTAACTACCAAATGTGTCAATACTGAAACCCGAGTCGCGACACTTACGGAAGACGTAAATAAACAGAAAGAACAATTAAGTGACTCATCGGAAAGAGTTGAGGAGATCTCAGATAAATTGACAAGTCTTAGTTTAGCAGAGGGGTTTGGAGAAAGTAATTTATTTCATTTACGGGATGCAATAAGAGAGCGCGAGGCGCGTGAATTTAACAATAATCAACATTGGGACTGAGACAGACGCGGTAGGTCTTTGTCGCCACGAGGCGAAAACATTGACTATAAACACTTCTTAACTGTTCGGAAGAGTAAGATATTTCGCAATTCTAATAATGACATACATCCCTGTGCATGGTTAGATCATTTTATGTACGCACTTCCGCCAAATTTGCCACAAAGTCACAAACTGGAAATTATGTGCGGCTATTAAAGTCCTCAGGGGATTCACTACTCTAAGTGAATATGTGCCGTAGCGAGCATAGGGCCCCGAGCTGTAGTGGTGCTATTTCTCTTTTAGTTTTCTGCACCGCTGCCTACTCTTTTACTATTCTTTGCATCTGTCAAACCAACTCTTCGACTATCAATCTATCTAGACAGTAGATAAGCAATAACCGGATATGACTGTTTTACCCAAAAGTGACTTCGGAAATTACTGTTTGGACTTACTGTATCTTCTGCAGCATTCATTCGTAGCTTAAATGAAATTTTACCTGTTTATCTTCGTGACAATATTACTTCATATGTCGACGATATTCTTATTGCTAAATATTCTTGGAGTGAGCACAACAAAATTTTGGATTCATTGTTACGTATCTTTGCAAGAGTTGGCATTACAGTAAACTTGGAAAAATCTGAATTTGGTCGTTCTCAGGTGAAATTTCTCGGTCACATTATTTCTACAGAGGGTATTCTTCCTGATCCAGAAAAATTAGACGCTATTCGTAATTATGCTGTTCCTACCACAAAACGTGAGGTTCATAGTTTCCAAAATTTTTGTGGAATGATATACTTTTGAAAAATTTTTGTGGAATGACGTACTTTAGAGAGACTAACAGCTACATGTAAACATGCGGAGAATACAAGGATACCGCGCTGTGTTTTGGCGGCGGCATATACTCAAAGCAACAGTCAAGTCTGCGCGCCGCACAAGGCAGTCGTTGACCGCGAACAATTGCTTCCTACGTCATGCGCCTACAGCTGATCGAGCGCTCAGTGCGAATGCACTGACAGCCGTAAACAAATACACAGTTTAATTTCTCCGATTTAATTCAGTATAAAGCTATAGTGACTTGATGAGTTATGTTATTAACATTCAGTATTTTTCAGGATACGGTTCTATAAAATATTTAAGAACTTCAGGTAAATTCTGTGTGTGTCCGACGTTAAGACGACTTGCTATCGAGAAATTTTCGGGAAGAATGTAATTTCGAAGAAGAAACTAATAAACTAAAAAAGGTAACTATTAATTGAGTTCATTTTTCAGGTAACATATTTCCGCTTAGGTACGTACTTTAGACGTAATTTGCTGCTCGCAATTACGTGATTCATACTTTGTGCTAATTTCATGTTCTATGAAATTACTTGTGAAGCGACGTGCTTGCGTACGTTAACTGATTTTGACAATGATTATTAATGAACTGGGTTGTAACTTGTATATATTATGCATCGCTTGGCTGCACTGCTTTTTCACTGATGTCATATTTTTTAATTATGTGCCTGCTGTGCTTATTTATTTAAATTATAAGTGTCACCTGATTAATTGTGCTGATGTGGTTAGGTATGTAAGTTATACTTTGTGATTTATCTGCTTGTGCCTTCATGTTTACTTATTAAGATGACATATGAACATTTATTTACTTATGCTGATATGATGCTAATGACATGTTTACTGCTTTGCGTATGGATTGCATATTTATACATATCTGTTGTTGTCATAACTACTCTTTAATTTGGTATATAGAAATGCTGATATACTGTGTATGAACATAGAGTTTAGGTCACGATATTGGATTAATTATAGATTGTTCGCTTGGCAGAGCCTCGTTGTAAGGATTGTGCTGCATCCACTTGTTGACATTGTGTACTCTACTGGTATATTTACTCGCTATTGCTTGTTTTGCTTACGGTCAGTGCCTTACATTTTTAAGATGAGAAAATGAACTGCTATAATTCGACGAACGACATTGGTAAAAAGAACTTCATAGATGTCACATGAGCTGGAGGTTTTATGGAAGCTGTATAAATTTATGATAATAGGAAGGAAGCTAACGACATGACATACCAACACTAGGTTTAGACCATTGACAGTTATTACACTGCATTTTTCGGGAGCAGTTGAAATAGTAAGTGACACTTGACACAAGAAATACTCCACATGTTTGCTTCTGCCATAATTCTTGAAGTGGTGTACACACTGTGAAATATTATGATCATTCACACTCCGTAATCGTACTTAATTACTGAGAGTTATTCGAACTAAGTCTGTTAGAGGTCATGTATGCATTTCTTTGTTTATAATTCATAATGAGTAGAAGATTTGGGTCAGATGGATTACACAGAGGTTGTGTATTGACAATGTGTCTTCGGATTAAATGGGATGATGAGGTTTGCATTAGGATTTTATCTATACTTGTTTGAGGAGACTGACTAGAGGAAAGAGTTGTTATGGATGTGAAATGATATTGGTAATAAGGTTTATATGTATCGACGCATTGAAGAGGTATTATTGAGATTGTGTGAAGTTGATGATTATTGGAGTTTTGGTGGATAAGAGGTAAAGTAAGTGAGGAGCATATATTGATAATAAGGTTTATATGTATCGACGTATTGAAGAGGTATTATTGAGGTATTATTGAGATTGTGTGAAGTTGATGATTATTGGAGTTTTGGTGGATAAGAGGTAAAGTAAGTGAGGAGCATATATTGGCAATAAGGTTTATATGTATCGACGTATTGAAGAGGTATTATTGAGGTATTATTGAGATTGTGTGAAGTTGATGATTATTGGAGTTTTGGTGGGTAAGAGGTAAAGTAAGTGAGATGCATATTTTTTTTGTTGGTCTTATGGAACAAGGAGGATGAAGATAGCAGACTAGAACACTAAAGTAGAAGGAAGATAGTCTATACACACACTTTGTTAAATCACTAAGCAGTATATACTTTTTTTTTGAAGAGAGGAAGTATTTGCATATCTTGGCTCACTGACAGTTGTTCAACAACAGTACATTTGATCTGGCTTGGCAAACATTGGTCTTGACATGATGACTATGACGTTGACCTAACTATTATTGACTGTTATACATTGCTGCCACTACTACTTGATACACATGATGAACATCAGATTTTGACAGAATTACATTTACACAGTTAACACCATTCAATTACACAGTAGTACTTAATGTGGATGAAAGATGAATGAGTGTGTTTTGTGTGTTTTCCTTTCCTAATCCTACCCACCTATCTCGTAAATATTATTTTATTTGTTTGTAGTGGCTTGCACTGACACCCATAAATATTATAGGTTTACTGATATTTGAGTATTTGTAATAGTTAATATGACAATTATCTGACATCTTTTGTGTGTTTATTAGAATTTGTATGTTTAGTGTAAGAGCATTGTAAAAGCATTTGTATGTGTTTTCAAACTATTGTTCATGCCTGAACTGTCAGATTAGTGAAGGTGAATGTTATGGACTGTTACCTGCACTTTTCAACGTAATGTGTGACACTTAGGAATGATTAATTTCTGCTGATGAACTGTGTGATAGTGAATATCATGGACTGCTCTCTGCACCTGCTCAACATTGCTGGGTGCAATTGATGGACTGCTTCTACTGAAATGATGTCACTTGTCGGTGTCTGCACCTACTCAACATTGCTGGGTGCAACTCATGGACTGCTCTCTGCACCTACTCAACATTGCTGGGTGCAACTGATGGACTGCTTCTACTGAAATGATGTCACTTGTCGGTGTCTGCACCTACTCAACATTGCTGGGTGCAACTCATGGACTGCTCTCTGCACCTACTCAACATTGCTGGGTGCAACTGATGGACTGCTTCTACTGAAATGATGTCACTTGTTGGTGTCTGCACCTACTCAACATTGCTGGTGCAACTGATGGACTGCTTCTACTGAAATGATGTCACTTGTCGGTGTCTGCACCTGCTCAACATTGCTGGGTGCAACTGATGGACTACTTCTACTGAAATGATGTCACTTGTCGGTGTCTGCACCTGCTCTCAACATTGCTGGGTGCAACTGATAGACTGTTTCTACTGAAATGATGTCACTTGTTGGTGTCTGCACCTGCTCAACATTGCTGGGTGCAACTGTTGAACTGTTTCTACTGAAATGAAGTCACTTGTTGCTGTTTGCACCTGCTCAACATTGCTGGGTGCAACTGATGAACTGTTTCTACTGAAATGAAGTCACTTGTTGCTGTCTGCACCTACTCAACATTGCTGGGTGCCTCTGATGGATTGCTTCTACTGAACTAATGTGACTTGTTGCTGGGTGTACCTGCTAAACTTTACTGGGTGCCACTGATGGACTGCTTCTACCGAAATGATGTCACATGTTGGTGTTTTTTTTTTTGTATAAACTAATCATTGAAAGCATTTTATGTGAACATTTGTATAAACTGATTTTTTGTGTATTGTGTAAACTATTATGTAAAGCCACATGTATGAAAAAATTTGTATTGCTTACTGTATTTCATATGTTAGGTTATTGAAAGGTCAGTGCAAAGCCAAAATTTTAACTAATTATGTGATATTTAGGTATTAATATTATCTTTTGTTTTGTCTGTATTTTTGTGGACGAATTTGGTGGTATTTTCACCACCAATGCTGGCAAAAATACCATCAAATTCTGGCCTGTGGAGGAGGGGCATATGAAAGGTGGCTACACTGAGCCACTGCGCCAGAGATTGCGCCAAAGAGTATTATTAAGCCGCCTCCAGAGTGCGTGGGCAGAGCTCGTAGTAGTCAGTGCCTGTTAAGAACTCGTAGAAGTCAGTGCCTGTTAAGAACTCGTAGAAGTCAGTGTGTGGGCAGAGCTCGTAGAAGACAGTTCGTGTTGAGATGTGCTAGTGGGCAAGGCTTGTCGAGATGTTGTAGTAAGGAGTGTTTGTTCCATGTTTTATCCAGTTATTTGATGGGAGAGATAGCAGATGTTATTGTAATGATCAGAGTGCATTTCGTCAATATATATGAAGGTAAAAACCACAATGTTCTTTTATTATTTGTGTGTCTGAAATAATGCGTCATTACAGGTTCAGTCAACAAAGCATCTGGCTTGTGTTCTTGTATTAGAGTGAATTCTGGTTTTCTTGCGTAATTATAGTTTTTCTAATTTTCTTTTATCACGTCAGTATAATTGGTATTTAAAAATTCTTGTCTTGTTGGAGAAGAACCGTGCCAGATGTGTACGTTGAGTCACACTCCCACATACAGAACAGTTACTCTTGTGCTTATTGGTTTTGTAGGTTTTATAGTTGCTGGGGACTTAATTAATTAACTGTGTTTACAAAAATTTTCTTTCATTGTTTGTTGAAGTCAGATTGCGTAATAATTCTAGTCAGGGCCAACCGTTTACGAGAATAGCGTAATCGGACAGACAGCTACTAAAAACTAAAAAATATTTGCATCATATTTAATTAAGCCCCCATGCACCGTTCCTGAATAAACATTATCAGCATAATTCTCTGTCATCTTCATCACTTATAGTTGTTAGAATAGAATGCTTTTTATTCAATTATTTGTTTATCTTTTATTTTATATTTCTGCATATTTTATTAACTCACAGTTATAGCCAATACACAGAGTATTTGACTACAGGATCACAGCTACAGGTTATTATTTGCATTTATTTAGCTGCAGGGCATGAAAGCAGACATGAGTGACTTGATCCAATGCTAAATCGAACTATTCCTTTTAAACAGAGCCGTGCATAGCCCCAGTACCTAAGGTATGAATGAACCCAGGTAAAGACACCACTGGTTTGTTTGTATGGACTGCTACTTGGAAGAGTAATGCGTCATTGCAGTAACCATTAGGTACTGTCGCAATCACTATTAGATTTATTGCTACAATACCTATTCCATGCCACAGCCTAACAAAGCTGCAGTTAGTAGAGAAATAAAACAGATGCTTGAGTGGCATATAACAGAACTGCCCACATCACCCTATTGTAGTCGAGTATTACTTTTGGATAAACTTGGAGCCAATGTTTATTTAGTTTTGGATGTGAGGATAATTAACAAGATTATCATCCCTTTATAAACTCATCTGGAGAATTTGGATGAACAATTACAGAAATTCCTTTGGGTCGTATTCCTCACTAGCATCGATTTGTTAGGTTCACACCGGCAGTAGGAGATGCTATGAGTCCTATGTACAGTCGTTTCGTTTAAATGTGAGTTCAGGAGTATTTATAACAACCCTAGATAGTATCTTAGGACATGAACTGTATGACCTAGTTACAATGTGTGGTGTCACCGCCAGACACCACACTTGCTAGGTGGTAGCTTAAATCGGCCGGGGGGTCCTCCCCACGGTGGGCGGAAGCCGTATCACACGACCGTTCGCCGATTTGAGGGGGAGGAATGTGGTGTCACCGCCAGACACCACACTTGCTAGGTGGTAGCTTAAATCGGCCGCGGTCCACTAGTACATGTTGGACCCGCGTGTCGCCACTGTGTGATCGCAGACCGAGCGCCACCACAAGGCAGGTCTCGAGATACGGAATAGCGCTCGCCCCAGTTGTACGACGACTTTGCTAGCGACTACACTGACGAAGCCTTTCTCTCATTTGCCGAGAGACAGTTAGAATAGCCTTCAGCTAAGTCCATGGCTACGACCTAGCAAGGCGCCATTAGCCTTACATAGTTTGATAGTTATCGTATGAAATGTCTCATCAAGAATGCTGTATTTACACAAGGAATAAAAGATAAGTATTCGAGGAGCTGCATACTTTTCTTATGAGAATTCACTACTTATCCTGTTCCAGAATTCATGCCCGTCTGCGTTAGATAGCGTGCATTTCGGCCTCCTCTATCTACAAGGTGTTGGCACATTTGCCAACACATCACAATGTGCGATGATGATATATTAACAGCTATTCACACATGGGAATAACATGTATAATCATTAGACAAGATACTACACAAATTCTCAGCAGGAGTGGCAAGTAATTTGTCAGCAAGAAGGTCAAATTTCTTCATCACCTCTACTGGAACAACACCTGATCCCGATGCAAATAGTGCCATCAAAAATTTTATATAGCCACATACAATGAAACAACTGAAAGCATTCATGGGCCTTCACACGTTTTTTCGTCATTTTGAAGCCTGTCATCTTTTAAACAGTTCAAACTTGCTAAGTATTTTGAAGAAAAATGCACCTTGGATTTAGGTAAATTGTTGTGAGAATGATTTTACAGCAATAAAAGAAGCTACTTTGTGCATACTCTTGATATGGCTTAAAATTTGTGTTTAATTACTGAAGTATCATTTTCTGGATTAGGAGTTTGTTTATATCAGTTACCTGAAGAGAGGGAAAAGGAGAAATTCGAGTTATAATTTCTGCTAGTTAAACCTTATCTGAATGCGAATGTTCATACTCTGCTACTGGATTAGAATCTGGATTGGGCATTTAGAAAATTCCACTATTACATTTATGGAAAGGAAAATAAAGTCTATTGTGACCATCAGGCATTGAGTTTTATCATTTCAAGCAAGTTACTACACCCCTTCTTGTTGCAGTGGTATTTGTTTCTTCAGGAATAAAATTTTGAAGTGATTTATATATCTACATCTGCATAGATACTCCGGATGCCATCTTTTGGTGGCTGGTGCAGGGTACCCTGTACCACTACTTATCATTTCCCTTCCTGTCTCACTCATAAATAGAACAAGGGAAAAACTACTATTTTTGTGCCTCCAATTGATCCCTAATTTCTCATATCTTATCTTTGTGATCCTTACGGGCAATGTATGTTGGCGGCAATAGAAACGTTCAGCAGTCAACTTCAAATGCCATTTCTCTAAATTTTCTCAATAATGCTTCTATAAAAGAATGTCACCTTCCTTCCAGGGATTCCCATTGGAGTTCCTGAAGCATCTCTGGAATGCTTGTGTGTTTTTCAAACCCATCAAAACAAATCTAGCAGCCTGCCTCTGAATTGCTTACTTCAATCTGACCTGGTACAGATCCTAATCACTTGAGCAGTCCTCAAGAATAGATTGCGTCCTATATGCGGTATCCTTTACAGATGAACCATTCTTTTCTAAAGTTCTCCCAATAAACCAAAGCCAGCCATTCGTCTTTCCTATCACAGTTCTCACACACTCGTTCCACCTCATATAGCTTTCCAATGTTACACCTGGATGTTTAAATGACTTGACTGTATGAAGCATGACACTAGTAGTACAGGTTTGATCTTCCTACTCATCCACATTAACTTACATTTTCTCCCATTTAGGGCTATCTGCTATTCATCACACCAACTGGAAATTTTGCCTAAGTCATATCTTCCTACAGTCTCTCAACTTCAACACCTTACCATACACCACGGCATCATCAACAAACAACCGTAGACTGCTGACTACCCTATCTGCCAAATCATTTATGTATATAGAGAACAATAGCGGTGCTATCACACTTCCCTGGGCACTCCTGACGATACCCTTGTCTTTGATGAACACTCACTGTCGAGGACAACATACTGAGTCTCATTATTCAAGAAGTCTTAAGCCACTCACATATCTGTGAACTTATGCTCGCACTTTCATTAACCACCTGCAATGGGGCACCGTGTCAAATGCTTTCCGAATATATAGAAATACGGAGTCTGCCTGTTGCCCTTCATGCATAGTTCTCAGTATATCATCAAACAATGGAACGTAACAATATTATGAGAAAGAAAGTTGCTACTCACCATATAGTGGAGATGCTGAGTCGCAGATGGACACAACAAAAAGACATTCACAACTAAAACTTACAGCCAATGGGCTTCATCAACAATAGACACACATATGCACACATACGCACACACACACTCATACAAATGCAACTCACACACACAACTGCAGTCTCCGGCAACTGAAGCCACACTGCAAGCAACAGCAAAAGTGCACAATGGGAGTGGCGGCTGGGTGGGGACAAGGAAGAGCTTTGGGGGGAGGGGGGTGGTAGACAGTGAAGTGCTGCAAGTTAGAAAGTGGGCAGGGGAGAGATGAGGAGGGGGGAAAGTAGAGGAAAAGGAGAGAAATAAAATGGCTGGGTGTGGTGATGGAATGATGGCTATGTAGTACTGGCATGGGAACAGGGAAAGGGGTGAATGGGTGAGGACAGTGGCTAATGAAGTTGGAGGCCAGGATGGAACGTAGGATGTATTGCAGGTAAAGTTCCACCCGTGCAATTCAGAAAAGCTGGTGTTGGTAGGAAGGGTACATATGGCACAGGCAGTGAAGCAGCCATTGAAATGAAGGATATCATGTTTGGCAGCGTGTTCAGCAACAAGGTGGTCCACTTGTTTCTTGACCACGGTTTGCCAGCGGCCGTTCATGTGGACAGACAGCTTGTTAGTTGTCATGCCTACGTAGAATGCAGCACAGTGGTTGCTGCTTAGCTTGTAGACCATATGACTGTGAAACCACACAACCACTTCAAATAGTTTACATTGATGTTTCAGGACCTTTCCCCTCTCCAAGAGGTTGGTTTAAATTTTCATAGCTCTATATGACATATTCACCAAGTATGTTAAGTTACACACTACAAAATCTATAGCAGCAGCTCCAGTCATCAAGGAAATAGTAACTCATTACAGTTGAAAAACCTGCCACACTGCTATTCAGCAAAGCATCTAGCTCTATCTGTGAAACTTGTAAAACATTTATAAATGAACATGACATTAAGCGATATTAATCTCGTTTTTTCATCTAGAAGGAAATCCTTGTGAACATGTCTTTAATAGTTCAATACATTCATTAGGGCACATATACACAAACATCAACCCTAATGGTTTGAGTACTTGGAATGCTTTGAAAAGGTTGCAAACAATCTTCTCTGCCCACCATACAGTTGCTACAATTGATCTGATAAGTACATCTCACTCAACAGGCATTCTTACGTAAATTGTACTGTGATGAGAAGCTGCAACAAGTACAAAAATACAAGGTAGAAGGTTACATTCCTGTAAGAGCTCACCCAAAATCATCATTTCTGTGTAACAAAAATTTTAAGTATCAACTTTTATAAACTGGCAGTTATAAGAGTGTAAAAATATCCCCTCTTGGGAGTTATCTATTGATTGACCCTAAAAGTGGGAAAATAACGGGTTTATATTCCCATCAGGAGTTGAAGTATTTTCATAAGTAGTTGATCTTATTTTGTATATATGATAGTTACGTTTAAGTTCCATTAATGAAGGTGATTTATAACTGCCTAACCAGTAATGTCTACAGGAGCCCTGAATCAAACGGCATAGAGAAACGCCCTAACGACGTTAAGGAAATGTGCTGTTAAATTGAGTCTAATATTTAGGTACTGGTAAAAAGAGGAGACCTAAAAATAAGTGTTCATAGGAACACAGTCTTCGCGTTCTCACTGTTAAACTGGAGGAGGTATAATTTGCTACGACAGCTGCTGCCTTAATCATTTGAATACTTTCCAATCTGTGTACATACATGTAAATAGCAGCTGTAAGGATTGTCACTTATGAGATTACTATTTTACGTTCAGTAATAAAGAAGGGTTCTCTAATTACTCAATTCATGTTTGCAGAATATTATTAATGTAACTCATATCAAAGTTATGTAGCTAATAGGTTAAGAAAATAAGCAGGCTTTGAGTGAGCACTGTACTTTGAGTCTTCAGGAGTTACATGTGTGAAGCATTTGCCTCTTCTCTTGTTTTCTTCGAATTCTGCTTTTGATTTTGTCTGACTCTGCACAAAGGTCCAGTTTTACCCAGCAAGAGGTAGTATTATCCTATCCTATGTAATTGTGTTACCTTCCCAAAACAATATCTGATGAGTCAGGCAAGGATCTCATGTAAGAAGCTGATAGCTGAATGTAAATGTACCTATGTAGAAGTTAATAGGCAAGGTTCCTAAAAAGAGATTATGCATATATTTATTTATAAACAAATTACCTCATACATTAAAAATCTTGGAATCTGGTGGGAAATCAGAAGAGCACGGATTATAAATGATGTAATGATAAATCGTGTTACAGTGAAAAGGATTGCTGTGATAGTAAATACAATAAAATGTAGGATAGTGATGGATGCATACCATGTGAACGTTCAAATCTACAGTTAAAATGGTATAGTGTCAGAGCATGTTATTAGGGATGATAAACTGAAACGTTGGCATATACTTTGCAGTGATTCTTCACTTATGTTGAGATGGACTTAACGATCTGTTAATTACGTCTGATGTCATGCAGACTAGTGTATGGACTATGTATGAGTTGTGGCTCCTTCCAAATATGTCACAAGCAGTCACTTAGGAATTACACACAGCTGTCCAGCAAGATGCAACTGTGTACCGGGTGAAGTAACTGCTCAGTATGGGTGTGCTAAAGCATTAATAAAAAAAGTTTAATTTTGAGTGAACAAACTTATTTAACCAATGGTGACAGTAAAAAGCAACGAAATGGTGCTTTAACCATACTAATTTCAAATACTTCCTACAACAAACATGGATCCATTTGATATAACAAATATATATGCAAGTTTTACACTGGGGTGGCAAAAGTCATGGAATAGCGATATGCACATATAGAGATGGCGGTGGTATCGTGTACACAAGTTATAAAATGGCGGTGCATTGGAGGAGTTGTGATCTGTACTCATGTGATTCATGTGAAAATGTTTCCGAAGCGATTGTGGCCTGATGACAGGAATTGACCGGCTTTGAACGCAGAATGGTAGTTGAAGATAGACACACGGGACATTCCATTACGGAAATCGTTAGGGAATTCAATATTACAAGATCCACAGTGTCAAGAATACTAAATTTCAGGCTTTGCTTGTCACCTGAGACATTTCAGTGGCTGATAGCCTTCACTTAGTGACCGAGAGCAGCAGCATTTGTGTAGAGTTGTCAGTGATAACAGACAAGTAACGCTACGTGAAATACCCAAAGAAACCAATGTGGGACCTACAATGAACATGTCCATTAGGACAGTGCAGCGAAATCTGGAGTCAATGGGCTAAGGCAGCAGACGATCAATGCGAATGCCTTTGCTAACTGCATGACATGGCCTGTAACACCTCTCCTGGGCTCGTAATGATATTGGTTGGACCATAGATGACTGGAAAAACCTGGCCTGATAAGATGAATCCCAGTTTCAGTTGGTAAGAATTAATGGTAGGGTCTATGTTTATCACAGACCCCAAAAAGCCATGGATCCAAGTTTTCAACAAGGCAATGTGCAAGCTGGTGGTGGATCCATAAATGTGTGGGCTGTGTTTATATGGAATTGACAGGGTCCTCTGGTCCAGCTGAACCGATTATTGACTGGAAATGGTTATGGTTGGCTACTTGGAGACCTTCTGCAGCCAGTCATTCTATGGGTGACAGTACGCTATGTCACTGGACCACAGTCGTTTGCAGTTTGTTAGAAGAACTTTCTGGACAGTTTGAGAGAGTAATTTGGCCACCCATATCACTTGACACGAATCCTATTGAACATTTATGGGACCTAATCAAGAGATCATTTTGTGCACATAATCGTGCACCACCAACACCTTCGCAATTATGGACGCCTATAGAGGCAGCATGGCTCAATATTTCTGCAAATTACTTCCAACGACTTGACTTCCAACAACTTGTTGAGTCCATGCTACCTCGAGTTGCAGCACTACACTGGGCAAAAAGAGTTCCGACATGACATTAAAAGGTATCTGATGACTTTTGTCATCTCAGTACAATTTTTTCTCTCTGTGTACAATGTTGTATGTGTACTGACACTGACTATCTTCTAGTATATCCTACATGGGCCAAGCATTATATATTGGTAATTGTGTAACACAGTTGTTTTGGGTACATGGGTACTGCTGAAATGACAGAGGTAACTTTGGGATGCCAGGGAACCTAAACTTATGTTGCCTGCCTGCTGTTCTGGCTGATCAGCTTCAATCAGGAGGCTGATTACTAGGATGTGTTCTAATACAGCTGAATGACGTCCCTGTGTCATTCTTTGGTTCAAACATTCTTGCTCATTGTACACCACAATGTATCTCCAATCCTGAAATTCAACTCATTGTGAGCTACATCACTTATTGTCCATACCACAAGAAGATATTAATCAACTATCCATTGTAAGCACTTTGATTTAAGTCAACATAATTTTAAAACAGTACCTTAATAACGGAAAGACACTAAAAGCAATAACCAAAAAAGTAAAGCATTTGAAATCGACAGAAACTGATATTAAACTTTTAAGCTGTGAAGTGCAGTGGCCTGGGCTATGTTATAAATCATGAAACGTTTTTTAGACATCAGTTCTGAACAGTGATTCACTTTTCTTCCATCTTTACTGTTTGCAAAAGCTTTGTCTGAGAGATGTTTAAATCAAAATGTAATGACTGTTTTATCTAACTACTTGACTACAGTAGGACATAATGCTGTGCACAGCAATTACTTGAAATGCTGATACAGAAAAGAAACCTTAAAACCAATAGTTAACTAATACTCACTAAACAATGCAACTAACATAATTAATTACACCTGTAAAACTGTAACTACTATGTAAAATTTCTATATCTCATGAAACCATCCTTTTAACAGTGCATTTGCATAGCTACTCCAAGTTGTTACTAACCTTGTTACAGCCATTCAATGGGCGATGTAGTAGATTAATTTTGGTCATTTAATCAAATAATTTGCCCTCTCATTGATCCCTATGTATTGGAATAAATGTATTAATTTCGTTCTTACGTTATATTAAACAAAGGAAGTTCTTTAGAGTCCTACTTGCTCCTCACTCCTTTTTTTCTCTTGAGACACATCAGAACGCCATATTTACGTCTGTAACCCAAGTGTGAATAATGATCTCATCTTTCAGCATGCACCTACAAAGCCACTCATTGTCTGTGAAGTTTGCAGAAATCCAATTCCATTGGGAATTGTAGGTTTGATGATGTGACAATTACATGCCATCAGCACAGTGTGATATGCATATTTGCATCCTTTTTTCTTAGAACATGCAGTCTACATTGTTTCTTATTCACAGTCCGGTTATTCGTTTTGAGCACTCTGACATATTTCATCACATTGTGTTGAATTTTAACAAAATCAACCATCTCCCAACTCATCTCTCTCCTAGAGCGTTCTCTGCTCCTGGTTTCATCACAGTGGGAAGAATAATAGTAACATGCACAGAGTTAGCTACAATGAGAACTTATTCAAATCATATCTCAATTACGGACTGAAAAGAATCATTTTCACCTCTACTGCTGCCCTCGCGATTTTCCCCACCTTAGAATGATACAGTTCTGAGGCACAGTGCAATCAAGCGTTCTATTTCTGTGCTGACTATTCAGATACCATAACATTTTTTTGGGGGGTGGGGGGCAGGGGAATGTTACAACAGGTGGTGGCTGACAATCACGATCTCTGTCATGAAAAGTATTTCGATGATTTTTAAAAATTATTTCTTGTCAATTCTCTCTCCGACATAGAAGCAGGTCGTCAAAGTGAGATGTTTCTTCAAAGTTTGAAGGATAGAGTTAGTATAAATTCAGATGCTGCAATGCAATAATCTGAAATTACGAACTTGCTTCCCTTGAAGTTCATCGCCCCTCTCGATATCTTGTTTTTTTCTATTCGTAGACTTCATCTCTTTAACAGTTTGGCCAGTGCTTGAAATGCAATCGTGCTTATCTGTGTCCAATAAGCTGATAAATAACAGAAGCAACTCTTCTAAGACATGCATATATTGTTCCATCTCATATAATATTGAAATGTCTCACACAGTAACTGTTTTGAACATTAATTTGGGTATAATATCAAGCAATACAAATTGTTTGGGAGTTCAGAGCTGACTGGCTCTTCTTCTCAATCCTTGGTGATGTAGCTCACTGTCAGTGTGTGCACTGTTCCATGGATTGCAACGTGTCTCTGAGGCAGGGGCACAGCTGCATGGAGTAATCGTTGAAGCAATATGTGCCACAAAGTGTGAGACATGCGGAGACAATACGAAATCTCTAAACACAATATATGTCCAGACTCACTAAACCAAGCAATGAAAATTGATTGCATGTTTGGCGATCATCATTCATCGGTATTGTGATCATTGTGTAACACATCATGTGTTACAGATTGATAACCAAGCAGTTTAGGCCCTCTACTCGAACCCAATCATATGTTACACTACAACCGACAGCAGGTCACAGCTGAGCTCTGAAACTGACAGAATATATCCAATCAAAATCTGATTTTTCTTGGCATTTACACAACTCATAACTTCAGTTTCATCAAAACACATACCACATAAAAATTTTAATTGGCTCTTGCAACCTTTTCATATTTTGCAGCTGTATATTAGTATTTATTAAATGCTCTCTAGGTCTGGAATCCAGATATCATTTAATTTCAGTTGATGTTGGCGAATTTTCATAATTAGCTGCAAGAATCAGTAATAATGCATCTATCCACCTTGACCATCAGATGCTGCCCCTGGAGAATTTTGTTTTGGTTTCTGTGCTTCATTTTTCTTTAATTTTTGCAACTCTGACATTTTGTGTCTTTCCAGCCCATAGTTATAACACCGAAAAATAACGATTGGCACCTCTGCCATAAAACTGCGCCATAAAACCGTTGATGAGTAATATGACCTCCCTTGACAACGTCTTTCCACTGCGTCTCTTCATCGAAAAGTCGTTTTTTCGTGTAATCTATATTTGGAGTATCTGGTGACACTGTTTCCAGCGTTATAATTAGACGATCATACAACAGCGGCAATGTCAACAAAATGTGGCAAACAAAGTCGGTTTTTTTCTAATCTTGCTCGAGATGATCGTAGTTCTGGAGTGAATTCTCAGGCACACAATTTATCAGTTTACTTACAATAACGAGTCATTTGATGAACATCTGGTAACATTTATTGACTTCTCAATAAGCAGAAGTATCTGTAACACTAGAAAAACCATCTATCAACAACAGAATAAAAGATAATAGCGTGGAGCTGTCATCAAAATGGGAAAATAAAGTAGTGAAAAAAATTAATTTGAATTGCATATCTCAACAATATCTGTACAATTTACTTAAGGTTTTAGACAATAGTGGGGGGTGTGCACAATGGTGTTAAGTGCTTTTAAGTTTCCTGTTTGTAATGTTGACTCACGGTACTACCAGCAAGCAGAATGTTTTCAGAGCCCAGTTGACTGACTAGTGTGTTGTAGGTATACATGCGCAACAGCTATATCAAACCACTGAGCTACATGTATTGTGAAATGTTTTGACATTCAGTCACAGCCTAATATAACAGTCACAATACCTCGTCTGTTTTTTGTTACCTACTGCGATGGCAGTGCACCAAGCGGCCTGGTAGTTATACTGTTGAGATCGGCGAGATCTTGTGAAAGCGAAACTTAATTGTTTCTATCGGTCTGTAGAATTATTTTTGTAAACGAGAGCGTCTATAACGCAATAAATTGCAACAACAACAAGAAGATACCGCATTTGTCTTTTTGCAGGTTTCATAACGACCCTAGGAGATGTGAACTGTTACATTACGGGACAGATCATTTACGACTCTCTTGTAACCTACAGATTACTGGAGAATATCGTATTCTTTAAGAATAAAAAAAAATTGCTAGTAAGCAGCAGTAGACCTTTTGCAGAAAGGTGTCTTGTATCTATTCGAAAAACATAAAGTTTGCTTCACTACACTACCAGTCAAATCACTGAATGTCAAAGATTAGAATCTTGAATGGAATGGAATACCTACTTTATTTAACGTAGCAGATACGCTACAAACTGTAGCTGAAGACAAAATCCCGCAGACGTGATGGTAAGAAAAAGTAATAAAACTGTTTCCCAGCATGGAAGAAACCCAACTCTACAATTGTTGCTGCATCTGAGCTGCAGACTGCAATAATCTTCAATACATAAGCTTTTGAACCAAAATTTATTACTAGAGACTAGACTGTATGCATTTGCACATTGCATATGAATTTGCATATATGGGTCATTTTCGCCGGTTTGCATGTTTTAACTTAAAACTAGTGACGATGCATATTTTTGCTCTATGTTTACAAAATTTTAAAAATTTGGACGGGCGATCTAAAGCTCGATCTAGATTTGATGTCTCACAGATTGTCCGCGACCTAGAACTGCGTGTAATCGCTAACCGAGAGGCACTGCCTAGCAAAATCATTGCAGAAGAGGAACAGAAACAGGCAGACACAGTCAATGCTCCTGCGCCTGCGCCTGCCCCTTCGCTGTCATAAGGTAGGCGTCTGCAACAATTAAATTAAACTACGCAAGCTTTTAGTCGCACGTCCATTGTTTCAGTTCAGCTTTGTATTTACTTCTTCACAGTTGAACGTGTTTACGACGTGTAGTGTGTAGTGTGTTGTGTAGAATGACGCCCAAAAGAAGAAACGTCATTTCATGGATAGCTGACCATCCTGGAACATTTACATATGACGGAATTGTTTTATATTGTCGAGCTTGGGAGAAAAACGTTTCATGCAAAAAAAAAGTTTCAAGTAGATCAGCATGCCAAGAAAAGTCTTCATATCACAGGAATGCAGAAGAAAGGACCACAACAACAACTTCTGACAATAGCAAGTTGCAGTAGCAGTGACTTGTTCAAAGGTAACCAAAAAAGTCAGTTTAACATGGATCTATGTGAAGCTTTCATTGCAAGCGATATTCCTCGTCACAAACTTACAAACCCTATGTTCAGAGGCTTCCTGCCCAAATATTGCTTAAATCAAAATATACCAGAAGAATCAACACTGTGTAAAAGTTACATACCGACAATTCATGTAAATGTTCTGGAGGAAATATGCAATGAACTCAAGGACAGCATTATCTGGATTTAGGTTGCAGAAACTATAGACATTGCAGTTATATTTCAAATTTAACTGTTGGTGCTTTAAAAGAAGAGCCTTCTTCTTCCTATTTAGCAGCCTGCAAAGAACTTGAAAAAGTAAATCATTCTACGATCACCAGATTTGTGAATGAGGGTATTAGAAAATTATTTCCAGAATATTCAGCAGATGGAATGGTGTTTGTGTTTATTTCAGATGCTGCTCCCTATACGATCATGGCAGGACAAGCCCTGCGAGTATTTAATCCCAATTTGATTCATGTGACTTCTTTGCTCATTGAGTACATCGCCTTCCACGTTTGTGAATGTAAATAAACTGATTTCATCCTAACAGAAAGAGTTTCTAAAGGCTCCTGCTTGTATCAAGACCAATAAACGTGTCTTTAGCTCCCGAACCAGTGCTAAAACGTTGTGGTACATGGGTCGAAGCTGTGTTATTTTAGAATGAACATTTCTAAGCCATTAGAGGTATAGTAAACGACTTCAGTAGTGCAGAGGCTTTGGTAGTTTGCCAGTGCAAGGAAGCTTTTAGTGATACCGGTATGAAAAAAAAGACATTGCTGTGATTAGCACTCATTTTTCCCATTTACCTGCAAGTATTAAAAAACCTGAAATTCAAGGTTTGGTGTTGAATTAATCTATTCAGATAATGAATAAAATTATTATTGTTTATTATGAATTATTTATTATGAATATAATTATTATTTAAACTCTCATGCAAAATTGATAGTTTTATTAATGTGACAGGTGAACCAGAAACATTAATTGCCAACATAGCACTCAAATTCAATTACTGCCCAGTTACCTCAGTTGATGTAGAATGATTCTTTTCTGCTTATAAAGACACAATCTTACTACCAAACATTTGGTCGTTTATGTTTAACACAGTAGAAAAAAATAAAAATACATTGTAAATGATGCTTTGGTCCAATAGTATTAATTTAAAAAATTCATGATTGATTTTTGTTTTTGAAATAAAATATTACCACAGTCTATCATAACAGTTGCGACACTCTCTGCTGTGAAAGTTGTTACCGTTTGACAGATGGAGCGACACTTGCGCTCCAAGCGGCGTGTAAGGTGAACGTCAGATGCGTCGTAAGCATTATGTTTGCATTGCATCCATTTCCTACGTAATTTACGAAATATTTGAGTTATTTTCTTGCCTCCAAGAGTTTGAGTAGTATCAGAAGACATATATGTTTCTAAAAATGATTCTAAATTAAGCCCAAATATGACAAAAACCATGAATCGAGTGGCATGCTATAACACATTCGTGAAGAAACACTTGTGACGTTGGATAGAACTGCAGGTTCGCAGGAGAGCTTCTGTAAAGTTTGGAGGGTAGGAGACGAGGTACTGGCAGAAGTAAAGCTGTTAGTACTGGGCGTGAGTCGTGCTTCGGTAGCTCAGTTGGTAGAGCACTTGCCTGCGAAAGGCAAAGGTCCCGAGTTCGAGTCTCAGTCGGGCACACAGTTTTAATCTGCCAGGAAGTTTCATATCAGCGCACACTCTGCTGCAGAGTGAAAATCTCATTCTGGAAACATCCCCCAGGCTGTGGCTAAGCCATGTCTCCGCAATATCCTTTCTTTCAGGAGTGCTAGTTCTGCAAGGTTCGCAGGAGAGTTTCTGTAAAGTTTGGAAGGTAGGAGACGAGGTACTGGCAGAAGTAAAGCTGTGAGTACCAGGCGTGAGTCGTGCTTCGGTAGCTCAGTTGGTAGAGCACTTGCCCGCGAAAGGCAAAGGTCCCGAGTTCGAGTCTCGGTCGGGCACACAGTTTTAATCTGCCAGGAAGTTTCATATCAGCGCACACTCTGCTGCAGATTGAAAATCTCATTCTGGAAACATCCCCCAGGCTGTGGCTAAGCCATGTCTCCGCAATATCCTTTCTTTCAGGAGTGATAGTTCTGCAAGGTTCGCAGGTGAGCTTCTGTAAAGTTTGGAAGGTAGGAGACGAGGTACCGGCAGAAGTAAAGCTGTTAGTACGGGGCGTGAGTCATGCTTCGGTAGCTCAGTTGGTAGAGCACTTGACCGCGAAAGGCAAAGGTCCCGATTTCGAGTCTCGGTCGGGCACACAGTTTTAATCTGCCAGGAAGTTTCATATCAGCGCACACTCCGCTGCAGAGTGAAAATCTCATTCTGAAAACCTAATATTATTATACAGGTAAACTGTTTTCTTTCTCATAAGGTCTTCTCGTCTGCTACTAAATAGCCATTTTCTGCTCCTAAAATTAAACATTAATCATTACTACACATGTAGTTTGCAAGTGAATGCTGACGATACAGTTTAGTAATATTATGGTACATACCTCTCAGGATCCTTAGAAAACCTAAGAAAAAAGACAGCTGTGGTGTCTTCTTCCTGTTGTTGCTGCAATGTAGTGCGCTACAAACCCTCCCGCTTGTATAAACCATTGTAGAAATCAAAATAAACAGCCACTATTCGGTTTCACGATCGCGCCGAACTCACAGTTTAAGTTACTGGCTGCTTGGGGTGCTACCTGGCGCGGAAGGCAACAAAATCGAGGCGAAGTGTCTCGACTGTAATATTAGACTGTGATATTACGGAGGTCTTTAGTGTGCCCCTTTGGGTGCGATATATCTCGAATTTCATTTGTACATATCGATTGTTTCGCAGCGGCTCACTCGCTTCGCATCCACTTGTTAACGACAACAATAGCAAAAAGTAAGAACTCTTGAAACACTGTATGTGTCCCCAGTTTGCAAATTTTTAGAAAATAATCCCAGAAAGGCCCCCTTCCTAACCTCCATGGCCGGAGTTCTTCCTCGTAACTGATATGCACAGCTTCGAGGGTTGGGTAGTTTGGGGGAAAGGAGACCAGACAGCGAGGTCATCGGTCTCATTGGATTAGGGAAGGACGGGGAAGGACGTCGGCTGTGTCCTTTCAGAGGAACCATCCCTGCTTTAGCCTGGAGCGAATTAGGGAAATCACGGAAAACCTAAATCAGGATGGCCGGACGCGGGACTGAACCGTCGTCCTCTCGAATGCGAGTCCAGTTTCTAACCACTGCGCCACCTCCACAGCTTCGACTTTGAGATATAATGCACACAGGAACTAGCTTGTATATTTCGACACTTTTCATGTATATTTTAAGGTTTTTAAGATGCATATAATCTGGAGTGAACTGTAAGGCTGTACGAAACATTAAACCCATACAGAGAAGTTAAGCGCCAAGACAATAACAGACAACACAAGAAATGTTTTTTTATTATCCATGAAATACGTTTTTGTATTCTCTTACTTTCTATAGAGTAATCTGCAATTATACAAATATTCGAAAGTATTTCCTCATCATAAAGTTGTAGCTTATGTCACTGAATCAGGGAGATTCGGCTGTCTTTATGTGTATTGCGTGATTGTTCTTATCTCATGACAATTTATAAATTCTTGGAACGCAAAAAATGTAATAATTATTTCGTCAATGAACTAGAAAAATAATTAAAAACAAATTTTAATTTTACGGATGCTTTCTCACTGCTTGAGGCGCTATGTCGCACCTAGTGTCAGACGGTAACAATGTTCAGAGCAGTGAGTGTCGCCGGTCGCTGTCGCGACAGTAATGTGTGTGGTGTAGTTCGTGAAAGTCAGTGTGAATCGGTATGGTAAGTCTTTGGTGGCAGTAGTAAAGTATGGCGGGTGATATGAAGGGTGCTCTAGGACTGCTAAGTGGTTACGGTTCTAGTGATAATAGTGATGAAGATTCAGTTCCAGGCGTCAGAGTTTCAGTGAAGAGAGCAGTTCCAGCAGATTGGAATACAACAGAAGAAAAGAAAAGGAGTGCAGACATTGTAAAGTAATTTCTTTGTTTAAAGTAGGATCGTAATGATTTTGTAGGTTATGTTTTGTATATACACTGAAGCTTAGGCGGTTTATATCTCCAATTTCCAGGCGTACCGATTTTTTGCAGCAGTTGCTGTAGGAACTAAGCTGTAACGAATGAATGATGTAGTTTCATTTGTTTATCCAGGGATGGGGTTAATACAGAGAAATAGCAGAAGTCGTATAAATGTATACACTTATGTTTAATGAGGGTGCGACTGGTTGGTCGTGGACTTGATAAAGCTTTTGTGAGTTGACGTCACTTTTCCTGCTACAGCCATTTGCTGAAAACAGAACATGAAACCCACCATACTGAGACCAGTGTTTTGTGAAGCGCACTCCCTTTTCACGTCATACCCACGGTAAAGTGTTTTATTGTTTATAGGTAGTTGGAACAAATTGGCTTGATGTCAGTAACATGGGGTAAGAGTTACACATTGTTAATTGGGTCGCTCAATACTTGTCACTGCACCCATTTCTTACGATCGCAAATGACTTCGTGAGTACGTCGATTATGATCGTGTTACATTTTCACAACAGTCTTTCTGCTTGCCTAAAAACCTAAGTTTTGTTCTTGTTAATATTCGTAGACATTAGTGTTAAACATTAGTAACGTTGGGTCAAGGATTTACGGCTAAAACGTTAAAGAGGCGTACCGTGAAATATTTTTTTTTTAATATGCAGAAAATGACTCGAATATGTAGGTATCTTAACTTTAATCAGACTGTAATGGAGAAAGAATATCGCAGTGTTGCAGATTGTCTAATAAAATGAGTCTGCAAATATTGTTCTATGTAATCTATAATATTAGAAAGGCCAATTAAAATTGTTTTGAAGAAACTTGTGACGCTGAATGTTCTATATTCTTGACGTGCCCTATGTGACATACGCACGCAGACAATTACAGATTACATTACTCATATGCTGTGGAGTGTGATCTCTGGGGTGTGGAAAAAAAGTCAAGATGTACTTATAATTTAAGTGTAATACAGTGAAAAGACTATAATTTTACAGGATCCAAAGAAAAGTCAATTATATGTCCATTCACAGCTGTTTGAAAGAAAGGATTATTTTTTATTTTAATTTTTTTAGTGACATGTATACATTTTAACCATATTCTGAGGCTGTGTTATTTTGAATTCAAAACTCTAAATAAAAAATCATTTTAGTTTGTTTTCTCAGCGTTAAAACCTGGTCGTAATAACTTGTCCCGAAATGTTTTCCTGCTGTAGTGACTATCACAGACTGGGAAGCAATTAAATTGCATTTTTCTTACGTTGTGTATGCTTGCTCCTTTCTCTTGTTAGAAACACAGTGAGTTTAGGAGCATGAGTTTACAAACATTTATTGTTCTTGTGTTAACTGTTGCGAAAGAATTAACTTTAGATTTGATGCTCTGTCTGATCAAAGTGCAATAGATTTTTGTTGTATACAAGTGCAAACACATTATCATCCGATACGTCACAGTTGAAGCATCGAAACAATGTTAGGAACACACTGTTGGTGCTAGAGCTGAAAACTCGCCACATTGGGGCACGAGGACTGCGGGCAACATTAATATCCCAGGTGGCTTACATCCAGCTCAAATGACAGTAAACTTTGAAAACACGTTGGCTAAGCCTCTGCCTTCAGCAAGAGTGAAGATATCTACATGTCTACCAATGTAGGACCCTTGGTGGTTGTGTGAAGACATTTGCATCTACATGCATACTCTGTAAGCCACTGCATGATGATAGTGGTGAGTACCTTGTACACACACACACACACACACACACACACACACACACACACACACACACACAGACAGAATTTCATCCATCAGTTGTTTTGGGTGACTTGACATTCTTTTTCTTGTTCCTCTGCACTTCTCTCATCCACTGAGCAAACTGGATGCAGTTGGATGTCCTTGTTTGACTACATAATGTTACACATATGTAGACTAGTTGTTCAGCCACCTACAGTTGGAAAGTGGTAAGATAGATTTGTTTGTATGGCTGAGTGCTGGCTGGTGGGCAGAGGGTGCAGCATGGCTGACCTAGTGAAGTGACCGTTACTGCCCTGCCTGGTTACAAAAGTGGTCAGTTTGGGCAGATATGGGTAGATCCCAGTGCAGGGACGGTTTGGACGGCAATTCCTCAAATGGTTAGGGTGCAGGAGGTGAACCAGAAATGGCAGAATTTAAGATAGTCTTAAATAAGGCTGCTTGCAGCTCTTAGAATTTCAGTAATAAAGCACAGTTAAGTAAATCTGAGTACACCTGTGATCTCCGAAAATTGAGGACCATCCAATGAGATAATATCTTCAATATCTTAAAAACTACACAAGTTAATATTTTTACAATCTCTGAATGTTTTCACGTTGAACCTTAGAACGTACGATACCTCCACATTGGTTATTTCAGGTAACTGGAAGAACTGTACTGCAGCTTCCAGGAAAGAAAACTATATGTTTCTGTTTGAACACAAAAAATTGTGGCTTCACTGAAACATTCTCCACCAGGAAATTGTACAATTCTTGAAGGTAGCCTTAAGGCTTCTTCATAGAACTGCATACAACTTCTCAAGTTTTGTTCTTTCTGAAGAAGTTAGAACTTCTATGGCATTCTCAACAGCAGTTACAAAGAACTGATCTTCCTTCTTGTGTTCCAACATATCCTTGAGTTCATCTTCTGGATCAAGATACTTCTTCAGAACTTTGGAACAGTCCTCTCCCAGTGATTTAAACTAGATTTTGGTGGCAGGCGAGTTGTGGATTAATCTTTCTATTGCATGTCCTAAAGAAAGCTAGCCAGTTGTAATGTGTCTCAATATCTCCACCCATTAAACATCTAGACATATATTTTCAGAATAACATCTTCTGTGTCTGTATCAAAGTAATCAGTTGCATGCCTCGTATTATGGGCAATGTGAGCTGAGCAATTTGACTTCAGTTTCCTGCAACATGCATCATAAAGCAGCATAAAAACAGAATTTTGCTTATCATAAATTATGTTAGTTCAAAATGGTTCAAATGGCTCTGAGCACTATGGGACTTCACATCTGAGGTCATCAGTCCCCTAGAACTTAGATCTACTTAAACCTATCTAACCTAAGGAAATCACACACATCCATGCCTGAAGCAGGATTCGAACCTGCGGCCGTAGCGGTCGCGCGGTTCCAGACTGAAGCCCCTAGAACAGCTCAGCCACTCCGGCCGCAAATTATGTTAGTGTTGTCTGCAGTATAGGCATTGAAAATGGAATGATCATATGGCATTTATTGACAGGGATATCCCCCTCAGGGTTCAGCTGCCGTATTGAGAGTCTTTTTTGTTGACGCCATTTCGGCGACTTGTGTGTCAATGATGATGAAAATGATGGACACACAGCACCTAGACCCCTGCTGGGAATCTAACCTGGCTCCCCTTGTGTGGTAGGCGGTAACACTACTGCTGTGCTGCGGAGGTGAACAGTATAGGCATTAATCTTGTCTGAAGGCAGGCCATTTTCATAAACTACCTTAATGACACACTCATTAATTTGGCACTTTCATAAAAGTCCAGCAACTGTTCTGTACACCACTTGTAGCTGTGAATTATCTTACAGAGAGAGGAAACATTTTATGATTGCCTTTATTGCTGGCTATGTTGCAACTGAAAAGAAACCATTTTTAGCAAAAGTTCAGTCACAATAACTTTTGGAGGCTTTGAAATCATATATATTGCACTAAATTTTCTTCCTTTGTTCTACCACGTGAAACACTGCTAGCAACACTGGAATCCCCAAAGATATGAGATAAGTTTATTTGAACAATTGATGTTGGTGTAACTGTGGGTGTTTTACAGTGTGAAACACAATAGTTCTGCTGCAGTCACTTTGTCTTGCTATGTTTGAGAGGTCAGTTGATTAGAAAAATATGACTCCAGATATTTTATTTTTTTATTTTGTTAGCTCTTATTTTCTTTATGAGTTTCAGTTCTAGCTGGAAGGGAAGAATGCAGCGGAAGACAAGATAAATAACCCAACATCCTCAGCTTTACCCGTGAATGGTGCATCATTGCAAGATTTCATTCTTCTGAGACTCCAAAGAGAAAAAATAGAGGCTACTGTGAACTTCAACAACACTCAAATCAAATACAGATTTTAAAATATTAAGAGACACACACATTCGTTTTTACAGGTCAGCAGTTCAAAATACAACACACAAAATTTCACTTAAAATACAAGATGTCTCATACAGCATGGGAAAAGTGGCAACCCTTGACTCTATACACTGTTCCTAGCTTGCCTGTTGCCACGCAAGTCGCACCGATTGCTACCACAAAGTTTAAGAAACTCTTGAGAACATGTTTACAGGTTAGAGTCCTGTGCTAGGGAATAGTGGCCAGAATCCTTGTCACCTTTTTTGTACACACTTGATTAGATTTTTGCGACCATCATCCACAGCGTTTATTAATACACAATGAAACAGCCACAGAACAACTTACATTTCACCAAAAGATGGAATGAGCTGAGTCGGTGAGCGAGCAAGCTTGGTGATGGAAGAATGATACCAGATAGACTGTAAGTCATCCAAAAGCTATAATCAGCTCATCAATAAACAGTCCTTAAAGCAGTCAGAAGTCCAATCCTGTAGCAGGCAGCCAGTTTGCAATAGTGTGTCCACACAATGATCAGTGCACTGTGGGGTTCCAGGCCTGTGCTTATAAAGACATTTTGGCCTAGGGTGGCATTGCTGAGGTGAGACACCTGGAGCGCCACCTGTCTTTAGCCAGTCCCTGCAACTTCTTTTCCTTAATAATGTTGATATTTTCCTTAGCAGTATCGGCATAGCTCTTTGTGTGAGTGTACGTGATTATTTGCTGGGGCAATGGGCTTAAAGGCTTATTCAGTAGAAGCAAGCAGTAAGAATATTGTGTGAAGTAGGTAAGATCTTGAAGCAGCTTCTTTAATTATTTTAGGCATTCTTATTCTCTTTCCCAGTATTACTCCGTAATGGTTAGTCTTTCTGACATATAAATCAGTTTATGCTGAACAGTGGCCAACAGTAGTAGTATAAGCAAAAGATAATTTTTATGAAGACTCTGCTGCCTTTTTGTTTAGGGTTCTGAGTGGAGTTATGTACTCTGATACAAACGTGTTTCATTCAACTAGGGAATACTCACTAACTCGAAAGAAATTAAAACAAATATACCTCATTATCTACTTGTTTTACAATTTAAGGATTGAAAGATTCTGTTAGCTACTTGGCAAATACCAGTGTTAATTGTAAAGCTGATTGGAAAGCAGCAATGTGATCTAAAGTCGCTCTGTATTTAGTGATGAAAGTAATTATGTTCTTGCAGACATAGCTCATAAATAATAATTTAGAAGTAAGAGATAAACTGCAGCTATGCAGAATAACTGAGGAGGCACCAGCTCTTTTCAGAGTAACAGATTTCCTTCTCATTTACTTGATTAAATTTAGTTGGAATAAACATGAATAGCCATAAGTAGTATAGTGAAGTGTAGTGATGAAACAGTATACAGGTTAAGTTTTTATGATTTTCTTGTCTTTTGTTAATTTATACCTTGACCTGTTACACAGCCATGAAGATTCTTCCTCTTCATGAGATCAAAAAATTAACGAATGTGTATTTTAGACCACTAAAGAATCCATAATAAAGTTAGGTGAAAACCATCTGGCTAAATGAAAATTGAAATTATTCAGTTGCATACAGACAAATGTAATCTAAAATCTATTAATATAATGCTACTAATAACTTAAGATAATCAGGCAAGCAAGATTAAAGGGTTAACAATAGCAGTTGTTTGCCGTGTGTTTTATTTGCCAGTTACAATGTGGGCATAATGAGTACTCTGCTATAAAATAACACACACAATAGGCCACAGAGTCTACAAAGTTTTGTTACTTATGGGACCTTATGAGAACACAGTTTTTTATGATGATATTCTTGGCTAAAATCCCCCCCCCCATGCTAGACGTAAATGCTGATTCGTATCTTCCATCATTATCCCCTCTGTCATCATTGTCTGAAGGTGTCTTCTGTAACTGATGCCATGGAATGGTGGTGGTATTTGATCAGGGAAATGTAATTTACTGTTGTAGATAGTCATTGCCTGCAAAGGCAGAATGCTAGTAGTGTCACAGGTTTATGTGGAAATTGAAAAGCTCAGTGTACTCTCATAAATCCTTGACTTTGTATTGTCACAGTCCAACTTTCATTTGTATAGGTACTGTAAAATTAATAGTTGTACTGAGACAAAACTTTGTTACAGATTGCCCCTTCCACCTGCTCTGCGTTCGCTCTACAATAAAGATGAACAAGAAAGAACAGATGATGATCCATTGCTTCATGAAGGACGAGTAAGATCCTTTCCACATGAAAGAGGAAACTGGGTGACATTTGTATATATACCATGTAATAAATAATTTATATCACATGTAAATGAACTTGCTACATGTTACATAGTTTTCTGAAACTTCTAACGAAATACATGAACATTGCAGGTGATCCATCGCCTTTACTACATACTTTGCTGGAGGTATTTTGTAATCTGTTGGAGAGCATAGCTGTACTTAAACCTGTCAGCGACTTACACATAAGCCTCACCCAAACAGTTGTACTGCGGCATCACTGGATTGACCCCTTTGTGGACTCTGTTTCTGAGAAAGTAAAAGAGTTGCCAAGGTAAAATACACAAACTGTTCTGTGCAGATTCAACTGTTTACTGGGCTCTCAAATAAGTATTCAAATGTTTCAAAATTGCAGGTTTCGTATAACATTTGATTCAGTGAATGTGTATTGTAATGAAGCAAAAACCAGAACATTTATTGGGCTGACAGTTTCTTCTGGGGCAGATACTCTGATGAGTGCAATAAGTGTGTTAGATGAATGTCTGTCTGAATTCAAGTTACCTGCCTTCTATGAGGTAAGAATCATAATTATCTCTAAAAAAGAAAATATTGTACTTGATACAGAATTGAGGTAAAGTGTGCACACAATTAGCATGTAGATAAGGCATGCACAGATTGAAATTGTGTTCCAGACTACCATCAACTGCCATTATTTCAGCAGTTGGTAGTTATCTGCTTCTTGCCTGTTCTGTTCTTAAAATGTGCTCGTAATAAGTGCCTATGTTTCTTTGTAACAGATTTGAAGTACATCATATGGTGGCACAAGTTTCATCAGTGAAATACTGTCATAATTATAGATTCTGGTTAGTTTTGTTGGTTATGTAAGCAGTTAAGGTACCATTTATGAGAGATTTTGAGTACTGAAAATGTTTTGTAGCAGTGTTGCAAAAGCAGAATTTAATTTTCTCAGACAAGAACTGTCAATATTGCAGCAATTATTTTGAGATTTTTAAATTCTGTAAGAGAGTCCAAATAGCAGAATTAAGCTCATAAAGGAAATTGACAATGTTTTTGAAGATCTGATGGCCAGATGAGATCTGAACACTACTCCTGCAGAATACTAGTCCAGTGCCTTAACCCGTCCCCAGGGGGCTTGTGGTTCTATTGTGAGTTTGTACATGGCCTTGAGCTATTGTAGTCCATTCTTCCTTCCTGGGCTGCATTCCTTTTACTGTCCTTCCTCCTCCCGTTGTGCCCCTCCTCCTCCTCCTCCTCCTCCTCTTCTCTCTGTGTTCTTACTCATGTCAATCTTGCTATCCACCTGGTTTCCATGCAGTTTTGTTCCCCTTACCTTTTCTCTGTCATCCTTCTGATTAGGCATTTTTGGTCCCACTTTGGGGTTTGTCCTCCACTTCTAAATTTTCTCCCTGTAGTATGAGCCATTTGGGGAAGAACTCCATCCCTAGTGCCTACGGCACGGGTTCCTCTGCCCCCCTTCCTTCCCTACTATAGCACCCTCCGCCACACTGGTTCATCAGCACATGTACAGTGTGTAAACTTTTAGATGGCAGACCTCTCCCTAGTCCTGAATCGGTAGAAGTCGGTACACGTCGGGAGGCTTCGGTAGGCACGCAGTTTCGACTGCTGCCAACATTACGTAGCTGACTGTGTTGTACAAGGTAGCCATTGTCGTCTGCTTCGTTATTGTTTTGCGCTGTACTGTTCTGTGTGTTTTTATTGTACAGTTGTGCTAAACATTATCAAAATGAGTGAAGAGGCAGTTTCTGGCCCATCTCGGCAGTCGCCAACAACCTCAACCGGTAGGCCTAAGGTTAGAAGGAAACCAGTATTACGTAGCGATGCTCGCAAAATTATATTACCACATCAGATATAAGTGAGGAAGACTCAGACACACAAACGGAAGACAGTGACAGTGAAAGCGATTGATCATATGGCGTGAAATGTTTTTACAAAAGATCACAGCTTGAATAAATAACAAAAACAATCTCCTATTAGTTTGATGTAAATAGTATTTCTGTTCTATTTTAATCAAACAAAGAAACGGAACATAGTGACAGTGAAAGCGGTGGACCACATGGCTTTAAATGGTTTTACAAAAGTATGACATCTCGAATAAATACGAAAAACAATCTGCCATTCTGTTTCAGACTGTTTCCTTTCCTTGCGATAAGCGTACTTCATTGCTGCAGTTTAAGATATTTATTAAACAGTAGCTGTACGCCCGTGCTTCGCAATGGAAGAAATCTCGGAAAGTTGTTGACCGATTGATTTAAAATTTTGGCACAACGTTTTTTAGGAATACGCCTGTGGTTTTATATACTTTTTTAACACGTTTGCGAAACGTGTTGCGAATAGTGTCAGTAATGAAGAAATAATAGAACAAAACGTCATGCCTGACGCGGCGCTTTTTCACGCATCTCGATGTTTACCACGTCGTATCTCCTGAATTATATGTCGTAAAGAAACATAAATGTACCGGCCCATTTACTGATATATGTGGATACTGTATGCGAAATATGTTGCGATTAGATTTAATAGTAACGAAATAATAAATTAAAACGTCATGCCTACTGCGGCAGATTTACAGTATGTACTGAGAAAATGTAGTAAGCGACAACCTTTTTTCCTTTCATTGCAGTCGGATGAATGGTTTGTGAGACAAACATACATTCATTTTTATATATATAGATTTTAATGTACATGACGATTTCAGTTTCGTTTATAAACAACAGTTAAAGCGAGTTTTACTTCCAATCCTTTCGTCTGCTTTCGTGTAAGCATGACGCGCAATTTGTAGTGCCAGCACTGCAACTGGTAGGCGTGCCTTGTCCCCCCCCCCCACAACGGCTCCTCTCCCCTCGCCAGCCAATGCTTGCTTCCTCCTCTCCCCGCACTCCCCTCATAACTCTGCCATCTTACAGTTAACACAGTGTAGCCAGTCAGTGTGATGGGGCTGTTATGTACCCGTCTGGGTAAGTCATCTGACAACACAGGGATCACACTTCTGATACTTAAGCTGTTGCCGCCTCATACTTTCGTAGGAGTGGTTGCTTCTTATTCCAGAGCATCAGAACTCCTGGCAGCAGCAGCTGTGCCAGATGGCCCTTGCTGTGACTGGGTGGTGCCCAAGGGGAGAGCCCCTGATCAGATTGGGTGGTATCAGGGCGAATACTTTGCACATGAAGTGAAGTGTATCAAGCTCCAAAAATCAGGCCATTCTCCTACGGCCATCTCTTCATGTGGTAATGAATCACTGAAAGATGCTTCTTATGACCCTGCGGCCTTCCCTTCCCTGGCTGCGTCCTGGAAGGAGGGCCAGGCTCACCAGTGTGGGCTGAAACACTTTCCCCACTACCTGGTCTGTACTAGAATGACAGGGACACATTCATTGCCACAAAGCCATTATTTATTGTGGAAAATATCAAAGACAAGTTTGGCGAAGTGGAGTCTCTCACTAAGAAGTGGATGGTTTTCCTGTTGATGAGAACTTCCCGTCCAATCTGCAGCTCTTTGTGCTTGTGATTATCTTGGCGACGTCCCGGTGAATATGATCCAGGTAATCAGTTTTCATAGGTAACTCATCCTTCAAACTGATGAACTCTGGAACGAAGGGGTGTTCCTTCTGTTCAGCATGTGCAGAAAGGGCATAAGGATAACCCCAAGGACACTGGCGTCTTTATTGTTGTTTTTCAAGGGAGATACCCTCCCAGAGAAGGTCAAGGTTGTGTGTGATTAGTGCAATGTGAAGCCATACGTCCCGCCACCCAGAGTTCGGTTCTTGCATTTCAGGCACATATCTACCCAATAAACAGCAGACTGTCTGTCTGGCGATTGTGGACAGCCACCATCACGTGGATTTACTGGCTGGGCCCCACTGCACTTCTCTCCGCCATTAATTCAATCCCTCCTCCTTGTCCTCTTCCCTGCATTCTCTCCCGACCATCTCCCTTGGTTGGTTCTTCGGCCATGGGTTTGGTTGGATCTCTTCCAGGGTCTGAAAGCCTCCATTGCTCAGATGGTGTTCTGTTGTTTGTTCCAAACATTCTTACAGAAGTTTCAGGATGGCATTGTTTTTTACACTGATGGCTCTAAATCCACTGATCATGAGCATTATGCCTTCACGTCTTCTGTTGGCATGGAACACCTTCTCTTGTCTGCCACATGTGAAGTGTTTTCATTCAATGTTCCTCCCTCACACAAATTTTGTTACGTATGGACTCAATGAATGGCCTTCAGGCTATCGCTTGGTGTTTTTTCTGCCATCCCTTGGTCTCTACCATCCACGACCTTCTCACTGTTCTTGGTGGTGCTCCTTGTTTGATCAACTTCCTTTGGGTCCCTTGCCACATTGGTATTCCAGGTGATGAATTTGATGATCATTTGGGAGGGAGGAAGGGGGGGGGGGCAGTAGCCACCTACCCTCTGTTCGCCATAACCCCTTCAGAGGTGGATTTGCGGCTTTACATCAAATCCTCTATTGCTCAATCTGGGCTGAATCTTGTGAGGCTGCCCTTCTCTCCCTCTTCCACCCCCAACCCTGTGTAGTAAACTTTACGCCATCAAGGAGACTCTTCTCATGTAGCATTCTTCCTTCTGCCTCTCCCATTGAGAGTCCACCATCCTCTACCATCTTGATATTTGCCATACTGGGTTGACACTTGGGTTTTTACTATGCAATGAGCCACCCCTCCCTTTTTCTAGTTACGTGTCTCCGATCATGGTGATCCATATTTTGCTGGATTGCCCTTCCTTTTGGCCCTTTGTACTAAATATACCATCCAACCTTCCTTGTTTCGGGTGTTAGCAGATGGCCCTGCATGGTTATGTCTGCCCTCGGTTTTCTTCGTGAAAGTGGTTCATATTCTCAGGTATAAGTTCTTGAATTTTGCTATGGAAATTGAGTCTCCCCTGTTAGTGTAGGTGTTGTTTATGAAGGCCTTGACCTTGCTCCATACCAGCCAGGCTCTCCTCACCTTTTCTCTACATTTTGTCTGGCCTGTAGAGCTGTTTTTTGTCCCCTTTCCTATTGTCTTCTTCCCTGATGTCGTCCTCGTTATATTGTGTTAGTGGTATGGTAATGTGTTCATTTTGGGACGGATTGGTGGGGTGCTGGTGTCCCACCATGTGTAGTGGTTCTTGGACACCCCTGCTCTCATTGTTTCCACCTACCCCCTCCCGCTGCTTCCTTTTCGTGTTGCTCTGAAATCCTGTTTTTGTGGTTTATTTTTGTGTGTTATCCCTTCCCGTTGATTGGATTGTGCTGTTTGGTCTCTCTCGCTCTCATGCTTGCTCTCTCGCTCTCGCTCACACACACACACACACACACACACACACACACACACACACACACACACACACACAGTGCGAAACTGGAACTTCTCTGCAGTTCGTGATGATGGAAAACATGTAAAATGAGATTTGGAAACTAATTACAAAATTTAATTTCCTGCTGAGTATCAGAAAGCACATAATCACTACAGCATCAGACATCTGCCCGCCCTGAGAAAGCGGTTCAGTAAAGGTGGGCTTTTTCACACATGTGCAGATTGCTGAAATACAGCTATGTCTTTATTTGAAAGGCTTATCCCTGAAAATGTGTATGTCTGAAAAGTTAAGTGCCTACTTGGAGATAAACACCTAGAAACAGCAACCAAATTGCCTGCTTTCGAATGCCGCAATGATATCCAGGATCATATTACAAATCTGGGATGCTTTCATGATATTTCAGGTTGCCAGTCCCTTGGTGGAGTGAGATGTATGTTGATCAAATGTTGGCGTATGGCACTATGAAAACACAAACCTATAAACTATTCCACAGGATCTACTAAACTGAGGAAGCATTCAGGAAAAGTTAGGTCAGAAATTAATGGCACTATATTTAAGACAACGTGGGCAGTCATACCTAAGTGGTTGATTAAATGGCTACAGTGAAAATCCACCATACCCCAAGGAATAGTTGATTGCTGAATCAATTAGTGCCCAAAATCTCATTGGTGTACTTGGCAGTTTTGTAAATCATTCTTGTTTATCAACAATATTATGGAAAGGATTGGATTGCTACTCATCACATAGAGAGAGCATTGAGTCACAGACTGACACCATGGAAGGACTGCTAAACATTTAAGCTTTCAGCCATAAAAGTCCTTCTTTGAAAGTAGAAAAAACACATTGTCACAGCAATTGTTTGCTATTTAAAATTCCATGTCACATTGCCTCGTAAGTCAAAACTAGTAAAAAAAAAAAAATAATAATAATTAAAAAAAATGTTTGTAAATTTTAGTTTTTGGGTATATTGCAAGCTTAATTTAAAAAAAAAAAACTATTTAGTGTATCAAAATCGTTCAATAGCTGTTTTGCTCTTCTGTGTAATTTATATTGACATTAAGCCAGTCATTGTCATCAGTAGCCTCAAATACATAGACATATTAACTGGACCTACGGCTTCATTGTTAATTGGTACTATTTACTTTCTCATATATTGGTTGTATATTATTTTACCCTTTTCCTAATTGAAATTGAAGTCTACCATTAAATTCCCTCTATTAAGTTCTGCAGTTAATTGTTGAAATTCATCCACACTGTAAGAAATAGTACAGTCAAATTAATGTAGGAAAGGTGATTTATTTTGCATTGACACATATAATAGTACAGTCATGGATTTAAAAACTTCCTTTAGGACTGTTGAGGATAGTTTTGGTGATATGGAACCTCCTTGGCTGATACCTTATTATACTCATAATTGAAGAGTAAAGATGTTGAGTTGCTGAAAGGCACGTAAAATGACTGAAAATTTTACACACACACACACACACACACACACACACACACACACACACACACACACACACACCTAGATGGTGCAACATATGTCTTACTTTACACAGAACTTATAGATCTTGTAAGTTACATTAAACCTTTAGCTACAAATACCGAGATACAGATACAAATAAGAGATGCTATTTAGTGATCCCCACACAATTCATGTTCACTTCTAATTTTTCACTGCCATGAAGTAATATAATGGAAGTTGTAGCATTGCAATAATCGTCTTTAGTACATTCACGTATACAATGTAACGGATTCCATTGATTTCCTGTGTAAATGCAGAAGCGCACAAAGGCATAGTGCATTGTTATCGCTTATTATGTGATTCTCTGTGTTGGAAAGCAGATCTTGAGTCAAGGCTTGGATTAATAGAAGTGGGAAATGTTTCATAACACAATTTTTCAAGAATAAATTAATCATTGCTCCATTTGAAAGTAGTGTATGAAACTGGAGATTTAATTTTAAGAGCTTGCAGCCAAGGTCTATGAGCACAGATTTCGTCATAACTTAGTAAAGAGTTTCCTGAAACCTAAGAATCGCAAGCAGATTGGCAATTTGTATTCATTCTTCATACTATAAATTCAGTCATGAGTTGCCAACTACTTCCTTTGCCTGATAAAAATTTAATGTTTTTGCTATGCAGTTGATGTTTTCAGAGAATATTTTGTACATTATGGTTGGAAGGCTGATAGATCTTTCCTGTGAAGTAAAATAATTGAAGCATTGCTCAGTTTTTGAAAACTGCCTTCCTCTACAGACTGACTGTAAATAATTTTGCAAATTCATTTAGTTTACTTTTACTCCAGTTTTAACCATCTTTGTTAAGACACCATTCTCGCTTGGACACCTTTCCATCTTAATCCTCTGAACTGCTCTATACATTTTTAATAGTATTACTTCTAAAACATCATTACTTGCAATTTTAACAATATGTGTTTTTGCTTCTTGAATTAGAGAAACAGTGAAAATATTTGGGGATGCATATAAAATTTTCTCTTGTGTAGGTACACACTAGTTGTAATCTTTTAATGAAAGATTATTTTGTTTTCTTCATAGTCTTTTGTTTTTAATTGTTCCTTTTGTTAAATTTGGACTGTTTTTGTTACAGCTTCTTAGACATTCATGGATACGTTTGTTTAATTCAGCATATTCTGTCATGTTCCTATTATCATTTGCTTGAACCTCTTGCCATATGTTTGTTTTATTTGGTTTTTCATTGTCTTCTGTTGGCTCACTCTCTGTGTGCAATAGTTTCAGTATTTGCACAAGTATCTCTGCTAATTCATTGTACCTTTTACGTATGCCTGTATAACCTTCATTTTCTATAAAGCTGAACAAGGTTGTTAGTGGCACCAAAGTTAGTGTCCACTAGCTCGTGAACAAGACTGGAATTCAAGTAGAGAGTAGCAAAGCAAAAGCAGAAATGATTAACTCAGTTTTCGGATTTCCTTCAAAAAGGAAAACTTGGGGCATTGCCTCAACTTAATTCTCATACCACTAAAAAGATGTGTGAAATAGATATTAATGTCTGTACCATTGAGAAACACCTGAAATTGTTAAAATTGAACGAAGCCCCCATGCTCAGTGAAATCCCTATCAGATCCTATATCCAGTTTGCAGCTGAGTTAGTCCCTCTGTTGATGGCAGTTTATTGTAGACTCATCAAACTGTGCCCAGTAGTTGGAAGAAAGCACAGGTCACACTAGTCTACAAGAAGGGTAGCAGAAGTGATCCACAAAACTACCATCCAATATCCTTGACATCCATTTGCTGTAAAATTTTAAAACATATTCTGAGCTCAAATGTATTGAGATATCTCAAGCAGAATGTCCTCCTCCATGCCAACCAGCCTGGATTTCAAAAACATAGAATGTGTGAAACACATCTTGCACCTTTCTCACATGACATCCTGAAAGCCATAGATGTACCCTCTGCCACGCACATCAGTGATTGACAGAGTATAGATGTTGCTGTTGCTTAATTTAAGTTGCCATAGTGAATTGTTTGTTTAATTGTTGAAAGCTAAGGGATTATCCACTATTGACTTGCTGTGCCTTTTGTTGGATCACCTGTAGGAACCACAGCTACTGTTTTGCGAACTTCTGATCCCTTTTCTGTGATCAGAGGTTGGCCTTCAACTAATTTAAATACTTCTATATTATAGATGGTGTTTCAGTTGAGTGTACAAACAGAATTTGTCAAATAAATGTAATGTTGTTATTGCAATGATTTCATTCATTTACATTACTGAAACTGTGACATGTTTCTTCCAACCTTACTTTCTCAATACCAGGTAGAAAGTCCATTTTCTGAGCTATCTTGCTTATATGTAATGAGTATATTCATATACTAACCTCTTCATTACAGTGTTCCTCACTGTACGTCATTGCTTTCATAATGACCTACATCCTTCCTCAAAGCACACACACTCAGGGTATCTTTCCAATGGGTCATCAGGTGTGTTTTCTCTGGTGTTTTGGCAGGTATTTGCAGTTCAGTTTTTGCAATGTGTAGCTAGAGTAATACGAACAAATACTGCTCATCAGGTCTTTCCAGCCCTGTGTTGGTGGAAAACATTGATTTGTTTCCTGTTGTGACCAAAATGATTTTTAAAGTGGAATGTTATGTGCCCATTCTATTGAGCAGTCCTAAATTGGTCTAGTGTGACCAGGACACTAGCAGCGACAGCACCAACCAGGCCTGTGGCAACTGATACTGCCATGCAGCAGTGCTGTTTAGTCACGGTTGGGTTATTGGTTGTTCTCCATATTTTACTGACCCTTTTAATACATATTGATAAAACAATTGCTACACTAATGTAGGACTGTTGAATCAAATGGATGTGTAAAATTCTACTTTAAAAATCATTTTGCTCATAACAGGAAACACACTTTCTAGTGACACTGAGCATCATGTGAAAGGCTTGATGAGCAGTATTTGTTTCAGCTAACTCTACCTACACATTGCAAAAGTAAAAATACGTAGGCTCATGAACATAAGCCTGGGAAAGAAATGCCAGGTTAACATATGTTTATTTTCCAAATTATATGCCGCTAGTTGTCTTACTCCTTATATCTACTGGTTTTTTATCAAAATAACATTTTAAGAGAAATCACAATTATTTACATCTATATACTGTCCCATACTGCCTGGCAATCAATAGTCTTTACAACCTGAGGAAATTTACACGACCTATCCGTCCAATCTACTGTTAACATCTCTGGTCACTTAACCCTAGAGCAGGTGTGCCGTTTTTTTGGTACTTCCTCCCTCCCCCTCGCTCTCTCTCCTTTCCCCCACCCCATCCCCACCTGCTTCCCCCGCTACTTCTTTATACCCCTATGCAGATTATGTCCTTGAATAGCTCAGGGCAGATATCCTTCACCATATTATCCAGTACTTACTAGTGTGTGACGTCATACGATACTTCCTTCCTTGTACCTCACTACTCTCACAACCCATTTCAATGACTGACTGTACATCCATTTAGTCTTTCTCTTCAGTTTAATGATTTTTTTATCTTTAATGCACAACTTCTCTTTCTGCTGTTACTTTCTTGCATATGAGCTGCAGTTTTTTATTCTTATGTTTCCTACAAATATTTGCCACCTATATCTTTTTTGGGAAATCGTTCCCTTAAATTACAGTGTAAGTACTTATGTGATTAGTGTGATATTTCAGTTTTCTACTCTTTGAAGTGTTTGTTCCAAGTCGGTGTTGAAAAGTTTGTGACTGTGGCACGAACATATCTCAGTAAGGTAAACAGAAAGTTATTTGTTTACAGTTCAAAAAAACATTGCATCAACTACAGTGCAACCCAATTGTGAATGCTGTTCATGGACACGAGATAAGTCAGTTGTTGTTAATAAGCAGCTGGAAATTGCATGACTGCCGTCAAGCAGTTAGAATCTGCTGCGAATAGTTGTTGGGCAATCTACTGAGACACATTTACTTTGTACACATGCAAAGAATAGTTGTTTTCATATTGCCAAGGTAAACATCTATTAGGAAAATCACAGTTTAATATCAGTTTAACTAAACAATGATAAAATAAAGTTAAACATTATGAGGGAGAGCACTGTTTAACTAAAGAACAATGAAATAAAATTTCATTATCACTCTGTTGCCACAGACAGGTGTTACCCCACAGTAATGGCCCACTTGAAGCATTAAACAGCGCAGCTAACTGCTTATTTGATTACTATTTATCTTGTAGACAACTGCTTGCTCTAATCGGGGTCATTTTATTGCACAGAGTGTTAATGTTTTTCCTCACATATCTCGCTCTATATTTCATGTTATTGATGCTCCCTTCAACATATGACAACAAAATTTATCACTGTTAGCTGGAGGAAAATGAGGGAATAGGTTTGGGCTCGCAATCGTTAAACAACAATGGAATGTTGCAAAACAATTTTATTTATGGTTGGTATACTTTATACATAGGTGTGTCCACTCGAGGGTTAGCATATGTATCCTAATAAGTTAGTTTGTCTTATCCTAGTTAGCCTAATCATTATAACACAGTGCATCATGTAGCCATCATTGTCTATCTTAATTCTTGTTGCATATTCATAAATGCCCTTTACATAAGGTAAAATCTCTGTTTATCATAACACAAACATTCTCTTGTACTAAGCATTTCATAGCACTGCAAATAAGTTAAACACCACAACATTGCTTCCAATTAGCACAAAGGAAAAACAGTCCTTAGCTAAGAGCTTACATTTTTTAAACATACATATTAAATAATGTGAGCACAGTGTGTTTATGGCACGTCACATGCTTCACAATAAACATATCAGAGAGTAATTAACACACAACATAGTAATAAATCATTAACTAATTGTTAATGAAGTTGAATATTTCGAAGGTATGTTATAATTTCAACACAAACTATTCCGTAGCAAAAGTAAATTCCGTTCATTAGATAAAGTATAAAACAAATATTTTTGCACAAATCTCTTCGTCTCCTTCATTAGCTTCTAAATGATACAAATTGGCTTATAACAGATTTAAAATATTACTGTCTGGCAGAGTAGATAATGAGTATTAATTGTTTCATGGGATAAAGTGTTAAAGTGACAACACTTCCCTGATTCAAGTGGTGTATAAATGTCATGACATTCAAACATAACTTAAGTGAACATCTGTGGAGCTACAGGAGAATATGCCATTTGTGTGATTGGTCTTTTCACAAGGTAACTTTTTGGTCTGTGAAATATGCAGTTGTTGCAGAAAAAGAGATACTTGTTCCAGCAAAAATCATATGACTCTGTAACTCATAATAAAAGCACAAAAATGGTATCATACATCACAAATAAGAAAAATAGGGTAATTATAAAATTGTAATCATTCTAACATCAGTCATATGATTGACAAAAAGTTTCTCGTAATTACTAATTCAGGAAGAATGGATTGTGATGGCAGTGGGAGATAATTTTAACAGGTTTACAGAATTAAAAGAAGACACAGAGGACCTCATGCTCGCTATGCACATGACATACGAAAACAATATGCCCCCTTGGGTTATAATGTCACATAAAAAAACAATGTAGACAAAATGTAAAATTAGATGACCCAGAGTTGCTTTGGTACACTTGTTCACATTAGTTGTTTGCATTGCTTACCTGCTTACATGATTTCAATTTGGTTAAATTTCTCAAACCAAAACATTTTCTTGGTTTTGGATATACAGGGTGAGTCACTGAACGTTACCGCTGGATATATTTCGTAAACCACATCAAATACTGACGAACTGATTCCACAGACCGAAAGTGAGGAGAGGGGCTAGTGTAATTGTTTAATACAAACCATACAAAAATGCATGGAAGTATGTTTTTTAGCACAAACCTACGTTTTTTTTAAATGGAACCACGTTGGTTTTGTTAGCACATCTGAACATATAAACAAATACGTAATCAGTGCCGTTTGTTGCATTGTAAAATGTTAATTACATCCAGAGATATTGTAACCTAAAGTTGACGCTTGAAACCTCCGACGTTTAGTTGTGTGTTGTAACAAACACGGGCCACGGTCGGCGAGCAGCATCTGCAGGGACATGTTTACGATGACGTCCGTGTTTACGAGTGTGGCTGTAGTGCACTGTTGTGGTTTGGTCTAGCTGTCGCAGTGTCCGCATGTAGCGCTTCCTACTATCGTTATTCTGCATTCGTCTCCGCACGCAGACCAACTGTAGTATACTGTGTTACCAGATGTCTGTGATAGTGTAGTGTTGTAGGAACTGTGACCATGGTGTATTCAAACTCTGAAAAGACGGAGATGATACTCATCTATGGCGAGTGTCGACGAAATGCAGCTGAAGCCTGCAGGGTGTAGGCAGAATGGTACCCGGACAGAGAGCATCCAACATGCCGCACATTGCAAAACATCTACTGCCAACTGTATACAACAGGTATGGTAGTAGCACGCAAACGGGTCCGTAACAGGCCCGTCACATGAGAAGCGGGTGCAGTTGGTGTGTTAGCTGCTGTTGCCATGAACCCACTCATGAGTACACGGGACATTGCGAGAGCGGGTGGACTGAGTCAAAGTAGTGCCATGCGCATACTGTATCGTCACTGCTTTCACCCGTTTCATGTGTCGCTACATCAGCAATTACATGGTGATGACTTTAATCATAGAGTGCAATTCTGTCAATGGGCATTAACAGAGAATGTGTTGCAGTTCTACCTGTTTACCGATGAAGCGGGTTTCACAAACCACGGGGCAGTGAATCTACGGAACATGCATTGAAGCGGGTTTCACAAACCACGGGGCAGTGAATCTATGGAACATGCATTACTGGTCCGTGGACAATCCTCGCTGGCTCAGACAGGTAGAGCGACAGCGACCGTGGACTGTAAATGTATGGTGCAGAATCATTGGCGACCACCTCATTGGTCCTCAATTCATTGCAGGAGCCCAAACAGCTGCAACATACATCGCGTTTCTACAGAATGATCTGCCAACGTTGCTCGAAAATGTCCCACTGGAAACGCGCTGACGTATGTGGTATCAGCATGATGGTGCACCTGCACATTCCGCAATTAACACTAGGCTGGTCCTCGACAGGATGTTCGACGCGCATTTCATAGGACGTGGAGGACGCATAAATTGGCCAGCCCATTCTCCTGATCTTAAACCTCTGGACTTCTTTATGTGGGGTACGTTAAAGGAGAATGTGTACCGTGATGTGCCTACAACCCCAGAGGATATGAAACAACATATTGTGGCAGCCTGCGGCGACATTACACCAGATGTACTGCGGCGTGTACAACATTCATTACGCCAGAGATTGCAATTGTGTGCAGCAAATGATGGCCACCACATTGAACATCTATTGGCCTGACATGTCGGGACACACCCTATTCCACTCTGTAATTGAAAATGGAAACCATGTGTGTACATGTACCTCACCCCTCATGGTAATGTACATGTGCGTCAGTGAAAAAGACCAATAAAAAGGTGTTAGCATGTGGACGTAATGTGCTGTTCCAGTCTCTTCTGTACCTAAGGTCCATCACCGTTCCCTTTGGATCCCTACGTAATTCGGTGCTCTCTAATATACACAATCGAACAGCGGAGGAGTGGTACTCAAGCGTCAACTTTAGGTTACAATATCTCCTGATGTAATTAACATTTTACAATGCAACAAACGGCACTGATTACGTATTTGTTTATATGTTCGGACGTGCTAACAAAACTAACGGGGTTCCATTTAAAAAACATAGGTTTGTGTTAAAAAACATACTTTTGTGCATTTTTTTATGGTTTGTATTAACCAATTACACTAGCCCCTCTCCTCACGTTCAGTCTGTGGAATCGATTCGTCGGTATTTGATGTGGTTTACGAAATATATCCAGCGGTAACGTTAGGTGACTCACCCTGTATATGTCTGTAAGCATTTGGACAAGGATTCTAAAGTACTTCTAATGGACAAATATAAATACTCATAGATAGATTCAGAGTTTTCATTTGTTTTGACTAGGACCAGGTCACCTTAAACTGGGTTGGATTCAACTTCTTATCCCTCTCTCAATTGATGCTTTTCTAATCTTAACTGACAATATTCTCCCAATACTTTATTCTATGTTGATGTGGCTTTCGTGCCTCAGCAATACGGATAGCAGTACCATAGACTCACGATGTAAAGAGTGGTATTGCCATTGGATGTCAGATAGATGTCATATTTTTAGATTTCCAGGAGGCTTTTGACACCGTTCCTTACAAGCATCTTCTAACCAAACTGGGTACCTCCATATCGCCTCAGTTGCGTGACTGGATTGCCCTCTATCATTCCTGATTTATATTGACAACATAGGAGACAATCTGAGTAGCGCTCTTACATTGTTTGCAGGTGATGCTGTCATTTACTGTCTTGTAAAGTCATCAGATGACCAAAATAAATTGCAAAATGATTTAGATAAAATATCTGTATGGTGCAAAAAGTCGCAGTTGGCCCTGAATAAAGAAAAGTGTGGAGTTATTCACATGGGTACTGAAATAAATCCACTAAATTTCGATTAAGTGGTAAGTCACACAAATCTGAAGGTTGTAAATTCAACTAAATACTTAGGGATTACAATTAAAAATAACCTAAATTGGAACAGTCACATAGATAATGTTGTGGGTACGGCAAACCAAAGATTGTGATTCATTAGCAGAACACTTAGAAGGTGCAACAGGTCTACTAAAGAGACTGCTTACATCACACTTATCTGTCCTATTCTGGAGTTTAGCTGTGTGGCGTGGGATCCGCATCAGGTGGGACTGATGGATGACATCAAAAAAGTTCAAATAAGGGCAGCTCGTTTTGTATTATAGTTAAATAAGAGAGATAGTGCCACAGACATGATACATGAATTGGAGTGGCAATCATTAAAACAAAGGCGTTTTTCGTTGCAACGGGATCTTCTCATGAAATTTCAATCACCAGTTTTCTCCTTCAGTTGTGAAAACATTCTGTTGGCACCCATTTACATAGGGAGAAATGATCATCATGATAAAATAAGAGAAACTGGGGCTCGCACAGAAAAATTTAAGTGTTTATTTTTCCTGCGTGCGCCATTCGAGAGTGGAGCGGTAGAGAGACAGCTTGAATGTGGTTCATTGAGCCCTCTGCCAGGCTCATTATTGTGAATATCAGAGTAACCATGTAGATGTAGGTGCAACCACAATGGATGGCTATCTGTTGAGAGACCAGACAAACATGTGATTCCTAAAGGGCAGCCCTCTTTTCAGTAGTTGCTGGGGGCAACGGTCTGGATGATTGACTGATCTGGTCTGGTAACATCAGCCAATATGGCTTTTCTGTTCTGATACTGTGAATGACTGTGAAAACAAAGAAGAAACTGCAGCAGTTATCTTTCCTGAAGGAATGCAGCCCTACTGTATGGATAGATGATCATGGCTTCCTCTTGGGTAAAGCATTCCGGAGGTGTAATAGCGCCCATTTGCATCTCCAGGTGGAGACTAATCAGGAGGATATAGACACCAGTAAAAAGAAAATGTGCATTCTGTGGATCAGATTGTGGAAGGTTATACCCCTTAATTGGGTAGGTAGGTGAAAAAATTCAAAAAGAGAAATGGATAGATTGAAGTTAGATAAAGTGAGAATTAGTGAAGTTCAGTGGGAGGATGAACAGGACTTCTGGTCGGGTGAGTAAAGGGTTATAACTACAACATAAAGTGGGGTTAATGCAGCAGTAGGTAGAATGGCGAATAAGAAAATAAAAATGTGGGAAAGCTACTATGAACAGCTTGGTGAATGCATTATCATAGCCAAGATAGACATGCTGCCAACACCCACAGCAAACTAGCTTCGCAGATAATGAAGTGATTGAAGCAATGTAAGCTGAGATAAAACAAATTATTCAGATAGTTGAGGGAAACGGAAATCTAATTGTGATGGGCACTGGAATTAGGTAGTAGGGAAAGAAGACAAGGAAAAATAGTAGGTGAATATGGACTGAAGGAAAGGAGTGAAAGAGGAAGCTGTCGACTAGAATTTTGCACAGAGCATAATTTAATCATCACTAACACTTGGTTTAAGAATCATGAAAGAAGGCTGTATAGGTGGAAAGGACCTGTAACCACCAGAAGGTTTTGGATTGATTATATAATGGTATGACAGAGACTTTGGAACCAGATTGTAAATTGTAAGGCATTTCCAGGGGCAGATGTGGACTCTGACCACAATTTTTTGGTTATTAACTGTAGATTAAAACCGAAGAAATTGCAAAAGGTAGAAAATTAAAAAGAATGGGACTGTGGATAAATTCGAAGGATCCAGAGAGTCGATGGAGCATCAGGCAATGATTGACTGAAATCTTGGAAAATAGTACAGTAGATGATGAATGGGTAACCTTGAGAGATGAAATAGTGAAAGCAGCAGAGGATTACATAGACAGGACTAGTAGAAATACTTGGGTATTACAGGAGACATTTTAGTTGATGAAAAGAGAAAATATAAAAATGCATTAAGTCAAGCAGGCGAAAGGAATTACAAATGTTAAAAAAATGGGATTGACAGAAAATGTGAAAAGGTGAAGCAAGAATTGCCAGAAGACAAATGGTATGGTATAGAAGCATACACAACTAAGGGAAAGCTAGATATTTCTTATTGGAGAATTTAAGATGCCTTTGTATAAAAGAGAAGCAGCTGTATGAATATCAGGATCTCAGATGGAAAACCAATACTAAGCAAAGACGGGAAAGGTGAAAGGAGTATTTTGTCATCGTCGTCTTCTTCTTCACTCCAGAGACTGGTCTGAAGCAGCTCTCCTTGCTATTTTATCTTGTGCAAGCCTCTTCATCTCTGAATAACTGCTGCAACCTACTTTCGGAATCTACTTACTGTATTTATCTCTTGGTCTCCCTGTACAATTTTTACCACCAACACTTCCCTCCAGTACTAAACTGGTGATCCCTCGATGTCTCAGAATGTGTCCTATCAATTGATTCCTTCATTTGGTCAGGCTGTGCTACAAATTTCTTGCCTCCACACGTGTCTACATTCCAAACAATTATCTTCAAGAAATGCTTTCCAGCACTTGAATCTATATTTGATTTTAACAAAGTTCTCTTTTTCAGAAATGCTTTTCTTGATATTGCCAGTCTACATTTTATATCTCCTCTATTTCTATTATCATTGGTTATTTTGCTGCGTAATAACAAAACTCTTGTACTACATTAAATGTGTAGTTTCCTAGCCTAATTCCATCAGCATCAACCGATTTAATTTGATTACATTCCATTAGCCTTGTTTTGCTTTTGTCACTGTTCATCACATACACAGGTCTTTCATTAGGCCTATTACAGGGGTATCGGCCATGAGGTAAGGGGTTGGAAGCAGGGGTTGTGCAAGGGCGGGTGAGTATGTTGTGTAGGTTCGCTGGATGGCAGATAACCACTGTGGGAGGGGGTGGGAAGGGTAGTGAGCAGGACATTTCTCATTTCAGGGCACAACAAGATGTAGTTGAGACCCTGGGCGGAGAATGTGATTCCATTGCTCCAGTCCTGGATGGTACTGAGTTACTAGGGGAATGTTCATCTGTGGCCAGACACTGGGACTTTGGGGTTGGTGGGAGACTGGAAAGATAAGGCATGGGAGATTTGTTTTTGTATGAGATTAGGAGGATAATTACTGTCTGTGAAGGCTTCAGTGAGAACCTCGTTATATTTCGAGAGGGACCGCTTCTCACTGCAGATCCGATGACCACAGGTTGTACGGAAGGGATTTCTTGGTGTGCAACGGGTGGCAGCTGTCGAAGTGGTGATATTGCTGGTGGTTAGTAGGTTTGATATGGACAGAGGTACTGATGTAGCCATCTTTGAGGTGGAGGTCAACATCTGGAAGGTGGCTTGTTGTGTTGAGTAGGACCGGAAGCAAAGGGGGGAGAAGCAGTTGAGATTCTGGAGGAACATGGATAGTGTGTCCTCACCCTCGATCCAGTTTGCAAAGATGACATCAGTGAATCTGAACCAGGTGAGGTGTTTAGGATTCTGGGTTTTTAAGGGATTCCACTCCTCTCCATCTTGACCTTCAAGGGCTATACATAGCCTGAAAAGGTCAAGGTAATGGTATGGTCTGCCGGTGCGACGTTAAACTCTGTTTTCCTCCCCTTATGCGGTGCTTCGAATGCTGGAGATATGGGCACATGTCCTCTCAATGTAGCGCCAGCCCCACACATCAGGAATGCGAACGTCTCACATGCGAATGTTCCTTGTGCCCCTCCTCCCGTTCCTGTCAACTGCAGAGAGTATCACCCTGTTCACTGGACTTGCACCATTTATCAGCAAGAAAGGAAAATAATGGAATATGACACTGGATAGGCTGACCTACACAGAGGCAAAAAAGAAATGACAGTCTTAATCCTGTACACATGGGATTCTCATATGCTATGACTAGGACGACATTGCCCTGTATTAAATCAGCATCTCCAACAGCTATGCTTCTTAAAACGGGCCCCCAGGGCCATGAGACTATGCATGCCCACTTGATCGTTGGGGACACTCCTCCTCCTCCTGTTGCTCTAGTAACATCTACAATGAAGAGCCAAAGAAACTGGTACACCTGCCTAATATCGTGTAGGTCCCCCGTGAGGATGCAGAAGTGCTGCAACACGATGCTGCATGGGCTCAACTAATGTCTGAAGTAGTGCTCAAGGGAATTGATGAATTGACACCATGAATCCTGCATGACTGTCCATAAATCCGTAAGGACACATGGGGGTGGAGATCTCTTCAGAACAGCGTGTTGCAAGGCATCCCAGATACGCTCAATAATATTCATGCCTTGGGAGTTTGGTGGCCAGCGGAAGTGTTTAAACTCAGAAGTGTGTTCCTGGAGCCACCCTGTAGCAATTCTGCCCTTGTGGGGTGTCACATTGTCCTGCTGGAACTGCCAAAGTCTGTCGGAATGCACAATGGACATGAATGGATGCTGGTAATCAGATAGTATACTTACACATGTCACCTGTCATTCGTATCTTGACTTATCAGGGGTCCCACATTACTGAAACTGCACACGCCCCACACCATTATGGAGCCTCCACCAGCTTGAACAGTCCCCTGTTGACGAGCAGGGTCCATGGATTCGTTAGGTTGTCTCCATACCTGTACGAGTACATCTGCTCGACACAATTTGAAACGAGACTTGTCCAACCAGTCAACACGTTTCCAATTAACAACAGCCCAATGTCAGTGTTGACGGGCCCAGGCGAGGCATAAAGATTTGTGTCGTGTGGCCATCAAAGGTACATGAACAGACCTTTGACTCTGAAAGCCCATATCAATAATGTTTCTTTGAATGGTTCACATGCAGACACTTGTTAAAAGCCCAGCATTGAAATATGCAGCAATTAGCAGAAGTGTTGCACTTCTGTCATGTTGAACGATCCTCTTCAGTCATAAAGCAATGGAAAATTCAGGATACCACAAACGGAGTCAAGGTATGGCTATGGGCACCTGCATTGGACCATTCTATGCCAACCTATTCATGGTCCATCTAGAGGAATCCCCTAAAAACCCAGAATCCTAAACCCCTCACCTGGTTTAAATTCATTGATGTCATCTTTGCAATCTGGATCGATGGTGAGGACACACTATCCACATTCCTCGAGAATCTCCACTACTTCTCCCCCATTTGCTTTTGATCCTACTCAACACAACAAGCCACCTTCCAGATGTTGCCCTCCACCTCAAAGATGGCTTCATCAGTACCTCCGCCCATATCAAACCTACTAACCACCAGCAATATCACCACTTCTACAGCTGCCACCCGTTCCACACCAAGAAATCCCTTCCGTACAGCCTGTGGTCGTCAGATCTGCAGTAAGAAGCGGTCCCTCTCGAAATATAACGAGGTTCTCACTGAAGCCTTCACAGACAGTAATTATCCTCCTAACCTCATACAAAAACGAATCTCCCATGCCTTATCTTTCCAGTCTCCCACCAACCCCAAAGTCCCAGTGTCTGGCCACAGAGGAGCATTCCCATAGTAAATCAGTACCATCCAGGACTGGAGCAACGGAATCACATTCTCCATCCAGGGTCTCGACTACCTCTTGTTGTGCCCTGAAATGAGAAATGTTCTGCTCACTATCCTTCCCACCCCTCCCACAGTGGTAAGCTGCCATCCAGTGAACCTACACAACATACTCACCTGTCCTTACACAACCCCTGCTCCCAACCCCTTACCTCATCGCTCATACTCCTGTAATAGGCCTAATACAAGACCCGTCCTATATGTCCTCCCACCAGCATCTGCTCCAGTCCGGTCACAAACATCATCTATTCCATCAGAAGCATCCTATATGTGAAACCAGTTGTGAATTCTATGTGGGCATGACAACAAACAAGCTCTCTCTCCGCATGAATGGCCACCGACAAACTGTCTACAAAAACAAGTGGATCACCCTGTTGGTGAGCACGCTGCCAAACATGACATCCTTCATTTCAATGACTGCTTCATAACCTGTGCCATAAGGATCGTTCACACCAACACCAGCTTTTCTGAGTTGTGCAGGTTGGAACTTTCTCTGCAATACATCCTATGTTCCCGTAACCCTCCTGGCTGGGGTGGGGAGGGGGAAGGATGTATGGTATGGGTGGCAGACAGTGAAGTGCTGCATTGCATCTGTCTTATTTGGCTGACTCACGGTCAGCTCCTGTGTCATGAGGATCCACCTCAGTGTCGCTGTGGTTCTCACTTGACAGTGGTCAACATCTTGTTGGACTGTCGTGCAGCAGACTTTTAATCTTCCTGAGACGCTATCTTTGGTGTTAGGGGACAATGCCTTAGCGGCTGATCTAAGTTTCATCCATGAAGAGAGTTTTTATCATTGTATTTAAGGATGGTTGCCTTACCGTCATCTTTCAGGCCCTCACCCTACCTGCATTTTAACTCTTCCTTACTCCCTCTGGCGCTGTCTGTTCGACTTGGCATTAGTCTTCTTGTGTTTCTCGTGCCTTGTGTTTTTAGGCTGGTGATTTTAGTGTGTTGCAGAGTTTATTCTTGTGATCAGCCAGCCAAGGGCATCTGCTATATTGTTTTTAACACCTTCTACTGGTTTTTTCCCCCGTAGAGTTAATGTTTTCAATTTTGGCTTGCTACTATCATTGCTTCCTTCAGTGTGATTACACACTTAGTTTTATACATTTTGTTCATTCCCTGGATTGCAGGTGATGAGGTTCTTCTGGGGTATGATTTTAATGTGAGACCTATGAGACTAAGGAAAAAGGGACTGATGACACAGTTTAGTTCCTTTTTTTCTCCAAATCAACCCACCATTTATAAGTTGGGGCAAATGCCCAAAATTCATAAATGCCCAAGCATTATACATTTTAAAGATTAACTGATAAGCGGTATTTATAAAAAAAAATTTAACTGGTATATTGTATTGGGAAAGGTGTTTTGCAACACTGCTTGTTTAATGGTTGGGTAACCAAGTCGAGAAAGCTGCACGAGAATTAGGGGAGAGTTATTTGGGGATGGACTGTAAATGTAACTGCCAAATCCTTTTGGTAGGTCCTGGGTGTGATGAGAGACATGGGGTGAGGTGTTATCTTGAAGAACTCCACTCCTTTGCCCAGTTTTCCATTCCAGCAGTCATATATCATCTGTCTTGTTTCCTTTGTGTGTTGCAATACCTGTCTAAGCTTATCTTTGTTCCATGAGGCAAACAGTTGATCAGCAATATCCCTTTATGGTCCCAAAACACAAGTGCCATCAAGTTGCTATCAGATTGCATTTAAACACCCATGTTTCATTGCTTGTATTGATTGGGCCCAAAAATTCCTCCCAATTGTTTCCATATTGGCACAGCTTGACACATTGCTGCTTGTGGTCTTATGTAAAGATTTCTGATACACTAAATGTTCAGGAAAAATTCTCTCAGCTGGGCTTGTGGACATCTTACGTACCTGAAAAGCAAGCTCACGAAAGCTGTTCCTTTGCTTTTAGAGCAATAGTCTCTTGACCTTTTCAACAGTCTTACAAAGGGGGTTTGGAAAGTCCATGCAATAATAAAAACTACTTACATGTTTGGGGTAAACCTTTTATATATTTCGACATAGTCTCCTTTTAGACTTATACACTTCATCCACAGCTGTTGAAATTTGTTGATCCCTTCCAAATAATAGAAATTTTCCAAGTCTGCAAAATGGCTATTAGTTGCTGCAATCACCTCCTTGTTTGAATAAAATCTTTGTCCCGCCAGCCATTTCTTCAAATTGGGGTACAAATAGTAGTCCAAGCGAGCCAAGTCTGGAGAATGGGGGGGATGTGAAATGAGTTGGTGTGTTTGGTGCATTGTCGTGATGGAAAAGAACTTTTTTGTGGTCCAATTGCCAGCGTTTTTCTTGCAGTTCGGTTTTCAGATGGTCCAATAACAATGAATAATATTCACCTGTAATAGTTTTACCCTTTTCCGGATAGTCGATGAGGATTATCCCTTGCAGATCCCAAAAGACAGTCACCATAACCTTTCCGGCCAAAGCACTGGTCTTCACCTTTTTTGGTGCAGATTCTCCCTTGGTAACCCATTGTTTAGATTGTTGTTTGGCCTCAGGAGTATAGTAATGTATCCATGTTTCATCCAGTAACGAAACAATGCCTAAAGTCCTGTGGATTCTTTCTGAACAGCTGCAAACCATCCATGCAACACTTCACATGATTCCATTTTTTGTCAAGCAGGAGCAATTGCGGAGCTCATCTTGCGGACAGCTTTCGCATGTCCAAATGTTTATGCAAAATATTATATACCTGTTTATTCGAGATGCCCACAGCACAAGCAATCTCACACACCTTAACTCATCTGTCACCCATCACCATATCGTGGATTTTATCAATGATTTCTGGAGTTGTAACCTCCACAGACATGCGAGCTCTCCCGATTTAAGCGGAAGACTCCAGATTTTCCCTTCTTCCTCCCGATCTCCCGACCGTGTAGACTGATCTCCCGATTTTCAGAGCAGTTTCAATACTTTCCTTACTATTTGAAAATCTTGCGCCTTCGATATATTGGTGGATGACAGGGTATGGCTGCTACTTGTGTATGTTAACTTGGAAGATTCGTGCAGTGGCTGTCAGGAACGGCAGTAGGCGTAGCCTGCACTTCGTATCTACAAGGAAGTAAGGAACTTATTGGCAGCATTCGGAGACAAATGAATATCTATCAACTAGTGCCAATTTCCTCCGCTTCTGGTAGCACCAGTGCAATCCTAAAGTTATGGTGAACAAGAAGTAGTCGATAGTCGTTCCAAGCGAAGTGATTGGCATTGTTGTGTCTACAAGGCAGTGTTGCCAAGTTGGGGGATTTCCCCCTAAATTTAGGGGGAATTAAGCTGCCTAGGGGGCGTTAGAGGGATAAATGTTTCAGGGGAAAAAATATTCAGGGTTACTACCCTTCCCTCCCCACTCCTCCGCTTGACAATTTCATTCTTGACTCCCCTTTACGGTGCGCCAGGGTTCGCATCACTACTACAAGACCATTGTTTAGAACATAGGACCATTGTGTTCTCGGTTCTGCTGTGGGATTTGTTTACTCTGTAGTAGTTGTTGGCTGCATATCTTGGAGGTGTTGATTATTTTTTGTGCAGAATGCCGAAGACATACAATGCAGCGTTATTACACACTTGCAGTCGAATCCATTCACTGTTGCTACCGATGGTAGTAATAAAACGGACTTTAAGTTATATCCTATTACCATATCGTTCTTCAGCCCTGAAGTGCATGAAATTCAAAGCTGCCTACTCTCTGTGCCTAATTTAAAAGGGGATGCCACTGGAGCTAATATTGCTGATCTTCTACTTTCAACTTTATGGGAATACCGTATTCCATTAAAAAACTTTCTGGCTTTTGGTGCCGATAATGCTTCTGTAATGGTAGGGCTAAAAAAGGGTGTGGCAGGATGTTTGAAGCAAGAAATTGCCAACTTAATCATTGTAGGCTGTTCTTGTCACCTAATTAATCTTGCTGCTGAGAAGGGGACGGCATGTTTGCCTTTAACGTTGATGAAAATATTATTGACATATTTTATTCTTTGGAAAGGAGTGCAAAACGGAAAGAAAAATCTAGAAAGTTTCAAACTTTACATGACACAGAAACGAGGAAAATTCTGAAACATGTGCCTACACGATGGTTATTGTTGAAAAGATGTTTAGATAGGATTTTGGAGCAGTGGGACCCTTTGGTTAGTTTGTTCAAGAGAGAAATTGTAAGTAAGGATTCTGAAGTGGAAACTTTTGAAGAATTATAAGATTCCAAAACACATTCAAAATGAAGATGTGTCTACTTCATATCACACGTCCAAGCACTGTGATAAGATTTCACCACACTCCTTACTTAAAAGAAAAACCCAATCATCAGTTTTACAGAAAAACATTGACGCTGTGGACCATGCTTTATCACATAAGGAACGACGACCGTTCGTGTTTCTGTCATCAAATTTACATAAATCTTTATGCCTTTTCCTTTCAAGTTTTACACCCATCTTTGAGAGCCCAAATGTAGCGCTTCAGTCAAGTGCCCCACATATCCACTTATTGAGGTCAATTTTGGAGGAACTATTGAAGAATGTGATGGCAAGATTTGTGAGACGACTTATTATTAAAACCTCCAGCTCCCTTACTGATGTAGATTATCATACTCCAGCAAATCAAAATTATGATTGTGATCTGATGATAGGGAATTCTACATTTGCTTTGGTGATCACTTTGAAGCCCGAGGGAAAGTCTATATTCTTTAAGTCTGTAAGAAAATGTTTCTTATCATGTGATTACATGATACACAAATTTCCGTTTAAAGATGAAGTTTTAATGCATGCAGAAGTTGCAAATATTTCTACAATTGGCAAAGCATTCTCCAGCCTTAGATTTTTCATAAACAGGTTTCCTAATATTCTGACTAGCGAAAGTGAACACTTAGATACTGAAGTTGATATTCTCCATTCTCATTTCTGTAACTTTCAGCTGGAAGAAACCAACTTGGCAGCAGAGGGAACTGATTTTCAGTGGGCATTGGTAGGTCAGATGAAATCAGCTGATGGGGTTCAATATAATAAACTTGCAAAGGTGATGCTGGCTAGTTTGTCAATTCCACTTAGTAATGCGGAATGTGAGAGAATTTTTAGCACAGTTACAAAGACCAAAACCCAGTTCAGGTCGTCCATGCTTTCAGGAATGTCTTTGGAGAAATTTTTAATTTTAAAATCAGTTCAAAAAGGAAAGTGCTTTGAGCAGAAATTTGGTTCAGAGTTTTTGAAGAAGGCTAAGTCAGCTGTGGGTGTGCTGAATAAGTAACTACCGTAATCGGACAAATTCAGACTGATAAACTATTCAGATTATTTGCTAAGCCTAACATGTACATCCTGTATAAAATTGATTTAAATTTGGGAAACATGTCTTATGGATATAAGATGCCAAGCAAATATGGGTTGCATTATGAAATGAAAATGTGTGATCACTTAACAGTGATTTATTCGTGCAAAAACTGTGCTAATGTCAAAACAGAAATCTAATAGACGTTAATTTGTTTCCTCGTATCATAATTTTGAACTGTAGTTCTCTCGAGAGTGCTTCACTTGAATGTGTGTGAATCCAAAGGAACCTGCAGAGTTCATCATTCATGTTGTTCAGCATGTTGAATGATAAATTATACAGTCTGAAGCCTCAGGTATGTCCATTATTTAGTATTTACATGTAAATAATAAAGAAAATGTAATTGAGTTGTTACAGGTATTGAATTATTGCAACTTTAATCATCAGGGATGTGTTGTAGTTCACAATAGTACACCGCTAAATTCTCCTGATTTTTCACTTTTGAAAGTTGGCATGCATGCGTCGAGAACATTCAGCATCACTTGTGTCCATATGGTCACTCTGGAAATTTTGAAACCACTTATAAACTGTTATAATTGAAGGTGCAGTTTCACCAAAATGTTCATCAAACTTCTCTTTAGTCTCCTGAGGTGTTCTGCCTCTCATAAAGTAATGTTTAATCACCACATGAAATTCTTCTTCATCCATTTTTTGACAATCACTCGACTTCCTTGATTCACACAAATGCCACACACACAGAAATAGGCCAATATGGCTGAAACTTGGTGTGTGTTCTTTCCAAAGATGCTGGAGGTGCCACCTCTGGGACTTTGCACAGACATTTCAAACGCCCCTCATATCTGAAATTGATGGTCTTCTGCTCAGGTCACCATTGTAAATAGCCATGCGACTGGCAGTGAACTCTCTACACCATTTGCGATTGTTTTGAACAGACACACACTTCCCTTAACAATTGGAGAACTGAGTGGATTTCACACTTGGTGGTAGCAGCAATTAGGCCATCCATTGCAGACAGCTGCTAGGTGAACATTGATTGTTGGAGAGGAGAAATAGTTGGGGTCAAGAGTGGGAAAGCTGCTGTGCATGCCACTGTTGCCAGGTTTTGCCAAACACTTCCTTGTGGATTTACCACTTTAGGAACCCTACTTGTGAAACAACCATCTTATAAGTTTGAAAGTCAAGTGATGGACTCGTTGCAAGTGGGTTTTATGTGAAATTAAAGTTGATAAAGTGGTACTCCTGTGTAACCAGGCAATGAAAATACTCATCTGACTACTGGACTTCACAAAGATCTGGGGTGTTCTATCTGCAGTTTGCTGCCTGGAATAAACTTATGAGCAAATTGGTATTCCAAATAATGTAGATGACACCAGGCTTACAGTTAACTTTTGACATTTATTACAAACATTTCTTTGCACGAAACGAAATGTAGCTCCACGAAACATTGAAAAGACAAGGAATATAAAAGTTAGTCCCCTGCGGGTCCAGGGGCAAGAATAGGCCCGAGGTATTCCTGCCTGTCGTAAGAGGTGACTAAAAGGAGTTTCACAAGTTTCAGCCTTCATGTGATGGTCCCCAGTAGGGTTTGACCTCCATTCTTCAAAATTTTCCAGAAGAGCAAAGGGCTCCTTACATGGTGCATTGTGTCCATCGTGCATTGAGATCTTTAGCCCCCTTTCTCATTGTCACATTTCAGTCCCACTCATTCTCCATCTCTCAGGCGAAGGACACCTTCCTGGGTGTGTTTTCCACAATGCACTATGCAGTGTCGATTTCTGTGTCGACAATGACCACTGACTTCTTTGCTCCTGATATCCAGCACGGTAGCCAGTCATTTGTGGTGGAGCTGCCATATACCCTGTTGGTTGTAGCCCCCTGACCACACAGGGATCACTCTGCTGATGCCTGTGCCATTAACTCCCCACTTATGCCAAGGGGTAGATGCCCATCCCCCTGGGGCATCGGGACTCCCGGCAATGGCCATCCTGCCAGGTGGCCTTTGCTGTGGATGGTTGGCGCCCGTGGGGAGGGCCTCTGGTTAGTGGGTGGCATCGGGTTGGATGACACGCGATGAAGTGTAGGCCATCTCTTGCTGGTGGTGAAACACCAGCAGTCTCTAAGCGATCACGAGCTCAATTCAAAGCACAGAAGTACGACCCCAAATTGTTCCCCTCCCTGGCCACACCATGGGAGGAACGTCAGGCTAAGGATGGCAGCGGAACTTATTCGCCCCGATAACTTGAATGTTCGAGAGCTGATGGGGACTCTTTCATGACGATGAAGGATAAGTTTGGGGAGGTGGAGGTATTGTCAAAAATCTAGGTCAGTCTTGATCAAAACAGCATCCTCTGTCCAGTCACAGACGTTACTCACTTGTAACAAGCTAGGAGATATGTCTATAACCATCATGTCCCGTAACAGCTTAAATATGGTCCAGGGTATTATATTTCACAGAGACCTTCTTTTGCAATCTGATGATGAGCTGCGGGCCAATTTAGAGCGGCGAGGTGTACATTTTGTCTGGTGTGTCCACCAGGGTCCGAGGGGTAATCAGGTTGCCACTGGTGCCTTCATCTTGGCTTTCAAGGGTGATACATTGCCTGAGAAGGTCAAGGTGATTGGTCTACCGCTGTGATGTAAAGCCCTATATCCCTCCCCCGATGTGGTGCTGTACTTCCAGCTTCACATGACAAGATTGCGGACGATCATCACATCCCAATACTCCAAGTGCCCAGCCTCCCATCTGTGGCAACTGCGGAGAGCACCATTCGCCTTTCTCACCTGACTACAGGATTCTCCAGAGAGAAAGGAAAACTGTGGAGTAAAAGACCCTGGACTGACTGACCTACACTGAGGCGAAGATAAAATTTGAATGCCTGCATCCAGTCAGTATGACATGGTCTTACACCGCCGACACAACTGTTCTGGCACCATCAGCTCCGTCAACCCCAGTCACCTCTTGGAGTCGGAAGACTACACCGGCCCCCTTCTTAGTGGGGGGGGCATTTTCGTCTCTATTCCTCAGGAGCAACCCCCTCCCAACCATCAGGGACATCTGTCCCCACTTCTAAGCTGGAGAAGCATATGTCTTCTGTGGCTTCTCTCGCTAGGTAGGGGTCCTCTGCGTCACTCCCTTCTCAGGTTTCTGCTAGTGGGAAAGATGACACCCGCCAGTGGCTGAAGAGCTCAAAAGCAGCTGGTCGTAGGGCTTCATTCTTGTCTTCATCCTCAGTCCCGGAGACTGAGCCAGTGAAGTCCTCCCAGCCAGGGAAACCCAAGGAGCAGTGAAAGAAATCCAAAAAGAAGACCCCCTAAGACCATGGAAATTGTGGTGGCACCCACACCACTGCTACCTAGAAGCTCTACATCTGAGGATGGGGCGGTCATTCAGGTATCTGCTGAGGACTAGCTCTCGCCAGACCCTCAGACACAATGAATATAGATTGCGCAGGCAATAAATCGGTGGCAACAGGTGACCCTGAGGTGTAAAGTGCCTCATTGAATCAGAAATGTCGAAACTTTACTGTCTCAGTTCGACCTCTGCCTGTTAAATTTTGGGGCCACCATACATTTCAGTGTGGCTCATGGTAGTTACTCGGCCATCGATTTATGAATTTGCAGCCCAGGATTTCTCCCATCTATCCACTGGAGAGCGCATGATGACCTGTGTGGTAGTGACCACTTACCCATCTTCCTTTCACTGCCCCCAACGTCAGGCCCACGGACACCTGCCCAGATGGGCTTTGAACAAGGCGGGCTGGAAAACTTTGGCCTCTGCTGTCACCGTTGAATCTCCCCCACATTGAGCAGGTGACTACAACAATTGTTTCTGCGGCAGAAAATGCGATCCCACACTCTTTAGGGTGCTCCCAGCATAAGGCAGTCCCTTGGTGGCTGCTGGAAGTCACTGAAGCAATTAAGGAGCGTCGGCAACCTCTACAGTGGCATAAGCAGCACCCTTCCCTGGAGCACCTCATGGCCTTTAAATGGCTACATGCCTATGTCCGCCAACTTATCAGTCGATGGAAGCAGGAGTGTTGGGAGAGATACGTCTCGACCACTGGGTGCCATACATCACCTTCCCAAGTCTGGGCAAAGATCAAGCGTCTTTCCGGGTACCAGACCCCAACAGATGTTGGCAGTGTTACCATAAATGGCATGTTATCTACGCAATTGCCGAGCACTTTGCTTGAGCCTCTGTGTCGGATTATTATCCCCCACCCCCCAGCCTTTCGCACTCTCAAATGGCGGCTGTAAGGGAAAGGCCTCTCTTTCACTACACACCACAGTGAATCCTATAATGCCCCACATACAGAGTGGGAGCTCCTCAGTGCCCTTGCACATTGCCACAGCACAGCTCATGGGCCTGATTGGCTCCACAGTCAGATGATTAAACATCTCTCGTATGACTACAACCAACATATCCTCGTCATTTTCAATCGGATCTGGTGCAGTGGCATCCTTCCATCACAATGGTGGGAGAGCACCATCATTCTGGTGCTCAAACCTGGTAAAAACCTGCTTGATGTGGATAGCTATCAGCCCATCAGCCTCACCAACGTTCTTTGTAAGTTGCTGGAACATATGGTGTGTTGGCGGTTGGGTTGGGTCCTGTAGTCACGTGGCCTACTGGCTCCATGTCAGGGCAGCTTCCACCAGGGTTGCTCTACCACTGATAATCTTATGCCCTCGAGTCTGCCATCCAAACAGCCTTTTCCAGATGCCAACACCTGGTTGCTGTCTTTTTTTACTTACGTAAAGCATACGACACAACCTTGTGACATTATATCCTTGCCACATTGTATGAGTGGGGTCTCTGGGTCCCACTCCCGATTTTTATCCAAAACTTCCTGTCACTCCGTACTTTCTGTGTCCAAGTTGGTGCCTCCCATAGTTCCATCCATATCCAGGAGAATAGAGTCCCGCAGGGCTCTGTATTGTGTGTCTCTCTATTTTTAATGGCTGTTAACGGTCTAGCAGCAGTTGTTGGGCCCTCCATCTCACCTTCTGTGTATGCAGATGACTTCTGCATTTCGTACTGCTGCTCCAGTACTGGTGTTTCTGAGCGTCGCCTACAGGAAGCCATCCACAAGATGCAGTCATGGGCTCTAGCCCATGGCTTCTAGTTTTCCACCATGAAGATGTGTCTCATGCTTTTCTGTCGGAACCAGCACTTTACCTTAATGACAATCCCCTCATTGCAGTGGAGACATATCGATTCTTAGGTCTGGTTTTCGATGCTCGTTTGACTTGACTTCATCATCTTCATCAGCTTAAACGGAAGTGTTGGCAGCACTTGGTTTGGCTGCGCCCTCAGCATTGCGTTTGCTCAACCCATTGCACCATTGCGGAGTTAGACTAGTGACAGGAGCTTTCAGGACGAGTCAGGTGACAAGCGTATTGGTGGAGGCTTGAGTCCCTTCATTGAAGATCAGTTACGTTGCACACATTCATAGCTCTCCTGAACATACTAATTACCATCTTCTTTTCCCAACCACAGTGGTTTACCTCCCGCATAGGTGGCCCAGGTCAGGGCTAACGATTGCGGTTTGCATGCGATCGCTTCTGTCTGAACTGGAGTCCTTACCTTCACCACCTCTCCTCGAGGTCCATTCTCGTACACCTCCATGGTGCACACCTAGGCCGCAGCTTCGCCTGGACCTTCCGCATAGCCCTAAGGACTCCGTTAACCCTGTGGCTCTCCGCTGTTAGTGCCTCTCGATTCTTGAAGTGTTCCGGGGCTCTTGAGTGGTTTACACCGATGGCTGATGGTAATATTGGCTTCGCCTTTGTCCACAGAGGCTGTATTGAACAGCATTCCTTGCCCGATGGCTGCAGTGTATTCACTGCAGAACTGGTGGCCATATCTCATGCACTTTCGACCAGTGCTACCTTTGGTGGCATCCATCCAGGAGTCCATCTATGCCCTGGACCAGTCCTGTTGTTCAGTTTTTTTGTGGACTCCAGCACATGTCGACATCCCAGGCAACTAACTTGCCAACAGGCTACGCAGAAACCATTTGTGGTGATGGGCATCTCTGAGCGTGACCTGCATTCTGACTTGTGCCGCAGGGTTTTTCGGCTTTGGGAGACGGAATGGCATTACAGTATGCACAACAAACTGCGTGTCATTAAGGAGACTACGAATGTGTGGAAGTCTTCCGTGCAGGCCTCTCGCAGGGAATCAGTTGTTCTCTGCTGGCTCCTCATTGGCCACACTTGTGTGACCCATGGTTACCTCTTGCGCTGTGAAGACCCGTCTGTGTCGGTGCGGCACCCGGTTGACAGTGGCCCATATTCTGGTCCACTGTCCCACTTTTAATGCCCAGCAACGAAATCTTGGGCTACTGGACTCGTTGCCACTCATTTTATCTGACAACGCCTCGTTGGCTGATTTAGTTTTACATTTTATTTATGAGGGTGGGTTTTATCGTTTGATCTAAGTTTTAGCTCATGTCCTTTGTCCCTCTGTGTCCTCCACCCTCGTTCTTTTAGGGTGGAGGTTTTAATGTGTTGCGGAGTGGCTGGCTTTTCATTTTTACTCTCGTGGTCGGCCAGCCACTGAAATCTGCTTTCTTTTTTTACTCTCTTCCATTTTTGGTGTTTCTGTTTCTTGTTTTCTTGTCCTCTTTTGTTCCTTTTAGTGTTCGTTGCTTTTCTTTCATTCTTGTGGTTTTCCCTTTCTTTCCGTTTTGTGTTATATATCTCTTCTGGTTTATTCTCACACTTGTGGCATTGTTTTATTAGGAACAAGGGACCAATGACCTCGTAGTTTGGTCCCTTCCCCCCTCTTTTAAACCAACGAGCCAGCCATAGAAGTTATAATGAAACAATGGAAATACTAGGATAAAATAACAATAATATTTTGAAAAGAATAGAGTGCTGCTCACTGTACAGAGGAGACATAGATTCACAGAGAGATACAGTGAAAAGACTGCCATATATTTAAGCTTTCAGCCAGGTCTTCTTCTGAAATAAAAAACATGCACACATGCACACATTCAGACAAGCACAGCTCACACACATGAACACAATAGCTGGAGATAGATGGGGACAGGGGGTGGGGGGAGGGTCTTTTCAGTGAGCCTGCCTGCAACTCAACTAATCATAATAAAAGTTCTAATGAAATGATACGGTTTTTACCTATTTTACCACCAGAAGTAGTACTTTGGCTGCCTTTGAAGCCCCGACTTTCATAGTCTAAAACAGCTGGTGAAATAGATATATTGTTGTATTTGATACATAAGTTAATTTTCAGTCACAACTCTTATGTTTTCATTATTTTGTGCATATCATTTAATTACAGAGACAGTTACAAATTAGTACGTTGTTTTCTTTATCGTGGATGCAAGTTTTTCACATCCATAATTGAAAAAGCTGTTTAACAGCATAAGAAATAAAAAAAAAAATATATTAATTTTTTTATTTACAGTATAGTGTTTGTTTCTAACATTTGCACAACTTACTGTTATAGTGTGTAATGATATGCTAGTTAGCTTTTAATAGCGTCATACAAAATCAAGGAAACTGCGAATACAGGTGTTTTCATTCAACATGATTTTTTAACTTTTCTGTGTCAGCTAAACATACTACTGAGTTTTAGAATTATTGACGATTTTATACTGCACAATTTAGTTTAGAGAAAGATATCATGTCAGTTCGTAAAATGTGTTATTACACACTTCATAGTTTCCAACCTTGTCTCCATATTATAGCAATTATGCAGGTGTGTGTGTTTGTTTGCATTTTCTGCTAAGTCAGAAGAAGGATTTGCCCAAAATCTCAACAATGTTTTGGCTTGTTGATGTGCTGTAAGTGTTCCCTTATTAACAGAATTGAAAATTTCATTTCATTGCAAAGCAGTGGTGCTGGGCTTGGTCTCTCTTTTTTTATGCCCTGTTTTCTGGTCTGAGGGGATAAAGGAAGCTGTACTTCATCCGCAAGCTACACTGACGGCTGAAGGCCTTAGTAAGAAAGAATTCAAATTATTTGTCAGCTGAATGCCACAAGCAATAGGAATAATTTAAACAAAACATTATTTTTAAACAATTGACACAAACAGACCAAAAAAAAGGGGAGTGACCCGCAGACAGTGCTCCAAGGATCGACCTGAGAAAAGTCATTACAGTTGCGTAAGCGGTGAGACAGGCAGCCAAGAGTTATGCTCACTTAACAGGATGGCAACTCAAACTAGGGGCAGCTTAAACACCAGCCAGCACACTCGCAAAATCCACCTAAGATGTGGTAACCAATATCACAATAGAATAACAGTTACCATCAAATGACAAGCATTTAATTACACAAGTTGGTTCCACCAAATCCTAGTAGGCAGACAGGGTTAAGACCAAACCGCCTATTCAAAATCTGACTAGATGCACGGGGAACCACATAAGACAATTCCAAAAACGGGCACTCAAACATTGCTAAAACAGTCACTATACAGCAACAAGACTAATTGCACATACACATGAACGTTACAAAGACAGAAACGGTCAAAAGACCAGATACACGTTGTCCACTGAGACGACTGACCGAACGACAAACCAATGGTCGTTGCCAATCAAGTCAGGCAAGGGAAATGTCGGAGTATAAACCGCCAACTGACAGCTTGATGGCATGAGGTCACTTTTACGGACGGACACACACACACACACACACACACACACACACTAGTGAAAGTTGCACTACTCGAATATAACAATCCATTCAACTTAAACTTGCTGAATCCGGACCATCGACGTGGTCATGCACTCTTGCAACCACATCCTTCCGTTGGGCAGTGCATATATCGCCAGCTCGCTTAGCGAGTACTGACGCTGTCAGACCTCACTGCTGCTCCATCCCAACTGACTGAACTCCGACACATGATGACCCGGAAATACTAGAGGTCGCTCCAAAGATAGTACCACAATACTCGCTAAATGCCACTGCTGCCACTCACAGACAGACAAAGTGAGCAAACGTAGTGGCGCCAGTGAACGCACTAAGGAAACGAGAGATCACAGTCCGAATACACGACGCCAACCTGTCAACGGCACAAACGCGAGCCGGAGCACGGCTCAGTACTATTACTCAGTTCACTGCTCACTTGCCACAGTAGCACTTGAATCCCATCCAAGGTGGTCTCTCTGTCTCTCTCTCTTTCTCTCTCTCTGTAATAACCTTGGTTTGAATGGATTTCGTTCCTTCCTGTTTGTCCAGTTTTTTTTTTACAGCCAGTCTTTCAACTATGCTGACCTTGCTCTTCACAGAATAGTAAAAAAAAAATTGCCTTCATTGTTATGTTTTTGCCTCTTTGTTCCCGTATAACTGTATTGTTAATTGTATCTAAAAACACAGATGATGTGACTTACCGAACGAAAGTGCTGGCAGGTAGATAGACACACAAACAAACACAAACATACACACGAAATTCAAGCTTTCGCAACAAACTGTTGCCTCATCAGGAAAGAGGGAAGGAGAGGGAAAGACGAAAGGATGTGGGTTTTAAAGGAGAGGGTAAGGAGTCATTCCAATCCCAGGAGCGGAAAGACTTACCATAGGGGGGAAAAAAGGACAGGTATACACTTGCTCGCGCGCGCGCGCGCGCACACACACACACACACGTATCCATCCGCACATACACAGACACAAGCAGTCATTGTTAATTGTATATGTTTATGTAAACATACAAAAATTAAATACTGTTTTTAATTTTTCTGAGGCTGAAGTTTGATTTAAAATATCCCTTGCATTAATTGGGACAGTATTATCTTATGTACAAGGTGCTAGTGCTTACTTGCTTTAAATCTTCCATAGTTTACATTAGAAAATAAGATTTTCTGGCAAGAAATACTTTGCAAAAGTAAATTATCAATAATATTTTGGTAAAACTTTTCTTCTCCAGGATCCGTCATTTCACTTGAGCATTGGATGGTGTCTTGGAGACCTTACAGAACCGATTTCTACTCTCGTACCACAGCTTGACGTAGTGTTTCAACAGTTTCGTCAAGCACAGCCAGATAAATGGCACATAGACGTAGAGAAACTCATGTGCAAAACTGGAAATAAATATTTTACATTTCAGCTACAATCATAAATTTACTTTTTGTTTCTTATATTGTGTATTTTCAGAGACATAATGTGTGAAAACTTCTAGAACAGTTAAGATTTAATTTTGTAAGTAATATGTAGTAGTTTGTTCTGTGAGCAATCACCACAATTGTTACAAAGAAGAAAAAATTTTATACTCAGTCTGGTACCACAGCAAATTATATTTCCTAAATTACTTTCTGCTTCTTCTTCTTCTTCTTCTTCTGTGTACCATCTTCTGTTATGTTTTGCAAGGGCAGGGGTGGAGGGCTGATTTTTCACTAATAAAGTTCATTTACACAGCAGGAACAAAAACAACAAAATGTCAAAATCTACATAGCAAAATATGGGCATTAAATTCAGCTTTGTACAGGGAAAAACCTATCTCTAACTAGCTCTTTCTGAAATTGCGCATCTTCATTACCGCTCTATGTGGAAACAGATACTTACAAGGGAACCTCCCCACGCACCCCCCTCAGATTTAGTTATAAGTTGGCACAGTGGATAGGCCTTGAAAAACTGAACACAGATCAATCGAGAAAACAGGAAGAAGTTGTGTGGAACTATGAAAAAAAAAAAAAAAAAAAAAAAGGCAAAATATACAAACTAAGTAGTCCATACGAAGATAGGCAACATCAAGGACAATGAGAGTTAAGGAGCGCCGTGGTCCCGTGGTTAGCGAGAGCAGCTACGGAACGAGAGGTCCTTGGTTCAAGTCTTCCCTTGAGTGAAAAGTTTAATTTTTTATTTTCAGTTTATGTGACAAACTCTTGTTTTCATCACTTTTTTGGGAGTGATTATCACATCCATAAGAAAACCTAAATTGGGCTAGGTAGAAGAATCTTTTTACCCATTCGCTAAGTGTACAAGTTAGGTGGGTCGATAACATATTCCTGTCATGTGACGCACAAGCCGTCACCAGTGTCGTATAGAATATATCAGACGTGTTTTCCTGCGGAGGAATCGGTTGACCTATGACCTTGTGATCAAATGTTTTCGGTTCCTATTGGAGAGCCACGTCCTTTCGTCTATTAATCGCACGGTTTTGCAGTGCGGTCGCAAAACAGACACTAAACTTATTATAGTGAACAGAGACGTCAATGAACGAACGGACAGATCATAACTTTGCGAAAATAAAGTAAGTAAAATTTTCTGTCAAGGGAAGACTTGAACCAAGGACCTCTCGTTTCGCAGCTACTCATGCTAACCACGGGACCACGGCGCTCCTGAGCTCACACTATCCTTGACGTTGCCTATCTTGCGCGTGGACTACTCAGTTTGTATATTTTGCTTATTTTTTTCATAGTTCCACACAACTTCTTCCTGTTTTCTCGATTGATCTGTGTTCAGTTTTTCATGGCCTATCTACTGTGCCAACTTATAACTAAATCTGACGGGGGTGCGATGGGGAGGTTCCCTTGTTAGTGTTGTTAAAAAGAAATTCAGACTGAATTGAAGCAAAAGTTAAATGAAATCAAAGAATTTTTGGAAAGACTATTGAGTAATAGTTATACAGAATTTGGAACTCACAAAGAAAAACACTCGTTAAAATGAACTGCAGATAATGAAAAAAAAAAATTAATATATAGACGGGAGCAAAATCTTGTCAAGTTGTTTGTGAACCAAACTGATATTGAAATGGATGATACAGTATTAAAATGAACTTACGAAATCAGATTTTTCAACGTGTATACGACCCGGAACAACCGGGAGATCCGAGAAAAACCCGGGAATTTTTTCATCCGGGAGAAAACCGGAAAAACCTGGGGATTTTTTAGAAATCCGGGAATTTTTCATTGTTTTTGTCTTGAGTTAAATTTTTGTAATTTTGACTGGTAAGGATCGATACTCTAACAAAGGATATTACTGTAACCTGCTACTGCAGAATAATACTGCAGCAATAAAACACGAACGAGAGAAAAACGAAAATAAAACTTAAATTGCAAAGGAAATGCGCCATACACAACAACAAAACAAAGTGCTCATACAAGTGTCTGCCAACAGCAAAATGTATCAAAGGCTTTCGGAAGACTATGCAATGCCTCAAATTGCCTCCGATAAGTGTCACGTCACAACTGTTTACGTTAGATTCCTTTTAGCAGTTACGAGCGGGATCATGGGCATGCGCAGTTGAGTAGTACCTTCTCCTGCTTCTGGCTACAGAAATGTAACTGTTGGCTGTGTAAGCAGTTGCAGGTAGATGCTACGGGGAAAAATATTACTGGAGCACCTAGGCTGCCAGATTCACGCATGCGCAGCAGGCCCACATCTAGGAGGGTGGCGAATTCATATTCTTGAGGGGGGAAAAAACCTTGTTTCACAAAGCGCCTAGCATCCAGCGGACGTTAGTCTATCGATTATTCGTATGACTTTGAAACACATCCCTGTTGGTTTCTGAACGATTTTGAACACATTCTAAGTTGATTTCTGAATGAATCGTAAGTTGATTTGTGAATGCGTGCATAGTGTACATGATGTCTCTGTCAGGGGAATGTTCGTCGCACGTAGAAACAAACTTTCCTGCAGACAAAAGGGGCTATACAAGCTGAGCGGAGTAAGGCCGAATGGATGAACCAACCGCTGTCTGATTGTGTGGTTGATTGGGTTTGTGAATGATGAGTGTTGTTATAATTAGTAGCGAAATCCATAGATTCAGACTACAGGAGTGGAAATAAACGAATAACAGGTAAGAAAGATTACATGTTATCTTCTAGATGTATTTACATCAATATCTACATCCATACTCCGCAAGCCACCTGACGGTGTGTGGCGGAGGGTACCCCGAGTACCTCTATCGGTTCTCCCTTCTATTCCAGTCTCGTATTGTTTGTGGAAAGGAGGATTGTCGGTATGCTTCTGTGTGGGCTCTAATCTCTGTGATTTTATCCTCATGGTCTCTTCGAGACATACACGTAGGAGGGAGCAATATACTGCTTGACTCTTTGGTGAAGGTATGTTCTCGAAACTTTAACAAAAGCCCATATCGAGTTACTGAGCGTCTCTCCTGCAGAGTCTTCCACTGGAGTTTATCTATCATCTCCGTAACGCTTTCGCGATTACTAAATGATCCTGTAATGAAGCGCGCTGCTCTCCGTTGGATCTTCTCTATCTCTTTTATCAAACCTGTCTGGTACGGATCCCACACTGCTGAGCAGTATTCAAGCAGTGGGCGAACAAGCGTACTGTAACCTACTTGCTTTGTTTTCGGATTGCATTTCCTTAGGATTCTTCCAATCAATCTGTCTGGCATCTGCTTTACCGACGATCAACTTTCTATGATCGTTCCATTTAAATCAGTCCTAATGCGTACTCCCAGATAATTTACGGAATTAACTGCTTCCAGTTGCTGACCTGCTATTTTGTAGCTAAATGATAAGGGGTCTATCTTTCTATGTATTCGCAGCACATTACACTTGTCTACATTGAGATTTAATTGCCATTCTCTACACCATGCGTCAATTCGCTGCAGATCCTCCTGGATCTCAGTACAATTTTCTATTGTTACAACCTCTCAATACACCACATCATCTGCAAAAAGCATCAGTGAACTTCCGATGTCATCCACAAGGTCAATTACGTATATTGTGAACAGCAACGGTCCTATGACACTCCCCTGCGGCACACCTGAAATCACTCTTACTTCGGAAGACTTCTCTCCATTGAGAATGACATGCTGCGTTCTGTTATCTAGGAACTCTCCAATCCAATCACACAATTGGTCTGATAGTCCATATGCTCTTACTTTATTCATTAAACGACTGTGGGGAACTGTATCGAACGCCTTGGGGAAGTCAAGAAACACGGCATCTACCTGTGAACCCGTGTGTATGGCCCACTGAGTTTCGTGGACAAATAGCACGAGCTGGGTTTCAAACGACCGTCTTTTTCGAAACCCATGCTGATTCCTACAGAGTAGATTTCTAGTCTCCAGAAAAGTCATTATACTCGAACATAATACATGTTCCAAAATTCTACAACTGATCGACGTTAGAGATATAGGTCTATAGTTCCGCACACCTGTTCGACGTCCCTTCTTGAAAACGGGGATGACCTGTGCCCTTTTCCAATCCTTTGGAACGCTACGCTCTTCTAGAGACCTACGGTACACCGCTGCAAGAAGGGGGGCCAAGTTCCTTCGCTTATTCTGTGTAAAATCGAACTGGTATCCCACCAGGTCCAGCGGCCTTTCCTCTTTTGAGCGATTTTAATTGTTTCTCTACCCCTCTGTCGTCTATTTCGATATCTACCATTTTGTCATCTGTGCGACAATCTAGAGAAGGAACTACAGTGCAGTCTTCCTCTGTGAAACAGCTTCGGAAAAAGACATTTAGTATTTTGGCCTTTAGTCTGTCATCCTCTGTTCCAGTACCATTTTGGTCACAGAGTGTCTGGACATTTTGATTTGATCCACCTACCGCTTTGACATAAGACCAAAATTTCTTAGGATTTTCTGCCAAGTCAGTACATAGAACTTTACTTTTGAATTCATTGAACGCCTCTCGCATAGCCCTCCTCACACTACATTTCGCTTCGCATTATTTTTGTTTGTCTGCAAGGCTTTGGCTATGTTTATGTTTGCTGTGAAGTTCCCTTTGCTTCCACAGCAGTTTTCTAACTCGGTTGTTGTACCACGGTGGCTCTTTTCCATCTCTTACGATCTTGCTTGGCACATACTTGTCTAACGCATATTGCATGATGGTTTTGAACTTTGTCCACTGATCCTCAACACTGTCTGTACTTGAGACAAAACTTTTGTGATGAGTTGTCGGGTACTCTGTAATCTGCTTTTTGTCACTTTTGCTAAACAGAAAAATCTTCCTCCTTCTTTAATATTTCTATTTACGGGTGAAATCATCGATGCAGTAACCGCTTTATGATCGCTGATTCCCTGTTCTGCGTTAACTGTTTCAAATAGTTGGGGCCTGTTTGTCACCAGAAGGTCTAATATGTTATCGCCACGAGTCAGTTCTCTGTTTAACTGCTCAAGGCAGTTTTCAGGTAAAGCACTTAAAAAAATTTCACTGGATTCTGTGTCCCTGCCACCCGTTATGAACGTTTGAGTCTCCCAGTCTACATCCGGCAAATTAAAATCTCCACCCAGAACTATAACATGGTGGGGAAATCTACTCGAAATATTTTCCAAATTATCCTTCAGGTGCTCAGCCACAACAGCTGCTGAGCCAGGGGGCCAATAGAGACATCCAATTACCATGTCTGAGCCTGCTTTAATGGTGACCTTCACCCAAATTATTTCACATTTCGGATCTCCGTCAATTTCCTTCGATACTATTGCACTTCTTATCGCTATAAACACGCCTCCCCCTTCACTGTCCAGCCTGTCTTTGCGGTATACATTCCAATCTGAGTTTAGGATTTCATTACTGTTTACGTCTGGTTTCAGCCAACTTTCTGTCCCTAGTACTATACGGGCATTGTGACCGTTTATTACATCTACATTTATACTCCGCAAGCCACCCAACGGTGTGTGGCAGGGGGCACTTTACGTGCCACTGTCATTACCTCCCTTTTCTGTTCCAGTCACGTATGGTTCGCAGGAAGAACGACTGCTGGAAAGCCTCCATGCGCGTCTAATCTCTCTAATTTTACATTCGTGATCTCCTCGGGAGGTATAAGTAGGGGGAAGCAATATATTCAATACCTCATCCAGGAACAAACCCTCTCGGAACCTGGGCAGCAAGCTACACCGCGATGCAGAGTGCCTGTGTTGCAGAGTCTGCCACTTGAGTTTGCTAAACATCTCTGTAAAGCTATCATGCTTACCAAATAACCCTGTGACGAAACGTGCCGCTCTTCTTTGGATCTTCTCTATCTCCTACATCAACCCGATCTGGTACGGATCCCACACTGATGAGCAATACTCAAGTATAGGTCGAACGAGTGTTTTGTAAGCCACCTCCTTTGTTGATGGACTACATTTTCTAAGGACTCTCCCAATGAATCTCAACCTGGTATCGCCTTACCAACAATTAATTTTATATGATCATTCCACTTCAAATCGTTCCGCACGCATACTCCCAGATATTTTACAGAAGTAACTGCTATCAGTGTTTGTTCTGCTATCATATAATCATACAATAAATGATCCTTCTTTCTATGTATTTGCAATACATTACATTTGTCTATGTTAAGGGTCAGTTGCCACTCCCTGCACCAAGCACCTATCCGCTGCAGATCCTCCTGCATTTCGCTGCAATTTTCTAATGCTGCAACTTCTCTGTATACTACAGCATCATCCGCGTAAAGCCGCATGGAACTTCCGACACTATCTATATTGTGAGAAGCAATGGTTCCATAACACTCCCCTGTAGCACGCCAGAGGTTACTTTAACGTCCGTAGACGTCTCTCCATTGAGAACAACATGCTGTGTTCTGTTTGCTAAAAACTCTTCAAATCAGCCACACAGCTGGTCTGATATTCCGTAGGCTCTTACTTTATCAGGCGACAGTGCGGAACTGTATTGAACGCCTTCCGAAAGTCAAGAAAAATGGCATCTACCTGGGAGCCTGTATCTAATATTTTCTGGGTCTCATGAACAAATGAAGCGAGTTGGGTCTCACACGATCGCTGTTCCCAGAATCCATGTTGATTCCTAGCTTAGATTCTGGGTTTCCAGAAATGAAATGATACACAAGCAAAAAACATGTTTTAAAACTCTACAACAGATCGATGTCAGAGATATAGGCCTATAGTTTTGCGCATCTGCTCGACGACCCTTTTTGAAAACTGGAACTACCTGTGCTTGTTTCCAATCATTTGGAACTTTCTATTCCTCTAGAGACTTCTGGTACACGGCTGTTAGGAGGGGGGGGGGGGGGGGCAAGTTCTTTCGCATACTCTGTGTAGAATCAAATTGGTATCCCATCAGGTCCAGTGGACTTTGCTCTGTTGAGTGATATCAGTTGCTTTTCCGTTCCTTGGACACTTATTTCGATGTCAGCCATTTTTTCGTTTGTGTGAGGATTTAGAGGAGGAACTGCAGTGCGGTCATCCCCTGTGAAATAACTTTGGAAAAAGGTATTTAGTATTTCAGCTTTACACGTGTCAACCTCTGTTTCAATCTGGATATGTTGTTTCGATCCACTTACTGATTTAACGTAAGACCAGAACTTCATAGGGTTTTCTGTCAAGTCGGTACATAGAATTTTACTTTCGAATTCACTGAACGCTTCACGCATAGCCCTCCTTCCGCTAACTTTGACATCGTTTAGCTTCTGTTTGTCTGAGAGGTTTTGGCTGTGTTTAAATTTGCAGTGAAGCTCTCTTTGCTTTCGCAGTAGTTTCCTAACTTTGTTGTTGAACCACAGTGGGTTTTTCCCGTCCCTCACAGCTCTACTCGGCACATACCTGTCTAAAATGCATTTTACGATTGCCTTGAACTTTTTCCGTAAACACTCAACATTGTCAGTGTCGGAACAGAAATTTTCGTTTTGATCTGTTAGGTAGTTTGAAATCTGCCTCCTATTACTCCTGCTCAGCAGATAAACCTTCCTCCCTTTTTTTATATTCCTATTAACTTCCATATTCAGAGATGCTGCAACGGCCTTATGATCACCGATTCCCTGTTGTGCACTTACACAGTCAAAAAGTTCGGGTCTGTTTGTTATCAGTAGGTCCAAGAAGTTATCTCCACGAGTCGGTTCTCTGTTTAATTGCTCGAGGTAATTTTCGGATAGTGCACTCAGCATGTCACTCGATGCTGTGTCCCTACCACCCGTCCTAAACATCTGAGTGTCCCAGTCTATATCTAGTAAATTGAAATCTCCACCTAAGACTATAACATGCTGAGGAAATTAATGTGAAATGTGTTCCAAATTTTCTCTCAGTTGTTCTGCCACTAATGCTGCTGAGTCGGGTGGTTGGTAAAAGGAGCCAATTATTAACCTAGCTCGGTTGTTGATTATAACCTCCACCTCCTCAGGGTGCTCAGCATTTAGTTGCTGGGTACGGTCTTGGCGACCCCGGGGTCCCTGAGCTGGGGACTGGGAAGCACCACAAGTCCTCAATACCGTAAGTCGGAGCGTGCTTCAACGACCACTATAAGGTGCGACGGTGAAACGATGTACGGTACAGAGCCCGGGGATCTTGGCTTAACTGCCTGGCTCGCAAGGATGGTCTAACCCTATATAAAAAAACCTCAATCTCAAGGTGTGCTGTGAGCTGAGGAGATGCATAGCTGTTGAGGTAGAACAGTTGGTAGTGGGCGACCTCTGGGGAACCTGTGGCCCTCCCGGTTGTATTAGGTGTACCCAGGCAAGTGGGGCTCTGTCTGGGTGAACATTCCTTTCCCTAGCTGCTCGTAGGACCACCATGAAAGGAAATACGAATAGTGCGCAAGCACGAGTCTCTAAGAAAGGAAAGTTCAATGCTTTACAGTATGACCCTCAATCGTTCCCTTCCCTGCCCACACCAGGGGAGGAACGGCAGTCTAAATTACCTGGTGAGACGTATTCTCCTTGATTTCTGGTTTGCAGCCGAACAGATGGGGACTCATTTCTGACCACAAAGCCTCAGTTTTTTGTGGAAAATTCAGAGGACCAGTTTGGAGAAGTTGAGGGCATGTCTAAAATGAGGTCTGGAGCAGTCCTCATACAGACAGCATCTCCAGCACAGCACGGGCATTGCTTGCTTGTGACAAGCTCGGTGATGTTGCAGTCTCCATTATGCCTCATAAGAGCCTCAATATGGTTCGGGGACTTATTTTTCATTGTGACCTGTTGTTGCAGTCTGACAAAGAACTCCGTGCAAATCTGGAACGCCGCGGAATCCACTTTGTATGACATGTCTTCAGGGGACCTACAGATAGTAAGGTCACCACCGGCGCCTTCATCTTGGCTTTCGAGGGTGACACCCTGTGATGTTAAGCCTTACGTCCCCCCTCCCATGCGCTGCTTTAAGTGCTGAAGGTTTGGGCATATGTCATCGAGATGTGACGCCAACCCTACCTGTCGGGATTGTGGACGTGCCTCCCATCCCATGTTCGCTGCCCCCCATTTGTGTCAACTGCGGACAGAAACATTCACCTTGCTCGTCAGACTGTGCGGTTTATCAAAAAGAACAGAAGATTGTGGAGTGTAAGACCATGGACAGGCTCACTTACACAGAGGCTAAACGCAAGTACGACCGACTTCACCCTGTGCGCATTTCATCGACGTATGTTGCAGCAGCTTCAATGTCGCCATCCCTGGCGATGAGCCCCCAAGCTCAGCCGCTTTTTGTGGGCCCTCCAGCCCGGCCGTCTATTCCTGCCCCCCTTGTCATTGAGGGAACAGCCTCTTCCGCTGCTCCCCTGTTTTCAACATCGGGAGTGCCAACCCCTCCTTCTTTGGGGACTTCAGTCCCCACCTCTGAGCCGGAGAAGTGCCCGCCTCCGCCGGCTCCCCTCGTGCGGAAAGGATCGCTTGGTGCCCTCTCTGCCACGGTTACTGCCCCTCCAGATGTCAGCCAGTGGCGGAAAATGCCACCACCTGAGGGCCGTAGGGCTTCCAGGTCTTCCTCGGTCCATGAGACTGGGTCGGAAAAGCCCACCCAGCATGATAAACCGAGGGACAAGCGAGACCCTATCAAAAAGAAGAAAAAGCACAAGGAGGAGGACATAGAGACAGAAAGGGAGTTTACCACGGCACCTGAAGATGATGTGGAGCACCTAGCGTCCACTCAGGAGCTAGATTTTGCTCGACCCGCAGCTCCTAATGAAGTTCATCAGGCTACTTCGCAATTGGTGGTGGCGAGTGTTTCTAAGGCATGACCTATCCCCCCCAGGATCTTTCATGTCTTCACAGTCGGATACCATTATCCTTCAATGGAATTGCCATGGTTTTTTCCACCACCTTGCTGAGTTGAAACAGCTTTTGTGCCACTTCCCTGCCACTTGTCTGGCCCTACAGGAAACCTGGTTTCCTGTTCGGCGGACCCCCTCCCTCTGTGGCTACCGGGGTTACTATAAGAACCGCGTAGAATATGACAGGGTGTCTGTGTTTATGTTCTTGCCACTGTTCCTAGTGCCCCCATGCCACTTCACACGGCTCTCAAGGCTGTGGCTGTTAGAGTCCGGGCAGGAATGGAGCTTACCATCTGTTCCCTCTACCTTCCCCTGAGTGGGGTTGTCCCTCTTGCTGACCTAGCTGCCTTGTTCGCCCAGCTCCCCCCGCCATTCCTCCTTTTGGGGGACTTTAATGCCCACCACCCTTTATGGGGTGGGGCCCAGATCTCGGGCCAGGGTAGGAACGTTGAGGCTCTCTTGGCACACCAGGACATTTCCCTCCTTAACACTGGTGCTCCCACATATTTTAGCTTGACTCATGGCACATACTTGGCCATTGACCTATCTCTTAGTAGCGCAGGTCTTCTTCCATACCTAATTGGAGGGTTCACGACGACCTCTGTCGTAGCGACCACTTTCCTATCCTGGTTTCTCTTCAATTCCAACCCCCTGACCAGCTGCCACAATGGTCTCTTCGTGGAGCTGATTGGGCAGCCTACACCTCAGCTACTATGGCCATTGCTCCGATTCCTGGTGACATTGATTTGACAGTGGACGGGGTTACTATGGCCAGTTTCTGCTGCCGAGGCAACTGTCCCCTGTTCTTCAAGTACGCTAAGGCGTAAGTCAGTCCCTTGGTGGACACCCGAGATTGCAGAAGCTATCCAGGACCGCCGATGAGGCCTGCAATGACACTGGCATCATACTTCTTTAGCGAATCTGGTTGCCTTTAAACGGCAGAGGGCCTGGGCTCGGCGGTTAATCCGGCGGAGCAAACAGGACTGCTGGGAACGATATGTTGCCACCACGTCTTCTCGCACCTCCCCATCTCAGGTGTGGTCACGGGTTCGGCGCATTTTTGGCTTTCACCCTCATGCGTCTGTCCCTTGCCTTTCTCTTCGGGGTACACTTTGTACTGACCCAATCGCCATCGCCGAACATCTGGCAGAGTACTTTTTGCTCGTAGTTCCGCGACAGCAGGCTACAGCGCAATATTCTGTGCCATTAAAGAGCAGGCTGAGTGTACGCAGTTGTCGTTTCGCACACATCGTTGGGAACGATACAACATCCCTTCTAGTGAATGGGAGTTGGAAAGTGCCCTTACAACTTGCCCCGATACCTCTCCAGGTCCAGACCGAATCCACAACCAGTTTCTTCGCCATCTCTCGGCGCACTGTCAGGGTGAATTACTTGCCCTGTTAAACAGCATCTGGATGGAGGGTGGCGTTTTCCCAACTCATTGGCAGGATAGCGTTACCAACCTGGTGCAGATTCACTGGTGGTTGATAGCTATCACCCTATCAGCCTTATCAACGTTATGTGCAAACTCCTGGAACGGATGGTGAGTCGGTGGCTCATGTGGATCCTCGAAGCTCGGGGCTTCCTAGCCCAGCAACAGGGGGGGGGGGGGGGGGGGGCGCTTCCGTCAGGGCTGCTCACCGATTGACAATATAGTCTCACTAGAGTCGGTTATTCGTACAGCTTTTACTCGGCGAGAACATCTAGTTGCTGTTTTCTTTGATATTCGGAAGGCGTACGATACCACCTGGCGCCATCATATCATTGCTACGCTGCACGAATGGGGCTTACGTGGTCCACTTCCGATTTTTCTACGGATTTTTCTCTCCAATCGCTCCTTTCCGGTTAGAATTGGCACTTATTTTAGCTCTGCTCATATTCAGGAGAACGGTGTCCCGTAGGACTCGGTTCTAAGTGTTCCCCTCTTTTTGGTGGTGATTAATGGTCTTGTGGCTGTGGTGGGCTCATCTGTCTGTTCCTCTCTACATGCTGATGACTTTTGTCTTTATTAAAGTTCCCCAAGCATCAGTGTCTCTGAATGGCGGCTGCAGGGAGCTATCCGTAAGGCACATTTTTGGGCATCCAACCATGGTTTTGAGTTCTCAGCCTCTAAGACCTGAGTGATGCATTTCTGTCATCGTCGAACAGTCCACCTCCATCCAGAGCTCTACCTTGCTAATGAACTCCTTCGAATTGAGGACACGCATCACTTCCTTGGCATGCTTTTTAATGCTCAGCTCACTTGGACACCTGATCTTCGTGAGCTTAAACAACGGTGCTGGCGGCACCTCAACATCCTTCGCTGCCTCAGCCGCACCGTTTGGGGAGGGCTGCACAAACAACCCTCCTAAGCTCTATAGGGCCTTAGTCCAGTCCCGTCTTCACTACGGGAGCATGGAGTACGACTCCGCAGCACCTTCAACGTTGCAGATCCTCGACCCGATTCCCCATTGTGGCATCAGACTGGTGAAAGGTGCCTTCTGCACTAGTCTGGTGACTAGCCTTCTTGTAGAAGCTGGAATCCCTCCCCTACAATTCCGCCGACAACAATTGCTTGCGTCATACATTGCCCACGTCCATGCATCACCCGACCACCCAAACCGCAGGCTCCTTTTTCCGTCTTCTGCACTCCCCTCCCCACGATTGCGGCCTAGGTCTGGTCTCCCAATTGCGGTTCGCGTTTGTTCCCGTCTCTCGTCACTAGTCCTTTCCCCTTCCTCCATCCTTCCGGCCCTCTTCTTCTACCCCTCCTTGGTCCCTCCCTCACTTGCAGCTTTGCTTGGATTTGTCCTGCGACTCCAAGTCCTCCGTTCCACCTGCCAGTCTTCGTCAACAACTCATGGCTCTTCTCGCCTCGTTTCACGAAGCAGATGTAGTCTACACCGATGGTTCTGTGGTCGATGGACGCACTGGGTTTGCTTTCATCCACGGCGACTACGTTGAGTAGCATTCCCACTGCGGAGCTGGTTGCTCTTTATCGTGCACTCGCTCACCTTTCCTCCTGCCCTGGGGAGTCATTTGTCATATGCAGTGACTCCCTGAGTGGATTGCAAGTGCTCGACCAGTGTTTTTCTCGGGACCCTTTGGTGCATGGTATTCAAGATGCTGTTTTTGCTCTCGCCGAGTGTGGTCGTTCAGCGATGTTTGTGTGGACCCCAGGCCACATCGGCATTCCAGGAAATGAACGTGTCGATCGGTTGGCCAGGCAGGCCACCACTTCGCCACCTCTGGAGATTGGTCTCGTGGAAAGGGACCTCCGGTCAGCCCTACATCACAAGGTCCGCGATGTCTGGAGCTCTGAATGGTCTGTCTTGAACACGCCAAATAAGCTCCGCATGGTAAAGTCGTCCACGGCCATATGGAACTCATCCTTGAGGAGCACGCATAGGGACTCAGTTCTTCTCTGCCATCGCTGAATTGGACATATGCGGTTGACCCACAGCTATATCCTTCGCTGTGAGAACCCGCCCAAGTGTTGCTGTGATGCAGGGTTGACAGTGGTCCATCTTCTGATGGACTGCCCCCTTTTAGCCCCCTTGCGGCAGTCCTTTAATTTAGCCAGCTGCACTTCCTTTAATACTCGGTGACGTTGCTTCTATAGCTGACTCAGTTTTACGTTTTATCCGTGCAGCTGGGTTTTGTCACTCACTCTAGTGTGGGCACTCTTGCATGATTTCTCAGGCTACACCCACTTCAGAGTCTTTTAATTGTGACGTGGATAGCAAAATAGTGTCTTTTATGGTAACAAGTTATGCTGGTACCTCTATCAATGCTTTCCACCTGGAGGTTCTTAGTTTGTAGTTGAGTGGTTGCCTTTTACCTGATCCATCAACCACTGTATTCTGTTTTACTGTAGTCAACTATTTCCTCTGCTTCTTTTAAGTGTCCTCTATTTTGTGTAGTTGCGGTGTTCATTTTAGCTCTGTACCTTTTGGTGTTCCTTCCCTCTGGGTGTAGAGGTTATGCTTTTACTGTATAGGCCTTTTACAAGTATGTCTGTTTGGAACAGGGGACTGATATCCTCGAGGTTTAGCCCACATCAAACCCCAAAACCAACCAACCAACCAACCAACCAACCAACTTCGTGAATTATATTCTGTCGTTACAAAAAAGACTTTCTACCAAAACAGTCTTGTTTATTTGTTGTGTGTTACAATTGTAGCAGTATTGGAAAGGCCTATTTTGTTTTATCTAGCAGACAGTGACAAAATACACGTAATCAGATCGGGAAGCTGTAGCAAGATTAGAGAGAAAAAATTCTAGGAGCTTAGGATTGAAGAAATGTGTATTGTCTTGCTTGTCTCATGTCTTTACTGGGTTTATGTATCCTATATTTAATTTTATGTCACACAAAGCAGCAAGTTGGGTGCTGATAGGGAATAAAGAATAAAGAGTGCAAATGTTCTGAAAGAGGGACAGGATGTGAAACCGGCCGTCTGTAAGCAGGAGAGGCACCACAGGACATTTTAATTTCCACTGTCCTGAATATGGTTTGATGCCATCCATTACAAAATATACACGTTTAAATTCCACAGAGCAAAGTACAGTGATGTGTGATAGTAGAAAGCTGTGTGAAGAGGTGTGGCACTGCACTTTGGCACACTTAAGACCAAATAACGTGTCTTACATTTCCTCGAACACATATGTTTTATGCATCAGACTCTTTAGAATGATGTCCACTACAAAATGAACATATTTTTGAAAATTCGATTTTTTAAGATTTTTTACGTCCTGCCTCAAACACTTGAGGGAATGACGGGGTATTGCCCCGGTTCGGAAATATCGTAGATCCGGGGCTGATGCTCAAAGCAGTCTGAGCTGTAGTGGGGAAGTGGGTAGTCTCCATGTGACCCGTGTATACATTTAGTGATTTTGCTGTTTCCTCTTCGTTTACTGCTCTCACTTCAAATGAAAACAAAACAGATGTCTGTGGCCAGGAGCTATCAAGTGAATTAAAATCCATTCACATAACTACGGAAGGCTAAAATGTGTTGTTAGTTGCAGATTTAATTTTATTTCCATCTTTCTGACAGTCAAGCATTAATTTCCTTGCAGAACAACGAAGTTATTTTTGTCGGTTTCTTGTATTAAGCTTTTCCGCTCAGGCAGACAATATGTTCGAAACGAAGTGTTTAATTCCACACACTGTTCGCTGCATTTCAAGTGCACATTTTCAACTTCTAGCACGTATTGCATTATGCCATAATAAAGAACCAAACATGAGATAACCAAGTAGGCCTACCAGTACTTAAAGAAAATTTACATCCCAATAACCACATTAAAAAACTTAATATCAGGTCGTGGCCTACTTCACTGGGAATCTGGACATACGAATGTGCACTTTAAATGTGGGCATTTTAGTATGGGCCAGGGAATTCCTAAGCTCTTGGAGTATCCTCTGATGTCTTGTTTCTTTTATGACATAATGTAAGAGCTATTAATGTTTTACACGTATGAACATACGGTCTCCCTACGACATCGTAGCTGCGCAAGCGCGGTGACGCCTGTCTGGCGCTGTGGCAACTGCAGAAACGAACCTATTTCTAACAGGTCGCAGGAAAATGTTCCGAATGGTGGTTTGAAAAGCGTCGCCATCAAAGTAAATTTCCGTTTACGGAAGTTGAACTATGTGCGAGAACGTACGATGAATTTCTTAAATCACAGAGCATTTGACTCTCATTTAAAAATCAACTCTTTGATGACGAGCCATTTAGATGAATTTCGAGCCCAGAAGATCAGACATTTATGTTGTCGTTAAAAATTTTACTGGCACATTTGTGTGATACATCTTAAATTGTAATAAGCGCATAAAAAAGCATTATATGTGAAATCTTAGCCTCTCTTGCAGTGTATTAATCTTATAGACCAATATTATATGTGAAAGCTTTGCTTTGCTTTTCATGTAGCAACACTGTGTTTATTAATTTAAACCATTAACTTTTTCTGTTTGTGTGTTCGCATTACTTAACAGTGATGTTGCTATTGGCTGACTACATCACGTGTCCTAAGCTCTGAATACCCGCTGTCATCGGCTGGCGAGATCACGTGACATGGGCTATGCCTGGCTTACAAAAGCGCATCGCAATCTTGATTTCAATGCTTCGGAAAGTAAAATGCGGTGTTTGGTGGAATTCGAATTTATACTTTTGTAATACAAAAATACGCAGCGTACATGTTGTTGCACATCGTAGATCTTTCCAAAACTTTTTTCCCCCTGTGTTTAGCTTTCTAAAGCACTGGAAAATTCTATGCCCGTGTATAAAACTATAACCATTCAAAGGACTGATAAGTCATACAGTTCCGAGAAAAAAATATACTGTCAGTTAACAGGGAAAAAGTATGTTTTTGCCCGGGAGAAAGTGTATTTTTAACCAGGAAATGTTTTTGAATTCCTTTACCAGTGAAGTCTATGGTACAGTTTGTACTGTTTAGCCAATGCAAAAAAGTGAAGATGGAAAATGTAAAAATGTGCGTCACCACAAGTTAAAAAAATAGGATTTCATGGATAAATTGTTGCCACCATCTGATAGTTTTTGTTTTACATTTTATGTTGAACTAACAAACAATATGGTATTGCCAGAATACTTAATCATCCATTAGGCAAGAAAAGGAATCAAACCTATCTGCAGTGTAAAATGTTACTTATGTGTATTTAAGAGCATAAGTACAGTACAAAAATTATACTGATCAATTTCGATTATTTATGGATGCCCTTTCTTCTCACCCTGAAACACAGGAGTGCAAGTGATGTATTATGGGCATAAAGTTGTACACTGAGTTGGGAAATATCATTTGCAGTGCTGGAATATGTAATTTTATGGACTTCAGCGTAGACATCTCTGTATGGACAAGGTGAATTTTAGTTAAGCTGCTCTCACTGCCACACTTCCCTACTTTCAAGGCAGTTCTGTAGTGCTACTTGAGTATGACTGAACTGCATATAGACGGACGTTTTCAAGGCAAAAAATGTGCAATATCATGCTCATCTGTAATGAGTTGAGCAAGCTCATGTTACAGATACTTAGTTTTACAAAACTAGACTTTTGTTGTAAGGTTATCATAAGTTTAATTAATTTCTATTAGTGTTTTTGTTGGTTTATTGACTACAAGAAGTAAACATTTGACACACATAATTGTCAACAATATACTCTCTCATGTTATCTATGAAGTATGACAATGTTCAGGTAGTTTTTGACTTCACACTGGAATAAACATATTGGTTTGGAGATAAAGGCATTTTTTGTTTGTTTGATGTAGAGCATAAGAAGTAGACATTTGAGGGTGCAAGATCAGATGAATAAGAGCGAAAAGGGATGACTTCCTAACCAAACTCCCGAGAAACTTCTTTTGTGGAACTGGAAGAGTACAGGCAACTGTATAATGCAGTAGCAACTCTCGATAGTTTTTTTGGTTGTTTTCTTCTGTATTGTGACCACAGAGCATCAAAAAGTTGTTGATAAATGCCAGCTGCGATGGACACACGGGAGTAGTTCATAATACACAGTACCCTTTTTTGTGCTGTGAGAAGCCTTATATGGTCTTTGCGAGCTCTCAAAGGCCTTCGTGGAGATATGGATTCTTTTTTAAGTTAACATAAAGGCATCACAGCTTGTCACCAGAATGTATTTGATAGGTATTTTCAATGGATGAGGCAGCTGATAATATTCAAGCAAAAATGGCACCTTGATTATTGGCAAATCTCCATATTAGCTCTGAGTTATCAAATTTTGTCATTATGGTAATTTTTCAATGCTGAATGAGGAAGGATGTAATATCTTGTCCAACTCTTTACAGAATTTGCTCTCAGAATTTCAGCAGTAACTCTGTCCATGATGCGCAGTGACACTCTTGTAGCTCCTGCCACTGGATTTTGTTGGGCATTGTGGTGTGCTTAGGTAAGACTGAAGTTCTGAGTCAGGACTACTGTACAGGTATACTCCACAAGCCACCTGACAGTGTGCGGCAGAGGATACTTCTGGTAACAGTATCTGATCTCCTCCATCTCTCTCCCCCCCCCCCCCCCCTTTTCCCCCTTTCCATTCATGAATGGTGCATGAGAACAATTGTTGTCCAAACATTGATTTGAATTAGAGCATGAGTACTAATACACCTTTTTTGCCAGTGTGGTGGCTCAAATCACCACTTAGGAATGACTTCATTGATCTTAAAATATGCCTTCCTTGGTGATCCAGAGATTTTGCTTCATTATTCAAGGCAGGACTGAACAAATCGTGTATATACTCACAGCATCACTGTAATGCTCTGGCACAGACTAAATGTTGCTCTGATCCAGAACAGTTATGCTGCATGTTTCCTGTTTCTAAATGGTTTCTCATAAGGTGAATTTGTAACGTTACTGTTGTCAATGACTACAGCAGAAAAGGTACTCAGTGCATGCCCCACCATCAGGAGACACTGTCACATTTAGAGGTGCAGTTAGTCATTTCCCCTTGGGGATCTGTGGGTTAGAATAGGCCCGAGGTATTTCCAGCTGTCATACGAGGCAACTAAAAGGAGTTTCACTCATTTCAGCCTTTGTGATGGTCCCCTGTAGGGTTTGGCCTCCATTCTTCAAAATTTTCCCGAAGAGCAAAGGGCGCCATACAAGGTGCATCATGTCCATCGTGCATTGAGATCTTTAGCCCAGTTTCTCATTGTCACATTTCAGTCCCGCTCATTCTCCATCTCTCAGACGAGGACACCTTCCTGCATCCGTTTTGCATGACGCACTATGCAGTGTCGATTTCTGCATCGACAATGACCATGGACTTTTTTGCACCTGATATCCAGCACAGTAGACAGCCTGTTGTGTTGGTGCCGCAATGTACACTGTTGGTTGTAGCCCCCTGACCACACACGGATCGCTCTGCTGATGCCTGCGCCGTTAACCCCCAATGTATGCCAAGGGGTAGATGCCCCATCACCCTGGGGCATTGGGACTCCCGGCAATGGCCACCCTGCCAGGTGGCCTTTGCTGCGGCTGTGTGGCGCCCGTGGGGAGGGCCCTGGTCAGAGTGGTTGGCATCAGGGTGGATGACATGCGATGAAGCATAGTCCATCATCTCTTGCTGGTGGTGAAACACCAGCAGTCTCTAAGCGATCGTGAGCTCAATTCAATGCACAGAAGTTGGACTCCAAATCATTCTCCTCCCTGGCCACACCATGGGAGGAATGTCAGGATAAGGATGGCAGTGGATCTTACTCACCCCAGTACCTTGTATGTTCGAGGGCTGATGGGGAATCTTTCAAGACGATGAAGCCTCAGTTTTTTGTTGAGCATTTAGAGGACAAGTTCGGGGAGGTGAAGGGCTTGTCCAAAATGAGGTCTGGGTCAGTCTTAATCAAAACAGCATCCTCTGCCCAGTCACGGGAGTTACTCACTTGTGACAAGCTGGGGATGTTTCTGTAACCATCACACCCCATAAGAGTTTAAATATGGTCCAGGGTATCATATTTCACAGAGACCTTCTTTTGCAGTCTGAGGATGAGCTGCGGGCCAATTTAGAGTGGCGAGGTGTACATTTCATCCGGTATGTCCACCGGGGTCCGAAAGATAATAGGGTTGCCACCAGTGCTTTCATCTTGGTGTTTGAGGGTGATACATTGCCCGAGAAGGTCAAGGTGATGGTCTACCGCTGTGATGTAAAGCCATATATCCCTCCCCCAATGCGGTGCTTGAAGTGCTGGAAGTTCGGCCGTATGTCTTCCTGCTGTACTTCCAGCATCACATGCCGAATTTGTGGATGCCCATCACATCCCAATACTCCATGTGCCCCACCTCCCATCTGTCAACTGCGGAGAGCACCATTTGCCTTGCTCACCTGACTGCAGGGTTCTCCAGAAAGAAAGGAAGGAAAATCATCAAGTACAGACTGACCTGCACAGAGGCTAAGAGAAAATTTGAACACCTGCATCCAGTGCATATGGCATCATCTCACGCCTCCGCTACGGAAGGCATTTCCCTCCCTGTTGCTTCTGCACCACCTACTTCGGGAGAAATCCCTCCCCCCCCCCCCTGCCCCCCAACCATTGGGGACGTCCATCCCCACTTCTAAGCTGGAAAAATGTAAGTCTTCTTTGGCTTCTCTCACTAGAAAGGGGTCCTTTGGGTCACTCCCTTCCCCGGTTTCTTCTAATGGGAAAGACAACACCCGCCAGTGGCTGAAGAGCCCAAAAGCAACTGGTCGTAGGGCTTCACGCTCATCCTCAGCCTTGGATACTCAGCCAGTGATGTCCTCCCAGCCAGGGAAACCCAAAGAGCAGCGAGAAAATTCTAAGAGCAAGTAAATTGCGGTGGCACCCACACCACCGCTACCTACGAGTTCTGCGGCTTTGGATAGGGTGGAGATTTTGGCGTCCACTGAGGACCTATATCTCACCAGTCCCTCACACACAATGGATATAGACTGCTCAGGCAATTAATCGGTGGCAGCAGGTGACTGAGGCATAAACTGCCTCATTGAATGTTCCATGCCTTCCCAGTCTCATGATGACATCCTCCAGTGGAATTGCGGCAGTTTTTTCCACCGCCTGGCTGAGTTATGGCAACTGTTAAGCTTTACACCTGCTATCCGCATTGCACTACAGGAGACTTGGTTCCTGGCAATGCGGACCCCTGCCCTCCGCAGCTACAAGCGATATCACAATAACCGTAGTGACTATAATCGAGAGTCAGGTGGAGTTTGTGTTTATGTCCTAAACTCTGTCTGTAGTGAACATGTGCCTCTTCAAACTCCTCTTGAAGCTGTGGCTGTCAGAATAAGGACGACACAGGAAATAACTGTCTGCATTGTATATCTTCCTCCAGATGGTGCAGAACCCCTGAACGTATTAGCTACACTGATTGAACAACTCCCTAAACCTTCCCTACTTCTGGGAGATTTTAATGCCCATAACCCCTCGCGGCCCCCCAGGGGGTCCACAACGCTTTTGTGGATACATGCGTGGTGAGCACGTGACCCCGAGCTAGTGCGGCCCTCTTTCCTTTCTGGGCTGCATACCTTCCTTTTCCACATCCCCCATCCATCCCCCCCCCCCCCACCACCACCACCGCCTCTTCCCTTCCCCTTCTCCCCCTCTGTGAGTATGTTTTGTGCCTACGTCCAGACATGGACGCTTGTAACTGTAAGACAGTCTCTCTTCTTCACTTTCCCTGCTGGAAAGTCTCTGTCCTTCCTTTGTCCTTCTCTTTTGCTTGCCTCTTCTCTTTACCCTCTTCTCCGCTGCAGCGTCTGAGACCTCTCTTCTTTCCTTTTCTTTGTTCCCCCCTTTTCTCTTTCTTTCTCCCTGTGCGTGTCTGAAGGCTGACCCAGGCATTCCCATGCGCAGCCGGTGACGAAGTAACGCGTAATTCCCCGCCCCCAGGTAGACAGGTAGGACACATACGTACCCCCTGGTAAAGGCCAAGCCCAGGGAGGGGTGATTACCCAAGCTGGTACCTTCCGAAAGTGCCGATTGGTCCCTCCGTCCGTTTCTCGGGAGGTGTTACCTGAGGTATGAACAATCACCTAAAGCAGGAGTGCCCTCAGAGAGGGGTTCCCACGAGGAAGGAGCGCGCCATCGGAGACGCCGGTAATCATGGGGATACTTCCGCAATGGTTTCCTCATCATCTACTATGTCTGCTCACAAACGAAAGTTAAATGAGTCTCAGCCACAGACAGTTCTTCCATCAGTGCCACAGTTCCTTGTTGTTTCTCGGTCGGACGAAGGTCAGGACCTCTCCAGTCAACCCTTTCATTATTCAGAAAGGAGTCGATGAAAAGTACATCTATTTAAAAAAGCTGATAAAAATACTCTTATCGCCATTTTAAGAGACAGTCTTCACTCCTTCCGATCTGATCGTGTAAGCGTAGAATAGTTGTGGAATGATTTCAAAGAGATAGTATCGACAGCAATTGAGAGATATATACCACATAAATTAATAAGTGATGGTACTGAACCCCCCGCCCCCCATCGTACACAAAACGGGTCAGATCGCTGTTGCAGAAGCAGCGAAAAAAGCATACCAAATTTAAAAGAACGTAAAATCCCCAAGACTGGCAAAGTTTTACAGAAGTTCGAAAAATAGCGCGTACTTCAATGCGAGATGCTTTCAATCGTTTCCACGACGAAAGTCTGTCTCGAAATGTGGCAGAAAACCCAAAAAGATTCTGGTCATACATAAAGCACACCAGTCGCAAGACGCAATCGATATCTTCACTGCACGATGACAACGGCAAAGTCACTGATGACAGTGCCACCAAAGCAGAGTTATTAAACACGGTTTTCCGAAACTCCTTCACCAAAGACGACGAAATTCCTGAATTCCAATCAAGAACAACTGCCAAGATGAGAAATATAGAAGCAGATACCCTTGGCGTCGCTAAGCAGCTTAAATCACTTAATAAAGGCAAGCCTTCTGGTCCAGATTGTACACCAGTGAAGTTCCTCTCAGAGTATGCAGATGCAATAGCTCCATATTTAGCAATTATATACAATGGCTCGCTCACAGAAAGTTCCGTACCTAAAGACTGGAAAGTTGCTCAAGTCACACCAATACCCAAAAAGGGAAATAGGAGTAATGCACTGAATTACAAGCCCATATCACTAATGTCGATTTGCAGTAGGGTTTTGGAACATATACTGTATTCGAACATTATGAAGTACTTCGAAGGAAACGATTTGACAAACAGTCATCACGGATTCAGAAAAAATTGTTCTTGCGGAACGCAATTAGCTCTTTATACTCATGAAGTAATGAGTGCTATCGACAGGGGATATCAAACTAACTCCATATTTTTAGATTTTCAGAAGGCTTTTGACACCGTTCCTCACAAGCTGCTTCTAACCAAACTGTGTGCCTAAGGAATATCGCCTCAGTAGTGCGGTTGGACTCGTGATTTCCTGTCAGAAAGGTCACAGTTCATAGTAATACATGGAAAGTCATCGAGTAAAGCAGAAGTAACATCAGGTGTTGCCCAAGGAAGTGTTATAGGCGCTCTATTGTTCCTGATCTATATTAATGATATAGGGGACAATACGAGTAGCCCTCTTAGCAGATGATGCTATCATTTACCGTCTTGTAATGCCATCAGATGACCAAATCGAATTGCAAAATGATGTAGATACGTCATCTGTATGGTGCGAGAAGTGGCAAATGACCCTGAATAAAGAAAACTGTGAAGTTATTCACATGAGTACTAAAATAATTCGCTTACGCAATAAGTGACACAAATCTGAAGGCTGTAAATTCACCTAAACACTTGGGCATTACAATTATAAATAACCTAAATTGGAATAATCACATAGATAACGTTGCGGATCCAGCAAACCAAAGATTGTGATTCATTAGCAGAACACTTAGAAGGTGCAACAGGTCTACTAAAGAGACTGCTTACACTACACCTGTTCACCCTATTCTGGAGTATTGCTGTGCGGTGTGGGGTCCGTATCAGGTGGGACTGATGGATGATATTGAAAAAGTTCAAAGGTAGGTGGCACGTTTTGTATTATCGTGAAGTAGGAGAGAGAGTGCCACAGACATGATACGTGAATTGGAGTAGCAGTCATTAAAACAAAGGCGTATTTCGTTGCGACAGGATCTTGTCATGAAATTTCAATCACCAGTTTTCTCCTCAGATTGCAAAAACATTCTGTTGGCACCCACCTACATAGGGAGAAATGATCATCACAATAAAATCAGGGCTCGCATGGAAAAATTTAAGTGCTCATTTTTCCCACGCGCCTTTCTAGAGTGGAACGGTAGAGAGACAGCTTGAAGGTGGTTCGCTGAACCCTCTGCCAAGCACTTAATTGTGAATAGTAGAGTAATCACGTAGATGTAGATGTACAATCAATGAAACGTTGCCACATCTGTGCAGCGTTTTTTAAACCATGCGGAATGCAGTATCCGAAAAGGCCGCAAGGCGTAATTATGGCCGTTTTTGGAATGTCCAGCGGGTACATTGGAATTTGGTGATATGCCTTAGAACAGTCAAAGACAGAAAAAAACTTCGAGCCATGCAGTAACTGCGTGAAATCCTGGATATGAGGAGTTGTCTATAATAGTCCTAGCATTAAGGGACCTGTAGTCACTGCACATGTGGTGTGAACCGTCTTTCTTAGGCATCAGGTGGATGGGAGAGGACCAGCTGCTGTTCGATGGTTGGAGCACACCCGAAGCGAGTAAATCCTGAACTATCTTTCTCGCTGCAGCTGCAGTTGACTAACCTTGGTGTGCCAGGACAATGTGTACGAAGTGTCAGCAGTAGGCGATGGCTGAGCACGTGGCACGGTAGCCACGGAAAGCGAGCGATCCCGCAAAGCGAGAACATGACCGTCTGAGCCGGGCTGGAGTGACGTGGGCAGGAGTGGTGCGACAGCCACGCGATGCAAAGGATCTCACAAAGCAGGGGTAGGAGCGTCCTGCAGGTCCAACTGCATCTGCGTGGAACTGCTAGCAGGAAAGGTTCAGCTCGACATGGGCGAAGCAGAGTGAAGACACAACAGGAGAGGGACGCTCCATTCACAGGAGCGGCTCTGCAGAGAGACAGCGTAAGGTAATCCGTGCACAAGTCAATTCAGTGGAGGCGGTAGCAATGCAGGAGCGTAACTCTACATTATGAGTGCGTAGTCCGTCGATCTGCTTGAGGACATCCGAGAAATCAGAGGGGCGAGCTGTAATGTGTGCTAGTAAGAATGTGCAAACCCACGCGTATCAGTGTTCGGAGTACAGGTCTGCACATCAAACCCACTGGAAGGCGACTGCTTGACCAGAGGGTGAAACAAAATGTCCTTCACATGATTATCGTTTACTTTGTTGGTGAGCGGCGTGCACTGTCTGGGTGGCAGTCCTCGCTATGTAGTAGCATTTGACAGTGGCAATGTTGGGCCAGTGTTGGTTAAGTGGCCGCTGGCATGGCGGGGCCAGTAAATTGTTCACTTTTAACCAACTGTACATTAGGATCACTATTAAAAACTCAAGCACAATTGCTAAGGTATGATGCACTTGCACAAAACTACACTGTTAGACTCATTGTTCTCAAGACAATGTGGGCTGGCACTCTGAGTCCATTACTGATGAAAATAAGCAAATAAAAATTCCCAAACACACAATGTTGAAGTTGGGGTCTCCACTGAGAGTTTTACGTGGTGTTGAACCATAATAATATACTTCTAGGATCGAAACGACATTTATTTCGCCACTTAATAGAGTGAATACAGGAAGATGGCCATTGAACATAGTGCTAGAAAACAAAGACAAAACCAAAGAGCATAGTCAAAGAACTGTAGCTTGACATCAGAGGGGCCACACACACGAGGCCATTGAGTTTTGCTTGTATGATTGGACACTGTTCATTAATACGGATTTATTCGGGTCTGTAGCCTTTTGACATATAATGCATTTTCTGATTACTTGCACAATATTTGTTAGGAAATGACTGTAAGATGTGATTTTAATAGTGCACTTTGTCACTCCATAATGTCCCCGTACATTATGTATGTACTGCATAAAGGTGCCGATGCATTTTCCTGGCAAGCAGACATCAGTTATGAGAATCAGGTGTTCTTAAGTAAAATAATACTTCGTTGTGCAATTTGTATTCTTTACCTATTTCAGAGTAGTTGTACACATGCTGTTGCCGTACCTTATGCCACTGTTCATCCTCTTCTTGTAACTGGGACATGTCAGTACACATTTTAAGGTAATGTGGTCTAAAAGAACCATCGTGCATAAGGAATACGCTGAAATTTGAGGTCTGCTTTGTGAGTTCCGCTTACTCTCTTAGTCCTTGCGGAAGCCTAGACAAGGCATCCACTCAAATATTTTGTTCACCCTTTATATAAATGGCTTCAAAATCGAATTCTTGTACGAACAGACACCATCTGGGTAACCGTTTGTGTAGTAATTTGCATGTTAATAGGAATGAAATCATGCTTCATGATCGCAGAATACCCTAGTGTGATTTCCAGATAAAAAAATATTGAAATTTTCGAAAAGCCCATACTATTGCCAAAGCCTCTGTTCCTCTAATAGAATAAGCTCGTTCACCTTCTGTAAGTGTACCACTTGCAAAACTATGCGTTTGTTTTGATGTCCCTGTTCTATTGTGATTTGAAACAATATTGCCCCCAAGTCCCTGTAATGAAGCATCAGTAGTAAGACAGAATTCTTAGTTGTTCCTTTGTCTGTGTTCTAGGAAAACGCTCAATTGCGTCTAGCTCATTGGTATCAGGTCTAATACCTGTAGGTGAGATGATGTGGACTAAAAATTGTGCAAACTCTCATTTTTCAAGTTAGCCGTAACTTCATATTCATAGAATCTTTCTACGAATTTTCTACATATCTGCACATGAGCTTCCCACATGGTTGTGGCAATATGGTCATTCACATACACGGTGACTTGACTCAAAAGTTCTGGTCCAAGTACTCTATGAGGGGTACCCAAGAAAAACCGGAATTATTTTTTAAATGTTATATATTTTGAGATTCTTTACAAACAACCTCTATTACAACTAATACCTTTGTCACAATGGTGACTCTATTGTTCGAAGTATTTTTTTGTAGTTATCTTTAGAAATGGTTCACAGCTCGTTTCTCGTTTTCTTTTTATTGACTTCTTAAACATTTACAAATTTGTGTCCTTTCATGCCCCTTTTCATGTGTGGAATTAAAAAAAAATCGCCCGGAGCCAGGTCAGGGGAGTAAAATGTGTGGGGCAGAGTAACAATTTAATTTGAACCATGCCATTTTTAGCCAAAAACTGTCTTAAGAGAGATGGCTGTGTGTGCAGATGTGTTGTCGTGGTGTAAGAACCATTCTCCTGTCTGGCACAAATCGTGTCTTTTTTGACGAACATTATTGTGCAACATAACCCACTAATCTCTGACAGTTGATCAACTGTCTGTCGACGGTCAGTGAGCACAAGCTCTCAATCTTTTTCAATATTTTCGTCGATTGGGGCAGTTGATGGACGTCCAGAACGAGCTTTGTCATCAATTGACATTTCGACATTGTGAAATCGAGCAAACCACTCGTACACTTATGTTTCTCCCACAGCGCCATCTTGGGGTAAGCTGTTTTCAACATTAAAACAGTTTCTGCGACATTTTCACAGAGTAGAAAACAAAATTTCACAGCTGCAAGTTGTTTTGTTTCTTATGATGGCAAGTTTAAGTGAACAAGACCAAACAGCACTAACAAAAACAATTACCGCAAACTATCAATACAAGCCAGCTCGACAACACAAGCGGCACTGCCCCTCGTATCTAATGCTGCAATAAATAGGCCGGCACTAACGTTCAGGCCAAATGGCAGAACGCGAAACAGCAGTGTACTGGCGACTTTTAGGGTGGATTAAAATTTGTCAGTGCGAAGCCCTGAGAATAATCGAGGTCAAATACTTTACCCTGTGAAATTTTAACAATTGATCTTAAATATTGTGTGGTCTGGTTCTTACTGGTACGAAGACTTTATTTATTTCCCTGGCGTCCATGAGAAGGCAAACAGTACTGCCAGGTTTGGCTATTGCTAAAATTGGACTGCAGTATGGCGAATGCGATGGTTCAATTATATTTAACTTAATCATGTGCTCGACTTTGCCAAATTAAATTAGCCACAGTGTCAGTGTCTAGCACAACCTTCACATCTGCCTTGACAATTTTGCCGTTTAGAACTGCTTGTACTTCGTCCTCTAAACCTTTAATATTGCTCATGTCTTCATCTGTATAAAGAGCATCCCTCCTGTCATTTTCCTGATTGTTGTTGTGGTCTTCAGTCCAGAGACTGGTTTGATGCAGCTCTCCATGCTACTCTATCCTGTGCAAGCTTCATCTCCCGGTACCTACTGCAACCTACATCCTTCTGAATCTGCTTAGTATATTCATCTCTTGGTCTCCCTCTACGATTTTTATCCTCCACGCTGCCCTCCAATACTAAATTGGTGATCCCTTGATGCCTCAGAATATCCACTACCAACCAGTCCTTTCTTTTAGTCAAGTTGTGGCACAATTTCCTCTTCTCCCCAATCCTATTCAGTACCTCCTCATTAGTTATGTGATCTACCAGTCTAATCTTCAACGTTCTTCTGTAGCTTCTATTCTCTTCTTGTCTAAACTATTTATCGTCCAAGATTCACTTCCATGCATGGCTACATTACATACAAATACTTTCAGAAAAGACTTCTTGACACTTAGATCTATACTCGATGTTAACAAATTTCTCTTCTTCAGAAATGCTTTCCTTGCCATAGACAGTCTACGTTTTATAGTCTCTCTTCTTCGACCATCATCAGTTATTTTGCTCCCAAATAGCAAAACTCCTTTACTACTTTAAGTGTCTCATTTCCTCATCTAATCCCCTCAGCATCACCTGCCTTCATTTGACTACATTCCATTACCCTCATTGTGCTTTTTTTGGTGTTCATCTTATATCCTCCTTTCAAGACACTGCCCATTCCGTTTAACTGCTCTTCCAGTTCCTTTGCTGCCTCTGACAGAATTAGAATGTCGTTGGCAAACCTCAGAGTTTTTATTTCTTCTCCACGAATTTTAATTCCTGCTCCAAATTTTTCTTTTGTTTTCTTTAGTGTTTGCTCAATATACAGATTGAATAACATTGGGGATAGGCTACAACACTGTCTCACTCCCTTCTCAACCACTGCTTGCCTTTCATGCCCCTCGACTCTTTTTAACTGCCATCTGGTTTCTGTATAAATTGTAAATAGCCTTTCCCTCCATGGAACTTTACCCATGCCACCTTCAGAATTTGAAAGAGCGTATTCCAGTCAACAATGTCAAAAGCTAGTCCAAGTCTGCAAATGCTAGAAACATAGGTTTGCTTTTCCTTAATCTGTCTTCTAAGATAAGTCGTAGGGTGTTCCAACATTTCTACGGAATCCAGACTGATCTTCCCCAAGTTTGGCTTCTACCAGATTTTCCATTCGTGTGTAAAGAATTCGTTAGTATATTGTAGCCATGACATATTAAACTGATAGTTCGATAATTTTCACACGTGTCAACACCTGCTTTCTTTGGGATTGGAATTATTATATTCTTCTTGGAGTCTGAGGTTATTTCGCCTGTCTCATACATCTTGCTCACTAGATGGTAGAGTTTTGCTATGGCTGGCTCTCCCAAGACTATCAGTAGCTCTAATGGAATGTTGTCTATTCCCTGGGCCCTTGTTTTTTTTTTTTTTTTCTTACTTAGGTCTTTCAGTGCTCTGGCAAACTCTTCATGCAGTATCATATCTCACATTTCATCTTCATCTATGTCCTCTTCCATTTCCAAAATATTGCCCTCAAGTACATTGCCCTTCTATAGATCCTCTATATATCCTTGCCATCTGAGCTCTTGATATTCATGTAGGTGGTTTTCTTTTCTCGAAAGATCTCTCTAATTTTCCTGTAGGCAGTATCTATCTTACCCCTAATGATATGTGCCTGTACCTCCTTACATTTGTTCTCTAGTAGCCATCCTTGCTTAGCGATTTTGCACTTGTTGTCAATCTCATTTTTAAGGCGTTTGTATTCCTTTTCGCCCTCTTCGTTTAGTGCATTTTTATATTTTCTCCTTTCATCTATTAAATTCGGTATCTCTTCTGTTACCCAAGGATTTCTATTAGCCCTCGTCTTTTTACCTACTTGATCCTCTGCTACCTTCACTATTTCATCTCTCAGAGCTACCCCTTCTTCTTCTACTGTATCTCTTTCCCCTGCATTTATCAATCGTTCCCTAATGCTCTCTGTGAAACTCTCTACAACCCTTTCTGTTTATCCAGGCCCCATCTCTTTAAATTCCTTCCTTTTTGGAGTTTTAATCTACAGTTCATAACAAATAATTTGTGGTCAGAGTCCACATCCAGCCCTGGAAATGTCTTACAACCTGGTTCCTAAATCTCTGTGCCGCACAGGATTAGCCAATCAGTCTAAGGCGTTTCAGTCATGGACTGTGCGGCTGGTCCAAGTAGTGTAAGCTTAGCGACTGATGACCTTAGCACTTAAGTCCCATAAGATTTCACACACTTCATTATATAATCTATCTGGAATCCTCCAGGCCTCTTCCATATATACAACCATCTTTTGTGGTTCTTAAAGCATGTGTTAGCTATGATTAAGTTATGATCTGTGCAAAATTTTACCAGGTGGCTTCCTCTTTCATTCCTTACCCCCAGTCCATATTCACCCACTACTTTTCCTTCACTTCCTTTCCCTACTATCGAATTCCACTCCCCCATAACTATTAAATTTTCATTTCCCTTAACTATCTGCATAATTTCTTTAATAACATCATAGATTTCTTCAATCTCTTCGTCATCTGCGGAGCTAGTTGGCATATGAGGAAGGTGTGGGCTTCGTGTCTATCTTGGCTACAACCATGCATTAACTATGCTGTTTGTAGTAGCCTATCTGCGCTTCTATTTTTTTATTATTCATTACTAAACCTATTCCTGCTTTGCCCTGTAGCGGGACTTTGAATTTCGCCCCGCTACACTCATTCCCTCAGATAAAAAATATCCCATCGCAGCGTATGAGCACTCGACAGCAGAGAAACTACTAAAATTGTAACTCTTTTTTTGTTTTCTATCCATTTCATTTGTCTCTTGCTAGCCGAAGCTTAAGGCAGACGTGATCTGATGCTGACGTAAAAACTTAATGGCTAATCTTGATCTGATTGTAATGTGTAGACATTGTGGAAGTTGTTAAGAAATTCGGAGGATGGAAGTAGCAAAGTGAATTAAATTGCATACAGTATCAAGATGATTTTAATTGGTATAAATTAGTGATTCCTGGACTATTGCAAGATTTCGGAGCAGATTTTTCACGCAGAAATGAAGGAGATTTTGGAATACCTGGACGCCGCCCGAAAGAAGACAAGTTAACCTGGTAAAGGATGATCTCTCTTCTACGCCACTTCCCCCAGTCAGTTACATTCTGTTATTCTCTGTTTCTTTTCAGTAATTTTTGTAGTGGAAATTGGTTTAACTTTTGCTCAAAAACGCAACAAGGACCACCCCAACAATAGCTTTTCTGTAATACGAAGTCCGATCTGCATTTCTTTCCCTTTTTTCACAGACATTTACGATTTTAAAACACCATTTTTATTCACGATTTGTTCCACATTTTCAACCTTTTCTTCTCTTCTTATTTTTATTTTATTTATTAACCACTACAACTGGCTCCCGCGACAGGACGCAATTTTCGGATGTGTAGTTTTTGAGCAAATTTGAAACTTTAATTTGTATTTTTTCCCAACAGAGAATAACCAAAAATCCTGAAGTTTAAAGGGTAACGAAAACACCAACTTCATTGTATCTAAGCAAATGATTATACAACAATATTGTAAAGAATTTTTGTAACTAATTCAATCTGTTTTTCTTTTCATGGCATATATTGATGCAAAACTGTTATTTTGAGACCTTTTGGTGATTATCCGATGGAGATGTATTAAGAAAAATCCATATTTTGACGAATACGATTTATGCAGAAGTGTTTGACCAGCCGCTGCAGGGCAGAAAATTTAATGGTGAGTCACACAATTATGTTTCATTCAAACATTCAATAGCCAACTGCAGAATCCATATTTCCCTTTCCACACATCCTGTAGTTTTCTTCTAGATTTTTCCAAAATCATCTATCTCTATTGTAGTTTGTGGTAATTATAGTATTGTTGTAGCATATGAAGATCGTGAATTTGACCGCCAAACAGTCATTTGTTACGAAAACTTTTGTCCGCCCTGCTGCAGCTTTCTCAATCAGTTTGCAATAGAGCAATCATTTACATTGACGAGAAAATATTTCAACCTAAATTTGAGTCAAATCTTTATTAATCAGACTTATATTATTCCCTTTTTGACTTACTATTATACATCCTATTACAATGGAACGCGGTAATGTAGAGATAGTTTCGGCAGATGAGTTAAGTAGATTCATCTTTCAACCACCAAGAAAGTCCGCGTTTCCCTCCATGGACCAGTTGATAATACACAGATGGCGACTTTAAATGACGAAATGTGGAATGGACGCGAGACTAGACCGTCAGCGCCATTGTTAACATCAATGTCAGAACCGAATATGAGACAAATTCAGCAATGTGACACAAATCGGACACAGGAAACTGACAAACTGGACCGTCTATTAGAGTTATTTGCAGACATGAAACGAGACGTTAGTCAGAAAATTGACGCAAAACTGGACGCACTTGGTCAGGACTTTAAACAAAGGCTAGATAAAAGCGACGAGAAATTTGACGTATTAAACCGTACTATGACCGAAAATTTTGAACGAACGACAAAAAAGATGACGGAATTAAATAACACCACTAAACAGCTCAGCCAGCGATTTGAGACATTATCCGATCGAGTCACTAAACAGGAAGAAACTTTGGTTACATTCACACATGAAACAAAAACCAATATCACCCGATGTGAGAATCAGTTAACTCAAATAGTTAATGTGCAGCAGGAAGTGAACACTCGTGTGGAAGAGTTAGCTCAGGCTCAAACTTCAGCTAGCTCCGCCCAAGAAAAGCTGACTGAAGAAGTGGGAAATATTACCCAACAGCTCACAATGGTAGTTCTTGAACAAACCCACCTCAAAGAAAAGATAGAAAAATTAGAAGATCGAGCGGACCTCGCGTCACTAAACAACGACACCAACATGGCCGAAAGAATTGTACACGAATGTAAATTGTGTGACGACTATCTGGACAAAAAATTTGAAACAATTAAAAAAAGACATACTTTCAAAAACAGACACATGTTAAAGACGAGACAAAACACACAGAAGACGAAGTGACAAAATTACGAGGCAATGTTGTGCCGTGTTTGGCGATTGGTGCAAACGCATCGTCAGGAAACGACAAAACAGCTAAAACCATGGCCAATGACACAGACAGAACACCTATTGTGGAATCACCTATTTCCAATCAAAATTACAATGTGCCGTTTTCTTTTCCACCAAACGAGCAATATTATGGTACGACACCTAGAGTAGCAAGTGACACAAACTACGTCAATACAGTTATGCCAACCGGCATGGCCGATGACACGTTTGTAAGACATGGGTATTTCCAGACATTTTCCAGTGAGGACAAGCACAAAGTCCACCCTATTGTGTTTATTAGATCATTTGACGGTGTTTTTCCACGTAGTTGGTCAGAAGTCGATAAAATCAGATACGTCACCAATCTCATGAGAGGACGAGCAGCTAAGTGGGGTGCCGCTATGAAGCGGCGGTGCCTTGCGTTTGAACAGTTCGAACAAGCCTTCTTGGACGAATTCTGGTTCGCGAATGAGCAACAGAGTCTAAGGAGAGAAGTGTGCAACCCCGAGACCTATGACCCTAAAAAAGAGACATTAAGACAATACTTTGAGAGGTACCTAGACAAGACACTGTATTGGTCCAAACCAGCCGACTTGCCAGCTATAATTGACACTTTAAAGAGCCACTTACCCTTTCCATACCGAGACAGATTAATAGGAGTACCGGAGAATGACGTTAAGACTTTCTTAAACTTCTTAGATCAAATAGACGTAGTTTACAGAGGCGATTCACGCCATTCAAATTTTACGCATATTAGTAAACAAAATCAGTACCCACCCCATAGGAATCGTAGTGAAGGTGGTTGGTGGAACCATCCGTCCGCGCCGCGACACAGTACGATGCCTGCGCGCGAAACATACTCAAATGGAAACGTGTATGACGATAGGAACAACCGCAGAAATTCGTGGAATAATAATAATAATAATATAATAATAATAATAACAACAATAATTATCACCCATATCAAAATGGTAACTACATGCAAAATGAAAATCACGGACAGTACAACAACAACCGCAATGGGAGACGTAAGAATAACCGGTACAACCCGGGCTACTTTAACAGGAACATGTCATATAACAGACATAATTACCATCAAAACAATAACAATCCCAACAATCACCGACCGAATATGTGGAACACACAACATTCACGCATGACAAATCATAATCCGCCGCCGTTCCCCAGTACAGTTATGCACTCCCCGCCACGAAGTAGCAATAACAATTGCGACGCGCCATCATCTGACACGTGGGCGCCAACCGGCCGGAATGTAAACATAGTGGAGCTGGTCAATGAACCCGGCCAAACACAGCAGACGACGGAAACAGTCGACGACCGAGCTAAGCGCTCGTGCTTCGGTCGTGAGGTGTTGTAAGAGCGCAACGGCTGAGACGGTTTGTTTCCTCAGGTACGACGACAAAATGACAGCTATTATATTCAGGTCCTTTCAGAATAGCAAGCATACCTCACCCAGGTTGTTACTCCCTAGAATACCCGTTATCTCACAAGCCGAGGGGGCTGCATCCCCACAGACATTTGAAACCCTTTGTGCACTAAAACAACATAATATAATAATAACTAAGTTGAACATGAGCAAGTTGCTGTGAAAACGAGATAACAGATATTTGTATTGAATACACGAACATTAAGTTATACAGCCTAAGAACACAAACATTCATTTATGGAAATTATATACTGCAGTTACACTTGTACACATAATTATGAAGAGAATGTAAACCCAGGTGAGCACACTTACTGAATGAGAAAAGATATTCATATGGGAATGAGATCTACACAGGTTACATTGGTTGTTAATTGTAAATTATAAGGTGAATCAACAACTAGTTAGTTATTTTAAGGTACTATAATGAGAGGAAATAATAGCTATTGAGATCAGTAATGACATAGGTATGTAGCAGAATGAATGAGGACGTAAGAATGAATGATCAGTGAATGAGTTAATATTTAGGTTAATATAAGAAGGTAAGTTACTGTGAAGTAGTTGATGGAGACAAGAGATTATTTGAGGAAAATATTATTGGAGTTTTATGAGAATGGAAGTGCCAAATGGCCCCACGTATGTGATATATTAATGTTTGATGAGGAATATGTTTAATGTTTAAGGATATATATATATATATTATGATGAATATGTGAGTAAGGAATGAGTGAGAATATTTTGGTAATATTGTGCTACATAGAGAGATGAGTAAACAGTCTACATCTTTAAGATTACCCAAGAATTTCAGTTTGAAAGAAAACATTTGTGATGAGTTAGAACACGTGAGTACAAGACGTTAAATGTGAATCTATTTTCAGTGCTCTTGAAAATGAACGAATGCAAGAAAAGCAGAGTGAACATAATGATGATTACAGCTGTTGAAAGAAATGTAATAAGAATGTAACTTGGAAACACATTAGCTTTAATTTATGGCAGAAGTGTAACTTGGAAACCTTTTGTTAAGTTTTGTTAAGCCACTGTGTGGAAGAAAACATTTATAGTTTGTGTTCAGACAGGAGAATGATATTTTAAGGAACTTAAGTTGAAATATAGTTTTTACACAGCCCTCATGTGAATACATTTGTATAGAAAAATTTTTTTTTACACAAGACAGAAAACCCTGAGGAAGCAAAAGATAGAGTTATTAAGGCCGTTTTGCGATTTGTACAACACCTCCACTTAAGCGAACAGATGACAAAATTACATGTACGTTGAAGACATTTGACTTTTCAGGCTATGCAAGGTAAGTGCAAAGGAGCAGTGACCATCCGTGCAGCCGACGTTGAGCAACGGACAGTGAGAAAGAGACATTTTACTGTCAATTATAATATGTTCTTTATTTATGATTTATAGATAGAAATGATTACACACACACACACACACACACACACACACACACACACACACACAATGTTTAACCTTCACTAAAGTAGAAGAAAGTTCATGGTTGAACTCTTGAGAGGAAATTTGATATGTTATCATATAATACACATTATGAGAGAGACAATCTCTGAGATACATTTTCCATTTGTATAGACGGTATTCACAAGAAGTGGAGATACTGAGGATGTACTGAGCAGATATGTGATTCACTCATGCAAGGATTTGTTAAGGTATAATACGCTAAGTCATATGAACAATCACAACACAAACAGAGAATCTGTCATGATGTTACCCTACACAGACTTGACGTAAGGGCACTTACATTTACCCATGATTTGGTAAATTGTAAGCACCCCCTTTCACACACCCCTTGAAGGTGATGCAAACATTATAACGTATTGTGTACTCTTTTTATGTATTAGCAGTAGGATTTGGCAGTTTTTAGGTAGTGAATAGTTTCTTCCAGTCTATCTTTCTTTCTCCATTATCCTACCACCTACTGCAGCTGGATATTGTTTGTTTATGGAATGTAAGAATATATTGTGACAGTAAACTTTCAGGTATGAATAAAGACACATGAAGAAAACTGAATATTGATGGCATTACAAGCCTGGTCAACCACTAGCCAAGATATGGAATCGAAAGAAAGAAATAATAAATGAAGGAAAGCCCGTGCTTTAAGTATTAAGTCTGATGTCCCTTGGCACGCCCAAAACTGAATAAAAAAAAAATTAATACCCCCAATAAGAAAGCCAATGGGACTTAGTATAATTTTTTTTTAGTGTAAATATTTCACATGCATATTCTTGTGAATTTATATATATTTGTGTATGTGTTAAAACTTTGCATATTGTCAACATACTTTGAAATGTGGCCACGAAGAGTAAGCTTTCATAATTAACTATGTAAACATGCTGGGACACCGTGAACTTTGTTAAAATGTAAATATGGCAAAAAAAATGTTGCAAACTGTGTTAAACTGTGAACGTTATAAACGACGAATTTTGTGTTGTTTGTGAAGCTTATGGTGCATAAACCAAATAACTGTTTGTAAATCGATATAAACTGCAATTTACTTCGACGATAATGAGTATTTCCACACTGCAAATGAACGTTTGTTGGCAAGTGTAAACAATGTGGTGAAACACCTACCTTTGCGAACATCGACGCCGTTGTTCCTGGCCGGCCTTCAGATGCTTGGAGACAATAAACTCAGCACCTGTCGTAGGCGATGTGAAAAAACATCCGACCATATATGCCCCGGGAACAATAGTCATGAAAACGCACAAGGACCTGGAGTGTTGTGTCGTAACAGAAGACATGGACGTTGCTTCAGATCACGCACAAGCTCATTCTTATGGTGTCACCGAACTTAACACGCCATTTATGCTGGAATAAGAACTTGTAATGAACACTATGTGAAAGTGTATACTGTGCAAGACTGTCATAACACAGCGATTTTGAAACTGCCGCACGCGAAATTCAGTGATGCTATTGCGCATGCGCATAGACTACGTGCTGTCAGAGATGCATTGGGAAACCAACGATTGCTGGAAGCGCACAACATTAACTGCGCTGGTGAGCAGCTTGCTCAAACACACACTATGTAAACATATATATATTAATTGTCTAAAAAGGATCAAAACTGTAACAAGTGTATGTAGTATATAGATTTAGAAACTAAGTATTGACAAAGATAATCCTCTAAGTATGCACGTGGCGTTTCGTGGGAAAATATGTATAATAGACATTTAGGTATATCTATTCTATTGTTTGCTAGCCTGCCACGCTAAATGTTTTAGCGTGACAGTCGAGGGGGCGATGTAGCAGGACTTTGAATTTCGCTGCGCTACACTCGTTCCCTCAGATAAAAAATATCCCATCGCAGCGTATGAGCACTCGACGGCAGAGAAACTACTAAAATTGTAACTCTTTTTTTGTTTTCTATCCATTTCATTTGTCTCTTGCTAGCCGAAGCTTAAGGCAAACGTGATCTGATGCTGACGTAAAAACTTAATGGCTAATCTTGATCTGATTGTAATGTGTAGACATTGCGGAAGTTGTTAAGAAATTCGGAGGATGGAAGTAGCAAAGTGAATTAAATTGCATACAGTATCAAGATGATTTTAATTGGTATAAATTAGTGATTCCTGGACTATTGCAAGATTTCGGAGCAGATTTTTCACGCAGAAATGAAGGAGATTTTGGAAGACCTGGACGCTGCCCGAAAGAAGATAAGTTAACCTGGTAAAGGATGATCTCTCATCTACGCCACTTCCCCCAGTCAGTTACATTCTGTTATTCTGTTTCTTTTCAGTAATTTTTGTAGTGGAAATTGGTTTAACTTTGCTCAAAAACGCCACAAGGACCACCCCAACAATAGCTTTTCTGTAATACGAAGTCCGATCTGCATTTCTTTCTTTCCCTTTTTTCACAGTCATTTACGATTTTAAAACCCCATTTTTATTCACGATTTCTTCCACATTTTCAACCTTTTCTTCTCTTCTTTATTTTATTTATGAACCACTACAGCCCTTTTTGTAACCCTGTATCCACCTGACTGGAAGTCTTGCTCCTCCTGCCACCAATCTTCAGTAATTCCCACTATATCTAGCTTTAGCCTGTCCACTTCCCTGTTTAAATTTTCTAGCTTACCTGCCCAATTAAGGGATCTGACATTCCATGCTCCGATCGTTAGAATGAAAATTTTCTTTCTCCTGATAACAATGTCCTCCTGATTAGTCCCTGCCCGGTGATCCGAATGGGGGACTATTTTACCCATGAGGACGCCATCATCATTTAACCATGCAGTAAAGCTGCATGCCCTCTGAAAAAAAAAGGGCTGTAATTTCCCCTTGCTTTCAGCTGTTCACAGTACCAGCACAGCAAGGCCATTTTGGTTAATATTGAAAGGCCAGATCAGTTAATCATCCAGAATGTTGCCCCTACAACTACTGAAAAGGCTGCTGCCCCTCTTCAGGAACCACATGTTTGTCTGGCCTCTCAACAGATACCCCTCCGTTGAGGTTGAACCTATGGTAGGGCAATTTGTATCGCTGAGGCAGCAATGGCTAGGTCCTTGGTTCCTCATTATATCTTCTAAAATAGCTACTCAAAAGCCTTATGCCCCCACTTCCGTTCATGGGTGTTAGCAGGGGTCTTTGCCTGACCACTCGCTGTTTCCCTGTGGTGGAGGAGGGGAGGTTAATCCTTCCATCAGTCATATCAACAATGTGTATCGTGAGTTCGGAATTGTTCCACGTATATATGGCCTAGTATTTGACTGTTCTGGGTTTCTCCCACCTTCGTAACCACTTAAGTTTCTCGGTGGTTATTGTTACTATAACCAAAATTTTGTTGTGCGTCGCCATTTGGGCCATACCCACTATTCCAATCTATTATGGTGTTGACAACCGGCGCGCGCCTGATTGATTACGATTGTAATCGTTAGTCTTAGGGCCGCTATCATACGTGAGATCAATGGAATGGAATACGGATAAAAAAATATTCTAAGTCGTACGTCGGAACTGCACCCAGTTTTTCACGTAAATGTGTGGGTAACTGTCCTTTCAATATTCTTAACATGTCAACATGTGACATCGAGTTACTCCAATACATTGTCTTGTTGAAATATTTTCGCAACCCACCGTGTTTTGCATTGAAAGGTTGTGCGTCGAAGTCTATTACCTGCGATCCATATTTCTCTAACAAGCTTGTTCAAATTCTTCGTATTGAGCGCCAGGTGGCGCAGTGGTTAAGCACACTGTACTCACATTCGGGAGGACGACAGTTCAAACCCGCGTTCGGCCATCCTGATTTAGGTTTTCTGCGATTTCCCTAAACCGCTTCAGGCAAATACAGGGATCGTTCCTTTGAAAGGGACGGCCGACTTCATTCCCCATTCTTCCTGAATCTGATGGGACCAATGACCTCGCTGTTTGGTTGGGTGATTCAGGGGAAGGGAGCAGTCAATTCTTCGTATGTACAACTGTCGGCTTCTTCCGCTGCCCATAAACGGACGTCACCCTGAATCCATCCTACAACGAATTTGATTTTTTGTTGTTCGGACAAATGTCGCGATAATATGTTCCTAAATTCTCGCACAAATACCATTGGGTGTGTCTTTTTCGATTCCTGCGATAAGATCGGAAATTGTTTGAGTTTGAGGAAACCTTCATCAATAAGGACTGACGATATTCTTTATGCTGTTTCATACTACTGTGATGTCGATCTCTGCCTCCTTGTTGACGGCATGGCAGTGTTCGAAAACGCTGGTACATCCGCGTAATTATTTGAAAATTGTTCCGGTTCGCCTGTATCATACTCTGATCGTGGTGAAACCGCGGTTGTGCGGTTATTTTGTGTAGCTGATCTATTCTGGTTTGTAGCTACAGATGGACCTTTTGAACTATTCTTTTTCGCTTATTAGCTCAGAGCGAATTTTATCTTCGATCGTGTTCCTGGATACACTTTGCTGCGAGCTTTATGTCGCTGTCGAATATTCCCATTTTAGCTCTTTCGTTTAATTTCGTTACGTCCTTAAGTTCTTCACAAATTCGGATGTTAGAAATGTGTGACAAGTTTTAATAGACCAATATTTTGCGGGAGTTTGCGTAAGTCTTATGGCAATTCTCCGCAAGTCGATACAATGTCGGGTACGTTTGTTTGAACTGTTGTGACCACTTCGGTCAGATTTTTGTGCTCATTTTGGAAGACTTCTTTCGCCTTACTACCATTTGTACCTTGTCCGCACCTATTTACGGTTCCTTTTTAATGTCTTAATAATTTTTGGCTTAACCACATATTCGTACTAGAAAACTTCATGTCAAATTCGTTATTGATCCCTGTTATATCTGTATTCCAATTATTGCGCATAGTTTCAAGATCATCAACTAACGTATTGACTCTTTGTTCTATCACGCTGATAGGGAAAGGTTTTGATCGAGATTGGTGACTTCAGTTGAAACAGTCTCGATTTGTTAAGATTATTTTTTATCCAAGCTACTGATTCTGTTCGGTAATTTCATGTTATCTGACCCCACCCCAGAAATTTCAGTACTTATTTTTGTGTTGTCTGAATGTAAACCAGCACTTTCTGAACATACTTTGGTCATTTCTGTACGCATGCTGGACATTTCTCAACTCATTTTCATTGTCTAGAATATTTGGTTATTCTGTCTCATTTCTGCCATTACATATTGACTATCTAAATTACTCATTCTTGCGAGCTCGCTTCGTTCGCTCAGAATTGCGTCGCGAAAATTTTCACTGTCATTTTCATTACTTTTCACCATTACTACCCTTGCTCGATGGTACGTAATTTTGGGACTATCACGTAACAAACGCTACAAGAATACACATTACAATACTGGAGTTTGTTGCTTGCTACAAAGGTTGGGAAATTGAACAAAGCATAGGATCGTGGTGGAATCGCTCTCATACGCACAAAATCCAACAATACTCAGGATTCTGTCTTGAACGTTGTCTTGTTCCCACTGATTATTAATTGGCTTATCAGTCTTTCTTCCTCATATCATAAATATACAACAATGTTGGTCTTCAATAATGCCTTCTAATTTTTAGGCTCGTGCTCACTGTTTGGTTTGTTCGTTTGTAGAAAATTATTGGGAAGAGGGATTTGGAAATAAGGGAAATATTATTTAAAGTGTTACACGATTTTTTTAAAGATTAGTATGGAATATGTTGTCGGATAAAGGACGGGTTTCGGCTATCCGAACAGTCACCATAGCTAATGAAGAAAAAATAGAACACTTAATCGTTCTTTGAGAATACATAGATATAAAAATTAAAAATGTCCTTATGTCCCTTCTTGAAATAATTTCTTATACCTCTATAAAGCTGCGGTATCATGTTAGTGTTTCCATCCATTATGACGGTTGTCCTTGCAGGTCCGCACGATCATCCAAACATTTGTTACGAAATGTTTTCATGGAATAATAAATACATATTCAAATAACTCATTAAAACAGTCATGAATATATTTTCATACATAACCTTTATGTATTACATTCACAAGGTTTAATAATACTTGGCACGTACAATTTTTACACATGTGTCTAGTCGCCTTCAGATCTCACGACAGACAGTTACTAATTAATTGGTGCATGCTGGGTTGCTCATTAATAATCATCTCTGGTCTCGCTATTAGTTATCGTTGCCACACATGTTATAGCTATCTAGCTTTCCAATAATGAATAAATGAAAAGCAAAGCAGATTTTGCAAAAGCCTAAGTTGTATAAAACTTTCCAAATGGGCTTATTAGAAAGTTGATGATTTTAACCACAAAAAAGGTATTTCCTTATCCAACGCAGGCTAACAATGCTAGATAAGTTGAAATCAAAGTGGGGCGTGAAAATCGCGGGACAAAAAAATGTGAGCTTGGGAGTTTTGTTGTGGTGGTGGTTAAGTTCCTATGGGGCTACATACTACTTCATCTAACTCAAACTAATTTACATTAAGGACAAAAAACACACACACACACACACACACACACACACACACACACACACACACACAGGGGGAGGACTAACCTCCGACGAGGGGAGGGAGTCTTTTATCTCGCAGAGTAAATGCGTGCTGAACATTAATCTTAATGTGCAAGAGGTCGGTAACACAAGGATGTGGAATACAACATTTCATTCCTCTACTTTTTCCCAATAGTCTGCGAATTCGTCGAAATAATGACGATTTCTGTGAAAAAGTAAAAATAGTGTATATTCGACTCTTCTTTTACAAACACCATTTTCTACAGAAGCTTCAAAACCAGTCTCATTCAAAATGTGTTTTACGTCGCCGTCGCCGCCCCCTCCCCCCGAAAGTGGGTTTAAATTCGAGCATGGGCTAACAATGACATTTAAATTGAGGCAAAGTAGTCGGAAAAAAAAATCGCACTGTGAATAAAGTATTAACATTGGTTCCTTATACGTCTTTGATTAAAGGCATGGTAAACTGTAAACACTGGACACAGCAACTTGACGCCCTAAGCTTTTCCAGTATGAAATAACATTCACAAACTGTTCTCCACATTTCTGCCAAACCGGGATGATCTCTCCATTGGCAAAATATGCTGGACTAATCCCCCATTCGGATCCCCAGGAGGGGGCTGCCAGAGGGGAGTTGACCATGAGAAGAAGACTGAAAACAACTAAATGATAAAATCCTACTAGTCGAGGCGTGGAATGTCAGAAGTTTGAACGTGGTAGGGAAGCTAGAAAATCTGAGAAGGGAAATACTATGGCTCAATATTGATATAATGAGGTGTCAGTGAAGTGAAATGGAAAGAAGTCAAGGATTTCTGGTCAGACGATTATAGGGTAATATCAGCAGCAGCACAAAAAAGGTATAATGGGAGTGGGTTTCCTTATGAATGGGAAGGTACACCAGAGAGTGAGTTACTGTGAACAGTTCAGTGATAGGATTGTTATCATCAGCATAGACAGTAAACCAACACCGACAGTGGTCGTTCAGGTATACATGCCAACGTCAAAAGCGAAAGATGAAGAGAGAAAGTAGATGAGGATACTGAATATGTAATTCAGTACATAAAGGGAGATGAAAATCTAATAGTCATGGGGGCTTGGAATGCTTTTGTAGGGGAAGGAGAAGAAAGTGCTATGGGAGAACATGGGCTTGGCACTGGAAATGAGAAAGACTAATTGAGTTCTGCAGTAAATTTCAGTGAGTAATAGTGAAAATTCTGTTCAAGAATCACAAGAGGAGGTGGTATACTTGGAAAAGGTGGGAGATACGTAAAGATTTCAGTTAGATTACATCAGGCAGAGATTCCGAAATCAGATAGTGGGCTGTATGACGTACCCTGGAGCAGATACAGACTCATATCACAATTTAGTAGTGATGAAGAGTAGGCTGAAGTTTAAGGGACTAGTCAGGAAGAATTTGGGGACAAATAAGTAGTAAGGAATAAAGCTTTAAGTTGTCTGAAGCTATAGATACTGTGACAAGGAATAGCTCAGTATGCAATTCTGTTGAAGAGGAGTGGTCGCCTCTAAAAAGGGCAATCACTGAAGTTGGAAAGAAAAACGTAGGGTCAAAGAAGGTAACTACAAATAAACCACGGGAAAAAAACTTCAGTTGGTCTACAAAAGAAGGAAGTACAAAAATATTCCGGTATATTCAGGAATACAGGTTACTTAGGAATGAAATAAATAGGAAGTTCAGGGAAGCTAAGGTGAAACAGCTGCATTAAAAATGTCAAGAAATCGAAAAGTAAATGATCGTTGGAAGGACTGGGTCAGCATACAGAAAAGCCAAAACAACCTTCAGTGAAATTGAAAGCAAGGGCTGTAACATTAAGAGCGAATTAAAATTCAAGGTGAATGCTAAGTTTCGTTGATGACATCGATACGCTCAGTAAAAGCGAATAAGAATTACAGGATTTGCTGAATGGAATGAACAGTCTAATGAGTAAAGAATATGGTTTCAGAGTAAATCAAAGAGAGACGAAAGTAATGAGAAGTAGCAGAAATGACAACAGCGAGAATCTTAACATGGTGATCAGGAAGTTGATGAAGTTAGACAACAAAATAACCCATGACAGATGAAGCAGACTAGCACTGGCAAAAAGGGCATTCCTGGCTAAGTGACGTCAACTAATATATTTAGGCCTTAATATGAAGAAGGAATTTCTGAGAATGTACGTTTGAAGCACAGCATTGTACGATATGAAACATGGAGTGTGGGAAAACTAGAATTGAAGAATATGAGCTGTGGTGCTACAGAAGAATGTTGGAAATCTGTTAGACTGATAAGGTAAGGAATGAAGTGGTTCTCCAGAGAATTGGTTAGGAAATGATACACGGAAAAAACTGACAAGAAGAAGGGACAGGATGGTAGGACATCTGTTAAGTCATCACGGAATAACTTCTGTAGTACTAGAGGGAGCTGTGGAGGGCCAAACTGTAGGGTAAGACAGAGATAGGAATACATCCAGCAAGTAATTGAGGCGTAGGTTGCAAGTGCTACTCTGAGAGGAAGAGATTGTTACAGGAGAGGAATCAGTGGTGGGCCGCGTCAAACCATTCGGGAGACTGATGGGTCAAAAAAAAAAATAGGTTTCAAAGACTTGTGGTGGTACCTGTATGCTTACAAAGCCATTTGGTAAGTACCTTACCTCCAATTTTCAAATTCAGCCCTGCCTTCTCTGATTTTTCGGTGGTGAACGTTTTCGGCCTTACTGCCATTTTCTTATTCTTGTTGCAGCTGGTCTCCCCATGCTGCACGCTAATTTTAACACTGGACAATTTGCCCCTCAGAAAAGCAAATGACAAATTTGTATGTAGTTCGCAGCACACAACTTTAGAAGAACTTCTACTTTAGCCCGTAAGTACTCTCCATGTGAAACAGCAGTATGAGGGTGCTTCTGCGACGGTCTCTCAGTGGCTATTGGATATAGTCTCCTAAGTGCAGTCAGGAGCATGAGAATCCTCCTCTGGACTTGACTGTGGTGCAGATGGAGCACCATTTCTGCAGTACTTCTTGTTGATGTTGTGCTTCTCTTCACTGATTTTTCTCTGGTGTGGCTGGCATCTCTGTCATCCTCAGTATGCTCCAGGAGGTATTTATGCCCACAGCAGGCCAGGCCAATGCGTGGTCATTTAGAGGGTACAGACCGCAAAGTCTCCCTATTCCAGTGCTCTTGATGTCTCTGATTTACAGCAGCCATGTCAACTATTGGTCTGTGGTAACCCTGAGGTTGTGGCCAGTGTTGTTCCATGGGATAAGGCCTCCCACGATGGTTAATGGTGGCAGATGTAGAGGCAACAGCTTCCTCATGAATATCACTGCCTGGCCCTTGGCAGCACCATACTTCAGCCACCATTTGGTCGAGCACATGCAAAGAGCATCACAGCAAAGTTGAAGGAGTCGTTTCATTTCTACTGTGCTCACACTGTGCACAAGCAGTGCTTTGTCATCAGCATTGAGTGCAAACTTCATGCATGTAACTCATGGAGCATCAGCAGTCGTGAGATTATAGCAATGGGCCGGCACCAACCTCTGCAGCACTCCCGCTCAAATCGTTCACTGCGTCAATCTTCAATCCTCCGTGCACATGCAGGACATCCACCTGCCGAGGTAGGAACATATCAGGAACCCATGTGATGTCGGTACACTATGCATGAAGAGTTTGTACACGAGGCAGTCATGCCACATGCAGCCAAAGGCCCTGGAGACATCGAGCAACACATCCCCAAGGTACTCTCAAAGCTCCTAGGTACATATGACTTCATTTACCAGCATCAACAGCTGGTGGGTTGGGGAATGCCCGCTCCTGAACCCGAACTGCTCTTTGAAGATAATGGACTCTTTTTCCATTGACACAGCAGCCTCTTTATGTAAAGACACTTGTAAACCACCATGAGCGACAGAAGCAGGCTGATGAGTCTGTAGCTAGAGGCCAGGAAGTATCTTTGATGGTCTTCCGTACTGCCACAATTTCTGCATGTTTCCATAAGGAAGGGTAGACTCCAGCCCATAGGATGCTGTTGGATATGCTCGCCAGGAGCCAGTGGACCCCCACCGGCAGATTGCGTAGGAGGAGGTTGTCGACATCATCAGCTCCCAGCGCCCTCTTGTTCTGCCACCTCTTCTTCAGCAGTGGGGGTCATAACATCATCATCTTTTGCTCCCAGGTACGTGGGCCTTTCTTCTTCCACTTCCATATGCTCTGTCATTCACAGCTGTGATGTTTTCTGCTAGTGTCTGCAAATAGACTGGCCTTCTTGCCTGGGCTGCAGACGATCTTCTAGCCGACCTGAAGTGGTGCGATGCGCTCCGCTGCCACCAGCAAAGTAAACTCTTCAAGACTGAACAGGCGCTGCCATCTAGACTGTTGAGTGTGGCCACCAGGCCAGCCCAGTCCCAATTTCAGTTGGTCTTGACCTCCGCCTTGATGACTTCCTCCTATGCTTTAGCTAGTGTCTGGTGTGTAGCTGGCATGTGATCTGCCACTCTCAGAAAGTCACATTTTTCTCTCTGATCGACTCCACACTACGAGGCGGGAGTTTCCATTCAGTGATCCTGCTTCTGATGTGGACGTCCTGGGAAGTCTGCTTCAGCATTTTGTAGAAGTAGGCGATTCAGGCACTCTAGTGCAGCATCAGGCTCCATGGCATCCGGGGTCTGGTTAGTCCTCCAGCAGGTCGAGAACTTCGTAATTTTGTGTGATACTCCAGAGCTTTATAAATGTTATATGGACTGGTTGTGTAATGTGACGGTTATAGCAGATGTCTCTCATGCATGAGGCTGTGGGTTCGAATTTCGGGCATTTTGAAATTCTTTACCAAAATTACATTGACCATCATTTTCATTCAATTAATTGGTTTAAATGATTTTTTAGCTTCTATTCCTTTGAACATAATTTTAATCACTGTATTCAGTTTTTCAATTGCTATAATTTTTCCCTACTTTCCACATGTGATTTTAACTATTTCAGTCTATTAACAATGATTTAATTTTTTCTTTATCATCATCCTATATTTTCATATGTTATTGCATTCAATATTTCTAATCCTAATTTCGCTTGACTTTCATTTCCCTTGTTTCATTTCAATTTTTATTTGCATTATTTTGTCCTTAGTGCAATAAGAACACACATTTTAAACTTCTGTATGATGATTACCATATAAGTACACATACACCTTTTAACGAAAATTACATTTTGACGCCATTACATAGTAAACTGTAAATATAAATAGATTATTTTGTCTTTTGTTGGCATTTTCAAATATTTAAATTTAATAAAAATAATTAAATTCACAAGCACAAAGAAACCAGCTGGAAAAAGAATGATGGGAAGAAAAAATGAGAGAAACTGAAAAAGTTAATATGATGATTAAAATGTGAAAAAGGAACAGAAATTTTCAAAATTACATCTAAACCAACTAATTGAATAAAAATAATCAGTTATTTCAGTAAATATTAAAAAATGAAAAATTTCAAAGCACTTGGGGAGATTCAAAACCACCTCTTGTATATGAAGATTGTACTATAACCACTACACTATACAACCAATCTGTGTCACGTTTCTTCTTTGAAGCTACAGAGTATCATTCACATAGTTTTTCATTGATACATTGCGCACCAAGGCCTATGATATTGTACAGATGGTTTCAAAAAAATCAATCCAACTGCTGGGGACCTCTCCTTGTAAGACAGCTTCTTGGTTCTCTGTTCTAAAATGCAAATTAGAAAAATTGCCACTAGTGTCATATTAATTTTTAGTAGGATTTTATCTTTGTATGCTATCTTCCAATCTTTAAGTTTGCTTCTCTGCTGATAGCACAGACCTTGCGAATCATTTTTTTCAATCTAAACTGTATAATCTAATGTTGTTGTTGTGGTCTTCAGTCCTGAGACTGGTTTTATGCAGCTCTCCATGCTACTGTATCCTGTGCAAGCTTCTTCATCTCCCAGTACCTACTGCAACCTACATCCTTCTGAATCTGCTTATTGTATTCATCTCTTGGTTTCCCTCTACGATTTTTACCCTCCACGCTGCCCTCTAATGCTAAATTTGTGATCCCTTGATGCCTCAGAACATGTCCTACTAACTGATCCCTTCTTAATGTCAAGTGGTGCCACAAACTCCTGTTCTCCCCAATTCTATTCAATACTTCATCATTAGGTATGTGATCTATCCATCTGATCTTCAGCATTCTTCTGTAGCACCACATTTTGAAAGCTTCTATTCTCTTCTTGTCCAAACTATTTATCGTCCATGTTTCACTTCCATACATGGCTACACTCCCTACAAATACTTTCAGAAACGACTTCCTGACACTTAAATCTATATTCGATGTTAACAAATTTCTCTTCTTCAGAAACACTTTCCTTGGAATTGTCAGTCTACATTTTACATCCCCTCTACTTCGACCATCATCAGTTATTTTGCTCCCCAAATAGCAAAACTCATTTACTACTTTAAGCGTCTCATTTCCTAATCTAATTCCCTCAGCATCACCCGCCTTAATTAGACTACATTCCATTATCCACGTTTTGCTTTTGTTGATGTTCATCTTATATCCTCCTTTCAAGAAACTGTCCATTCTGTTCAACTGCTCTTCCATGTCCCTTGCTGTCTCTGATAGAATTACAATGTCATCGGCGAACCTCAAAGTTTTTATTTCTTCTCCATTGATTTTAATACCTACTCCGAATTTTTCTTTTGTTTCCTTTACTGCTTGCTCAATACACAAATTGAATAAAATCGGGGAGAGGCTGCAACCTTGTCTCACTCCCTTCCCAACCACTGCTTCCCTTTCATGCCCCTCAACTCTTATAACTGCCATCTGGTTTCCGTACAAATTGTAAATAGCCTTACGCTCCCTGTATTTTACCCCTGCCACCTTTAGAATTTGAAAGAGAGTATTCCAGTCAACATTGTCAAAAGCTTTCTCTAAGTCTACAAATGCTAGAAATATAGGTTTGCCTTTCCTAAATCTTCCTTCTAAGATAAGTCGTAGAGTCAGTATTGCCTCACGTGTTCCAATATTTCTACGGAATCCAAACTGATCTTCCCCAAGGTCGGCTTCTACCAGTTTTTCCATTCGTCTGTAAAGAATTCATGTTAGTATCTTACAGCTGTGACTTATTAAACTGATAGTTCGGTAATTTTCACATCTGTCAACGCCTGCTTTCTTTGGGATTGGAATTATTATATTCTTCTTGATGTCTGAGGGTATTTTGCCTGCCTCATACATCTTGCTCACCAGATGGTACAGTTTTGTCAGGACTGGCTCTCCCAAGGCCGTCAGTAGTTCTAATGGAATGTTGTCTACTTCCGGGGCCTTGTTTCGACTCAGGTCTTTCAGTGCTCTGTCAAACTCTTCAAGCAGTATCGTATGTCCCATTTCATCTTCATTTACATCCTCTTCCATTTCTCATAATATTGTCCTCAAGTACATCACCCTTGTATAGACCCTCTATATACTCCTTCCACCTTTCTGCTTTCCCTTCTTTGCTTAGAACTGGGTTTCCATCTGAGCTTTTGATATTCATATAAGTGGTTCTCTTTTCTCCAAAGGCCTCTTCAATTTTCCTGCAGGCAGTATCTATCTATGTATGGAAGTGAAACATGGACGATAAACAGTTCGGACAAGATGAGAATAGAAACTTTCGAAATGTGGTGCTACAGAAGAATGCTGAAGATCAGATGGGTAGATCACGTAACTAATGAGAAGGTATTGAATAGAATTGGGGAGAAGAGGAGTTTGTGGCACAACTTGACAAGAAGAAGGGATCGTTTGATAGGACATGTTCTGAGGCATCAGGGGATCACAAATTTAGCTTTGGAGGGCAGCGTGGAGGGTAAAAATCGTAGAGGGAGACCATAGATAAACACACTAAGCAGATTCAGAAGGATGTAGGTTGCATTAAGTACTCGGAGATGAAGAAGCTTGCACAGGATAGAGTAGCATGGAGAACTGCATCAAACCAGTCTCAGGACTGAAGACAACAACAACAACAACAACAACAACAACAACTAGAAGCTTAAGGGCTATAAGAGTGAAAGAACAATCCTATAATTACATGCATAACTAGACTCTTCACTGTAAATATTTATGCAATATAATAACAAACAAGCTGTCTTACAAGATAGACATAATATTGGAAACTGGCACTGCACAGTAGCTATTATCATGAGTACCTAAGCAAATTACATTATTATTAAATATGCTGTGATGTTCTACTTTAAGTGTGTCATACTAGTACACACACTTACAAATGAAGCAATATATAGTTATCAGTATACCAAATTAATTTAACATATTAACCTTGTCGGCAGTATTTGATTGAAAGTGTGATAAACACAGTTTCTTGTCTGTGTAAATCATACATATATGTTTAAAGGAATAGTAATAAGTGTACTGAAAAGATGGGGTTGTCAGGTTCTGTAGATGCTGCCATGGGATACCTCAGACGAGACATTTGAAGTAACTTCCATAATATGAATTTGACCCTCACTATCCCAGCAGAAGTAATGTCCATCATAAAGTCCTTAAAATCAAAAACATCTAGTGGGTATGATCAAATATCAACAGAGTTAATTAAAGAATGTGATTCTGAGTTAAGTAACATATTAAGCTAGCTGCGTAACCAGTCATTTATCTGTGGAATATTTCCTGGATGCTTGAAATATGCTTAAGTTAAGCCACTTTTTAAGTAGGGAGATAAAGAAATAGTGTAAAATTTCTGTCCAATTTCACTTTTGCCAGCATTCTTAAAATTTTTAGAAAAGGTAATGTACAATCAGCTTTATAGCCATCTTATCGCAAATAACATACTGTCAAAGTCGCAGTTCGGATTTCTATAGGGTTCTATTACTAAGAAGGCTATCTACACTTACAGTGAAAATGTACTTAATTCATTAGACAAAAAATTGCAGGCAACTGATATATTTTGTGATCTGCCAAAGGCATTTGACTGTGTAAATCACAATATCCTTTTAAGTAAATTAGAATATTATAGTGTAACAGGAAATGCTGCAAAAAGGTTCAAATCTTATATATCTGGCAGGAAACAAAGGGTGTTATTAGGAAAGAGACATGTATCAAGCTATCAGATATCATCCAACTGGGAACTAATTACATGTGGGGTCCCACAAGGTTCCACTTTAGGGCCCGTACTTTTTCTTGTCTATATCAATGACCTTTCGTCAGTAACATTACCAGAAGCCAAGTTCGTTTTGTTTGCCGATGATAAAAACATTGCAATAAATAGCAAATCAAGTGTAGTCTTAGAAAGGTCAGCTAATAAAATATTTATGGACATTAATCACTGGTTCCTAGCCAATTCTTTGTCACTAAACTTTGAAAAAACACACTACATTCAGTTCAGAACTTGTAAGGGGTGTCCCACGAATATATGCCTAACATAAGATGACAAGCAGATAGAAGAAGTGGACAGTATTAAATTCTTGGGATTACAGCTTGATAATAAATTCAACTGGGAGGAGCACACCACAGAACTGCTGAAGCGTCTTAACAAATCTCTATTTGTAATGTGAATTCTGTCAGACATAGGGGATATAATAATGAAAAAGCTGGCATACTATGCTTACTTTCACTCCATAATGTTATATGGGATTATTTTTTGGGGTAATTCATTGAGCCAAGCTAAGTTTTCTGGGCACAAAAACGTGCAATAAGAGTTATATGTAGTGTGAACTGAAGAACATCCTGCATAGGCCTGTTTAGGGAACTAGGGATACTAACTATTGCTTCTCAATACATTGATTCCTTAATGAAATTTGTCATTAAAAATATATCACTTTTTCAAACCAACAGCTCAGTTCATGGAATCTTACTAGAAATAAGAATAATCTTCACAAGGATTTAAAGTCACTTACTCTTGTACAAAAAGCGGTGCATTCTTCAGGAACACACATTTCCAGTAACTTGGCCGCAGCCATAGAAAGCTTAACAACCAATGAAATTCAGTTTAAGAGAAGCTTAAAGGATTTTTTGGCAGCCAACACCTTCTACTCCATTGATGAATTTCTCAGTTATACATTCATAACCTTAAAAAAAAAAATATATATATATATATTAATTTTTTAATTTTAAATTCAGTGCATTAGTGTGTTCTTAGTAAATGAGTGTTGTAAAATGATCCTTTCATATAGTGTTCATTAAGGGGATATATAATTTTCAACTTGGGACCTGTGGAAGGTACAGTAGCTTATTTGTTTTAGTTGTAAATATTGGTCATGTATTATTGTTTTTCTAACATGTTCTGCATCCTGGAGCCCCTCCTCACCACGGATCAACTGGATGATGATGATTGGTTTGTGGGGCACTCAACTGTGTGGTTATCAGCGCTCATAAAAATTCCCAACCTTTACTCAGTCCAAACTCGCCACTTTCATCAATGATGATGAAATGATGAGGACAACACAAACACCCAGTCATCTCAAGGCAGGTGAAAATCCCTGACCCCGCCGGGAATCAAACCTGGGACCCTGTGCTCGAGAAGTGAGAATGCACACGGATCAATTGGAATGAAAGTAAATCTAATCTAGACATGTTTCGTGTAACTTATGTAAATAAATTGTAGAATTATTAGTGTAGGAATGGTAGTCCAAATCCATTTGCATTTCAAATTAATTTCCATTCCATTTCAAATGCACACAATGTGTCAAAGTGTTGTTAGAAGTGAGTTTTGTAGTGGGCTGCCACTTGATATGCCATTGGCTTAAAGTTTGCTGACGCCAGTGGATGTTGTGGTAGGAGATGTTCTCTTGGGAGCTGCTGGAAAATGCAAGAAAGAATTATGTTATGGCCATCAGACAAACAGGACTGGTTTGGTTTTTCTGATGTGAGAGTGGAAGTTTGGTTACAACCATAGGAGACTTGGATTCTTTGCGACTGGGAGTGCAGCTATGTAATAGATTATGAACAGACCTCAGATGTGAGTCTGACTGTCACATCATGAGACTATCTTGTTATACATGGAGTTTAGTTCATAGATAAAAAGTGTGGGGTCAGAAGAAATGGTGTATAAAATAAATTAGGTAATTTGTGTTTATTAAGCAGAGACTACAATCACTCGTGTGCTGCTAGTTAAGTTGAAAATGGGACATTCTTAGTAGATATACTCATCTTTTATTTCAGTAAGGACCATCATTCAGTAGGAAGCTACCTTGCCGAATAAAAACCAGTTATGTAAAATACAGATCTGGAGTGTAGCAGACATTTTACCAGAGGCACCCTTTTTCACCAAGTGCAAAATTATGAAATTATAAAAATTTTGCTCAAAACACGAAACTATTTACCTTAAAGCAAAATCGTGAAATAATTGACGAAACTATGTATGGCATAAGTTCAATTTGAGATGTGGCAATGAAATACAGTATCAATGACAATCGAGTCTCCACCATTTCAATGTATATCGATATCTTATATAATACACAGTATTGCTAACTTAATTTCCTGTTCAGGGAAGTAAAGCACTCAACAATGTCCGATGCATTCTTTTATCTCAAAGTGTATTGCTTGTTGGAAATTGTTGTTGATCGTTGGTGCATTCAATCGTATATTTTGTGATTGTTTTTGTGCTCCAGTTTATTAATATGATAGTGACAGTTTTTGCGCGAGAAAAAGAATTTTCATCAAAAAGATTTTACATTTTTGACAAAACTAGAAAGGTACTTATCTTATGTGCACATACTACAATGTGTGGATTGAGTGGCAGAGAAACATGCTTAAAACATATTAACAGTTCTTCCCATAAGAACAAGGAGAAGGCACTAATGAGTTGATCATTCTGAATTTGAGAGTGTGGACAAACAAATACCAGGTTTTTATAATATTACACATTTTTGGAGGGTAAGAAATACGTGTTTAACTTAATATTGGTGCCAGTTTGATTGCAGGGCTTCAGAGCAGCAATTGTCCTATTGTTATTAAAAATTGGAAAGGTGTGGTTTTATGCAATGAAATGTGTGGGAAGGTAATTCCTTCAAGCTTGCCTAGAACCCACCACCTCACCCCAAAAAGTATTCTTACTTTTATGGCAAGAATGAGACAGAGACGCTGTGAATCAGCAAATTTCAGATTTTTCTGTGCTGTTGACTGTCACAAGGCAACAATTTTAAAATTTAGAGCAGAGTGACCTATTCATCCTAACCAAACTATCATGTCTCAGGGTTTCATACTGTTTACAGCATGAAGTTTTGGGATGATGTATCAAAGTTGGCAACCTTCTATTAACACGAGTGTGAGTCAGCTGCAGTGAAACACGATCACTATGTTGGCAATCAGAAGCCCTGCAATTGAATCAATACCTATATTTTTTCATAATATTATTTACTACGTTTAAATGGAAATTGGAACTGAGTTGAATATACTTTCCATACTTGATACGTTAATTATTATTCTGATGTTAGGCATAGCAGAATACGAAGACTAGTGAATTGAAACCATTGAACACAAATGCAATCACATGCTCAAGACATTTGGCACAAATGACAATCTGACATCTGTAGTAGCATTTTGAAATCAATTTTAGTACCCAATGGAAAATTAGTAACTATGAGGTTATGCTCTTTTTCTCATTCAATGATACTCTGGCTTGGGTAATGCATATAGGATTCCTCATTCATTTCAAAGACAAGGAAATTAATAATTCCTTAAATGGTGTTGAACAGTATTCTTAAAATCAGGACTACTGACATTTTTGAGGTACTGGAGACTTGTCCTCAGTTGGAACACTGCGGGAAGCTTCTATACCTACAATCATCAAAGAGGAAGAGGAAATATTAAAAGAAGCTGTGAAAGACAAGCAGAGTTTCAATTCTTTGTGATGGAACGGTGGATAGAAAAGGATGGTGTGTGTTCATGGTTCTAAGAAAAGTACTTTGTTATGGCAATGGTATATGTTTGTTGGGAGGGGAAGGGGCAGGGGGGAGGAGGGGGGAGTGAATGTTATTGCAAATGAAAGTGCTACAGAATGTTCACAAGCAATTATGACTATAATTCGAAAACTTTAAATTCAGTACCGAAATGATGTTTCTGTAGTTTTGGATTCAGCCTGTTATATGTGAAGGTGCTTAAATGCAGTTACGGTTTGAGTATCAGAAGGGTTAGTACATATGCTGTGTTGAGTCATAAATTTGATGGGCAACATCTAGGCCTTGGAACTTGAACCATTGAGTTGTGCAGGCAAAATTTATCTTCCCCGAAAGTGAAAGCATGCATACAGAAATATTAAGGTGAATCCATAAAAGCTTAACTTCTCCCTGTGCTTTTATCACCTTGGTTTAAAAGTGTTGAATACCTTGGAGAATCTCTCACTGAGACAGTAGAATTACTCAGAATGTTGCACTTTGCAGCTGACAGTAGAGCACCTAGGTGTCAATAATTCATGCTCTTCAATCTAAGCTTGGTGACCTTTCAAACAGCTTTAAATTACTACATGCCGGATTTTTGTTAGACAATCTTGGATAAACTTCATAAACTACTGCAGCAAATGCAACTACATTTAACATCACTGTTTCAATCTGAAGGTAGAGCAAGTCTGATAAAACTGGACCACTTGATGGAGTGTGACACGGGAAAAGATAGTAACTTCTCCTGTTGATGAATTGTTTGATCCAAGAAACGTAATGAAAGGTGATTTTGAGTTTTGAAATATCTCAACCAATGAAGCAAATTCCCATTCTACAAGAAATTTCAACATCAGAATTTAATGAACTATACTATTTCAGGATTTAGTTGCTAGTTCTTGTAGAGAAGGTAAAGACGTTGATGTGATTGGTATTCTTCATTACCTGAAATCAGAGTATGTGCATTTTATAGAAGCTGCAGTGAAGGCTTTGAGGATTCCAGTTATTAGAGTTAATAGTTAAGAGGTTACTTTCAACATACTGTAATATAATGTATGACAGATCACCTCTGACTACCAGTAATATGGAAGTCATGGTATCCCTGTCTTTCTCACAAGGGGAAGGCCTCAGACACGGCCAACCGATTCGGCTCAGATTTGGCAGGTCACTTGTGTACAACCTAACGAAGGAATCTGATATTTTTGGTCAACAGCCCCGCGTTTTTGAGAAAATCACCCCTAAAGGTTATGACGAGCAACCGACTCAAAAATGGCGCGACCAATAGATAATTGTAAATAGAGCATGTTTCATCATCAAGTATGGGGTCTGAAAACGCATACTTTTCCAGAAATCGAGGTAAGAAACCTTTACAACTGCCGCTTCTGTACCCACATGGTAAACATTTGTTCGGCGGCAGCACCGATAGCGCAACGGCTAAGGTAACTGGCTGGGAATCGGAAAACCAGGGTTCGAATCTCGAAGAAACCTACCGGGTGTTTTTCGTTTGTATTTTTCCATATCTCAATTGATAGGGATAGGAGGGTTAATAAGGTAAAAAAAATCAATAAGGAATGATAATAATAGGGTAGGCAAATAATCACCGTTACGTGTCCTCACTTTTCTTCGAACAACTAGATGGATGGTACTTGTCATATAAACATTCGAAACAAATATACTCACGACACCAAGAACATCTAATGAATGCAATCTTTCGACAGCTACGCTGTCCCTTCTGAAGAGTCGGCGGAAAACAAACTTGGTTTACATTTAAAAATATGTCTTTTTCAGCAATTAATTTTGATGCGTACCACGCATACGATATCATTGCCTGAAAAATCGGTGCTGAAAGTTGGTTATGAATTATGCTGTGGATAGTTATTGCATCCGTGCGATTGTGCAATTCCCGCTGGGTTTCCAGAAGCACACTGCAATTCTGAAGCCTGGAAATAAAGTTTTTAACCTGGTGATAGAAATAAACATCACGCGGTTGGCATACAGGTGTGCAGTTTGGCGGTATTACTTTTACTGTGCACGTCAGCTGACCCCTCGCCATCTATAAACATTGTGTCATATATTGTAGTATTAATTTGTCCACTCCAGGAATCCAATGTTAGGCAGAACTTGGTATCAGAAATGTATGGTTTTAAAACATTCTCAAGAAATGTTCTGTAAACTGCATTCGTCAGTTTCCCGGATTTGGAGCAGATAATGTAAACATTTTTCAATGAGTTGGTTAAGCAATTGCCCTCTTCTATAACCCAAGGACCAAATGTAACATTCATTTCTTGTAAACACAGAAAAACCTTAGGCAACACTTTTCCAGAGGCTGTGATGGCATATTGCGCCGTGTACGAATGTGTTAGTTTGTTTTTACTACCAACTGCGACAAGGGTTCGTTTTTCTCCCTTATGCGATAACGTGCATAGAATGTTCACCCGATACTTGTATCCTGTTTGATCGGTGTTGATCATGTAATCACGATTAAAACCGGTCATAAGTGACGCCGTTTGTGTGATGAAAAGAGCCACCACTTTCTGTACATCTACTATATTTTGTACCTCCATATGAGAGATGTATTTAGTGACGTGCCGTTGACAAATTTTATACTCTGATTTGAAATTTCTTGCCCAAGATAACGACGCAGCAAACGTAAAATCCTTGTTGGCCGTATATTGAAGCGCTGCACCTGCAGCCCACTACTGAAGTATTCTCATTGTTACATTCTCGTTACGACAACAAGATTCGACAAACCTATCGTGTGTCCACTTATTTATCGCCTGGTATTTGTCATATCTTGTCCCTCCTTTAATGATATCACTTTCCCACAATTTCAAGTCCTCCTTCCTTTTCAGGGCTGTTGTTACTCCATTCTCTTGCAGTGTTTGTAAGTTCCAATTTGGATGATTCCTGGCTAGTGCTACCGCCTTTACTTATACTTCAAGGGGTATAGCGCCGTAGTTCAGTCGTTTAGTAACCGGTTCCTAATACTCGTCGGGAACAGATGAAGCACATATTCCCAGTGACGTGGAAATTTCCGAAGTGTTATGACCGTTCTGCAATTCACTAGTCGGGATATCTTCCACTGAATCACCTTCTGCTTTGTCTTCATGGTATAGTACTTCAGTATCAACAAAAGTCATTTCGTTTGTCAGCTCCAAAAATCGCTCGACTATAGCCGCTCCTATCAATCTGGAACGCCGAGAAACAGAACTGCCTGCTTCTGGTAGTGCATTGATAATGCACCTGTCTTGCAACACTTTTACAAACGAAAACACAGCGTCGGTAACTTTCCGCTTGCTATCGTCTGGGACAGGCTCCCGACTACATATTACAGCGCTAGTCGAAGGGTGTACATCCTCCATCATTCAGATTATGCACCTGAAAGATATGACACAACAAACAATAACGAGTTACTACGGCATAAACAGACTAACTAATTACTACAAACTACATACAGTACTCATCATATGTTACTTACGGAAGAACACTGTATTCATTCACAAAACGTATTTCATTCAGTGCATTAACGATGGAAAAATCACTATATGTATCCACGAGGTTCGCGGCAGCCTAATGAAGGAAAGCAACTGTTTCCGATTGACTTCAATAAGGCTCATGCTGGACACCTTCACTCTTCCAGGTTCACAACTACAATATGACGAAGAGGCAACTGGGACAACATAACTCTTCCTGCGTGCATTCCGTCCTGTACCTCGTTGTAAACAAGCGTTGCGCGGTTGGCTATCTGTGATCCTTCCTGAGGAATTCGCAGCACTCTTACTTGGCGTTGTTTTCATGTGACAAGGCTTAAAAGTTTAATATTTTACTAACACACGGCGTTTGGTAAATTAGTTTGCCTACCTTATTATTATCATTCCTTATTGATTTACTTACCTTATTAACCCTCGTATCCCTATCAACTGAGATATGGAAAAATACAAACGAAAAGAATAACATCGGCGAGGTTTCTTCAAAATTTGAACCCGGGTTTTCCCATTCCCAGCCAGTTACCATGGCCGTTGTGCTATCGCCACTGTTGGCGAAAAGCGTTTACCATGAGGGTACAGAAGCGGCAGTTATAAAAGTTTCTTTCCTCTATTTCTGGAAAAGTTTGGGTTTGCAGACCCCATACCTGAGGATGAAACATGCTCTATTTCCAATTATCTATCGACCGCACCATTTTTGAGTCGGTTGCTCGTCATAACCTTTAGGGGTGATTTTCTCAAAACTGTGGGGGTGTTGACCAAAAATATCTTAAGATTCCTTCGTTTTAGGTTGTACACAAGCGACCTGTAAAATTTGAGCGGAATCGGTTGGCCGTGTCTGAGGCCCTCCCCTTGTCAGACTGATTTAGAGATTGTGTACATGGGCTAGGCCCTACTTATTAAAATGGCAAGATAAATGTTTCCTAAACATTTATGCTTTGTTGTACGTGTTTTATGAGACGTATAATTTTCATGCTTTTACTTTAGCTTTTATTGCGGAAAAGTGGAAATACAATTTAGTGAAATTATTGATGAAATGATACAGAAATAGGGAAAAATTTACTGTACAGCTTTTTCAAAAATGATGAAATCGGGCAAAAAGTTTCACCACAAACAGGTGCCTCTACTTACTACTGAGAGTTTCCTCATCTTGTAAGTTTAATAGTCTTTAACTTGAATTGCGTGTCTGCCTTCAAACATTTGACCATAGGATCACCAGTGTATGGATTCACTGGTCAATATCATATCAGTGTATGAAGCAGAATGCTATACATCTCAGCCCTGATACGTCTAAAGCCCACTTTTCCACAAACAGAGTTGTACGTTAGTCCAAAAAAGATAAGTCGCATTACCTTCCATTATGTCTGCTTCATCGACTGTCAGTCTACATACATCACAGTACCTCACATTAAACATCAAGTTGTAAGCGTATTGTCATATCGCTGGCATAGTTGTGGAGTTTCTTTGCGGGCAGCCGCGTCTGTAGTGAATCGAACACGGGACACAAAACTGTTATGTTGTGTGGTGTGGTGTGTAGCTCTGCATATAGAAGCATTGTTAGTATTCAGGTTAAGGTGTTGCTACAAGTGCTATTATAGTAAAGTGATGACATATGGCAATGGTTCAGAGTAAAGGGCGTCAAGAAGTAATTGAAAATGAGCAATGGCATTAATAACTTATTTATGTATCCTCTCGTTGCGTGTCGCATAGCATCGATCATCCGCGCCGTGTTTGGTCTCCAAGAATGAACAAATGTGATCAGTAATACTATTTACCACAAAAGAGTGCAATCAAGTGCCAGTGATTTGTAGCGAGCTTGAGAATGTGCGTTCGATCATCGTGTTCCGCATCATCAACAATCCGCCGCGCCGCGACGGTTACGCGCACGCTCGTACAAGTGAGAACTGAAAAATTAGCTTTACGAACAGTGTTATATCATTACTAGTGACAAGGAGGATTTTTTACCAGATATCTGTATGTGTGACGAGGGTAAGAACTTTCGTTCGATCATTCGGCTTCCGCATCATCAACAAACACCCGCGTCGTATTGGTTACGCGTACGCTTGTCTGAATTATATTTTGGACTGTTAATCATCAAGATTGTTAATTGGTATAAACATTTACAATTTAGAGTGTAAACAGTGCAACCTGTGGTTTCCCTATCGTCTCAGAAAATAGATGTTCATACCAGACATAGGACAGCGTTGTGTTTAAACGTTGAGTGGCTCCCCTAAACCCACTTGCATTTTTTCCATAGATGATTTCAGGCAAGCCAACAGCCAGCTGTGGAGCAGAACAAGACCGCTGCGGGATTACCAGGTACATGCAGTGGACAGAGCGCACGGTCACGAAATGAGAAGTCAGTTTAAAGTACCCCACCCAATCGTACTCCTGGGCGTGTTACAAAGTGACTATCACATCATAATTACGACATGTCTTGGTTCTGTAGTATCCTAGTAGTGCTCAACAATAAAACTGAAACATCTGCAATCTTTTTACTTTTTGTTGTTGTTCACCTCCATCCTCTAATCTAGATGCAATTTAGTGCAGTGTGGCCTATACGTTATATACAGGGTGGTCCATTGATCGTGACCGGGCCAAATATCTCCTGAAATAAGTGTCAAACGAAAAAACTACAAAGAATGAAACATGTCTAGCTTGAAGAGGGAAACCAGATGGCGCTATGGTTGGCCCACTAGATGGCGCTGCCATAGGTCAAACGGATATGAACTGTGTTTTTTTAAAATAGGAACCCCCATTTTTTATTACATATTCGTGTGGTATGTAAAGAAATATGAATGTTTTAGTTGGGCCACTTTTTTCGCTTTGTGATGGATGGCGCTGTAATAGTCACAAATATATGGCCCACAATTTTAAGACGAACAGTTGGTAACAGGTAGGTTTTTTAAATTAAAATACAGAATGTAGGTACGTTTGAACATTTTATTTCGGTTGTTCCAATGTGATACATGTACCTTTGTGAACTTATCATTTTTGAGAATGCATGCTGCTACAGCGTGATTACCTGTAAATATTACATTAATGCAATAAATGCTTAAAATTATGTCCGGCAACCTCAATGCATTTGGCAATACGTGTAACGACATTCCTCTCAACAGCTAGTAGTTCGCATTCCGTAATGTTCGCACATGCATTGACAATGCTCTGACGCATGTTGTCAGGCATTGTCGGTGGATCAAGATACCAAATATCCTTCAACCTTCCCCACAGAAAGAAATCCAGGGATGTCAGATCCGGTGAACGTGCGGGCCACGGTATGGTGCTTCGACGACCCATCCACCTGTCATAAAATATGCTATTCAATACCGCTTCAACAGCATGCGAGCTATGTGCCAGACAAACATCTCGTTGTAACATCGGTAGAACATTATGTAGGAAATCAGCACACATTGCACCATTTAGATTGCCATCGATAAAATGGGGGCCAATTATCCTTAGTCCCATAATGCCGCACCATACATACAAGGTCGCTGATGTTCTACTTGTCGCAACTATCGTGGATTTTCCATTCCCCAATAGTGCATATTATTCCGGTTTACATTACCACTGTTGGTGAATGATGCATCTACATCTACATCCATACTCCGCAAGCCACCTGACGGTGTGTGGTGGAGGGTACCCTGAGTACCTCTATCGGTTCTCCCTTCTATTCCAGTCTCGTATTGTTCGTGGAAAGGAGGAATGTCGGTATGCTTCTGTGTGGGCTCTAATCTCTGTGATTTTATCCTCATGGTCTCTTCGCGAGATATACGTAGGAGGGAGCAATATACTGCTTGACTCCTCGGTGAAGGTATGTTCTCGAAACGTCAATAAAAGCCCGTACCGAACTACTGAGCGTCTCTCCTGCAGAGTCTTCCACTTGAGTTTACCTATCATCTACGTAACGCTTTCGCGATTACTAAATGATCCTGTAACGAAGCGCGCTGCTCTCCGTTGGATCTTCTCTATGTCTTTTATCAACCCTATCTGGTACGGATCCCACACTGCTGAGCAATATTCAAGCAGTGGAAGAACAAGTATACTGTAACCTACTTCCTTTGTCTTCGGATTGCATTTCCTTAGGATTTTTCCAATCAATCTGTCTGGCATCTGCTTTACTGATGATCAACTTTATAGGATCATTCCATTTTAAATCACTCCTAATGCTTACTCCCATATAATTTATGGAATTAACTGCTTCCAGTTGCTGACCTGCTGTATTGTAGCTAAATGATAAGGGATCTTTCTTTCTATGTATTCGCAGCACATTACACTTGTCTACATTGAGATTTAATTGCAGCGTCAATTCGCTGCAGATCCTCCTGGATTTCAGTACAATTTTCCATTGTTACAACCTCTCGATATATCACAGCATCATCCGCAAAAAGCATCAGTGAACTTCCGATGTCATCCACAAGGTCATTTATGTATATTGTGAATAGCAATGGTCCTACGACACTCCCCTGTGGCACACCTGAAAACACTCTTACTTCGGAAGACTTCTTTCCATTGAGAATGACATGCTGCATTCTGTTATCTAGGAACTCTTCAATCCAATCACACAATTGGTCTGACGGTCCATATGCTCTCACTTTATTCATTAAACGACTGTGGGGAACTGTACTGAATGCCTTGCGGAAGACAAGAAACACGGCATCTACCTGGGAACCCGTGTCTATGGCCCTCTGAGTCTCGTGGACGAATAGCGCGAGCTGGGTTTCACACGATTGTTTATTTCGAAACCCATGCTGATTCCTTCAGAGTAGATTTCTAGTCTCCAGAAAAGTCATTATACTCGAACATAATACGTGTTCCAAAATTCTACAACTGATTGATGTTAAGAGATATAGGTCTATAGTTCGCACATCTGTTAGACGTCCCTTCTTGAAAACGGGGATGACCTGTGCCCTTTTCCAATCCTTTGGCACGCTACGCTCTTCTAGAGACCTACGGTACACCGCTGCAAGAAGGGGGGCCAAGTTCCTTCGCTTATTCTGTGTAAAATCGAACTGGTATCCCATCAGGTCCCGCGGCCTTTCCTCTTTTGAGCGATTTTAATTGTTTCTCTATCCCTCTATCGTGTATTTCAATATCTACCATTTTGTCATCTGTGCGACAATCTAGAGAAGGAACTACAGTGCAGTCTTCCTCTGTGAAACAGCTTCGGAAAAAGACATTTAGTATTTCGGCCTTTAGTCTGTCATCCTCTGTTCCAGGACCATTTTGGTCACAGTGTCTGGACATTTTGATTTGATCCACCTACCGCTTTGACATAAGACCAAAATTTCTTAGCATTTTCTGCTAAGTCAGTACATAGAACTTTACTTTCGAATTCATTGAACACTTCTCGCATAGCCCTCCTCACACTACATTTCGCTTCGCGTAATTTTTGTTTGTCTGCAAGGCTTTGGCTATGTTTATGTTTGCTGTGATGTTCCCTTTGCTTCCGCAGCAGTTTTCTAACTCGGTTGTTGTACCACGGTGGCTCTTTTCCATCTCTTACGATCTTGCTTGGCACATACTCATCTAACGCATATTGTATGGTGGTTTTGAACTTTGTCCACTGATCCTCAACACTATCTGTACTTAAGACAAAACTTTTGTGTTGAGTCGTCAGGTACTCTGTAATGTGCTTTTTGTCACATTTGCTAAACAGAAAAATCTTCCTACCTTTTTTAATATTTCTATTTACGGCTGAAATCATAGATGCAGTAACCGTGTTTGTCACCACAAGGTCTAATTTGCTATCACCACGAGTCAGTTCTCTGTTTAACTGCTCAAGGTAGTTTTCAGGTAATGCACTTTTATACTTCAGGTGCTCAACCACAACAGCTGCTGAGCCAGGGGGCGTACAGAGACATCCAATTACCACGTCTGAGCCTGCTTTAACCGTGGCCTTCACCCAAATTATTTCACATTTCAGATCTCCGTCAATTTCCTTTGATGCTATTGCACTTCTTATCATTATAAACACGCCTCCCCCTTCACTGTCCAGCCTGTCTCTGCGGTATACATTCCAATCTGAGTTTAGAATTTCATTACTGTTTACATCTGGTTTCAGCCAACTTTCTGTCCCTAGTACTACGTGGGCACTGTAACTGTCTATTAATGAGAGCAGTTCTGGGACCTTTCTATAGACGCTCCTGCAGTTTACTATTAGCATATTAATATTGTTATTCCCTGTTGCATTTTGCCCACTCCTACCTTGCCGTGTCTCAGGAGGCGTCTTGTCGGGCCTAGGGAGGGAATTCTCTAACCTGAAAAACCCACATGTGCACTCCACAGGTACTCCGCTATCCTTGTAGCCACTTCCTGTGTGTAGTGCACGCCTGACCTGTTCAGGGGGCCCTACACTTCTCCACCCGATAGTGGAGGCAGAGAAATTTGCACTCCAGATCTCTGCAGAATCGTCTGAGCCTCTGGTTAAAGCCTTCCACTCGGCTCCAAACCAGAGGACCGCGATCGGTTCTGGGAACGATACAAGAAATAGTTAGCTCAGATTCCACCCTGCGAGCGAGGCTTTCCGCCTTCACCAACTCTGCCAACCGCCTGTATGAACTGAGGATGACCTCTGAACCCAGACGGCAGGAGTCTTTGGTGCCGACATGAGCAACAATTTGAGGTGGATGCACCCAGTGCTCTCTGTCGCTGCCGGCAGGGCCTCCTCCACATCTCGGATGAGACCCCCCGACAAGCAGACAGAGTGAACACTGGCCTTCTTCCCCGACCTTTGCGCTATTTCCCTAAGGGGCTCCATCACCCGCCTAACGTTGGAGCTCCCAATCACTAATAAACCCCTCCCCCCCGTGTGCCTGCTCGGACCTCGCTGAAGGAGCGGCCACATGTCCATTCACAGGCAGAGCGGGTGATGCCACACGGCCAGCCTCCACATTGACCCTCCGTCTTGTGTGCTGCGAACGCCGCTGAACCCGCCACTCCCCTTGGGGAGAGGGTGGCCCAACCGCGAACAGTACCCGCGAAGATGTCTCGACAGCAGGGACAGTGGGTGAAGCATGCAACACCTGGGGTGTACCATGCGACACAGCTTCGTCGCTAAATAGAACATGTGCAAAAAATCTGTTATCATCCTGTAATTTCTCGTGTACCCAGTGGCAGAACTGTACACGACGTTCACAGTCGTTGCCATGCTATTTCTGGTGCATAGAAATATGGTACGGGTGCAATCGATGTTGATGTAGCATTCTCAACACAGACGTTTTTGAGATTCCTGATTCTCGTGCAATTTGTCTGCTACTGATGTACGGATTAGCCGTAACAGCAGCTAAAACACCTACTTGGACATCATTTGTTGCAGGTTGTGGTTGACGTTTCACATGTGGCTGAACGCTTCCTGTTTCCTTAAATAATGTAATTATCCGGCGAATGGTCCGCACACTTGGATGATGTCGTCCAGGATATCGAGCAGCATACATAGCAGACCCCCGTTGGGCATTTTGATCACAATAACCATACATTAACAGGATATCGACCTTTTCCGCAATTGGTAAACAGTCCATTTTAACACGGGTAATGTATTACAAAGCAAAACCGTCCACATTGGCGGAATGTTACGTGATACCACATACTTATACGTTTATGACTATTATAGCACAATCTATCACAAAGCGAAAAAGTGGTCCAACTAAAACATTCATATTTCTTTACGTACTACACGAATATGTAATAAAAAATGGGGGTTCCTATTTAAAAAACCGCAGTTGATATCCGTTTGACCTATGGCAGCACCATCTAGTGGGCCAAACCATAGCGCCATCTGCTTTCCCCCTTCAAGCTAGACGAGTTTCGTTCTTTGTAGATTTTTCGTTTGATACTTATTTCGTGAGATATTTGGGTCGGTCACTATCAATGGACCACCCTGTATATCATACAAAGGGACAACATCAAAGCTCTCTCTTTTGTGAATTGTAATTTTTCCGCATTTGGATAGTTTTCTGTGCAAAAACAATAATGCAAATGCTCCCCCCCTTCTCACATCCAATTGCTGTCAGTCCCCCCAAGTAATTTGTCTTTATATTTGTTCTTGGAAAAGTGGTACTGAACTTTTAATGCATTCGCTATAGTTACTACTGTTTCCAGTATTTATATCACTTATTGCTAAGTATTGGATTCCATGTTATATGAAGACTTCTTATGATTTGTGTGTCATAATGAATGCAACATAAACAGGCCAGTTAGATGTAAGAGGGCCCTAATTTTGCCACAATAAATAAAAAACTATCTTAAGACCGTGCTACTGTGTTAGCCAAAGGTAGCTGTAGCTTTGATACAAAAGCTTGGGATTTATAACAGATGCCCGTTTGTTTTACAGAATGTCATGAAATAAAATGAACTGATGGGGCTCTGCTACAATTTGTGGCGAAGAAAATTGAAGTTACTTTATAGCTACAGAAACTATTTTAACAAATAGCATCACTCTGGCCTAGTGGTTGTTGGCTACCACTGAAGAGGTATAAAGCTGATTCATGTTCCATGTTTTCTGTCGAGTAAAGATCTAGAACAGTGTCTCCTCTGCCTCATTACAGCCAAATGAGAAGCTGCCTAATGAAATAAGTAGCGTCATTAATACATCAACTGTGAAATCAAAAGGCTTGCAGAGAAGTATGAGCAACTTAGATTATTCATTTTAGTTTTCACATTTATATTTGGAGGAGGGTGAGGACTATATCTGGTTTTACGGTCCAAACCTATTTTACTTATGCTGTATGTAATTTACTCTTTCACTGCCAGTCATGATGCTTAGGTGATCAATGTTTTGGTCCATAATTAGGTATGTTTGAAAACTATAACAGAGCTCTTAAAATGAGTAATATTCAGAGAATTATATAGTCTTTTCTACAAATTTAATTTATGTTTATAATATAATGACGAAGTACATGACTTGTTTTACATGTACAGTAACTTAAATATTAATAATAATATAGTAGAACTATTTGATTTATGCGTCTCATGAAGTAAATATTTCAAACCAAACTATCGTCACAGTTATAGTAACTTCTTTATCTTAGGATATAGTGCCCTACTATATTGCAACTTATGGCCGTGTACTTCTGAAATCTTTGAAATATGCATTAATAATAATAGTCTAAGAGATTATTATTAAAATTTCACAATTAATGAACACAGTCTGATTGTACAACTTTAAAAATTGGTCATTTCTATAAAACTGCACACAAAATCAAATACTACTAGACTGCATTAAAAGAAGATATAAAAAGGTTGTAACACCATTCTGACAGCCATGGCATGTGACTAATATCACACCTGCACCATTTTTTGTTTCTTTCTGCAGTTTATTCAGTATCATAATATGTCGTCCTGCAACAAAAAATGGTCTTGCTGTACAAGGTCACTGAATGACAGTATACTAAAACACTTTAAATATATTTTAAAACAAATTCATTGTGAAATAAATATCTATATGAGCACAGACCACCACTTACGGGATAGAAAAAACATGAGTGGTAGACATATTGAGAAGAAAGATTACCCGCCAAGCTACTGACAAAGTCCTTCATACTGCTAAACAGACACTCCCATCTGTAACACTGGGAGTTTTTGATGGTGGTGCTGGAAGAGTGAGTAGTTAGTTTTCCAAAGGATGAACTTAGAACACGGTTTAGATAACAACCTTCCTCTCTCCAGGTGAGTAGTGATCTATTCTCATACACGTAAGTACACAGGAGACAACACACTAATACTGCCTAAACGCACCCTCTAGCCTTGATAACAGACTTGATTCGGCAAGTAATAAGAGTCCATAAGTTTCTTCAGGAATGCCACATCCAGTTGAAGTCATTCATTCATGATTAGATCCCGTGAAGCTACCAAATTGCTAGGATGTTTAGCGCTGTGTCTCACCTATGATGGTGGGACCCAAAAATAACCGGAATTTCTTTGTAGGAAACATGTACTTCATTGTTTTTCAAATACAACCGTAATCTCCTCCAAAGTACGCTCCATTAGCATTAATGCACTTGTCCAAGTATGTATTTACTCCAGTGGTGGAGGCACCTATAAATTAACCCTTCAATACCTGCTAGAAACTTCGTAAAATTTGCATTTTATGTCTTTGACATCAGCAAAACGCTTCCCTTTCAAATTTCTTTTCATCCTGGGGAAAAGGAAGAATTCCAAGGAGGTTTTTGGTGAATATGATGCATGGATCACGGTGGTCGTCTTCAATGAGGACAGAAACTGGCGAACACTAAGAGTCATGTGTGTGGGAGCATGTCACGATGCAGGAGCTACTCGCTGAAATTCCACAAAGGCATATGTTTTCACATCAAACATCTGCACGCCCATTTCACAACCTCCAAATAGAATTGTAGATTTACTGTCTAGTTTTGAGGAACAAATTCTGTGTTTGTAGTCTCTTTGATGTCAAAAAATAGATCAACATCACCTTCACATTTAATTTCACCTGCTGAGTTTCTTTTGGATGAGGTGAGCCAGTTGACTTCCATGGAACTGACTCTTATTTACTGTCTGGATTGTACCCACATAGCACCATGAATCGTAGCCTGTGACAATTTTACTGAAAAAAATTTGAGCATCTAAGAATGAGTCCTTATTTCATGACAAGCATGAATGCGATGATCCTTTTGATATCCGGCGAGAAGCCTCAGCTCATAATTTGCTGCCACTCTTTGCATCCCCAAGTCAATGGTCAAAATGCATTGACTTGAGCATCCAGAACATCCCAGGTAAGTCCTCAAGCTGGTCGATTGTCCTGCGACAATGTTCATTGATCAGACCATGGATTTGGCTGGAGTTGTCCTCGCTTTGAGCAGCTTAAGGGTGACCGTAACGGGACATATTTAATGGCCATTTCTTCTTTTTTTAAACTGAGAGAAACCATTCATAATTTGAGTTTTACTAAGAGTATGTTCTTTGTAAGCTGTCTGAACCAACACAACAGTTTCCGCTGAGTTCTTGCCGAGGAAAAAAAAAACAAATTTTCACAGTCACACATTGTTTGTAAGAAGTAGCCATTTTCTCATGTCACATCTGCACTGTATGCACACTCACAGAACTGCCAGAGAAACAATACTAGTCGCTGTCTGTTGACACTGCCTGGTGGATTTCTTGGTAGAGATCCTACAACAGCCCTTGGGCAGTGCAATGTGGTACTTCAAGTAAATCACGTGCAGCTCTATAGTTAATTTTGGGTCCCCCTTCATACTGTTCCAAATAGTCCCAAGCAATTTCTTTGGGATTATGACTGTGCAATTTAGCATACAAACTGAGGAATGGTACAATGCTTGCATGTTTATCAAACCACGAATTTATGTGTACAGGGCTGTTGTCACACTGGAGGAAGTTACTGTCCGCAGCATGCTCATCATGAATATATAGGAAAGAGAGCAACACTTTTTCACAGAGAATAATGAAATAAGTGCATTCATGTTCATGGTAACCTGAATGAGTGGGTGTAGGTCTTGTACGAATATCTCAAAACATCACAGAACTAACTCTGTGCTGAACTTACTCTGTGTTCCATGGCTGCTAGCAGTACGCCATTCCTTGTAGACATATTGGGCAGTTGATACACTGACAAATAAGGCAACTTCATTCAAGGTTATGTCATGAGCACGTCCAAACACAATAGCTTCCTTCTAGCCTTATGTCATGCTGTCACATTTGAACGTCAATTATCTTACTGCGCCAATTCCTTACAAACTGCAGTGTTCACAAAATGAATTTACTTCGAGAGCATGTAAGACTTCAAACTATCTAGCCAAGTGTAAAATAGGAAAAGGATTCACAAGAAATTAATATTCTAAGAAAGACATTAATACAGTAAAGGCTTACTTCATTTTAGAGGGCCTAATGGTTTTATTTTGTCTATTTGGTAACTTTCAATGAAACCTACCTCTTCTTGCCTTTCCCCCGCTTACTCTGCCTTTTGGCAGACTGTTCTTCAGCGTATCTATTTGTGTGCGCTGGGTCAGTTCTCAATTCACGCACGTTGAGGTTCTTAGCCTACAACAAAGTATTTTTTACATTCATCTATAAATATAAAACCTTCAATTTTTGCCAAACAAGTTTATAAAACTGAATGTGACCCACATGAAAAATAGGGCAGGATGCCTTAGGACTACTGTATATTTTTTATGATGTGTACACGAGTAACTGTTCATCGAGCAAATTTTGAAAGTAGCTCTGTGAGTTTGCAGATAGGAATGGTTTTCTCAGAATACACAGATACAGACTACAAATTTGAGGTCTGTGGCAATTCACAGCAGCAGAAATGTACCCTTAGACTTTGCCAAGTAGCCTCAAACTCTTTGAAACACAGAGGGATATAATGTTATGTAATTAATTTGTTCATTTACTTGTAGGTACAAGTCTGCAGTCCTGATATACATACTACGTGGTAATTTGTTTCAAAGGTAACAGAAATGTTGAGCATTGGGCCAATCCAGAAGAGTAAAGAAGTCATCTAAACTGATCTGAAGCAGCTGCACAATAACCCACTTTATTGATGGGCTGTACCATTTTGTTTTGGCTAGTGGTGTGCTAAAGCACTATGGCATTGGGATTTCAATCTGCACAACTGCACAACTAAAGAAATAATTACATAACATTATTTTTTCAAAGTGATTATTAAAATTTTATGACTACCCCTTGTACACTTCAGTCTGAAACTACCATTTTGTAATGTATGCATCATGCAATTAATGTTCCTGTATAACAGAACATCATTAAAAAACGTAAAGTTACACAAATAATCAAACCTATAAAAAGAATTATGGGAAATGAGTCTTACACAACTAACGTCGAACTGGTGTAAAACGTACTACATTCATGGGTACGAAAATGATTAGCAAATTAGTGCCTCTGCTCACAGTAGGTACATGCAATAGTGTCTACACTATATATCCAAAGAAAGATGACACAAAGTGTTTTTCATTCAGAAATCTCATCTGGATGTTGGGTGGTGATGAGAAAATCATATTATGACTCATGTCAGGAGAAACCCTACCAGCATGTCAGAGTTCAACAGTGATAGGATCAACGTTTAATATGACTGCAGTTTATTGTTCCGTAACATTGCTTCTGAGGTTAGTCGAGATTCCACGACTGCCAGGCAGAGATAGAATTGATGGGTTCAGAAGGGTCATAAACGAACTCAATGGCCCCACATATTTAGCACCCGAGAGGACATACATATTGTTAGCTTGGCCATGCAGGATCGTACAGGTGTGTCACATACTTTTAATCAGTATATGAGCTTGTTTACAGCAAGATAAGTTTTACACAGACAGTGCAACAATGTATGGAGCACCACGGACAGTCAGCACAGTGCCCACTGTTGCAACTTCACTCGATGCAGCAGCAGATGTTCCAACAGTGGTATGCCTAAAGAGAACACTAGATACAGGAGTGACACCATGTCTCTCTGATGAGTCTCGGTTCTGCATACAGTACCATGATTGGCGTATCTGTGTGAGAAAACTCTGAAGAGAACTGTTGTTGCTTGATTGCAGTTATCATCATCACAAAAGGCCCAATAACTGGCATGGTATGGGGTGATCTTTGTTTCAAAACACAATCATTTTTTGTTTGCATGGTTTGTAATTTTTATAGCAGCCGATATTTTTCTGATTTGTCAAGGCCAGTGGTGATGCCATACCTTTGATGTACCAGTGAAGATATCATCTACATCTACATCTACATTTATACTCCGCAAGCCACCCAACGGTGTGTGGCGGAGGGCACTTTACGTGCCACTGTCATTACCTCCCTTTTCTGTTCCAGTCGCGTATGGTTCGCGAGAAGAACGACTGTCTGAAAGCCTCCGTGTGCGCTCAAATCTCTCTAATTTTACATTCGTGATCTCCTCGGGAGGTATAAGTAGGGGGAAGCAATATAATCGATACCTCATCCAGAAACGCACCCTCTCGAAACCTGGCGAGCAAGATACACCGCGATGCAGAGCGCCTCTCTTGCAGAGTCTGCCACTTGAGTTTGCTAAACATCTCCGTAACACTATCACGGTTACCAAATAACCCTGTGACGAAACGCGCCGCTCTTGTTTGGATCTTCTCTATCTCTTCCGTCAACCTGATCTGGTACGGATCCCACACTGATGAGCAATACTCAAGTATAGGTCGAACGAGTGTTTTGTAAGCCACCTCCTTTGTTGATGGACTACATTTTCTAAGGACTCTCCCAATGAATCTCAACCTGGTACACGCCTTACCAATAATTAATTTTATATGATCATTCCACTTCAAATCGTTCCGCACGCATACTCCCAGATATTTTACAGAAGTAACTGCTACCAGTGTTTGTTCCGCTATCATGTAATCATACAATAAAGGCTCCTTCTTTCTATGTACACTCCTGGAAATTGAAATAAGAACACCGTGAATTCATTGTCCCAGGAAGGGGAAACTTTATTGACACATTCCTGGGGTCAGATACATCACATGATCACACTGACAGAACCACAGGCACATAGACACAGGCAACAGAGCATGCACAATGTCGGCACTAGTACAGTATATATCCACCTTTCGCAGCAATGCAGGCTGCTATTCTCCCATGGAGACGATCGTAGAGATGCTGGATGTAGTCCTGTGGAACGGCTTGCCAAGCCATTTCCACCTGGCGCCTCAGTTGGACCAGCGTTCGTGCTGGACGTGCAGACCGCGTGAGACGACGCTTCATCCAGTCCCAAACATGCTCAATGGGGGACAGATCCGGAGATCTTGCTGGCCAGGGTAGTTGACTTACACCTTCTAGAGCATGTTGGGTGGCACGGGATACATGCGGACGTGCATTGTCCTGTTGGAACAGCAAGTTCCCTTGCCGGTCTAGGAATGGTAGAACGATGGGTTCGATGACGGTTTGGATGTACCATGCACTATTCAGTGTCCCCTCGACGATCACCAGTGGTGTACGGCCAGTGTAGGAAATCGCTCCCCACACCATGATGCCGGGTGTTGGCCCTGTGTGCCTCGGTCGTATGCAGTCCTGATTGTGGCGCTCACCTGCACGGCGCCAAACACGCATACGACCATCATTGGCACCAAGGCAGAAGCGACTCTCATCGCTGAAGACGACACGTCTCCATTCGTCCCTCCATTCACGCCTGTCGCGACACCACTGGAGGCGGGCTGCACGATGTTGGGGCGTGAGCGGAAGACGGCCTAACGGTGTGCGGGACTGTAGCCCAGCTTCATGGAGACTGTTGCGAATGGTCCTCGCCGATACCCCAGGAGCAACAGTGTCCCTAATTTGCTGGGAAGTGGCGGTACGGTCCCCTACGGCACTGCGTAGGATCCTACGGTCTTGGCGTGCATCCGTGCGTCGCTGCGGTCCGGTCCCAGGTCGACGGGCACGTGCACCTTCCGCCGACCACTGGTGACAACATCGATGTGCTGTGGAGACCTCACGCCCCACGTGTTGAGCAATTCGGCGGTACGTCCACCCGGCCTCCCGCATGCCCACTATACGCCCTCGCTCAAAGTCCGTCAACTGCACATACGGTTCACGTCCACGCTGTCGCGGCATGCTACCAGTGTTAAAGACTGCGATGGAGCTCCGTATGCCACGGCAAACTGGCTGACACTGACGGCGGCGGTGCACAAATGCTGCGCAGCTAGCGCCATTCGACGGCCAACACCGCAGTTCCTGGTGTGTCCGCTGTGCCGTGCGTGTGATCATTGCTTGTACAGCCCTCTCGCAGTGTCTGGAGCAAGTATGGTGGGTCTGACACACCGGTGTCAATGTGTTCTTTTTTCCATTTCCAGGAGTGTATTTGCAATACATTACATTTGTCTATGTTAAGGGTCAGTTGCCACTCCCTGCACCACTACAATTTTCTAATGCTGCAACTTCTCTGTATACTACAGCATCATCCGCGAAAAGCCGCATGGAACTTCCGACACTATCTACTAGGGCATTTATATATATTGAGAAAAGTAATGGTCCCATAACACTCCCCTGTGGCACGCCAGAGGTTACTTTAACGTCTGTAGACGTCTCTCCATTGATAACATCATGCTGTGTTCTGTTTGCTAAAAATTCTTCAATCCAGCCACACAGCTGGTCTGATATTCCGTAGGCTCTTACTTCGTTTATCAGGCGACAGTGCTGAACTGTATCGAACGCCTTCTGTGCTCTTTTCCAATCATTTGGAACCTTCCGTTCCTCTAGAGACTTGCGGTACACGGCTGTTAGAAGGGGGGCAAGTTCTTTCGCGTACTCTGTGTAGAATCGAATTGGTATCCCGTCAGGTCCAGTGGACTTTCCTCTATTGAGTGATTCCAGTTGCTTTTCTATTCCTTGGACACTTATTTCGATGTCAGCCATTTTTTTCGTTTGTGCGAGGATTTAGAGAAGGAACCGCAGTGCGGTCTTACTCTGTGAAACAGCTTTGGAAAAAGGTGTTTAGTATTTTAGCTTTGTGCGTGTCATCCTCTGTTTCAATGCCATCATCATCCCGGAGTGTCTGGATATGGTGTTTCGAGCCACTTACTGATTTAATGTAAGACCAGAACTTCATAGGATTTTGTCAAGTTGGTACATAGAATTTTACTTTCGAATTCACTGAACGCTTCACACATAGCCCTCCTTATGCTAACTTTGACATCGTTTAGCTCTGTTTGTCTGAGAGGTTTTGGCTGTGTTTAAACTTGGGGTGAAGCTCTCTTTGCTTTCGCAGTAGTTTCCTAACTTTGTTGTTGTACCACGGTGGGTTTTTCCCGTCCCTCACAGTTTTACTCGGCACGTACCTGTCTAAAACGCATTTTACGATTGCCTTGAACTTTTTCCATAAACACTCAACATTGTCAGTGTTGGAACAGAAATTTTCGTTTTGATCTGTTAGGTAGTCTGAAATCTGCCTTCTATTACTCTTGCTAAACAGATAAACCTTCCTCCCTTTTTTTATATTCCTATTAACTTCCATATTCAGAGATGCTGCAATGGCCTTATGATCACTGATTCCCTGTTCTGCACTTACAGAGTCGAAAAGTTCGGGTCTGTTTGTTATCAGTAGGTCCAAGATGTTATCTCCACGAGTCGGTTCTCTGTTTAATTGCTCGAGGTAATTTTCGGATAGTGCACTCAGTATAATGTCACTCGATGCTCTGTCCCTACCACCCGTCCTAAACATCTGAGTGTTCCAGTCTATATCTGGTAAATTGAAATCTCCACCTAAGACTATAACATGCTGAGAAAATTTATGTGAAATGTATTCCAAGTTTTCTCCCAGTTGTTCTGCCACTAATGCTGCTGAGTCGGGAGATTGGTAAAAGGAGCCAATTATTAAACCCAGATCGGTTGTTGAGTGTAACCTCCACCTATAATAATTCACAGGAACTATCCATTTCTACTTCACTACAGGATAAACTACAACTAACAGTGACAAACACGCCACCACCGGTCGCAAGCAATCTATCCTTTCTAAACACCGCCTGTGCCTTTGTAAAAATTTCGGCAGAATTTATCTCTGGCTTCAGCCAGCTTTCTGTACCTATAACGATTTCAGCTTCAGTGCTTTCTATCAGCGCTTGAAGTTCCGATACTTTACCAATGCAGCTTCGACAGTTTACATTTACAATACCAACTGCTGCTTGGTCCCCGCATGTCCTGACTTTGCCCTGCACCCTTTGAGGCTGTTGCCCTTTCTGTACTTGCCCGAGGCCATCTAACCTAAAAAACCGCCCAGTCCACGCCACACAACCCCTGCTACCCGTGTAGCCGCTTGCTGCGTGTAGTGGACTCCTGACCTATCCTGCGGAACCCGAAACCCCACCACCCTATGGCGCAAGTTGAGGAATCTGCAGCCCACACGGTCGCAGAACCGTCTCAGTCTCTGATTCAGACCCTCCACTCGGCTCTGTACCAAACGTCCGCAGTCAGTCCTGTCGAAGATGCTGCAGATGGTGAGCTCTGCTTTCATCCCGCTAGCGAGACTGGCAGTCTTCACCAAATCAGATAGCCGCCGGAAGCCAGAGAGGATTTGCTCCGATCCATAGCGACACACATCATTGGTGCCGAAATGAGTGACCACCTGCAGATGGGTGCACCCTGTACCCTTCATGGCATCCGGAAGAACCCTTTCCACATCTGGAATGACTCCCCCCGGTATGCACACGGAGTGCACGTTGGTTTTCTTCCCCTCTCTTGTTGCCATATCCCTAAGGGGTCCCATTACGCGCCTGACGTTGGAGCTCCCAACTACCAGTAAGCCCATCCTCTGCGACCGCCCGGATCTTGCAGACAGAGGGGCAACCTCTGGAACAGGACAAGCAGCCATGTCCGGCCGAAGATCAGTATCAGCCTGAGACAGCGCCTGAAATCGGTTTGTCAGACAAACTGGAGAGGCCTTCCGTTCAGCCCTCCGGAATGTCTTTCGCCCCCTGCCACACCTCGAGACGACCTCCCACTCTACCACAGGTGAGGGATCAGCCTCAATGTGGGCAGTATCCTGGGCAGCCACAGTCGTAGCCCGATCGGGGGATGCGTGGGACGAGCTGGCCGTCCCCGACAAACCCCCATCCAGACCCCCACAGTGATGCCCATTGGCAACAGCCTCAAGCTGTGTGACTGAAGCCAACACTGCCTGAAGCTGGAAGCGAAGGGATGCCAACTCAGCCTGCATCTGAACACAGCAGTTGCAGTCCCTACCCACGCTAAAACTGTTGTGCAAAGAACGTCTGAACTAATGAACAGAGAGCACAAACAAATTGACACAAAATTTAAACGGTTATTAAAATACAAGATTGCCTAGTGTATGCAGTAATGCTGCTACTTGCACACTGCTGACACACTGCTCGGCGGCGGAAGGAGACTACGCGATTTTACACTATTCACTACGCAATTTTACACTGCTCTCTGCCGCCGTTGCATAAGCAGCTGCCAGCAGAAAGTCGTATACTCCTAGCTCAGTTATTTGTTACATAGTTTAATTCTTAATTTCTTTGCATGTTTTTGGTACTTGCATTGTTTAATTCATAAATTTCGGGCGTATTATAGTATTTCTTACTATAACACAATGATGTGCAAAACTGAAGGACAAAAGTAACTTTCGCAAGACGTGTCACTGCCAAGTTACACAGCTCGATGAAATTTGGACCGTACATAGAAAGAACTGCTATATTATAGTGAAGAAAGTAACTGAAAAAGTACACAATAATGCAACAAGATGAACAGAAATGACACTTACCATATTTACCTGATTATAATATGAGCCGAATCTATTGCAGTTACATTTTTTTCAAGGCCCTGCAACTTCACAGTAGGGCTTAACAATGATGACACTGTCTTGGGTAAATTGATTCAGAGGTAAAAATAGCATCCACTTGCGTCTCTGTGTGGAGACTACTCTGGAGGATATTGCCATCAGGAAAAACAAAACTGGCATTCAATGGGTTGAAACTGTGTAATGATACATCCTCTAATCTGATAGCAAGAGGGTGCAAGGACACTTTATGGGGAGTGACTCTGGTTTCAGCAGGTCACATTTTTTTCATCTGATGTGCACCTCAGGCGTCGTGCAGTGATGCAAGATCTCCATTCGACATGCTTGTTTTGTCATCAGTATTTCCTCTGAGCCTGCAACACTGTGCACCGCACCATGGAGACACTTCTAGCGAAGTTCTGTAGTTCGGGCTTCTCAACAATGTTAAACATGTCTCTGATGTTCATCCCAAGAAATGAGAAAGTTTGCAGAAGTCTGTACGAGGCCACAACATTATCAAGTTCAAGGATACTGTACTTGAGCTAGTCTGTGGATAATAAATCCAGGCAATGTTCAGTATTTGGAGTTTTATTCTAAGAGGTTTTTCTGGTATTTGTGGAGGTCTTGTCTGACCAGTGCCAGGGTCAAACTCCAAGAAATTTTAAGCAAGACAGGACTCCCTCAGAAGTGGTGACCCTGCTTTCAAACTGGAAGAATATACAGTTGCGGACAATCAATGCTGTTGCGCTTAAGGTGCGGATATTAAACAGCAATGTTAAGACCTGCAGAGTGTTTTATTATTATTATTATTGTATAAGCCAACAAAAGACCACGACATTCAACTATTGAATTTGGAGTGGGTTTTGACGTTTGCCCAGTAGTTACGTATCCTCTGGTTGTGTTGTTCCTTCCTCTTCTGTGTCCAGAGGACACAAGTCTTCTTTCTCAGTAGTCTGTCCTGGAACCTCTTTTGTCTAAGCTTCTTCCTGAGTATTGTCTGATCCTTCAAGTTTCCTTCTGTTATTCCTAGTTCCTGAAGATCTTTCTCCACTTCCGTCAACCATGGTGACTTGGTCTTCCTCTTTTGCCAGTAACAGAGAAACTGGTTGGACAATCTCTCATGATGCATCCTGTAAATGTGTCTATAAAATTCTAGACATCTTCTCCAAGGTACATCTGTGATTCTTTCACTGTACTTTTAGAGCTCTCGGTTGGGTCACCTTCCTTGACTGGCCCCAGTATCTTCCTCATTATCTTTCTCTCCTGGATTTCGAGCTTTTCAGTAAATCCCTTCCTATTGAATATTAAATATTCTGAAGCATATAAGGCTTCAAAACAGATAACTAGGTCATCAGAAAATACCAAGCAATCAACACTGAGCCCATTGCACTTATGTCCAAGAGAGATAACATTTGGAATCCCTTCTCAAGCTAACTTCTTCCGCCACTCTCTTATTACCTTTTCAAGGGTACAGTTTAAGAGGAAAGGGGGACAGACCATCTCCCTGTTTTATTCCCAATTTGATTTAAAAACTTTCTGAGAGGGTTCCTCTGAATTCTACTCGTGACCTGGTGTTGCTTTAAGTCTATTGGATAAGGCTGTGGGTCTTCTCATCTAGCCCTAGTTCTTGCAGGATCTTCATGAGAAAAGGTCTACCAACTGAGTCATATGCCTTCTTGAAGTCAACGAAGATGATTATATATTTCTTAACAGCCAGTTTTACTTGTAACACTGACTTCTAGTTCAGTATCTGTTCGGTACAAGAGCATCCTTTCTAAATCCTGCCTGGTATTCCCCTAGTTGTGGGTCCAGTTGAGGTTTGGCTCTGTTTAGTAAGGCCTTGGAGAAAATCCTTTATAAGACCAACGAGATTCCTCGATAATTGTCTATGTCAGTCACGTCCCCTTCCAGTTACTAATTAATGTTTGAGTCTCCCAAATGTTTTTTTGAGATTTCTGTCAACTTGCTTACAGTCTTGTCTCCCTCCATAGTTCAGCCACTATTAAGTCTTCTCCTGATGCTTTGTACTTTTTCAAGGATGGGATGATTTCTGTTAGTACTACTTTCGTCGTGGGTTGTGAGTTTGGAGGCTTGGTGCTGTCCTGGTAATCAAAGAATGTGTCAGGTGATTCACAGTTCAGGAGCAATCTTCCACTCATTCAGGATTTTTTCAGTTTGCTAGATGTTTTGGATTATTTGAGTAAATTTTTTGAGTGAATTTGGGCATGAATTATTCAAGAGTTCTGCTCAATTCTGTCCTCCCCTGATGTTTTATTGCTTTTAAGTTTCTTGATGCGCGCATAAATTTCTTCTTGTGTTGGTGGTGATGAGTTCTGTGGTGAGATTTCTGGCTGCACTTTTCGGAATCTCTCTTTGGGTTCGAGACAATTAAAAAGCTGTGAAAAATATGTGGCTAGTACTTGGCAATTTTCTTTATTATTGTTTTTATTATTTTCGGGTTTACCTGTTTGTGTGTATATATATATATATATATATAAATTAGGACACCATTTCTAATTCGATTCAAATTGACTTGTTTGAGCTATTTTCAAATTTACATGCATCAAGTGTTAAGTACACAAATTCAATACATAAAATTTAAAGCATAATGACTTCATGTAGATTCCCAGGTAAAAAGCATACACTCATGTCAAACATTGTAACAGAAAGTGGAGTAATGGGAGACGAGGAAAGTTTCACATCAGGAATAAAGCTAGTGAGGTCTCCCCCATCATTGGCGTCTATACCCGCCTCATCCGACAGCCACAGAGGCTGTCAGTTTCGGAAATACACATCATCTGCAAGACTCTCCCATGTATCGAACACTACACCCCTTCAGTTGAGTGTGTGGCCAACGTCAATGAGTAAATGTTCACGTGATGCTCCATTTTTGCCCTCCGATTTTCAATGAGATTAAAATCTGGCACTTGAAATGACCAGTCGATCATGTCAACATCGCCAATTGCAAAAACCACTGCCAAGCACTTTGATTTGTGTGAATTGGTGAGTGTTCCTGCTGAAACTGGATCATTCCATTGGGACAATGCATACTAACTGCCGGCACCACAGAGCATTTCATGATGTGCACATACTGATCTGTGGCAGGTGACCAAAAATATGGTTAAACATCTGTGCCCCATTTGATGTCATCCACCCTCAGCATGATACTGTGGTACTACCAACAAGCAAATGTGGCACCATGTATTGTGGACCGTAATGTGCTCCCCATAGCCTGTAGACTATCATGGGACTCTCATCCACTGAGCTAAATACCGATTCATCTGAAAAGACGATGTGGTCCCAGTCATGGTCTGCATTCAATTCAGCAAAGGCAGGCCTATGAAGTTTGTGATAATCAGAGAGGGTCCCTTCATCAGCAACCCTACGGACACTAATGCCGAGAACTCGTATGCTGTTGTGAACAGTTCGAAAGTATCCAAAGAAATTGGTCTCATTCTTGAGTTGGGTGGCGTTCAAGAATGGACGTTCTATACTGGTGTCAATTAACACACATCTTTCTGAAGCTTTGACACCTTTCCTAATCCTGACCATTGAAACTGGCCATTACTCTTGTCTCAAACCACTGCTTTACCCATTTCTGGGCACAGCGATGTTGAACGTCAAACCTGACTGCCGCTTCATGAGCACTAAAACTATCACACTGCATGAACCTATGTATGCTGACACATGGTAAGAAATGACTGTTTGTCATATACCTGCCTGTGGCACAGTGTGTTATGTTCTGTATACCTTGGCTGTATTCATCAAGCTTCTAACACACTCAACAAACAATACAATGTAAAAAAATAAATAAATAAAACCCAACTACACAGATTTGTTTTTATTTGTTGATTCAAGGCAGAACCATCTTGGTCTTTCAAAAAGATAAAAGCAAGCATTATAATGTGTAAATAAAACAATATGTGATTGTTATAGGCGTTAACAGAAAATCAAAGCAAGGCAAAGTTGTTGCACTAATAAGGGGACAAATACATTGCCCAGAAGTGTCCTATATATTTTGCTGCCACAGTTGCCAGTGTGTGCTGTATTACCAATGGTGCAAGCTGTACAAAACCAGAGTACTGGAGCTTATCAAGACACATGTGTACAATTTTTTTTTGTCAACTGTACACGAACTCTTTGGGTTCTTCACACAGATTTCAGACTCCACAGCTTTTGGCAATCAACTTTTTTTGTGGTGGTGGGTGATTTATTCATAAAGAGACATTAGCAGACTTATTTTTGACTGATTGTTGGCTTGTCATGTCTACCTCGGAGTTTCTAACATGTTTCATTAAAGTCTTTGAGATTACCCACTTTTGTGGATTGGCAGCATGTTTCGGAAAGTAACGTAGTGTGATGCAGAAAGACAGCAATCTTTAGTACCTTCATGAAGCATGTACAATGTTGGGACAGTGTTGACAACAGCACAATGTAATGCAAGAAATTTTCACTGCTATCTAGGATAAAGATAATCCTAACTCTGAAAACCAGTCTCTATTTTTGTAAGCCCACTGTAACTCTAAGCATTGGTAGCTTACTGTGAAGAGCCAGTAAGCATTTTGTTAAGTCACAATCTTAACTAGTGGGAAATGTGAAAAGAAAAATGTTTTATTTCATTTGTTATTTCTCTGTAGCACTTAGTTACATGCCTTGAAAGTGCCTTAACTACACTACATCCCATGTTATAGTGCTCCTGAAAAAGAAAAGCTCACCTTTTTTACTCTTTCTTCAAATTCTCGTATTAGTTCTTCACAATCCAAGTTCTCTTCTGGTTCCCAAGTATCTTGAGAGTGTGGGTATCCTCGCCAGTGGATCAAATACTCTTTTTTTCCATTTCTTTTATGGTGCACTTCCATTATCTTCTCCACCTTAAATAAGTATTTATTAAATACTTAATCTGCAATTTGTGGCAAGAAAATTCAATACAAAATTAACATTTTAAGCTAGTTTAACAAAACACAAAACAACTACAGTTTGAAAGTATGCATTACATAGGGCTGCAAATATTCTGACAACAATAACAATGGGAAATCAAGAATTCAGATACATGATAATCCAAAGTTATAGTACCCACCTGTCCACTGAACAAGTAACGTGTCATTTGTTCAAGTATGAAAATGGGGTGTGTGGATTAAAGCAATGGGTTCTGATGGGTTTGTACTTCAGAGTTTCAGGTACATACCCCAGAACCAACACAAGACTTGGATAGAATGCATAAATTAAATGAAAGAGAGCAGGATAAACTAACCTACAAATATTATATATTTAAGAAAGAACTGTTTGAATCAGAACAAACAATGAAAAGATTTAACTAAGCATATAGATTTCCGTCCCTCCCTTCTGTTTTCCTTGCCCAAAATTCCATTTTTCTCCCCCATATCTTCGAGATTATCACATATGACATGCATACAGTAACAAAAATCTGTAATACTAACTCAGAGCTTAGAGAATTTCAATTTATTATCCAGTAAATTCATTTTGTTATCAGAATTTATTGGTGAAATCTGATTACCTAGAAACTGTGCTAACTGCAAAATACCTGCAATATAAAACTTCGTAATCGTCGTTCAAGTAAACATGTACGTAATCGCTAATTTTGAGGTAAAGTAGATCAAATGCATATACAAATAATTGAAGTATCCCTACAGCTATTGTCGGAAATGTGTTAACAACTTTTGCATTCATTTTAGCATTATCATCAAAAACATTGGTACTGAAGTAGGATCTGACATTCTGGCAAAATAGACAGCATAATTCCATAGGAATTATTGTTGTATCTAAAAGTTCATATTCAGAAGGGAGTCTCTGAACTATTCAGTTAATCAGGAATATAAGTGTTTAATTGCAACTTATAAAATGACAGTGGACAACAATATCTGAGAGTAGCATTGACAATTGTAAACTTGTAAAAGGTAACTTTAGGGAGTCATTTTAGTCAGCCTGTGAAGGTTATGATATAAGCAAGATCTGTGTTCAAAATTACTGCATAATGTATGCGGACCAGTTAGTGCAAACCACAAGTTGCAAAAGATGTCGAGTTTTATCTAAATTCATGTTTGAGAGTTCATTCAGTGACCAATTTTCAATAATTGAATGAACTCGCAATTGTTTTCATGACCAGTGTTAATCTTCAATAATGCTTACTGTGACAAAGGATCAGACTGTGAACTGTTATTTCCAAATTATACTTACTGTGCATGGCATGTTCATTCTGATATGACTACCAATTTGAAAGGACCATGTAACTGGAGAATGAATTAATGATTCACTTGCCACACACAAACTTCTGGATCACTTCACTGTTACGATAGAGCACTCTAATAATCTCAATATGGAACATCAGTAGAGTACATTATGTGTTTGTCTGTTTTGTTTTAGGACACAAAAACAACTAGGGTCATACGCATCCATATCAGAAGTGTAGAACACAAAGACAAAGAGAGGAGTTAAAAACAACTACACGTTAATCCCAATTGATCGAAGAGAAGGCAGCTAAAAACAGTCATTTGGAGAAAGGGCTATAAAATACGCCACAGAGAAACAGAGGTCATGAACTATCTATTAAATGGCTTTTTCCATATTGCTATGATGGATAAAAAGTAAAACATGTTAAACAGCTTGCGCATCCTTTGCTAAAACAGCCAGCAATTCATACAGCAAACACAAAGGAGAACTAAATGGTTACAAAAAAGGGCATTCCATCAAAAAAATGTCAAACCGTGAAATGTTGAGTGCAATGAACATAAAGTGGTGGGGGAGCATCACTTGACGAACGGCGCTGGCTAAACAGACAGTGCCCGATACATAACTTAGCTAAAATGGTAACCCAGAGCTTGTTCCCATGAAGGGATGTCCAATGGTGATGCCGAAGTGACACCGCTTGCTGACAGATGGCAACACAGAGATCAATTGGAGGGTATGTAAGAACCAGCGAGATGAGGTATGAGGATGCAACCTTCGCTGCAGCGTCAGTGGCCTCATTTCCTGTCAGATCGACATGACAAGGAACCCACATAAACAAAACAGTGGCACCATCAGGAGTGAGCAAGTGACAGCTTTCCTGGACCTGTTACACTAAGAGATGGACAGCGTACAGTACACAGAGGCTATGAAGGGCACTGAGAGAGTTGGAGCAGATGACGCAATTGGAAAGCCTGTGTTGCTGGCTGTACTGTGTGGCCTGATACAGAGCAAAGAGCTCTGCTACAAATACTGAGTAGTGTTCCAGAAGCCGATACTGAAAAATGCCGGCACCAATGACGAAGACAAACCTGACATCAAGGTCAGTCTGAGAGCCAACAGTGTACATAAAGTTACTACCATGAAGTTCTGTGCAAAGGTTGTGAAGCTGAAGGCGATACAGCGAGGCTAGATAGCATCCTTTGGAAGTGAATGAAAGCCGAGGTGAACATAGGCTGCCACACGAAGCCAAGGTAGTGAAGGGTTTACACCCACCAGGAAAGAAAGTTGCACGTAGCGCGAAGTTCAGCTGCACGAGCATGAGCCAAAAGCGAACTCCAGGAGGCAACAGAGAAGAGGGATGCATTGAGATGGCGTACGAGGAACGGACATGCAGATGCATAAACGAAACACCTATAGTCTAGTTTCGAATGGACAAGGGACCAGTACAAATGAAAGAGTGGTTTGATCTGGTCCCCAGGAAGTACCACTGTGGCCATGCAGGACACTGAGGGATCGCGTGCAACGGGCTGCCAGGTAAGACATGTGGGAGAACCAAGAAAGGTTCCTTTCGAGCATGAGCCCTAGGAATTTCGTAGTTTCAACGAGTGGAAGAGCAACAGGCCCAAGATGTAAAGACGGTGGAAGAAACCAATTGCACCACCAGAAATTCATACAAACGGTTTTGACAGTGGAAAAACGAAAGCCATTGTCAGTGCTCGACTGAGACATAGCTGAAGACACTGCTCGATGAGACGGGTCCATGGAGAACTGCAATAAATGGCAAAATCATTAACGAAAAGGGAGCTGGAGATGTCCTGCAGTAGACAAGCCATTATAGGGTTAATGGTTATACCAAAGAGGACGACGCCCAGGATGAAACGCCAAGGCACACTGTTTTCCTGGATAAAAGTGTCCGACAAGGCAGAACCCACACATACCTTGAAAGCTCACTCTTTTAAAAATCCCTGAACGAAACGGGGCAGGCGACCACAGAAGACGCATATGTAGAGAGTACGGAGGATACCAGTCCTCCAACAGGTGTCATAGGCTATCTCCAAATCGTAAAATATGACCACAGCCTGGGACTTCCACACAAAACCATTCATGATGTGGGTGAACAAAGTGACGAGATGGTTAACTGCAGAACGGCGTGCTCGCTTAAAATCAACAATGGTGAACTGCCTGCAACAAAAGGCACTTCACATGTGACAGCTCAAAACTGACATTACTTATCAGGAAATGATAACGTCCATATTGTTAACACAATAGCACTGAGGCACAACAGTCCTATCTGGTTGTTCAAGAACTGTTACAGTATGTGGCTAGCTGTTTATCTGTGCTGAAATTAATAGTGAATGAGGCTTGACCTGGCCATAAACTGTAGGTTATTTAACAAAAAGTGCAATTACAGTATGTGGACTGAAATCTTGCCTACTTTAGACAATACTTTTCAGCCAGATTCAACAGAGGCACAGCTACCAAGGCATATTAGCACAGGTAAAAACGCTACGCTTCATTTGGTGCCCCATGGATTTGCAGCACTTTACAGGGAAAATACAGGTTTTAAGAACTCATGTAACAGAGCAGTGGACTTTAAAATTATTCACAGTGGAACTGATGAAGTGATTGTTAAACAGTGAAAAACAACGTGTGGCATATAAATTAACTGAATTTACATGTAAACAATAAGTAGGACAGTGCACAGACAATTTTATGAACATTGGAAACGTTTAATTGTTTGGAATTAGGCACAGAAACTGATGCTGTTATGCAGAAAAAGCTTGACAAATGGGAAACATTGTACTGCCTGAAAGCAGCAGCATTGACTATCCTGGACAGCTGCCAATCAATGACGTCACACCCCGGAGCATGACAGCTGAATGACTCAAGTCAGAGCAGATGTAATCAACACAATATGCAGAACCAACGTGAAGATTACAAGCTGCAGCAATTAGCAGACGATGACACGGCAGCCACAGTTGGTGACGGAAAATTATCACGGTAAGAGTGTTTGTATCATTGAGTGACTTATTTGTTCAGCCAAAATGAGTAACCCAGAAGTTAAGGACATTGTATTGAGGGTTACAGGACAAGAAGTGCCAGTAAAGGAAGACAAGAAGTCATTACTGGTACAGTTAATGACACCACAGGACCATGTTGTTAGAAAGTTAATGAGTAATACTGGGAGTAGCATTAAATATGATGCTAGTTTACATTCAGAAATAAATGAAATGAATACGGTCTTCAGAAATGTAAATTTAAGTCTACAAAATACAAACAACAAATAAGATAACTGGATTAAGAATACAACCAAATGAAGTGTAACAGAAAATTCTGGTTCAAATTTAGAAAATTATGTCACTGATGAGTTGCCAGATGAAAATTTGATTAAAAACAAATTTAATAAGGGTATGGAAGTAGTTGATTTTTATCAGGATAATTTAACTGATGGAGTAAAAACTTTTTCTTTTGGTGGTGATAATGAAATGATTTCTGAATTAAAGCAGATAACTGCTGCTGATATTAGAAAGTAGAGGTAGGTAATGAGAATGTTGATGTAAGTAGTGGTACATTTGAGGATGCTGAGATGGTAAGTGTGCAGAAAGTGACTGATGACAAGTGTGCAGAAAGTGAATGAAGCTGTTGGCAGAGCAAATGATTTGGAGCAGGAAGCTAATGACAAAGGAGAAAGTGAGTAATTGATACTTTGTAATGATGTAAAAGAGCAGCAGTTGTTGAGATTAAGGCAGATGTTTTGAAGAGAACAGAAACAGAGTCTTTACCAGTACTACATGAAGTGGTTAGCCAGGCTTATGAGTTTATTGAGGGAGATGTGTGTGTGAAGTGTCATCAATTAGCAGTAGTGTTGATGAGCTTAAAATGAATGAAGTGGAAATAAAAAAAACTGACCAAAAGTATAAAGATGTGTGTGAAATTGCGAATAAATGTGATACCAGTAAGGAAGTGATGAGTGATACTCCACTAAAATAGGTAATAGTGTGAATGGATGTTAGAAGGTTAAAGAAGATGAGACTTTGATAATCAACAGTATTGTAGGTGCTCTGCCACAAATTGAACTTAGGGTAAATAAGATTGAAAATTAATGTGACAAAGTTTTTGATGAACGATTACCCAAGTTGTTGATCTGGGTGTAGTGCAAACAACTATGGACTTAGTACGATGGCGATGAATTGATTGTGGATGCAGTACAAGTAAGTAATATCCAAGATCTTGGACTCAATCAGAAAATTGTTGATGTAAATACTGATGTTCTTGATGTGACAGGAGAGTGTTTACAAGTAGTAAATGACACTGTTGATAATGTTGCTGTTCTTGCTAGAAAAGAATGTAAAGCTCTGATAATTAGTAACAAGGTACGTGAAATGAAATGTAACAAGTGTAATGACAGTATTGTGGCACTGAAGTGTGAGTTAGCTGAGAAAAATCATAAAATTAAAGAAATGTGCTGCATTTCTGTGATAGATATGTGCTAAGCATTAGAGATAGATAAAGAAGTTCACAAACAGTCCTATTTAGCGAGGAAGTGCAAAATGTTTATTTTCCATGTAAATTTGCAAAAAGTAATTTTCAGTGTCAAGATTCAAAAAGTAAATTTCTATACTTGTACTTCTCATGCAAGTGCAATGAGAACAATTCCAAAAGTGAATGCCAAAGAACTGAATGTGAATGTCAAAGAACAGAATTTCAACTTGAATATAATGGACATTGTATTTGCGTGGGGGTTACATGTACAAAGCAGTGTTTTTGCAGATGTTCTGAAACGCGGGTCCAATTAATTGTGAACCTACCAGCAAGTAGGGGGTTCAGTAATCTGCACTGAATTCCTTATGGGCGATATTGCTTACCTTAGCTGGGTGTCTCACCCCTCCTTTTTCCTGAGACATTCAATCTCTTCTACTATTCAGTATGTATCTTGTAAGTTGATCAGTAATTTTCTTCAAATTGTGTATGATCTTTAGTATAGTAATGTATTTGAGTATAGTTTTTTCTGTGCTATTTGTTTATACTGGATTAATGATAAGTAATTGAGCTACAAGAGGATGCTAGCAAGTATAAAATACAAGACATATATGGTATTTGGTAGAATTGATGGGAAGATGGATTTCTTTTGATTTGAAGTTGATCGAGAATAATTTTGTTTCACCATTAATAAATTTCCTTCAGACAAAAGGTAAGGTGAATGAAAAATGAAAAGTCTATTAGGTTATGTGAAAAATGTGCAAGTATCTGAAAATCAGGTAATCAGCCAATGTGTAGAGTCAATAGGAATTTCTCAGCAGAAATAAAGAGAGAATTTTCTGAATACACGGTACAGTACTATTTATGGTAATATATAAAAGTTAGAGATATTTGTTCATGTGTGTGAAAGATGCCTATGGCAATGTATGTGGAATGAGAAAGCAAAGTTGGTATGTGTATTGCACTTTATGTATCAATTTAAAATAATATGATGGAATACAGTGAAGTAACCGATTTAGCCAGTGAGATTTTGTTTATTATGTTATGACAGTGAAGTGTGTGTGTGTGTGTGTGTGTGTGTGTGTGTGTGTGTGTGTGTGTCTATATATATATATGAGGTGACTTGCCGAATGAAAGCACTGGCAGGTCGATAGACACACAAACAAACACAAACATACACATAAAATTCAAGCTTTCGCAACAAACTGTTGCCTCATCAGGAAAGAGGGAAGGAGAGGGGAAGACGAAAGGAAGTGGGTTTTAAGGGAGAGGGTAAGGAGTCATTCCAATCCCAGGAGCGGAAAGACTTACCTTAGGGGGAAAAAGGGCAGGTATACACACACACACACACACACACACACACACACACACACACACACACACACACACACACATCCATCCGCACATACACAGACACAAGCACTTGGAGTCGTTCCAATCCCGGGAGCGGAAATACTTACCTTTTATATATATATATATATATATATATATATATATATATATATATATATATATATATATATATATATATATATATATATGCCAAACTTTCAGGAAACATTCCTCACGCACAAAGAAAGAAAATATGTTATGCGGACATGTGTCCGGAAACGCTTAATTTCCATGTTAGAGCTCATTTTATTACTCCTCTTCAAATCACATTAATCATGGAATGGAAACACACAGCAACAAAACGTACCAGCGTGACTTCAAACACTTTGTTACAGGAAATGTTCAAAATGTCCTCCGTTAGCGAGGATACATGCATCCACCCTCAGTCGCATGGAATCCCTGATGCGCTGATGCAGCCCTGGAGAATGGCGTATTGTATCACAGCCATCCACAATATGAGCACGAAGAGTCTCTACATTTGGTACCGGGGTTGCGTAGACAAGAGCTTTCAAATGCCCCCATAAATGAAAAGTCAAGAGGGTTGAGGTCAAGAGAGCATGGAGGCCGTGGAATTGGTCCGCCTCTACCAATCCATCGGTCACCGAATCTGTTGTTGAAAAGCGTACGAACACTTCGGCTGAAATGTGCAGGAGCTCCATCGTGCATGAATCCCATGTTGTGTCATACTTGTAAAGGCACATGTTCTAGCAGCACAGGTAGAGTATCCCGTATGAAATCATGATAACTTGCTCCACTGAGCGTAGGTGGAAGAACATGGGGACCAATCAAGACATCACCAACAACGCCTGCCCAAACGTTCACAGAAAATCTGTGTTGATGACGTGATTGCACAATTGCGTGCGGATTCTCGTCAGCCCACACATGTTGATTGTGAAAATTTACAATCTGATCACGTTGGAATGAAGCCTCATCCGTAAAGAGAAGATTTGCACTGAAATGAGGATTGACACATTGTTGGATGAACCATTCGCAGAAGTGTACCCGTGGAGGCCAATCAGCTGCTGATAGTGCCTGCACACGCTGTACATGGTACGGAAACAACTGGTTCTCCCGTAGCACTCTCCATACAGTGACGTGGTCAACGTTACCTTGTACAGCAGCAACTTCTCTGATGCTGACATTAGGGTTATCGTCAACTGCACGAAGAATTGCCTCGTCCATTGCAGGTGTCCTCGTCGTTCTAGGCCTTCCCCATTCGCGAGTCATAGGCTGGAATGTTCCGTGCTCCCTAAGACGCCGATCAATTGCTTCGAACGTCTTCCTGTCGGGACACCTTCGTTCTGGACATCTGTCTCGATACAAACATACCGCGCCACGGCTATTGCCCCGTGCTAATCCATACATCAAATGGGCATCTGCCAACTCCGCATTTGTAAACATTGCACTGACTGCAAAACCACGTTTGTGATGAACACTAACCTGTTGATGCTACGTACTGATGTGCTTGATGCTAGTACTGTAGAGCAATGAGTCGCATGTCAACACAAGCACCGAAGTCAACATTACCTTCCTCCAATTGGGCCAACTGGCGGTGAATAGAGGAAGTACAGTACATACTGTTGAAACTAAAATGAGCTCTAACATGGAAATTAAGCGTTTCCGGACGCTTGTCCACATAACATCTTTTCTTTATTTGTGTGTGAGGAATGTTTCCTGAAAGTTTGGCCGTACCTTTTTGTAACACCCTGTATATATTATTAGGATTTATTACTACTGAGTGTGGTTCTGTATATTCATTACCCCCCCCAATATGAGGAGCAAAGAAGGTGTTTACTTCTTAGGTCATGAATGGCTAATGTAATGCTAATTGTATACTGGTAGGTGTGGTTTGTTATAATGAAAATCTGTTTGAGCTAGACAACATTTGGTATTATTTATGAGTAATTTGTGACACTGGGTGTGAAAAACTAACTGAAAGTATAATATCTGCTAAATTACTAGTCATATAATACTGCATATGGTTTTACATGCTGTTGGAAGTTGGTATTTTGTGTTCTGGGTAATGGTTGGCTTAGGGTGTTGTTGATACAGTAAAGGAAAAACATTTTTGCTGATTAACTAGTAGCAGTATCTCAAAAGATAATAACAACATTCTGACAACAGTGGACAATTTGATGACTTTTGGACAGTTTTATGAGAATCAAATTTTCTGCTTGAGTGAAGGTAGTGATCTAATTTGAGTGGCGTAATGTAATGATTTGAAGCAGCTTCCATCCCCTTAATTTCATGTAACTAGTAATTATGTAATGGTGGTTTTGTTACCTTTCTACTGTATAGAATGTGTGCTTAGTCATTTGAAATACAAGATTGGGTATTTGATCTTCAAGTCCAGAGAAGTGGGACAATGATTTAAGTTTAAGCACAAGAGTACATGGAACAGATTCCATTCTCCTCTTCGTGAAATGTTCAAAAATATGTTGCAATATTAGAGAAGGAAATTTGCTACTCACCATATAGCAGATTTGCTGAGTTGTGATACGCACAACAAAAAGATTCACACAATGCAGCACTAGTTAAAGACCTCCTCTCCTCCTCCTGGTCCCTACAGTGGAAACAATTTTTTGCCACCAACCCAACCAATCTGACTCGACCAAAGACCAATACTCAACCTTGCCTCACTCAGTTCACTCACCTATCCAATCGTGATCCATCCCCACTGCCTCGAAACCACCCCCTGTTAGTTTTCCAGAATTTCTTAACCTTGAACCTTGCCTCACCATCATTCCCCAAAACCCTCAACATGCAAACTAACCTTACATCCGCAGAAAGAACCGCAGTCCACCATCTAAAAACTGATCCTGACCTATTAATCCTACCTGCAGACAAAGGCTCCATCACTGTTCTATTGAACCGCAAGGATTACGTGGCGGAAGGACACCATCAGCTGTCAGATACTTCCACCAACAAACCTTGCCACAGTGACCGCATTCCAGTAATCCAGCAGGATCAACAGTCACACTACTCAAATCCTTAGGTCCATCCCAGAACGTCTCCCCAGAGTCCAGCTCTCTACTTACCCTTACCACTCCCCACACTCCCACCTTCTACATGCTTCCTAAAGTCCATAAACCCAAACACCCAGGACACACTATTGTGGCCTGTTACTGTGCCCCCACTGAGAGAATCTATGAACTTGAAGACCAACACCTTCAACCTATTACCTGGAACCTATCCTCCTATATAAAAGATACCAACCATTTCCTCCTCCGACTCTCCCCAGTTCCTGTCCCTTTACCACAAGGTGCCCTGCTCATCACCATTGATACCACCTCCCTGTACATTAACATTCCTAATGCCCACGGCCTTCCTGCTATCTAACACCACCTTCCCAGACACCCTGTGGATTCCAAACCAACAACCTCCTACCTGGTCGCCATGACCAACTATATCCTCACCCACAATTACTTCTCCTTTGAAGGCATTACCTACAAACAAATACGGGGTAGGGCTAGGAGGCACCCACATGGCGCCATCCTATGCCAACCTATTCATGAGCCATCTAGAGGAACCCTTCCTAAAAACCCAGAACCCTAAACCCCTCACCTGGTTCAGATTCACTGATGACATTCTTGCTATCTGGATTGAAGGTGAGGACACCCTATTCACATTCTCCAGAACCTCAACAACTTATCCCCCATTTGCTTCACCTGGTCCTACTCTACCCCACAAGTCACTTTCCTAGATGTTGACCTCCACCTCAGAGATGGCTACATCAATACCTCTGTCCATATCAAACCTACTAACCACCAGCAATACCTCCACTTCAACAGCTGCCATCCATTCCATACCAAGAAGTCCCTTCCGTACACCCTAGCCATCTGTGGTTGTCGCATCTGCAGTGACGAGCAGTCCCTCTCAAATTATACAGAGGGTCTCACTGAAGCCTTCACTGACCATAATTATCCTACCAACCTTGCACAAAAACAAATTTCCTGTGCCTTTTTCCAGTCTCCCACCACATCCCAAAGTCCCACAGTCCGGCCACATAAGAGCATTCCTCTCATAACTCAGTACCATCCGCGACAGGAGCAACTGAATTACATTCTCTCCCAGGGTTTTGATTACCTCTCATCGTGCCTTGAAATAAGAAATGTCCTGCCCACTATCCTTCCCACCTTTCCTACAATGGTATTCCGCCGTCCACCGAACCTACACAACATACTTATCCATCCTTACGCAATCCCTTTCCTCATGGCTCATATCCCTGTAATAGGCCTAGATGCAATACCTGTCCCATACATCCTCCTACCACCACCTACTCCAGTCCGGTCATTAACATCCTATATCCCATCAAAGGCTGGGCTACCTGTGAAACCAGTCATGTGATTTACAAGCTAAGCTGCAACCACTGAGCTGCATTCTATGTAGGCATGACAACCAACAAGCTGTCTGTCTGCATGAGTGGCCACTGACAAATTGTGGCAAAGAAGTGGCTGGGTCACCCTGTTGTTGAGCCTGTTGTCGAAAATGATGTTCTTCATAGCTTGTGCCACATCGATCCTTCCCACCAACACCAGCTTTTTTGAATTGCGCAGGTGGGAACTTTCCGTGCAATACGTCCTATGCTCCTGTAACTCTCCTGGCCTCAACCTTCGTTAGTCACTGTCCTCACCCATCCAGCCCCCTCTCTGTTCCCATTCCAGCACTACTTTTTATTTCTCTCCTTTCCACTAATTACCCCCCACCCCCCTCCCACTTTCTCTCCTGCCCTCCGCCTAAACTGCAGCACTTCAACTGTCCGCCACCCCCACCATACTATCCCTCCCCTCCCCTCCTCCTTACCCCCACCCAGTTGCCACTCCCATCATGCACTGGTGCTGCTGCTCGCAGTGTGGATTCAGTTGCCTGAGACTGCAGACTGTGTGTGTGTGTGTGTGTGTGTGTGTGTGTGTGTGTGTGTGTGTCTTTCTGACAAAGGCCTCAATGGCCAAAAGCTATAATTGTGTGAAATCTTTTTGTTGTGCCTATCGCAACTCAGCATCTCCGCTGTATGGTCAGTAGCAACTTTCCTTCTCTAGTATTCCATTGTTTGAAAAATATGTTGTGTGTATATAATGTATATGTAATGAATATGGCTTTCAAAAATGAAACTTTCTGTTGTATGTTTAGTTATGGTAAGTATTTGTAGAATATTTCATTTTGCTTTCCATGTACAACAGGGACAGCCACAGTGTGCCAAACTGCATGTGTGTACGGATGTGCTGCACGCGTGCCGTCCAGGGCTCAGTCCGCCTCGCCACTATTCGGCTTTCTTCGGTCTTTCGCGGCACTGCTCGGCACGGGGCGACATTAGACTAGCTATGCGATGCGACGTCTTTTCATCCGGCATAGGGTGCATTGGTTGATTCGTGGTGGCAGCCATGTTTATTCCTCGCTATTTGTTAGCGATTCGTAGCAAGTTTATAAGTACTGTACAGTGGTTGTTGCAATGGAACACACGCTCACAAAGAGGCGGGGTAGTGACACAACGTCACAAGCCTTCAGAGCTGAATGGGAATTGCAATATTTTTTCAAAGAGAAGGATGAAAATTCTCAATGTCTATTATACAGTAGCATACTCGCTGGGCACCACAAATTTGCAATAGAACGACATTATAACACCACGCACAAAGGACTTAATGATTTAGTTGGGTTGATAGATCAAACAAGTTGGTGGAATTAAAACGACGTAGTGTTATGCAGCAAGAGGGACCAAACGCGAGTACCACTTACAAATCTTTGTGTTTCTGATGTTTGTATTTGTACATATTTGTCGTTAGAATTCAAATTTTAGAGTTCACTCAATTTTTGTTTCCCTTTTTTAGCCGGCAACCGAATGTAGCCACCTGTCTTAAAGAGCAAGCTACAAAATAGCGCTTAAAATTGCAAGAGCGAATAAGCCTTTCACTGATGGTGATTTCATTAAAGAGTGTATTGTTGAGGCGGCGGAACTCTTGACGCCACTGGAAGTAAAGAAGTTTAGTGAAATTAGTCTTTCCAGACAGACAATAGCTCGCCGCATAGCTGGTATGGCAGCAAATGTCTACAGGCAGTTAATTGATAGTGCCTGCAAGTTTATTGCATTCTCGATTGCTTTGGACGAGTCGACCGAAATTTTGGACACAGCACAACTAGCGATTTATGTTGGTGGAGTCGACACAAATTTGCAGGTGACGGAAGAACTGTTAGATTTAGTGCCAATGAAACACACAACGAGGGGTACCGACTTGCTAAAAGCAGTTGAAGAGGCAGTTGAAGCCGTTGGCCTGAATTGGAAAATGTTAGTTTCAGTCACCATGGATGGAGCGCCAGCAATTCGAGGTGCTCAAAATGGGCTTGTAGCATTGTTGCGTAAAAAACTAGGATGATCGACAGAAGATTTGTACGGAATTCATTGTTTTGTACATCAAGAAGCTCTTTGTGCTAAGTATGCAAAGTTGGAGCACGTAATGAAGTTGGTAGTCACCATAGTACATTTCTTGAAGTCGCATGGCTTAGTACACCGTCAGTTTCAACAGTTTCTCATGGAACTGAACGAAGAGTACGGAGATGTTATTTACCACTGGGAAATATGTTGGTTAAGTCGAGGATCATGCCTCGAAAATTTTTTCAATTTAAGACTTGCTGTTGTCTAGTTCCTGAAGGAAACAGGAAAGGCAGAGCCAAAATTAGAAGATCCAAAATGGATTGCAGACCTCTCCTTTTTAGTTGATCTGACTGCACACTTGAACGCTCTCAATAAGACTTTGCAAGGTGAGTAGCAGCTTATTTCTGATCTGGTGAAAAAAAAGTGGATGCATTTAATAAGAAACTCGCATTGTGGAAGGAACAACTCATGAAAATGAATACCGCCCATTGCCCTACGCTCTCTAAAGTCAGAGAGAATGCAACTTCTGATGAATTCGTTTCTGTGTTGGAGGAACTACAGGCACAATTTTCTGAACGTTTTCAGGACACTGCCAGTTTGACATCTATTTTTGAACTATTTTCTAGACCCTTTGCCGGTTCAGTTGAAAGTACTCCAGTGCATTTGCAAATGGAATTAATCGATCTGCTGTGTAATTCCCGTTTAAAGGACAAATTTTTTTACGTAAAAACTGTCCAGGAATTTTACGAAGGTTTTCCTCGGGAAGTTTCCCCGTCTCCACAACTGCAAATGTTATATCAGTGTTTGGATCGACATACGTGTGTGAAAGGTTTATTTCGATTATGAAACTAAATAAGTCAGGATTACGTGGCAATCTGAGTGACGAAAATGTGAGAAACTGTCTGCGTTTGTCCGTGTACCGTCAGTTTGTGCCGGATATGTACTTTATTATGTCTACAGTGAACCAAAAATAATTAAATTAATGGTGATAACTGTGTTGTATTTGTCATATGTTTTGTTGAGAATAGTAGTTTTGCAAATTTTGTACAGTAGTTCCAGAATATAAAATTTTCTTGTTTCACATGTAGTTGGAATCACTTAATCCACATCATACTGCATGCTGTAGACTACTTTCAAGTCTATTTCTATATCTCAGCTTAAATGTTGTAAGAATTTTACGAGTGACGATGTGAGAAGCACGATATTGTTGGTGTAAAGCAGTTTCAAACCCAGCGTTATTGTTATTTTTCTGTAGATGTACGAACAGCCAACAAAGATTCAGTATTGCTCGACATGATGTGTTGTACAGAGCTTAATATCATCAAATGTCGTAATATGAAACTAAGCCACATGCTAGCAGGGTGGTGTTCCTTATGCGAATGCACTGTCGCGTGCGGCGTGTTCGTAGTTCCGCGCATGTGCGCGCAGTCAGCTGGTGTGGTAGTGGGGGACGTGTGACGTTAGAAGGGGGCGATCCGCATGTGTGTGAAACCTCGGCATGCGTGCTGCGTTCTTGGCCATCCCTGATGTACAATGATGGAGAATATACGTTTCCCAGGACACTGGCGAAACTGGAGGACATAAGGCCACCATTTTGACCTATAAATGGCATGGAGCCAACTTCAGCTAAGTGAAACAATGAAAAGTTGAATTGTGTAAGAATAATCAGTGATTAGACTGGAAGATGAGGAATTCCTTCCTTTTTCTTTCATTGGTAAGTCTGTGGCCAGATTAGGAAACCAACACAATTTTGAATCTCTACTTTTAACTATTTTGTAAAATTCTGTTTGTGGTTGGTTAGAAATTGGATTACATAGTCAGCTATTTGCCAAATATCTGTCTATATAACCTTGTGCGGTTGTGTAATGAAGGATGTGTATTTCCCACTGCTCTGTTTTTATTTCCCTCCAAAATTTCATCCCCCCTCCTCCCCCCCAAATATCTTTGAGATATTTGTACAGTACCAAAAATCTATAATAATAGCTCAAAGCTTCACCAACTTCACCTTATTGTCCAGTACATTCATTTTGTTAATCAGAATCTAATGGTGAAATTCAATTACCTAGAAACCGTGCTAATTGCAAAGTACCTGTAAAATAAAACTTCATTATTATGGTTCCTACGTAAACGTGTTGCTACATTTCATGTGAAGTAGATCAAATGTATATACAAATAAGAGAAGTATTCCTATAGCTAATGTTGGAGACACATTAGCAGCTTTTGCACTCATTTATTTTCAAAGTAATTAGCATTTTTATCAAAACAAACAGCATTATTTAACAACAATTACTGTCATACCTAAAAGGTCACATTCAAAAGAACCTCTCCTCACAATTCAGGTAATCACAAATGTAAATGTTTAACTGATATGAGCAAGATCTGTGTCCAAAATTACTGCACAACGTACAACTGCACAGATTACAAGTTGTAAGAGATGCCAAGTTTCATCTAAATTCCATATTTGAGAGTCTATTCAGTAACCGATTTTCAGTCATTGATTGTGAACCCTAATTGGTTTTATCAACTGTGTTAATCTTCAATAATACTTACTGTGACAATACGAACAGGCTGAGAACTGCTTTATTTCCAGATTTTATTTACTGTGCAAAGTGTGATCTTTTGATATGGCTACCATTTGGAAAGGAGAGTGTAATTAGGGAATATATTAATGATCTACCTGCCACATGTAGTAAACTTCGGGATCACTTCACTGTCAGGTTACTGCACTCGAGTCATCTCAATTTGGAATATCAATTGAGTGTAATATGTGGCTAGCTCTTTATCTATGCAGAAATTAATAGTGAATGCGACTTGATCTGGCCATAAACCACAGGTTATTTAATAACGAAGTGCAGTTAAAGTAACTGGACAGAAAACCTCGAGTGGAACACCTCATTTACAATAGGCTACTTTAGACAACCACTTTTCAGCCAAATTCGATAGCGGCGCAGCCATCGGAGGCACATTAGCATAGGTAAATACGGCTATGCTTCAAAGACAAGGACACTACAACAGGACATTTACAGTGAGAACAAAAATTCTTGAAGAAATTTAAAGATGTATAATAGACTGAACTACTCGTAATGAGTATAAATTTGTTTTCATCACTAGTTATGCTACAGTGTGCCATTTGGAACTTTGCCACCTTGTTTCCAGGTCGTATTTGAATATCCAAGTTTTGTCTCCTACGATAATTTCATCAAAAAGGCAGTATCTTCTTCAATGCATTGCAGAAGGTCTTCGAAAGCACACTCACCTCTGATTTTGGTCATCCATTAAGACCTTCAGGACAAGTTTACTGCAGATCTTTCGCGCTGCCAAATCTTCAGTGATAATGGTGTACACTGTCATCTTATCAACACCAATAGTGCTCCTCAGAAAGAATGTTGCCTTCTCCTCAGTGATTGCCATTCGAGTTCCTGAAGCATCTTCATAATACCTGCATGTTTTCCGAACCTACCAGTAACAAATCTAGCATCCTGCCTCTGAATTGCTTTGACATCTTCCTGCCTTATAGCCACGATTCACATCCCTTAACATCAAATAAATCACAGGCAACTGAAGATTAAAAAATGTATAGTACTGGGAGGAAAGTGTACAGTTGGGCAGTAACTGAGAGGATTTGTATTAAAGCTTTGATGTATATCTCCATTTTTACCTCATATGAAGTTTCATCAGGATTAACACCATTTTCGGTTTCTTCACTGCTGACTGTTCCTTCTTTCTTTCCTTTAGCTTTTGTTCTGCCAGTCTTCACATTCTCTTCTTTGACAGTGGGCTCCTGGAAGATACAAATGGAATGTGAAGTGTATAGAGAGTAATAAAGTACCCAACACACGGCAATGTACAACATGACATTGGGAGAAAAAAGGAGGGGTGGGATAGAGGGGGGGAAGGTTGAGTTAAGTTTCTTTCTGGTAGATAACTATTTCTTTCTGGTAGATAACTATCTACAACAGGCAGCAGTTTAAATCTTTTTTACGATATTTTATACCACATGTTGTGTGTGCTTTGCCAAGCAGCATAGTTCAATTGAGAAAACAAACCATGTGCACAACTGCAACACATAGGATCTACTTTTGCTCATCTAAAATAATCATAGTATCTAATATGATATGGTTAAAAATCAATGGATGTTATCCTCAGTTTTAAAGACTGTCATGTTCACCAAGTCTATGAGGAAAATTACAACCACCTGTTGCAATATCGCACAGACTTTTTTGCACTCACTTCAACTATGATTGTGTGGTTCAGGACACAGAACGTAAGCCATAAAAGATCCATGTGAAAATTGGTTAAAACTGCTGTTTATAACAGGCAGTTATTGAAACTCTATCTACAAGCACACTCTGATGTCTGTAGTGATTTAATATAGTTATGAAATACAAATACATAAATTGGCAATTACTATAGTATGTAACACACACTGGTAATAGTCCTCATAACACCTTGATAATAATCTTCTCTAAATGTCCTCAATTTGCCTGGATGCACTGCTGAAGGCTCAATGGGAAGGTTTCTGTAATACATCTTAACATATCCTGCAGAATGGTGCTTATTTCACAGTAAATGGCAGTCCTAAGTTCATCAACTGTCTGTAAATGACTGGAAAAACCCTTTCCTTCACATAATCACATAATAAATAATCGATAGCTGTTAAATCTAGGGAACAGGATGGCCATCTCCCACTGGTGAAGTGGGGTATCATCTGGTTTGGAAACGATTGAGTGCAGCCATAATTCAGTGTAGTGTGTAAACCATTCACAGTCTTGTTGGAACCAGATGTTATTCTGCTACATTTTGTAGTAGTGACTTGCATTCAGTGTTGCTATGGATCCAGTGTCATCCTCAAAAAACTAGGATCAATAATCTCATACACAACAACTGCACATGATATCACAACATTTGGATTCAACAAGAGCTTTTCATGTAAATGTCTTAGATTTCCTGAAACCAGTAATGGAAGATTCGCTTATTAACATATCCAGTTGTGAAAAGTGTGCTCCATCTTATATTTGTGGTTGTTGGAGAAATTGTGGTTCTCAGTTAAAGTGCACGTCATTTATGTTGGCGGCCGAATTTAGGTTCGTTCTGCGCATCTGACGTTAAAAAATACAGTCAGCAAATGAACAGAGAACGACGTTGCCAGATCTCGACAGCAGAGCAGAGCACGGACGAGTGTCTTCCGTTTTAGAAACGTTCAGTCATAAATAAAGTACTAGAACGAAAGCAATGTCTTGATGGTTCCCACTGCTTTGACACACTTATCATTTGATTTCACAAAAACTATTTGGCCCAAAAATTAGATTTTTACACATCTTCTTGACTGATACCTTCCCCCCATAAATAACTTAATTTTGTTTCGATGTTCAACCCAGTTATTGTGCAGCATTAAATGTAGTAAACCATTGCACGAAATTTTGAAGAGTTTGCAGAGGTAAAAGTCCATAGCGTATACTTTCCGTATGGTCGATTTTAGTTGCCACAATGTTGGGAATGAAATGTGGACAAGGTACCTAAATTTCATATAAAATTTACTGTATAACAATATCTCATTTAATTTAAGTACCACATAGGTGTCGTATGTAATATTGAGAAATATTCCGTCTTTCGCGACTGTAATTAAAGTTTTATTTACATCGGGCGCGTTTGGCTTTATTTTAAAGCACTTCAATCAGTCAAAGGAAGTGGGGGGGAAGGTATCAGTCAAGAAGATGTGTGAAAATCTAATTTTTGGGCCAAATAGTTTATGTGGAATTGAATGATAAGTGTGTCAAAGCAGTCGGAAACACCATGTGTCAGCACAGGCGAGCAGTGCAGTGACAAAATCGCGCACAGCGCGGAATGCGGGGAGCACGTCTCTGTAGCAGCAAAAGGGTTAATGCGGCCGCGGTGGCTTTACTTCATAAACTGTGCGCTCCCCCCTAAACGTAAGCTTGCGAACTATACTACACTATGGCACTGCTTCTCTTGGCGAGTGCGTCATGTGCAACTGGCAACGCAGCAATCTCCCGTGTCTGGGCGGGCATGCGCGAGCCGCCAAGATAAAAGAATTCAACCATAGTTATTGCAAGAATGCCAACACAGTTAACAAGTATGTTTTGACTATAAATGTCTCAACTCTTGAGCCACCTGCAGTTTACATGGACGAAACTTCAAATCATACAGTAGGTGGCTCAATGAACACCTGGGACTGTACTATCATGTCATGCACACTTACTCCATGTTCTAACATTTGTTACCCAGTCTGATGACTTATTGTTCAAAATATCACGAATGGCTCTTCACTGTCTCCCCTGTATGCAACTACTGATCCACTGGGTGCAGCCAAAGGGTGATCACTGTTCTGTTGCAATGCCTATTGCCCCATTAGCAACTGCACACAGTACCGTTCCATGGTACATTAGTTGCTTTATTTCCTATTTAGCGATGTATGCATCTGCAGCATTCAAAGCGCATTTCGTCAGGTTTGCTAACTGCAACTGGTAGATAAAATTATGTTCCACTATGCAGATCCACAAATGCACTTACGAGTGGCTTCTGGATCTCACAGCATGAACAAAAGCAATTGGGGAAAAGATGTGAAGACACAGTCTGTCACGTAACGTGTAGCCCAACGAGTACCAATAATGTCACTTTTTCTTTCTGTGTTCTTGCTACCTCTGCTCATTTGTGTCGTAGTGTTCAGCACTGAGTGATTATTACAACAGAAGCATGTGACACTGGACTTGAGAGCTGAGCAGGTAGCATCCAGCAATGCCAACATGGCTATTCAAGCCAGAACTCGCTAATCTGTTTTCAAATTGACCAGAGGTCATTGGTCCCATCAGATTAGAGAAGGATGGGGAAGGAAGTCGGCACTGTCCCGTCAAAGGAACCATCCCGGGCGTTTGCCTGAAGCGATTTAGGGAAATCAGGGAAAATCTAAATCAGGATGGCCAGACGCAGGATTGAACCGTCGTCCTCCTGAACGCGATTCCAGTCTGCTAACCATTGCGCCACCTTGCACGGTAGTGATTTAGGGAAATCACAGAAAACCTAAATCAGTATGGCCTGACGTGGGTTTCAACCGTCGTCCTCCTGAATGCAAGTCCAGTGAGCTAACAAATGCTCAGTGACTTGTAGTTGCTCCTCTAGCAACTTTTCACACTCATGCAGCTATTGCAACAGATAAGTAGGTGCCAGAAGTCACAATATCTGTGCAACAGTTAGTTCTGAACTGGTTTCAAGTGCAAGAAGATAAAACCGATAATCCATGGTGAACATAAACCATGCACACAGTCAGAGTGTACAGACATAGTCACACTGCAAGTCATTCACCCAGCAATGGCACGTAAGTGAATGACCCTTCTGGTGATTTTGAAGGCTGAAAATGCAATGGCAATCATTCAAATTATGTTCTCGGCTGCAACACCAGTTGGCACAGTGGCAAGAACAGCATCAGTCTTGGTGTATGCAAATTGTACCAATTTGCTCATCAATCTGAGCATGAAGCTATTTCCAGTTCCAGCAACTTCAGAAACAAACAAATGCAGAGCAATCTAAGACTTTTCTCTGGTTGGGTGTGAGTGCATTATGCCTGACTGTGTGATTTTCAGTTGGTACGCTGCAATCTTAGTTCACATCCAAGTCAGGCTCTGAAGTGGCCATAACCATGCTCGATTCAGATCTGACATCACAATCTTCATCTCACAATACACCAAGAGCTTCAAGAGCATTCGATAACTTAGGGCTCTCTGTTGTCATCTAATGTCAACAGCAAAAACTTTTTTTGGATCGAGGGCTTCTTGAGCGCCCCTAAGACGTGTGCCATTGTTGACGTAAAAGATAATCTTAGTTTCAAAAAGAACGGTATAAATGGGGCAGTTTATAGGCGCGGTTCTCAGCAAATTTGTCAATGCTTGTATGTGGTGTTTTCAGCACTGCTGAGATGTTCCTTTTCCACATCTGCCTTTTGTCATCTTAAAGGGTGATTTTGGCACTTCAGTGTCACCCGTGACATCAATTCTTCATCAGTGGGCTCTGTTTCATGGGTTTTATAGACTGGTCCTTAGCTTGCTGCAAACTTTGCGAGGCACCTGTTCTCTCAAGTTTCCTGGTCTTTCCTCACATTATTCAAAGCTGCAGGAGCCCAAAAGGCTTGTGTCCAGCACCTGTCTAAAACAAAGCGACCTTACTTGGCCTTTCTTTATTGTAAACTTGTTCAAAAATGTAGTCTATTCATGAGATGTGACTTGAGATTGCAAACCATCTCAACTGCTACTCAAGTTGTGTGCCATCAAAGAGCTTCCTTTTTGATGCCTCCTTTTTCTTAAGCTGTTTCTACAGACAACTGAGTATTTTTGTTGATTAAATTTTCTAAGCTTTGGTTATATTTTTTGAAAAGTAATTTATAATACCAATCTCAGAATCAGCTGACTAAATGTCCATCTCAGCTTGCTATAGCTTGACAATTCCAGGATTACAGTAACTGAACACTGACTTGTCTGCTCCACTGAGGAATCACATGATTTATTTTTTAGCGCTCTATTTTCAGAACTGTTGTATTCTTGCAGGTTTCATGAGGAAAATGAAATATGCAGAATTTATTCTTTTTTCTGCAAGTCTTATGACGATTTTGTATCTGATACTTCTTTACCCATTGGTGTAATTGTTCATCATGCTTCGCAAGATTGAAGCATCACCTGCTCAGTGTACGCAATTACAACAGCAGAACACACATCAGGAGTATCTTCAATCCAGATAAGAATGTGAGCATGCACTGAATCCCTCATTTGAAATACAAAACAGCTGAAGTAGTCAACGACATGTCTTTTCAATATGTTTGTCTTCAAAATTTTACTGTATTACTGCCGTGGAAATGTGTTGATAGAAATAGCCTATCACTATTAACAGAGGCAATTGTAACAACTAGAGAGGAATATCTCTCGAGCATTGCTGGAAAGGCGTATGCAAGGATAATCCTGAAGAGACTGGAAACCTTGGCTGCTCGAATCTACTCTGAGTCACAGTGTGGATTTCGAACTGGCAGATCCACAAGTGACATGATATTCACCTTGTGCCAACTACAAGAGAAGTGCTGCAAACACAGAGTGCCATTATATGTGGCTTTTGTTGACCTCAACAAAGCCTTTGACACCGTCAGTAGGGAGGGACTCTACAGCATACTGGAAAAAATTGGATGTCCCCCAACTTTGCTGTCTTTAATAAGATTTTTTCATGATCAATATGCGTGGCTCTGTAATCTCCTATGGCAGTAAATCTAAACCACTCAGTATGAACTGTGGCGCAAGACAAGGCTGTGTGTTGGCACATACACTTTTTGGAATTTTTCTCTCGGGTCTGCTCCAAGTGGCTTTCGAGAATTGCAATGTTGGAGTACATCTGCATACTAGGAAAGATGGAAGGCTTTTCAATGTCAGTCTTCTGAAGAGTAAGACAAAGCGCTGTGTGTTGGCACATACACTTTTTGGAATTTTTCTCTCGGGTCTGCTCCAAGTGGCTTTTGAGAATTGCAATGTTGGAGTACATCTGCATACTAGGAAAGATGGAAGGCTTTTCAATGTCAGTCTTCTGAAGAGTAAGACAAAGCGCTACGAGATAGTCGCTCGTGAACTCCTGTATGCTGATGATGCTGCAATTGTTGTGAACTCCGCAGAAGAGCTGCAAGAGCTAGTATCAAGATTTAGTCATGCATGCCACCTATTCTCGATGAGTGTAAACAGCAGTAAGACCGTAATTATGGTTCAGGGTACTAACACAAAGCCGAATATCACACTAGATGGCACTACTCTGCAAGTCATAGATAACTTCTGCTACCTTGGATGTATTACAGAATCAAACATGTCTGTTGACAAGGAAATTGATGCTCGCATTGGAAGAGCTGCGACAACTTTTGGCAAACTCTCTACACGTGTTTGGAAAAACAACAAACTCTCTTTGACCACCAAAATTATTTTATATGAAACTTGCGTCCTCAGCATCCTTTTGTATGCATTGGAAACATGGACTACCTATGCCAAACAAGAACGTCGCCTTAATGCTTTCCACATGCGGTGCCTGAGATCCATCCTCAGCATAACGTGGAAGGACAGAGTGACCAACGAAGCAGTGCTATCGAAAACTAACTGCAACAGTATTTCAGCTATCTTGAAGCAGAGACGACTCCCCTGGCTGGGACATGTCCACCGTATGGATCCTGACAGATTACCACGTGAGGTGATGCTTGGAGAGTTCTCTATAGCCAAAAGACCTGTAGGACATCCTGTATTGAGGTTCAAGGACTCCTGTAAACGAGATATGGAGAGCTTTGGAATCGACACAAACAGATGGGAGGCACGGGCTAGCATTGAGACCAGAGTGGCGTGATGATACATCATCTGGAATGTCGAAGCATGATGAAGGCTTGTTAGACAGATTAAGGCAGAAAAAGCTTCACAATGCTACCACTGCTCCTGCCTCAGCAGCCAGATACACTTGTGACAATTGCGGCAAGAGATGCAGTGCTGCCATTGGCTTGACAAGTCCTATGAAAAAATGCAACCCATAAACACACAGACACTGCAACAATCATCTATCAAGATGTCGTATATATATATATATATATATATATATATATATATATATAAAAAAAACAAAGATGAGGTGACTTACCGAACAAAAGCGCTGGCAGGTCGATAGACACACAAACAAACACAAACATACACACAAAATTCAAGCTTTCGCAACAAACTGTTGCCTCATCAGGAAAGAGGGAAGGAGAGGGGAAGATGAAAGGAAGTGGGTTTTAAGGGAGAGGGTAAGGAGTCATTCCAATCCCGGGAGCGGAAAGACTTACCTTAGGGGGAAAAAAGGACAGGTATACACTCGCACACACGCACGTATCCATCCACACATACAGACACAAGCAGACATGATCTCTTTCTCAACGCTTCTGTGATCATAAAACGTGTTCATTCAACCAGAATCTTTTTTACTGTTGCCGTAACACTTGGCTGGAAGTACTCATGGGTCGTCACAGATGTTTCCTATTCTTCTACAAATCCATTAGAACACTTGGATAAAGATGAGAGAATGCATATTCTTCCACATTTTTTGGCGTGATGATAGCAATGTTTTTCTGTTTTTTTTGCTGTATGAAAATCTGTCTACTTTTGCACTCCTTTTCTTTGAACACTCATTTAATGACTGGTGGCTCGAATTCTTTATTCACAAGCAGAATGTCTTTATCGATTGCTATTCTGCATTATTCAGAACTAGATGTCTTGGAAGCCATTCCAGCTTCAGCAGTATGTCTATGAACTTCAACTTGAGTGACTTGCATGAAGACAATAAAAGAAAATTCATTATGCCCGAGTATAATTTGTAGCGAGCCCCGAATGACAGTTACTGAAGATGATGTTCAAAATGGCTCAAATGGCTCTGAGCACTATGGAACTTAACATCTGAGGTCATCAGTCTCCCAAAACTTAGAATTACTTAAACGTAACTAACCTAAGGACATCACACACATCCATGCCCGAGGCAGGATTCGAACCTGCGACTGTAGGAGGCGCGCGGTTCCGGACTGAAGTGCCTAGAACCACTCGGCCACCGTGGCAGGCTGATGCCTAACAACGAGTTCGAGAATGCAAATCAATATTATGCTTGTTGCAAATGTGATGCACTGCCACAGTCATGCTTTGACCAGTAATTATTAAATATAGACTAAAATGTTCACAACTAACAGTAACCTTTCCATTACTTGCCTCTCACTTTCCAGGCCAAACAGTGACGATCGACTTCAAACCTTGTTATGGAACTTCATTGCCGTTGAAGCTTTGACTGACAGTTCTTCTCCATCAAGACCAGAAAAGGACAGAATAGCTCGACTGAATGCTGCTGTGCTGATTTCACTAACTGTCGTACTTGCCATAAGCACACCGAGTTCTGACTGCTGTCGCATCAAAATCACTCTTTTGCTATGAGATGATCGGCTTCATGTCTGCTGTGCAAGGAGCAACAGTTGCAGCTTCCGTGCACACTTTACTGCCCTCAGGGTACGGCCTTAAGTTTTCCTGATGCGTAGAAGCTTGAAGATATGAGTAGCCACCTCTTTTTCACCTATTCTTGCAAAATATGCTACCCAAGGCAGCATGTGATGTATTTTCTACTTTTCACTTTGGCTTTCATGATAGCTTTGTAGAAGACTTTTTTTTTAACATGCAGGTTGTTCGCAGAGCTAACCAATTGTTGGAAATTGACAGGGTAGTGTTTGGCATCCAGACGATTGTTGTTCTTGATGTAATTAAAAGGAACTTGCATGACTTGTGGTCAAATCTGTAATTTCCACTTGATATTAATTGACAGCAACTTTTCTGTGATCACAATGATGCCAACATCCATAGATCACAGGGCAGTGGCTCATATACTTCTTTCACGACTTGTGGGAAGTTGCAGATGACCCCTTTTTGCTTTGTTTGAATTACTCTAGGATACTTTTGGATGTTGGCATATGCATGGAATGATGCAAGAAGCCGCTTTTCTATGAGTGACAAGTCAGTGAAGACAGGACGCACTTATTTCAGTTGCATTTTGATGTACTTTGCTCGAGGAGAAATGTGACGTCCGATAAACAATTGACAGCATCTTGCATATAATTTTCCATCACCAACAGTCATACTGTTATCTGCCAATGGCTTATGAATCTTACTGATTTGTACGCCATATCAAAAGAACGTGGAAACATTTGGCAGTTGGAAATATACCAAGACCAATGTGTTAACTTCTGTCAAAAACATTTTCACTATCGTTTCACGTAATTCTGTTCTTCTGAAAAATCTTTTCCATTCTTAGTCTTTATCACATGCTTTTCTGCCTTCAATGTTGCAGGAAGACCTTACAAGTTTACCAGGTCTCTTTGGTGGTCGACCAAGCTTATGCACTGCAGGTGATGTGGGAAGCATTCTACAACTACTTTGAATATTGCTTTCTTTGCTATGTCTTACCAAACATACACAAATTGTTATCTGCAGCAGTTCTGCTGTGAAAGCGAACTGTTCACGAGGGACAATCTTTCTTATTGAAAGCTGCTATCAAATTTGAGTCTAGAGAGAGTCACGACTTTAATAATTCTACTCAGCTATTTTCCGTATTGTGCATCTCTTTGCAGAGTGCTCTATATTTCAATAACCATATCAAATCGGATCTTATTTTACGCCAAAATGGGTGTAAAAACAACATCAATTTTTCAATTACGCCCCAATAACATTTATAGCATCATTGTTTTTTCCAGAAACGCCCTTTATTTGGTTCTTGATTCAAAGTAAACCATTTTAAAGGAACCAAACAGCACACCAACGCAACTTTTTTACGTACAATAGATAGATCTTTAAGAGCTGAACTTTTTGGCACTTCATTTATGTAGCTAGCAGCAGGTGCTCATGAAATATTTCAGTTTTTCCTCAAATCAATAATTAGATTTGGATTGGTTATTCTAGGAAGCCTTGTTTTCACTCCACTAAAAATCTGACCAAAGAGAGTATGATACAAGATTTGAGTTTCATGTCCCATCGACATCAAGGTCATTAGAGACTGAGCACAGGCTCAGAATATTTCAAGGCTGTGGAATTGAACCATCCTGGCATTTGCATTTGCCTTGAGCGATTTCAGTGAAATCCTGGAAAACCTAAATCTGTTGCAGGTCCAGAGAGCTAGCCACAGGCGTTAACTTGCGAAATTTCTTACACTCTACAACAAATGTAGGTTTTTAATTTGGTTAAAGATACAAGAGCTTTTGCTCCAGACTAAAATTATTTATTGGCATTTGAGAAAGTCTCTGGACAGTCAGAATTTTTACACTACTAACAAACAATTTGAACCGGGCTAAGCTGAAGCTACAGTGTTATCTATGACATATAGTGTACAAGGTGTCACAAATTCACTAAGTAAAACAATCTATGCTTACACGAGTTGTACCTATCTACCACATGTGGCCTCAAACAAAGGAAAAACCGGGAATCTGATAATATATGGCAAATAGGGCCAATTAAAATTTCTAGATTCTAATATTTTATTGTTTGTGTCTTTTCCCAATACTTTATTGTGCCTGACCTTGTATGTATCATGACATACTGCATATTTTCAAACATCTCTGAGTGCCATGCAAATTTCTTACTAAATTGTCATTTGGAAATTACCTTTGTGCTTCTTAGAAACTTTGGCATCATTATCCTTCTCCAGTCAATCATCACAATTTCAGTATGTGTTTATGATATAAAAAGTATATTTTTGAGAATTTTCTTACGTTCACAAGTGTCATGTGTAACTTATTGCAGCAAACTGTAAGCTGTTAATATTGTGTGTTTTGCACACGTTATAGCTGTAATATCATATTCTTTTTGGTTTCCCCCTTCAAAGCAGTGAATACTGTCCACAAATTGTCTACATTTGTTGCACTTAAGCATTACTTTTGACATTGTTACAAGAGTTATTAGTGAGTATAAAATGGAACAGCACAGTGCTGTCTTCAACAAATCTGTAAATTTTATCTCATGATTCTCTCCTGTGATGTCATGGACTACAGACTGTGGAAACTGTCAGCTATGTACTTTCATAACACTTGTCAAGCTATTGATAGCCATCATACAGATGCAGTGCTCTAAGGGAAGAACGGTTCAAGTTTTAAGAGAATACCATAACTGATTAAGCACAGGGTTGAGATGTACTTGCTAGAACAGTTTATAATGGAAGGGACTCTTACGGTATAATTACGATAACGAAACTAATAAACAGTGACTACTGTGTAATAGATGCAAAACAAGCCACAAGCCTTTAGATAGATAGATGCTGAATGGAACACATTTCATCGTCAAAAGGCAATGCATGAAGCCTACAATAACTTCCATAACAGAATCCTATTGAAAGATTTTTCACAAAACCCAAAGAAATTCAGGTCATATGTAAAGATTGTCTGCATAATCAAAGTTAAGAATCCAGAGAGTGATGGATGACACAGGAAGGAATCAGTCTGTATTGCTTCTATAAATCATTTGAGCCTTTATGTTTGATTATATTGGCCTACATCAACATTAAAATCACTAGCACTATTTTAGGATATCTAGCTGTGTTGATAGTTGCTTTTTATGTTTTTTCATTTTTTTTCCTCAGCAATCTCTACACAGCGAATAAATTAACAATAGCACTTGCCATATTTTTTTATCAGAATCAATAACTGTGCACTTTTCCCCTCGCCAAGAACTGGAGGCAAAGAATGGAAATTAAATTACTATGATTGCTGCATTCCCCACTGCTGAAGTCATTTGTCACCCACAATCTCTCATGTGATTACAGGCTGGGGTTGGTGTTTCCCTCTCATGTAGATATCTGAAGTTCTGACTACAATGTTCGTGATGGCTCAATATTCAACAACAGACAAAATTTTAAAGTGACTAAAGCATAAGTGCATTAATTTAACTGTCTTAGGCATGTCATGAACATACAAGGAGCAACCATTTCACTATACTAGATTTCAGTGATACACATGAGACCATTACACAACATCACTTACTTTTTTAAATGTAAATTCAGTAATTACATGTATATCTGACTTAACAGGACTGCCACTGCTGTACTGTCATTAACAAAGTCAATTGCAAATGAATCTCACATGTGTCAAAACTTTTCACAATATATTTGAAATTGCAGTATTCACACTAAACATAGATGGAATGGAATGTCAATGGCGCTTCACAGTGACTCTGCGAGAACATAAAAATCATGTCACAACACTGGCTCCTCGGAACTGATCTATATATAATAGAGAGAAACATTCCACGTGGGAAATATATATATATATATATATATATATATATATATATATATATATATGTGTGTGCAGCTCTGTTGCCATTCTACATTTAATAACATGTTCTAACTCCACTTATCTTAATATGAATGTTTGTTGCTTAATAATTTTTATTTTATCGCTTTCTTTCCTCATAACAGAGACAGTTGCACTGGGATTTAATACTGTACAACATGCATTCTCCAGTGAAAGAGACTGAATAAATGAAAGAGAATTTTCATGTCGAAGTACATGGAAATTAAAAATGTCTACATTGCACAAAGATAAGAATGCATATTGAAACACTGGGAAGTTCTTTCCCTATAAACAGGGCATCAATAGCAAAAGTCACTTCCAACTGAGGGAGAACACTATTTTCTTTTCCACAATTGTTTGCAATTACAAAGTTAAACACAAAAAATGGGTGATATGTACTATCTTCTACACACTGATCTATAGATTTGTATATTTTTTTGTTAAAAAAAAAAAAAAAAAAAAAAAAAAAAAAAAAAAAAAAATATTCATGTCTTGAAATGTTTGCATGACTAATCCAGTTCCATCTACAATTTTTCATACAAGCATTGCTATTAATACCCTTTATGAACTTTACACTGAGGTGACAAAAGTCTGGAAACCTCCTAATATTGTGTTGGACTTCCTTTTTCCAGCATAGTGCAACAATTAGATGTAGCATGGACTCAACCAGTCACTGGAAGACACCTGCAGAGATACTGAGCTAGGCCTATGTCCCATAAATGCTTGAAGGGATTCATGTCGACCAATCTGCGTGGGCGAATCATACATTCAACTTGTCCAAAATGTTTCTCAAACAAATCACGAACCATTGTGGCGCATTATTATCAATAAAAATTTCACTTATGTTTGGAAGCATGCCAGTCAATGATTGGTTCACTTCGACCGGACCAAGTCCATCCCATGTAAACATAGCCCACTTCATTATGCAGCCACCACCAGCATGCCCGGTGCCTTGTTGACAACATGGGTTCTGCACCACGCTTTAATCCTACTATCAGCTCTAATCAACTGAAATTAGGACTCATCTGACAAGGCCATGGTTTTCCAGTCGTCTATGGTCCTTGATATGCTTACAAGCCCCCAGGAGAGGCACCAAAAGCACTGTCAGCAAAGCCACTTATGTTGGTTGTATGCTCCCATGGCCAATTAATGCCAAATTTCTCTACCCTGTTGTAAGGGATATGTTAGCTGTACGTCCCACACTTATTTCTGCATTTGCCTGTTACCCCGACAACTTTATGCAAATGCCTCTGCTCTTGGCCTCATCAAATGAAGGCATCAGCTACTGCGTTGTTTGTAGTGAGAGGTAATACCTGAAATTTGGTATTCTTGGCAAACTCTTGACACTGTGGATCTTGGAATATTGAATTCCCTAACGATTTCCGAAATGGAATGTCCCATGCATCTAGCTCCAACTACCATTCCGCATTCAAGGTCTGCTGATTCCTGTTGTGTAGTAATAACCACATTGGAAACATTTTCACATCAATCACCTGAGTACCATGACAGTTCCACCAATGCACTGCACTTTTATACCTTGTGTACCACCATCTGCATACTTACTTATTGCTATTCCATTACTTTGGGCACCTCAGTGTATTTTGGTCTTTAATGGAGTTCCCATTATGCTTCACTTCTTAAACCTGAGAATAGGTTCAGACTTTTGTTAAAGACTGGCCATCTCTCCTTACAAATCTTATCAGGCAGTTTGATACGAGTGTGATGTTACTCGTAGTGTGAACAAATTAAAATATAACAGGATATGACCATAACACTGATACCCAATGTCACTCAACCTCTATTTCTATTTTCAGTATCATCAGTAATATTAATAGTAAAAGCAGCACTTACATTTTTAATTAAAAGTACCTATTTCAGCTTCATTATTCTCTGCAATCTGATTTCTAGACCAAATTTCATGGACGCTGGTTAGATAAACAAGGGATGTGCTCTCATAGTTACACATAAAATAAATAAAAATCCTGGGCTCTTTTCATAGCTGAAGGCTTTTTTCGACTTTTTGAGAAACATAAAAACACAAGTGTCCCTTTTCCGAAATATTTTACCTGATAACATATATATTTCTGACGGAGCAACTTAAAAGAGCAAAAGACAAGGAAATCCAGTTTTGGTTGTGGAACATTGACTCGCTTTGTTTTTATTCTGTATGGGAGTTAATTTCAGATTAAAGGAACCATTTGCTGTATATACTGGTAATCAAACAAATAACCAAAGAAACTTACCTCAACAGCCTTTTCTTCACTTTCTTCCTCCTCATTTTCATCGTCTGCAGTTTCATCATCATTTTTTGGTACTTTTGCAACCTTGGATGATTTTCTTTTCTTTGCTGGAGGCTAAAGAAAGACAATAAATTAATATGCAGTAGGTTACATGATAAATAACACAACTATAAAGGCTGTTAATTCAACTAAATATCTAGATATTACAGTTCAGAATAACTTAAATTGGAACAACCACATAAAAGTCCTCTCCAGCCAGGGCAATCCAGACCAAGCCCTCCATGTCACAGTCAAAATGACCAACGAGCAAAAGACATTGCAGAAAGCAGAAGAAATTGGTTGGTTGGGGGGGCAGAAGAAATATGGAAGAGAGTGCCTCACCCCGCGCAGTCAAGAAACTTGCATTCTAAACTCAGCATCACTACCTACATGAGCAGGGGACATCTTGACACAGTAACAGCACAGCTTGATTTTTTAAGATAGAGAGTAAAATTTTCACAAAAGCACATTTCAGCCTGCTGACATGATGGAAAAGCAACAATCTAATGTCCTGAAAGTCATTGTTACGAGACAGACAGGTGGTGAAGATTGCTGACGATTCAAGAAAAGTACGCCACATTTGGCTGTTGCCGGCCTGACATCAGTCACTGCCACAAACCAGTAGTAATACATACTATAGTGCACGTCATTAACGATGGCGGCCGAGTTTAGGTTCGTTCTGCGCATCTGATGTCACAAAACACAGTCAGCCAATGAACAGAGAACAACGTTGCCAGAGCTCAACTGCAGCGCAGAGCACGGACAAGAGTCTTCAGTTTTGGAAACGTTCAGTCATAAACAAAGTAACTGAACAAAAGCAATGTCTTGATAGCAGACTTCCTTTTATGGAAAGTTTGGAAAAAGCATTCTTTATACCAATTGCTTCATATTCTATTAATTAATTAAACCAAACAAGCAATAAGCCTCCTAATTCAGGCAATAGCAAGGAAAGGTGTTTGTATCATTCTCACGAACAGCTTTTTCGCAATAAAGAACAGCGGTAACTGTTTATTTCCTATTGTACTTCGATGAAATGTGAGTAATTCATAGTCATACGAACTGTTTTTGTCGGTATTTTGCGTGATATTTTACAGCAGGAGTTCTACTGAGCAACGAACTGCATTAGCGTAATGGTTAAGGTGTTTGGCTGCTAAGCGAAAGGTTCCGAGTTCCAACCATGTTTGGTGATTAATATTTTCTTTATTTAAGAACAATATCAAAGTGTCTTACTTCATGAAGATTATTTGTTTGAATGTAATTTTTTGAAATTTCTAGTGCTCTGTCTCTTCATTATAATCATAATAAGTTTTCAGTTTTTCTAATTTTGTCCTCCAATGTTTCTTTTCACAGCAATTAAAAACAATGAAAAGGCACACATACAATATTCATGTTATCTGTTCTCTTTGTATATCTTCTCTTCTGCAGTCGGTGTTTTACAATTTATATTGAGATATATTCTTTTGCGACAGTATTAAAAGAATTATTTAGAGCAGAATTTCTGCTCGTACATTGCCGAGCTACTTGATTGTCTGACGCAATTCTTTGCTGCGCTGCTTTGGCAACATCATATTCAATGTTTTCGTCAACTGATCTATGTTTTGGCAAGTATTTGCTGTCCGTTGAGACAAACACAAATTGTTTGCACATTGCGCCTCACTGACAATATATTTTAGTTTCTATGTTTTATTACGTCCACAATTCAGTTTTGTGTACTTCGTCAACTTTATTTTAGTCAGAACGTTTCAGAAAAAAGCGAAATGACTCTGATATAAAACTTTTATTACAGTCGCGAAAGACGGAATATTTCTCAATATTACATACAACACCAATCTGGTACTTAAATTAAATGAGATATTGTTATACAGTAAATTTTATGTGAAATTTTGGTATCTTGTCCACATTTCACTCTCAACATTGTGGCAATTAAAATCGACCATACAGAAAGTATACGCTATGGACATTTACCGCTGCAAAACTCTCCAAAATTTCATGAAATGGTTTACTACATTTAATGCTGCACAATAACTGTGTTGAACATCGAAACAAAATTAAGTCCTTTATGGGGGGAAGGTATCAGTCAAGAACATGTGTAAAAAAATCAAATTTTTGGGGCCAAATAGTTTTTGTGAAATCAAATGATAAATGTGTCACAGCAGTCGGAACACCATGTGTCTGCACAGGCGAGCAGCGCAGTGATGACAAAATCATACACAGCGCAGAACGCGGGGAGCACGTCTCTGTAGAAGCGAAAGGGTTAAAGCGGCCATGGTGGCTTTACTTCATAAACTGCGCACTCCACCCTAAACATAAGTTTGCGAACTATACTATACTATACTATACTATACTATGGCACTGCTTCTTTTAGCGCGTGCGTCGTTTGCAACTGGCAACACAGCAATCTCCCGCATCTGGGTGGGCATGCGCGAGCCGCCAAGATAAAAGAATTGAACTATCGGCTTCCAAGCCTTTGTATCAATTTTTATGTTGCAGTACATCAGTTACACAGTTGAACCTGTGATGCGTTACTACCATTCGTCAAGATGACTTCTGCCTCAGACTGCTATCTGCCTGGTCTACCAGACACCGTCACTATGAGATATGATAAATTAGCTGGGGTGGCAATCATTAAAAGAAAGGCACTTTCACAAAAGTTCAATCACCAACTTTCTCCTCTGAAAGCAAAAATATTTTTTTGATGCCCATCTACATTGGGAGAAACTATCACAATAAAATAGGCAAAATTAGAGCTTGCCAGAAAGATGTAAATGTTTGTTTTTCCCCACAAGTTATTTAAGAAAGGAATGGTAGAGAAATAATCTTAAAGTGGCTCAATGAACTACGTGCCAAGCACTTAAGTGAGAAATGCGGAGTAGACAAGTAGATGCAGATCTGGTGTTTAGGTGGCTCATTCACAGCAGACGTCCATACCCCTCACAATCTGCATTACACGTATGAAAGTAAATTTCCTTTTTGGCCATTGTGTATGTTAATCCCATTATTAATGAAAGAAGATATTAAAATCAGATTCTAATGGAAGTATTTGTATACAGGGCGTAACTAAAGTCTATTTACAGACTCTTAAGACAGTTTCTTTACACCAAAACAGGGAAAAAATGTTTAGTTAACATGGGCTGTAAAAGGCACACCTTAAGAGCTATGAGCACTTGCTCAATAGAAGAGAGGTGTTTCACAGTAGCAAAAATTAACAAGTGTTCATAGCTTTTAATATGTTTGGTGTCTCCGCCCCGCCAGGCGGGCGACATCACACCTAGTGTTTTGTAACTATTGGCACTGACTAGGCTATGTTTTATTTACTGTATGGGTCAGATTTGCGTTGGTCTATACCCAGGCACTCTTCACTGAGCATCAGTTGCTATTTAGCTGTTTGGTTTATCTTTCTACCATTCTGTGGCGAAACTTGTGCAAGTAAGTGCATTCGTTTTCAATTTATCATCCTTTACCTATAAAATAATTATTTTCACTGTAATTACACACAAAATTTACCTTCAACACGGAATAATTTCTTCTTACGTCCACACCCATTTTCAGACATTTCTATAAAAATATAACTTGTGCGTAATTACACTGAAAGTAATTATTTTTAAGGAGAAAGAACAATAAATTGAAAACAAATGCACTTACCTGTACAAGTTTCACCACAGTATGGTAGAAAGATAAACCAACAGTTAAATCGCAACTGACGTTCACTGTAGTGTCCGGGCACTGACTGCAGCAAATCCGACATGTACAGTAAACAAAACATACCGAAACTCCCTAGCAGATTATAACTTGTGTGCCGGATTGAGACTCTAACTTGGGACCTTTGCCTTTTGCGGCCAAGTGTCCTACAACCTGAGCTACCCAAGCATGACTCATGACCCGTGTTGACAGCTTCAATTCTGTCAGTACCTCGTATCCTGAAAAAATTCTGTAGACTAGATGGTGCCGATATTCAGAACATGCTAGGCATGGCATTAGCCACCTGGCATTTCCTGAGCTGCTGTGCCTGGCATGTGTTTTAAAGCCCCCTGTTTACTAGACATTTTGTTCTTGTCTTGATGTAAGAACCCTGTCCTCAAGTCTGTAAAGAGAATTTAGTGGCTATACTGGCTAAGCATTGGTGTTGAACTGAAAGATTAAATATCTGCAGAGATGTGAGTGCAACTTTTCTCGAAGATCTTGAAAGCACTGAATGAAATTCTTCTTCACTATACTGCTTTACTTTCTGAGGCTAAGTTTCGCATATAAATTATTATCATCACTGCAACTGTGGATAGACAAACTCCTGACATTTTGTTCTGGATCAACTGTTGTTGCCTCAGTTACAATAAGATTGCAGTTACAGAAGCATTTACAATGCAGTTACAACAGTGTTTACAATTTGGCAGACAATGATAATGAGGAAGTGTTTTCATACATTTGAAAATTGTCACCATCAGTCTGTTACTATGTCCAGCGTGAACAAGGAAAAGGAAACACCCTCTTTCAAACAATTTGTAAAAGGTACGCTAAATCTTCTAAATATTTAACTTAAAGATGTATTCATGTCATTCATACACAACTTCACTCACACATGATCAATCCAAACATAAAACTTTTTCTATAGTTATTTCTAAAATTCTTCATTAAAATACAAATAATAAGACATTACTGCAATTAAAATAATTGAATGTAGGACTCTTAACTCACCGATTGTTGTACACATTGTACAGTAACCCTTTAATCAGGGCAATAGCAGTTTATTTCTTTCCTCGATGCTTTGCTTTACCTGTAGATTGTTTCAAATTCTCTAAACAAATCTGTTTTTGTTGCGGTCTTCAGTCCTCAGACTGGTTTGATGCAGCTCTCCATGTTATCCTAGCCTGTGCAAGCTTCTTCATCTCCCAGTACGTACTGCAACCCACATCCTTCTGAATTTGCTTAGTGTATTCATCTCTTGGTCTCCCTCTACGATATTTACCCTCCGCACTGCCCTCCAATACCAAATTTGTGATCCCTTGATGCCTCAGAACATGTCCTACTAACCGGTCCCTTCTTTTTGTCAAGTTGTGCCACATACTCCTCTTCTCCCCAATTGTATTCAATAGTTCATCATTAGTTATGTGATCTACCCATCTAATCTTCAGCATTCTTCTGTAGCACCACATTTCGAAAGCTTCTATTCTCTTCTTGTCCAAACTATTTATCGTCCACGTTTCACTTCCATACACGGCTACACTCCATACAAATATTTTCAGAAACGACCTCCTGACACTTAAATCTATACTTGATGTTAACAAATTTCTCTTCTTCAGAAATGCTTTCCTTGCCATTGCCAGTCTACATTTTATATCCTCTCTACTTCGACCATCATCAGTTATTTTGCTCCCCAAATAGCAAAACACATCTACTACTTTAAGTGTCTCATTTCCTAATCTAATCCCCTCAGCATCACCTGTCTTCATTTGACTACATTCCATTACCCTCATTGTGCTTTTTTTGATGTTCATCTTATATCCTCCTTTCAAGACACTGTCCATTCCGTTCAACTGCTCTTCCAAATCCTTTGCTGTCTCTGACAGAATTACAATGTCATCGCGAACCTCAAAGTTTTTATTTCTTCTCCATGGATTTTAATATCTACTCAGAATTTTTCTTTTGTTTCCTTTACTGCTTGCTCAATATACAGATTGAATAACATCGGGGAAAGGCTACAACCCTGTCTCACTCCGTTCCCAACCACTGCTTCCCTTTCATGCCCCTCAACTCTTATAACTGCCATCTAGTTTCTGTACAAATTGTAAATAGCCTTTCGCTCCCTGTATTTTGCCCCTGCCACCTTTAGAATTCGAAAGAGAGTATTCCAGTCAACATTGCCAAAGCTTTCTCTAAGTCTACAAATGCTAGAAACATAGGTTTGCCTTTCCTTAATCAATTTTCTAAGATAAGTCGTAAGGTCAGTATTGACTCACGTGTTCCAATATTTCTACGGAATCCAAACTGGTCTTCCCCGAGGTCGGTTTCTACCAGTTTTTCCATTCGTCTGTAAAGAATTCGCGTTAGTATTTTGCAGCTGTGACTTATTAAACTGATAGTTCGGTAGTTTTCACGTCTGTCAACACCTGCTTTCTTTGGGATTGGAATTATTATATTCTTCTTGAAGTCCGAGGGTATTTCACCTGTCTCATACATCTTGCTCACCAGATGGTAGAGTTTTGTCAGGACTAGCAAGCCCTTTTTGGGCACTCCAACTCACTTGTAGCCAACTGTTGTTAGTTGCGCTAGGAACAATTTCTTGAGCCAGTATTTTACCTTTCTGGAGTAGCTCTTCAGCAATTTCTTCAGGCTATTTCTATTCAGCTATTTCTCCTTCAGCGAACGATATATTTGTAACTGAATTACAGAACACATCAATGTTTATGAACACATCTCACAACAATGTGAACACACAATAGCTCAATCAGTCGCAGCAGCAGCTCTTATGTTTGCCACTTCTATTGAAGTAATTCTATGAAGTGATAATAGATGATAGCATCTCTCAATGGCCAGGCAGTGAGGTGTCCGAACACTGTTCTACAAAACCCGTTCAGTTTTCGAGTGCTGGGAGGGTTGTGTGTCATCTAACATCACAGCCCAAGACAGGTCATGGTCACCAAATTATTAACTACGGATACATTGTTGCTATGGTATCAGTGAAATACAAGGTAGCTATGGAATATGTGTAATTAACTCACTTAAAGAAAGAGTGCAATATGTTATTTATGCTTTAATACATTTCATAAAACATAAAATGAAGAGTCACAAATTGGTTTACAGAATTCTGATCATACTACAAATAGAAACTTCCAAGTCAACTATGTTCTGACACAACTCCTTATTTTCAATGGCTCTGCAACATGCTGCCCAACTCATGTCCCACAAATAGCATAAATATGTGATGTTTAAAGCTTTCCCTGAGTACTGATTGTTCAACAAAAACATGGGAGAACTGCCGGATATCAGTAACGTCCTGCCACAATATTTCGGCACAGAGTCTTCTGGCCATCTTCAGGTGAGTACCACTGTAGTAGTACTGGCGAGTACGCACTGAGTTCCACTATTTAAAGCCACACTGAGGTGACATTGCACTTGCGCAGCTCAGCGTACGCGTTCATAACAACTCCGTGCGCTGCGCCTCGCGCCCTCCACGGTGAAAGCTTGGCGTATCGATATCAGGTCGATTTTCATCTTTATGCAGATAACTACGTCAACTACGAAGTTTCTCTATAACAGGATTCCAAGCAGAGTTTAGCTGATAACCGCTATCTCGATTGATGAGAGTCTCATTGTCAGACAATCTTGTTTCCACAGATTCATTGATAATCGAGCTCCAAAAGTTTGATGTATGGGCCGAAATTTTTGTGTCATCATAATTCATGGAACGGTCTATGGAAATACAATGCTCGGCAATTGCAGACTTGGTGGGTTGGAGAAGGTGAGTATGCCGTTTGTGTTCCACAATGCGTTCCTGCACAATTCATGTTGTTTGCCCTATATATGATTTGCCGCATTCACACAGAATTTTGTAAACACCTGATTTACGCAAGCCCATGTTGTCTTTAACGAATACCACCAGTGATGAAATTTTGGAAGGAGGGCGAAAGATGACTCTCACTTAATACTTTCTCAATATTCTGCCTATCTGTGAAGAAATATTCCCAATAAATGGTAGATACGCAGTCGACCTGATGGCCTCTTCCTCTTCCTTGTTCCGTTGTTTGCAGGTCTTCATCACTCTGTTCACTTGGCTAGTTGAAAAGCCATTCTTCAGAAATACTTTTTGCAGGTGTTCCAGTTCCGCTTGAAGTCTGTCGGCATCAGAGATAGTATGGACACGGTGGATCAAGGTTTTGAGAACGCCCATTGTTCGTACTGGATGGTGGCAACTAGTAGCTTGTAGATCAGGTCTGTATGAGTGGGCTTTCCGTACACAGTGTGACTAAGTGTGCCATCACTCTTCCGTCGCACCAAGACGTCTAAAAATGGCAGACAACCATCTTTCTCTATCTCCATTGTAAACTTTATGTTTTCATGTATGGAGTTCATGTGACGTAAAAATTCTTGGAGGCGGTCCAGACCATCAGGCCACACTATAAAAGTGTTGACAACATATCACCAAAATACTGTCGGTTTAAAAGTGGCAGAGTTGAGTGCTCTCCCCTCAAAATCTTCCATAAAAAGATTGGCCACCAGGGGGGGACAAAGGATTCCCCATGACGACACCGTCAGATTGTTTGTAAAATTCATTGTTAAATATAAAATATGTATAGGAGAGAGTGTGCTCAAACAACGCTGTAATATCTGCACCAAACATATTGCCAATGAGGTGTAGTGAGTCCACAAGAGGCACCTTTGTGAAAAGTGAAACCACATCAAGACTGACCAATAAGTCGTTACTTTGCAGTTGTAGTGACTGAAGTCGGCTGATAATATCATTAGAATTCTTTGTGATGTGCACACTTGCCCATCAATGGTTTGAGCAAAGATGACAAGAATTTTGCTAGGTCATAGGTGGCTGCTCCAATGTTACTCACAACTGGACGTAATGGCACATTTTCCTTGTGATCTTAGGCAGTCCATATAGCCTAGGTGGAACTGAACTGTTTGGTTGCAGTCTCTTGATGACCTCTTTCGGTAGAGAACTATTTGATAAAAGTTCTGCTGTTTTTCGCACCACTCGGCTCGTGCAATGTCACCTCAGTGTGGCTTTAAATAGTGGAGCTCTGCGTGTACTCACCAATACTACCACAGTGGTACTCACCTGAAGATGGCCAGAAGACTGTGCCAAAATATCGTGGCAGGACGTTACTGATATCCGGCAGTTCTCCCGTGTTTTTATGGAACAGCATAAATATGTACTGAAATGCTCTTGATTTTACCAGAAGTTTATAACCACCATCACAACATGTAAATTTAACCGTATAATGAACAACACATGCCATTTAAATGCAAGTGCTGTCATAAGAAACGGGTTATGTCATGAACACATGTTACTGAAAATGACTATCATTCTTCCTAATTAATTATTTTTTGAGATACCAATGCTTCAGAATTCTTCTGATGACTTTCGATGGTTTGCAGAGTAAGTGGGGCAAATTATTGAGTCCTGAAATATTTTCAATTTCTTCCCGACACATGCCTGTGCTATTGAGTCCAGAAATATTTGCGATTTCTTTCTGACACTTGCCTGTGCCTTTACTATGAAATCCACATAATCAGCAAATGGCCAGGATTTAAACGGTTGAGAATTACACTCTTAACTCTTGCACAATAACAGCGGTTTTCCACTGTGGAATTCGCTCCCTCTAGAGTTGACCTTCACTATCTGAGATAGTCAAGGCAATGGTAGAAAGAAACAGGGAACCCAATTGAACTTTCGTGAGAACATTGAACGAATGGGTACAACAAGCCACTACCAAGACATAAAGAGGATCAGTAACTTGTGTCAATGCAATGCTAAGTTACCGGAATAGGGTGCAAGTCTGTGAGTGATGCTGACGAGACCATATACCCAAAAGGATAGAAAAACATTTGTCATCTGGTACAAACGTGCATTATGATCTTGCTACTGAATGTTTACGTCAAGCTGCAATTACAACTGCGTAAAACAGTGATACACGTAGGGCACATTTGTTCTTTCAGAGGTGCATTGGATTTGTTGTCACCTGAGATGGTGAAACTTTCTCGGGAGGGGGGAGACACTATCACACAAACCACACAAGTGTCCTTTGACTGCGAAGGTAGTAGTATATTGAGACGTACCAGTTTCATGTGTATTTATGATGTCAAGTGGAATGTAATTTCATTATTCTATGTCTGGACTAGGCCCAGATGACGTGTTACCTTCCGAACGAACTGTCACAGGGATGCTATTCTGGATACTTTTTACAGTAGTTACTTCCTTGTATGGTCGTCTTCCTTAAATTATCTTAATGCAGTGTACCTGCTACACAATGCTACTAATTCTTCTCATATAACTTCTTTTCTGCCTGAACGAGATTGAGGGCTGGAAGAGAGCTCTGAGGTATGCAAGCTACTAAATGACGTAAACATCTGTATTCTGTATTTTGTTGCTCCGATATAACAATTGCAACGCATCTCTTATTACTTTTTACATTACCCTCTGAAGAGACACTTCGCATTGACAACAGAACAGAATCAAATGACACTTCTAGTAAGCTGTTTTCACACGTGCTGTCAGCAGCACCTCTTGGTCTCCTAAAAAACATTGCCTAGTTGTGACACCAAAGTTTAAGTGACCCATTCGCAGCAGGTGGAGAAGCTGGATCACCATTGTGCCTTGATGATGTTCTGCTCTCGCAAATCTCACTGACTCTGCACATTCACCAAACCACTGTATGCACAGTGGACAGTTCTCTACATACTAACAATCTAAACAATATTTGTACAAAAAATCTTTCATGTGATTGCAAGAAAGAGGTGGAACCAAGTGAAAGATGATTTACACTAATTCCATCTACCGTGACAGTGACAAAATAATTTGCTTGCTACACTTTTTATTTTCACTGATATGTTAACATATTACAACATCCTTCAGGGATGAGTATCAGCTTCCTTTCCTTTAACCACCAGATAACTGATGTCACTAACACATACTTTGGTTCACATTACAAACAATCCTCTAGCTTTTAGTCATTAGTCTGTAAGTCAATAGTCGCTCACTGTGCACTGTATGTATCTGATTGTAAGTACCTCTGTACTTAAGTGGCATACATATAACATATTTAACACCTTGTGCTGTCTAATCTCCCCTATAAAGATATACAAAGGTCAATCTTTATTCATAAGAGAGGTGGAAAAATAGAAAATCACACATACAAAAGGACATTTGCAATATAAGGGAAGGATAAGAGTGCTGCTCACTGTAAAGATGACATACTGAGTTGTAGACAGATATAATGAAGACTGTTGCACATTAACTTTCAGCCAAAGCCTTCTTCAGAAAAGAAAAACACACACACACACACACACACACACACACACACACACACACACACACACACAAAAAAAAAGCAGGCACACGTGAGTACCATATATCTGGCAGCTCAAGCCAGAATGCAACTTTCACATAGAACGCAGGAGAGGACGGGGAGAAACGACCAGTTGCGTTGGCAGAAGGCAGCACACAATGAGGTTGAGGGGACGGGAATAGGCGATAGGATAGAGGAAGTGGAAACTGTTGTGTGGAGGGTTTGGAGTCAGCAGGTTATTGTAAGTGTGGCGGAAGAAGATTTCAATAACTGGTTCACTACCCCAAGCCATCTGGATCCTCCCATCACCAGCTTTTCTGTACTGTGCAGATGAAAGTTATCTTTGCAACATATCCTCTGCTTCCAAAATTATCCCAGCCTCAACCTATGGTAACCAGTGTCCACACACCCTCCACCCAACAGTTACCACCACCTCTGTCCTATTCTCATCCACTCCGAGTGCCGCCTTCTGGCAACACACCTGTCTATCTTTCCCGTTCCCCACTCTCTCCTCTCCTGTTTTGCTTCACAATTCCCCCTCCCTGAACACAGCCACCCAACACTGTTGGCAGTCTAATCCCTGTATGCTGCATCAGATGGCGCACTTCTCTCCCTACACTCATACTCTACTATCACTATCACTATCACTATCCCTTCCCCAACCTCTCCAGATTGCTGCTTTCATTCTATATGGAAGCTGCATCCAGTCCAAGATGGCTGTTGTGCGCGTGCGCACGTGCGTGTGCATTTTTCTGAAGAAGGCTTTGGCCTAAAGCTAATGTGTAAGTGTCTTTTTGTTGTGACTGTCTACAATTCCACATGCCACCTTTATGCTGAGTAGCAACCTATCTTTTTCTGATATTGTTGATATTCCAACCTGGATTTCCATTGTTTGAAAAGGACACCTGTGTTACTCAAAATTTATAATTGTTATTCACTAACCAATGTTCTTCATACACAAATAACAGGCTTTCCCCACTTTTCATGCAGTAATAGACTGATTTAATATAATAGTTGATGACATAGAAATTGCTTCATGGACAGCTAAATATGAAGTAACAAAGCAATCAACTGTGACCCCCGATGGGACATAGATATCACTTTGTCAAATTTATGAAGGGTGCAAATTCTTCTGGGGGGCAGATGTTATAGGAGGCCATTTTGCCTCCTTTTGCCTAAATAAAATTAGCATCAGTGTCTGACTATCAGTTAATCTCATTTCGGCCAAGGTAAATCTCTCCTAGCAATGCTGCAATCCCGTATAAAGCATTTTTTTACGTATCACTAACATAAATCTTTAATGTATTTTCTACCATTTAACATCCAATTCTACTAAAGTGAATACTAGATTTAATATGCAGCAACACCTTAGTGCCGGCGAAAAATCTGTACAATGTTAAAGAATATGCTTTGCTGCTGAACCAGCAATTATATTTGACAGTAGATTTTTTGGTCTCGGCAGACGAAAACATGAAATCGTAACAACATTAATTATATTATGTAAATACGCAAACTTTTCAATCAAATTCTTAATTTAAAAACCAATAATAATAAATTAATGTTAACTTCACCTCAGATAAGTCGTTCAAGTGACTGGTAATGTAAGGCACATCACACCCATAATGATATTTTGATGGAAAAAACAACAACAACATGATAACCTCCTCCAGGGCCAGGACAACAGATACATCTTACAACTGTACATTTCATCTTTTTCCTGCATAAATGCTGTTCATAAATATATGTGTGAAGCAGTACGTATTTCACTACTGAGAAACCTTCCTCATTCAACTGATTGTAATTGACATAATACATTACACAAAAAGAATTCATTGCTTAACACTCGGCTCAGATATTCATTAATGTTCATATACTCGTTAGAATAATGGCTACAAATAATAAATATCTTACCACTTACGGTAGTAGTCAAACTTGCATGATGCATATAGCATTCAGTCCTTAAATTCTCCTCTGAATAATCTTTACTGAATATATACTTTCCATACTTGGGCTTATGATCATTATACCCTCGAGTAAAATCACTAAGACATATAAGTTCTCTCTTAAGGGGAGCCGGAACGATCCATCTCCTCCATGTTAATTTTAGCAAATAGAAGGAACATTTTTTCTAAAACATTAAACATATTGCTCTGAAATTTGGACTACAAAATTATAATGCCATGATAAGAAATATTTACAGGTTTTTGCTCTACATTTTTTTAAGCAGATGCTTATTTTTTCTCTAAAATTTTGCAATTTTTCTTCTACAACTCTTGAATTATACAATTTTTTTTACAATTGGGAAATGGCTTCCAAAGTTTTTAAATACATTCCACCCCATACGATGGATTATCTCTCCTCTTCTTTTTCCAGTATTAGTTTTCTTTTCAATGGCCTTTTCTTCCCTTTTGCTGCATATTGTAGGCTTTTGTCTCTTCTTCCTGCACCTCTTAGTCTTTCTTCATCAATTACGTGCATTGTGGAAATGGTGTTGTGTACTGGTTGGAAACCTAAGCGTTTCAGTGCATCACATTTGATAATGTTTCCTTCGTTGTATGTTGCCACTGCATCATACACTCCAAAATGCAATGTTTTTATCTGTACATACACTCTTTTGGGAATCCTAATACAAATTAAATTATTTACACTTGCATTTGGATTTTGTGTTTTCTCATGTAAACACTTTTCCAATAAACTTGGCTGAGCTAAATCTCTGAATATGGACTTAATTACATCAATTGGCAAACTGTTTCTATGTGCATTGCTTCATCTGTCAATCTTCCTCTTCCTCCAAGGGTCTTATCTTCACTAAGCTTCTGGGATCCTAATGCCTGCTTTAGTGTGCGCAAGCGGCCCACATGCGCTTCTGCACATGTCCAATGCACTCATGTTTTTTAATGTAAATTTCACTGCCATAAGGTTTGAGTTCCTCTACAGCTTTATATCCCTTAGAATCACCATCTCCTAGATAGATAGTGTATCATACATTATACCATTCCTGTGATCTGGAACAAATTGCTTTCACTCCCTCTACTTCCATCGCTCCACTCGTGCCGTGAAAATTTGCTTCACAACTTCCACTATGTTCGTCCTTGGTACTGCCCTTACATCTACAATGTTTTGAGAGAATAGCAACATCAATTACTTTGCAACGTCTCCACTGGTAGCTGTCACAACTCCATTTAGAGATTTATGACCTCTACGTTGCCATGATCCATCTACAGCAACAGTTAAATCTCTTCAATTCCCATTATCTGTCACAGCTTCTTCAACTGCTTTCTTCATTGTTGCTTGAGCAATGTCTTCAGCAGAAGATCCCACCAATTCATTATAAAATCCAAACTTGGTTGGTTGTTTTGGCAAGTTCATAATTCCACATAACATTGTCTCTGCAGCACTGCCTTACAAATGCAACGCAAGCCATACACTAGCCTAACATTTAGATCATACACCTTCTTTCCACTATTACCACTATAAGGAATACTGTTAGAAATAGAAAACAAAACTTCTGCAGCACATTTGTTAGACTTCAATAACATTTTACATGCCAAACCAATGTGTGAAGGTATTTTGAATTCCAGTCCTCTTTCTTTGCAAACTAGGCAAAATACGTTATGTTTCAAAATATTAGAGCACAAAGAAATATTAATTATTTCATTAACCATTACTGTCACTTTCATAGTTTTCAAATTTTTCTTTGCTGTCACACAGTTTCTTACTGGAAGAAGTGCTATCGCATTTATTTGGAGTAGTCGGTGAAGCAGTCTGAGCAGCATCTTCCTTCGAAACAACAAAAAGATTTCTTCTTCCACTCATTGTGCCTTTTCTTAAACACTCTATTGCTGAAATGGGGCATACTGATATCCACAAACCAAACAAAATTTGTCAAATACGCAAAATTGAACAGCTAAACAACACAAAGCAAACTCCACAAGTCAACACACACAGTGTAGCGTTTATGTTTACTGATATGAACAGTCACTTGTCACAGAGAGAAAGCCATACAACATTGGAAAACAAAACACTGTCTAATTCCGCAAAGATACTCTGCTTGCAGCCAGCGAGAGTCGTCGTCAGAGGTGACACACCAAGTTGCTACAACCGTTTACGCAGCGCGTCAACTTTGCAGCGATAAACTCGCTGTCTTAAAACTTATTTTTCCATTTAGAACTCAAATCTATTGCTTCCTGTCATAAACTTTTAACAAAAAAGTTAATTTTAGAGGAGCCCACCTAACCCCTGACTAACACTTTCTTAAATTGCTTAAAAATGCCACTATAGTTGTTCTTCCAAATTACTTAAAGCATTTGGGTTACTAGTTACTGCACCCGATTCTCTGCTTTGTTCTGATGCATCCACTTAATTTCGCGTGTCTGAGATTTGATTTTCTAATGTCTTAAATTTGTTGTGTACCTCTTTAAATCACACATTTATATTGTTTCTCATTGGATTATGTCATTTATTCAGTTCAGAATGTAGTTTCTTAGGGCTGGAAGAGACTTCTGAAGTACTCAAGCTACTAAATGGCATAAACATCTTTCAACAGCTCTTCTGTATTTTGTTTCTCTGATATAACAATTAAAAAGTTGGATGAACACATCTTTTCTTACTCACAAGGGATCCTCCCCATCGCAACCCCCCCCCCCCCCCCCCGTCCCCCCTCAGATTTAGTTATAAGTTGGCACAGTGGATAGGCCTTGAAAAACTGAACACAGATCAATCAAGAAAACAGGAAGAAATTGTGTGGAACTATGAAAAAAATAAGCAAAATATACAAACTGAGTAGTCCATGCGCAAAATAGGCAACGTCAAGGATAGTGTGAGCTCAGGAGCGCCGTGGTCCCGTGGTTAGTGTGAGCAGCTGCAGAACGAGAGGTCCTTGGTTCAAGTCTTCCCTCGAGTGTAAAGTTTAGTTTTTTATTTTCAGACCATTATTATCTGTCCGTCCATTGCGAGGTAACTGCGCCGTAGTATGGGGACGCTATACCTAAACAAACACACGACGTCAGTCGACTACAGCGCACCGAAGAGAGAGTATTCCTGCTAACGAGGCTCCCTGGCTGGAAGTCGACTGTTCGCTACTTTGGACGAGAGTGCATTAAATACGTGAGATGTATTCCGTGGGCAATAAGAATCCAGCAAATATAGCTCGCCACATCAATGACAAGGTCAATGAATATTTTCCGAACTGTAAGGAATCGGAAAGTTCCTTAAGGGATCGAATGATTGTTGAACATTTGTATGATTATTTCCTAGATTTGTTGATAAACAGTATGTATGGTGATGATGATACCTTGCTGACTGCTGCAGGGCTGTATGTACCAGATGATGAGATTGTTGACGATCCGTATGAAGAACACAAAGAGGAAATACTGCGACTTCAATCTGATGGTATTTCTTTGGGTTACATGAAGGAAATGCTCCAATACAGGTTACTGTCCAAACCAATTACAAGACGCAAATATAGATTATGCAGTGAAGTAATAAATTTAAGGAATTTAAAGGGATGGAGGAAAAAAGCACAATTAAATATTGCAAAGAAGTCATGGCACGAGGTGGAACCCGAAGACAGAAGTTCAGTGAACTAGAAAACCATGTATACCGACAATTTATTAAAGCCAGAAATGAATTGAGTGCAGTGCATGATACAGACCTACAGATTTGGGGATTGCATTATGCTAAACAAATCGGCCTGGACTTCAAGGCTTCATCTCATTGGCTTGTCACGTTCAAAAGAAAATACAAAATTACGAGCAGGAAGATTATGAAATATGTAAGCAAGAACTATGCGAATAAACTGGGTGTTCCAAGACATTTGTTACAGAAACTAACGTCAGATTCCAACAGTATGAAGATGCATATATTATCAACACAGATCAGTCCGGTTTTAACTATGAAATGAAATCGACCCGCAAGTTATCGTTAGTTGGAGAAGGCGACACAGAATGTACTGTAGACCAGCTGCATGCCACTTCACATAGTTATACCACACAATATGCTCTGAACAAAGCAGTATTTCTTTTACCTACATTTTATTTATGTTTGCAGGAAAAAAAATTGTGTATTTGGACTGCAAGTTCAGCAACAGGTGAATAGGGTACTTGCGCAAACGCCGAATGTCATTGCGAATTGCAGTGCGTCAGGAAAAATGGAGAAAAGACTCATGAAAGACTTTAACGAACGTGTAATTGCTCTTGACGCGGACAAAGATTTTGTCTTACTCCTTGACAGCTATACAGGACAGAAGGATCAGGCATTGTACAATTTTAGTGTGAGAGTAGACGTGATTACCATTCCTACATGTTGTACACCTCTTGTGCATCCATTAGATGTGTGTGATTTTCGGCAAGCGAAATACTTTGTGAAAAGATTCTATGATTTTACGAAGCTGCACAGGTACACAGAGCAGTATTGCTTATGCGATTGTGTGTCAATTATCGAAGTTCAGGCACTAACACATAGTCAACTTCGCTCTCCAAAATTCCAGGACATGTTCTGATATGCTTGGACATATGCAGGATTTGACAGTCTACACAAGGAAAAAATTTGAAAACATATGTTTTGACAGAGCACAGGGAAAACTGTACGACTGTGAAACTGTTGCATTCATTTGTTGCAATTTATGTGACAAATATATTTTCATCACTTTTTTGGGAGTGATTATCACATCCACAAGAAAACCTAAATCGGGCAAGGTAGAAGAATCTTTTTACCCATTCCTCAAGTGTACAAGTTAGGTGAGTCGACAACATATTCCTGTCATGTGATGCACATGCCGTCACCAGTGTGGTATAGAATATATCAGACGTGTTTTCCTGTGGAGGAATCGGTTGACCTATGACCTTGCGATCAAATGTTTTCGGCTCCCATTGGAGAGGCATGTCCTCTCATCTACTAATTGCACGGTTTTGCGGTGCAGTCGCAAAACACAAGTGAACAGAGATGTCAATGAACGGACAGATCATACCTTTGCGAAAATAAATAAAGTAAACTTTTCACTCAAGCGAAGACTTGAACCAAGGACCTCTCGTTCCAAAGCTGCTCACACTAACCACGGGACCACGGCGCTCCTGAGCTCATGCTATCCTTGATGTTGCCTATCTTGCACATGGACTACTCAGTTTGTATATTTTGCTATTTTTTTCATAGTTCCACACAACTTCTTCCTGTTTTCTCGAATGATCTGTGTTCAGTTTTTCAAGGCCTATCCAATGTGCCAACTTATAAATGAATCTGAGGGGGGTGCGATGGGGAGGTTCCCTTGTCAGTACATCAGAACATCTCCAAACAGGCTCTTAGAACAGAAAAGAATGAGAACAGAATAAAATTGAATGACATTTCTATCAAGTTTTCCTCAACTGTTTTCTTGGGCACTGCCCTGTCGGGACCATTTCTTGTTCTCTGGCTTCCAAAACACTGCCAAGTCACGACACCAAACCTTTCACAGCATGTGGAGACGCTCAATCGCTCGCATGCCTTGGTGACGTTCGGTGCTTGTGTGTGCTGCTCCAGTACTATACACCCATCAAACCAATGCACACACAGTGGAAGGTTCTTATCATACTACCTAAACAATGTTTTTACACTAACCCCTTTCATTGAAAGGAAGAAATGGAATGTGTTTTTTTTTTTCTTTTCTGTATGAACATGTCACGTCACACGATGATAAGGCATGCCAGAGGACAGGATTAACAGTTTCTTATATAAGTTTGGGGTGTAGTGTGAGGTGATAACCACAGAAGATGGACTTGAGGAAGGGAGGGAGAGTGACTACTGTGTCCTTTCTCCAGGTAACATCACCAGCAAGGATGACATTGTGGTGTATCATAATAATCTTGGAAGTGCTGCGCCTCTGCTGTTGCAATGATGTAAACTAGCATACAAGACGTGGGAAGTGATAAATGCAGCAAGAGGCTGGAAGTAGTGTCCTCAGAATCAATCCTTGAGGTTGAGAAGAAGTAGGTATTAGATGAGATATACGGATAGTACTGAGAATTCAATTCACGTCAGGTGAAGGGACTGGTGGAAGGTAATAATGCTCTAACAGAATGGCACTCCACACAGCCAATGAACCTAGAACAGGGAGTGTTGAACAGCACGCTAATGACAGAATGAACAGTTTATGTAAAAAACAGCTACCACTATGGAGAACTGGCATTTAAGGAACAAGTCACTACATGCCCACCTCAAGTGTTTCAGACTACACCAGGAGAATGTGAGGCACAGAAATGGAAAGATGCCTGTGAGAGTTCTTGACACTGCAACCATATTTTAAGAGTGCTGGGATGCAGCATTATATTCCATGTACCAACCACTAGTAGTTACTGCGAGCTGCTATGAGAGAGAACAACCTAATGGTATGGGCAATTGGGAGATGTGTGGCAGTGGTATATTATTGAATAGCACCAACTTCCGTCATTTCGGGCCCAACTTTTCATCTCCAACCTACCGCAACAGTAGCTGCAACTGTTAATATTACTTGTTCTTAGGTTTACTGGACGCACAATCATCTAGATTTGCTCCCTTCCCAAAATCTCATCTATCACAATAGTACTAGATAACCTAATCTCCTTATCTCTCTGGACGAGCTTTTAACATCACAGACAGGATGCATCAGTGCAGAGGAAATGCTTCACCATCTGCAGCAATACTGTAGTGATCACCACCACGGAGTTGTGGCAATAAGTGCTTCAGCCTCAGATACAATCTTGGTTTTGACTTTTGTTTGATGCAGGCTATATCTGTCTAAGGCAGATAACTGTCTGCTCACCTGAACCCATTTTACAACAAATACTGAATGGGTGAGTCACCATTTACGAGTAGTTTGCTAATTTCCAAGAACCTTTGGATAACAAAGTTGTACCCTCACTGCGAGCGATATATATTGTTCAGGCAGGGAGTCTTTGATATTGTTTGGTACATTGACAACAGAACATGGAATAACATTGTTTCCAAATTAAATCATGGGAGGAAGTAAGTGGTTCAATGTTTATTGATTATATCAAATGTACAACTATTATTAATAAACACTGATCCATCTACCTTCTCCCTTGATTTAGTTGAAAAAGATTGATTCCACTTACTCAGTGTGCCTCGACAGTCGGGCGAGGGCACGACTTCAATACCTAAGCCTTCTTGGACATCAACTGTAGTTCTTACGTATACAGTCAATGAAACCCCTGAAGGAATGTACTTACAAGGGGCGTTATAAGTAGTAAGACACTTTTTTTCTCAGCCAATTTCAGTTGAAAATAAATGTGGAATTTGTAGTGGGACATCATGGAATATTCCTGCTTCAGCCCCTACAGCTTGAGAGAGCTGTGACTGAGTTTCTTTTTTGGATAATCAGAGTACTGTAAATATTCACTGGTGCGTTCAGAATGTCTGCAGAGACCTGGCAGTGAAAAAAAGGCAGTGAGTCACAGAACAAGGCGTCTGTCATCATCGCAACAAGGCTGCGCAAATCTATTTTATCTCCTGTGTGTTGGCCAGCCACACAGACCATTGACTCCTGCAATGTTGAAACATGCAGACACACTCATTCGAGGTGACTGATGGATCACAATCAAACACATTGCTGCACAACTGTTCGTCTCTATTGGCAGTGCTGACACTCTTCCACTAGTAGGGATACACAAAGGTGTGTACCTGCTGGGTTCCTCCTTGCCTAAAAGAAGACCATAAAGAGCAATGGAGGATCATTTGTGAGGAACTGCTGATTGTGACAATTTTTTCTCAAACATTGTCACCAGCGATGAAACACAGTTTTATCACTTTGAAGCAGAAACAAAACAGCAGCACATGGAGTGGTGCCACACCATCTCTCCTCCAGTGAAGACGTTCAAACCTGTAACCTCACCCAGTAAAGTCGTGGCAACTGTCTTCTCAGACACTGAAGGGTTCTGTTTGATGTCCTCCCTCCTACTGCATCGATCAACTCTGAAGTGTATTGTGCTACTCTGGAAATGGAAGAAACGACTTCATCGTGTTCATCGGCACAAAAATATGAACATACTACTACTACTCCTCCTTGACAATGCAAGGCCTTGCACAAATCTGTGCATCTGAAAGGAGCTCACAAAACTTCAATGGACCGTTCTTCCTCATCTACCCTACAGTCTGGATCTTGCACCTTCTGACACCCAACTCTTTGACCTAATGATGTTTGCACTCCAAGGGAAGCAGTACATGTACGACAGGAAGGTTAATGATGCAGCGAGATGTTAGCTCTGATGTCAACCACTGTGGCCATCACCCTGAATGGAGATTATGTTGAAAAATAGGGTTTTGTAATCGAAAGAGTGGGGAATAATTTTTGTATTGGAATCCGAATAAAACCAGCCTCCTTTCAGAAAAAAATGTGTTGCATTACTTATTAAATGCACCCCTATCTCTCTAAATGTAAGATGTGCTTCCAAGTTAACTTCAGATGCATTGACAGTCTGCAATTTGGTGGACTGGATCTTCTGAAGATTAGGGCGGAGGAGATGCTGCTCCTTCACAGCCTCTTTCTCTTGGTGGCTGAAAACAAATGGCCGGTTAAGCAGGAATGTCACCATAGTCTGAAACCAGAAGCCTTAGAGAAGGGAAGCAGATGTAAGTTAGCAGTGCATACTTTCGTAAGAAGCTACAAGTGAACTGTGCCGACAAACAAGAACTGATTCCTGGGCGTCACAGTGGGGCAAGTTACCACAAATTTAACTTCGATTACAGCTGCTGGTGCTACAACACTGCTGAAGTACAGAAGCAGACTATATGAATGGTGACCAGGATTACCACTTTTCCACTCTGGTCTACTTCCTTGTCGTAAGTGATGAAGAGTGATGGCTTGGCTACAAGAGGTATTCCACACCAGTCATAGACATGAAATACACTACGCCATTTAGGTGCTACTACTGAACACCACCGGCTACAAGAGGTACTCCACACCAGTCATCGACATGAAATACGTCATTTCGGTGCTACTACTGAACACCACCGGCTACAAGAGGTACTCCACACCAGTCATCGACATGAAATACGCCATTTAGGTGCTACTACTGAACACCACCTTTGCTAGTAGTGGAACTACTGGCTGTGCCTAAAGACTGATGCCACTGGGTGCCAAATGGGTGCCTCCCAGTTGGGGGACTACTAGCTGGCTGAATTCTACAGACTTCAGGAAACCTGCTTGTGGTCCATGGTTCACACTTGGGCCTGATTAGCTGCTGCCTGCCTTGTGTGGATACACTCTACTACTACAGGCTTGCCCCTGCAGGCCAGTGACACTGTATCCTGTACCGAGGTCCTTTGTTCAACACGGCAGGATGGAGTGCTTTTCGCACTAAGTCATACACTTGCACAGAATTATTGTGTTGCAGCCAACATGGCTTTATACCACTAAGTGCCAAGATGTGGCATGCCTCTGTCTTGTTTATGTTCAAAGTTCTATGTACTTTACGACAGAAGATTGGCATGTCATTGAAATTCCTCAACTCTTTTATGCATATTGTATAGTACTCATGTGACACAGTGGTATAGGCATTGTATCATGTAGCTACCATTGTACAGTTTAATGGATCTCAGAATGGTAATAAATACTGCCAAAACTAGTAATCTGGTAATTGTGTTTACGCAGCGATCTTGGCAAATAAAATGGTTTTCAAAAGAAGACTACAAAACTGAATTAGGAATAACTGCAGTACTGGAGAACAGCACTTTTTTCATCACAGTGAACTGAATAGTTGACAGGTTATATGACTGGGATGTCATCGGATCTTGTACTGGAAATACACATTGCTCCTGATTATTCTTGTGCGGACTGTCTGCTTTACAGATTATTCATGAGTTAAAAGAGAAAATGAAGAAGAAGAAGCATTCAGGGACCGGACCTGCAGCATGTGATGACATGCCACTAGGGGGCGCAGTGGGTGCCCGAGCACATACAGATGTCAGCTGCCATAGCGGCAGCATCGCTACTACCCTTTCTAGTGTGTGCCACCACCTGCAACCAGCTACAAGACATCGTCTGGAATACATGTTTGAAAATATCTCAATCAGTCATGTTTTTTGATTATTCGTGCATCTTCTAACCCACATTACCTGAATAACTTTGAGTACTGTACATCACCATCTACATATACAATTTACAAGCTATTGCACAGTGCATGACTGAGCAGACTTTGTACCACTGTCACCTATTCCCTTCCTGTTCCGCTCACAAACTGAGTGAGGGAAAAATAATAGCTTACAAGTGTAAAAGCTACCAACAGCTGAGACAGCAGAATTTTTATAAAACACTGATTCTCTAACCTTCAACAGAATTTTGTGAAAAGATCATCTCCTTCCGTCTAAGGATTCTCATTTTAGCTCGCACAGCATTTCTGTAACACTTCCATGTGGCACAGACTTTAGTCTGTTCAAAATTACTTTAGGATTGACAATTAGAGAAAAGTTGTGGGGGTAAGGTTTAAGAGAAAGGCTCAACCTTTATTAATCTCACAAGACCTGCGGTCGCAGCAACCACCTGCAGTTGCCAGTCACCCCATAGATACTACACTACTTCCCATCTGCACTGTTCTGCAGTTCAAGGTGGGCTGCAGCCCTGTCGTACAGTTCGTTGCACACATAGATTTTGTTTTTAATTTCTTATATTTGTGATGTTATATTTTATCTGTTGTTAATATTATTTGTTACATGCTGTTGTGGTCTTCAGTCCAGAGACTGGTTTGATGCAGCTCTACATGCTACTCTATCCTGTGCAAGCTTCTTCATCTCCCAATACGTACTGCAACCCACATTCTTCCGAATCTGTTTAGTGTATTCATCTCTTGGTCTCCCTCTAAGATTTTTACCCTCTGCACTGCCCTCCAATACTAAATTGGTGATCCCTTGATGCCTCAGAATATTCCCTACTAACCTATCCCTTCTTCTTGTCAAGTTGTACCACAAATTTCTCTTCTCCCCAATTCTATTCAATACCTCCTCATTAGTTATGTGATCTACCCATGTAATCTTCAGCATTCTTCTGTAGCACCACATTTCGAAAGCTTCTATTCCCTTTTTGTCCACATTTCACTTCCATACACGGCTAGACTCCATACAAATACTTTCAGAAAAGACTTCTTGACACTTAAATCTATGATTGATTGATGTTAACAAATTTCTCTTCTTCAGAAACGGTTTCCTTGCCATTGCCAGTCTACATTTTATATCCTCTCTACTTCAACCATCATCAGTTATTTTGCTCCCCAAATAGCAAAACTCATTTACTACTTTAAGCGTCTCATCTCCTAATCTAATACCCTCAGCATCACCCAATTTAATTCGACTACATTCCATTATCCTCACTTTGCTTTTGTTGATGTTCATCTTATATCTTCCTTTCACGACACTGTCCATTCCGTTCAGCTGCTCTTCCAGGTCCTTTGCTGTCTCTGACAGAATTACAATGTCACTGGCGAACCCCAAAGTTTTTATTTCTTCTCCATGGATTTGAATTCCTACTCTGAATTTTTCTTTTGTTTCCTTTACTGCTTGCTCGATATACAGATTGAATAACATCGGGGAGAGGCTACAACCCTATCTCAATCCCTTCCCAACCACTGCTTCCTTTCGTGCCCCTCGATTCTTATAATTGCCATCTGGTTTCTGTACAAATTGTAAATAGCCTTTCGCTCCCTGTATTTTACCCCTGCCACCTTCAGAATTTGAAAGAGAGTATTCCAGTCAACATTGTCAAAAGCTTTTTCTACGTCTACAAATGCTTGAAAGGTAGGTTTGCCTTTCCTTTATCTATTTTCTAAGATAAGTCGTAGGGTCAGTATTGCCTCACGTGTTCCAACATTTCTACAGAACCCAAACTGATCTTCCCTGAGGTCGGCGTCTACCAGTTTTTCCATTCGTCTGAAAAGAATGTATGTTAGTATTTTGCAGCCATGGCTTATTAAACTGATAGTTTGGTAATTTTCACGTCTGTCAACCACTGCTTTCTTTGGGATAGGAATTATTATATTCTTCTTGAAGTCTGAGGGTATTTTGCCTGTCTCATACATCTTGCTCACCAGATGGTAGAGTTTTGTCAGGCTATCAGTAGTTCTAATGGAATGTTGTCTATTCCCGGGGCCTTGTTTTGCATTAGGTCTTACAGTGCTCTGTAAAACTCTTCACGTAGTATCATATCCCCCATTTCATCTTCATCTACATCCTCTTCCATTTCCATAATATTGTCCTCAAGAACATCACCCTTGTATAGACCCTCTATATACTCCTTCCACCTTTCTGCTTTCCCTTCTTTGCTTAGAACTGGGTTTCCATCTGAGCTCTTTATATATCAGTGAAGATAAATTGTTTGCATGTCATGGTTCATACCGTCAACCACTGTTCTTCATAATGCTAACACCCATTTTGTTGCTAACGAGGTGCCCACCATGTCAAAACATAAGGACAGAATTGGCTTCAGTGATGAAATGTGACAGTATGTAATATATTTAAAAAGGTGGAGTCTGTGAATCGGGTACCTTTCCATAAGCCACGATTACCCACACAGGAAATCTACAAACTGGCAAAAAGATACTGATATAAAATCATTAGCCTGCCACTTTGTTACTGCCATTTCCATGTGCAATAGAACTGTTGTGAAAATGCTACATTTCTGTCAACAATGAAACAAAATATATTGTCTGCAGTATAGGCACTCGGCAACCACACTGTTCAGGAAGTCACCTCTGAAGGTTGGAAGAAAGCTATCAATCATACATAGCACATCATGGAAAAATCATGCCAGAATGAAGTTATTTAAAAAAGTTAATTAGCTATAGGAAATGATTACAACATTAACAAGAGTAATATTAGTACATTTTTTCCCACTGAAATCACACAAAGAGACACAGGCGGATTCAGGTGAATGTGTTGTGTTCGGTGTAAGTACCTATAAAGCAAAATTATATTTTTGTGAATTTTTTAGTATCAATAGGAATGTTCTTATTAGCAACAGGTCCGAATGAAGTTCATCTCGGAAACTCTGCCCCCCCTCCCCCTCTTTCCCCTTTATTTTATTTAGTAAAAAGGAAGGAAGAAAGACGTCCCTCTCATTGTTTGTCTTACAACAGTAACAATACTGAAGTAGTGTACTTTGTATCACTATTCTTCTTTCTTCTAAACTTTTAAGTTTCCTCGCTTGGTTAACAGATATGATTTTTTTAATTTACAGGTAAGCAGAAAGTCAGTCAGGAAATGAAATAATAGGTTATTTATATAAATAGTGCTCTGTTTTTCAAAATGTAACCAAACAGGCGACAGCTGACTTTTCACATGGAATGCATCGTGTGTCACACTAACACAAATTATCCCGTTTAAAGAGCTCGAACAAAGTTCTGGTTTGGACGCAATGAAAATAATATATATCCTGAAATTTTCATTTGCAGAATGTGTTCACCTAACTTCAATAACAGAAAAGTTCGGTAATACAGTCAGAAAATGCAGTTTTGCAAACTTTAATGCCTTAAAAATTTGCTGCTACAAATAGACCTACAATGAAAACATGGCACTGTTTTTCCAGAAGATGACATGGTTTCCAGTTCAACCTCTGGTCCTCTGGATGAGAGTTTAATTGAATGTCGCATCCTGCACAGAGCACGTTTTATCTTACAACTTTGTACTAAACCTCCATGTGTTCCTGCCAAAGTGTCAATCCCAAAATAACTTAATAGACTATAGGCAGGGGGTCTACTTGAAAGCACAGTGATTTGTGTAACAAAATTTTTTTTATTGTATTCTCAGTCTCAGGTCACACAAACTGTATCATGACCAGTTAAGACTTCTTAGTATGTCTTCTTCATAAATTCTGTATAAAAAGTAAGGAAAAGGGTGATAGTAAAATACTATGAAGAATATGAATATATGTCTACCCTCATTGTTGGAATCAAACCCCACAGTTAATGATATAACAGTATAAAGTGTTAATTCTTACATGGTAAATGTAAGTTTAAATAAAATCATAATATAAAAATGATTGTGAGAGAAAGTCTTCTCAAAGTGGAAAAAAGTATGTAAGTTCTGTGTACCAAGCTCATAATCTTCACAACAAATAACATGAGAGACCACCACCAACCTGCACCACCACACAGGCACAACGGCTTGCCCGAGTGCTTCTACGTCCCCAGCAACAGGTTCTAGATGGCATTCGCAAATTCTGATCACTTTCTTCTTCAGTGTCATGTGCATCTGCACTTTAGCTTAGGGATTATTATTGGAATCAAATGTACAAAATATGAATATGGTTTTTAAACTAATAGAAAAGGGCAATAAGCATAACAACTGAAAACAGCAGTGGACTCGATGTAAATATATGTTCAACAAATAAAACTTTGACACTTGTAGCACAGTTATAAATATATTAATCATGCGAGTTTCGCACAGGAGAGACTAACTTGGAGAGCAGCATTAAACCAGTCTTCATGTTGAAGACACAACAACAACAATAACAACGTGATAAATGAAGAAAATTTAATGGCTGAAAAAGAAAAAATGAGAAAAGATAATAACCGGCTATTACACCTACTGGAAGCAAATAAAAAAACTAATGGTGGAATTAATATACACACTGATACAGTAAGCTAAGGCGGAGGTGAAGAAGAATGGGGAAAAAATGAATATCGCACCGAGCACTAGTCTGATCTCCATCATATTCTTACCATTAATACTGAAAAGCAAAATGATTTTAAGACACACTTACTCTGGAAGATGAACATTTGTTCCCTCACTCTCCCACGCAATTCCGTGTTTAAGTCAAGCACGGCGATTCTTTTCATTAACATATACATATACAGTAAACTGAAATTTATATATAAAATAAACAAACAATAATAAACGCCACAAATCGTGTCTGAAAACAAGAAGACAGTACATGATGATTCAGTCCGAAGTGTCAGAGTTTATTTTTTAAATTAATTTTTAGACAGTTTCCCCACAGGTCCTGTTCTAACTGTTCAAAGTAGTTTCCCTGAGATGCAGGAACTGTGTTTAAGAATTTTCAAGAAGTCCAGTTTCAGATCTAGGTAGTGTACTTCTAGTATATTTTTTTGTTACTTGGAGACTAATCTAATTTCATTTGCCAGGACCAGTTCAGAGCCTGCAATATTTCAAATATAATTTTCAAGTTGATATTGGAAACTTATGGCTGTAACAGACACCAGAGAACATTACAATGTTCAAAACAGCTGATGGTTAATTGCACTCTAACTGTCTCAAAATACTATAATGTGGGACTGACAATGTCTTTCTTATGTTCTGAGATTCCAACAATTTTATCATCCAGTGCATTGTTCATGTCAAATATATTAGTTAAGGTGGTATACAATTCCACTTTAGCATATCTTGTCTTCACAGATCTATTCTGTAATTGCATCTGCATCACACAATGTTCTTTTAAAATTTGACTTGTCAGAGTTGCTGACTTCTATACATATGATCTCTTTTTTAATGTTAACAGCTGCCACACTTACACTCTTTAACATATTGAAAGTAGGCTATATTAGCTTCCACAGAGAAGAGCCATGAGCATTATCTGATTATCTGTGTGTCCCAGTGCACAAAAACCATTGGTTTCATTGGTTATGAATATTCTCAGCTTATTACATCTGCACCTGGCTAAGCATCCACCCAACACATGAAATAAAACACAGATGTTCTGCAATGAAAATATATAGAAAAAAATCAAATAAATAAATAAACAAAAATAAAAGAAATGACTGGGGAAGGGAAATGACTAGACAGATGAACAGATGAGGTGGAAGTGAGGATAGGGAGGGGGAAGCGGAGGGGGGAGGAGGGGGGGAGAGGGAGGGAGGGAGGGAGGGGGAGGGGGAGGGGGAGGGGGAGAGGGAGAGGAAGAGGGAGGGGGAGGGGGAGGGGGAGAGGGAGAGGGGGAGAGGGAGAGGGAGAGAGGGAGAGAGGGAGAGGGAGAGAGGGAGAGAGAACCAATTTAAAATTCTTATGTTTGGGAAAGCAGATACTGAGTAGTTTCCCTGTTAGTATTTACAATAGGGGTGCAAACCATATTTTCTTCTTCATCCTTTGCAGAAGTATCATTTTCAGTGTTCTGTGTGTTGTTAGTGACTGCTTCTTCAGAAACCACATCCACTTTGCTGGCACGTTTCCTTCCATTGGTAACAGAAATCTCTTCACTTCTCGATTTCTGATCTAAATACTCTTTCACAGCATTTGGACAATTTAAATTGTCTGCAATCTCCCATGTGTCACTGCCTGAATCATATCCTTTCCAGCGAATTCTGTACTTTCTCACTCCCCTGATCACTTTCATGTCTACAATCTTTTCCACCTGCAAAATAACAAAAGCAACAAAACATAATGAAAGATTTTTCCCTATCTGCAACTAAATGTAACAGAAACAAAAATTAGTTCAAAGTAATCTTATTTAACTTTTTATTCAATAACTATTATAATTGTCACTGAGAAACCAAAGCTAGCTTCCTCAGAAAAGTAGATAAAGTTGGTGCATGTATAAACAGACCGAAAGAGGATTAAGGTTTAGCATCCTGTTGATAAGTTATTACAGGCAAAACAGAGAGCCATGTTCTCAAAGAAACAATCCCAGCAATCTTTTTCATGGCTTAAGTAAACCATGAAAATGTAAATTTTAATGGAACTGATGGGGATTAGAATTACAACTCCCGAATGAGATTCCAGTGTGTTAAACAACGTACCATATCACTCAACTGAAATTACAAATTGGAGAGAGAACTAGAAAATCTGTCGCGTTGGAAACAAACAGAAACACAAAATAATAAGCACTAATGAGTGAGATAAATTATAATCTAAAAGGAGTAATGACTCCAACAGCTCTAATCAGGCTGTGACTGCAAAAGAGATGGGCTGGGGCAATACAGCCAGTCTTTGAACAGAAGGTGTACTTAAACAGACTTTAAATAATATTTACATTAGGCTGCTGGGAGAATATGAACAAAATAATTCTATGAGAGGCCATGTCTGAGGTGTGACACTATTCACTAATGTTTCATTTCTGTCTGCAGAAGGGGCACTCTTTGATGCTGAAGCACTTAATTATGTAGAAGGCTCAAGAGGGCCTGAATTCTTTCTCTGTGTGATTACTGCAACCTACATTCTTTTGGCTGCTTACTGTGCCAAGCCTTTATGTTCCTCTGCAACTGAATTAGTTGGTCAAGTAAACTGTAAACACACACACACTAGAAATCCCTATCTAGTGTACCAAGATATCCTACCCACTATCCTTAGCACCCCTCCCACAGTGGTATTCTGCACCCACAGAACCTATACAATATTCTTGCCCATCTCTATACAATCGCTGCTCCCAACCCCTTGTCACATGGTTAATATCCCTGTAATAGACCTAGATTCAAAACCTGTCCCATATCTCTTCCCACCACTACCTACTCCAGTCGCAAGCATCACCTATCTAATCAAATGCAGGACTATCTGTGAAACCAATCATCTGATCTACAAGCTAAGCTGCAACCACTGTGCTGCATTCTATGTGGGAATGACAATGAACAAGCTGTCTGTCCGCATGAATGGTCACTGACAATCTGTGGCCATGAAACAACACACCATTGCTGAACAAGTTCACCCAACGCAATGTTCTTGATATCAATGACTGCTTCACAGCCTGTGCCATCTGGATCCTTACTACCAACACCAGGTTTTCAGAATTGTGCAGGTGGGAACTCTCACTGTTCCCGTAACCCTACTAGCCTAAACCTTTGTTAGTCATTGCCCTCATCCATCTCTATACAGCCCTCTATTCCACCAACACACCCACAGTCTTTTTACTGATCTCCTTTTCTGCTCCCCCCACCCCCACAATCTAACCTCCTAACTGCACCTAGCTACCCGACGATGGCCTTGTTGACTGAAAGCTCACTTTCTCGCAGTCTTTCTGTTGTGTGTACTGCAACTCAGCACCTACGCCATATGGTGAGTAGCAACTATTCTTTTCATAATATTGCATTAAATGTCTTATCATACTGTACGTTCATCTCTTTCAAAGTGAGCTAATATATAACAAGCAATAACTCAAAATATGCTGTTGTGGATTAGCACATTCTTTTGTCAGCCCTTCAATTGTTTCAAACCACACTTCTCCCCATTAGCAAATTTGATTCCTTCATGCCTTAGAATGCATTATTCCAACCAATCTCTTTTAGTCAAGCTGTGCCATAAATTTCTTTTTGCCTTGATTTGATTCAGTACCCAAGCTCTGCATCTTATCTTCCGAATTCTTCAGTAAGACCACATTTAAAAAGTTTTTCTCTGTATATCTGAACCGTTTATTACTCACATTTCACTCCTATACAAGGCCATGCTAAAGGCAAATATCTTCAGAAAGGACTTCCTAACACTTAAATTTATACAGTATTTGGTGTTCATTAATTTATCTTTCTCAGGAATGCTTCACTTGCTAATGCCAGTCAGTATTTCATATCCTCCGTATTTCGGATATCAGTTATTTTACTGTTTAAATAGCTACTTTAGTACTTCATTTAGTAATTAATTTCATCACCCAGGGTTGACAAGTTTCCCCAAGTGAAATTACCTGATTTCCAAAAAAGTTTTAGCATTTTTCCTTGATGAATTTAAAGATCTCAAGGGTAAGTTAAGACGTAAGTTGACATATCTGTCTTTACAGCTATGGTACAAGAAACAATAGTGCAAATGAACTATCTAAAAAAGAGTACTAACATTAATACCATTTACAACGAACTGTTTTTAGATGTAGAAAACGACCAAAAATGGGATGTGTGTTTCATAAAGATCGCTGATGTTATTTTATTTCAATAAAACGAAACACATTTTGTGACAAAAATATGCATTTCCTTGGACTTGCGTGACATTTAAAATATCTTCACTGATGTTAGAAATAACCTCATAAGGAAGTGAATTAAACAGGTAAGAATTGCATAAACCAACACTGTAGGCGACTGCCAATAAAATGTTGGTTCTACAATGTTCATTATTGTCAGTTGTTACCCACTACCTTATAGCCATTATTTTACATGTATTTTGTAATTTTTCTTTTGAGAAATATATGTGTACATATCGTACAAACTGCCAACGACTGATACAATTTTCATCTTCTTCTTATCGTCCATACTTTCTAACACAAAAACTACTTTTTAAGTGCCAAAATGTACTACAGCAAATAAAATGTCTATAAAACACCACACCGTACAATGTACTTGCGGTGAGACAGTTGCAATTCCTGAAAGCCATCACCCATGGCATCTGGCCTGCTGAGGAGCACCACAGTCCTGGGTACATGAAAATCTATGGCATTACGCCATACACAAACAGACCCGGCCCGCAGGCAGATTGGTGAGACTAAATCTAATGGGCAGGGCCTGCATATTAGCGGAAACCGAGTGGTTTCAGATCAGCAGGCACGATCCATTACAGATAGCAGCAGAAAAGGCCTGCGGTTTTGGCCCATTGTGGAAATCCACTTGTGTGGCCATGGCCAGCTATTCAAGAGCCACAGACAGCATGTTGATGAAATGACACACAGTGATCAATCAATGCAAAAGATGAAATCAAACAATGGAAAATCCAGGATGGAATGTAACAATACCCGAGAAGGAAAGTTGCTACTCACCATATAGTAGAGATGCTGAGTCGCAATAGACAACGAAAAGATTCACAGAACTGTAGCTTTTGGCCATTAAGGCCTTCGTCAGCAGTACACACACACACACACACACACACACACACACACACACACACACACTAGAACACATGTCTACAGTCTGAAACTACACTTTCAGTTCTCTGAGACTGCAGACGTGTGTGCTAGTTGTGTGTGTGTGTGTGTGTGTGTGTGTACTGCTGACAAAGGCCTTAATGGCCGAAAGCAACAGTTGTGTGAATCTTTTTGTTGTGCTTGTCGCAACTCAGCATCTCCACTATATCGTGAGTAGCAGCTTTCCTTCTCGAGTATTGTTACATGCAAAAGATAATTTGTTCAAATACTCTGAGAATCAATAATAATGAGGATAGGCAGCAACTCATCATAAAGGTGATTGCTGAGGCACAGACAGGCATGTAGAAAAGACAATCACACTATCACAACTAAATATTCAGCCATGACTTTTGTCAGAAAATGGAAGTACACACACACACACACACACACACACACACACACACACACACACATTCACACAATCACTCTGACACAACCCATGCACACATGACCCCAGTCTCTGGTCGCTGCATCTACAGTCTCTGAGAATCAGATCCAAACAAGCCATTCCTCACACCTCCCTGCCTCTCATCAGCAGCTGCTAGACTAGCGGCAAGATGTGGTGGCAGCACTGACTGCAAGCTGAAGGAAATGGTAGGAAGAGGAGAAGCAGTAGTAATGAGGGAGTAGGGAAGCAGTGCATGTAATTAGTTGCACTCAGCCAATGATGATACACAAAACTTCAGTAAACAAACCATTTTATCTAGTGAGACAAAAATGAGATTTTCCAGTTTTTTTTTTCCTTCTTCAAATTTCCCTGATGTGTTTGAAATTCCCTGATATTCCCCGATTTCCAAAACCTGTGGCAACCCTGCTCATCATCTTATAATTCAACTACATTCCATTAACAATATTTTACTTTTGTTCACACATGTCTTATAACTTCTTTTTCAGACTTTTCCATTGCATAAAAAAATTCTGAAAAGTGCTTCACCGTTTCTGACAGAATTGCAATGTCATTTGCAAACCATAAAGTTTTTATACTTCTCTCTGAACTTTAACTCCCTTTCCAAATTACCTTTTGGTTTCCTTTACTGCTGACTCTGTGTACAGACTGAATAACACTCCATTCTCAACTGCCAATTCTCATGACGTCCAATATTCTCAAAATGATGCATTAAGGGGACTTGTACATGAATAATTGTCAAAAAATCGATTTTTTAATATTTTTATCTTAAAAATTATCTGTAGTTTTCTGAACGAGAAAAAGTTTACTTACATGAAAATGGACTACAGAAAGTACCAAAATTAGAGGAATTTAAAAATGGCTGCACATACTATGATGTCCCCACGGCACACAGTCAGCTCTACTGAAAATAAAGTTTTGCTCTTGTTAGTTTTGTTTTTTATGACTTATTAGTCCCTTAAGTTGGCTAACCTGCGAAAGCTTTACGGTTGATTATTTTTTGTTTATACAGAGTGTTTAGTCATTATTTGCTGTTGTTTTGGCACAAATATTTTGTTTACAGCAAAGTAACTGCGTGGGCGAGTATCTTATATCACTTACAAGCAATGGGAAGAATTAAAAAGTTCGATGTTAAACAACAAAGTTTATGCTAATTGGTTCACCAAACGGATTACCTCTGCTAATACTGAAATACGTGATACAACACTTGAATTAGCTTCAACTATTCACGTGATTCAAAGCTAAAACTGAAATATTTGGACAAGAGTCTTGACAGTATTAATGCTGGTAATATAGACGTCAATATTGATTCAGGTTGTGTTATGGTTGAACACTGTGCTCTATATGAATTAATAAATAGAGCTTTGCAGTGTAAGAGATGCGGCGAAGGTAGTTGAGGAGATACACACTGGAAGAGGTTGTGCATAAAAATTAAGAATTTTTTGTAATTTTTGTGATTTAAGTGAATGTGGTTATACTTGTGTCATAACTAAACAGAGAGTGTATAACACAAATATTAAGTGTAGACATGAATGACAGCAATGCATGTATATCTGCAACCCTGGATGCATCCTGGCAACGAAGAGGCCATAGTTCCCTAAATGGTGTTGTGACAGCTACCTCCTTGGACAATGTTAAAGTCGATGATTTGGAATGTACTGTCATGGCTTTACTAGTGGAACTGAAAATCATAAAGGTTTGATTAATTTTAGAGCTTGTAAAGGAGGGACAGAATCTGAAGGTGTTGTGAAGATATTTCACAGGTCAAAGGAGAAATATGGTGTGATGTATACATCTTACCAAGGAGATGGAGACTCAAAAGTGTACCAAAACATTTGTGAATGCAAATCTTATGCTGAAACAAAAATTGAAAAAATGGAATGTGTTGGACACATCCAGAAAAGATTAGGTACAAGACTGAGGAACTTGAAGAGGAATCTGAAGGGAAGGAAATTAGCTGATGGTAAGTGCATTAGAGGACGTGATAGACTTGCAGAAGAAATAAACAGGTTGCAGTATTATTAGCAACAAGCCATAAGACAAAATAAAAATGATCTTGAGGGAACAAAAAAGGCAGTACGGGTTACCTTCTTCCATAAATCCTCCACAGATGGCAACCCATGTTATGCACTCTGTTCACCTGGCAGTGATTCATGGTGTGGCTACCTGATTGCTGTTACTCAATGTGAGACCTACAACCGTAAACATTCTTTGCAATTTGTTATAATGGAAGGTATAACAACTATACATAGGGGGATCTTAGTGACATAAAATTATTAGAGAAATGTTATGTGATAGGACTCAAAATCCAAATGAAAGTTCCAACAATTGTATATGGGAACAGATACCAAAAACTGTTTTAGTATGACTAAATACTTTGAAAATAGGTGTGCTATATGCTGTTCTTTTTCAATGACAGTGTAGTGTCAAGACTTAATGTTATAGAACTGATTGTAGTGCCTGGTGGACTAAATACGCATAGAGCTCTAATACTAACTGATCGAAGGGAACTCTTCGAAGCAGAAAAATCAGTGTTAGAAGCCACCAAAGAAGCAAGAATAAGAAGAAGTAGTGTGAAAAAGAAAAGGGAGGAAGAACAACACAGGAAGTAAGATGAATATGGACCTGGGATGCATTAGTGCCATGCAAGTCTAAAAGAAAAAGCGTTTTAACTTTACCTTTAATTTCCTGAAAGTTAAATTATTTCATGTTCTGGTACACTTCGGATAAAAACTATTAAAGATAGAGCACTGAAATTTTGTATATTTGTTTCCAAAATTTTCGATAACCATACTTAAAATTTTTTTTGTACCACAATTTATGACAGCACCACCTTTTCAATTGTCTGCTTTAAAGATAATAGTGTAAAGAACTTAAAAGAATAAATAAATCTTCTACTTTGCTTGTATTTTGAGTACTGTGTACCTATGATGTACATAAATAATTACGATGGTTTATTTCACTGAAAAAAAAAATTATATACATATATAAGAAGAGAAAGTGGGAGAATACAAGGTCTACCTGTCAGGAGTCAAAGCAGGAATAGCAGAATGGGGTGTAGGGCTTTACATCAGGAAAGAAATGGAACCCAGCGTAGTTGCAATAAGGTATGTAAACGAACGACTGATGTGGATGGATCTGACAGTGCCTAGCAAGAAAATTAGGATTGTGTCAGTATATTCGCATTGTGAAGGGACAGATCAACATAAGGTGGATAGTTTTTATGATGCACTCAGTGATGTAGTTGTTAGAGTAAGGGACAAGGACAGTGTTCTGCTCATGCGTGATTTTAATGCCAGGATTGGAAATTGAACAGAAGGGTATGAAAAGGTTATGGGTAAATTTGGAGAGAATATGGAGGCCAACAGGAACAGGAAACAACTCTTGGATTTCTGTGCCAGTATGGGCTTAGTAATCACAAACTCCTTTTTTAAACATAAGAACATTCACCGGTATACTTGGGAAGGCAGGGGAACCAGATCTGTCATTGACTATATAATAACAGATCAGGAATTCAGGAAGGCTGTGAGGGACACATTGGTATTCAGGGGATTCTTTGATGGCACTGATCAGTATTTAATCTGCAGTGAAATTGGTATTGTGAGGCCAAAAGTGCAGGAGGTCAGGTCCATATGTAGGAGGATAAGAGTGGAGAAACTTCAGGATAAGGAAATCAGGCACAAGTACATAACAGTGATCTCAGAAAGGTACCAGTTAGTTGAATGTAGTCAATTACAGTCATTGGAAAAGGAATGGACAAGGTACAGGGACACAGTACTAGAAGTGGCTAAAAAATTTCTTGGAACAGTAGTGTGTAAAGGTAGGATGAAGCAAACAGCTTGGTGGAATGACACAGTCAAGGCAGCCTGTAAAAGGAAAAGGAAGGCGTATCAAAAATGGCTACATACTAGAACTCAGGTAGACAGAGAAAGTTATGTTGAAGAAAGAAACAAAGCCAAACAGATAATTGCAGCATCCAAGAAGAAATCTTGGGAAGACTTTGGAAACAGGTTGGAGACTTTGGGTCAAGCTGCTGGAAAACCATTCTGGACTGTAATTTTCAGTCTTCGAAAGGGAGGTAAGAAGGAAATAACAAGTACTTTGGACAGGTCAGGAAAACTGCTGAAGAATCCTGTTGACGCCCTGGGCAGATGGAGAGAATATTTTGAAGAGTTGCTCAATGTAGGTGAAAATATGATCAGTAATGTTTCAGATTTCAATGTACAATGGGATAGGAATGATGATGGAAAAAGGATCACATCTGAGGAAGTGGAGAAAATGGTCAATAGATTGCAGGGCAACAAAGTGGCTTGGATGGATGAAATTAAGTCAGAACTCATCAAATACCGTGGAATGTCAGGTCTTAAATGGCTACACACGATAATTGAAATGGCGTGGGAGTCGGGACAGGTTCCATCAGACTGGACGAAAGCAGTAATCACACCAATCTTTAAACATGGAAACAGAAAAGATTGTAACAACTACAGAGGTATCTCTTTAATCAGCGTTGTGTGTAAAATCTTCTCAGGTATTGTTGAAAGGAAAGTGCGAGTATTAGTTGAGGGCCAATTGGATGAAAATCAGTGTGGGTTTAGGCCTCTTAGAGGTTATCAGGACCAGATCTTTAGCTTACGGCAAATAATGGAGAAGTGTTATGAGTGGAACAGGGAATTGTATCTATGCTTTACAGATCTAGAAAAGGCAATGACCAGGTTCCTAGGAGGAAGTAGTTTCAGGGGTAAGACAAGGCTGCAACCTGTCTCCATTGTTGTTCATATTATTTATGGATCATGAGTTGAAAAAAATAGACTGGCTGGGTGAGATTAAAAGATATGTGAACACAAAATAAGCAGTCTTGCATATGCTGATGACTTAGTTGTGATGGCAGATTTGATTGAAAGTTTGCAAAGTAATATTTCAGAGCTAGGTCAGAAATGTAAGGACTATAGTATGAAGATTAGCATCTCCGAAACGAAAGTAATGTCAGTGGGAAAGAGATATAAACGGATTGAGTGCCAAATAGGAGGAACAAAGTTAGAACAGGTGGACGGCTTCAAGTACTTAGGATGCATATTCTCACACGATGGCAACATAGTGAAAGAACTGGAAGCGAGGTGTAGCAAAGCTAATGCAGTGAGCGCTCAGCTACGATCTACTCTCTTCTGCAAGAAGGAAGTCAGTAACAAGACTAAGTTATCTGTGCACCGTTCAATCTTTCGACCAACTTCGTTGTATGGGAGCGAAAGCTGGGTGGATTCAGGTTACCTTATCAATAAGGTTGAGGTTACAGATATGTAAGTAGCTAGGATGATTGCAGGTACTAGTAGATGGGAACAGTAGCAGGAGGGTGTTCACAATGAGGAAATCAAAGAACAACTGGGAATGAACTCTATAGATGTAGCAGTCAGGGGGAACAGGCTTAGATGGTGGAGTCATGTTACACACGTGGGAGAAGCAAGGTTACCCAAGAGACTCATGGGTTCAGCAGTAGAGGGCAGGAGGATACGGGATGGACCAAGGAGAAGATACCTGGATTCGGTTAAGAATGATTTTGAAGTAATAGGCTTAACATCAGAAGAGGCACCAGTATTAGCACTAAATAGGGGATCATGGAGGAATTTTATACAGGGGACTCCAGACTGAACGCTGAAAGGAGTAATCAGTCTTAAATGATTATAAAGTATGTGTGTGTGTGTGTGTGTGTGTGTGTGTGTGTGTGTGTGTGTGTGTTTGTGTGCAGAAATATGTCTGCTTGTGTCTGTATGTGTGGATGGATATGTGCGTGTGTGCGAGTGTATACCTGTCCTTTTTCCCCCCTAAGGTAAGTCTTTCCGCTCCCGGGATTGGAATGACTCCTTACCCTCTCCTTTAAAACCCACTTCCTTTCGTCTTCCCCTCTCCTTCCCTCTTTCCTGATGAGGCAACAATTTGTTGCGAAAGCTTGAATTTTGTGTGTATGTTTGTGTTTGTTTGTGTGTCTATCGACCTGCCAGCGTTTTTGTTCGGTAAGTCACCTCATCTTTGTTTTTATATATAATTTTTCCCACGTGGAATGTTTCCTTCCATTATATTGATATCATTAATTTGAATCCAACAATTACGTTTGTTATTGTCACTGTTGCATTTCGAAATCTTTTCTGTCGTCTTATTTTCCTCTTTCTGTTTTTGCCAGTAGTTTCACTTTGTATTCACCTTCTCCTTTTTACCGTAATCTGCTATACTATTTTATCCCGCCTATATATATACTCAATAATACGTAACCCACTTCCAAACCATAACCAAAAAAATTTTTTGCCGCTTTCAGCACTACCGCCGCTATAATATCCACCGTTTCTAGTTCACAAACAGCTCCTTTCACCTTTTAAACAACCATTTCGGCCAGTTCTAATAACTTTCGCTTTATTTCCTTTTCCGTTTTTCCCACACCACTGATGTCTGCTTGTGTCTGTATGTGTGGATGGATATGTGCGTGTGTGCGAGTGTATACCTGTCCTTTTTTCCCCCTAAGGTAAGTCTTTCCGCTCCCGGGATTGGAATGACTCCTTACCCTCTCCTTTAAAACCCACTTCCTTTCGTCTTCCCCTCTCCTTCCCTCTTTCCTGATGAGGCAACAATTTGTTGCGAAAGCTTGAATTTTGTGTGTATGTTTGTGTTTGTTTGTGTGTCTATCGACCTGCCAGCGTTTTTGTTCGGTAAGTCACCTCATCTTTGTTTTTATATATAATTTTTCCCACGTGGAATGTTTCCTTCCATTATATATATATATATATATATATATATATATATATATATATATATATATATATATATATATATATATATATATATGGTTATAATAGAGGGAAACATTCCACGTAGGAAAAATATATCTAAAAACAAAGATGATGTGACTTACCAAATGAAAGTGCTGGCAGGTCGACAGACACACAAACGAACATAAACATACACACAAAATTCAAGCTTTCGCAACAAACTGTTGCCTCATCAGGAAAGAGGGAAGGAGAGGGAAAGACGAAAGACCCACATCCTTTCGTCTTTCCCTCTCTTTCCTGATGAGGCAACAGTTTGTTGCGAAAGCTTGAATTTTGTGTGTATGTTTGTGTTCGTTTGTGTGTCTGTCGACCTGCCAGCACTTTCATTTGGTAAGTCACATCATCTAATAGAGGGAAACATTCCACGTGGGAAAAATTATATATAAAAACAAAGATGAGGTGACTTACCGAACGAAAGTGCTGGCAGGTCGATAGACACACAAACAAACACAAACATACACACAAAATTCAAGCTTTCGCAACAAACTGTTGCCTCATCAGGAAAGAGGGAAGGAGAGGGGAAGACGAAAGGAAGTGGGTTTTAAGGGAGAGGGTAAGGAGTCTTTCCAATCCCGGGAGCGGAAAGACTTACCTTAGGGGGGAAAAAAGGACAGGTATACACTCGCACTCACGCACATATCCATCCACACATACAGACACAAGCAGACATATTTAAAAGACCAAAGACCTGTTAAATATGTCTGCTTGTGTCTGTATGTGTGGATGGATATGTGCGTGTGTGCGAGTGTATACCTGTCCTTTTTTCCCCCCTAAGGTAAGTCTTTCCGCTCCCGGGATTGGAATGACTCCTTACCCTCTGCCTTAAAACCCACTTCCTTTCATCTTCCCCTCTCCTTCCCTCTTTCCTGATGAGGCAACACAATAAGAAAAGTGTGAGAGCTAAAGCTGTGGTCCATACATAAAAATGATCCCAAAAGACGTCTTAAAAGATGGTAAACATTATATGGGCTTACAATTCGTAACTGACAAGTTTTCCAAGGTTTCCCCTGGTATTCATGGACCAATCCCCTTAATCTGATTCTGAAATTTTGTTGAACTCTTTCTGGAATATCGATGGGTATGTCGGCAACAGCTTGATGAATGATGTTCTACACAAGAGCCAGGGTCCAGGAATGACAGAAATCTTAGATAGCCTGATAATAAATAGTCACAGGAGCTATATCAAGTGACCATTCTGTCCAGGGAAGTGTTGCTGCAAAATACTGACACGTATGCTGTGGCACTGTCCTGCTGGAAGCATACATATCCTGTTGAGTGTTGGCAGGAAAAACTCCTGAACCATGTGGAAATAACTGTTAAAAGCCACTGAAACTGCCTGTTCGTTGTCTTCAAAAAGCCATGGGCCAATTATTTCAATTTGTGATAGTGCACACCAAATAGTTACACATTGTGAATGCAGGGGATGCTGATAAAGTTGTCTGGGGTATGAGGGATCCTAAAGGCAATACCGAAATGGGTACAAAATGCACATTGCCTGGCAATGATTGAGTGACCATTAGAAAAGTATGCCTTAACAGCGAATGCATTCTCCACCCCACCTTCGTGCACTCCATGATGCTAACCACCTCCACTGGACCAACCATGAGAAAATGAGCATAAATCATAATATAAAAAATAATCATTATTACAAATCAGACTAACAGATTTTTTTAATTTGGAGCTTCATTTTTATGTTAGAGGTCCTGGAATTGAACAAATGGCTTAAAAACTATACAAATATTTCAAGCCAATTCATTTTAATAGTTTTACTGAATCTATTTAAATCAGTAAGGTTCCCCCACAGATTTATTTTTTACTGCTATCTCATGTGATTGTGTTACTGGAAAATGCCCATATTTTCGAGACAGAACTATTTTACGGAAGGCTGAAAATAGACATGAAAATACAGAAACCCCACAGCAGGAAAAAAGTACTCATGTTAACAATATTTTGTAAGTGTAATGGAATGACACACATGCAGTAACGTAATGATGTACAGTAAATGAAGTAATGAAATGACAATTTTATAATGGACTGGCCAAAATTTACATTCACATACATATTAATGATACAATTCGCTGATGAGACTGCTATCCTTAGTGAAAGTGAAGAAGAATTACGTGATCTGCTGAACAGAATGAACAGTCTAATGAATACAGAGTATGGATTGAGAGTAAATCGAAGAAAGATGAAGGTAGTGAGAAGAAGTAGAAATGAGAACAGCGAGAAACTTAACATCAGGATTGATGGTCACGAAGGAGACGAACTTAAGGAACTCTGCTATCCAAGCAGTAAAATAACCAATGGGAAAACACTGATAAGGAGAAGGAACAGGATGATAGAACATTTGTTAAGACATGAGGTAATGACTTCCATGGTACTAGAAGGAGCTGTAGAGCGCAAAAACTGTAGAAGAAGACAGAGATTGGAATACATCCAGCAAATAATTGAGGATGTAGATTGCAAGTGCTACTCTGAGATGAAGAGGTTAGCACAGGAGAGGAATTCGTGGTGGGCTGCATCAAACCAGTCAGAAGACTAATTTTTTTTTTTTTTTGGGGGGGGGGGGGGGGGGCACACTGCAGAGGATATCACGTACCACTACTAGTCGTTTCCTTCCCTGTTCCGCCCACAAATACAGCAAGGAAAAAATAACTGTATAAAAGCTTTTAAATGAGCCCTAATTTCTCGAATCATACTTGTGGTCCTTACGTGAAATGTACGTTGGTGGCAGTAAAATCTTTCTGCAGTCTGCCTCAAATGCCGGTTCTCTAAATTTCTGCAAGTACATGAAGACTCCAGTAATAATCACATGCTGATCAAACCTACCGGTAATAAACTCAGCAGCATACTTATAAATTGCTTCAATGTCTTCCCTCAGTCCGACCCCAGTGAGGATCCAAAACTAAAAGAACTCACGAATGGATTGTACCACCATTCTATACACCTTATCTTTTACAGATAAGCTCTACTTCCTCAAATTTCTCCCAATAAAATGAAGTCTAGCATTCACCTTCCCTACGACCAACCTGGTGTGCTTATTCCCTTTCATACTGCTTTGCAATGTTACGCTAGTATTTAATCGATGTAACTCATCCAAGCAGCACACTGCTAATGCTGTATTCAAACATTACAGGTTTTTTCTACTTAACTGCACAAACTTATATTTTTCTAGAGCAAACTGCCATTCATCATACCAACTAGAAATTCTGTCCCAAGTTATCTTGAATATGCCTACAGTCACTCAATGACGATACCTTTCTGTACACTACAGTGTCATCAGAAAACCTCTGCAAATCACTGCTCATACTGCCCGTCAGATCATTCACGTGTATCAAGAATTAGAGTGGTCATATCACACTTCCCTGCGGCACTCCTGACGATGTCATGTCTTTGGTGAACACTCACCATGGCAGACAATGCACTACGTTGTATTACTTAAAAAAGTCTTTGACCCACTCACATACCTGAGAATCTAATCTGCATGCTCAGACCTTTGTTAACAGTCTGCACTGGGCATCGCAACAAATGCTTTCTCGAAATCTAGAAATGTGGTATCAGCCTGTTACCTTCCATTCATGGATTGTAGGATAGCTCAAGAGAAAGGGACAAGCCAAGTTTCACACAAGCAATCCATGCCGATTCATAGGCAGAAGCGTTATTATATTCAGAATCTGTTGGAGTATTCTCCACCAAACCAATGTTAAATATATTGGACTGTCATTATACAGGTCCAGCCTTTTACCTTTCTTATACAAGGGAGTCACCTGTGCTTTTTCCAGTTGCTTTGGACTTTGTGCTGGGCAAGTGGTTCAAGATAAATGCAAGGCAAGTAAGGGGCCAATGAACCAGGGTACTTTCTGTAAAATCAAATTGGAATTCTATCTGGACCTGTGACATATTTGTTTTAACTCTTGTAGTTCTCAGTTTCTCAATGCCAGAGATGCCTACTTCTGTGTCCTCCAAGCAGGAGTCTGTGTGACAGTCAAACAAAGGTATGTTTATACGATCCTGCAATGTGAATGATTACTTGAATGTGAAATTTAGAACTTCAGCTTTCCTTTTACTAACTTCTATTGCCACACCAGGTTGGTTGATGAGTGACTTGATAGAGGCCTTCAACCCCCTTTGTGATGTTGCATACGACCAGAATTTTCTTCGGTGTTTGGAGAATCCTTGCTCCAGGTAGTTTCCTGAAAAAGTGTTCAAAAGTACTTCACTAGAACTGTCTGTTCGTACCAACTGCAGTGAACCTACAGCTGTCCCAATCTACAGCCTGTAAATTAAAGTTGCCTCCAACTAATGCTGTATTATCTGCACATTTCCACACTACTGAGTGAAGACTTTTCTTGAATGATTCTAAAACTGTTACGGTGGAATGAGGTGGCCGGTACAAACATCCAATAATTAACTTGAATTCACTTACTTTTATCAATAGCAATGAACACTTACCCTCCTATAGCATCTAGTGCATCATTTCGATATACGTTCCATGCCTTATTAAATATTTCAGAACACTCTACTTTGAGTTTCAGCCAGTTCTCGGTTCCAAGAATAATATGAGCATGACAACTTTCCTGTAGAGCAATAAGTTCCAGAAATTTGTTTCAAGTACTTTTGACAGTTTACATTTAAAATGTTGACATTTGAAATTTCTCTACCCTGTAAGCGAACAGATTTCATTCTCTGTGTATTGACTGGTGAGCAATCATCAGAAGACTTCAAACTATTGTCTAGCCCAAAAAAAAACCATGTGCACTACCCAAGTAGTCTGCTACCCAAGTAGCTGCTCCCTTTGTGTATTATCCCTCTGAACTATCCAGTGGAGTCCTTCAATTCTGCTATATTGCATTTTAGGCAGTTGTATGTTGGTTATGATGTTAACAAAAATTGGAGTGAATATATAAGAAGAGGGAGTGCTGTACACCAAGAGCATAATTTTCAGAGAGAAGAAACTTGTACGCAGTCTGTCTGAAGAGGGACTGCTGAAAGGAGAGCTAATTATCCATTTTACTAAAAACTTACAATGAAATGAGTAAATGGATGCATACTGCAAATAGAATGTGGTTGCTTATCATGAAGAACAGTCTTTCATCCGTAACATAAGCTAATTAAATACCACTACAAATGTCAAGGTGTAACAAACTCAATACAACCAATAAGGGAAGAAAAAACAACATTTACTGATTTCCAATTTACTGCAATGGAATGTTGGCTATCTTTGAAGGCCACTATGAATTAGGCCTAAATGATAAGGGCATTTTTAGGTATTGTGTTGTTAGAGGTTTACTGTAGTGAAAAGACTTACTTAATACCAAAAATGACTCGGGAGATGCAAAAAGAGAGAGGAAATGCAGAAATAAAGTTAGAAGCCACACTGTAGGTGATGTTGACAATGACTGCATCGGCTACTCCAATATTCCAATCAAATCTTCAGTTAGGCCAGTATTACACTATCAAATTTCTTTGTCAAAGATGATCTGATCAAATATTCCAACAAATATATTTGACGTAGTGCTAGAAGGGGTTTTACACTGTCATCATATTTTTCGTCAAAGTTCAAGATGGCTGACAACAACTTGTTATCAACCGCAGCAGTGCGTGTACCACAATTGCACTGTGCACACATGCGGAAGAGAAGCAGGGGGAAAAAAGGAAACATACCTGGGTGAAGCCATAGGTTTTATGACGACACGATAAAAGCATTCAACAAAACTTGTTACATGAGCTTATAGGGGAGGACGTCAAGTCGTACATCGATTACTTAAGAATGGATGAGCATACATTTCTGTATGTGCTCAATGAAGTGTATCCTCATATAACAAAGCACAATATTCACTTAAGAACTGCTACATCTGCAGAAGACAGGCTCACTGTAACACTCCGATTCCTTGCTACAGGAGAGGGTTAGGTTAGGTCATTTCAGGTCAGGTCTCCAATCTTCTTAATTTATTTGTGTATTCAGCGTGCCTCACGTTGTAAAGTGTCTTATCAGCTTCATACAGCTCTATTAATTTTGTAGTTGTCGGCACACACCAATTGTATTTACCGGCAATGTTTATAAAAACACTACAGACGACAGAACGCTGCAGCGATGCTAGTGCTCCATGTGGTAACATGTTACATTGCAGTGAACAGAAGACAAGCGACATCTTTGATCAAATCTACAGCGAGGCCCTAGATTTGATCAAATATTGGACGACATTTGACAAAGTTTCCTATTACACCATCAAATATCTTTGACAAAGAAATTTGATAGTGTAATACCAGCCTTACATTAAAGAAAGCAGTTGAATGCATGGCAACTGGTTTACCTACAAGTGCAAGAAAGTTGTGGAGGAACCGACTGTTGCTCGTGGAGTTTTACTAAATGCTTACAGGTGAAAAATCAAATTCAATGGTTAAATCCAGGCACAGACAATGCTGTTACTAGTTTCTACATTCGAGATGACATTTCAGGACAAAATCCTGGGATGAAAGATTATGTGATAGTGAAAGATAAGAAAGGTGTAAGAAACGAAATCCAGAAGAGGTACCTTGGCCTTGAAAGAAGAGGACTTCTCTCACATGCCAACGATACTGCCAGAGTTCTGGGCATTGGGATCACAGCCTGTGTGCACCTTACAAGATACACTGCACAATCTATGCTTCTGCCACTACCATGAGAATGTGAAGATACTTTTGACAGTTATAAACGGCGTTCCACAAGTGAAAACCACATTTGTCACTTCATTAGTACAATAGTCTGCAATCAGAGCACGACAGGAAATGGGACCACATCTAGTATGTTTCTGCAGCATGATGGCATCTACCAGCAGGACAATACGATACATTGCACAGCTCATTGTGTACGTGTGTGGTTTGAAGAGGACCGGGATGAGATTGCCATACTCCCTTAGCCACTCTACTCCCTGAATTTAAACCCAATTAAGAATCTGTGGGATCACCATGTAAACAAATCAAGAATCTGTGGGACCACTTCGACTGGGCTGTTTGTGCCATGGATCCTTAATTGATAAAAGTAGCACTGCTGGCCACAGCACATAAGTTTGCATGGCTCCACATCCCTGTTGGTACCTTTCAGAGCCTCATTAACTCTTTCCTGCATGTCTTGCAGTGGTCTGTCCTGGAAAAGGTAGTTATTCAGGCTTTCGAGAGGTGGTCACATTAATGTAACTGGTCAGTGTATTTCTGTCCTGCAAACATCTGTGAAGAATAAGGAGCAGTTAGATCAAATCAGAACGGGAACTGCTCTAGTAAAGCACGCTGAGCCATCCATGTTGTTGCACCTATTTCTCCTTATATTATTGAGTATCAGTATTTCTCACTATCCCCTCAGATGTTTGCACTCAATTTCAAAAAGCAAGCTTCGGCTGAAGCAATTACACGGAACCTGATTTATCAGGCTGCCTTGCTTCAATGGGATTTTGCTCTGGTTGCCTATGCTGGAAAATAAAAGGTAATGATTTTTTGTGGGGGCAGGTGATTTATGTTGAATACGGTTGTGAAATTTCATTTCCCTCAAAGGAAAATAAATGTTGGGTAAAAGACCAGATTATAGAGAAACTGGCTGCACCTACTGTAGATCGGAGGAGTAAGTTCAATACCTATTTAACGCATTTACCTTCTATATCATTGTGTGTCCCATTTATTCCTCTTGATAACAGAATTTTTGCAAATTTTTACAGGAAATGATTGAGTTGAATTATGTTTTAAAAATGAGAACAACTTGCATGTCTGAATTATGTCATTTCATTACCAGGAAGCTGTTTCAGTATAAGTCTCATTATATGAATGAAACCATTACACTAAGAAAACTGTATTTCTTTGCATACTTGAAAAACACATTAACACCATTTGTTCTTTATAATGATTCTTGGTCTCTCTTATGCTTAAAGTGAAAAAAAAAAAAAAAAAAAAGAGCCCCTAATGTAATTCCGTTACTCATAGAACTGTCCATTAGTGACATTTTCCTTCCTTTAACCTAGAAACAGATCATTACACACTTCTACATTTATCTAGAACCCAGAATTATCTTCCCACGATCAGCTTCCATCAGTTTCTTCATTCTTAGTGAACTAATACACTGACAGGAGAGGGGGAAAAAATCACAGCATCAATAAATAACTAATGTAGAGTAATGAAATTTTGGGAATACATCTGTCTAGGTAACATATTTAAGTGATTAACATTGCAAAAACACAGATTAATGTAGGCATGAGATAAGACTCTGCAAATGTGAAATGCTGGTATATTTATAACCAGTGTAACAGATCTGGCGATCAAGTAGGCCAAGGCAACCTGCCAACACTGCCCCCTCAAATGCATTTCTTGAACGACAGCACAACAAGTCAAATCACTAGACTGGCTTACGAATTTGCAGCCTGGGTGCATGGGGTAACTACGAGAGTGGTCCTGCTGTCATAAAAAATTGCACCCCAGACCATAATTCCAGGTTCAGGGTGTCTAGCAAGCAGATAGGTTGGGTGCTGGCCCTCAACTGGGCTCCTGCTAACCAACATACAACCATCACTGGCACAGAGGTAGAACCAGCTTTCTTAAGAAAACAAACAGACATCCACCATGCCCTCCAATGAGCTCTCATTTGACACCTCTGAAGTTGCAAATGACAGTGGTTTCGAGTCAGTGGAAGGCACACTACCAGATATCTGGCTTGGATCTAACCAATTTATAAGAAGTCATCATGTCACTATGATGCCAACTGCTGCTCACATTGCTGCTGCAGATGCAGTACGAGCACCAGAGCCATACACTGAACACAAGGTCTTTCCTCTTGGGGCCCATGCTTCTTGTGGCCGTACATTCTAATGTCCACCCCTGTCAGCAATCTTGTACAGTGGCTATATTCCTGCCAAGTCTTTCTACAATTATTGCAGAAGGAACATGAAGCATCTCTTAGTTCTATTACATGACCTTGATCAAACTTGGCGAGGCACTGATAGTGGCATCTTTGTTGCCTTAAAGACATTCTTGACTAATATCAACTCAATTCACTGCATCCAGTCTCAAAGGTAAATAGAGCTCATGACTATTAAAGCATGTATATAAAGCAAATCTGATCTGTATCTTCACAGTGGCACTATTAGTGCCAGTCTTATGCGAGTGGCACGAAACCTGAATGGATATCATCTTTCAAAAGTAGAAACATGCCTACCAGTTGTCATTTATGTTGCAAAACAAAATTAGTCAACACAATCATCAGGTGATCTCTGTGGTACGACCAATGCCTACTGCAGGGTCCGATGTCTTCTAGAGGTGCTGCAGGCAAATAACACAATAAGTGAAATATGTGAGCAGAGTAGATATTGATGGGGGATTACCCTAGTGAAGATATACGCTGCAAATGGAGAAATTAACTGAGATAAGAAACTGTGCCACAGGGCAGATTACTATTATACAGAGCCTTTGAACAAGTATCTCAAAAACAGCGAAGAAGCTGGTCAAATTTCACATGCCATAGTCATGAGTATCTATGGGAAATGGTAGAAGGGCAGTGAAACTACCACTATGCATTACGTGGTTGGATGTTCACAATTCTTCATGGAATGTGGGGTTTGGATGCTTGTCTGTTCTGTAAAGTAGGATAGCTGGCGATCTGTGGCACCTCTGCTAAGAGAGAACAATGCTGGTGGACGCACATTCTGCGCATACGGTTGGACAAGGGGCTCCGCAGCAGATGACCCCTGCGTGTTCATATGTTGGCCCAATGTCATCGTTAATTACCACTGTAGTGGGCTCAGGGATGTTTGAGAGTGGACCGAGTATCACTGTGAACGTGTCGGCTCATCAGATAAATTGTGTTTTTCATAAAACAGGCTGATAGTTGTCCCCACAAATGCCATCATCCAGATGAATGTCTGTTCAAAACGTGCACTGTACCATGGACGTAGGCTGGTGGGAGCAGTATTATGCCATTATACACATTTTCCTACACTTGCATGGGACCTGTGGTAGTAATTGAAGATACCGTGTCAGTTGCGGACCACTTGCATCCCTCCATACTCAATGTCTTCCCTGATGGCCGTGTCATCTTTCAGCAGTATAACTCTCCGTGTCTCGAAGCCAGAATCATGCTACAGAGGAGCATGATAGTGAATCAAGTTCATGAACTGGTCACCAAATTCACCAGATGTGAATCCAGTGGATCCCACATGGGTCACTATTGAGTGCCATCAACGTGTACACAAGTCAGTGACCAGTTATTTATGGAATTATATGACTTGTGCTTAGACACCTGGTGCCACATAGGTCCACGAATCTACCAACAAACAACTGATACGCAGAATCGCTGATATATTGAATTACATAGATGGCTCAACAAGCTATTAAGCAGATGGAAATAATGTTTGCCCTCATGAGAGAGAGAGAGAGAGAGAGAGAGAGAGAGAGAGAGAGAGAGAGAATTTTTCAACAGGGAATGAAAACCGATTGCTAAATGCTGGAAAAATCTCACCGAATAAGGGAAAGAGTTCACTTAGTTTTTTTTTTTTTTGGCTAATATTCTTTCATTGCTTGGTGATGCTACTTTACTGAATAGTATAATTCCTCTGTATGTCAATAGGTCTTCCTTGGTTAGTCACCGTTTTCTCTAATTAGTGTTTTTCTTTCCTCTGCTTTCAATCTTACTTGTTTTCAACAAACTTTACAATGTATTCAGCAACTACGTTGTTGTAAAATTATTTTACTGCCAATTATATATCTTTACGGGGCATCAGTTTCTCCTTTATCTACATAACTCTTTGGTTAGGCTTAGCATACCACATGACGCTGCCAACCAATCACTATTATAAGAGTCTGTAAACAAGTTCGTGAAGAATAGTGCTGCCAGTCAGAAGTACAACATTGGCTATTAAAATTGCAACACCAGGAAGGACAGCATACAGCATGATGCATGTATAAGGTGTGTGAGGAAAGTAATGAGACTAATTTTTCCACCAAAGTTTTTAGTTTTTTCAAACAATATTGTCCCCTTCACGACAGCAGCTATACACTGTCGGAGTCGTCATTTCTAGCCTTTGTAGCAGTGCTGAAAGGCTTCAACTGGTAGGGCCTTTAAAAAGTCCGTCACATTCTTTTGAATGTTCTCAGAATCCCAAAATGACATCCTTTCAAGATATTTTTCAATTTTGGGAAAAGAAAAGAAAATCACGATGACTCAGATCAGGTGACTGGGCTGTGGAATAAATAGGTCAAAAATTCCGTGACGGAAGCGGCCACGTCACGTGGGGCATTGTCACGATATGGCATCCAGTTGTCTGAACTGTTCAGTCTCACTTGGTTCACCCTTTTCCTGAGTCTTTCTATGACATCTTTGTAACACACTTGGTTGACAGTTTGTCTTGAGGAACAATCCCACAAGAGCACACATACATTTGACATTTTCATCGGTTTTTGGAGTTGAAGGTCTCGAAGTTCGTTTGGAAATGTTCTCATTCTTCCAAAATGATTTGTGCCACCAAAAAACTTGTGCTCTTGATAAGGAATGTTCCCCATAAGTGTGTTCCAACTTTTCAGAGGTCACATTCACAGATTTCCCAAGTTTAACACAAAACCTGATGGTACACCATTGCTCTAAATGCCACAGACCCATTTTTGTAGCACAAAATTTCACTAATGGCACTGTCAAAAAATCATGATTGTTGTACTGAGCTGAAATTGCGATTGAGCATCTCAAAGGATGACTGCATTGGCCTACACAAGTAGAACAACACAGAGTTGCTAGGTCACTTGCAGAGTTGATTTCATTACTTTTCTCACACACCTCGTACAGTATGGAAGGAATAGATGATTAAATTTTTAGGAGATCTGAGGATATATACGGTGCAAAAATAATATACAAGCTTTGAATCCTACCAGCAGCGATAGTTCCAATCTGAACTGAGCTTAGGCTGCAAGTATGGGTACGTCATTCAATGGTACTTCAACTCTTATGTCAGAGTTCATCAATCATAGTGACAAGTGAGCGGGGGTGTGCCATCAGTCAGCAACACACAACCATATGTTTTCAGTGGACGAGTGATCTGGAGGACAATCTGGTCAAGCAACCTCTCTATCAAGAGAGGTCTGGGCACACATTCAACGTGTGCTCTTGTGTTACCTTGTTGACGAATTGTTGCACTGACCTTAACACATCAGAAATGTATTATCCACTATCTATATTACCAGCTGTGTGAGCCAGAGAAAATCGTGCTGTGTATCCAAAGGCACCTCTCACACTATCACGGCAGGTGCTGGACCCTTACGACAAATGCAATCTGACAACAATGGTTCTCCTTAGAGCCTCCGCACATGTGAGCCCAACACAGAACTAGGACGTTGAAAAAACAATGTGGTGCCATACCTGTGTTGAATGTACCATTGTCAGTGTATCTCTCTCTGCTGTCATGTCACAGGAAACTGCAACAACAGTCACCATAGCGACAGTTCATAGTGATAAAAAGGTCATGCTCTGAGTGAACACTTGTCTCGCTGCAAACAAATCCATTTTCCGACTCGAAGATATGTTACTTGATTGTGCAATCCAGCATGGCTGAATGAACAGTCGGTGTCTCTTCTCAGGCACTAGTCAACTAACACTGTAGAGATCCTCCATAACTCATTGATTCCTTATCTGTATACTGCTAGCAGCCACATTGCCATGTGATAAACTGAAGCCTCAACATGCCATGATATTGCCTGTGTTGAATTTAGCCATATACTGGTGGCATGTATCCCTTCAGTGGACATTACAAGATCATATTACAAAAATCAACATTCAAATTGAATTTCTGAACAAGAAATGCACTGTGTAATTCTTTCTTACATACAGAATGTAGACCTACCTACTTTGTGCGATTTTGCTGAAGTGCTAATTATTTGCAAATCCCAGTATGCCAATTGGACATTTGTATTCATGGTGTTGCAACTTTGATGGCCAATAGTTTAAAATCTATGTAAGTATGGAAAATAATAGGAGAGAGAGGTCCAGAGCATTGACAGTCTAACTAAATGAGATTTCAGCTTGCTAATGCTGCTCAAAACTGGGCTGGCATGTAAATCTGGACAAATGAGGTGCCCCTATGCAGCAAAAATCAAACAGATAATAAAAGCAAGATACAGTGCGGGGCAGAGTAAAAAGCAAATTTGAAAAAACTTTAAAAAATCATCAATTTTTCCAAATTGCATTTTTATCATTGTAAATTAAGTAAAAAAAGCATTTAAGAAAATTAAGAAACATAACTAAGTTTTAAAAATAGCTCCATTAAGATGACATCCAATGAGGCACACAATCATGAAGGGTGCCTTGAAGTTGTTCATCCCTTTCGATAGCACTGCCAGTATGACTGGAACTGTCTTCCGTCTGATCTGTTTTTTCAGTGTTCATGGTGTGTTATTCTGATACACCTTATACTTCAGGTAACCCAACAAGAAAAAGTTGCACATTATGATGTCTAATGAACAGTGATGCCATGAGATATCCCTGTTTTCGGAGAAGACCTGATTTCAAAATAAAACTTTCAGAACGTTAATGATTACTCTTGCCCTTGGGAAATTACTCCGCCTTGTTGGAACAGGAAACAGTCACTTTGTAATGAGGATGTAATGGAGGGGACAAAAAGCTTTCCAACATGTCTGTGTGTTTCTGTGAAATGACTGTCACAGCATCGCCTAGACATCTTCGATAAAGTAAGTCCTATGATCCCTGATGAAGACATAGTGCATCACCCAGTTACTTCTGTGGAATTCACTTATTGTGTTTGGTATTTGTAAGTAAGTAAAATAAATTGAATAGAGTGAAACACGGTTCATATACATATTATTTATTACCTGATTCAGCCATCCTAATCAGAGTTTCACCAACTAATTCTGCCTAAGATGAAAGTAGAGAAAAGAAATCTGATAGGAGGTTCACAAAGCAGACTGAGCAGGTGGAGAATGACCCATTCACCGTGCTAAAAAAATGAAACAGCAAGAATAAAACAAGGATTATTTGGAACCTTTTTAAACAAGAAACAGAAGTAGTGAAGCGACAAACTGAATCACCAAAAAATAATTACAACACAAATGATGACTCACTAAAATAACTGGCTCCCAAATGCAATGATTACTTCATTACAGTGGCTGCTAACACTTACCCCACCAATCCACAACCAAATACAGATGTATTACATTCACTTCAATGGACACTACTTGCTTCACTAACAGATATTAATTTTAAAAATATTAATATCTCAAGAGGTAACAAAATTCTTCACATCAGACATAACTTGAGAGAGAGAGAGAGAGAGAGAGAGAGAGAGAGAGAGAGAATTCTGCTGGTTACAATGGTGTTGTCAGCAGAGTATTAAAATCTCATGCTAATTTGATAGGACTCATCTACTGCTACCAAAGGCTTGGCACATTATTTCCTAATATATTTGGAAAGGTTGTAGTCAGTCTTACGTATGCAGCATTAACAACCACCTAAAAACAATGGAGTTAAACCTTTGCAGATTCATTTTACTCCTTCCTGCAGTTTCAAAAGTTTGAGAAACAGCCTGTCATTTTTTCTTATCAAAGGATTGATTACAGATAAAGCCATACAATATACCACCAATGACCTCCTGGCAGACTTAAACAAAGAAAAACATTTTCTGCTGACATAGTCTGTGATCTAACCAATATCTATAAAGGTATGTACCACAAATTCAAAAACTGTAGTGAAGTCTCTGTTACTGTCTTTCTACGACCAGACATCACTGTCAACACTAGTCTTTTGACATACTGGTTATGATCTACTCTGCAGTGCAGAATGAGATCTAGTTTCAATTGGAAGGTGACAGTTTGACTGCAAGTTGGTGATGCAAACAAATGTGTCATGAAACTTTTTTATGCACTTTATGTTCTGCACCTTCTGATATTTTCAAAATATTAATATGTTTGAAGGTTCTAGTAAGAAGCCCTCAACTAAAATTTTCGCATCCTTATATTTTGGTAGTTCGAATATGCAACTACACGTGATTGTATAATAGAATAATCTCCTTAATGCTTACATAGTACTGATGAATAGTTGTCTTGATGATGTCAGTTAAAGGTAAAAACTTATGAATTATACCATATTACTCAATATTAGCAAATCCTAATATATGCAATCTGAATTGTTCTGGCATTAACGACATTCCTTTTGCATTAATGAAGTCCTTTCATAGCAGAACGTAGGAGGTCACGTTTACAGACTGTGTGACATGAATGAAACGCAGATTGGGGAACATAACATGCGAGGTCCCAAAAGGATCCGTACCGAATCCGTTATTTCTGTTCTACATAAATATCCACCAATGATTTCAAGGCATGCTCAAAAATCAATATTTACTGACTAAACAAGCTTACTAACCAATGGTTGCAACTCAACTTTACTAAAAAACTCTGATAATAACTGAACTGGTATACAATTAGTTCACATGAAACACTTAACCTCACAAAGAATCATCAAATGGTCAAAGTAAGCACCATAAGTAAACATTAATAGTCTTGTAATAAATGAAACAATGTGTGTATAATTTTCTACAGGCATCAAAAGACAGACCAACTAATCAAATAGCTAGGTTAGCCTGCTTTGCCCTTGCTCACATCTATCATTTGTGTTGACCCAAGACAAAGACATTGGCTATTTTACATACTTTCACTCCTACATCTACACCTACATATATTCTCTACAAACCACCGTGAGGCATATAGCAAAAGGTACGACCCACTGTACCAGTTATTAGAATTTCTTCCTGTTCTGTTCATGTATGGAATGCGGGAAGAATGATTGTTTGAATTACTGTGTGTACAATAATGATTCTAATCCTTATGTGAGCTATACATAGAGCGTTGTAGTATATACCTAGAGCACTCATTTAAAGCTGCATCTTGAAACTTTGTTAATAGACTTTCTCAGGATAGTTTACACTTATCTTCAAGTCTTCCAGTTCAGTTCCTTCAGTAGCTCTGTGACACTTTCCCACAGGTTAAACACACCTATGACCATTCATAGCCTCTCCCCGATGTTATTCAATCTGTATATTGAGCAAGCAGTAAAGCAAACAAAAGAAAAATTCGGAGTAGGTATTAAAATTCATGGAGAAGAAGTAAAAACTTTGAGGTTCGCCGATGACATTGTAATTCTGTCAGAGACAGCAAAGGACTTGGAAGAGCAGTTGAACGGAATGGACAGTGTCTTGAAAGGAGGATATAAGATGAACATCAACAAAAGCAAAACGAGGATAATGGAATGTAGTCAAATTAAATTGGGTGATGCTGAGGGGATTAGATTAGGAAATGAGACACTTAAAGGAGTTTTGCTATTTAAGGAGCAAAATAACTGATGATGGTCGAAGTAGAGAGGATATAAAATGTAGACTGGCAATGGCAAAGAAATCGTTTCTGAAGAAGATAAATTTGTTAAAATCGAGTATAGATTTAAGTGTCAGGAAGTCGTTTCTGAAAGTATTTGTATGGAGTGTAGCCATGTATGGAAGTGAAACATGGACGATAACCAGTTTGGACAAGAAGAGAATAGAAGCTTTCGAAATGTGGTGCTACAGAAGAATGCTGAAGATAAGGTGGGTAGATCACATAACTAATGAGGAGGTATTGAATAGGATTGGGGAGAAGAGAAGTTTGTGGCACAACTTGACTAGAAGAAGGGATCGGTTGGTAGGACATGTTTTGAGGCATCAAGGGATCACCAATTTAGCATTGGAGGGCAGCGTGGAGGGTAAAAATCGTAGAGGGAGACCAAGAGATCAATACACTAAGTAGATTCAGAAGGATGTAGGTTGCAGTGGGTACTGGGAGATGAAGAAGCTTGCACAGGATAGAGTAGCATGGAGAGTTGCATCAAACCAGTCTCAGGACTGAAGACCACAACAACAACAACAACAACAACAACAACACAATGACCATTCATGCTGCCCTTCTCTGTACACATTCATTATCCTGTTAGTCCTATCTGGTAAAGGTCCCATACACGTGAGGTATATTCTAGAACCATTGGACGAGTGTTGTAAGCAGTATCTTTTGTAGACTGATTGCACTTCCCCAGTATTCTACCAATAAAACAAAGTCTACCTTACAACCAAATATTTGTTTGAGTTGGCCAATTCCAACACTGACTCAATGATATTACAGTCATAAGATATTTTACATATCTGAACACCTAAAGCAAGTTGCCAATCTCTGCACCACTTTGAAATCTTATCAAGATCTGACTGAATATTTATGCAGCATCTTTCACATAGTACTTCACTATAGATAACTGCCTCATCTGCAAAAAGTCCAAGATTACTATTAATGTCTGCAAGATCATTAATACACAACACAAACTGCAAGGGCTGCAACGCACTTCCCTAGGGCACACCCAAAGTTACTTCTACACCTGATGAGGACTCTCCATCCAAGATAAAATGCTGTGTCCTCCCTACCAAAAAGTCCTCAATCCAGTCAAAAATTTCACTTTGCATCCCATTTGACTATTTTTGACAAGTGTAGGTGTGGTACTGAGTCAAATGCTTTTCGGAAATCAAGAAATACTATCTGACTGCCTTGATACAAAGCTTTCAGTACGTCACGTGAGAAAAGTGCAAGTTGGGTTTCACATGATCAATGTTTTCGAAATCAATGCTGTTTCGAATTGAGGAGGTCAATATGTTCAAGAAACCTCATTATGTTTGAGCTCAGAATATGTTCTAAAATTCTACAACAAATTGATGTCAAGGATACTGGGCAGTAGTTTTGTGAATCACTTCTACTACCCTTCTTGTAGACGGTTGTGACCTGTGTCTTTTTCCAAGAACTGGGCATGTCTTTTTTGTTTGAGGGATCTACGATAAATTACAGTTATAAGAGGGACTAACTCAGCCGGGAATTCAGTATAGAATCTTACAGAGATTCCATCGGGCCCTGCAGCTTTGTTTAATTGTAACGATTTCAGCTGTTTCCCAACACCACTAACATTTATTTCACTCATCTTTCCAGTGGTAGAAAGATTAAACTGGGACAATTCTCCTGGGCTTTCCTTTGTAAAGGAACATTTGAAAATGGAGTTAAGACACTAGCTTGGTGCCACTAACAGCCTTCACCCACGACCAGAATTTCTTTGTGTTCTGTGATAGATCACTTAACAACATTCTGCTATGGGAATCGTTGAAAGTATCACATATTACTCCCTTTACAGCCAAACACATTTCGCTCCGCATCTCTATCTATTGCCCTATGCTTTGTTTTCAAACCTGTTATGCAGTCATCTGTTTCTTTAGAAGTTTCTTTCCAATGACTGTGTACCATATAGGTTCCTTTCCATTATGAGCTATTCTAGTGGGTACATTTCTATCCAGTGCATGGTCAACTATTCTTTTAAACTTTAACTATGGTTCCTCTAGATGTTCCTGCCCTGTGCTGAAAGTTTCAAGTTCTTCATTGAGATGTGACACTACTGATGACTCATCTAGTTTACAGATCATATTTATCTTTCTGCTTGTTTCAGTTGTACTTTGGTAATCATTGTTGCCACAACCATGTCATGGTCACTGATACAGCTTTCGATGTGGACATCCTCAAAGAGGTCAGGTCTATTTGTTGTTAGATCCAATCTAGTTCCATGATAAGTGGGGTTCCTAACTATCTATCCTAGGTAGCTTTCATAGATGGTATTTAGTTAAGTTTCACAGGATACCTTATCACATTCACCACTAACAAAACTGTTATTTCCCCGATCAATTATTAGATGATTAGAGACTCCACCAACAATTACAGTATGACTGCGGAACTTACGTACAACTGTGTTGAGATTTTCTCTTAAGTTTTCAGTTACATCATGGGATGAGTCTGGTGGGCGATAGGACCAAATTATCGTTTTATGCCCACCCCTGACACTAAATCTTGCCCAAATGATCTCATATGCAATTCCAATTTCTAACTTGGCGGATTCAAGTTTCTTGTCTACTGTGATGAATACATCACATCCATTTCTGATATATAAGTAAATTTTTCTCAAAAATCTCACTGCAATCAATTTCACATTTCAACCAGCTTTCTGTAATTATTATTATTATGTGCTTCTGCTTTTCAGGAGCGCTTCAAACTCTGTCACTTTGTTGCAAATGATACGGCAGTTTACCATTAGGATTTTAATACTCTTCACCTGTGGGAGGCATTTCTTTCCATCTTCCACTGCTGCTTCTGGGTTTCCTACAGCTATTGTTATCTGGGTAGTTGTGTGCACCCCAAGCACAGTCTGAGTAGCACCCTGTAATGTGTAGTGCACACCTGACCCTTTCAGGGGGATGCTATAGTTCTCAACCCTTGGCGCAATCTAGCAAATTTTAGCCTAGCTTGTCACAGACCTTTCAAGTATCTGGTCCAGTCCTTACACTCGACCCTACGAGCGTGACTGACCTCAACCTTCTCCATCAGTCACTGGAATGACCCAAGAATGACCTCAGAGCACATACAGCAGGCATCATTTGTACACTTCTTGTTGCCACATGGAATTATCTTGTCGGGGCATTAAATCCATAACTTATTCAGAAGGTACATCTGGTATGACTGTTGTCAGAAGTAGACAACTAACATCCAGCAAAGATTTCTTTAAGGATCTTGGATTTCTTGTGCTCATTTCCAATACACTCACGCACAATCTACATCTACATCTACCTAAATGGATACTCTGCAAATCACATTTAAGCGCCTGGCAGAGGGTTCATTGAATCACCTTCACAATTCTCTATTATTCCAATCTCGTATAGCGCGCGGAAAGAACGAACACCAGTGTCTTTTCGTATGAGCTCTGATTTCCCTTATTTTATCATGGTGATTGTTTCTCCCTATGTAGGTCAGTGTCAACAAAATATTTTCGCATTCTGATTACTTTATTAGTCGATGAACGACAGCGTCATCTGCAAACAATCTAAGAAGGCTGCTTAGATTGACTCCCAAATCGTTTATATAGATAAGGAACAGCAAAGGGCCTATAACACTATCTTGGGGAATGCCAGAAATCACTTCTGTTTTACTCGATGACTTTCCGTCAATTACTACGAACTGTGACCTCTCCGACAGGAAGTCACAAATCCAGTCACATAACTGAGACGATATTCCATAAGCACGCAATTTCACTGCAAGCCGCTTATATGGTACAGTGTCAAAAACCTTCCGGAAATCCTGAAACACAGAATTGATCTGAAATCCTTTGTCAATAGCACTCAACACTTCATGCGAATAAAGAACTGGTTGTGTTTCACAAGAATGATGTTTTCTAAACCCATGCTGACTGTGTCAACAGACCGTGTTCTTCGAGGTAATTCGTAATGTTTGAACGCAAAACATGTTCCAGAATCCAACTGCACATCAATGTTAATGATATGGGTCTGTAATTAAGTGGATTACTCCTGCTACCTTTCTTAATATTGGTGTGACCTGTGCAGCTTTCCAGTCTTTGCGTAAAGATCTTTCATGGAGTGAACAGTTGTATATGATTGTCAAGTACGGAGCTATTGCATCAGTATACTCTGAAAGGAACCTAATTGGTATACAGTCTGGACCAGAAGACCTGCTTTTATAAAGTGATTTAAGTTGCTTTTACTAGTATTTTTGTTGCTAGTATAAACATTAGTTTCAGCTGAAACACGATCTGTGCAATTGAAATACAAGACACAAAACTAATTTTAGTGTACACTTTACATCCTTGGCTAGGGTTCAGAATGGAGTTACATCATCTGGTGCAAAGATATTCAGCAAGCTCCAACCTTAAAATTCAAAAAAGTGAGGAAACACAGCAATTCAAGGAAAAAATTTAAAATATAGCTCAGAACTCACTTTTTTTTATAAGTTATGTTATCAAATGGATCCAAGGAATTAAAAATTCTGTTCACTACATGGCAAATAGCAGGGTTCATTATAATGCTACTTCAAGTATGGTAGTGTATAATAAACACACTTCTATTATTAAAAGATAAAGAACTAGAGCTTTCAAAGGGAGTATTAGGTTACCATAGACAAACAGGGAAAAGAAATGTGAGGGAAGACTAATGGGTAGTTTTGAGAGAATCCAGCAGAGGAACAATGCCCAGTAGAGATCTGTCGACAACACAAGGGATTTCAATTTCAATGGTGGTGGTGGTGGTGGTGGTGGTGGTGGTGGGTGGGGGTGGGGGGGGGGGAGGGGGGGATAAAATAAAAAACAAAACAAAGAAAAGATAATACAGTACTAAGTAAAGAATGGAAGGCATCAAGGATAAAAGGGCTACACAAAAGTGACTAAGCTGAAGAGAAAATTGTGAAACGGAAAGAGGGAGTTTAATGAGAGAGGAGATATACTGTCCAGTCACATTAATGTGGCCACCAGCCAAAAGCCTGAAAAATCACCTTTCGCAGCGCCGACTACAGCGAGAAATGCAGAGTTAATGAGGCTCTGAAAGGTACTGACAGGAACGTGGAACTATACTGACTCCAGTGCTGTGGCCAGCTGCACTAGGTTTCTCAATTGAGGAGCCATGGAGTGAACAGCTCAATCGAGGTGGTTCCAAAGGATCTTGACTGGGTTTCGATCCGGGGAGTTTGGTAAACTCAACCTGTTACTCTTCGAATCACGCATGTACACTACAAGCCATGTAACGCATCGATCTGCTGGTAGATGCATTCGTATAAAGGAAAAGCAAACTGCATGTAGGGATGGACATGGTCCCCAAGGATAGCTGCATACTTGTGTTGATCCACGGTGCCTTCCAGGAAGTTGAGATCACCCAGGGAATGCCACGAAAACATTCCCTCCTGTGGCCTGGATCCTTCCGAAGATTGTTGCAGGATTTTTGCTTCCAGATGCTTTATGAGGGTCATCTGAAAACGTCAGCTGTCACTATTCAGTGGATGTCCAGTTGTGGTACAGCTGCAAAATTCCAGACTTTGCCACTGATGAACAGCAGTCATCTTAGGTGTATGAACTAGGCATCTCCTGCATAGGCACATATGCAGCCAAGTTCATAAATGGTAGTAGGGAAGACATGGTTGGTAGCCTCTCGGTTTACCTGGGCGGTTGTAGAGCAACATCTGCTCATTTATTCGCCCATATAGATCCCCCCCCCCAGCTGTCATTCACCCGTCATCTACGGCATGTGGTGCAGTGCAGTTGACTTGGTGCCAGTTTTGGGGAGTGCCATTTTGCCATCCACAGTGTACTTAAACCACAGCAGTATGCAAGGAGTTTACTGACTTAGCCATTTCGGAAATGATTCCATCTTTGGCCAGAAAGCCAATGATCGTGCCCTTTTGGACTTCAGATAAATAGATATGCTTCTGCATTACGGCAATGACTGTGCAATTTTCCATTATCTCCAGACACCCTTTATATATCCTCCACTGCTAGTGCTACCATCTGCCATTTGTGAGTGATTTTTGCACTCTGATACTCAATGTAGGTGGGTAATTAATGAGATATGAAATTTTATCTTTCATTTTACCATATCAGTTGCACATTTATTTTTATAATATTACTAGTTTTGATCAATTCACTCTAAGACAAGAAAACAATGCACCACGAAGGAATTATCCGAATGGGATGGACATCAGTAGATGTGATGTACATATGCATAGAAACAAATAATTACAAAGAACTTTACAAATTGAGCAAGTTAGTAACATACTGATTCATCTCTGGCCCTATGCAAGCAGTTATTCGGCGTGGCATTGATTGATACAAGTTGTTTGATGTCTTCCTGAGGGGTATTATGCTGAATTCTGTCCTACTGGCGCGTTAGATCAGCAAAACCCTGAGCTGGTTGGAGGGCCCTGCCCACAGTGCTCCAAACTTTCTCAACTGGATAGCGACCCGTCGACCTTCCTGGCCAAGGCAGGGTATGGCAAACATGAAGACAAGCAGCAGAAACTCTTGTGGCATGCAGGTGGGCATTATCTTACTGATAATATAAGCTCAGGACGGCTTGCAATGAGGGGCAACAAACAGGACATATAATATTTGTCAGTGTATCACTATGCTATAAGGCTTCTGTGGATGACAACGAAAGGAGATCTGCTACGATAGGAAATGGCAGCCCAGACCATCACTCCTGCTCGTCAGTCCTTATGGTGGGCATCAGTCGTGTTGGTACCCTATCACTGTATGTGGAATCTCTAGACACGTCTTCACTGGTCATCAGAGCTCAGTTTGAAGAGCCGAGAATGTATCTCAAGGTGCCTTGGACAAAATAACTTTAATAGTTATTTTTATTCAGCTAACTGGTTTAAATGGCTCTCATTTTTTCTTCCTATCATTCTTTATCCACCTGGAATCTTTGTGCCTTTTAATTTAACCAACATTATTGGTTCTGATTTAATTTCTTCCCTTTGATTATTTCACATTTTCGTTCATGTTATTCCATCCATTATTTTTATTCCGCATTTTGGTGGAATTTCATTTTACTTCTAACCCCTTCTCTGTTTTGAATCTCCAGCCATGTAATTTTGGGCATAATGCAAAAGGAATCTATGTTTTACTGTTTACATGACAACTGTCATCCAAAAATATGCACATCTCTTCATTGCACAGTCGTTATGAACGGGTTATTTCATCTTTAATTTTTTAAATAATAAATTGGCATTTTCAAACGTTTAAATATGACAGATAAATAAAAATAATGAAATTCACATGAACAAACATTTCAAGTGCAAAAAGAAGGATAGGAAGAAGTTAGAGCAACTGAAATAGTTATACACTGATTAAAATTTGTGCCAAAGTGATAAAAATTAAAAATTACTTTAAACCAGTTAATTGAGTAAAAATAAATTTCAGATCACCCAACGAGATTCAAACCCACAACCTTCTTCGCGTGATGACCACATAATACCCCTACACAACAGCAACAATCTCATTAACGTTAGCATTTTTAAAGCTGTAGAGTAGCATGCGAAATTCCGAAATATTTTTTCATCAATTACTCACAAATAAGGGTCCACTTATAAGGTTGATGGCTGCAGGATGTGATACCTTGGACCTTAACCTACAACACCGTTTATATGGTTTCAAAATGACAATCCCATTGTTGGGGACCTCTCCCTGTTAGTTTAAATTTTAATTTGATGTTTAACACAATCATGCTTTAATATTTGCTAGCTCTCACTAAAATAAAAAATAAAAATATTCCTTAGGAAAAATCTTAAAGCACCCCTTCTGTCCCCCCCCCCCCCCCCCCCCCCCATGATAAGTGAGGTTCCTAACTATCTATCCTAGGTAGCTTTCAGAGAAGGTATTTAGTTAAGTTTCACAGGATACCTTATCACATTCACCACTAACAAAACTGTTATTTCCCCGATCAATTATTAGATGATTAGAGACTCCACCAACAATTACAGTATGACTGCGGAACTTACGTACAACTGTGTTGAGATTTTCTCTTAAGTTTTCAGTTACATCATGGGATGAGTCTGATGGGCGATAGGACCAAATTATCGTTTTATGCCCACCCCTGACACTAAATCTTGCCCAAATGATCTCGTATGCAATTCCAATTTCTAACTTGGCGGATTCAAGTTTCTTGTCTACTGTGATGAATACATCACATCCATTTCTGATATATAAGTAATTTTTTCTCAAAAATCTCACTGCAATCAATTTCACATTTCAACCAGCTTTCTGTAATTATTATTATTATGTGCTTCTGCTTTTCAGGAGCGCTTCAAACTCTGTCACTTTGTTGCAAATGCTACGGCAGTTTACCATTAGGATTTTAATACTCTTCACCTGTGGGAGGCATTTCTTTCCATCTTCCACTGCTGCTTCTGGGTTTCCTACAGCTATTGTTATCTGGGTAGTTGTGTGCACCCCAAGCACAGTCTGCGTAGCACCCTGTAATGTGTAGTGCACACCTGACCCTTTCAGGGGGATGCTATAGTTCTCAACCTTTGGCGCAATCTAGCAAATTTTAGCCTAGCTTGTCACAGACCTTTCAAGTATCCGGTCCAGTCCTTACACTCGACCCTACGAGTGTGACTGACCTCAACCTTCTCCATCAGTCACTGGAATGACCCAAGAATGACCTCAGAGCACATACAGCAGGCATCATTTGTACACTTCTTGTTGCCACATGGAATTATCTTGTCGGGGCATTAAATCCATAACTTATTCAGAAGGTACATCTGGTATGACTGTTGTCAGAAGTAGACAACTAACATCCAGCAAAGATTTCTTTAAGGATCTTGGATTTCTTGTGCTCATTTCCAATACACTCACGCACAATCTACATCTACATCTACCTAAACGGATACTCTGCAAATCACATTTAAGCGCCTGGCAGAGGGTTCATTGAATCACCTTCACAATTCTCTATTATTCCAATCTCGTATAGCGCGCGGAAAGAACGAACACCAGTGTCTTTTCGTATGAGCTCTGATTTCCCTTATTTTATCATTGTGATTGTTTCTCCCTATGTAGGTCAGTGTCAACAAAATATTTTCGCATTCTGATTACTTTATTAGTCGATGAACGACAGCGTCATTTGCAAACAATCTAAGAAGGCTGCTTAGATTGTCTCCCAAATTGTTTATATAGATAAGGAACAGCAAAGGGCCTATAACACTATCTTGGGGAATGCCAGAAATCACTTCTGTTTTACTCGATGACTTTCCGTCAATTACTACGAACTGTGACCTCTCCGACAGGAAGTCACAAATCTAGTCACATAACCGAGATGATATTCCATAAGCACGCAATTTCACTGCAAGCCGCTTATATGGTACAGTGTCAAAAACCTTCCGGAAATCCTGAAACACAGAATCAATCTGAAATCCTTTGTCAATAGCACTCAACACTTCATGCGAATAAAGAACTGGTTGTGTTTCACAAGAATGATGTTTTCTAAACCCATGCTGACTGTGTCAACAGACCGTGTTCTTCGAGGTAATTCGTAATGTTCGAACGCAAAACATGTTCCAGAATCCTGCTGCACATCAATGTTAATGATACGGGTCTGTAATTAAGTGGATTACTCCTGCTACCTTTCTTGAATATTGGTGTGACCCATGCACCTTTCCAGTCTTTGCGTAAAGATCTTTCATGGAGTGAACAGTTGTATATGATTGTCAAGTATGGAGCTAATGCATCAGTATACTCTGAAAGGAACCTAATTGGTACACAGTCTGGACCAGAAGACCTGCTTTTATAAAGTGATTTAAGTTGCTTTTACTATTATTTTTGTTGCTAGTAATAAACATCAGTTTCAGCTGAAACACGATCTGTGCAATTGAAATACAAGACACAAAACTAATTTTAGTGTACACTTTACATCCTTGGCTAGGGTTCAGAATGGAGTTACATCGTCTGGTGCAAAGATATTCAGCAAGCTCCAACCTTAAAATTCAAAAAAGTGAGGAAAAACAGCAATTCAAGGAAAAAATTTAAAATATAGCTCAGAACTCACTTTTTTTATAAGTTATGTTATCAAATGGATCCAAGGAATTAAAAATTCTGTTCACTACATGGCAAATAGCAGGGTTCATTATAATGCTACTTCAAGTATGGTAGTGTATAATAAACACACTTCTATTATTAAAAGATAAAGAACTAGAGCTTTCAAAGGGAGTATTAGGTTACCATAGACAAACAGGGAAAAGAAATGTGAGGGAAGACTAATGGGTAGTTTTGAGAGAATCCAGCAGAGGAACAATGCTCAGTAGAGATCTGTCGACAACACAAGGGATTTCAATTTCAATGGTGGTGGTGGTGGTGGTGGTGGTGGTGGGTGGGGGTGGGGGGTGGGGGGGGGGGGGGGGGAGGGGGGGATAAAATAAAAAACAAAACAAAGAAAAGATAATACAGTACTAAGTAAAGAATGGAAGGCATCAAGGATAAAAGGGCTACACAAAAGTGACTAAGCTGAAGAGAAAATTGTGAAACGGAAAGAGGGAGTTTAATGAGAGAGGAGATATACTGTCCAGTCACATTAATGTGGCCACCAGCCAAAAGCCTGAAAAATCACCTTTCGCAGCGCCGACTACAGCGAGAAATGCAGAGTTAATGAGGCTCTGAAAGGTACTGACAGGAACGTGGAACTATACTGACTCCAGTGCTGTGGCCAGCTGCACTAGGTTTCTCAATTGAGGAGCCATGGAGTGAACAGCTCAATCGAGGTGGTTCCAAAGGATCTTGACTGGGTTTCGATCCGGGGAGTTTGGTAAACTCAACCTGTTACTCTTCGAATCACGCATGTACACTACAAGCCATGTAACGCATCGATCTGCTGGTAGATGCATTCGTATAAAGGAAAAGCAAACTGCATGTAGGGATGGACATGGTCCCCAAGGATAGCTGCATACTTGTGTTGATCCACGGTGCCTTCCAGGAAGTTGAGATCACCCAGGGAATGCCACGAAAACATTCCCTCCTGTGGCCTGGATCCTTCCGAAGATTGTTGCAGGGTTTTTGCTTCCAGATGCTTTATGAGGGTCACCTGAAAACGTCAGCTGTCACTATTCAGTGGATGTCCAGTTGTGGTACTAGCTGCAAAATTCCAGACTTTGCCACTGATGAACAGCAGTCATCAAAGGTGTATGAACTAGGCATCTCCTGCATAGGCAAATATGCAGCCAAGTTCATAAATGGTAGTAGAGAAGACATGGTTGGTAGCCTCTCGGTTTACCTGGGCGGTTGTAGAGCAACATCTGCTCATTTATTCACCCATATAGACCCCCCCCCCCCCAGCTGTCATTCACCCCTGTCATCTACGGCATGTGGTGCAGTGCAGTTGACTTGGTGCCAGTTTTGGGGAGTGCCATTTTGCCATCCACAGTGTACTTAAACCACAGCAGTATGCAAGGAGTTTACTAACTTAGCCATTTTGGAAATGATTCCATCTTTGGCCAGAAAGCCAATGATCGTGCCCTTTTGGACTTCAGATAAATAGATATGCTTCTGCATTACGGCAATGACTGTGCAATTTTCCATTATCTCCAGACACCCTTTATATATCCTCCACTGCTAGTGCTACCACCTGCCATTTGTGAGTGATTTTTGCACTCTGATACTCAATGTAGGTGGGTAATTAATGAGGTATGAAATTTTATCTTTCATTTTACCATATCAGTTGCACATTTATTTTTATAATATTACTAGTTTTGATCAATTCACCCTAAGACAAGAAAACAATGCACCACGAAGGAATTATCCGAATGGGATGGACATCAGTAGATGTGATGTACATATGCATAGAAACAAATAATTACAAAGAACTTTACAAATTGAGCAAGTTAGTAACATACTGATTCATCTCTGGCCCTATGCAAGCAGTTATTCGGCGTGGCATTGATTGATACAAGTTGTTTGATGTCTTCCTGAGGGGTATTATGCTGAATTCTGTCCTACTGGCGCGTTAGATCAGCAAAACCCTGAGCTGGTTGGAGGGCCCTGCCCACAGTGCTCCAAACTTTCTCAACTGGATAGCGACCCGTCGACCTTCCTGGCCAAGGCAGGGTATGGCAAACATGAAGACAAGCAGCAGAAACTCTTGTGGCATGCAGGTGGGCATTATCTTACTGATAATATAAGCTCAGGACGGCTTGCAATGAGGGGCAACAAACAGGACATATAATATTGTCAGTGTATCACTATGCTATAAGGCTTCTGTGGATGACAACGAAAGGAGATCTGCTATGATAGGAAATGGCAGCCCAGACCATCACTCCTGCTCGTCAGTCCTTATGGTGGGCATCAGTCGTGTTGGTACCCTATCACTGTATGTGGAATCTCCAGACACGTCTTCACTGGTCATCAGAGCTCAGTTTGAAGAGCCGAGAATGTATCTCAAGGTGCCTTGGACAAAATAACTTTAATAGTTATTTTTATTCAGTTAACTGGTTTAAATGGCTCTCATTTTTTCTTCCTATCATTCTTTTTCCACCTGGAATCTTTGTGCCTTTTAATTTAACCAACATTATTGGTTCTGATTTAATTTCTTCCCTTTGATTATTTCACATTTTCGTTCATGTTATTCCATCCATTATTTTTATTCCGCATTTTGGTGGAATTTCATTTTACTTCTAATCCCTTCTCTGTTTTGAATCTCCAGCCATGTAATTTTGGGCGTAATGCAAAAGGAATCTATGTTTTACTGTTTATATGACAACTGTCATCCAAAAATATGTACATCTCTTCATTGCACAGTCGTTATGAACGGGTTATTTCATCTTTAATTTTTTAAATAATAAATTGGCATTTTCAAACGTTTAAATATGACAGATAAATAAAAATAATGAAATTCACATGAACAAATATTTCAAGTGCAAAAAGAAGGATAGGAAGAAGTTAGAGCAACTGAAATAGTTATACACTGATTAAAATTTGTGGCAAAGTGATAAAAATTAAAAATTACTTTAAACCAGTTAACTGAGTAAAAATAAATTTCAGATCACCCAACGAGATTCAAACCCACAACCTTCTTCGCGTGATGACCACATAATACCCCTACACAACAGCAACAATCTCATTAACGTTAGCATTTTTAAAGCTGTAGAGTAGCATGCGAAAGTCCGAAATATTTTTTCATCAATTACTCACAAATAAGGGTCCACTTATAAGGTTGATGGCTGCAGGGTGTGATACCTTGGACCTTAAGCTACAACACCGTTTATATGGTTTCAAAATGACAATCCCATTGTTGGGGACCTCTCCCTGTTAGTTTAAATTTTAATTTGATGTTTAACACAATAATGCTTTAATATTTGCTAGCTCTCACTAAAATAAAAAAAAATATTCCTTAGGAAAAATCTTAAAGCACCCCTTCTGTCCCCCCCCCCCCCCTAAAAACAAACTATTTTTAACATATGTGTATAGAAATAGTGGTTTAAGATTCATGTTGAAGAAAGAACGGGTTCTTGAAATACAAAATTAAGAACACTGTATTACATACTGAATGCGCACACACTTGAAAGCCACACACATAAGCAGTGAGTTGTCATCAGAGAGAGTGCGCCACGAAATGGCAAGATGTTGAACTTCTGATAGAGCCCACCATGGGTGAGTCCCTATGGAGGAGTTCCTGTTTACACCCTGTCACACTACACTCACGCTCAGTTATCATGTTATTACTGCTTGCAGACATTTGCTTTATATTATTGTGTTCAGTGTATGTTATGGTGATTGGCATACATGCCACAGTCTAACAAAGTAGTTGTAACATTCTCGATTGTGTGTCCAAGTTACAACACAAATGACAACAACTGTGGGATTGTTCTCCGGAGCGGTTTCAGTCTTTGGTCGGTCCTCTGTTGCATCTACAATGTCTGATGGTGCTGCTACTGATTAGTTTTTACACTCGATGGTTGGTCAGCTAGGGTCTGCAGCACCTCAGTCAACAGCAGGCAGTGTTCGCCACAGCACAACACAATCCAACCAAAGTACTGCAAATGCTTGCCTTCGTGTTGGCCAGTTAGTGTCTGTCTCCATCTATGTTGCCTGCCACCTCACCCCCCCACACCTCCTGTTTTGCTTGTTCACTATACTGCAAGAAACCAGAACATTCCTATAAGCCTTGGCCAGTTGAGCTTCGCCGTTTAAGTAGTCATTGTCACTTTGTCACTGATATTCATAAGAAGTCGTATGCCAACCAAATGGTTCGTGATGCAATCATTCCACTAGAGTCTAATGGAGAGGTTTTTGAGTGGGCCCTTCAATGTGAAAACCCCTCCCTATCCGATGTTCTGACTTTTGCACAATTGTTTGAAGTTTCGCAGGCTGTGAGCACTCAAATTGAACCATAGCGTGAGGTTGCAGAAGTTCATCCTGCTTCCCCCACCGTTTGTTGGATGGTTCACAGGGGGATGATATGGTGCCAGCAGTCCATGCCCGAGCAAAATGTCATGGCGTTTTTATTGATCTCAAGGTTTATCAGAAGCTTCTGCACATGCATGTCGACACTGGTGCTGTTGTGTCATTAATCAACTTGCAAATGTACATAGACTTGGGTTCTCCCCCTTTAGTGCCAGTGCCACGTACATAAGTTACCCACATTAAAAGTATTCCAATATTAGGTAGTTTCTTGGCCCCAATCACACATCAATTTGCGATTTGTCTGCTGACTATTCTGTTGGTGAATAATGCACGCACCGAAAATTTGTTTGGTTTGGGTGCCTGTAACATTTTCGTGTTTACTATTTCTAAGTTAATCTTTTCTCTGATCAGCTTGACTCTTCATGCTCTGAATTTCTCACCCTGTTTTGGGTTGTGCCACAATTTCAAAGCTCACATCACCATGAAACCTTCGGCCATACCACGTTTTCTTTCGGACTTGCCCAGTGCTGATGGCCCTTCGTGACCAAGTCAAGGCAAAGCGATGGCCTCATGACCTCCATTTCACATTTTCGTTCATGTTATTCCATCCATTATTTTTATTCCGCATTTTGGTGGAATTTCATTTTACTTCTAATCCCTTCTCTGTTTTGAATCTCCCCCCATCAGCCATTGTCAACAAGCAGTCGGGACAGTTATGCCTTTGCAGCGATTTCAAAGTTTCTGTGGACACTCAGTCTATCATTGTCACATATCCTTTGCTGTGCCCTATCTCCCCCCATCAGCCATTGTCAACAAGCAGTCGGGACAGTTATGCCTTTGCAGCGATTTCAAAGTTTCTGTGGACACTCAGTCTATCATTGTCACATATCCTTTGCTGTGCCCTCATGAACTTTTTGCTAAGCTTCCTGGTGGTCAATATTTTTCCAAGATCGACCTCTCTGATGCATCTTTGCAGCCTCCTGTTGCATGGTGATTTTTCAACCGTTTCTCTAACAACTCACGAGGTCTGTGCGAGGCTGTGCCAACTGTCTCTATGATAGTGTGGTCTCTGGCTCCTCCACTGCTGAACATCTCAACAACTTACATACACACTTTTTGGTGACAGAGGTCACAGGTAAAAATGCAATTTGGAAAGGTGGTGCTTCTTTCAGCATTCTATTGTTTTTCCTGGATTCAAGGTCTCTAGTGTTGATCTGAAACCCCCTTTGTCAGAATGTCTCTGCCATTGTGGCTTTTCTGCATCCTACATCGGTCAAGGAGCTCCAGGATTTTTTTTTTTATAGCAAAGACTGCTTATTATCATCAGCTTTTACCAGGGCCAGTGTCGGCTGCACAACTGTTACATGCCTTGCTGTGTAAGAGGACACCTTTCCACTGGTCGCAAGTGTAGGAAATGGTGTTTACCAAACTGAAGTCTATGTTACTATCTGCACCTTGCCTCGTAACCTACCAACCGGGTCAACATTTAGTGTTAGCTACATTTACTGTTAACTACAGATACGTCCCAGCATGGGTTGGGGGCAGTGTTAGTACATAAATATCCTGAAGGCTCTGAGCAGCCTGTTGCATACACGTCAAACTAAATATTCACAAATAGAGAAAGAAGCCCTCGCCATTGTTTATGCCTTAAAGAAGTTTTACGTTTTCTCTTATGGTGCAAATTTCATCTCAGCACAGACCACGAGCCTTTAGTTTCGCTGTTTAACCCTTTGGCGTTGTTGCCCAACAAAGCAGCGCATCGCCTTCAAACATGCTCCCCCATTTTCCAGCCAGTCCCGTTGATTGGAAGGAGTTACTGTTTCCACGTTGATGAATACACTCAACACTGTTGATGGTTTTCCAATCACTAGCGCACAGGCTGGTGCTATAGGTCAGATTTTACAGGAGGAGATACATTCCGTACAACATTGCCAGCATCCAGCCCCATCTGTAACTACTGTGCCTTTCGGCATTATTTCTCTGTCAATGATGATGTTCTACTCCTTGATATGGCCTATTCAGCTCCTCATGTAGTGGTTCCTTTGACTTTTTGTTTGGAGATCCTGTAATTGCTGCACACTGCTCACTGGAGAGTGTCACACACCAAGGTGTTAGCCCGTCGTCATGTTTTTTGGCCCGGTTTGGACGGTAACATCACTCGTTTGGTTATGACATGTTCTTGGTGCACCTCCAGCAAGCTGCGCTGTGGGCAATGTTGTCTCTGTGGCTGCAACCTTTGCAGGCCTGGGAATGTCTCCACACAGATTTCACCGGCCCTTTCCTTAATGCATACTGGCTAATGGCAACTAATGCACACTCTCAGTTCCCATATGTTATTCATTGACATCATCTTCAGCTTCTGGTACATTCGGAGTCCTGTCGAAACTTTCTCCATCGGAGGACTTTCGGCAACATTGGTCTCCAATAACGGCACTTAGTTTGTGTCGCAGGAATTTGCTGCCTCCGCAATGCCCACAGGATTCGCAACATATTCACTCAGGCCTTCCACCTGCAGTCCAAAGGTAAAGCCAAAAGGTAAGTCGGAACTTTCAAAACCCAAATGAAAAAGTGCGCAACTCGGACCCCGTCCAACATTGCCTTGTATCAATTTCTGTTTTCCTATCGGTTCACACCATTTGGCGACAACAGCTCCGTCGACTACTAATGGGACGTCAACCTTGGACAATCTTGCATCTCCTGTGCCCTGGCCAGGGATGCCAACCTGTGCAGCAGCCATTGCCTTTCCAGCCTGGGGTGGGTGGCTGTCTGAACATGCGGGTTTGGCCGTTGTCCAAAATGGATTCCCGATGTCATCACTCGATGCTGCGGCCACTGTCTCTGCAACTTCTGTAAGGACAATGGCCTCTGTGCAGATCATTAGAACCAGTAGCGTTTGTGCATGGGTGACCGGACAACCCTGGCCTTGACACTGACATCGCCACGCTTGTCTGCCACAACATACAAGGGTTCCCCTGCCGCCAGTGGACAAACTATAACAGTTTCTCCAATGCTGCTACCAGTACCAACACAGCCACCACCCACACCGGAACCATCTCCTCCACTTCAGCTGCCAACTGCGTGGGGGCACCATAGCCACCAAGCTCTGGACCTGGTGTGGACGTGGAGCTCATGCCAACATCACCCATCCTACCATATGGCTTGACATCAGAAGGCAGACTGCAACGATGCCCATGCCCCAAGTACTTCCGACTGTATGCCGAAGTATCAGCACGTCGTTTCAGTCAGTGCCTCGCAGAGGAAGACGCCATAGACATTTCACGAATCTGGGCTGTTCCTCAAGGGAAGAGACATAAAGTAATGCGCACACATTTGAAAGCTGCATGCATTAGTAATGTGCTGTCAACCGTGAGAGAGCACCGCAAAAGAGCAATACTGTGGACTTCCGATAGAGCCCACCCCAGAGCGCACCATGGGTAAGTGCCTATTTAAATCCTGTTGAGCTACACTTGTGCAGTTATAATGTTATTACTGCTTGCATATTTTGCCTTATCTTATTGCGTTCAGTGTATGTTGTGGTGATTGGCATACATGCGACAGTCTAAATAAGTTGTACTATTATTATTGGTTGTGTTTTTATCCAAGTTACAACACATACAAGTAAGAGATTTTAGTATTACTCTGTGAAAAGACATTCCTTTAAAAATAAAGCTGTGGTATTAGGCTTTCTAAAAACACACACGATTATTAAACACATAATACAAAACTGATAGACTGTTCACTTCAAAAACTGTCATCTGCAGTGTTTCTAGGTTTCTAAACAATCTTTTTCTGATACAATGAATACAAATGAACGATAGAAAAAGTGGCAAAAAACAAAACTTGAATAATGTTACTATGAATATTAGTTGTATTATAACATTCATTTCGACATTATATCTCTTACAGCAAAGCATCCTGGGCTTAACACTTCTTAAGGTACAATAAGGTTAGACTAATGGTCCTTTTCACGAACACAAGCAATCTGCTATAGAACTAGCACAACTGGTTAAAGTAATTGTAACCTTTTCAGCTTCAATGATACTCAAATCTTCCGAGGATGATTAGAAATGTTTTGCATGCTTTACTCACTAATTCTATTTACTCCTCCAGCAGCCTGGCTTGACTGTAGCCTATAATTCAGGTACTGGAATGAGAAGAGTCCTTGGCTAATTTTTCAACAATTTAATCACCACAATAACTATATCATTATGGAAGTGTTCCTGTGCCACACATAATCAAAAATGGGTGAGAGTAATGGTTTATTGAGCAAAATCTTAGAGCTGCTTAGGCGTAAATATCAAATAGCAGCTAGTCTTTAAGTGCCCTCAAAGTCCTTTGCAAGCTCTTCCGCCACTTGCTACGACAAAAACTGTGTCATTCTGCATGTCTTTGGAGGCAGTTACCGAGAAGTTTTTTTTCTTTTATGATAGTATATTGTGCAGCAATGCCACCAAAAAAGAATAACATTTTTTACATTAGGCAACGTTTGCTTTGATACTGAGATCACCCTTGACTCGCTCAGAACATTAAACAGTGCAGTTGCATCAGATCACAGCCAGACACTTATTAGATCACTAATTATCTCTTAGGCAACTGCTTCATCGTTGGGTTGTCCTGCATGTTCAGAATGTGGGGCATTTTCTTGCACAGATTGTAAATTTTTTCTCATCTAGCTCGCTATTTATTTCATATTACTGCTGCTCGCTTGGGTGTATGACAACACAACAAATCACTGTGTTAGCTGAAGTAATAATGAATGGATAGGTATGGGCTCACAGTTGTAAAGCAACAATGGAATGGTACAAGATGATGTTATTTGTGGTTGGCACACTTTGCACACAAATAGGCCCAGTAGAAGGCCTTGGATAACACAAGAGATATTGAATGTAACTGATAGCAGGACATAATATTTTAAAAAAAGCTGATAGGGAACACAAACGTCCAAGAAATGAGACTGAAAAGAAGTGCAAAGTTGAAGTCAACTCTTGTGTACAATTCCAATACTTGGAATTGAGCCATGATGTCATGTGTGACATCACGATTGATGTAAAGGGAAAGTTACTGAATGTTATCTCTGGTTGCCTTAGAAACCAGTGTAATCTATAATTCTAATTTATGTCACATATGTATCCTTTGTTTCATTTCTATAGTACATTTGTTTGTTTTAAAGCTGTATTACTGTTTGTGGAATACGTTGTTTCATTAGTTGGTGGTTGTTCTGACTGAGTTTTGTGTCTTGTGTTCATATTGAATTCGACAGTTGATTTCACCAGTCGTTGCGAAGGACATATATGTAGCAATAACATGAAGTTGACCATGGTATCCTTTTCATGATCTTCCGATGGCCAAATGTGATGGTGCCGTAAGTATAATTGGTGGCAATTGATCAGACATGTATGTAACTGTTATGTTGACATATCACTTTTGCTAATCAACTGTATGTGAGGTATGCCTGAATGAGACAGGGTGCGAGGTATGCCTGAATGAGACAGGGATTGTGAAACTACTAATGTTAATTGGTTTTTGCTTTGCAGGAAATGGTCTGGGGAGTTTAAATATTGGTGGGGAGAGTCAATCATAGCGGAGATAGATGAGATGTGATTTGAGAAGAGGACTAGTTTTAGAGAGCACAAGAAAATGGGACTTTTGGTTTCTAAGAAATTTTGATTCTGGGGAGGATTGTGCTAATGCTATTTTCTGGGTGGTAGAGAATTACACTGAGCATGTTAACAGAGGATTACACAGCAGATGAGTGTACCACTATGTTTGATGTGGGTTTGCCTCTTATATGGGGTTGGGTAATAGGGGGTCTCATCAATGCTGAATTTAAGAATTATGAGAATGGGCCCTTTACTAATACTGTTGAGGGATACTGGGGGCTGTAAAGTCTGTTTTAGGGAGGGGTAAAAGGTGATATTCACTTTTGAGTCGCACCATGACAAGTAGCATTGGCAGAAGAGTATTCCAATGATGGTATGTGTTACAGGTTTTCATTAAGTTAGCTGGGAAAATGCCGCACCTTGTTAGTTATGTAGGAGTGTTGGGAGTTTTTTGGGTTGGTTTTATAGGGTGAGGTTTATGTTTCTTTTTGGTTTGGAGAGGGTTCAGGTTGGGGTTGGGTGGGGGTGTTTCCATGTGTGGTGTTGTATTCTGTTACTTGTGGTGTGCTGTTATTGTATGAGTGTACGTAAAATGGTTTCGGAAATCCACTGATTTCGAATTTCGTGTCAGGCAGGTTTTGTTTTTTTGGATGAATTTAGTTTTTTGCCTGTTTTGGTATTGGTGTTTTAAGTTATCATATAGTTGAATTCATTTTGTTGATACTGCAACTTTTTAGTATTAAGCAATTTTGCGTTATGTGCGTAGCGCATCAACGTGTCAACTCTTATCAATACTGCACACGGTTATGCTCTCTGACCATTATCAAGTAATGCCTTTGTGCATGGCACCACAGAGGGTATATGTTGCAAGCTATGAGGCTTTTACAGGCATATTGGTCTCACCTTGTGGAATCTCAGTCTGGTGGTCAAACAGAAAGTTCCTGGCTGGCACAAGAGCACCTTCTCAACTCCCGGGGGACAAGCTGGTCAGGCATCTTCAGAGCAATGTATGGTTGAGTGCATTAAGTTGGTGTTGGGACCTATGTGAGAGTGCAAACAGGAGGCAAAGTGGGCAGCCGTACATTGTGCAAAGAAATTGTCGAGTTGCAGGAAGCAGTCAAAGGAGTATTTGGGTACCAGTTGCCACTTGGGACAGCCCCTATTCAACCTAAAAGAACTAAACCTGGTGAGCGCATTTCAGAATATTGCCTCTTGCTGTGTGCTTGTGTTGTGGAGCAGATTTTAACATAAAAAGACAATGGTAATCATGGTACAACTCTTGCAAATATACATGGTTTGTCCAGTTAAGTTTAGTGCTATTTACCGGACCATATTCCCCAATGAGCTGCAGTCGGTTTCCTGCTCAATTCCAACAGGCATGGGAAGAGTGGATTATTCACTGTTTCATGTTAAATGCCTTCCACTCATTGATTTGTTCTCATTATCATGGTTCAGAATTAAATGTTTCTTGTCTTAATATTTAAATTGCTCATAAAATGGTTTGGCTACTGTGTTGGGCAGAGAAAATAAATTTGAGTGGTACAGTTGCGCTGACCTAGCTCAGTTAATACACCTGGTTTTAAGATTTTCACAACGTGAATTTTTTTTGTAACTCAGCTGGTGCTGTACCTTTGCTTAATACTGTTTGATTAAACTTCCACTTCAGCACTGTTTTTTTGCAAGTTTGAACCTAACTGTACTATGGTTGCACTAGGTTTACGTGGAGATGGTATTAGTGGTTTATTATTGAAAAATTAATAGATATTTCTGTCAGGTACAAGTACTAGTGTCCGATTTTTCTTATACTTATTTGTGGGCTTTAGATTATTTATTAGTATTATGGAAGGTTATTTTAAATATATTTCAGGGGGTGGTCATGTAATCTGTAATTTGAGGACTTTGGAAGAGCTGCTTGTTTTGAGATTTGTCTATTGTGTAGTTGTTACATGTATTTTATTTACGTGTTTTAGAAGTTCCAGAAAATGCGAAATTTGGCCAGATCCTGCAGAACAGCACGTGCAACACTGTGAACTGGTACCGAGTTCGAGTGCAGTCAGCATCTGGATGATTGTGAAACGACATTAATTGGGTATCTGCTGGCATTTATAATTGTATTGCAATCCTTTGGCCTAGTCTGTATTTTGTTATTCATGAGTGGAGTGCAGTGCTGGTTAATTTTAATAAAATTCTTGTGTAAATGATACGTATTTCACAGCCTTGACCTACCACTCACTGAGCACCTTGCTCACTTGCCATTTCAGTGTGATTTCTTTTAGAATTTATGTTTTGGAAGCAGCATGTCAAGCTGAGCTACATAAGTCAATATTGGTTGTCGATTCTACCGATTCTGCCTTTTGTTACTTTTAGTGAATTTTTCCTTGGTATGTAGTGCCATTTTCTCCTCCTTTTTCTGCGGACTTCTGTACTAATATTGATCTTTGAAGGTGAGCTATATAGCTCAGTTCAGCTGTAAATATCATGCAATTAGCTTTCATGGTTTTTCGCTGCATTTTGTTCCTTTCATTTTTACATTTTAATATTTTTCTAGGTATGGGATTTTGCGTTTGTTATGATAGACATTAGTTTCTCCCTTTGCAAAACTACTGTTTTCCCACAGTTGTCCTATCGGTTTCTACATTTATTAGTTTCTCCCTACATGCTAAATTTCCACAGTTCTCCTTGTATTTTCTATAGCTAAAAATAAGAATTTCTAAAAGGGAGGTGCACCCGTTGCATGTCTGATCGGAGTTTCCTGACCGTCCATCGTCACAAGGAAACCAGGACTGTGACAAATCGATAAAATTACAGGAAAGAAAACAATGACAAAGAGACAGTAAACCAATGACAGATGAAAAAATATAAGAAGAATCCAAGCCCTCAAGTGGTTGACAAGACTAGTGTACGCTGTCTCACGGAGAAGAGTAGAAACAGCCTTCAAGTGTAAACTGTAAAACCAAGTCAGCAGCTTAGGTATCATTTGCTAGCACGAGACGCAGCATGCCCAGGAGCTTTAGATTTCACTGTAAGGCACCCAAACTGGGGAAGTCCATTAGGATGTGGAAAGCTATCACAAGGGCACTACACTGTCAATGATGTGGATCCTCATGTTGTGTCTGCCTCGATAGCCGAGTGGTCGGCGTGCCGGAATGCCATGCAAAGGGCAGGGAGCGGATGTTGTCATCATCATCATCATCATCATCATCGACACCCGAGTTGCCTAAGCGGCATCAACTAAAAAGCCTTACACCAGGCAAGTGGTCTACCTGACGGGAGGCCCTAGCCACATGACATTTTATTTTTTTCTCATGTTGTAAGATGTGGCCATTGGTCAGCCAAGTGTGCCCAATGCAAGCTCTAAAGAGAACAGAAGATTCCCTGTGAAAAGCACAAAGGGAAGACTGCTACAAGGTCATAGCCCCCCCCCCTTTTTTTTTTTTGGAGGAAACAAGGCACACCAATCAGTGTTCCAAGCCTCTAACAATTGATGGTGTAGAATCGACATAAGGCCTAGTTCCATAACACAATCTCCGAAGTTGGTGTCCTGGTAAACAACCTGGCCAACATCTTTGTTCTCTGGGGGTCCCAAAATGACCTGGGATCCAAACAAACAATCGACCATCCAACTTCAAGCAGGTCACAAAGCAGATCCTGAAAAGTCACAACCAATAGGTTTCGAGTATTGCAGTGGTCGATAGCTAGAAGACTACTCAGGAAATCAGTGCTGATTAAGAACGTCGTGCCAGTGCAGGAATGAACAAGACTGAGGGCTTCAGCACTGGCCACTAATTCTGCAGTGAATACATTGCATTCATTTGGCAGGTAGCCTAGTTTACTATACTGCATGGCGCCATTGTGTGTGCACTTGGATAGTGTTCCTGCAAAAAATGAAAATAATGACGGTAAAAGTAAAGTGTGTGTGAACTGTAGGAACGAAATCGTGTACTTAAATGAGCGTATGTCTAGTCTTCAGTTAATCATTAGTGCACCGAGCAGTGGGGTGGGGGTGACTAAAATATATAAAAAAATGATAGTTTGAAAAACAGTGATGGTGTAAAGCTGTGCATGCCATCCACTGCACGTAATAATGAAACAAATGTGACAGATACTGTTAACAAATATGACAGTAGTGCATTATTTTTAATGGACAGTCATGGCAAGAACATGATGTGTCTTTTCCAATAACACAGGATACACAAAGCAAAATGTATTGTTAAGCCAGGAGCAACAACAGAAATTGTTGTTGTTGTTGTCAGGCTTCATGACAAAATGCTAACAAAAAATGATTATGTGGTGTGTATAGCAGGAACAAAAGATGATGCAGGAAACAAAGCAGATAACTGCCTAGCAGAACTAACAACATAATTCAATCGTTGCAACATTACCACACAGATATGACTTAATGCACCACTGGTGTGGGAACAAGAAATAAAAAAACTAACATTAAAATAAAACAGATGTGTTCTTTGTTTGGAAAATACAATGTTTTTGATACAGGCACCTTAGACATGTGTCGGAAAACCAGGAATGGAATGCATCTGAATTATGAAGGAAAGAACTTTATGTGTAGAATGGTAAATGCGATCACAGCAAGCAGAGAGAAGGCAAACGTGTGGGATCGATGTAGTCGTCAGCAGAAACAGTGTGCCACCATTACCAGAGGCATCAGCAATAGTAGCAAATACTGCAGCAATACCATCAGCAGCAATGGCACCAAGAACATCAGCCACAGTTAAGAGCTAACTTAAGACTAAGGCGGCCTGCAACAAAGGAGGATGATTTTTTTCAATCACCCCCTTGGAAAAAAAAGCGGACTTAACAACTTCAGTTAATGTTCAAACATACAGTAATGGTATAAATAAATCTAAATATTTCGTTGCAACTAATGAAACAGTGCCAGAACTTTCTTGTGGAAGTGCAATGACTGGTGTGAAACATTATTCTGCCCCAAAAATCTATTTTCATAATGTACAGGCATTTAAGTATAGCTTTAACGAGTCAGAACTTTTAACAAGTTTGAACAGTGAACTGTCATCAGATGTCCAAATACTGTGTTACGGAATACTTCATGAATTCCCTCGAAATAGAATCAGTTGTATTAGCACAATTCAAACTAGTTCATTATCTTCCCCAGAAATCCTCCAGAGGTGGAGGAAGCTGCATATTTGTAAAAAGATAGTGTTGCAGCTTCACTGCTGGATACATGCAACTCTCATTCTGTTGAAAAAGACAAGGTACTGAAATCAAAGGTATTTGTGTTTAAGTAATAGATCTTCTTTGCACAGCTTGTGCTCCTTTTATAGAAATTTCACACTAGTATAGTAAAATTGATGAAAAGAAACCCATCAAGAGTTTTCATCTGTGATTATTCTAATGTCACGTTCCTTACAGAAGGTGACGATCAGTGTAAACTATTTATTTTATTCTCTTTTTTTTTATATTATATGAAGGGTACATCCCCAACAAAAGTAACCAACTGAACAGTAATTAGCAACATGGGCTATAGTGTCAGATTTGTAAATCTGGCATTTAAGAAGCAGTTCTCTGCATACAAAAAAATATTCAGAAATTTTGTGAATGCTGGGAAAAAAAAGCAATAATCAAAAAGCGGAAATTCCTGAATGGAATATTGACAATATTATGAAAAGGATAGTTGCTACTTACCATATGGCGGATATGCTGAGTTATAGATAGAAACAACAAAAAAACTATCAAACAGGTAAGCTTTTGGCCAAAAAGGCCTTCATTCGAATTAGACCCTCGCCCCCCTCCTCCCCACACACACCACAGCCCCTGGCTGTCAAGGTCAGACTCAGAGTCTGGCTTTGGCAGCAAGAGACTGTGGTCATGTGAATGTGAATTGCATTTGTAAGAGTGAGTGAGTGTATGAGGTCTAATTCCAATGAAGGCCTTCTTGGCTGAAAGCTTACATATTTGACAGTCCTTACGTTGTGCCTATCTGATACTCAGCATCTCTGTCATATGGTGTGTAGTGACTACCCTTCTTATAAATTTGGAACAGTGTTAGTAACATTAAACTTAAAGTAAATGTAACATTGATTACTGACCAAGAAAAAGTAACTCGGTAACTTAACTCCAACTTCACTGAAACTACACGACTGTCTTAAGGAGCACAACTAAATGCAAGTTTTATCAAATTTATTTGACTTCTGTACAGTAGTCAAGCCAAATTTGCAAAAATTACAGGAAGTTTACATGACTAGTTTCTGTGAAGCTGTCACCATTATCGAATGTAAGAAGTATGAAGTAACTCTGCTATTAATTACGAGAACCTGAAATATAAGTAACATATTTATACATGATATAGCATGTGGTGAAAAAGCAATGAGCTTTGTATCATTAAATTTGTATAAACAAAATTATCGTTTTCAAAATTTAGTTGATGACACTTATATTCACGTAACCAGCATTAAAATGTTCTTAGGTGGTTTTGGATTACCATTATTATTATTCTATTCTTTCGACGACAATATTGTTCGTTTCATTCCCTGTTGTTAAACGTTACCTGTACCCAGCGTCTTTAAAGTGATGAGTATTTTGTAATAGATTTTTGTATACATACAAAATTTAGTGAGGAGCTCATGTTATTGCGTTGATTTCATATCCTTGGATTACCATGTAACTGTAAGCAATGTTGTAATGTTTGAATACTGTTGTTGGTGTTGTCTTTGTAAGATGATTGTGTTTATGTATCACCTGTACAGCTGTTAGTGTCTTGTTTTATGTGTATTGGCTTGGTGTGCACCTTGGTGGTGAGTTGGAGAAGTGGCAAATAGGTAGCATCCATCGTGTTCGTCGGTCATATGGTAACCTCATCTGTCTCCTGTGTGTCATCCAAGCAAACAGTTGTTTCTTGGACAGTGTTACTGAGTGCTGTTTTCAAGATTACAAGCTGTGTATTTTCAACTTTAAGACATTGAGGTGAGACTATAATAATAATAGGTGTTGTTTTATTCACATTTTACAATTAGATTATTAGTGATGTTCATTTTATTTTGCAGATGTGGAGATTTTGTCTCATATTTCACCAGTTGGTTTGGAGACAATATACAGAGATGATAATATACAGTATTCATGCATGGATGTTGTTATTTCATTAACTTAATCAAGGTACAGTTTTGTATGTTACTAAGAAGACAATATTTTCACTTGCCAATGCGGGAGATGAACCGCCTTGGGTCGGAAAAGAAGATGGTGATTCGGATGTGCAGGAGAATTACAAACATGTGCTACGTAACTGGCCAGCAGTTGTGCACACCTAACCTGCAATGGAAACACTCCGGCTTCCACAAGGACGCTGGTCACCGGACTTGTCCTAAAAGCTACTGTCACTAGGCAAACGCCACAATGGTGCACTGGGTCAAGCAAATGCAACGCTGAGGGCGCCGCCAAACCATAAACCACACTCCCGTAATAAAGGTGGGATTGAACAAGGGCTCTGTAGAGCTGCAGCAGCGTACAGCGATTTGCACCCCAGTTGGTGTTGCTCAGGCAGCAGAGGATACTGAGGTGCTGCCAGTACTTCTGACAAAGGTGAGGAAGACAAGTCAATTGGGCGTCTAAAACCAGTCCTAAGAATCAATGTCTCCACTACAGTGAATGGATCATCATTAAGGTCAAGTTCTGGTTCTGAATGAACGGCAATGTGCAAGGGCACTGAGGAGCTCCCACTCTGTAAGTGGGACGTTATAGGATTCACTGTGGCGTGTAGTATACGAGAGGACTTTCCCTTCCAACCGCCGTTTGAGAATGTGAAAGGCTGGGGGGTAATGCTCTGATGCAGAGGCTCAAGCCTAGTGTCAGCAATTGCGTTTGCATTGGTAGAAAACAAGCCATTTATGTTAACACTGGGAACACTTGTTTGGGTTCTGCTACCTGAAAACACGTTTGATCTTTGCCCAGCCTTGGGAAGGGTACGTATGGCACCCAATGGTCGAGACACATGTCTCCCAACACTCCTGCTTTCGTCGTTTGATAAGTTGGTGAATGCAAGCACGGAGCTATTTAAAGGCTGTGAGAGGCTCCAGGGAATACATTCAGGGATACTACGCCATCTGGAGGAAGATACACATTGCAGACAGTTATTTCCTGTGTCGTCCTTATTCTGACTGCCACAGCTTCAAGAGAGGTTTGGAAGGGCACAGTGTCACTATAGACTGAGTTTAGGACATAAACGCAAACTCCACCTGACACTATTACAGTTGCAATGGTTTTTGTAGTATCCCTTATAGCCGTGGAGGACAGGGGTCCGCATTGCTGGGAACCAGGTTTTCTGGAGGGCAATGCAGACAGCAGGTGTAAAGCTTAACAGTTGCCATAGCTCAGCCAGGCAGTGGAAAAAACCGCCGCAATTCCACTGGATGACAACGTTATCGTGAGACTGGGAAGGCATGGAACATTCAATGAGGCAGTTAACGCTTCAGGGTCACCTGCTGCCACCGACTTTTTACCTGAGCAGTCTATATCCATTTTGTCTGAGGGTTCGGCGAGATCTAGGTCCTCATCGGACGCCAGAATCTCCACCTCATCCACAGACTCAGAGTTTGGAGGCAGCAATTCCCTTGGTCTTAGGGACCTTCTTTTGGATTTCTCTTGCTGTTCCTTGGGTTTCCCTGTCTGGAGGACTTCACTGATTCAGTCTCCGGGACTGAGGATGAATGTGAAGCCCTGCGACCAGCTACGTTTGGGCTCTTCAGCCACTGGCGGGTGTCATCTTTCCCACTAGCAGAAACTTGGAAGGGAGTGAACCAAGGGACCCCTTCCTAGTGAGAGCAGCCAAAGAAGTTGTGCGCTTCTCCGTCTTAGAAGTGGGGACAGATGTCCCCGATAGTTGGGGGAGTGGGGGGGTGTTGCTCCTGAAGTAGGTGCTGCAGGAGTAAAAGGGAGGGAAGTGCCCCCCACCATCAATGGGGCAGGTGTAGCCTTCTGGCTCTGACAGGTGACTGAGGTTGGGGGAGCTGATGGGGCTAGAACTGCTGTCGTGGCGGCATAAGATGTCATGCGTACAGGATGTAGACGTTAAAATTAGTGCTCAATATCCAATATGTAGTGGAGCAACGTCAGCCTCTGCTAGCAGGCTGTTCACAGGGCTGGCCCAAAAGACACTTTCACAAGTCAGACACTACAATGATGTATCACTGTGGTTCTCAACACATGTGGCACGATACTTCTGAGGATTTATGATTTTGCTAACAAAAGTAATTGAAATAATTTTACTGAATATTTATTTTTAAAAAAGAATGTCAGAATATACATTCCAGAACTTAAACTTATTTACAGGTCACATATTTGTTTGCACCTTACAAGTTTGAGCTATCAATGAGAAACTTGAGCCTGTCGTGACGGAACTGAAGACAACACACTCACATTTTCTGTTCAACTGAGATAAGTTTCTCATGTTTCTTGTGTTTTGTGCTGGTTAGTACTGGAAATCCCAGCTCGCATAAATAGGTAGTGGAAAAAGAAAGTGCAACAGGGTATTCACTGCTTTCACTACTATTACTGAGTAATCTTCTTCTTCAATATTCAAAACTTGATAAGAGACAGTTCACCATATTGCAGTTGAAGTGTTTGATCTGTCCTAAGTTTTGCGAGTTCCCTTTCCCCTCCAGAGGAACAATGGTGGAGGATTGTGGTGATACAGCACACAGACTTTATATTCAGTTATATTTGTCAGCAGTGAGGCAGGGAAAATATTGTGCCATGTTATCCTCAAGGACCCTGAGGTGATAGAAAATGAGTTTGTAGGTTATGTAACCGTGTGGATCTACCTTGAAAGTGAGATGAAACATCATAAGATTTTTCTTTTCCATGTTTTATTTCCATATTCTATGTTTTTTTTATTTTTTTTTAACGACCCAGAGAGTTTATAACCTGATTTGAGCACATTTTTTTCTTTTCTTTGCATACCATCAGTCAGCTAATTTACACTCCTGGAAATTGAAATAAGAACACCGTGAATTCATTGTCCCAGGAAGGGGAAACTTTAATAGACACATTCCTGGGGTCAGATACATCACATGATCACACTGACAGAACCACAGGCACATAGACACAGGCAACAGAGCATGCACAATGTCGGCACTAGTACAGTGTATATCCACCTTTCGCAGCAATGCAGGCTGCTATTCTCCCATGGAGACGATCGTAGAGATGCTGGATGTAGTCCTGTGGAACGGCTTGCCATGCCATTTCCACCTGGCGCCTCAGTTGGACCAGCGTTCGTGCTGGACGTGCAGACCGCGTGAGACGACGCTTCATCCAGTCCCAAACATGCTCAATGGGGGACAGATCCGGAGATCTTGCTGGCCAGGGTAGTTGACTTACCCCTTCTAGAGCACGTTGGGTGGCACGGGATACATGCGGACGTGCATTGTCCTGTTGGAACAGCAAGTTCCCTTGCCGGTCTAGGAATGGTAGAACGATGGGTTCGATGACGGTTTGGATGTACCGTGCACTATTCAGTGTCCCCTCGACGATCACCAGTGGTGTACGGCCAGTGTAGGAGATCGCTCCCCACACCATGATGCCGGGTGTTGGCCCTGTGTGCCTCGGTCGTATGCAGTCCTGATTGTGGCGCTCACCTGCACGGCGCCAAACACGCATACGACCATCATTGGCACCAAGGCAGAAGCGACTCTCATCGCTGAAGACGACACGTCTCCATTCGTCCCTCCATTCACGCCTGTCGCGACACCACTGGAGGCGGGCTGCACGATGTTGGGGCGTGAGCGGAAGACGGCCTAACGGTGTGCGGGACCGTAGCCCAGCTTCATGGAGACGGTTGCGAATGGTCCTCGCCGATACCCCAGGAGCAACAGTGTCCCTAATTTGCTGGGAAGTGGCGGTGCGGTCCCCTACGGCACTGCGTACGATCCTACGGTCTTGGCGTGCATCCGTGCGTCGCTGCGGTTTGGTCCCAGGTCGACGGGCATGTGCACCTTCCGCCGACCACTGGCGACAACATCGATGTACTGTGGAGACCTCACGCCCCACGTGTTGAGCAATTCGGCGGTACGTCCACCCGGCCTCCCGCATGCCCACTATACGCCCTCGCTCAAAGTCCGTCAACTGCACATACGGTTCACGTCCACGCTGTCGCGGCATGCTACCAGTGTTAAAGACTGCGATGGAGCTCCGTATGCTACGGCAAACTGGCTGACACTGACGGCGGCGGTGCACAAATGCTGCGCAGCTAGCGCCATTCGACGGCCAACACCACGGTTCCTGGTGTGTCCGCTGTGCCGTGCGTGTGATCATTGCTTGTACAACCCTCTCGCAGTGTCCGGAGCAAGTATGGTGGGTCTGACACACCGGTGTCAATGTGTTCTTTTTTCCATTTCCAGGAGTGTAAATGGAAAAAACTGTCAGACGAATAGGCTACCTCTGCACCCTGGAGCTCAGAATTCAACTGAGCTGCAAAGTCTGGCTTTCTGAGGTTAAATAGTTTAATACCTATTTTCTCAATTCAAAATATGATTTGGGGGCTCTACCTCTAAAGACAACCAGCAGATCTTGTTTGTCAGCATACAGAACTAAACTGTCATGTCGAGATCCTGTTTCGTGGCACAATTGTTTGAAGAGTCTTTCCATAATAGCCCTAGGATTAATGTAATTTACCATGTTAATGACCAAATCTAAACACTTTCAAGTTACGTTGGAATAGTCTACATCACCGGAGCCTCACAATGTATGAAGCAATGTGTTGAACCTACGGTCAGGAAATCTTGTTTCTGTCTTGTAGCAAATGCTTTGAATCTTCAACTCATTGCTGTTGCGCGGTGTGTGTAAACAGAAAGACAGCTTTTCCTGGTAAGCCTGTTTTGTTCCAAACCAGATATAGAATTATACATTTATGAACCAGTTGATGCAGAGGGCAGTTCAGTACATGAAGGAAATTGTTCAATAATCGAATCCTCATCTGCAAATCTTATGAAACTCGGGAACTGAAATTTCTTACTTATATCAGTAAGGCGTGTCAAATTTTCTGACTTCATTTTCCAAAAAATGAGGGGGCTTGAAGTTGTGTTTTGATTAGAAATTCCCAATTATATTTACAAAAAATGACAATTACATTATTTTGCTTGGTAAATAGCTACTTCAGTTTCATGGTATTTTGATGTCTGATGTATAATTCATAGCAAATGGTCTTCTTTCAAGAAGTGCCTTCATATCATTATTTCTGTTTGTATTTCTGCTCTAGGGATAAGACTATACTATAGAAACCATAAGTTTTCTCTTTGATATTCATAGAAGTTTTTAAACCAGCAATATTCATTTGCATCAATGTGTATTTTCATTAATATCACACATATAGCCTTTTTCCCCCAGGTACAAACAGTTTCTTATCTAAGATATGAGCTTCAGCTAAGAGAGCAGAGTGGACAGAATGTCAGAAACTGTCAGCAGCCACTTCTGCAGAGGATGCTTATGCAAAAGAGCTTGAAAAGTGGAGGCTAACAAACATTTGTTTTGTGGTGCCAATTTTAAATTTGAGAGATACAGTCCTAAAGAATTATCATCACTGCTGGTTTACAATTAGATTGATATACTCTTGGGCGGAAGAACCCCACCACATTCTTTATCAATTGACGCTCCTAAAATCCCAGAAGAAGACGTATATTGTTTTGCCAGAAATTCAATGTTTATCGTGTTTCACATTTAATGAAATGGAGTTTGACACTTTTATGCTCAGAAGACCAAGGAAGAAATGAAATCAGAGGTCAAAGAAGATAACTAAATTGATGAATGAAGGTGATGATACAAAAGAAGGCAAGGGAAACACCTGCAGTGCACCCAAATGCAACTTCACTTCTGATAGACTGGTCTGAAAAAGTACAGGAACCCCCGCTTACTTGTAAACTCAAAATATGATGAACAAGGACGTTTGTTCGAGAAACAATACAAGTACTGAAGTGGCCACGTCATGGACAATCCAAAGAGAGATGTGCTAAAGAAACAACAGAGGCTTTGGGTAAAGTGTATACTAATGAGAAACAATAAAGATACATTAGAGGTCAGGGAGCAAGAAGAAGAATGACACCTAGGAGTGAACTGAAGAAAGATATAATGAATATTGTTCGCTGAAGCTTTTTAAAATTTTTATAATTTGTTTTCAGTGTTTGATAATAGTGACAGATTTCATTAGACCTAAACCACTTTTTGAACAAATTTTGGTAAGTTCATATTAATTTACGTTCTTTTGTCAAAAATTTCAATGTACATTACAATCAAGGGCAAATTTACCAAGCTAAACATCTATCAGTAATGAGAAACCTTTTAAATTAGGATTTTACACACCAAAAGGAACTGTTTGGATATCACGAAATTTTATTTTTGCTCTCTTGAACGACATGACTATCGTATCAGTTACTCGCCAAGCTGTGGTGAAAATACATGACCATCACTTAGCTTTTCATAGAATTGCACTGGGTATCCAAGACAGGCCATCAATTCGTCAGGAAATAGTATCTCTGACAATGGAATCAAAGATATTTCCGTCTCGGTGCCTGCACAGACATCAATTTTACTACTTCCTTGTATGCTGGAAAAAATTACATCCTTTGCAACAGTATTGGACCGCATTTTCTTGCTACTATTTCAGCAACTTTCTAAATGGCCACTTTTGCTCTCCATACCACAGGCTAGATTTTCTGCTGATGAAATCAATCGGCTAAATAGTTCTTGTATTTCCCAGATAAGTGACCATGTTTGCTACCTAAATGTCTTTCCAATTTACTACAGACCATGACTTCACTGTTTAGTTTTTCTCCACACGATACACTCTGGTAAAAGACAATTTTCTGGCCCACTGAAGGTAAATCCTATGTTTAAATAACTCTTGGTACTTATGAAATGTCCTCGTAGGTTGAATTGCATTCACGAGCCTTACATTTGGATTTGGTTCATTCTCACTTTTGCTACTGTTATTTGTTTCTGTCACTGAGTCACCCTCATCTTTTGCCCTTTTACTAAAACACTTATCCACACTAAAAAATTTACACATTAATTGGACAGTGTATATACAAGGGTCACTCCAAAAGATACGCACACTATTTTTTTAAAAATCCACCTTTTATTCGACATGTTTGAAAGTTTTAGTGTGTAGATACATCCATTAGGAACAATATTTTCATTTCTCCACATAATTTCCATCCCTCTCAACTGCCTTACGCCATCTTGGAACCTGTGCCTGTATACCCGCATGGTAAAATTCTTGACCAACCTGTTGGAGCCACTGTTTGGCAGCGTGCACAAGGGAGTCATCATCTTCAAACCTTGTTCTATGAAGAGTGTCTTTCAGTTTCCCAAAGAGATGATAGTCACATGGAGCCACGTCAGGACTGTAAGGCAGGTGTCTCAGTGTTGTCCATCCGAGTTTTGCGATCGCTCCCATGGTTTTTTGACTGACATGTGGCCGTGCATTGTCGTGCAACAGCAAAACATCCTGGTTTTGCCGATGTGGTCGAACACGACTCAGTCGAGCTTTAAGCTCCTTCAGTGTTGTCACATGTGCATCAGAATTTATGGTTGTTCCACTTGGCATGATGTCTACAAGCAATAGTTCTTTGGAATCTAAGAACACCGTAGCCATAACTTTTCCAGCAGAAGGTGTGGTTTTGAATTTTTTTTCTTGGGTGAATTTGCATGATGCTACTCCATTGATTGCCCTTTGTCTCTGGTGAAAAATGGAGCCATGTTTCATCACCTGTCACAATTCTCCCAAGAAATTCATCTCCACCATTCTCGTACTGTTCCAAAAGTTCGATGCATACCATTTTTCTTGTTTCTTTGTGAGCCACTGTCAACATCCTGGGAACCCACCTGGCACAAACCTTTTTTAACGCCAACACTTTCAGTATTCTGCAAACACTTCCTTCCTCCATCCCAACGTAGTGTGACAATTCGTTCACTGTGATGCGCCTGTCAGCAGTCACCAATTCGTTAACTCTCTGCACATTGTCTGGAGTGTGTGCAGTACAAGGCCTGCCGCTGCGAGGACAATCCTCGATATTGCCATGCCCGCTTTCATCACATAACCTGCTTGCCCACCGACTAACTGTACTACAATTGACAGCAGCATCTCCATACACCTTTTTCAACCTCTTGTGGATGTTTCCCACTGTCTCGTTTTCACAGGACAAGGATTCTATGACAGCACGTTGCTTCTGACAAATGTCAAGTGTAGTAGCCATCTTGAAGACATGCTGTGACAGCGCCACTCACGCGAACAGGTTGAACTGAATTTGAAAACAAGCAGGAATGATGTATCTACACACTGTAAAACTTTCACACATGCAGAATGAAAACTTTATTTTTAGAAAAATAGTGTTCATTTCTTTTGGCGTGACCCTTGAATGTGTGTAACCAAAAAGCAATCTCAGAATATGTCACAATGCTCAATGAGCTAGGACTGTGAGCCTACAAACAACTGACTCGTGAAGACAAGCTACATGCAAGCTAGATGCTTCTCTCATATTGTTGCTAACTCTTATGTTAGTCCCCTCTCAATATCACCAACTCATGTCAATGTGCCGCGAGAACTTGCTATGTCGTATAGTGTACTGTGAACAAAATAAAGTCAAGGCCCACTGGTGTAGCTGATCCAGCTTATGCAATGTTGAAGGCCATGCTGAGTCACATGCGAGACTCCCATAATCAAGATGGGATTATGTGCAAGGTTTTACGTGTATCCCGCAATTACTCCCCCCCCCCCCCCTTTTCGTCCAACTTTGCTTCAAATTACTCTTATGAAAATCGCTCAGGAACTTTTTTTATTATTTCACTTAAGAGAGCACAGAAAGTTGTTCAAGGTGTCCTAGTTTTCTTCCTCTCAAGAAAATATTACCAGAGATATTATGTCTCAAATTTGACCAAAAGCTCAGAGGGACACTGCTGACAGCTGCTCTATGGGGTCAAACAAATGACAGTATCTCCCAAAGCACTGAATTAATGATCAAGAAATTTTACCAATGTTCACTGAGAAGATCTGCAATTGTTAATACAAAATTTCACCAAAAATCCATGACAGTTATGTGGGAACCTCTAGATCACTTGGCATTAAATAACCTAAAGCCACAGAAGAGGAGAGCAGTCTCCAGTGGATGTTACAGATACTGTGAAGAATATTAATGTTTCACCAGCACATTCACTTAAGTTGGTAAAGATGGGGAAGCCACGTCAATTGGGCATCGAAGATCAGCCCCTGAAAGCAATATGACTCCACCACATTGTGCAATTGGTTGTTGAGCTAGCATTTGGTTTATGGATAGACAGTATAACAGTTAAGATAAGTGCATGTCACGTCCTGGTGACTGAAAACTGGAAGATGTGTGAATGCCCAGGACTGCACCTTTCGTAGCCTGCAGTTAGCATTCAGCAACACCCACAGTGGAGGAGCAATAGCAAATACAAAAACTGTCAGCAAACAGGGAGGGTGACACTGTAGACCCCTCAGCTGCAACTAGAAACCTCAGCTGCAACTAGGAAAAGATGCACACTCAATACAGAGCCTTGCAGAACCAAACTCTCTTGTATATGGGGGATAATGTGAGTAGCACCAACTTGAACACAGTAAGTACTGTGCGACACGAAGTTCCAGACAAAAACTGGGAGCAGGCCCCAGAGACACCAATCATGTAGGGTAATGAGAAGGTGATGACACCACATTGTGTGTTAAGTCTTTTCCAAGTCGAAGAAGGCAGTGGGGGGCATTGACGCAGGGCGAAAACTGTTCAGTTAGCAGATTAAATTGTCAGCAGGAGAACAGCCTTGGTGAAAACTGGCCCGGGACAGAGCCAAAAGACCCCAAGACTCAAGGTAACAACACAGCCACCACCTCGTCATACACCTGAGTGATTAGAAGATGACAATTAGTGAGACTAATTAGGTGATAGCTGTCCATCTTAAGAGACTGTTTACCTTGTTTCAGTACCGGAACTATTAATCTGTTCTCGCCACTGAGGTGAGAACTCACACTTGCTCCAGATACAGGTGGCAAGTGTGTGATGTTGGCAATCCACCTATAGAAATTTGAGCTTTGGCTGTGGATGTAGTATGGCCATGGAGCCGTGCCAGGACAAAGGGCTAGGGCACAGAGGAATTACCAATCACTGCACGGGCATTATTTGGTTCCAGATGGCATATACTGAAAAGCGACTGAATGCGCTGTGCCCACTGTTTCAGGACCCGGAATGCAGGCTGTTAATTTTCAGACACACAGGCTCGGGCATATGCTAAGCAAAATGTTCAGTGACAGCATCTGAGTCAGTGTACAAAACACCATGCAAGGAGACAACAAGAGCATATGTGGGGACTGGTGTTCGCAGAGGTGACAAAACCTTTGCCCATACCTGTGAAGGAGAAGTATCCTGTCCAATAGTAGAAACATACTGTTCCCAGTGGTGTTATTTCTGTGCAGGGCACGGGGTCATTTAAACACAACGAGGAGCTCTATGGACTGATAGACACAGCAAAAGATATCCTTCAGGGTACTGTCTTCCAATTGGGGAGGGGAGGGGGGAATCTTGAAGAATAGGAGAGTGCTAAGTTTGCTCTGCTGCTGGCAGACTGGCTGTGGTTGTGCTCTGAACAACTGCACTGACACCACCAGATGGCAGGGAGCTTAGGGCGGTGGAAGACGCAAAAGCACCCGAGTCAGAATTGTTGAGAGCCTATCGGGGTGGACATCCAGGTGAGTGACACTGAGGAAGGGGTGGAATGATCAGAAAATGACCACTGTCACACAGGTCTGATTGTTTCACTTGTGTACTAAAAGCAGTGAATTTACTTTCACCAGAAAAAAATAAACAAATTTATCAAAACATGTCTGGTGTTTGATACATGGCATTAGTGACAGTATGTTTGTCATATGACAGTAATCTCTTACCGATGCATCTAATTGTACACCTGGTAAGTGAGCGAGATATGCCTCCTTGTCCGATTTAAGTGTTCGTATGAATGTGATCTCTCCCAAGGAATAGTTTTTCACATAAACTGCAACAAATGACTGCAATAGTTTCACAGTCACAGTTTTTCTGTGCTCTGTCAAAACATATGTTTCTAATATTTTTGAAGCTGCATTCCATTTCTAAAAATGACAAGCCTTCTCAGTTGTAACGGATGAGTAAGCATTGGCAGATCAAGACGTTATAGTTTGTATTCTACAGTGAGTCATCATACCTCCCATCGCGAACAAACTTTATGGACGAAAAGTTCAAAGTTCATCGATATTAAGCTGCCTATTCATGAACCCCATCAATTGGGCCTGCTCCATTTTATCAGCCGTTGCAATTGACGGTCACTCTGCTTCCTGGTTGTCCAGCCAGTTTTGAACTTCTATACTGTGATACTTTACTAACCTTGTACTGTGGTAATAGTCTATGACGAATTTCAGCCCCTTTCAATCGTTCTGACAAAAGAAACATTATCACTGCCCTTTGTTCTTGCTTTGAGCCAACTGCTAGTGAAGCGGACATGTTTATGCTCTGCCACTGCTGGCTCACTTCTGTTGCGATGATGCTCAAGTGAGGCACAAATTGCCACCATAGCACCAACTGCAAGCATACATTTGTGAAACGCACTATGACTACTGGAAAAGTCCAGATAATTTTTTGCTTACCCTCATAGATAAAGCCCTCAGAAACATAAGGTTCCAGCCAACACAACAACAACCCATCTTAAAGGTACCATGCACTATATGTATGCCAGATGTTCTTTAAGTTAAAAAGTGTGGGGTCCTCTGGATTAACCAGTTCTCTTGCTGATACTACGACCTTGTCATTTCAAATTTACCTTAAACTTGTTCCACAAAATTTCGGGCGTGCAGCTGCATAAATTCAGTTTCTTCTTCTAATTTTTTTGCTGGATACAGTCCAGCCATCTTCAGAGTGAGCCGAGGTGGCTAATGCTTCAGCACTTGATCCATCCTTTTAAATTCTAGGACCGAAGCACTACTTATGAAGCCAAAGATACACAACCCGCCATAGATGTTGATAGGTGGCGAAGAGTTGTTACATATGCATGGAAATTAACTCTATGGCTGCACAGTCCATCCATATCACGGAGAGCTGTACCGTCGCGATGTCTTTGTGATTTAATTACACAAGTTACCAGATTCCATGATTTGTCCAAGCTGAAGCTGCTACCTCTTTTAATTAAATTTGTCGCCAAGCGAATTTCAATTGCTTCATTCACTACTGAGTCCCAGAAAGATGAAGTCTAGGATAAAATTTCAACATTATCGTACACCATAGAGTGTACAGTGTAAATACAGTGCTTTGCCACCGCAGATTTATTAGGTTGTAAGAGACTGATGTACCTGTGGTGCTCTGTGCTTCTCTCCTGGACTGTAAGCGTCATCTGTCCGATGTATGCATGGCCACACTAACAGAGGATCTTATAAACCCCAGACTTCTGAAGCACCAAATCATCTTTAACAGAACCCAGGAGTGCTGTAGTCTTTGGTGGAGGGCGAAAAATCACTTGCAGGAAAGCTATGGATTTAAAGCTTTCCGTGTCTTCTTCCACATTTCTTGTGCCCACTGTTGATTTCATTTGTAGTGCCTTACGTATCTGCTGTGGAGAGTAACTATGGCTATCAAATGAAATCAACAGTGGGCACAAGAAAAGCAGAAGAAGACACGGAAAGTTTTAAATCCATGGCTTTCCTGCCATACGTGGGAAGCCTTTCATCAGAAACAGGACGGATCCTCAGGAAACATCACGTGACAGTAATTTTTCGCCTTCCACCAAAGACTGCAACACTCCTGGGTTCTGTTAAAGATGATTTGGTGCTCCGGAAGCCTGGAGTTTATAAGATCCCCTGCGAGTGTGGCCATTCATACATCAAACAGATGACACATACAGTTTAGGAGAGATGCACAAAACACCGCAGGTACACCTGACTCTTACAACCTAATATATCCGTGGTGGCAGAGCACTATTTGCATTGGGCACTCTATGGTGTATGATGATGTCAAAATTTTATCCTAGACTTCATCTTTCTGGGACTCAGTAGAGAAAGAAGCAATTGAAATTCGGTTGGCGACAAATTTAATTAATAGAGATAGCATGGAATCCGGAAATTTCTGTAATTAAATCACAAAGACGTCGCAACGGTACAGCTCTTCGTGACACATCGATATCACCACGTGGATCGACTGTGCAGCCATAGATTTAATTTCCATGCATATGTTACACCTCTTTGCCACCTATCAACATCTATGGTGCCTTGTGTATCTTTGGACACATACGCAGTGGTTCAGTCAGCTAGTTTAAAAGGACGAAGCAAGTGCTGGAGTGTTAAGTCACCTCAGCTCACTCTGAAGATGGCTGGACGGTATTCAGCCGAAATATTAGAAGAAGAAACTGAATTTATGTGGCTGCACACCCAATATTTTATGGAACAGTCTTAACGCCGCGAAAACGTGAAGACGCATACCTTAAATTTGTCTCAAATCCTTCAACTAAATCTTGCAACATTTTTTCTCAAGAACATTGAAGTATCTGCTCGAAACCTGGGCCAACTCACTATCTCAGAAATGTAAAAGCAGATCCATCTGCTGGTTTTGGCTCACCTCTTTCAAATTCACATCAAATCCAATGTAGTTGAGTGAAAAATGTCCCCACGGTGTATGCAGTGCTCCAATTTACTTTTTACTTTTGAAGCTGCACTTTGGAGTTAATGTCATGTCAGGGAACATGTCCAGTAAGAGATTAAAAAGGCTGCCAATATACCAAGAAGACTGGTGTCTCACAGTAACCATCAAACACAAACAGATATCTGCCTTTGTGCCTTCATCACAGTACCTTTCTGAGCATAATCTAGCATCATTGGCCATCGTACAGATGTGGCTGCCTCAGGCTAGGACCTGGTTACGAAGACATGTCAGATCTGCATGATGCACTCCCTGTCTGTGCTGCAGAAGACTAAAAATACATGGAGACTAATTAGAAACATTACTTTTCTTCATTGAAATTGGTAATTATTGTCCAGTGCAATTACCGGGTAAAGGGAACGATCACAACTGTTCTTTCCATTGTCAGAATTGACTGTCAGCTAAGTGCTTCCATCAGTGGCAAACGGCACCGCAAGGGCTATGTCTGATGCAGCAGCAATGGAGATATGGCTGTTTGCATTGATTGGCATGGATACAGACGCTATAACCTTCCCAGCAGCCTCGAGCCCAGTGGTTTTCTTTCCCCTTGTGCGAGTGGATAAGACCTACTCTCCCATATTGCTGAGGAAGAAGTTTGTTTTGCAGAGTGTGCTCCAAACAAACTGAATTTTTGAGGCCTGTATTCTGCAACCCAACAAAATTATGGATTCTCAGCCCAATGAGGGTTGAATGCATGATTCCATTTCTTTTACTGAACCTTTGAGTTTTAGACAGTATCACACCTAAACAAGTGCTCATGAAGACATAAAGCCACTAAAAATCTCTCAACCTAGGCTACTTTCTTTCCTATAAGTAACCTTCACCGCACCCTCTCACCTATGTGCCTTCCTGACTGGCTGCAAAGGAAAATAATAGTTTACTTGTGTGCATGTAACAAAGTAGGTTGTGGCAACTGAAACCCACAATACCATAGGAAATGTTTGCCAGTAATGAGAGAAATGATGAGAAGCGCTGCCCCACTGCCCTGCTCCCTATTTGTACAGTCCTACTCTCCCTCCAGCCATGTGTGTCTGACAGCTCCCATAGCAGGCATTAGCTCAACATTAATTCGAGCAATCGCCACACAGCAAAAGCCTAATGTGTGTTAGTGTTCTAATGCCACTATTTTATGTCTTCCACTGAAGCTCTATAACTAGCCCTACACATACCCAACAGTAATCAGATCAAAAGCTGTTCGCAGGCTACAATACTAATTTTCTGGTATACATCCAAAACAATGTACTGTATGTAAACCTTTCATATCCTACTAACCCTGATCAAAATAAATGGATTTGAGTAGGCCACGAATTCCCTAAAATGACACAGCATGTTAATAAACAAAGCAATACTTACATCTGAAAAGATATAAATGCAAACCACACTGAACATTCTTCACAGTTCCTCACTTGTCACATTGCATCACACAAGCACAAAATCATAGCACAACAACAAACAAGGGAAGCTCGGCCAGGTTGCAGCGACTGATGTACAAGCTGTTCCATGTCAATAACAAACCTCAGCACAGCTCAGCTTGATCGGCCACAGCCAGTCCATTCTGACTGGCCGCTACACTCAGCGATGGGAGTAAATGGGGAATACCAAAACACCAGTGGTGGGCAGTTGCACAGCAACAAGCTGAGGTCGAACGGTGCAACAAATGTCTCTGCCCGAAGAAAAATTGGGTACAATACATTTTGCAGAGATTTTACACAAAATACAAAAATTCCCTGGGTTTTCCTAGTTTTCCAGGATGCTGGACAGCCCACAATATACTTATAAAGGGAAATGTTGTTTTTTTAAAAAAAAAAAAAAAAAAAAAAAAAAAAAAAAAAAAAAAATCTTGCCCTATTTATATCAAATTTTTATACGCTATTTCAGTAAATATTTGGACAGATGTAGGCTATATTTTTACAGGTTTTCTACCAAAATCAACTCTGAGATAGAAAATGCTGTACTGTGAAAATGTGTTATTTCATTTCCTTATTCGACGTAGTTTTTACTGTGATAGTAGGATATTTAAACAAATAGACAAATTATTTCTTCCACGTATATTGTATTTCCATACATATAATTTTAAACAAAAATTGTATACACAACAATGTGCTATTGTGTTTCTTCCTCATAATCGACCTTGAACAGAATATCTGTATATTAGGAAAGTTATCTTTATGGCTTGCAATTAGAACACTACTACGCAATCTTAATCGTACAAGGCTTTGTAATGCTACTGGTTCTCAGATTAAAATTATGCAAAATACTCTTATCGAAGCTACTACCCTCAAAGATCCAGCATCTGGAAAGGTATATCTCGTACTCCACATACCAATGACCCCAACTGAGTTATCCATTCAGTTTAAGTGCATCAAGGTTTTGTTTACAGCCTAAGTTGGACATCCCATTGTGTTGGAATTGATTCACAGCCAGAGTATTTTACCATGGTCAGTTAATGTGCTCTTTCACTAACTTGTTACAACATGGATTCTAAAAAATAAATCTATACTCTACAGTATTAGAAAAATCACATACACAACTAAAAATGCACTGTTTTCTCCCTCACAGTGAGTTCCAACTACAGCAGCAGGGCATTTAAACAATTACACAAATTTTTAAATTTTTCAGTTGGTCAATTGCAAGTTGCCCCTTCCTGAACTGACAGTTCAGGCAACCATTTCATACTCTTATCACACAGTATTTTTAAAGAGAGAGAGAGAGAGAGAGAGAGAGAGAGAGAGAGAGAGAGAGAGAGAGCACATTTCATATGGTTTATTATAATCTCGAGTTCCGTACCTTCAAAGTCACAAAGAGGAGCCAAAATTTACATACTGACAAGTAATCTGAGAGCACTGTTGGATTCACCAGACAACCATAAATTTAAGTGTAGGGAATTATTTTCTATAGGTACTAGTATGGAAGTGGAACATGGGACAATAAACAGTTCAAACACACGGGATGATACACTTCTGATATACTGTGCTATTGAATAATGCTGGCAATTGTGTGTGTAGACCAGATAAATAATGAGATGGTATTAAATCGAACCGAGGAGAAAAGAAATTGATAACACAATTTCACTACAAGGCAGGATTCCACACATTCTGAGACATCAGGGAATCTTCAGTTAGGTAATGGGAAGTAAGAGTGAGACCAAGGCCTGATTACTGCAGGCACATTCAAATGGATATTGGTTACAGTAGTGATGCAGAGACGATGTGGCTTGTACAGGATAGACTATCATTGAGAGTTTTATCAAACCACTCTTTGGACTGAAGGCAAAAACATCAATGATAGACTTATATTCTATCTCAACCTGAATGATGCAGCTTCACGTAGATTTCAGCGTAATGTGGAACAGTCTTCACGCCAAAATGTAACAGGAATGTGATCAGGCTATCCACATTTTAGTTTTATGTGGTTTACTTGCATCACTGAAGACAAATGTTGGGGTAATTCCATTGAAAAAAAAAAAAAGGACATATGGTTGAAATTTCCTTCCCCATATTTCCTGTAAAGTGTGCTCCATTTGTGACAACCTCACTGCTGACTTCAAACCGCAATCTTCTTTTCATTCCTTCTTCTAACAAACATCCTTGAAAATACCACAAAACAGTTGTATGTAATCTGCTCTCCACCAACCTATCCTCACAATGAAAAAAACACTAGTATAGTCACAAAGGGGTGGGCAAACTACGATATACCTGAAATTGCCATACATTTCACCATGTGTCACAATGAAAATGCTTGCCAGACTGAAATGCTCAACAGTTACTACAAGCACAATATAACTCGACTTTTGAGAGAGCGAAGAAATTAATATACATAGTATTACTTCAGGTCAGTAGAGATTTGTTCCACCAGTTGCGGATCATTGCCAGATCACAATGTGCAATGCCTTAGCAGTGTAGCATTATAATAGGGCCATTCTGAACACAATGTACGTTCCAGTGTGCTGCGTGCCTTGTGAGAAGGCAGCAAGGCTCCTTCCCCCTTCCCCCCCCCCCCCCCCCCTAGTCGTCACAGCACATTGTTAAGCACGATCTTATGCTCACAGTCCCAATGACCCCACCCAAAACAACTACCAGGTTTCATCGCGCATATAGTAGTAGATTATAACGCCCTAATTTTACTTGAAGGCTCTCTGGTGCAGCACAATATTTTATTTTTTTGTAATTTTTGAGATAAGTTGGTAATCTTCCTGTGAAATTTGCTGCATCAACTCACTCCTAAGTATAGTAGCCAATATACGGATTGCAGGATGCATAGTTGAACCATCTAGTTACCGTGGTCACTCAAAGCTGTGACATTCCTCAGTCCAAATGTTATTCAAAGCTTGGCCAGCAATTTTTAACAAACAAAAAGCTTTAGTAATGCTTCTTTTTCTAAGAAAGTAAATCACTCCATGATTAGAAAAAACAAAGCCCTAGATATTACAGTTACTTAGTTTCAGATATATTTAAAAGTAAAGACAGTGAGAAACTGCTTCCTTTTTTTTATTTTTATTTTTTTTTTGGGAGGGGGGGGGGGGGGCAATAAATAAATAAATAAAAATAAAAAAATTAATCCTTGCAGTTCTATATCCCAATATGAAACTTTGACCTCTTTTTTTCATGGGATTTTTGGGAATAGTCTTTTAAATGACAAGGAGTAATGAAGTAATGCGCACACATCTGGAAGTCACTGCACCGTGAAGGAGCACTACTGTGAACTTCCGATACAGACCGCCATGACGAGTGTCTAAGCCCCGCTGCGCTACATTCGTGCTCAGTTATGTTATTACTGCTTGCATACTTTGCCTTACTTATTATGTTTAGTGTATGTTATAGTGACTGGCATAAATGCCACAGTCTAATGAAGTTGTCCTAACATTCTTGGTTGTGTGTCCAAGTTACAACACAAGTGATGACAGTTGGAGGATTGTTCTCCATGTCGTTTCAGTCTCTGGTTGATCTGATGATGATGATGATTGGTTTCTGGGGCGCTCAACTGCGTGTTTATCAGTGCCTGTAGAATGTCTCAACCTTTGCTCAGTCCAATTTTGCCACTTTCCTGGATGATGATAAAATGATGAGGACAACACAAACACCCAGTCCTCTCAAGGCAGGTGAAAATCCCTGACCCTGCTGAGAATCAAACCCAGGACCCCGTACTCGGGAAGCGAGAACGCAACCGCAAGACCACGAGCTGCGGACTCTGGTTGGTCTGAAGGCGTTACTGACAAGATTTTACGCTGACTGGTCGATCAGTTAGGGGTTCTTATTGCAGCGATGCAGCATCTCAGTCAACATCTGGAGGCATCTGCCACAGTGCCACACAATCTAACCCTGGTATTGCAAACACCTATCTCTGTTTTAGCAGTTCCAGTCCACGTAGCCAGCTACGTTGCCCCTTGCACCTCCTGTTTTGCTTGACACTATTCCGATCATTTATCCTCTGTTGTTTCTGGGTTACAATGAGTCTGTCGAAGAATGGGAAGCCTACACAAAAAAAAAAAAAAAAAAAAAAAAAAAAAAAAAAAAAAAAAAAAAAAAAATGGTTGCAACATCACTTTCACGCATTCGGATTGCTTGATGTTAAACTATGCCATGCTTTCTTTTTGAACTGGTTATAGCCTTGTATGTACCAACTCCTTTGCCAATTGGCCCCCTTGCAGGATTAGTCTTCACTCTCTTCTCTTTGTCACTGATGTACATAAGCAGTTGTATATGGACAAAATGCAATCATTGAGAGGGTCGTGAGTGGGCTCTTCAATGTGAATCCCTTCTCTCCAATGTCCTGACTACTATACAATGATTTGATGCTTTGAGGGCTGTGCATACTCAAATTTAATTGTGCTGCGAGGTTGCAGAAGTTCAACCTGCTTCCCCCCATCGTTTTTCAGACGGTTCACAGGGGGACAAAATGGTGGCAGCAATCCACACACGAGCAAAACCCCACGATGGCTGGTCCACTTTATTACAGCAGCCATGCTCACATCAGCAGCAACACAGAAAGCCAGGTAACAAACAATAAGTAAGTGCCCCACCCTTCCCACTTGTCTGGATGTTTTGTCACTCATGGTAGGCTGGATTTCCCTAAGTGGTGGGCCGTTTGCCACCAGTGCAACAAAACAAGTCACACTGCTCCTGTGTGTGGACTTGGACTTGGGTTCTCCTCCTCTAGTGCCTGTCACGTACATTAGTCACCTACGATAAACAAAGCATTCCGATATTAGGTAGTTTCTTGGCCCCAGTCACATAGAAATCTATGGTTCATCTGCTGACTATTCTGGTAGTGAATAATGAAAATGGACAATTTGGGTTTACTACTTCTGATGCAGTTGATCTCATCTCTGACCAACTCTACTCTTTGTGCTCTGACTTTTCCACCGTTTTCTGTGGGTTTGGGTTGTGTCACTAATTTCAAAGCCCACACCACCATCGAGCCTTCAGCCAGACCCCGTTTCTTTCGAGCTCGCCCGGAGCCGATGGCTCTTCACAACCAAGTCAATGCAGAGCTTGAGTGCCTCATGGCCTCCGGGGTCAACCAACCAATCGAATCCGGCAGATGGGCTACCCTCTTAGTCATTATCAAGAAGCTGTCAGGATGGTTACTTGGTGATTTCAAAGTTTCTGCAAATGCTCAGTCTGTCATTGACATGTACCCCTTGCCGCGTCCTGACAAACGTTTTGCTAAGCTCACTGGTGGTCGGTGTTTTTCCAAGATCAATCTCTCCATATCTGCAGCTTCCGTTGATGTTGACTCTCAATGGCTCTTGGTTGTTAACATGCCTTTTAATGTGTATCAATACTTGCAGTTACTGTTAGGCACTGGTGTTTGGCTGTGCCACCTATCTTGATGATATTGTGGTCTCTGGCTCCTCCATTGCTGAACATCTCAATAACTTACGTATGCCCTTTTTGGTGATAGAGACCGTGGGGCAAAATGCAATTTGGAAAAGTGCTGCTTCTTCCAGTCTTCTATTGTTTATCTTGGTTTAAGGTTTCTAGTGCTGGAATGAAACCCATTCATCACAATGTCTCTGCTGTTGTGGCTCTTCCGCATCCGACATCAGTAAAGGAACTCTAGGTTATTTTTAAGGTAAGATTAGGTTGTTTCTAAGATAAGATTGCTTGCTATTATTAAGTTTTTATTGGGAGAAATCTCAGTTGCACAATTGTTACATGCCTTGCTGCATCATGGGACGTCTTTCCACTGGTCGCAGGGATCTGAAATGATATTTTCCAAACTGAAGTCTATAATATACAATCTGCATCTTGCCTCATAACCTACAACTGATTAACCATTTAGTGTTAGTAACAGAAGCATTCCAGCATTGGCTGGGAGCAGTGTTAGTCTATAAATATTGTGATGGCTCTTATCCACCTGTTGCATATGCGTCGAGGACACTTAATTCGCCTCATACTAGATATTCAGAAATAGAGAGAGAAGGCCTCACCATTGTTTACACCTTAAAGAAGTTCCACATTCTCCCGTAAGGCGTAAATTTCATCTCATCATGGATCAAAAGCCATTAGTTTCACTATTTAACTGATCAGCATCATTGCCAGACAAAGCACCGCATTGCCTTCAACTTTGGACACTGTTCCTCTCTTGGTACAACTACGAGATTCACTTCGCCCCATGGCTAAACATGCAAATGCTGACATGCTCCGCTGTCTTCCAGCTGGTTCAGACCCAGTTTTTGATTGGAAGGAGTTACTGTTTCCACATTGATGAATGCACTCAACAAACTGTCAACAGTTTTCCAATCACTAGCGCTCAGGTCACGCAGGCTAGTGCTGATCCGATACGATTTTACAGAAAGTGATATATTGTGCACAATATGGGTGGCTTGAGGGCCTCCATCGCAGGCATCTGACCCCTTCCGTAACTACTGTGTGTTTTGGTGTCGTTTCTCTGTTGTGGATGGTGTTCTACTCTTTGATGCGGACTTTTCAGCTCCTTGCATAGTGGTTCCCTTGACTTTCTGTTTGGAGATCTTGCAGCTGCTGCACGCTAATCACTGCAGGGGTTTCATGCACCAAGGGATTAGCTTGTTGTCATGTTTTGTGGCCTGATTTGGATGATAATGTCACTCGTTTGGTTACAGCATGTTCTCAATGTGCCTCACAACAAGCCTCCGTGGCATTTATTCTTCTCCACAAAAGAATTTGTGAATTTTTATAAGAAAGGGGTGAGCTGAATTATTTTTTTTTATGAATGAGAAAACCACATATGTCTGAATCATGTAATTTCATTACCAGAAACTATCACAATACAAATGAAACAGACTGTTACACAAGGTAAATTATATTTCTTTGTTTATATACACAAATACAGTGAAAGCATTTGTCCTTCATAATGATGTTTCGTTTTTTTATCTTTCAAGTGCAATAAATAAATAAATAAAATGAAAATAAATAATTCAGCAATTGCCATCCATTATTCATAGAGTTGCCCATATAGGGCCTCAAACATAGTTCTTTACCTTAAAATATCTCTGAAACCAAGTAAATGTAATGCCCAGGACTTACACCAGGCTGTCTTCTTGGAGCTTTTGGTTTGAAACACCTCAATGGCTAGGAATTTTTTCCTCAAATTGGAGTGGCTATGGTACACAGAAAATTCAACTTTGAATCCCGTTATCTACAAGACTGTTGGTACTCTTAGCAACAAGTTTCAGGGTAGAACACACTAACAACTACAAAGGTGAACAAAAATTCTGAACGATGCAAAGTATGTTATCGCGCCATCACTTGAACGAGTGGAACATCTCTAATATTAGGCTACAAATCAAGACCAAAAATTTGCATAGTTATGCTTAATAAGTATTGGAATCTATACACCAAATTTCAACAAAGACGGCAAGGGAGTTAGATCACTTGGCAAGGAACAACCCTGTTCACTGTTTCATATATTTGTACCATTGACTTGACTACCCAGCAGCAAATCTGTGTTACACTCTTTCTTCCACGGATAATACATACTGAAACACAAATCAGTAGCAAATTTTTAATTCTCTGTATTTACAGAAGTAGACTAATTTTTTCACCACTGGTAGCTACTGCCGGCCAGAAACATCGTGGCTTAAGCGAATGCCAGTGTTGGATTTAGTTTTCTATCACTGGCTCAACAGGTTAATCTACATATAGGGGTAACTAAATTTTTTTCCAACCCGCAATTTCAATTACTACCTTTGCCTTTAGACGGAAATCTTGGACTTGTATGTTCACCTCTCCGTGTATGAATAACCTCTCGCTATACTTGACGCCATTTGTGTTTAAGGTTAATTTTGAAAATGGTTTGATGTACTAAAGCGTAGGGAAATTTGACTACGGCGCACAAAACTTTTCATTTACTTTGACGTGTATTAACACTATGCTTACGAATTCCAAATTCAAGCTTGAAGTCAATGTTGAACAAAACTAGGTGAAGCAGATGAGTTGCTGAAAAAGAAATGTCTAATCCGGGAAATCAACAAACGCTGTTTTAGATGACGGTCTGAAAATTATACTCTTGACTTAACACGCCTGCTATTAAGGCTATGGTGACGACAGTAAAGAAATAAAATCTTTTGTACCTACAAATTACTCTCAATCGATTACACTGTTCTAAAACGAAACTCCTCCAAGTCATGTACAGCTGAGAGGCGCCATCCATGCCGGCAGCCATCACATTACAATATAGCCTACCATGTAATAATAATATCTCACATCTACTTACCTCATATTGTTCTTCTGAGGAATCACCATCCGCCGACTGCCCTTCTTTATGTTCGACGCTCTGGCTCTCGCTTTCTGTATCAGTTTCCTTTTGTTTACTAACGCCTGCCTTTCGGCTCCTCCCGCCTTTTGTATTTGTTGCCGCTTTGGGAGTACTGTCTTCTGTCGTAGTTACAGATTCTGCCTCTTGATTAGCATTTTCTTCCCTAAGTTTGCGTTGTCTGGCTCTTACTGCTGCCGCCCTCCGCATCGTATTAAAACAATTGCCTACAAACAAAACTATTGTTCACCTCTCTAAACCGAAACTCCAAACACAAACTCAACACACGCCAAACAACTCCTCAGAACAAAGATCACGTGACACCAATAACCAATGGTGAAACTAGATGTCAAAATTTAATTTTGTGGCTCCAAAAGGGTCATTTACGGTAAGTGTTGTGCAAATCAAGACCAGAAATGTTTATATGAAGTTGAACTAAGGAGTAAATATTTTATTTCATTTTATTTCACAAATGCCAGTAAAGCAGTGTGTTTGCACCGATTCATTGGCGCTACTCAGAAGTTATGGAAGTTGTATGAAACTTCTAGAAACGTTATCTCTGTTGAGAAATCAGAAATGGAAGAAGACGTTGGAATGTGGAAGAAACACATTGAGAAAATGAGCACAGTATTACAGTTTGAGCTTCTACGTCCATAATATTGAAACTTGAAAGTAGCATGTAACAAGTAGAAACGAGTAACACAAAATGATCTGACCAGCAACATATGTTCAATCTACATTCGTACAAATACAATTGAGTACACTTTCCAGCACTTCTGTTTTGTTGTGCGATAACGTTCAAGAAGTTAAAAAACTGATCTTTTTGAAATAATACACACATGAATTCGGCTGTATTAATGTTTCATCCAGTCGGGAAATGTAGATTGCAGATTTTCGAAAAAAAGGACCTAAATACTTCGGCATCTATTTAATACAAGCATTGCCAAGGGGCTTACACAACCTCAAAAGTAAGAAAACGTTCCCTACACCCCTGAAATACTTTCTAATAGAAGAAGAATTCTGTAGTGTGGCTGAGACAGTGAGCAAAGTTCATCCCATTAGTGATAAATTTTAAGTGCCACATAAAAAAACTAGAATTAAAACTACTCACGTACAATATAAAATTTACGTCACAAAACTGTATTTTTTAAATCTGGTGTATGTGTTATAAATTTTGTGCACTATACAACACTGTGCAATCTGTTATATATATATTTATTGTGAAAGTCAATACGAGAATATACAAGGTAGTCGAAATATTGTTCAGAAAACCTATGTATGTCTAGGTAAACTCTAGTATAAAACTTCCAGAGAAAACGTGGAGTTAATACGAAGATCTGGATCAAAAACATAGTGATTGTTGTTCATGTTTGTCCACAGTGATTCACGCAAGTATCCCCACATGTATTTAACACCAGGAAAGGATCGGCATTATTGAACTATGTACAAGGTCACCACCGGCCATTTTGACCGGTGAAGTTTTTCTTATTTGTTTTCAGTTTTACTTCTTAATTTACTTAAGTACGGCATCTTTATAGGTCAGTAGTGCATTATGCTTAGTATACAAATGAGTTATACTTAAAAATTTCTATAGACAGTATATTTAATTAAAAAAAGATCGAGGTAAATAATACATTCTAAATTCAGAATCAATTTAAATTAAAATAACAAATGTAAATAAACATAAATTATACAATAACATTTTTTATCTGTATGACTTGTACTCAGTTGGATCTCCAAACAGGTCATAAACATGTATCTAACACGGAAATAAAGGAAGAGGGAACAAAAGTACTGTAGCAATAACGAGAAAATGACATTTTTTTCCTCTCTATGAGATCTGTTCAATCAAAGCCACCATCTTTCTCAAAACATTTAGGACACACATACTGAACACTTCCAGCACATGGACGATATACGAGTTTCTTGCACTGCACACACAGATTTCTTATTTTATTTGAACTTCTGCATCCTTCTACCTGGTAGGTCTTCCACACCAGTACCTTACGTATTTCCCAAGTCGCAATGAATGTATGAATAGAGCCTTTCCTTGATTGTACATACACAGAGGAGAGTTCTTCTACTAATCTGAAAAGAAACATTCGCCAGTTAACCTTTTCTATCGTTGTCTCCTTGTAAAGGATCCAAGAATTGATTCCAGCTAGATCTAGGAAGTTGTAAAAACACGCTCATAGGCTGTATGGATCAACCAAACTTGACAGTGAACAGACGAGACAACTGGTCCAGAATATCAACTCATTTAGTGGAATTTTAGAAGCTCACAGTTTCATGGAATTTCTTCTGTGTTTGTTCGTCCATTGCTACTGACAGGTGACTTGTGCTCAATAACAGAACATTTTTCTTGATCTTCTATTACTACTGATAAGATGTGATTGTTCTGTCACCAGATTTGTGTAAAACTGTATCATACAAAGACCTAGCAGTAGACTTCGCTGATGCAGGAACTTCTCTTCATTGTACCCACCATGGTTGTGTTCTCCCACTTCTGCTGTTCAGCAAGATGTTTTGCTGTGAAGAAATTATCACATGTTACATTTCTTCTTTTTGAAGTGGAATGTTGCATGAGACATGTAACAGTGTGCTCTGCAACAGATATGTTACTGGCTCTTTCACTTTGTTTATCCAAGTAAGGAAATCCATTCACAATATACTTAGTACTGGCATCTGCCACAAGTCAGAACTTCAAACCAAATTTGTCTGTTTTATTACTCATATATTGTACATAGCGGTGCTGATCTTTGTATGGATAGAGCTGCTCATCCACGGTTACAAATGCACCTAGTTTATAATTCTAGATGCAGTTAGCTACAAATGAATTCTAGCTGCTGCTACGAATCCATTGGCGTTGAGTCTTTCGGCATGAGTATGCATGTCACTAGATCTTAAAAATCGCATGACTTCTGTGAACATATTTCTTCCCATAGTGCGAAAAAAATGGAGCCCCCCAGACTTGTGACCACAGAAGTTTCAGGTGGAAATTATTTCCTCCATACACTCCACGTGGATACACTACAGCTATGACAGCCTGTAACTGGGTAGATTAGATTAGATTAGTACTTGTTCCATAGATCATGAATACAACACTTCGTAATGATGTGGAACATGTCAGGTTAATAAAAGGTGTCTATACAAGCTGGCCGGAGTGGTCGTGCAGTTCTAGGCGCTACAGTCTGGAACTGAGCGACCCCTACGGTCGCAGGTTCGAATCCTGCCTTGGGCTTGGATGTGTGTGATGTCCTTAGGTTAGTTAGGTTGACTTAGTTTTAAGTTCTACGCGACTGATGACCTCAGAAGTTAAGTCACATAGTGCTCAGAGCCATTTGAACCATTTGTCTATACAAGATATTACATTACACAAAATATTACATGACACTCAATATTATTAATTTTTTTGTGAGAGTTGGGAAATTACCCACTTACTATATCCAAAAATTCATGTAACGAGTAGAAAGAGTTGCCATTAAGAAATTCTTCTAATTTCCTTTTAAATGCTATATGGCTATCTGTCAGACTTTTGATGCTATTAGGTAAGTGACCAAAGACTTTTGTGGCAGCATAATTTACCCCCTTCTGAGCCAAAGTTAGATTTAACCTTGAGTAGTGAAGATCATCCTTTCTCCTAGTGTTGTAGCCATGTACACTGCTATTACTTTTGAATTCGTTCAGATTGTGAATAACAAATTTCATAATTGAATATATATATAATGTGAGGTTACAGTGAAGATTTCTAGCTCTTTAAGTAAGGGTCTGCAGGATGATCTTGGGTGAGCTCCAGCAATTATTCTGATTACACGCTTTTGTGCAATGAACACTCTTTTACTCAATGATGAGTTTCCCCAGAATATGATGCCATACAAAAGCAGAGAATGAAAATAGGCGTGGTAAGCCACTTTACTCAGATGTATATCGCAAAATTTTGCAATGACTCTAATAGCATAAGTAGCTGAACTCAAACGTTTCAGCAGATCCTCAGTGTGTTTTTTCCAGTTCAACCCCTCATCAATGCATACACCTAGAAATTTTGAATATTTTACCTTAGCTACCGATTTCTGATCGAAGTCTATATTTATTAATGGTGTCATTCCATTAACTGTGTGGATTAAATTCAGTGCATTAGTATTTATAAAATGACTCTTTCATATAGTGTTCATTAAAAAAGACAATCATTCTACTTGGGACCTTTGGAATGGAACATTAGCTTATTTGTTTTAGTTGTAAATATTTGTCATGTATTGTTGTTTTTCTGACATGCACCACATCCTGGAGAACCACCTCACTACGGGTCAATTGGAATGAAAGTAAAGCTAATCTAATCTAAACTGTATATACTGTGTTTTTGTCAAAGTTTAATGAGAGCCCATTTGCAGAGAACCACTTAATGATTTTCTGAAAAACATCATTTACAATTTCACCAGTTAATTCTTTTCTGTTGGGTGTGATAGCTATACTTGTATCATCGGCAAAAAAGTACCAGCTTTGCATCTTTGTAAATATAGAATGGCAAGTCATTAATACATATTAAGAACAGCAGAGGACCCAAGGCCGAACCTTGTGGCACCCCATTCTTGATTGTCCCCCAGTTTGAGAAATCAGCAGTTTTTTGTATATTATGTGAACTGTTTATTTCAACTTTCTGCACTCTTCCAGTTAGGTATGATTTAAACCATTTGAGCACTGTCCCATTCATACCACAGTACTTGAGCTTATCTAGAAGTATTCCATGATTTACACAATCAAAAGCCTTTGATAGATCACAAAAAATCCCAACAGGTGACTTCCGGTTACTCAGAGCATTTAATATTTCATTAGTGAAAGTATATATAGCAGTTTCCGTTGAAAAACCCTTCTGGAAACCAAACTGACATTTTGTTAAGACTTTATTTTTACAAAGGTGTGAAGCTTCGCTACAATACATTACTTTTTCAAGAATTTTGGATAAGGCAGTCAGAAGAGAGATTGAGCAGTGGTTTTTGATATCAGATGTATCCCCTTTCTTTATGCAGTGGTTTAACAATGGCTTACTTCAGTCTATCTGGGAAAATACCCTGCTTCAGAGAGCTATTACATATGTGGCTAAGAATCCCACTTATTTCTTGGGAACAAGCATTTATTATCCTGCTGGAAATGCCATCATTTCCATGTGAGCTTTTATTCTTGATAGAGTTTATTATCTCCCTAATTTCAGAAGGAGAGGTGGGTGGAATTTCAATTGTATCAAATGGTGTGGGTAAGGCCTCTTCCATTAACTGCCTTGCTCCTTCTAATGAACATTTAGATCCTATTTTCTCTACAACATTTAAAAAACGATTATTCAAAATGTTTTCGACTTCCGGCTTGTTGTTTATCAAGTTTCCATTCGCTTTGATGGTGATGCCATCATCCTGTACTCTTGGTTGCCCTGTCTCCCTTGTAATAATATTCCAAATTGTTCTGATTTTGTTATCAGAGGTATTAATATCAGACATGATGCACATGCTTCTGGACTTTTTAATAACCTTTCTTAATCTATCACAGTAGTTTTTATAATATTTGGCTGTTTCTGGGTCATTACTCTTTCTTGTTGTTAAATACAGTTCCCTTTTGTGGTTACAAGATATTTTTATTCCTTTAGTAAGCCAAGATTTTTTGCATGGTTTCTTATAATTAGATTTAATTACTTTCTTGGGGAAACAGTTTTCAAATTCTCTTACTAGTACATCATGAAATAAGTTATATTTTAAATTAGCATCAGGTTCCTTGTACACCTCATCCCAGTCTAACTGCTGAAGATTTTCTCTGAAATTTTTAATTGTTGAGGCATTAATTGAATGCACAACTTTGGAAGGTAGTCTTGAATTACTGAATGGAGCTATGTCATATACTGTAACTAGCTGAGCATCATGATCAGAAAGCTCATTCTCAACAGGACAGTGTTATCTATCAATGTGCTGCTGTCCTTTACTACCCGAGTAGGAAAATAAATGGCAGATGTCAAATTGAAAGAACTGAGCAAGACTTCCAGGTCATTCTTCCTATTACACTCTTTCAGTGAATCAACATTGAAGTCCCCACATATAATAATTTGCTTTCCCCTATCTGACAGATAGCACAAGGCATCCAAGTTTTCCAGGAATGAATGAAAGTTTCATGAAGGGACCTATATACTGTTACAATTATAAAAGATCCCTCCTTCAGTTTAAGTTGACACGCACATGCTTCTATATGTTGCTCTAGACAAAACTTTTTTGTATCTAAGCTTTCTACACAGTGATAACTTTTGACATATATGGCACCTCCTCCTCCCACCTTATTCTCTCTACTCATATGTGCAGCTAGTTTATAACCACACCTTTTCCAGATCAGACACAATGTGATGCTCAGACAGGCATAGTATATATATCACATTATCAGATTAAATGTCATCTAAACAAACCAGGAGCTCATCTACTTTATTCTTCAATCCCGGAATATTTTGGTGAAAAATGGTAACATTATTTTTTTACTTTACTTTTGTGAGAATCTACTTTTTTCTTTAATCCACCAATATTTTGGTTAAATATGGTAACATTATTATTTACTTTCCTGTTGTGAGAATTTTTTGAGTTTTGGACCTCTTTAGCACCTGCCTGCCTGAACTTCTCATTGCACACTGATATTAGCCTAAAAAAGAGGTACATCCATGAGTACTAGTGTCCCCCCTTATAGATTTCGCTAACAACCCTGCCAGTTTACCCTTCCCTTTCCTATTGCGATGTAGGCCATGCCTTGTGAAATCCCCCTTATCAATCGCCTCGACAGGAACCAATCCAATGTCTTACAGAGTGGCCACCCTATGCAACTGATCCAACTCCGTATTTACCCTCCTGACAGAGTGGTTCAACTGGGGCTGATCATGCCGCACGAAAGCAGGCACCAGCCTAACACTGGTATGGGTCTTTTCTGAGGCTATTTTCACCAGGTCACAATCAATGCTGTAGCCCTGATCCCTATCAATACTGTTTCCCACTCCACCCACTACCATCACATGATCCTGCTTTGTGAATCCCTTGCACAAGGAACCTATATCCTCTACCACCTGGCTAAGACTTGCACTTGGCTTGAAAAAGTTTGTGACCTAGGAGCAGGTAGCATTGCTTGCGACAGAGAAATTCTTTAGAAAACTGTGTTGGGGAATTTCCAGATGGATACAAACAGACCAGCGACGCAATTAATCACGTGGAATTCCTTTGGGACGCTCGTGATGTATGTGAGTAACTTTTAGGCATCAGGAGCAGTCACAAAATGTCTGATTGGCTGAAATAAACTTGGAAGGAGTAGAAAGAGGCGATAATTCGAAGCAGTTTAAAGGTAGACTCTTTGCGATTGGCAGAGTTAGTTTCCACAAGAAGAAAGGGAACGATCCTATCAGTCTGAAAAAGCTATGATGTGAAGCACGAAAGGACACACGCGGGGGACAATTTGCTACGAAAGACAAGACCTAAAACTTCTAGGAATTTCCTCTGAACCTACGTCAAGTATAGAACTGGGCGTATCACGCTCTGTACGACGCCAAGAAAGGAATTTTGTGTGAAAACAGCCACATAGTTTATTGCACTTGCGAGAACTGAGAGGGCGTTGAAGTATATACGCTGCACCATCCATGCATGTGTGTATCATCATATTTTCCAGACAAGGGATGAGTGCATGTTTTCTCGCCTAACGAGAAACATAGGACAGTTTCAGTTGATAAAATCAGTAAAGATTTTGATTAGCTTTTTATTGGATTTTCGGACAGCAAGAGCAGCCATGCAGCTCACAGCTTGTCGCAGTTGAAAGGTGAATTCCGCTGGCAGAGGCGTTAACTTGTTGGTCCACCAGCTTGCGTCTACTGCGAACTCGAACAACCTTGAATAATCTTTTGTTCATCTTGTCACAAAAACTAACCATCCTCTGTAGACTTGATTGTCATCCTAAATAGTAGCGAACTTGAAACCGGAATCGGATGATTTGTCCTAATATTGGCCAACTTCACTGTGTAGATATAAGAAACATCTTGTAGAGAACCTTCTATTTAAATTTGATATTGTTGTGTTCAGTATTATTTCTACTAAGCAGGATGTAATGCATTATATTGACAACTATACTGAATTGTCATATCACAATCTATATAAACTCGTGTGTTTCTTTAACAACAAAATAGGAATAAACCAATTTTACAGCTAAACACCAATGTGCTCTGTCCTAGAATAAGGGTCCAGTCCTACCCGAGTCACTGATTCTAGTGTCGCTAACGCACTCACAGGGTGTTTTGCTGATGTCTGACAAATGTGAAAAGGAGTGGAGTGTCACAAAGGATGTGAAAATGTTGTACTATCATAAAAAATAGAATCTCTGCTGGATGGTGTGCGATATCCACTAAGTGATTAAAGTAGGGTATCACACAACAGGACCTCCATTAACTTAAACAATCAACCAATTTTTTGAACATGGATGCTTTCCTGATATGTTGAAGTATGCTGAAATCAGACCTTTGTTCAAGGAAGTGTCAAGGGAAGACTTGGGAAACTATCGTCCTGTTCCTATTCTCCAATTCTGTCTGAAGTATCAGAGGAAAAGTGGTTCCAAACAAGATCCAAAATTTTATTGTAAAAATGATATTATTATTGGTAACTGGTTTGGACTTCAGTAAGGACAAAACACTCTGGAGTCAATGAATAACTTTATAGACAACGTTTGATGAGGGGAGAAACGTTGCAATTATCTTCTGTGATCTTACAAAAGTCTTGGACTCTGTAAGTCATATCTTGCTTATGTACATATTAGATAACCATGAGGTTAAGTGCAGTGCTCTGAAGAAGCTGACATACCTGTCTGACGAATAACAAAGGCTAACTATCACATCACATCATTTATTCTACATGGATCACATTATCACAATATGTGCTTCAAGTCGCCATTTTAGTGATAATCCGCCTCCTGTTCTTTGTAAATGACTCACTTATAAATATAAATTCCCCACCAGTGCTGTTTGCAGATGATACTTCAGTTTTGATTGAAGATGATAGAGAAAAAATTCTAACATCTGTTGTGAGCATACTGGATACTGTAGAAAACTAGTTCCAGTTAAATGGGTTGAAACTGAACATGGGAAAAATCCATATTTCAAAACCAAACATTCGAAATGTGTGGAATTTAAAAATATGACATAAGAATCAATTTACAGAAGAAGCTGAAACGATCAAATTCATTGGACTACATGCTGACAAGAACTGAAGCTGGCATACACAAATGGACTTCCTGTTAAATAAATTAAGCAGCTTTGCATTTGGAATGCAAATATTAGCAAATTTTAGTGATATGAGTACATAAAAATAGAACATCAAAGTTATTTTGCATCTGTCAGTAGGTATGATACAATTTTCTGGGGAAGTTCAAACAGAGTACGGTCTCTTGAATACTGAACTACAGATGAAAATTATCAGATACATGTGTACTGTACAGAAAAAAGAATCTTGTTGTCCATTATTTTGGAAACTACAAATTATAATATTTACCTCCACGTACATTTTCGAGATTATAATCTCCCTACACAGCAGACAACAATTCTTTGATGAGAATCATTTTAAACATAGAAACAACATTAATGGGCAAAACCATATTTAATGTGAAGCCAGAGGTTCTAGAAATAAGCCTACAGAAGATTCAGTCAGTTAAGTGGCGGTGTTCAGTGAAGAGTTCATAGAGGATGAAATGCTAATATGAGCAAGGGGTAATTTAATGTTTTATTGTGTGTGTATTGTTAAGACCAGTTGTTCTCTGCTTATGGTGAAGATTTACCACAGTTTTGACATGTCTCCTGTACATACCAAATGATTTAGATAATGTACATTATGAGAATTATGGCCCACAATTCACAAAAAAGTGATAACCAGACAATGAAATCTCCTGAAAAGCCTTGGAATTGTTCCACTCAATTTCTAGTATATTTACTCCTTCATACTGACAATGAAAAAGTGATTTGCACAAACAGAATAAAAGATACATAAATGATTGTAATGTAGAGTTTGCCTGAATGTCTAGCATTCCTTGCAAAGGTATTCACACACTCTCATTTAGTATAAAACAGGGAATTGTTAATATCTATCAGTTCTAAAGAACATTAAAACATATCTTATTATGCATTCCTCCTACAAATTATTTAAGCCTCTAGATTTGAGGTTTGAAAATGTCTATTATCTACATGGCAAATAGCACTGTTCATTGAAAAGTCACATGACAAGTGGTACTGAACTGTAAACAGGCCTTTAGTGTTGTAAATATAATTAACTGTTTTCTTTGAAAAATTCCAATTTAATCAAATAATATTAAGGTCAAGCTGGCAATAGAAGATAAACAGCAGCCATATGGCATAACTAAGGAGGCATTAGCTTTATTTGGTGTAGTGGCTGTCTTTCTAATTTGCTTTGTTACATTTAGCTGGTGTAAATACAAACTGCATTAATAACAACAGTGATGGTTTATTGTTAATGCAATGAATAAATTATTTATGTGATTAGCTTGTATTTCAACCCATTCAATATTCCTGTAGGCTCTCCTTCCTGATGGGCTCCATCAAACGTGATGAACAGAGTTCTTCCATAAGTTGTTTCTCCTCTTGCATTGTGCATACAACCAGAGGAAAATCTCGTCATATCTACTGGAGGCATTATGTTCATGGCTGCATCCATTGCAGGTTCCAGACAGCATATCAAGTCATGACTTTAATAAGCTGATTGAGTTTTGTTAGGCACGTTTAGGCTTCATGTATGTCATCTTTACTAACACTCTTGAGTTTCTTACTTGCTGATCCAGGAAGTATGTTAAGTGTTGTAGTTATTGCAGAATTTTATCCAAGGGTATCCACATCTACCAAAAGGTAATCCTATTCTTCAGAAATTCTTAGATTGCCATTGTTAACTGATGCTTCTTTCATATTTGTGTTTCTGTAGGTAACACCTGTATATGACGGAATTTAATTCAAGGTTGCCTTCAAGAAATTTGATATAGTGATGTTTACTCTATTGAATGCTACTAAGTGATAATACAGGGTGTCCCAAATAAAACCTGTATACATTGCACCCAAGATTCAAGTAACAATGAACTAATTAAAAGGAATAGATAGCAGTAACATAAAAAATACGTAGTTAGTTACTTATAATAGATTTTGAAGGTGCTTTCCTAGGGCATCCAGGCATTGCTGACCTACAACATGCTGCTGTTCTGCAGGCACAATGTTGTTTAATTTCCTCTATTAATATTCCTTTCAAGATCATCTATTGTGTGAGAATTAGCAGCATACATTTTGCTTTTCAATGTTCCCCATAAATAAAAATCATATGACGTCAAGTCTGGGGACATTAGGGGCCTGAGCCTCTACTGGCAAGTCATGGAAAACGTTGGTGATGCGAGTAATCCTTTGGTTTGATGTGTGGATGGTTGCTCTATCTTGTTGGAACACTGCATACAGCTACTCTCCATCTGTTAACTGTGCATAGAAAGAGTCAAAAATAGATTGATATCAGGTGTAATTGGAAAATGTGGGGCCAATAAGGTGCATGCCCGACAATGCGCACCAAACACCTATCATCTCTGAGAGAAGCGGTTCTTCATGGAGTATATGTGTGTCATCCTATCGGTAGTACCTGCAATTCTGGTATACTACATAACCTGACAAATGAAACCAAAACTCACGTGACATGAAGCCAAGCAAGAAGTCCAAGGGACCGTTAGCAGCTGATTTTGAAAGTCAGTTATGATAATGAGTAGTGGGACAAGCTATGATCTGTTCCACTCTGCATTGTTGCCAAATTTATTCAAGATGATGGCGATGACGTCATCCAAGACAGCAGCGTGTAGACTTGGCAACAGCATATGACATCATTTAAGATAGCGGAGTTTGGCGGGGAAAATAGGCCAATTGTGCTACCTCCACTAACCCAACCCCCAGAAAAAGTTTGAATTTTGGCGGGAAAATAGGTCAATTGTGCTATGTCCACTAACCTAACACTCCAGAAAAAATTGGCTCCAAATTCAAATTCCAGCAGGATAATGGCTGCAAAACCATATTTATCTTTATTATAAGTCATCATCATTGTCATAATCCAGCACCATAATTGAACACACGTACGAAATAGTCCACATCCTACGAAGTTTGCTGTCACTTATGTTTTTTCACTGCTAATGTATCAAAATATCGTCAAATAATAAACCGCACTTGTACTAACGTAATTCATATCGTCTGATTTTGCAAGGAAAAAGGACTGAAGTCTTTATTTCAAGCAGTACAGTCATCACTTGTTCTCCAACAGACTTAGTACACATCTTCGAGATGGTGACACCTAGTGCACTCGCCACTAGGTCCAGACTGACTGTAAGGCCGGTTCCCACTATGGCTGCCGCGCGTCGAAACCGCGCAGCTGCGGCGTGGTTGCCATGGAAACGCCATCAGCGGCGTGGCGCAGCGGGCTCTTCCTCGCGGTTTGACCATGTCGAACCGTTTTCGCTGCCGCGTGCCGCGCCGCCAATCACAGAACGCGGTGAGCGTGACGTCAGGTACGGAACCCCGGGCCACACGAACTTTCGCCGAACCGCTGGCGCGGACGCGGCGGTTGCTATGAAATACTTATCATCCGATTCCAGGGAAACTATTCAGTAGAAAAATTTGGTTCCTGGGCATGTTACAGCCTGATATCTTCTCTCGATAAAGGATCGAATTTATTTTCGTTATTCGTCGTGGTTACTTGCTGTAACGCATTTACGTAAACCTGTACACGAAATTTTAATGAGTGCGCAGAGGTAAAAACGCATTGCGTGGACTTTGCGTACAGTTCATTTTAGGTAATACATTATTGCATATGAAATTTAGTCAGCATATAGAAATTGTTTTTAAAGCTGGAAGCAGAACGATAGCTATCACCGTTCTCGAGATATTGAATGATATGTCGGCGGACGGGCGGTGCGTTGACCGCGCGCAGGTGGCTCGCGATGCGACCGATACTTTGTCCTGCTCGTCGTAAACCATGTGGTTGTATCAACCGCAAATTTCATAAACGGTTCAATAAATCGAAACGTGTTGTTTTGCAAGCGATAACTTGTAAAAAGTCATGTATTTCGTCGCATGATAAATATCCAAAAACTGTTTATCTACCGGGATACGAAATTAACAACAGTTTTTCAGAAGGGATAGATGAATTTTTTTAAACGACATTTAGTAGCGTGTGGAATGAGAAGTTAAACCGAAACTAATTTGCTGCTATGTCATAAGATGTAATTTGCTAAGTATCTACAGCTACTGATTATTTCCTTTGGTAAGTAACAAACGTTTTTTTTTCTTTATCGAGTGTGCTTTATTGGTTGAAGATGCGTTTCGCCTTTTACTTTAAGGCATCTTCGGTGGAATCTAGAATGACTCAGTTATGTTTTGATATGTGATACTTGCAGATTATAAAACAGTTCACATCTTTTTTCACGTGAATAACTGATTACTTACAGTGAATCGAGTTTTTGGTGGACATCTGCGTTTCCCCTCACCTGGTCACATGTTGGAGGTTGAACTAAAACTTAAATTATGGAACATAAGCATTTTTTCATGTTCAATCTATTTTCTTCCATCACTAGCTGTAGACATTTTACTGATGTTGAATTTGTCACTACAGTGTGTTCATCTCATGTCCCTTGCTGTTTGATTTGTTTATGTGCATGTTGCCAACCTAAAGAATTATATGCTGAAAACTAATGTTTAATTATTTCTGTTCTCCTTATATCAGTATGTGTATGTGGCTAGCAAGTGATAGTTATAGAAAGTTGAAAGTGAATGCAATAGTTGTCAGACAGTGGTTGAAAGATTTGGTGTTCAGCTGATTTCAGTTTTGGTTTAAATGTTTTGTGGAGGAATGCATGGAAGAGTAAATTCAATGCTTACATTAATAGATAAAATAGTAGAATAGCATTTCAACAGATGGTCATTATCAGAATACTATCACCCAACCCCTTTATCCTCACTCTTTGATGCCTCATAATATGTCAACTTACCCCTCTTGTGGTCAAAGTTGTGCTGTAATTTCCTCTTCCTCCTCTATTTAATTCCGTACCTCTTCTTTAGTTACACGATCCTCATATCTAATCTTTAGCATTCTTATTGATCACCACATTTGGAAAGCGTCCATTGTCTTCTTGACAGAACTGCTCATCGCCCACGTTTCACTTACATACAAGGCTGCACTCCACACAAATAACTTTGTAAAATAGTGCCAAATCATTAGAATTTATATTCGATGTGAACAAATTTTCTTTTTCAGAACGCTTTTCTTACTATTCACAGTCTTCATTTTATATCCTCTCTTCTTCTGCCTTCTCAATTACTGCTTCTCTTTCAAGTCCTTGAAGTCTTAGAAATGCAGTTTGGTTTCTGTACAAGTTGTAGATAATCTTGTGGCCCTGTGTTTTATCGATGACATCTCCAGAGCTTCAAAGAATATTTTAATTAAGATTGTCAAAACCTTTCTCTAAACATGCAAATGCTATAAACACAGTTTCGCAGTTCTTCAGTGTGTCTACTTAGCTAAGTAGTAGGATCAGTATTGCCTTGTGTGTTCAGACATCTCACACGAATCTAAAATTGTGCTGATGTTAGTTTGTACCACCCCTCCCCATCTCCTCTCTACATATTCCTTCCACTTTCTAGCCATCTCTTATTTGCTTGGTTCTGGCTTGCCAAGTGAGTTGTTGACAGTTGCTTCTCCTTTGAGCAAAGTTTTCTTTCTTCTTTCTCATTTTCATTCTCCAATGTTTTCCAAGTGCAAAATCTCGTTGCGATTTTGGACTTTCTGTTAACGTCATGTTTAGACATTTATATTTCTCATGGCCTACTTTATTTGCTGCATTTTTATATTTTTCCCTCTTGTCAAATTTAATATATCACGTTTTATCTAACGATTTCTACCGTACCTTTTTCCCGTTCACATACTCTGCTGCATTCACCACTTCTTCTCTCAAAGATATCCAAACGTATTCCAGCGGATTCCTTCCTCTGTTTCAGTCAGTCGTTGCATTATGGTAACTTTAAGATTATCAAACAACTGCAGGTCTTGACTTATTCAAGTTCCATCTCCTTAATTTGCTACTGTTTACTGTCTCGTTAGTTGTAAACTGCAGCTCGTAACCAATAAATTATAGTAGGTTTGCGTCTGCACCAGGAAATGTCTTACAATTTAAAATCTGGTTTCAAAGACTCTGATCCAAATATATATTATTCTTTCGTGATTCTTAAGCAAGGTGCTGGCGATGATTACATTATGCTCTGTGGGAAATTCTATCAGGTGGCTTCCACTTTCATCCCTTCCCCCCCCCCCCCCCCCGAGCCTTTGTGTTCTTACTGTTTTTGTGTACCTGCTACCGTATCACATTTTAAATTTTTGTCTCGCTTAACTATCTGAATAATTTCTTTTATCATACATTGTTTCAATGTGTTAGGTGATAGTGAACAATCATGAATGGTAGTCATGAAATCTGTTTATGTTGAAATGAGAAAACATGAATAATGAAATATGTGAAAGAGTACATTCTACAGAAATGAAAAATTGGTATGTCTTCACTCAGCTTCGTCTCTCCTTCATGTAGGTGTAAGATATAGTTAATAAAACGCACCGGGCATTTCAATGGGTCCCGCCCTGTACCTCAGTGGCTGTCTGTCATTGGCTACTGTTAGTGTCTGCTGCTTCCAATTGGGAACGCCAATTCTGCGAGCTGCCATGTCAAAGCTGAAAACGCTTGCCGCTGCCGCTGGCGCTGCCGTTGCCGTGCTGCCGCACTGTAGTGGGAAACGGCCTTAAGCGGACATGCGCCGCGCTGTCGCCCCGTGAGCGTCCGACCTCTTACGTTGCAAACTTTGAATTCTGCCAGTAAAGAAAGGTCACTCGCACTTTCGCCACCAACCTAAGAAAATTGTTGCAAACTAAGCTCATCACCACTAAACTAAGCGTCCAGGACGCAACTTCTTCATACAGGTTTCTGGTAAAAGAACTCAGCCTGCACTAGGCCCATGGATGGAGGAACGAATGCACTTTATTTAGGGATGGAGTATATGTATCACAGAACACACACACTGACATGTCCCACACCATACAGACCTGCAAACCACTTTTACATAACTCATTTATAATGCTCTACACACACGCTTGCTACTTGTGCACAGTTAAAAATAATGCATTGCACAGCCTACAGACATGCGAACTGCTCATAAATAATACAAAACATTTACTTTCAAATAGCCAAACGACTCCTAATTTTTCACAATAATTTCAGTTCAGACCTGCAAATTGCTCCTAAATATTGCAGCACAATGATGTGTAGACACACTAAGTACTCCTAAACTATTCAAATGGCGCATATGAAGGCCTGCAGACCTGCTCCCAAAATAATGCAATCAACGTGCAAAAGCACAGTCCACAGCCCCCCCCTCCCCCCGTCCATTAAGTACACAGCAATAAGTGACGTATACCTCAGATGTCAAACCGCGCACAGCCCCTGCTCGGCTTCTGCCAGGATGATGTGGCGGCACCTCCCATTCATATGTAACACCTGAGAAATTCCTATCCAAATACGTGTTCACCTACACACACATGCTGATGTGAAACGGACGGGTGTGCAACCGATAGCTGCAGCCAACGTAGGCCAAAGTAGTATGTAGGTGCCGTTAATGACCGGGCACTTATTTTCACAATGCACACTTCAAGCAGAGCCGCGCGCGTTCGGCCTTCCTCGCTACCCTCACTCTAACTGCAGTCCGGCGAAGACGCTTCAGCATTCCCTTCCACAATAGCAGAACCTGTTTTCCCCCCTTAGCGATTCTAACAGACCATAAGTGACGATTTACTGACGCTTCAACCCATGTGCCACAACCCCCGCATTATGAGGCAGCCACAGCTCGGGCCCCGCATGCTCAATCGCACCCAGCATCCGCCGCCACCGAACACCGGTGAAAGTTGCACTCCAAGCAGTGCTCACACCAGTCTCACATTCGAGGCATCTCCAGGTGCTACTTGTCTCTGCTGTCGAAGGCAAGGCATGTTGACACACACACACACACACACACACACACACACACACACACACACACACACACACACGAATAACCATACTTAAATACCCGCCTCGCCATGAAATGTCTGCGTGACGATTCACCATGTAAAACATTCTCAAAGTAATTCTTCCGTCACACCTCTTTGCAAAAAATAAGAGCAAAGTCTACCTCTCGGGAACTGTATAGTGTCCCAGAAATAGTTAACGCTTGCTTTCTTCATGCCTCAGCCTGTATGCACGGAAATTCTTCACATAACAGAACCTGTGTACCAAAATATCGCCTAATCCAGTCTTTCTCCCGGACATAACGTGATAGACTTTCTGCTCGCATCATATGCAAATGTTCTCACCGCTCCTAGATCACATCACAATCAATCGAGCGTTCTCATTAGCTCTTATCGAATTTACCAGTCGAATTACTAACGCCATCGCTATCGAAGCACCATCCACCTGTTTCTTTCTGGGGCTCTCTCTCGTTACTTTGCAAAGATTGCTAATTTTGCACGGGCAGTTCCCTCAATCTATACACCACCAACTCGTTCTTTCTTTCTACAGATGCTACACTCAATGGTAATAAACTATTTTACACTGATCACCATTTTTCACAGACAACATCGCAAAGTTGGGTACAGGTCATCAAATACAAACGATACTCGCAAGAATGTTGGGCCATCAAACCGATATCCAACCAGGGAATATGTCACCAAGTACCGTCAATTTTCGCAGTACTTCTCGATATCAAGAACACCCCACTAGCCTCCTGATCTCTAACGCAGCATAATGCACAACATATACACTGTAAATTATTTCTCCACAAATACGAAACTTTAACGATGTGCAGCGTGCTGTAAACGATTGACTAACTAGAAACAAGTAAGGTAAACTGATATTCGCACTCTCGAATACCGAAGTTGGTCATCTAACAGATCCGAGATGATCAATATTCTCTACAAACCAACTATGGTCGTTCCCACGTCTAGAGAACATGCAAACGTGTGTCCAACACACCACAATCCATATTCCCTCAACTAAATAAAGGCATCAAATGTGCAGAAGCAGTCGACCGAACGATTTACATGGGAGGGAATAACACTCCACTGCAAACGCGCCATCTTCTCAAAGTTATACTTGATCATGAAAGCAGCCCAGCACATACTTAATTCGCTATTCGGTCGTCTAGAACATGGTAAAGTTAACTGTCATACATTCCTACACTCCAACAGGCCTCTACATTCGGAAGGCGCTACCATTAACGTGGTAACGCGAATCAGTACCACCAGAGACTTTCCATACACGAACATATTCTAGAAAACGCCTCACATACTTCTTCTATCATTATACTTACAATTAAATCTTACAATCTAAGTCTCAACTGAACGGTATTCAGCAATGAGCGAAGTATTGGAAATACACATCTGTTGAACACTGTGGCTCTGGAAATACCTGTACCTTCCTTAGCACTAGACATACTCTTCCCTTTGCTATCACAGTACCCCAAGTCAAATCCCCCCCTCCCCCCTACAACAGCACAGACAGTTCCTTTACACAAACAGATATACTTTATAAACCTGATACTCAAATGCGGATGCATCACACACCCACCCTATGAATTTTGAAAGTCATTCGGCTAAGGAACGCAGTATGTGACCGGTATTTGCAAATCCCTCACGCCACTAGATATTTATCCAGTATGTGTAATGTATACTGTCTCAATACCATGTCAGATGTTCCGTTATATATCCACTGAGTTAAAGGCGACGACTCATTGAGAAGGATCATAGCCACAAGTGAATCATACCTCGAAACAAGTGACCTTTCTCGAACCTATCTGCTACAGTAAAAATCCAACATGGTCTTAGTCAATCCCTACACGTCTTGCAACTGCTCCCATTTATACAACATTCCGCATGTGATCATACAATTTTAAATCGGGACTGAGCAGAAGTCGGCCAAAGCCATATCCACCACCTTCTGCTGCCCATCTAGGAACAGAGCGAACACAGTTACTGCAACAGGACCGTGTTTTTACCATTTGGCGGAAATGCGCGCATTGTGGTGCGTCCCCAAACTACATACAGGTACTACAGATCCATGTCCATTCAAATCTACGAGGCCTGTTCAGAAAGTAAGCTCCGATTGATTGCCAAATTGAAACCACAGTGAACATCAGAAATGTTTTACATGTAACAATTAGCTACACCTTTCAGCTACTTCTCTACGTAGTCGCCGTTCTGACTTAGACTTTTGTCATAGCGTTGTACCAACTTTTCAATAGCCTCATCATAGAAGGCAGCCGCCAGTGCTTTCCGCCAATTCTCCACGCTGGCCTACACCTCGTTGTCTGTGTCAAAATGTTGTCTTCAAAGACAGCGGTTCATGTGACCAGAGATGAAACTCAGGGGGAGACAATTGCGGACTGTATTGTGGGTAATCTCACATTTCCATTTGAAAACGATGCAGGAGCATCTTCATTGCCCCTGCAGAATGCGGCTGAGAATTGTCTTGAAGAAGAAACAGCACGACAGTTATGTAATGTTAGCTGCATAGCTTCAGGCGAAATTTCTCACCAGGCCCTCGTACTTGGCGGCAGACACTATTTTCTAGACATCTTTACGCACTCACTGCGAGCTCAGAAATGAGAAGAGCGACGTGATGCTGACTGGGGTTATACTAGAGACACTACCCAACACATCTGTGCAAAGCTTTATCGGATTTTCATAGTCGTTTCCATTTCGCGACCGATCAGAGCTTACTTTCTGAACGCCCCCTCGTATAAGCACAACATCCTGCCATCTTTATTCTCTACCCCCCCCCCCCCCCTCCCCCCAGCAGACAAAAATTAACAGCCTTAGAAGCTCAAATAACTTCATCCCATATAGAACTCACATAGACGCCACGTGATGGACTGACGGTTGTTTGACGTCAGGGCAGATTCCACTCTCCAGCAAACATCTTTGGCGCCAAGCGTGTTCTTCGTCCGCCTAGAAACCACGTGGTGGATCGCTAACCCACCATTCTGAGGTTGGGGAAGATTCCACTCTTGGGCGAACAATTTTGGCGCGAATCGTGTGGGAGGGACGAATACAGGTGATGAACAGACAACCTACTGTTGTGACGTCAGTATCGGCAGGTTCGAACGAGCAAAACATGTTTACACCACTGGACCTGCGCGGTCCGAGCGGCCGCTGACCGGTGGCGCCAGGGGTAACCACCTGGCGACGATTTGAACTAAGTCAGTTGGAGTCTGGACCTAGTGGCGAGCGCACTGGGTGTCGCCATCTCAAAGATGTGTACCAAGTCTGTTGGAGAACAAGTGATGACTGTACTGCTTGAAATAAAGACTTCTGTCCTTTTTCCTTGCTAAATCAGAGGATATGAATTATGTTAGTACAAGTGCAGTTTATTATCTGATGCGATTTTGATACGTCAGCAGTGAAAAAATATAAGTGACAGTCAAAGTTCGTAGGATGTGGACTATTTGGTATGTGTGATCGATTATGATGGTGGAACTTGAACTTGACAGATTTTTGTTATGGATGTAACGCAAATGGCTTTCTTTCCACCGAAATCGGACATATTGAATAAATAATAAATGATAATAATAAAAAGAAGTACAGTTTTCGAGACGATATCGTGTTGGAATTTGAATTTGGCGCAATTTTCTGGTGGAGGTAGGCCAATAATAATAATAATAAATGAAAATGATGATAAATGATGATAAATTATAAAGACAAGCACGGTTTTGCAGCCATTATCCTGTTGGAATTTGAATTTGGCGCCAATTTTTTCTGGAGGGTTAGGTTAGTGGACATAGCACAATTGACATATTTTCCCGCCAAAATTGAATTTTCACGCCAATTTTTTGGGTGTTAGTTTAGTGGAGGTAGACCAATTGGCCTATTTTCCCCACCAAAATCCGCCATCTTGAATAACTTCATGGCGGCACTCTCTGGTGGCAGGGGTATGAACTAACGCTGTTGGACTCCAGACCACGTAGCAAACAAATGTGCATGGTATAAATAATAATCATAAATAATAATAAATGATAGTGGTTGATAATAAATGATAATAATAAAGGCAAGTACCGTTTTCGAGACATTATCCTGTTGGAATTTGAATTTCGCACCCAATTTTTATGGAGGGTCAGGTTAGTGGACATAGCCCAATTGACCTATTTTCCTGGCAAAATTCAAACTTCCCGCCATTTTTCTGGGTGTTAGGTTAGTGGAGGTAGCACAATTGGCCGATTTTCTCCGCCATCTTGGATGACGTCATGTGCCGTTGCCAAGTCTACACGCCGCCATCTTGAATCAATTTGGCAACAATGCAGAGTGGAACAGAACATAGCTTGTCCCACTACTATAATGACTGTTCTTTCCTGGTACTCAAATTTCAACTCTGTCATCACACTCACACGATAAGCTTCTATTATTTTTTTTTGGTACACAATGACACGATGTAGAGATTTGCAAACCTTCTGTGAGAAGCTCCTTACTAACTTGTGGGGACTTCCCATAATGTTAATGCAAATTCTATCTGTAGTTTCAGCGGTCCTCACTGTCAGTCGTCTATTCCTCTGCACATTCTGATCAGATGCCGCCCTCCATTTCTTGTAGAGATCTTCAGTAGCGTTGGTCGTGGGGAGTTTCCTACCAGGATACTTCGCTTGAAACATTGCTTTGTATTCCCTGATGGAGACTGTCTTTATGTAGCACACCACAATATCAGGTCGCCGTTCTTATTCAAATGCCCCTATTTCTGTAACAACTCATCAATACGAACTTCTCGCAACAACTGACTCACAAACACACAGCTGCGCTAAACTTTCAGGATAAATTCAATGTAGCCAACTTTGGAGACAGTGCTGCCACATTACAAGCAATTCGACTAGAGATGTTGCAAACAAAGATGGTCAGCAGTTCCAAGATCCTTATATTGCCATGGGAAAAACATCCTTCAAAGAAGCGCTTCCAGCCTAAACTACGACAACCAGTTTTCTGGTTTTTACGTCGTTAATGAATGACAGGAAAACTTTCGATTTCACCGGCGCTTGAGCATCACTATGATTTCTATGCGGTGCTCTTAACGCTCTTTACATCTCGGCGAACGAATAACCATTCTTGAGCAATGCACTGTCGAGATGTTTTAATTCTGTGTCAACACCTCTGGTTCACAGATTTTCCTTGCTCCATCGGTCAACGTATTTATTATGCCTTGCTTTTGTTGTGGGCTGTGGTTCGAATCCCACTGTAAGTAACTGTCTGTTGCGATTTTTTTTTAGGTAAACCTTGTGGCCCAAGCTACCATCTTTCTTGAAAACTAGCACATCAAGAAAAATTTGATCTTCTGTCCGCCTCTTCCTCCTTGCTAAACTGAATCTGCGGATTGACTCTGTTCAGATGTTTGTGAAAACGCTTCAGTTCCTTCCTGCCATGCCGTCACAAAACAAACGTATCATCCAAGTAATGGAACCAACTACTCGGTTTCTTGTTCGTAGTTTCCAGTAAAAAGTTGGAAATTTGTGGTAAGATCCTGTGGGACCAAACTGCTGAGGTCATTGGTCCTTAGGCTTACACTACTTAATCTAACTAACTTACGCTAAGGACAACACAGACACGCATGCCCGAGGGAGGACTCGAACCTCCGACGAGGAGAGCCGCGCGAACCGCGGCAAGGCGCTTAGACCACACGACTACCCCGCGTCTGCAGTTTACAGTGCCTGCTCCTTGAATTTTTCCACAAAGAAGTTCGCTATAACCGAGCTTCAGGGGCTCCCCATTGCGACACCATCGGTCTGTTCATAGAAATCATCTTTGCATTTGAAATACGTGGACGTGAGGCAATATTTGAACAGTTCTGCAACACGGGGAGGAAAAAACCGAGTCAGTTGTTGCAACACTTCGTTGAGTGGAACCATAGTGAATAGCGGCACTACTGCGCGATAACAACGGTGAAGTCACTGATGACAGTGTCACTAAAGCAGAGTTATTAATCACGGTTTTCCGAAACTCCGTCACCAAAGAAGACGAAGTAAATATTTCTGAATTCCAATCAAGAACTGCCAAAAAATAGATATCCTCGGTGTAGCAAAGCAGCTTCAATCACTTACAAGGGAATCTCCCCATCGTATCCCCCTCAGATTTAGTTATAAGTTGGCTCAGTGGATAGGCCTTGAAAAACTGAACACAGATCAATCGAGAAAACAGGAAGAAGTTGTGTGGAACTATGAAAAAATAAGCAAAATATACAAACTGAGTAGTCCATGCAAAAGATATGTAACATCAAGGACAGTGTGAGCTCATGGTCGTAGTGGTCCCGTGGTTAGCGTGAGCAGCAGCGGAATGAGAGGTACTTGGTTCAAGTCTTCCATCGAGTGAAAAGTTTAATTTTTTTATTTTCAGTTTATGTGACAAACTCTTACGTTTTCATCACTTTTTTGGGAGTGATTATCATATCCACAAGAAAACCTAAATCGGGCAAGGTAGAAGAATCTTTTTACCCATCCGCCAAGTGTATAAGTTAGGTGGGTCGACAACATATTCCTGTCATGTGACGCACATGCCGTCACCAGTGTCGTATATATCAGACGTGTTTTCCTGTGGAGGAATCGGTTGACCTATGACCTTGCGATCAAGTGTTTTCGGTTCCCATTGGAGAGGCACGTCCTTTCGTTTACTAATCTCACGGTTTTGCGGTGCGGCCGCAAAACAGAGACACTAAACTTATTACAGTGAACAGTAAACTAAGTACAATGAACAGAGACGTCAATGAACGAACGGACAGATCATAACTATGCGAAAATAAAAAAAGTAAAATTTTCACTTGAGGAAGGACTTGAACCAAGGACCTCCTCTTCCGCAGCTACTGACGCTAACCACATTTTTTTTTTTTAATCTCATTTTGTTCATGTTTGTTCGTTGCATCTGCTCGGGGTGGACGTCGTAAGACATCCGTTTAAGTTCGTTGTTGATCGATTAACTCAGTTTTTTTATTACAGAGGGCAGTTAACCCTCTGACCGAACACGCTGAGCTACCGTGCCGGCTTTTTTTCATCTTTTCTTTTTTTTCATTTTGTTCAGTATAGTTCGTTGTGTTTGGTCTGTGCGGACGTCACATGGCGTCCGTTCAAGTTGATCGTCGATTCTTTTACTCAGTTTTTTTTTCGGCCCTCTGACCGAACACGCTGAGCTACCGTGCCGGCATGCCACAAGACCACGGCGCTCTGCAGAAATATTCTCCTTGATGTTGGATATCTTGAGCATGGACTACTCAGTTTGTATATTTTGCTTATTTTTTTCATAGTTTCACACAACTTCTTCCTGTTTTCTCGATTGATATGTGTTCAGTTTTTCAAGGCCTATCCACTGTGCCAACTTATAACTAAATCTGAGGGGGGTGCGATGGGGAGGTCCCCTTGTTAGTAAAGGCAAGGCGTCCGGTCTAGATTGTTTACCAGTCAGGTTCCTTTCAGAGTAGGCTGACACAATAGCTCCATATTTAGCAATTATAAATAAACGCTCGCTCGCACAAAGTTCCGTACCAAATGACTGGAAAATTGCTCAAGTCACACCAATAACCGAAAAGGGGAACAGCGGCAATCCTCTGAATTACAGGCCCATATCACTCACGTCGACTTGCAGTAGGGTCTTGGAACATATACTGTGTATACTGTGTTGGAACTTTATGAAGTACCTCGAAGAAAAGGATTTATTGACATAAAGCACGGATTCAGAAAACATCGTTCTTGTGGAACACAACTAGCTCTTTATACTCATGAAGTAATGAGTGCTATCGACAGGGGATGTCAAATTGATTCCATATTTATAGATTTTTAGGAGGTTTTCGATACCGTTCCTCACAATCGTCTTCTAATCAAGCTGCGTGCCTATGGAATATCGACTCAGTTGTGCGACTGGATTAGTGATTTTCTGTCAGAAAGGTCACAGTTCGTAGTAACAGACGGAAAGTCATCGAGTAAAACAGAAGTAATACCCGGCGTTCCCTAAGGAAGGATTATGAGCGCTCTGCTGTTTCTGATCTGTATTAATGACATAGGAGACAATCTGAGAAGCTAAAGACGTCAGATGAGTAAAATGAATTGCAAAATGATGTAGATACGATATCTGTATGGTGCGAGAAGGGGCAAATGACTCTGAATAAGGAAAATTGTGAAGTTATTCACATAAGTACTAAAAGAAATCCGCTAAATTTCGATTACGCGGTAAGTCACACAATTCTTAATTCTGTAAATTCAACTAAATACTTAGGGATTACAATTACAAATAACCTAAATTGGAACGATCGCATAGATAATGTTGTGGGTAGAGCAAACCAAAGAATGCGATTCATTGGCAGAACACTCAGAAGGTGCAACAGGTATCCTAAAGAGAGTGCTTACGCCACAATTGTCCGCCCTATTCTGAGTATTGTTGTGCGGTGTGGGATCCGCATCAGGTAGGACTGACGGATGACATCGAAAAAGTACAAAGAAGGTCGTCTCGTTTTGTATTACACGAAATAGGGGAGATAGTGCCACAGACATGACACGTGAATTGGAGTGGCAATCATTAAAACAAAAGCGTTTTTCGTTGCGACAGGATCTTCTCATGAAATCACCAGTTTTCTCCTCCGATTGCGAAAACATTTTTTTGACACCCACCTACATAGGCAGAAATGATCACCACGATAAACTAAGAGAAATAAGGGCTCGCTTAGGAAAATTTAAGTGCTCGTTTTTCCCGCGCGCCGTTCGAGAGTGGAACGGTAGAGAGACAGCTTAAAGGTGGTTCATTGAACCCTCTGCCAGGCACTTCATTGTGAATAGCAGAGTAATCACGTAGATGTAGACATCAAAACCAACTAATACGTCCTCCGCCAGTACCACTATGTCGTTTAATTTACTGATAAAATGTGCCCAGTTCTTGATATCCGATTGGCCCACATAATATTGTTGTCCAGAATTTGGCATTTGAATAAGTGGGGGGAAACAATAGCACTCACTATACGCCTTAAAGGAACATGTTCTTTGTTCACCTTCGGGAATCCATAAAGTCTTGGTGCTAGCGCAACTGAACTGAACCGACTTTTCTGAACGCTCTGTACGGAAGAGGACTTCTTTATCACCCGCGTAACAGTGCTAAGAACTTTGTCAGTGGGGTCTTTACTTTGTTTCTTATGTGTTTGCGGATCTAATAAGTCGTTAATCTTACTATAACAGCCGGTCACACTCAAAATAACCGTTGCATTTCCCTTGTCTGCAGTGAGAATGATAAAACTATCGTCCTCATTCAGACGTTTTAAGGCATACCTCTCACCCATAGTTAAATCACTTTTTGGGGTCTTTGCGCTAGACAATACTCTTACAGCTTGTATACGGATTTACGAATGTCTGCTTCCACACTGGCTATTACTTCTTCCGTCAGCCCAACTCAACATCCTCAAACTACCGCTAGTCTTGGTCAGCACCTGGACTGCGGGCGCCGGCCTACTGTATGAGAAATGTCAGATAATAAAGATCGTTTTATCGAGCCAGCATTCTTGACTCGTATTCGCAGTTTTACTGTAAGATCCAACCTCCACAGTCTCTTATGCACTCCATTCTGGGGACAGAAGTAGCTATCCTGCACCACTGGTGTCATCATAGCGGCAACACCAACACAGCATCCGTAATTGTGATTTCAGAAGTACAATATCTATGAACAACATCGCAGAGCAATTGTCTTTAGCAGCATTTTCAATGAGTAATTGAAAAATGAACTGTTCTTCATTTGGTGATAGAGTCAGAATAGGACACCTGGACATTTATGAGGAAAGTAAGCAATACGCACTGTTTATTCCCACTTGTAAGAATTAGGTGTGCTCACTGCAAGCAAATACAATTACGGTATTGGTGGTAATTCCTTTGCTATGGTGTTTCTCCTTTCATTCTGAACATAGGCTTTCCAAGGGGTGGAGAAGGTTAACACAGCAGAGACAATTCAGAAGGTACACACAGAGCTGGACAACGAGGAGCTGTGCAAGCAGTTAGTTGCACTGAGAGAGGATAAGAGAGATCAATATGCATCTAGCATGTTGGTACCAATACTAGTTTAATAAACTCAAGTGGCAGACTCTGCAAGAGAGGCGCTCTGCATCGCGGTGTAGCTTGCTCGCCAGGTTTCGAGAGGGTGCGTTTCTGGATGAGGTATCGAATATATTGCTTCCCCCTACTTATACCTCCCGAGGAGATCACGAATGTAAAATTAGAGAGATTAGAGCGCGCACGGAGGCTTTCAGACAGTCGTTCTTCCCGCGAATCATACGCGACTGGAACAGGAAAAGGGAGGTAATGACAGTGGCACGTAAAGTGCCCTCCGCCACACACCGTTGGGTGGCTTGCGGAGTATAAATGTAGATGTAGATGTAGATGCTAGTACCACTATCCTAGTTTCTTCTGTTTTGGTAATGCAGGAGAGGAGTTTTTGCGTTGATAGACAATCTGTTAACAGCTGTTCTGCTGGAATGTTGATTAGGGGAACAGCTTTTGCATATGGCCAAAGTACATTTGGTGGGAGACAATAAATACTACATACGGTATCATGAGGAATTGAGGAATGCATTGACATTTGTAGTTCTGAGGATGGGCTTAGGACCGCAATACAGAAGGAAAATTACCTGTGGGTATTATAGGTAAATGTTGAGCAATTTGTCACAAAAACAGGGAAGGCTAATGAAAATTTTGTGGACAGGATTCGAAAGCTGAATGTCAATACTTATGAAATTAGTGAAAGCGGCGATACCAGGATGCAGAACACAGGACATTGGATGTATTTTTTGTGGGGGTTGCTGCCCGACTTGTCATGGAAAGTATGGTCAGATTCCTTAAAGGCTCAGCTGAAGCTATAGCGACTCCAGCGGCATAGAAAAGGAATTTTCACTACAGGAGTTAACTCTTAACAAACAGGCAACATATGGAGGGAAGTATATGAATCATACTGTAAGAAATGTGGGCAAGTAGTGCGCCTGGAATATAACTGCAGGCAGGATCCTAACAGAGGACATAATAGGTGGACATGGATTGGGAGTAGTGACTGCAGTGAGGGCTCTGCAGCCTCCACACGGCGCTCTCAGCGAATGTAAGCTCCACCAAAATGTATGCAGTGGCGGAATTTTGCTTAGATAACGTAGTTGATGGAAGGAAGCATGAATTATTCTTGGACACAGATTGGAATGTGTCACTGGTAAGTTTGGACATCATGGGAGGCGGAGGATGGGTCCACCATGATGTAGGTTAAGAGGGGCGGGTGGAAGCGATGTGTGTTTTCTGGATTCAGTAGTGTTGGGTTTTAGGATTGGGACAAGAAATTTTTCAGGTTTTGCCTCACATGGGCAACGTTAGTGCGCAATCTTAAGGTTAGATTCGTTGCTTGAACACACTAAAACTGATGGTGATCGTCCCATGTCAGAGCTGAGTGGGACATTGTTCGATGTGGGGAAACTGCTGATGGTGTCACACTGCCACAAGGTTCATCTGTGGCGCAAAGGGAACCACTTAGGCTGTGTACACAGTAACTAAGAATTAATTTGTGCAACAATGTACCTCAAGGCTTTGGTAAACTACTGTGTGTTAACATAGAACTACTTTTACAGTAAACGTACTTCGTGTAATAGAGCTGCTAAAGGAAAATGAGAAATGAGATCAAGTATGTTGTTCCATACACAGGATGTTGAATGAATATGGAAGTATTAGAACAACAGAGGCATCACCCCACTCTCCATTGTCGCCAAATTTATTCAGGATGGCGGATCTAAGATGGCAGCGATAGATATGGCAACACTGCAATGATGTAATGGCGAGAAGTTCAGATTTTGGCGGGAAAATAGGTTAGTTGGACTACCTCCACTAACCTAACCCCCCTCCTCCCCCATAAAATGGCGGGAGGTTCAAATTCCAGCAGGACAATGCAACATATCATGGCTACCACCACTAACCTAAGAAAATGACAAGAAAGTAGGTCATTTGGGCTACTTCCACTAATCTAAGTCATATGACCACCACCTCTTCCTGGGTATTAGTGGGAAGAGGACTCAGCCTGTGCTGGATAGGATAGATGTAAGTCTATTTTGGATGCAGTGTTTGTTTAAACAATTTAAGGCTGTAGCTCAATCCAGTGTCTTCACCATAGGCTCTGGAGTCCAACTGACCTAGTACACAGTACTGCCACCAGAGTGCGTTAACATCCCATGGCGGTCTGGGGGGAAAATGGCGGAAAAATGACTCAGCCAGTGCTGGTCTGCTGGAGAGAGGAAGGAGTGTACTTTATTTTGGAACAATTTATTTAGGGACAGATTTCATGTAGTTTATTTATTACACTAATACAAAACATATGCTCTGACGTGCTTGAGGTCGCAGTTCACAGCCGACAGACTTGAAAACTACTCATAAATCACCGAAATAATGCAGTACACTGATGTACAGACACACTAATTATAAACTGTCGAAATAATGCATACAATTTATTTAGGGACAGATTGCACCTACTTTATTTATTCCACTGCTACAAAACACTCACCCTGGCATGCTTGAGGTCGCAGTCAATGGTCTACAGACCTACAACCTACTCGTAAATCACCGAAATAATGCAGTACGCTGATGTGCAGAGACGCAAACAACTCGTAAATTGTCAAAATAACGAATGTAAAAAGCTCTGCAAACACTTTTGCTAATCGTCAACTGTGAAAATCATGCATTGCACAGCCTGAGGACCTATTCATAAAATAATGCGATAGACATGAAAACAACTCGTAAATCACCAAATACTGCATATATAACGGTCTGCCAACACGCTCACAACGCTAAAACAGCCGAAAAATAATGCACTCCACAAACGCTCATTTCACGTAAAAAACGCTTTCGAACTATAGTCAACGATGACATATCATCAAACTGCTCCCCTACAGATCTCACCCAGGTCCCATATGCAAGAGGCCTCTGGGCATGTGTGTTGACTGTTGCTGGCGGAATACCTGTCGATACTGATCTCACAGGTCGCGCTATAGAAATCTGCTCCAGAATAACACTGACTGCTTTCTCCCTAGCGTTCCTAATGGGACATGTGAGCTGCATCTAGCCATGCACACGTGTTTACCTCCCCACGTGGCTCACGCATCGCCACGAAATGTTTGCATGGCGACTCATCATCTAAAAGGTTGTCAATGCTATACTGATGTCACATGGCTATGTAAAATAATAGCCAAGTTGACCTCTTGGAAATTGTATAGTGTCCCAGATATAGTTAACATAGGCTTTTGTAGGAGCTTTCGTGATGTCTCAGCTTGTCTGCATGGGAATTCTTGTCCTAACAGAACCTGTTTACGAAAATAACGCAGAATAATGCCGAATGCATTCCTCCTGATGGACGACATGTGGCACCCCATCCATCATGTGTTACCCTTCCTGGAAATCGTTAAGTCCTGCTTTCAACAAACATCCCCGAAACACAAACATTCTCACCGCTATGTAGAGGCTCCTACATCCCGACACAAACGATGTCTTGTGAATGACTGGAGCCGTTCTTTCTGCAGATGAGACTATCATCGGCAGAAAAATATTTTTTGCAGATCACCATATTGCACCGACAATGAAACCCTGCAAAGTGGCCTACAGATCGTCAAATACGGAAAGACTTAATTACACTGCTCTGCCACTGAGGACCAGAACTTGAGTGTGAAACCGATCACCAACCCAGCAATATATCACTGCATACCGTGTCAATGTACTAAACATACAACTCATGTCCTGTGCCATACTAAATTGCCCCTGTTACATCATTTGTATAGCTATCGGACGCCAGACACTCACACATATACTGTGAAGACAGACAGCATAAGCATATGCACCTTAGGTATACTCCACGCTGCACTAGATATTTCCCGTGAGGTTGGGCAGACATCCACTTTCGACGTGTTGCCAGAGCACCCTCAACAGACCGAGGTCACCCTCAGAACTGCTCTACAAATTCGGGGTCAGCTGCTCTCGGCATAAAGGCGTTACTGCTTATGGCCCTGACCTGCTTGCTTGCTTGCTTTTCTACATCCATCTCCAGACCCTGGGATTATAAGAACATACGTAATTTCACAAGGTTTGCCAGAATATCATACCATTTTCGCGATACTTCTCGATATCAAGCACATAGCAATATCGCCTGCATAGCAGTGTCGCTCATGCAACATAATTCCGAAGATATAAACTGGAAAATTATTTCTCTAGAAACGCGGAAATTTAGCGAGGTGGAGCATGCTGTAAACCACTTAATAACTAGAAACTTACCCCATCTGCAAAGACCTTTAGATGAAAACTCGGAAAAAATAGAGGAAACTGATATTTCCACTCACAAATACCGATGTCTTTGATGTAACAGATTCCAAATCATCCATACAATTTACAAGGACAACTAAGGTGTTTCTCCTGTCTACAGAACTAGCAAACATGTCTTCCACCTGTTTTTCACCTGCTACATACACACCACAATCGATGTTCCCTCAACTAAATAAAGGTGCGAAATGTGCAGAAGCAGTCAACCGGACAATTTACATGAAAGGGAATAATGGTCCAGTGCAAACACACGCCTATATTGAATCTTTTCAAATTTCCATACGATGACGAAAGCTACCCAGCACATACTAAGTACGGTATTCGGCCGTCTAGAGGACGACACGGTCAGCTACATTCCTGCATCGCAGCAGGCCTTTCCATTTGGACAGCTCCTGCCGTTAACGGGAAATGTGAATCATTCCCGCCACAGGCCACTGGCACTGCATGCCAAGCATGGACAGGCAGAATCATCATCTTAGGAAATGGGTCACATATAATTTTGACCACTATACTTACAATTAAATGTTATGATTGTGGTCTCAGTTGTACGAAATTAAACAATGAGCGAAGAATCGGAAATACTCCCTGCTGGTGGCTGCAGCTCTGGAAATAGAATTATCTGTACCATTCTTATGACTTGATATACTCTTCCCTTTGCTATCACAGTATTACACATCAAATTCATACCTTCCTTACGACTGGACATAGTCATTTCCTTTGCACATGTCAGAACAAACACATACCTTTTATCTGCCAGGAAGTTTGACATAACTTATAAGCCTGATGCTCAAGGCGAACCTATCACACATCCCCTACTACTAAGTACACTACTGGCCATTAAAATTGCTACACCACGAAGATGACGTGCTACAGACGCGAAATTTAACCGACAGGAAGAAGATGCTGTGATATGCAGATGATTAGCTTTTCAGAGCATTCACAAGGTTGGCGCCAGTGGCGACACCCACAACGTGCTGACATGAGGAAAGTTTCCAACCGATTTCTCATACACAAACAGCAGTTGACCGGTGATACCTGGTGAAACGTTGTTGTGATGCCTCATGTATGGAGGAGAAATGTGTACCATCACGTTTCCGACTTTGATAAAGGTCGGATTGTAGCCTATCGCGATTGCGGTTTATCGTATCGCGACATTACTGCTCACGTTGGTCAAGATCCAATGACTGTTTGCAGAATATGGAATCGGTGGGTTCAGGATGGTTATACGCAACGCCGTGCTGGATCCCAACGGCCTCGTGTCACTAGCAGTCGAGATGATAGGCATCTTATCCGCATGGCTGTAACGGATCGTACAGCCACGTCTCGATCCCTGAGTCAACAGACGGGGACATTTGCAAGACAACAACCATCTGCACGAACAGTTCGACGACGTTTGCAGCAGCATGGACTATCAACTAGGAGACCATGGCTGTGGTTACCCTTGACGCTGCATCACAGACAGGAGCGTCTGCGATGGTGTACTAAAACGATGAACCTGGGTGCACGAATGGCAAAACGTCGTTTTTTTGGATGAATCCAGGTTCTGTTTACGGCATCATGATGGTCGCATCTGTGTTTGGCGACATGGCGGTGAACGCACATTGGAAGCGTATATTTGTCATCGCCATACTGCCGTATCACCCGGCGTGATGGTATGGGGTGCCATTGGTTACACGTCTCGGTCACCCCTTGTTCGCATTGACGGCACTTTGAACAGTGGACGTTACATTTCAGATTTGTTACGACCGTGGCTCTACCCTTCATTCGATCCCTGCGAAATCCTACATTTCAGCAGGATAATTCACGACCGCATGTTGCAGGTCCTGTACGGGCTTTTCTGGATACAGAAAATGTAGACTGCTGCCCTGGCCAGCAAATTCTTCAGATCTCTCACCAACTGAAAACGTCTGGTCAATATTGGCAGAGCAACTGGCTCGTCACAATACGCCAGTCACTACTCTTAATGAGCTGTGGTATCGTGTTGAAGCTGCATGGGCAACTGTGCCTGTACACGCCATCCAAGCTCTGTTTGGCTCAATGCCCAGGCGTATCAAGACCGTTATTACGGCCAGAGGTGGTTGTTCTGGGTACTGATTTCTCAGGATCTAGGCACCCAAATTGCGTGAAAATGTAATCACATGTCAGTTCTAGTACAATACATTTGTCCAATGAATACCCGTTTATCATTTTCATTTCTTCTTGGTGTAACAATTGTAACGGCCAGTAGTGTATAATACTTCGTCAATAACCGATTGCTGGCGTTATGAAATAATACTGACAGGAAATCAACGATCGGTGAACACGTCTCATACGTTTTCTTTCTAGTGGTGCCATTGTGTCTTAGAATGAGAGGCATAACCGTCTTACAAATCTCCAGATGTTAAAAAACAACCATATTACCGTCACAAGTGGTCTTGGTTCTACAGGTGTATGCAAGTATCCATGTTAAAACCTATACAGGCTTTATAAATCGAGGTATGGAATTACCTCTGAATGTAGTGGTTTTCTCCAGAAAAAAACCGCGACAATGAATATAGACGGTGATTGCCAGAATGTATAGTGTCAGACCAACAGTACGGTTACACATCGCCAACGGTGCAACCTCTTAATAAAATTACGGGATATAGAAAGTGATTCGGCTAAGGAACGTGGTATGAAACCAGTATTTGCAACTCCCTCACTCCGCTGCCGCTGGATATTTCTCCAGTACTTGTAACGCATTCTGTCTCGATGCCATGTCAGAGGTTTGGTGATACATCGCCTGGTTATAGGCGATGGTTGATTGAGAAGGATCACAAACAGTAGATGGTTTGCTGATTGAGGTCGTAAGGAATGTACACTAGCTTTTCAGATCTCAAGTGCTACGGTATCCGCTAGAAATGCTGTCTGGGATTTGGAATCAAGTCTCTCCATTCAAGCATATACTTGTGTTGGATCATATGGAGAAGTCCTTTAATGATTACAGCCATTAGTGTATCATATTTCTGACACAGACATATTTCGAAACTAGTCACCTTCCTCGAATCTATCTGCTGCAGCAAAATTCCAACTTCGTTATAGGTAGTCTCTGTGCGTCTCGCAACTGCTGCCATTTCTGCAGCTTTACGCATGTGATTGTTCCAATTTAAGTAAAAACTGAGTATAAGTCGGAGAAAGCTATATCTGCCACCTTCTGAAACCCATGTAGAAACAGGCTGAGTTGAGTTAGTGGTTCAGAACTGTGTTTTGACCATTCTATGGAAATGGGAACATATTGTTGTAGCTCCACCAACCGTGCATGTTGTGTAAGGTCAGTGCCAAACAAAGCCCACTTCTGCAACACAAAGTAGTATAAAAGACAGTATGGGAACTGGGAGGTGGACGAGGACTTTATTACTGCATTGTGGTGCATCCCCAAACTACACTGCTGGCCACCGTAAATGCAACACCAAGAAAGACAACAGGTAGCACAACAAAATTTATTTTGTAGATAACATGTTGACCAAGTATCAAATGATTACGTTTACAGACGTCTGTGACATGTGGTTCCTGCCAGAATCAGTAGCCAGAGTAGCCGCCATTGTTGGAGATCACCGCTGCCACACGTCTCCGCATTGAGTCAAAGAGACTTCGGATGTGTTCCTGGGGTACAGCAGCCCAAGCAGCTTCCACATATTGCCAAAGATCATCTGGTGTGGCAGCTAGGGATGTAATCTGGGTCACTCGTTGAGCAACCATGGACCACATGTTTTCTATCGGCGAAAGATCCGGAGAGCGAGCCGGCCAGGGAAGCACTTCAATCTGGTTATTGACGAAGAACCTTTGGACAATGCGTGCCACGTGTGGTCGCGCATTGTCGTGTTGAAATATGGCTGTAGCCGAGCCCTGAAGGTAAGGAAGGACAACTGGCTCCAGCACCTCGGATATGTAGCGCCGGCTATTTAAAGCACCGGCAATGCGTACTAGAGGCGTGCGAGAGTAATAGCCAATACCGCCCCATACCATAATACCCGGTACAAGACCAGTGTGGCGGTGCATAATGCAGCTGTCCAGCATCCTCTCTCCACGGTGTCTCCACACTCGAATCCGACCATCGTGGTACTGCAGACAGAAGCGTGCCTTGTCAGTAAAGACAACGTCATTCCATTCTGCCGTCCACATCCGTCTGTCATCAAACCATTGGCGACGGAGACGTCTGTGGTTCTGCGTCAATGGTAGACGAAGCAATGGACGTCTTGCGGACAGAACACTCTGCTGTAAACGGCGTCGAATGGTACGCGCAGACACTGGATGATGCGTTACAGACGCAATGTGCTGTGCTATGGTTCGGGATGTCACTGAGCGATCCGTCACTGCCATGCGCACAATTTGCCTATCAGCACGTGCAGTGGTGCACCGAGGTGAATGCGATCGACCACGTCGGTCCGTCGTACCCTCCTGCATCCAACGGTCACATATCCGCTTTACAGTTGTTTGGTTTTGTCCAACACGACTAGCGATTTCTCTGTATGATAATCCACAATCTCGGTAAGCCACTATCCTTCCTCTGTCGAACTCGGATACTTGATCAAACGATGTTCGCTGTTGTCTACGAGGCATAACTGATCGTCTTGTGAAACAACCACAAGGTAAACACACGTGCCGAACGTACACTCGTCGAAATCGCCAAGCCTTAAATGGCGCTATGAGGTGGCGCCACAGGCGCGCGTGATGTGCGTCTGCGCTGAAATTCTAATCAGTTGCATATCTCATCGCTGCAAACCCAAGGTGTAAATTTCACTTGATTCGGATGCTTCCTTCAGGGTGTTGCATTTACGGTGGCCAGCAGTGTACATACAAGTACTGCTGGCTGAAGCATATCCCAGTCCCTCAGGGCCCATTCACGTCTATCACCCCAACATGCCATCTTCGTTTTCTGTACCATCCAACAGAGAAACATTAAGAACTATAAAAGTTCCACTAACTTCATCCGATTGAAAACTCGGTAAGATTTTTTACCGCATATCTCTTCTCCGATATACAGAAAATATATACCGTCAAGCATGCCGGCATAGAGCACATTTGACGATCGTATTGAATATACAGACCAGTGTAAAGGTGCATCGCCGGTACTGTGGGCGGATGGGCGTATCCCACAAACCATATTATAAGTCGAAGAGATCTTCCCTATGAATATGTGTCATTCTTTGAAACATTGTTTTTTCTGCTGTAACACGCTTTGTACACTGCCATACATTTTGTTTTTTTCCGCCACGACTTCGAGGTCTGTGTCAGGTTGTAAACTAACATTAACATGTTCTGATCCATTGCTTCTCACAGGAAACTACACTCCAGGAAATTGAAATAAGAACACCGTGAATTCATTGTCCCAGGAAGGGGAAACTTTATTGACACATTCCTGGGGTCAGATACATCACGTGATCACACTGACAGAACCACAGGCACATAGACACAGGCAACAGAGCATGTACAATGTCGGCACTAGTTCAGTGTATATCCACCTTTCGCAGCAATGCAGGCTGCTTTTCTCCCATGGAGACGATCGTAGAGATGCTGGATGTAGTCCTGTGGAATGGCTTGCCATGCCATTTCCACCTGGCGCCTCAGTTGGACCAGCGTTCGTGCTGGACGTGCAGACCGCGTGAGACGACGCTTCATCCAGTCCCAAACATGCTCAATGGGGGACAGATCCGGAGATCTTGCTGGCCAGGGTAGTTGACTTACACCTTCTAGAGCATGTTGGGTGGCACGGGATACATGCGGACGTGCATTGTCCTTTTGGAACAGCAAGTTCCCTTGCCGGTCTAGGAATGGTAGAACGATGGGTTCGATGACAGTTTGGATGTACCGTGCACTATTCAGTGTCCCCTCGACGATCACCAGTGGTGTACGGCCAGTGTAGGAGATCGCTCCCCACACCATGATGCCGGGTGTTGGCCCTGTGTGCCTCGGTCGTATGCAGTCCTGATTGTGGCGCTCACCTGCACGGCGCCAAACACACATACGACCATCATTGGCACCAAGGCAGAAGCGACTCTCATCGCTGAAGACGACACGTCTCCATACGTCCCTCCATTCACGCCTGTCGCGACACCACTGGAGGCGGGCTGCACGATGTTGGGGCGTGAGCGGAAGACGGCCTAACGGTGTGCGGGACCGTAGCCCAGCTTCATGGAGACGGTTGCGAATGGTCCTCGCCGATACCCCAGGAGCAACAGTGTCCCTAATTTGCTGGGAAGTGGCGGTGCGGTCCCCTACGGCACTGCGTAGGATCCTACGGTCTTGGCGTGCATCCGTGCGTCGCTGCGGTCCGGTCCCAGGTCGACGGGCACGTGCACCTTCCGCCGACCACTGGCGACAACATCGATGTACTGTGAAGACCTCACGCCCCACGTGTTGAGCAATTCGGCGGTACGTCCACCCGGCCTCCCGCATGCCCACTATACGCCCTCGCTCAAAGTCCGTCAACTGCACATACGGTTCACGTCCACGCTGTCGCGGCATGCTACCAGTGTTAAAGACTGCGATGGAGCTCCGTATGCCACGGCAAACTGGCTGACACTGACGGCGGCGGTGCACAAATGCTGCGCAGCTAGCGCCATTCGACGGCCAACACCGCGGTTCCTGGTGTGTCCGCTGTGCCGTGCGTGTGATCATTGCTTGTACAGGCCTCTCGCAGTGTCCGGAGCAAGTATGGTGGGTCTGACACACCGGTGTCAATGTGTTCTTTCTTCCATTTCCAGGAGTGTAGACTAGGCAGATTGCTAGTGCTGCTACCGTAACACCACACGCACTGGATGATTTTAAATAAAAGACACCTACAACATTAGGAAACTGGAAGATTTTGGCGACGTTGAGGAAAGTTTCCAAACTGCTGTCCAAACGTGACTGATGACCTTTACATTTAAACTCATCTGTCACAGTGACGGAATAGCCGATGGCCCTGCATTTCATTTACACTAATTCCTCATATTGCAGTCATGTATGCGATCACAGTTTCGGTACTAGCCATCCCCAGAAGGTGTTGCCCCCCACCAAAACTTTTTCACTAACTGTAACAAGCGTTGTCAGCCAATTATTATGTGGTAACCAACAGCATACCAGTGGATGGATGGGATGGAAAAGACACAGTCTATGCACTGAAATAATAAGGATCACAGTTGATAATGCGAAACAATATTAGCAATTTTACAGTAATTTCAACACCAACCACTGCTGCAACAGCATGTTTCCCAGTATCAGGATCATAGCTAAACCATCGCTTGTCTACTTTGGTAGTATCATTAAGAATGTAGATAGATGACTGTGCAATATGTCCATTGATTGTTAATTCTCGAACATATACATCATCGAAGTATACCAGACAGCACTCTACATTTTTTAGTACCTCTAGCATAGTGCTTAATTTACGATCTATTTCTATGGGGATGGGAGTCACAGAGCTTTCTCGCAGTCTCAGGATAAAATTAGAGACTGAAAGAACCCCTCGTACTGTGATTGATCAACCAGCCCTGCAGCACTGTTACCAGTAATCTGCAGTCGACCAGAAGTAGACCGCTACATTCCACGTCTCGTGAATGAAGGGGGCTAGCCAAGTCCTCGCCCATCCAAGTGCACAAGATTCGAAAGTGTTGATGTAATAGCAGATGGTTAAGAAGGACAAGAAACGGGTGATTTTTATGCATGATAAGCTCTAGAGGGATGGAGTTCAAAGTATTTTATGTAAATCAACTACGCTATCAATTTTAAAGTATTGTTCTAGTGTCTGGGACCAGTACCAGGAGGGTACTGGTAAGAGAGAACATAAACACATGCACTCCTAAGGCTACACAGTTCTGCACTTAAAACAGGCTATAATGTTAGATCGCTTGAGTTTCCGACCTATCAATCGTGTGGAATGCAGCGCTGTTAATATTCCAATGTAAGAAATATTTCCAGCGCATGACATACATCCTTCTTGAAGGTTTCTTTAAGGTAAACTATGGTAACAAACTGTGTAACGAAAAAAATACTTCCTTAAAACAGTGACTCTGTGTGATACATGCACAATACAGCTTTCCGGTGATGTATAGCGTCCACTGTTTACACCCGATCACAGTTCAGAAATTATACTATGCTCACATCAATCCTATGTAAAATGATCGTTAGTAACGGAGAATATCTCTTACAAGGAAACAGATAAACGCATAGCAGCAGCATCCGATGTATGAAATTACAAGTCATGCCACCACTAATTCTGTAAACACCACATCTGTCAAGCAGATGTATACGCAGGGATTGCAGTGGCTCACAAACGCCTATTGCTAACTTAGTTACGTAACTGAAGTATGGATATTACACCCAAGATACGACAGGGCGATGGAGTACATCGCATAAATCTTCGTTCGTTTAGAAGAATGTGTCACGTTTCATCACATATGAGATGGAACTCCTCTGATGACCAAGAGGTTTACTGTAACGATCGCAAGTAGACACTGCTCTAAGACTCACACAGAACACGATATGGCACACAACTCATGGATCCCGACAGAACAGCAGGGAAAAAAAATGGTCAAATGACCTGCAGCAGCTTCTTCCCCCCCCCCCCCTCATCTCTCTCTCTCTCTCTCTCTCTCTCTCTCTCTAGAATTCATGATCAGTCAACCATTAAATCGTACCACGCTACAACTCCATCTCCACCGACCACTCCATCCAGTGTCATCCTTTAACACAGACGCAGGTAAGTTTAGAGGTAGATGGTTCTCTTTCTTCCTGAAAAGCGTCAACTATAGTAGTCAACTCGCGTGTATCACTATTACCTCAATAGACATACGATAGAACGCTACCTCGGCAGAAAAAAAAAAGTGAATGTTTCCCTGGATCCCTTCGCTTCCATGTCGACGTTTTCTCGGATGCCTATTGCTGTCACATACTTGTTCCCATGTACAAGAATTGTTCTGCGCCAGCCAGAAGACACGCAAATACTTCCTCAGTTTCCCCGCATTTATGTGTATATTTCCTCAATTTATACGTATTTTTTACAATTCTGTCGATTTTTTATGTCAGTTCTACCCATACAATCGTGACATTACTTCTCGTTCCTGTTATAAAATTGCTTGTAAATGTAGTACATCTGCCAACACCTAGCACAAATACACTGATCGGGGGGCATAGTATAGCACTGTACTCGATTGTATCCAGTCGCCTCCAATATTCCACATTTGCAGACTGTCTGCTCTGTTTTCTGTACGTCTCTGCATAAGCATGTGTTGCGGGACGGCTCCCAGGAACAGGTCCTACCGCTGGTGGACTCAACTTCGAACATGGAATACATCTTAAGATGTAACGCGAGGCTGGTCCACCCTGCGAGATCCTGCCTCAGATGTGACGTGTGGTGGATCCGCCTCTGAACATCGGTCGGGATAATGTAGTGCGTGGCAGATCGACACTCGAATGGTAACTCAGATGTGATATATTGTGGATCTGCATCCCAACATTGCTCCGTACATTGTGCATGGCGGATCCACCTTCAAACTCTGTCCTGGACGTGGCACATTGTGAATCCGTGTCCCAACAATGCTCCGGATATAACACGCGGTGGATCCAAACTCTAACGCTACTCGCGTCTACTGCGGGTCTTGGGAGCCATCCGCGACATGCACATACACAGATATATAGAAAACAGAGCAGAATTTCTGTAAATGTGGAATATGCAGGTTGGAGGAGACTGGATACAATCGAGTACATTACTGTGCTATGCCTCCTGATCAGTGCATTTGCTCTAGGTGTTAGCAGCTGTACTACTTTACTAGCAATTTTAGAACACAGAACGAGAAATTATATCATAATTGCATGGATTGAACTGACACAAAAAATCGGTATAATTGTGGAAAATACATATAAATTTAGGGAATATACACTGAAATGCGGGGAAATTGAAGTACTTGCGTGTCTTCTGGTTGGTGCAGAACAATTCTTGTACATGGGAACAAGTATGCAACAGCAAGAGGAATCCGAGAAAATGTCGACATGGAAGCGAAGGGTCCAGGGAAACACTTTCTCTTGAGGCGGCATTCTGTTGTATGTCGGTAACAGTGATACACGCGAGTTGACTACTGTACTTGACGCTTTTCAGGAAGAAAGAACCATCTGCCTCTACGTTAAAGGAGGACAGAGTGGATGGAATGGTCGGTGGAGATGGAGTTGTGACGTGGTACGATTTAATGGTAGACTGATGATGAATTCTAGAGAGGGGGAAGTTGCTACCGGTCATTTGACCATTTTTTCCTGATGTTCTGTCAGGATCCATCAGTTGTGTGCCATAGCCTGCGTTCGACCCGTATACAACCGCGTGTTCCGTGTGGGTATTAGCGCAGTGTCTACTTGCGATCGTTAACAGTAAACCTCTTGGTCATCAGAGAGTTCCATCTCATGTGTGATGAAACGTGACACATTCCTCTAACCGAGCAAAGATTTATGCGATGTACCTCATCCCCCTGTCGTATCTTGGGTGTCAAATCCAATCTTCAGTTTCATAACTAAGTTAGCAATAGGTGTTTGTGAGACACGGCAATCCCCACATACACATCTGCTTGTCAGATGTGGTGTTTATAGAATTAGTGGCAGCATGACTTTGAATTTCACATATCGGATGTTGCTGCTATGCGTTTATCTGTTTCCTTGTAAGAGGTATTCTCCGTTACGATCATTTTATATAGGACTGATGTGGGCATACTATAATTTCTGAACTGTGATCGGGTGTAAATATTGGACGCTATACATCTCTGGAAATCTATATTGTGCATATCTCACACAGAGCCACTGTTTTAAGGAAGTGCTCCATAAGGTTGAAAAATCGATTTGCCCAATCGTCAATAATACCTGTAGCCTAAGTTATAAATTAAATAAAGAGCTAAATAACAGATTGATGGCGGCATATACATATCGTCGGACTTTTAACATTAGGAACAGCTACGAATTTGCCGAGGAAATGAAAGACGTAATTATACCTCAGGAAGCGTCACTAGCTTCATTGGATATCACCAATCTGTACACAAACATTCCCGTAAAAGAAACGATTGAGATAATTAAGAACAATCTCCTCACTCATGGTAAGTTGGAACTGGGGGAAGTGACTGAACTAGTGGAAATGTTGTAACAAGTCTTGTTCAATTACTTCACTTTCAATGGTAAAATTTATCAACAGAAAGCCGGGTTGGCAATGGCGAACAGTTTAGCTGGAACGCTGGCTGACATTTATGTAAATCACTTGAAAAATGAATTCTTCGATGAAAATTGTATATTGAGAAAATTGTATATTGCAGGCGATATGTTGACTATTTTATTATACAAGTGGGAAAAATGATATCGAAAACGTAGCTCAAAAGTGACCCCTCAACACCCGAAAATTAGATTCAATATGGATTTTGAAGAAGACAACCATACAGATTACTTAGATTTAACATTAATAAAGAAAGATGGGAAGCATGAATTTAGCATATTCAGAAAACGCATGTGTACAGATTTAGTTATCAAAGAGCGCTCTTGTCACCCACCGCGATACAAATGGGCATATTTTACTTCGATGTTATACAGGCTACTAAGATTGCCACTAAGCTAACAGGAAGTAGAAAAGGAGCTAAATATTTTAAAACAAGTGGCCGTAGCGAACGGATATACGTGCAAGGAGGTGATGAATACTTATAATAAGATAAAGAAGAGGCAAATGAAACACATAGAAGGAAGTCAAGTCCCAGTTAAGAGGAACAACAAGAAAAAATACGTGGTTCTCACTTACAGTGGAATAATTACAGATAAGATTGAAAGATGCTTTCGTAAATCCGACTTTAAAAGAGGGTTCCGAACAAATAACACGCTAAAATTGAAGCTGTGACACAAATATGTAATAGTAGGATTAAATTTCAGGATTCAGGTGTATATAATATCAAATGTGATGACTGCTGTAAACAATATATAGGGAAGACTGGTAGGAACTTTGAGAACAGATTCAGGGAGCACACCTACTCTCAAAACAAAACAGCGTTTGAGGCGCATATGGCTGCCTTAAAGCACTCAGTCACGAACATTGAACGAAATTTAGACATCCTGCATAGAGCTCATAAGGGACGGTTTCTTAACATATTGGAAGAAATTGAAATATACACACACAAAAAGAAAGATCCGAATTTAATCCTCAACGAGCAAAGTGAGTTCAATCATAACGCCTATTTTAGTATTTATGACGAGTTACTGAGATAAGTGTTGCGTGTGGAGGTCCAGGCCGAGGGAGGAGAGATGGTGCATGATGGGGAAGCCTGAAGATGCGTGCAGCGCCTGGCTTCGTTGACGGGGCCCTCCTGCGCGGCCTTCTTGCCCACGGCGATGGACGTCAGACGACTGGGCGAATCGCGGTTCAACACCGAAATGGCGGGAACCACGGAAGTAGACCATTGAGGAAAACAAGTCTACACCAACGCCATGGATATAGAAATCGCCCTTTGTTTTTAGATCGTATAAAAATGATAATTTTACTGTGTATTTTCATTTTGACAAGTATAGATTTTAACCTTGACTTCCTCAGATTTTAATTAAGTATTTTTAGGGATAAAAGTAAGTTACAAAAATCTACTTAAAACAGCATGTGCATATGTAATGTAACAAATGTACCAGACTCCACATGTCGGTAATAGTGCTATAATTAATATAAATTACGTGCATTCTGCCAACCAATTTTATGTAACGCAGCATTTGAAGGTTGTTGTGTGGATGGGTTACTCCTGTAACCGAAATTGCAGCTATGTTCTGGTACGTTTGATGGTGACTGATTAGGATGAAAAAGATTTGCATTCTTGAAATAGGAAATTAGTATCATCATCGTTACAGATCTGAAGATAGTTCTAGAGGAACCGAAACCGGTCGTGTGAATAAACATTTTATGCAATCAAGACAGATTACAAGTAACAATGTTAAACCACTGATTGCGATTATCCCATCAGACATTGTCTGTTTTTGCAAAATATTTTTTTTTCCTTATACAGTTTGTTAGCACAGTTTATGGTACAGAAACCATCAAGACGGATGTACGTCATGCGCTGGAAATATATTTTTTTACTTCTGAATATTAACAGCGCTGCATTCCACACGACTGATAGATTGCGGCTACAGTCTCAGCAGTCTCAGAAGGCTCTCAACAAGAAGTACGAACTGGCGACCAGGGCGGACGTAGCAAGCACATCGACGCTACGACAGATTCCGACGCCCACGTCTTCGCAACCGCCGGCGCGCGGGCGCGGACGGTGAAGAGAGCGGCCCGTAGGGGGAGGGGATTTAAATCGGCCGCCCGCCCTCCGGAGCTCAGTTCGTCAGCGCACCTGACGATGGCGACATGTCTGGTCGCCGAAATATTGTACCCGTTGGACACTATGAACCGGCAGTATACCCGTGGACTGTTCGAGTGATACTTACTGTTTCAGTACATCGACAGTGTCTTTTCCATCCCATCAGTCCGCTGGTTGGCTTTGGTTACTCCATAATGATTGGTTGACATCGCTTGTTTGAGTTGGAGAAAGAATTTTGGTGGGGGGGGGGGGGGGTGGAGGGGGGCAACGAAACGGTTCAAATGGCTCTGAGCTCTATGGGACTTAACTTCTGAGGTCATCAGTCCCCTAGAACGTAGAACTACATAAACCTAACTAACCTAAGGACATCAAACACATCTATGCCCGAGGCAGGATTCGAACCTGCGACCGTAGCGGTCGCGCGGTTCCAAACTGTAGCGCCTAGAACCGCTCGGCCATCCCGGCCGGCAGGGGGCAACACCTTCTGGGAATGGCTAGCACCGAAACCATTATCGCATTCACGACTGCAATATGAGATGAGGAATTAGTCTAAACGGAATGCAGAGCCATCAGCTATTCAGTCACTGTGACAGATGAGTTTAAATGTAAAGGTCATTAATCACCTTTGGACAGCAGTTTGGAAACTCAACTCAACGCCGCCAAAATCTTCGTTTCCTGATGTTGTAACTGTCTTTTATTTAAAATCATCCAGTGTGTGCGTGTGTGTGTGATGTTTTATGGTAGCAGCAGTAGCAACATTACTTATACCGTGCGAAGTCTAAGTTTTCTGTGAGAAGCAATCGATCAGAATGTGTTAATGCCAGTTTACAACCTGACACAGACCTAGAAGTCGTGGCAGAAAAAACAAAATGTATGACAATGTACAAAGCGTGTTAGAGCAGAAAAAATCAATGTTTCAAACAATGAAAAAGGTTCACAGGAAGGATCTCTTCGACTTATAATATAGTTTGTGGGACACGCCCATCCTCCCACAGTACAGGCCATGCACCTTTTTTACACTGGTCTCTGCGATGGTTCAATAGCTGTATATTTAATAGGATCTCAAATGTGCTCTATGCTGGCAAGCAGACGGTATATATTTTCGATATATTGGGGGGGAGATATATGCGGTAAAAATCTTATCGAGTTCTCTATCGGATGAAGTTAGTGGAGCTTTTTATAGTTTTTAATGTTTCTCTGTTGGATCGTACAGAATAATGAAGATAGCATGTTGGGATGATAGACGTGAATGAACTCTGAGGGACGCTGATATGTTTCAGCCAGCAGTACTTGTATGTTGTTTGGGGATGCACCACAATGCAGCAGCAAAATCCTCGTCCATCTCCCAGTTCCCATACTGTCTTTTATAGTACTTCGTGTTGCAGGAGGGGGCTTTGTTTGGCGCTGATCTTACACAACGTGAACAGTTAGTGGAGGTACGACAATATGTTTCTATTTCCATTGAATGGTCAAAACACAGTTCTGCGCCCCAATAACTCAACTTAGCCCGTTTCTGCACAGGTTTCAGAAGGTGGTAGATATAGATTTCTTCGACATATACTCAGTTCTGACTTAAATTGAAAAAATCACGCAAAGCTGCACAAATGGCAGTTGCAAGATGCTTAGGGACTACCTATAACAACGTTGGAATTCTACTGTAGCAGATTCGAGAAAGGTGACTCGCTTCGAAATATGAGATTGTCAGAAATATGACACACTAATGGATGTAATTATTAAAGGACTTCTCCATAGGATCCAACCCAGGTATGTACTCGAATGGAGAGACTTGATTCCAAATCCCAGACAGTATTTCTAGCGCATAGCGTAGCATTTGAGATCTGAAAAGCTAGTGTACATTCCTTACGACCTCAATCAGCACACCATCTACTGTTTGTGATCCTTCTCAATCAACCATCGCCTATAACCAGGCGATATATCACCAAACCTCTGACATGACATCGAGACAGAATGCGTTACAAGTGCTGGAGAAATATCCAGCGGCAGCGGTGTGAGGGCGTTGCAAATTTTGGCTTCATACCACGTTCCCTAGCCGAATCACTTTCTAAGTTCGGTAATTTTATTAAGAGGTTGCACCGTTGGCAACGTGTGACTGCACTGTTGGACTGACACTATACATTCTGGCAATCACCGTCTCTATTCATTGTCGCGGCTTTTTTCTGGAGAAAACTACTACATTCAGAGGTAATTCCATATCTCGATTTATAAAGCCAGTATAGGTTTTAACATGGATACTTGTATACACCTGTAGAACCAAGACCACTTGTGACGGTAATATGGTTGTGTTTTTAACATCTGGAGATTTTTAAGATGGTTATGCCTCTCTTTCTAAGACACAATGATACCACACGCAAGAAAGCGTATGAGACATGTCCATCCATCGTTGATTTTCGGTTAGTATTAATTCTTATCGCCAGCAATCAGTTATTGACGAAGTATTATACTTAGTAGTAGGGGATGTGTGCTAGTTCACCTTGAGCATCAGGCTTATAAAGTATGTAAAAATTCCTGGCAGATTAAAAGGTATGTTTTTGAGTTCCGACATGTGCAAAGGAAATGACTATGTCCAGTCGTAAGGATGGTATCGATTTGACGTGGAATACAGTGATAGCAAAGGAAAGAGTATATCAAGTCATAAGAATGGCACAGATCTTCCTATTCCCAGAGCCACAACCACCAGCGGGGAGTATTTCCGATACTTCACTCATTGTCGAATGTCGTTCAACTGATACCACAATCGTGACATTTAATTGTAAGTATAGTGATTAAAATTATATGTGACCAATTTCCTAGAATGATGATTGTGCCTGTCCGTTCTTGGCATGCAGTGCCAGTGGCCTGTGGCGGGAACGATTCACATTTCCCGTTAACGGCAGGAGCTGTCCAACTGGAAAGGCCTGCTGCGATGCAGGAATGTAGTTGACTTAACCATGTCGTCCTCTAGACGGCCGAGTAGCGAACTAATACGTGGTATGTTGGGTAGCTTTCGTGATCATATGGAAATTTGAAAAGATTCAATATGAGTGTGTGTTTGCACTGGACTATTATTCCCTTCCCTGTAAATTGTCCGGTTGACTGCTTCTGCACATTTCGCACATTTAATAAGTTGACGGAACATCGATTGTGGGGTGTATGTAGCAGGTGAAAGATAGGTAGAAGACACGTTTGGTGGTTCTCTAGACAAGAGAAACACCTTAGTTGACTTTGTAAATTATAGGGATGATTTGGAATCTGTTACATCACCGACATCAGTATTCGCGAGTGATAATATCAATTTCCACTACATTTTCGTCTTTTCATGTAAAGACTATGCAAGCGATATAGCTATGTGGTTGATATCGAGAAGTATCGTGAAAATGGTATGATATTCTGGCAAACCATGCGAAATTGCAAATGTTCTTGTAATCCCAGAATCTGGAGATGGGTGTAGAAAAGCAAGCAAGCAAGCAGGTCAGGGCCATAAGCAGTAACGCCTTTATGCCGAGTGGGGCCGACCCCGAATTTGTAGAACAGTTCTGAGAGTGTCTTTGGTCTGCTGAGGGCGCTCTGGTCACGTATCTAGAGTGGATGTCTGCCCGACCTCGAGGGAAACATCTAGTGCACCAAGGAGTATACCTAAGGTATATATGCTTATGCCGTCTTTCTTTGCGGTATATGTAACAGTGTTTGGCGTCCGATAGCTATACGAATGATGTACCAGGGGCGATTTTGCATGGCGCAGGATACGAATTGTATGTTTAGTACATCGACACGGTATGCAGTGATATATTGCTGGATTGAAGATGGGTTTCACGCTTTAATATTAAAGTTCCTGTCCTCAGTGTGTAACCTCCCCCGCACTTATCGACCTTAATGACAGTGAAAAATTAAACCGCATGCACCTAATGGAAATTTGGGAAAAGCAATCGTCACCGAAGTTAATTTGTCGGTGAAGAGGTAGGAAAGGGTTACATCTAAATGAAATGAAAAATGCAAATGAAATTGGTGAAAATTAATTTTGAGAAAAGGGTAAAATTAATACAGAAAATAAATGTGTGGTCGTTACATTAACAATTAATTAGCGTTAATTAGATATTTGAGATTTGGGGAAAATTACGGTTGCCAGTCCTATGGAAAACTACTATAATAACTGAAAATGAAAGATTAATGCACATATAATTTGCACTAAAAGCATGGCAACTGAAGGTTGACACATGTTGTGTGAAAACTGAATATTTGTCAGAAGTAATAAATTTCGCTACACTCTGGCTTAATTTAGCAAAAGAATTAATAAAACCAGAAAATTGAAAATCATTTTAGTGACTGAAATTAATAGTGAGCTTTGTTTCTGAAGCACTACGAAATTCAGTAAAATAAGGTTAGTCTTGGTCTACCTCAACAATCATTTCAAAAGCTACTTGAATCTACGCAATTTAGAAATAAGAGATTTAACTTTGAACTTGAATTAAATGATTCTCAACAATTAACAATAGTAAAATTTAGTATGTACCAAGCTGAGCTGCAGTCACAGGTAAGCTAAAATACGGCAACAAAACTCGCACTCTTAATTTGTGCTTGTGTAATCTAAATATTGTAGCCAGCTATGAATACTTTAACTGAACTTTGAAATTAAAGCAGTGAAATGGAATGATGTTACTTTAATGCTGGTGTATGAATTTCAACAACACTCGGGTTCATTCCAGAAAAGGAAGGGACCCTGCTTGGTAATGCAATTGGAACAATGAGCAACAAAGGTTCATGTTAAGTTGCTGTATTTTTGTGATGCAACAGTTTGAAAAGCTGAGGTCTGCCATACAGTTCAAAAACTTTACGTGCTCCCAGTCTTCCTTGTTGGTTGATTGAAGGTTTGCAGTCGTCGATCGGGGAGGTGGCGACAGTCACTCATTGTCGACCGTCACTGTTGGAGAAGCTGGATGTTGGTGCACCTTCTTCTCGACATGGTCACCAGGCAAAACTGGCTCTTGATGTTGGCCAGCTAATGCTTCCTGTCCGCGACACCGTGTCAGAAACTATCATAGCAAGTTGAGCGCAATTACATGCTGCCAAACACCGGAAGCGCGGCAACTCGCCAGAGCATCACACAACACCCCTTCTCCACTGCCCTACTCCAGCCAGACCCTCTCTGCTCGTGCTCCATCTGGCAGAGTTAACACTACCAAAGATCCTAAACACTTTGGTTCTCCACACGACCTATCGATGTAATCGTTCGATAGCACAGTTTTCCCTAGGCCAGACCCAGTGTAAAAATACGAATAATATTTACAAAACAAACAATTATACATCGACATAAATGCACAAATACATATATACAAATAGTAAAACAAATTACAATATATAAAGATACAGAAGTGTCATAACTTCAGGTAACAAAATAAGGAAAAAATTTATAGTACAATAGATTGAAACAGGAGGATATAAATTTCTGGCATTACAAGTGGCAGAGCAGTGTAATTGAGTAAGAGTCTTTCCGTATTTGACGATCTGTAGGCCACTTTGTAGGGTTTAATTGTCGGTGCAATATGGTGATCTGTACAAAATAGTTTTTTGCCACTGATAGTCTCATATGCAGAAAGAAGAGAAGATGGACAGCATCAGTCATTCGGTGGGTAAATTCAATAAGAGCAAATCATATGGCTCCGGTCATTCAGAAGACATCCTTTGTGCCAGGATGTAGAAGCCTCTACATAGTGGTGAGAATGTTTGTGTTTCAGATATGTTTGTTGAAAGCAGGACTTCACGATTTACAGGAAGGGTAACACATGATGGACTGGGTGCCACATTTATCCATTAGGAGGAATGCATTCGGCGTTATTCTGCGCAATTTTCGTAAACAGATTCTATTAGTACAAGAATTTCCTATCAGACAAACTGAGACATCACGAAAGAGCCTACAAAAGACACCATCAACTATTTCTGGGACACTATACAATTTCCGAGAGGTCAACTTCGTTCTTACTTTACATATCCATGTGAGATCAGTATAACATTGAGAATCTTTTGGATTGTGAGCCACGTGCAGACATTTGTGAACAGGTCTGTTCGCTGTGCAATGCATGATTTCGACAGTTGACGCTTAGTATGTGTGTTTGCAGATTGTTTTTACATACATTATTTTGACAATTTACACGTTGTTTGCGTCTCTGCACATCAATGTTCTGCATTATTTCGGTAATATGCGAGTGGTTTGAAGGACTGTAGGCTGTTCAGTGCATTGTTCGAGAATTTAAATTTAGCAAGCGTCTTTGCAGAGCATGCATTATTTCGGTGATCTAGGAGTAGTTTGCAGCTCTGTAGGGTGGCAATGTTCTATTTCATTAATTTACGAGTTGTTTGCGTGTCTGTACATCAGTGTTCTGCATTATTTCAGTGATTTACGAGTAGTTTGCAGTCTGTAGGCTGTGAATTTCGACCCCAAGCATGTCAGAGCGTGTGTTTTGCATCAGTGTAATGAATAAACTACGTGAAATTTGTCCCTAAATAAATTTTCCAAATTAAATAAAGTACACTCCTTCCTCTCTCCAGCAAGCCAGCACAGGCTGGTTCGTTTTCCCGCCATTTTCCCCCCAGACAGCCATGGGATGAAAGAGCACTCTGGCAGATGTACTGGGTACTAGGTCAGTAGGACTCATGAAGTCATGGTGGATACAATGGATGGAGGTACTGCTTCAAATGGTTTAAATAAAGACTGAAAATCCACCAGCCCAGCACAGGCTGGATCCTTTTTCCATAATTTTTCCTTGTCAGATTGTCATCTTGGATTATGTCACAGAAGGGAAGAAATTAGTTATATGTGGTGATTTCAATATTAATTTTGTACATGATAGTGCAAGAAAAAGGATGTTGGTACATTTCTTAAATTCACGTGATCTGATGCAAACTGTGTTTTTTCCAACTAGAGTGCAGGGGAAGAGTAGCACAGTCATAGATAGTATTTTTATTCATTCTTCATTACCAGATGGGCATTCTGTTAGCAAACGTGTGAATGGCCTTTCAGACCCTGATGCACAAATTTTAACACCAAGAGGCTTTTGTACTCAAACAAATATCAAATTTAATTACAAACTATGTAGGAAAGTTAATCCAACAGCTACAGGGTTTTTTAAAGCTTTGTCAAGGAACAAGAGTGACAGGATGTTTAAAGTGCCAATAATATAGATGACAAACACAGTGGTTTCCTTCACATATTTCTCATTCTCTTTGAGAGTTGCTTTCCATTAGAACGTTCTAAACGGGATACTAGCAATAATAGGCAGCCCAGGTGGCTGAGTAGTGGGATAAGGATATCTTGTAGAACAAAATTGGAATTATATGAAAATGTTAGAAGTAGTCACAATCTAGCTACAGTAGCCCATTACAAACAGTATTGTAAGGTGCTTAAAAATGTTATTAGGAAAACAAGGAGTATCTGGTATCCAAATAAAATAGCTAATTCACAGGATAAAATTAAAACCATATGGCCAGTTGTAAAGGAAGTGTCTGCTCAGCAGCACAAGGTCGACGACATGAAGTCAGTTCTCAATAAAAATATTTATGTTACTGATAAATCAGATATATGTACAGTATTTATCAATCATTTTCTGAGAATTGCTGGTGAATTAAATAAAAATTTAGTTTCTACCAGAAATCATAACTTTCTTGGCAAATGCCTTTCTGAGATTTTCTGAAATACTCCTCTGTGATACAGACAAGAGGGAGATTGAGTCAATAATTAAATCACTGTAGACTAAGGACTCTCATGGTTATGATGTAGTGTCTAGCAGAATATTAAAATACTGTGCTGCACATGTTAGCCCTGAATTTAACCATATCTGTAATTTTTCCTTTAGGAATGGTTAGTTTCCTGAGCGATTAATGTACTCAGTAGTAAATCCGCTTTATAAAAAGGGAGAGAGGGATAATGTTGATAATTTTAGACCCATTTCTGTGCCATCAGTCTTTACTAAAGCTATTGATAAGGCTGTGTATGTAAGGATAATTGATCTGTTTATATCACACGATTTTCTATCAGATGTACAGTTCGGAATTAGAAGTCGTTTAACAACTGGAAATGCTATATTCTCTTTTCTCTGTGAGGTACTGGATGGGTTAAACAAAAGGTTTCGAACGCTTGGCATATTTTTTGATTTAGCTAATGCATTTGATTGTGTTGATCACAAAATATTGCTCCAGAAGTTGAAACATTACGGAATACAGGGAGTAGCTCACAATTGATTCACCTCTTACTTTAGCAACAGGCAGCAAAAGGTCATTATTCACAACGTTGATAACAGCTGTTACGTGGGGTCTGAGTAGGATACTGTGGGGTAGGGGGGGGTGCCCCAGGGATCGGTGTTGGGGTTACTCCTGTTCCTCTTTTATATAAATGATATGCCCTCTAGTATTATGGGTAACTCTAAAATATTTCTGTTTGCTGATGACACTAGCTTGGTAGTAAAGGATGTTGTGTGTAACATTGGCTCAGTTTCAAATAGTGCAGTACATGACCTAAGTTCATGGCTTGTAGAAAATAAACTAACGCTAAATCACAGCAAGACGCAGTTTTTATAGTTTCTAACCCATAATTCAATAAAACCTGACGTTTTAATTGCACAGAAAGGGCATGTGATAAGTGAAACTGAACAGTTCAAATTTCTATGTGTTCAGCTAGATTGTAAGGTGTCATACTTTCACAAGTATATGGTTATGGATGCTTAGCCAATCCTGAACATAAAAAATTTGGATAATCTGCAGCAATGCAGATATTTTTCTACCATGGATATGCAGAGTGGTAATCATTACTTAGAGGAAGCACTAGAGGATCGGTCACACACCGCATTTGTGGTTCTACTAAGACATTATCATTGTCAGCTTATGCTGTTCATATTTAAAAACGCACCGTCTACGTTTCAGCAACACTTAGGCAGTGTTTGGTGAGTATTGACACCTAGGCAGTGTATGATGTATTTAGATGACATGATTGTCGTTGCAAAGGACATGGAAGATCATGTATTATGAGTAACGAAAATGTTTAATTGGTGCACATCACGCACCTAATAATCAGTGTACACAAATGTGACTTTGCGCTATGGGAGTAATAAGTTGTTAGGGAGTCTGTATGCACCACAATATAATGGAAGTCTTACAGGATTTTCTGGTACTAATCTCAGAGAAAGAATTGCAGTCTCAAGTCAGGTGAAGAAATTTGTGGAAATTGTATGAATGGTCACTGGTCTGTTGGTCATGTGGTGCAGTGCAAACAGTCATGCACTCTGCTGCATATTAAGCCAGGAAGTGGACAGGGTTGCCCATGCATCATGACAGCGCAAAAAATAACTTTAACTACTCTATGATGGGGAAAAAGATACTGAATCTCAGATACAGCATAAAATACTTTAACTGTTATTGGTACAGAAGGAAATTCATCACAATGTATCATGCTGCTGAACTCCAGTGAAAGGAATGTCTCTGCATCAAAATTCATACATATTTATATCACTCTGAGATGCATTTTTCACTAAGACTTGGCACCTAGTTACATTGCCTACATAAGGAGACTTGACCTAGTCTGACAATACTGATCCGCATGTTACCACTGTATGGTGCAGTTTTCCATTGAATGCAGCCAGTATCTAAAATACCCCTAATGCGCATGTTAATCTGATCCACATGCCGAACACTGTGACCATAGCTTGCAGCTGCTAATGCAATACTTCATGGCAACTTTCCCACCATTTCGTATTACTTTTGCTAAGAGTGGATAGTGTCGCTACACTGCCCCCTTCCATGGAGAAGATCGAGTATTTAAGGTCTTTCTTCAGGCTAGCTCTCTATTGAAATTACCTTCACCCTTAATCCGTAAAACAGGTATATACAACTAGACTGGCTATTCTTAACTACTATTCAATTACTACATTAATCTGGAACTTCATAAATCTGTTTTCCATCCCTCGTTTGGGGAATCCAGTCTACAGGAACTGGATTATTCATAGATCAGGTTTCAGAACATATCGTCGTTTCAAGTGCATAAAAACTAGCCAGAGCAAAGTCAGTGTCTTTATGGCGCTAGGGACTATAATGTTCTAGGTCACAGTTGTCTAACACCTATGTTCCAGATATCATTGCACATGCTGCAGCAACCACTCCACAGTGATCTGCCCCCCAGGTTCTCTAACATGTTACTTGGTGAATGATCCAGGTCAGGTTCTGAGGAATTGTTGAAGAAGATAGTTTTGTTTGGACAACATCTCTACAGGTTCGTCTGAACAATACAGCTGCACCCATGTTACATTCAATATATAAGTCCTATCATTATAGCTGGTAAATAAATGGTAGCCCCATGATACACACTTACAAGGGAAAATTCGCAAGTTTCAATTAATGATTTTGTTGAAATATAGCAGGTGTGTAGAGGGGTATAGTAATACAACATGTATTTTTGTTGTTTGTGCCTAGTTTCTCTTTTAAGAGGTAAAATACAACCCAAAAAGTAATTTTGCATATTAAATTTGGAGGGAATGTCTTCAAAATGATGATATAAAAGAAGTGTTTCTCATATAAAAGCTGCTATGTAATTAACATTCTTGAAAACTGTATAATCGAATTTTGTAATTATTTGAAATTTCGTAGAATATCCTACCACCATTAATTAATTATGAAAAATGGAAGCTTTTGTTACAACATATAGCAGCTTTCAAGTTATATACATTCATGTGTGATAACACTTATTTCTGAAATACCATTTTCGAAAACTATGCTGTAAACAGTGTGCTGTCACAGTATTTTCAAAATATCTAAATAAAATATCTAAACATTCAGTATTATTGTAGTTACATATTTTACTTACATATTTATTATGTTTTAAATTTCTAAGCTTTTCATTCATCTTTTTCTCTTTCGTTTTTTAATTTGTAATTTCACATACATGTATTTTGTTAATTGAAAATAATTAGTAACTCATTATTATGGTACAAAATCATTACAATAATAGTATTTTTTAAATAAATGTTTAAAATATAACTTTTTCTTACATCATGCAAACATAATGAACAAAATTTCTTCAGATAACATACACAACAGAGAACACAATATAACAGAAAATTCAGCAGCACTTCAAATTGTCATGGGTTATATTCTATACATCCTGATTTGTATCAGGCATATTTCAGTACATTTGTAAGCCACGATGAAAACAACAGATTATATACTAGTGACTGCTTCTTAACTGGAGATTTACATAAAAATCATTCAACTGAGCTAGGTCAGAAAATCTTCTCACAAGGTTCTTCCAACATCGAAAGTAAAGTATGTACCATGTCTGTAGCTGTGCTATTGAGTCCTTTGGGGTTACTAGGTGAATAAGCTTCTTGTCATTGGGTATGATGGGCAAAATGGTTTTTCACACTGACCATTCGACTTTTCATAGCTTTAACAGAAAACAGTGCTGAGTCTGCACCAAATTTCGAGAATCTCTTTTTGAAGCTCCAAATGCCCTTTTGACAGCAGCAAAATCTGCTAAACAAGCTTGAGACCAGCCCAAAAGATATTTTAAAGATGCTTATATGTATTACTGTTAGATTCTTGGGGCTATCAGTGTGAAAGAACTGTACAGAGCATCATACCTGAGTAGAAGTAACTTATTCATCTGGTGATCCCAAAGGGTTTTATGGCACAGGTGCAGTCATAAGATGTATATGGCTTTAGAATTTGGAAGAACTATGTGAGAAGATTTTCAGATCTAGTTCTGTTGCACGATTTTCATGTCAATCTAAACTTGAGAAAGAATGTAAGTAAGCAGCAGTCACAAGTACATAATCAATTCTTTCGCCATAGCTCACCAATGTACCAAAATATGCCTGATACAAATCAAAATACTTAGAGGATCACCCATGACAATTTGAAACCTGCTGAATTCTGTTTTATATTGTTTTTCTGTTGTGTATATTATATGAAGAAATTTCGTTCATTTTATGTACATGGTGTAAGAAGATGGTATGTTTTCAGCATTTATTTACAGATAATAGTTATTGTAATGATTCTGAATCATAAAAATCAGTTACTCATTATTTTCCATTAACAAAATACACGTAAGTGAAATGGCAAACTAAAAAACAAATAAGGAAAAGTATGAGTGGAAAATACAAAATAACAATTTAAAACATAAAACAAATATAAACTAAATAAATAAGTAGACTAATAATGAATGTTTAGATATTTTAATGAGATATGTTGAGAATACTCTGCCAGCCCACTGAGTACAGTTTATGTTCCAAAAGTGATATTTCAGAAACCAGCTTTATCACACATGGATATATAGCTTGGAAGCTTCTTCCTGTTGTATCAGAAGTTTTCATTTTTAAGAGCTAATTAACAGTGGTCGAGTACTCCACAAAAATTCAAATTATTACAAAATTCGATTACACAGTTACAATTCCAAAAACATGCCCTACAAATCTAATATGCAAAATTATCTTTTGTGATGTGTATTGCCCCTTCAAAGTGAAATTGGGCACAAACAAAAAATACATATTATATTGTCTTGTTGCCTCTACACACCCACCCAGTTTCATCAAGATTGTTCATTGAATCTTGAGAATGTTCCCTTGTTAATCTCATTGATCAACAATCCACTTGTAACACTTATATCGATTGGATGTAAGTTTGTTATGTAACTGTGCATCTGCAGTTATGGAATGTGTATTATTTGTTATTTAAAGTCCTTGAGCTATGGCAAGAAAATTAGTTTTGTAATGTATGTATGAAAAAAGCAAAAGAATATGTTAAACTGATAAATTACTATGTGTATGTTCATAAAAGGAAAATATTTATTGAAAGCTGGTTCAAGCTCAGACCACTTGTATTTGTAATATATAAAAGATGTAGGGAAGTCCCTCCGCAACGGAAGTGGCATGGCTCGATGTAAAAGGTGGTTTTGGTTGTCAATCTGGGTGGCTTCTTGGTGTGAATGGTATGCAATATGTGGCTAGCCATAGCACGGCACACTTTGCCGATGCTAAGAGAGCCAATTGGAAGCTGCTTTATAAAGGATTTGCCTTGGATATGGATCTGGCTATTATTTGGTTGTTGTTGTTGTGGTCTTCAGTCCTGAGACTGGTTTGATGCAGCTCTCCATGCTACTCTATCCTGCGCAAGCTTCTTCATCTTCCAGTACCTACTGCAACCTACATCCTTCTGAATCTGCTTAGTGTATTCATCTCTTGGTCTTCCTCCACGATTTTTACCCTCCACGCTGCCCTCCAATACTAAATTGGTGATCCCTTGATACATGTTCTACCAACCGATCCCTTCTCCTAGTCAACTTCTCTTCTCCCCAATCCTATTCAACACCTCCTCATTAGTTATGTGATCTACCCATCTAATCTTCAGCATTCTTTTGTAGCACCATATTTCGAAAGCTTCTATTCTCTTCTTGTCTAAACTATACATGGCTACACTCCATACAAATACTTTCAGAAATGACTTCCTGACACTTAAATCTATACTCGATGTTAACAAACTTCTCTTCTTCGGAGAGGCTTTCCTTCCCATTGCCAGTCTACATTTTATATCCTCTCTACTTCGACCATCATCAGTTATTTTGCTCCCCAAATAGCAAAACTCCTTTACTGCTCTAAGTGTCTCATTTCCTAATCTAATACCCTCAACATCACCCGACTTAATTCGACTACATTCCATTATCCTCGTTTTGCTTTTGTTGATGTTCATCTTATATCCTCCCTTCAAGACACTATCCACCATTCCGTTCAACTCCTCTTCCAAGTCCTTTGCTGTCTCTGACAGAATTACAATGTCATCAGCGAACCTCAAAGTTTTTATTTCTTCTCCATGGATTTTAATACCTACTCCGAATTTTTCTTTTGTTTCCTTCACTGCTTGCTCAATACACAGATTGAATAAAATCAGGGAGAGGATACAACCCTGTCTCACTCCCTTCCCAACCACCGCTTCCTTTTTATGCCCCTCAACCCTTATAACTGCCATTTGGTTTCAATACAAATTGTAAATAGCCTTTCGCTCCCTGTATTTTACCCCTGCCACCTTCAGAATTTGAAGAGCTTATTCCAGTCAACATTGTCAAAAGCTTTCTCTAAGTCTACAAATGCTAGAAACGTAGGTTTGCCTTTCCTTAATCTAGCTTCTAAGATAAGTCGTAGGGTCAGTATTGCCTCACATGTTCCAATATTTCTACAGAATCCAAACTGATCTTCCCCAAGGTCGACTTCTACTAGTTTTTCCATTCGTCTGTAAAGAATTCGTGTTAGTATTTTGCAGCTGTGACTTATTAAACTGATAGTTCGGTAATTTTCACATCTGTCAACACTTGCTTTCTTTAGGATTGGAATTATTATATTCTTCTTGAAGTCTGAGGGTATTTCGCCTGACTCATACATCTTGCTCACCAGATGGTAGAGTTATGTCAGGACTGGCTCTCCCAAGGCCGTCAGTAGTTCTAATGGAATGTTGTCTACTCTCAGGGCCTTGTTTCGACTCAGGTCAGAGCCACAGTTAGTCGCCTAGTCGCTTGCCACCACCGCTTTAATAACTTCATACATCAGTAGTGTACGTGGGCATGGACCAGTTAATTTGTGTGTGGTTTTAATAATAATCACAACATTATAAATACATGTCCAGAACCATATTTTCTATCCTGATCATGAACCTATGCAAGGTCCTCACGTAAGTGCTACTAAAACCGAATATCCTGATTTAAATGAACAATTCTTGCATTAAAGCGCTTAAAAGTGGTTTTTTTTGTCTAATATAAAAGGAATAGCAAAATTTAAAGTTAGAACCACAAAAGTGAAGTTGGATAGGCTTTTGCTAAAGTATCCTTAGTTTATTACAAAATATAGTTTTGTAGGATTACAGTGAAAGATTATGTAAATATTGTTTCCTAGAATACCTGCTTCACAGGTGATAAAAACGCAAACAAGTTAAGCTTACTTTAAAAATAGTGTGTTTTTGATTTCTATCATGAATGGGTCCTTTCTTGAAGTTAATTAAGCCCAGTGTTGTACTGTACTGTCTTTCAAAGTAAATTATGAGCTACTCCAACTGAAGTGAATGATTAGCTTTTTGAATTAGTCTTTTGTACTGTAATAATCAGAGAGCATTGACTAGTGAAATTATACTAGTTTATGGGCCCCATCATATTCTCCAACTATAAAAAAAAATTGAACTATTACTGTTGCTAAGGGAAACTGATGTATGTAGAGGAGTTGAAACAGTGTATTTATGATATTATTCATCTTTATTTGCTTTTTTTTCATGTCAGTTAAGATAAAAGCCCCTCATGTCCAAATTTAATCCCGCACTTCATGCAATAACATTTCAGTATTCGATTAAGTAATGATCTTGAGTGTAGCTGTCATTGTTATGAGCTTGGTGCAAATTTGTTTCGTACAATTTACTGGTGTGTGCGTTATTGATAACTGCTGCTACACACAGCTCAGAGTGCACTGTGTCAGTTTGTATCATGTTTGCTATTCTAAGGGAAATCTTAGTGAAAGTATCTTCAATAACCAATATTCAATTTTCTTAAACATATATTTCCAAAGTAATGTGCCTAATTGGGCTGGCGACCGTTTACTTTTTCTTTCACTTATGGTTTTACCAATTTCATTAACTCACAAGGTTAAAACCCGTTTGGTTTTTCTGTTAATTTCACCATATTCAAAATTATAGTCAGATACCTATGCCCATTAGACACACTTGCGGTCAAAATTCGAAATCCTCTCAGAGGGTAACATTAGGGTGTTTCACAGCACATTAGTGTTATACACTACCTCGGAATTCCAAATGTCTTGCTCCCATGAATTTTTCCTTGCATTGGCTCTTCTGGCACAACAGTCTGTGATGCTGTGTTTTTCTATGCAGTAATTTGTAGTGCATGCTGTACTGCTGTTGACTGCTACACTGTTTACACTCCTCTTTGGCACTCTGTGCTATTCGCCATTCAGTAAGGTCCTCACCCAGTACTTGTATTACTGCTATTTCACTGCTTAATCCGCCCAAATTTCTGTGCTTCTTCCTTAGTTTCTGGGTTACTGCCTGTCAGAATGTTGAACTTCCTTCTCCTTCGATACAGGTGATACAGGATGTATCTTACTCCTTACACAGCTAAGCGTCACTCACTCCATTGTAGAATTATAACCCTCCATCCTTCACCTGCCGTGACGCAACGGCAATAGGATATTCTGGACCATCGACCTCCTGGCTCAAAACGCACCCAAGAACACGGCTCGATGCATCAAATGACAGTATGAACTTCTTTGAAAAATTCCAAAGCACCAACACTGGACTTCATGTTAACACTTTCTTTAACTTGACAAAAGTTCCCTAACGCTCTCTGATCAAGCATACCTAAGACCCTTTTTCAAAAACTGCATCAGTGGGCTTGCAATATCTCCGAAACCCATTCACCAGCTTTCTATAATAATTTTCGAGACCAGAAATGATTGTTAGTCGTGGGTTGTTCCTGGTATCAGAAAATCTCGAACTGCTTTTACTAATCTAGGATCAGTTCTTACACCACCCTTACTACTGGGTTTGTGCATAGCTTCGTATCTCTTTTCCTTAGGTTTAATAAACAAAAAAGATACAAAATATCCACGGGTGTGCTGCCGGTCTATAGTGTCCAACGGCACAATGTTTCGGCGATCATACATGTCACCATCATCAGGTGAACTGACGGACTGAGCTCCTGTGAACGGAGATCCGTACGCTATGGCTGCTCAGAGGGAACTGGGTTCGGTCGCGGCGGCGGCCAATTTAAACACCCTCCGCCTGCGGCGCGCTCCCTCCGCCGTCCGCGCCCCGCGCCACAGTCGCGCGGTGGAACAGATTGCTACGGCGTCTGAGATGACGTCGGTGTGATGGCTCTGTCTGCCGTGGTCATCGCAACTATACGTTTGCTCGATTTACTCTTGATTAACTCGATCGCTGGTTCCTAAGCCTTACTAACATTATAGCCACGGTCACGGTTTATGAGGTCGTCATTGGTGCGAATTTCGATGGCCTCTCTAACCATGCTGTCCCAGTATCTCGACGTCTGTACCAGAATCCTCGTGCGGTCGTACTCCATGGCGTGATTTTCCGACAAACAATGTTCAGCGACCGCCGACTTGCTCGGATACATCAGTCGAGTGTGCCTCTGGTGTTCACGGCATCGATCCTCGACGGTACGCATCGTCTGACCAATATACGACTTGCCACGTTGACACGGGATCTGGTACACGCCGGCCTTCCTCAAACCGAGGTCATCTTTGGCGCTCCCCACCAGTGCACGAGTTTTATTTGGAGGACAAAACACAGTTCCGACCCGGTGTTTCTTCAGAATGCGGGCGATTTTCCCCGAGAGTGCGCCGGCGTGTACCAGATTCCGTGTCAATGTGGCAAGTCGTATATTGGTCAGACGATGCGTACCGTCGAGGATCGATGCCGTGAACACCAGAGGCACACTCGACTGATGTATCCGAGCAAGTCGGCGGTCGCTGAACATTGCTTGTCGGAAAATCACGCCATGGAGTATGACCGCACGAGGATTCTGGTACAGACGTCGAGATACTGGGACAGCGTTGTTAGAGAGGCCATCGAAATTCGCACCAATGACGACCTCATAAACCGTGACTGTGGCTATAATCTTAGCAAGGCTTGGGAACCAGCGATCGGGTTAATCAAGAGTAAATCGAGCAGACGTATAGTTGTGACGACCATGGCGGACAGAGCCATCACACCGACGTCATCTCAGACGCCGTCGCAATCTGTTCCACCGCGCGACTGTGGCGCGGGGCGCGGACGGCAGAGGGAGCGCGCCGCGGGCGGAGGGTATTTAAATCGGCCGCCGCCGCGACCGAACCCATTTTCTCCGTGGAGTGGTTGCAAACTCCTCGGTTTCTCTCTTCTTGATTTGACAATCCACCAGAATTTCTGGGGTTTGCCTTTTGTGTCTCTTAGCGTGCTTTCCCAGCGGGTACTTCTGTACTCCGCTAGTTTGACTCTTAGCTCTTCAGCTAGGCTGTGCATTATTCGTCGATCGATCGGATCGCGATAGTCCTGCCAGCGCTTCCTGTATCTCCTTTTTGTACTTATAAGTACACGGAGTTCCTCTGGCAGGTCCTGTCGCCTCCTCTCGTGACGAGTTTTTGTTATGGTCTGCTTACAACATTCGTTGATTATGTTTGAAAAGTGAGTTACCGCCTCATCAACTTGGCGTTTTGTGTGTAGCTGCGGAACTACTTCTGTGTGCAGACCAACAAGTTCTGAGTACCTCTCCCAGTCGGTTTCATAGGTGTAGTAGGATCCACTGTCTCCATCATACCCAGCCCCAGCTAGTTCAGCTGTTACTGGATTGTGGTCGGAGTCGAGCTGGTTTATAACTGTGGGATTGTATAGCCAGGGGAAGTTCTTGACTAGAAAGATGTCCAAGATGTCTGGCCTATGTTGTGCTACCCTGGGAAAGTGGGTTGGCTCTTCTGGTGCTACTACTGTGACATCATCTCTTCTCAGGAGGTAGTTCCTTAGGAATCTCCCACTGGCATTTATAGTTCTGCAACCCGATGATCTGTCTTTCGAGTTTAAGTCTCCACCAATGACGAGCCTTTCACCTAATCCTAGTATTATGTCTAAGTCCCCTTCTGGGATGTTCCTGCCAGGAGGATTATAGGTAGCGACTAGAACTAGTGGGTGTTGTCCTACTTTCAGCTCTATGGCTGTTGCTTCTACTCTTGCTAGTGGAGGGATTACTATTTGCCTATGTACTATCCTATTTTTGACTAAGACTAGTGTTCCGCCCCCTTGGCGATTTAACCTATCGTTCCTATATACTACATAGTTTCTAATGTTAAGGTTGTCCCGTGGGGACAAGACGGAGGCCATGGCCAACTCACTGGAACTCCAATTCCAGGAACACATCGTCGACGACCAAGAGGCTGACAACCAGGAAGATATAGTCGAGAGGGAGGTCCCAATCACCCGGTTCCGACGGCGTAAAGCCCCTGAAGCTCAAAAACTTACCTCCCCTAGCTCTCCTCTACCTCACAACGATATTCAACTCCTGCCTGAAACTGATGTACTTCCCATCCTGCTGGAAAACAGCTAAAGTAATCACCATCCCTAAACCAAACAAAAATCCCCTCTTTCCTCAAAACTATCGTCCTATCTCACTCCTAAGTTTCCAAGCTAAAATTCTTGAACGCCTAATCCTAAAATCACTCCAATCCTTCCTCACCGACAAAAACGTTACCATTCCAGAGCAATTTGGTTTCTGTGCTGGGCATGGCACAATATCCCAAGCCACCCGAGTAATTGAGCAGGTCTGTAAGGCAAGGGCAGATGGAAACAGCATGGGAGCAGTGTTCCTGGATATTGAAAAAGCCTTTGTCCGAGTCTGGCATAATGGGCTCATCTATAAGCTCCACCAATACGAATGCCCACTTCACATTACTAAAATCATAGCTTCTTTCCTAGTAAATAGAAAATTCTACGTAAGTTTAGCAAAATGTAAAAGTAGGCTTAAGACTATAGAAGCAGGTGTCCCCCAAGGCTCAGTGTTGGGACCACTCCTCTATAGTATATATACAAATGACATCCCTAAACGTCCCAACACTCAAATAGCTCTATTTACAGACGACACTGCCGTCTACTCTACTCACCCGAACCTCAATTACATAACAATAAATCTAAATAGGCACCTAGAGGTGATAACTCAATGGTGCAACATTTGGAAAATTAAAGTAAATGCAGACAAATGTAATGCAATTATGTTTACAACCAGAAGGAGACCACCAAACCGCCAAGTCTCCATAGATGGGAGAAACCTTCCCTGGTGTAACGATGTAAAGTACCTCGGCCTAAAATTTGATTCAAAACTGCTGTGGAACGCACACATCACAGATGTGTGTAATCGAGGTTCGGGTAGTATTTATAACTTATACCCATTACTAAAGGGTAATGGATTAACCACCAAAACTAAACTACTTATATGGAAGATGGTGGTTCTTCCATCACTACTGTATGGTTGTGAAGTCTGGGGTATGGCAGCAGACACCCACTTAAAAAAGATCCAGATCCTGCAGAACAAGGCTCTCAGGATTATCACCGCCGCTCCATGGTTCGCCTCCAACAGAGTCATCCACCACAATACAAACATGCCCACCATAACACAATCCATACAACAAAAAACACAAACATTCTACGCATCTTCTGAAACCTCACCCCACCTACTCATTTCTACCCTGGGCTCTGACCCGCTACATGAAAATTACAAACGTCCCAAGAACACACTAACTCGCCATTTTCGAGTATAAGAATATGCACACAATAACAGATACACAGCACACACAACATAACACAAGGACTAACAACAACATTTCAAAACACCCTAGCTCAGACAGAAGGCATAATGGGAAAGTCCACTGACCCTTCAAAAATTACATGGGCAACTGCCCACCATGTTAACGGCAACGGCAACGGCAACCGAACCCAGTTCCCTCTGAGCAGCCATAGCGTACGGATCTCCGTGCCTGCACGTTCACAGGAGCTCAGTCCGTCAGTTCACCTGATGATGGCGACATGTATGATCGCCGAAATATTGTGCCCGTTGGACACTATAGACCGGCAGCACACCCGTGGATATTTTGATTATCAAATACGCCGGGAGAAACTCAGGAATCAAAAAAGATACACTTTAGTCATCAATAACATATTCTTCTTCACTATTTACAAGTCTTCCAACGCTGGGGGAACTTTTCAATTCCACGACTAGAAATCAGGTGATTTTGAGGCGAACTCTTGAAGTCATGTTCGGAGCTCATTTTCATCTGGAAAGGAAGTTCTTTAAAGATTGTTCATTAGAGAGTGGAAAAGGTGAAAATCTGAGGGTGCAATACCAGGTGTGGAATGACTTCGCAATGCAACTCCTGCATAGTGTTTTTTGTCTGTCTAGCAGAATGTGGGCGGGTGTTACCTTGGAGTAGCATCACTTCGCGCAGTCTTCCTGGTCGTTGTTCTAGGACTATGTCTGCAAGACGTCTCAGTTGTTGACAATAAAGGTCAGCAGTGATGGTTACACCTCGAGGAATTCATTCTTAGTACAATATACCAGCGCTGTCCCACAAGATTAATAACATTATTCTTTGTGGATGCGCCCAGGTCTTTGTAAGGGAAGTTGCTGATATGTTTGGTCTCAGCTATTCTTGACGTTAGCATGAAGACATAATTTCTCATCATCGGCAACGATACAGGATAGGAGCGGTCGTTGTTGTTCACTAGCCAATTGATGATCAGCAGGTAGACAAGTCTGGTGTGGCAGCTGAACGTAGCTAAACTAAAGCCGAAGTTTTAAATTTCACGTCAATGAAATTGTTCACACAGGAGAATTGTACAAACATTTGTCCATCGGACAGACCCCTGTATGGACGACTTAGTCATAAACACCCCTGGTATAGAGAAACAACTGAAAGATTTGAAAGCAAATACATCATCTCCAAGTCCAGATGGAATTCAAATTAGGTTTTACAAAGAGTACTCTACGGCATTGACCATTTACCTAGCTTGCATTTATCGTGAATCTCTCGCCCATCACGAAGTCTCAGGCGACTGGAAAATAGCGCAGATGACTCCAATATATAGAAGGGTAAAAGAATGGACCCACAAAATTACGAACCAATATCCCTAGGTTCTGTTTGCTGCAGGATCTCTAACATATTTTCAGTTCGAATACAATAAACTTTCTTGAGACTGAGAAGTTTATGTCCACGAATCGGCATGGTATTAGAAAGTATTGCTCGTGCGAAACTGAGGTTGCACTTCTCTCACATGATATATTGCGAACAGGCAGATTCCATATTTCTAGATTTCCGAAAAGCGTTTGACAGGGTGTCCTATTGCAGGCTGTCAACGAAGGTATGAGCACATGGAATAAGTTCGCAGATAGGTGAGTGGCTCAAAGACATCTTAAACACGTTCGCTGCCATCGGCGCACCAGCGCGACCAGCCGATACTGCTGCATGTGACGTGGGCGCGCCTGCGCGGCGAGACTCAGCTGTTGCGAGGCACCACGGTTTATTCGGGCACAGCCATTCGGTGTGGTTTATTGCGCAGGCACTCTAAGAACGTATTGTTTTCAGTTTTTACGGGTGTAGTTCGCGTTTTTTCCCTGCAGTTTTTCTGTTGTGGGACTGAAAATACAAAACAATCGTGACACGCTGGGCCCTTCAGAAACTAAGAAACGTAAAATACGGGACACAATAAACGTACAAAATCTAACGGATGCAGAATTATTACGAATATTAGAAGAAAGTGATTCGGAAACAGAATTGGTCAGTGGGGAGGACGGATGGGAATCCAGCGAAGAGTCTGATGGAGCCGAGTTTGGTTTAGATGAGACTGTAGAAATGCCTGTGAATCCAAGCGACAGGGAAAAGGCAGAAGGAATGGTAACAAGTGGTAACGTAGCTGATAAAAGTGTTGCATGGGAAAGCGAGCCAATTGGAATGGTAAATTGCCAGTTTATGAAAAATGAGGAACTGCTAATTCAACCAACGGGGAACACTCCCTTAGATCATTTTCGTCTTTTACTGACGGACGAATTTCTACTGAAAGTTGTGGAAGGACAAATCGAAACGAAGTTGAACTATTCCTTTCTGTGGGAACCAAAGAACAATCACGAATAAATTGTTGGAAAGATGTGACGGTTGGCGAATTGATAGTGTTCTTGAGAGTTTCCCTGTAAAGATGAAGAAGTTGCAGGACTATTGGAAAAAGGACCCTTTATTTCACTTGAAAGGAATTGCCGATAGTATTTCACGAAATCGTTTTCTTCTAATATTACGTGCATTGCATTTTTCCGAAAATCCAAAACAGGGCGAACCAAAACCATCCGAAAGGTTGTATGAAATACGTCCAGTTATCAATTTTTTCAATGATAGGATGTGCCAAGTGTACTACCCTGGACGAGAACTGTCACTGGACGAATCAATGATTCTTTGGCGTGGAAGATTACTTTTCCGCCAATACATCAAAAATAAAAAGCACAAATATGGCATAAAGCTATATATTTTGACAACTCCCACTGGAATGGTCCCAAAATTCGCGATATACACTGGGATGCTGGGCGATTTAGGAGCAAGAGACCACGCGCAAAAAATTGTTCTTCATTTTCTGGATGAAAAATTGAATGCTGGTCACCACTTGTACATGGACAATAACTATAATAGCTTCGCACTGGTTAAGTTGTTCCTGGATGAGAAGACTCACTGCACGGGAACTCTGAGGGCCAATAGGAAGGATACACCCAAGGAAATACAGAAGGCAAAATTACGAAAAGGTGAAGACGTTGCCAGATTTGCGGAAGGAGTTATGATAGGTAAGTGGCGTGATAAGAGGGAGATTTGCTACATTTCTAATGCATTTACAAATGAAATGGTAGAGGTTGAAAACAAAAAAAAAAGAAGAAATGCAAGCCCTTGCCCATTGTAAACTACAATAATTTATGTCGGGAGTTGATCGGCACGATCGGATGTTATAATATTACCTCTCGGAGCGAGAAACCATACGCTGGTACAAGAAACTTTTTATACACGTTATGGAAATGATGCTGACAAACGCACATGCCCTACACAATAAATATTCTGGCACAAAAATGCCCCTCCAAGAATTCAGATTCAGTATTACAAGAGCACTCTTGCCACAAAAGCTGGTAGAACGGCCAGTCAGAAATCACCATGTTGTGGTAAAACAAGAATCAACTGGAAAATCAAAATCAGCGAGAAATCTTCTTCTTCTTCTTCTCTCTCTCTCTCTCTCTCTCTCTCTCTCTCTCTCTCTCTCTCTTTTTTTTTTTTTTTTTTTTTTTTTGCGCCAGCCGAGAGCAACGAACAGACACGGTTTACGAGTGCCCAGATTGCCCAAATAAAGCAGGGTATTGTTTGAATTATTATTCACCACCTCTAAAAGCAGACTGCGCTTTCGTTGTTCTTTCATTTTTCGACAGTTATGTGTAGGTACTATTCTTGAACTTTGTAGTTATTTTATTTGTTTGAGTGTAACCGGTGAAGTTCTTGATTGTATCTTTCCTGAGATTTAACATACATCGTACTGCATGCTGTTTCTACTATATTTTTTTGTTCAATAAATATGTCGTTTGTCAGTAGGATGTTCCGTTTCATTTCTGAATATAAAATAAAAATGTAGTACTCTAAACTGTCGCAATTTTCAGGGAAAATAAACGATACGCACTAGCCCGTCCATGGCTGCCCGCTACAGAATGTCGCCTCATATGCCACTGAAGCCTTAGTGCGCCCAAAAAAAGTTTTGATTCACGAGAATGAATTTTTTTCGTTTATTTATAAAATAAATACATTTTATATTACTTTTAGCAATACAGTTTTAGATTCTATTAAAAAAATTGGTTACGTGGCAACGCAAGACCAATTACAGTGGCAGCGAAGGAGTTAAGTAATAGAACCCAGTACGTTGTCCTCGACGACGGGTGTTCATCAGAGACAAGGTTACAATCTGGAGTGCCCATGGTAAGTGTGGTAGGATCGTTGTTGTTATCTATATACATACATGATGTGGCGGACAGGATAGGCAGTAATCTGCGGTTGTTTGCTGATGATGCCCTGATGTATGGTAAGCTGGCGAAGTTAGATGGCTGCAGGAAGATACAAAACGACCTAGACAATTTCCAATTGGTGAGATGAGGGGTAGCTAGCTCTAAATGTGGAAAAATGTAGGTTAATGCGAATGAGTAGGAAGATTAAACCTGTAATGTTCGGACACAATATTACTAGCGTGCTGCTTAACACAGACAAGTCTTTTAAATATATGGGCGTAACATAGCAAAGCGAAATGAGGAGTAACGAGCACTTGAGAACTGTGGCAGGGAAGATGAATGGTAGACTTCGATTTATTGGGAGAATTTTATGAAAGAGTTCTTAATCTGTAAAGCAGACAGCATATAGGACGCTGATGCGACATCGAAGCTATTCAGAGGCGGGCTGTTAGATTTGTTACCAGTAGGTTCGAACGACACGTAAGTGTTATGGGGTTGCTCTGCGAACTCAAATGGGAATCCCTGGAGGGAAGGCGACGTTCTTTTCGAGAAACACTTCTGAGAAAATTTAGAGAACCGGCATTTGAAGGTGACTGCCAAACGATTCTACTGCCGCCAACATACATTGTGCATAAGGATAATGAAGATAAGATACGAGAAATGAGGAATCATACGGAGGGATATAGACCGTCATTTTTCGCTCGCTCTATTTGCTAGTGGAACCGGAAAGGAAATGACTAGTAGTGGTATAGGGTAACCTCCGCCACGCACGGCACGATGGCTTGCGGATTATCTATGTAGACGTAGATGTAGATCCAGAGATGCACATATGGCCACCTGCTGTTTTTGTGATGTTCACATACAGCATGCGGTACTCATACAACTGATTTTTGAACCTTTCCCATTGCGTGCAAGTGCCTCACAGTGATGGAATGTTCACAGCTTATCAAATTTGCCAGTTATTGATTACACCGACATGGGTCATTTTGGATTAATGTGCTTAAACGATCTTCATGAAACCCTCAAGGTCGTCCTGAACATGGACAGTCACTAATGTCGAAACGATCCTCCTTAAAACGAGGAAACCACTTCCTTGCCATGCTCTGTCCAATGGCATTTTCCTCATACACTGCGCAAATGTTTGCTACCTCGACTGCTGTCATCCCTCTATTGAACTCAAAGAGAAGAATATGTCGGACATGTTTCTACTTCTCCACTTGACCTTCCATTTTCAAGCGTGCACAACTTCACGCACTATCTAACCATGAACTACAAATTAAAAATGACAATCGATAATTAAACCCATAGGTACCGGACTAACATGAAAAAAAGCTACGATCTTATGCACCAAACCTAACAATTACAAGGCCTAAAAAATGTAATTCTTCTAGCGCAAAGTGACATTTCTCAGCACTTAGTGTCAAATGTGCTGCCTGTAACTGTTTGAATACTTCCGTCATTGCCTGTGCTCTTACATATCTCTCGAAAAAATGGCTATGTCATCGGGATGCACCAGACATTGACGTAGTTTCAGACCTTTTAGTACTTTGTCCAGTAAACGATGGAATGTTGCTGGTGCATTTTTAACTAAAACGGCATTCTTATATAAGTATAGTGTCCCCAGGGTGCTGAAAATGTAGTTTTCGCTCTATCCTCCTGAGCCACTTCTGACAGTATCCCATTTTCAAGTCCACTGTCGAGAAGTACTGGCAATGTCAAAGACTGTCAATCATTTCTGTGATGTTCGGAACTGGGTAGGCATCTGTCGTAGTTTCACCATTTAAATGGCGGTAATCATAACAGAATAGATATTTCCTCGAACTACCCATAGGCTTCTTCGGTTCAATTACAATTTCCGCCCCCCCAGGGGGGAACCATAAGCCAATTGTTTATTAATAACGTCCGCCAATATTGGTTGCAAAGGTCGCAGTATCTTTTACGGTCTTCGATATACCAGTGCTTTGTTTCCCTGTTGGAATCCTGTTTTGTGTTACTGGTGCAGCAGGCAACATCCCTTGTGGAGAAAACAGATCTTGAAATTCTAGGAACAGGTCTTCCAACTGTGTCCTCTCTGTCGCCTTCAAACGCTTTAATTTTTCACGAATAGCAGCCCTAGCAGCATCCTATGCCTTCCTAAGCTTACACTTTCTGTGCAGCAATCTTTCTCATCCGGCATTTCCAGTGTAGCCATCAATGTTCCTTTCAACAACTTAACCTCCTCGGAGCCAAAATAATCCACACTGATGGGTATTAATTTGCCTCCATCCCTTCCTTGTATGCGTACAATACTATGTCCCGCCAGACAACACGCTGCATCCAATGCCTCATTGTCCTCCATCGGTTCAACTATATACATTTCACTTGGTAGCTCAGGCTCTACATTTTTCCATAGAGACTTTCTGGTACCACTCGACACATGCTGATTTAGCCTTAACGTCTTCGTTTGCAGTTAAATTGTGAAAAATCAATATTGACACCAGCTTCCCGTAGCCAGAATGTCTTCCCACTAACTACCACTATACATTGTCGAAGGTCAATTATGGCATGATATTGATCTAGGAAGTCTATCCTTTGAATCATACTGTAACTCCCGCTTACGTAAGAAGCCACTTCCACACATTGCCTAGACCTGGTTGTCTCAAACGAAAATTTCGTCATTACCGACCCCCACTGGCCATATATCACTACCGCCTATTCCACGCTGCTTGTAATGTAGTGGGTTCCAACGCCTACTAGCTGCTAACCCTCTTGAGACCACTGACACGTGCACCCCTGTGTCCAATAAAACTTTAGGTTCCCTACCACTTATCACACCCACTATGCCTTATCCTGCCTCTGAATTCGTTTTTACTGCGTTTGTCTTTACTGGGAACTCTTTCTGGCAGCTCTGGGGTCCCTCTTAAGTTTAACAGGTACTTCTTGCCGCCGCCCCCCCTTCCCCACCATACCTACCGTTACCTCTAGTCCACACCATCCCTCTTATCCCTCCACAGCTAGTATTGCCACTGCTCATTCTCTGCACATCCACAATTAAAACATTTTGCATTCGATGTGAATGAATCTCTCTGATCCCTCACACGTGTTGACACATCAGTTTTTTTATACTACAGTACTAATCTGTCCGCTGCATGGAGATCTTCAGGTGCAGTAGTGTGCATTCTCCTAGACATTTCTTGTGCTAAAGCTCTCAGTAGAGCATCAAGAACATGTTGCTCGGCTTCCTGCAGCAACACTTCGTTTGCCTTGTCACTCTGTGTTAACTCATAAGTAAACAAGTTCTCTAAATCTCCCCGCAAAGTCTTCAACTGCTTCATTACGCCTTTTCGTAACCACTTCAACTGCTCACAAAAAGACTGTGATCTGTCCTGTTTCCTATACTTGTGTTCTAATCAAATGGTTCAGATGGCTCTGAGCACTATGCGACTTAACTTCTGAGGTCATCAGTCGCCTAGAACTCAGAACTACTTAAACCTAACTAACCTAAGGACATCGCACACGTCCATGCCCGAAGCAGGATTCGAACCTGCGACCGTAGCGGTCGCTCGGCTCCAGACTGAAGCGCCTAGAACCGCATGACGACTCCGGCCCGCTACTCTAATCCCTGTCTGAGTTGATCAATAGACTTTGCCTTGTACAGCGCCCTCGGTGCACAATATAAACGACTTTGCTACTCATGTGAAATGTAGCCTTGCTATCTGTAATAGTTGCTTACCTGACCAATACCCTATGACACCCAATGACCTGAGATCTTCCAAAAATGTTATCACATTTTAAGATGACCTATCAGAAAAGAAACAAGGGTATCGACAACTGGATCCACACCTAGAGCCTGTGACTTGAACAATTCTATTCCCTCATTTTTCTCCGGTAGTTTATTATCTGAAACCAATTTATCTACCCTTAATTGAGTTACCCAATTCACCAGTGACTAATATAGCTTCCTCTCTGGTGACACCATGTATCTCTGATTTTACCGTTACCTCACCATCACTCATTTTCACGATTCAAAATTAATAATACAAAAAACAACACAGAAATAATACTACCAAGCTACTTCTTTTTCCTAATCCTGAGCCACCTGGACTCTCTACACTGTCTAGACAAGTGCCCAGAGCGATTACACACAAAGCAAACAACTGCTAAAGACACAACTCAGGGGAAAAATGCAGCAGAAAATTGCACTGTGTAAAACACATTCATCGCCATAATTAACCTTAAGCTGTTATAAGTCCAATGATACCTCCAGTTTTACAACAGTAACCATACTATTACCGGCCCTTCCCCCCTAATCCTCGATCCAATGAATGGCATAATAACAGAAGAAAAGAATCTAATTCGACTCATACTAATTTTCTGAAGATTCACAGCTCCTGCAGACAATGACAGCCACACCTGAGAAAGCTGGACAGCACTGGTCAGTGCAAGCATGGGTCACAGCACACTCAGATATCGCTACCACTTACATAAAGCAGACCTCATACATTTTGTGTTGTACGATCTGCAGAGCAAGTAGTAGGAACTCACATAATAAGGACATTGTATTGCTGTCGTCAGCACAGCAATTATGCACCAGACAATGGTTTTCTGTTATGCAGTCTGCAATGCAAGGGTATGAACTCACATAACAAAGAAATTGTACAAGGGTTTCCACTACAACATTTTCCACAAACTTTAACTCTATTGAACATGTACATCAAAGAAGAATCAAATGTGATTACCCACTCACCACTTGCCGGATGTCTCTATACATCATATCATTACGCATTAAGAGCGTAAATAAAATTCTGCACTATGCATATTCGCATCTCCACCCCAAAAATGTGGTAAATTTAGTAATATTTATGTATAAAAGTGTATTAATGTAAGAATTAAATACGTTGGTGGCGCTAGCATGTGAAGCATCTTTACTAATGAACTATTCTGCCAGTCCAGTAAATTAATAGGTTCATTAATTGCATGATATTATCCATACAAATATTTATGTTGATTTGTTCATGGTTAGTAGTATAGTTTACATGTATGATTATGTGAGTGAGTATCATATTTATTGCTACAATTAGCAAACCGACATCAGCCTTCAAATTATCAGTATGTGCACATGAAAGTGTACTAGAAAAACAGATTTGGGTTGTCTGATGCATTCATCGTCAAAAAGTATATGTACCTGAAAACTCACATCCACTGTTCTCAGTATGCCCTGCTAAGCATTCCACTGCACGATCTGATGGATGTGCAGGCAAGTTTTATTTGCAGTGCTAATAGTGAATGTAAATAAATTATATTCATTAGTACTCAAGAATATCAAAGTATACATGCTGAACGATCTAATCGTACTTTTTTGTTTACAGTTCAAAATAAATGGTCATCAATGGATGTGGCAGACACATTGTGCTGTCGCAGTAGTGCTCTAGAAATTGTACTTGGGATATTTTCGGAAATATGTAATAAATATTTATTGCTTAAACAAGTGTGTGTAATTCACTATTCCTCATGTTGAGTACTACATATTTCTCTATCAAAGGGCGTCTGAAACGTCTATGTCTACTCAATTCTGGAGTTCAGCCGCCATTAAGTTTCTGTTCATGAGAGCTGTTTGACTATCGAATCCTTCCAGAGTGATCTCGCCAAACGTGGACTATTAAGTCTTCCATTTAGCTTGAAACGCCTCACTTTCTTATTCTAGCGCTGCAAACAGCCAGGAAAGGGAATCTGGAAATGGATGAAAGCGTATTTGACAACTGTAAACTAACCAATGCTAGAGTTTAACCAAACTCCCAGTTTTTTCCGTATGATAACTGACAGCTATTGCATGATATGTATTCAAGGTTTTACCCATCTTACTATGGGACTGACAGTGGTTTCAAATTCACACATACGGCCCACAGAACGTTAACGAATTATAACCCGTAGCAGTGAGAGATCGTGCAAAGCAATGAGAAACATTGAAGGCTGGAACTGTGGACATATGCACTGAATTCGAATCATCACAAAACTTGCCTGCAGGCGCTGCAGCATATGCATTATTATTACATGAATTTCTCATAAACTATTTACCGCTGTCAGGAATTGTGCAAAGTGTAATATAAAGGTACAGGTATTACACAATATTTGGGGTATTTTACACAAGAGCCTCAGAGTGTGAGATCATCATAGACACACAAGAATTTTATGATGAGTGTGGAAAATGTGTGTTTAAAGATGCACTCATCACATTCTCTGACGCCACACAAGTATTAACGAAGTATTCCGTGATCATCGTTTCACACAAATCACATAGCTCAGGACGTGACGAAGCAAGCTAGGATAATTTTAATTCCCCTCTTGTTCTGCCATCTGCCTACTCAAATTCGTTTTTTTCATTTTTGAACTAATTACCATTAATATTCGTGAATATAATATGCATTTTCATAAAAGAGAAAGATTGGCCCTTAGTTTTAAAGAATATAACACCAAATCTAATTTTGTGCTTAGTTTTAGGTATGTAATTGATTTTATAATTTATTTTGACTATTCCTGCTTAGTATCTTTTGTTATAGTGTGAAATCAGTGATTGCTTCGTAACTTAAATTATATTGTTGACAGATAAACAAATATAAATTCTGTACTAATTAAACATTTGGCAGACGAAATATTAGTAATCTTAAAGTATCCATTTTGGTCTATTCGAAAACATGTTAGCAAAATCAGCCCTTCATTAATTCTAAAGGAATTAACAGGTTTGTCAAAAGTATTTTTTGCGTAACAGTATTTGTTAATTTCATGATTTAAACAAATAATTCGGTCTAACTCTTGTAGTAGAAGAAACTGCTAAAAAGAACCAATTTAATGAGTTAAATTTTAATTGTAATTTTTGTAAATTTAACTTTGAACAATGTGCAGTTTCAGTACCTATTATACTGATGATACATAAGGGCCTGATTTTTGGTCACGAGACAGTCAGTCCATGGCCGAGGATTAGAGGAGTAACCTGTGCTGGTTAGAACAACAACAATGCTTCAACTTAACAGTGCAATAAGTGTTAAACAATTAGGCCATGTGTTAAAACAGTGACTGTGTCTGCTCCAGACATACCTAATCATTCTACAAGAGCTGTGAACTTCGTGGTTATATTTTTACTGCTTGTAGATGTTCAGCAGTAAACTATTGTAACAGTATGTGGAAGTTCGCCTGCTAACTTGTAATGAGGCTTATGGAAAGTTAAACAATAGTGCACTGGCCGTATTAAATGTGTATATGAGGGGTTGTGAACAGCAAAAGAAAGACTGTGAAACGTAATTGATTGTGCATCTGTTGGCTACATTATTTACAGTAGTCAGTGTCGGAACCCACAACTCATATTGCAGCCAGTGTAGCAACACAGTACGTCGACACCGAGGACAACAAAAGCAGAAAAATAAAAGCAGGTAGAATCCCTACATGTGGTGCCCCTGCAGGTGAGGATTGTTGAACATAACCAGATAACCAGAGTAAAAGAAGGACTCGTGAAGTTTGAAAAGGGAAATCAAGAACAGTTTACAGTGCAGCGGTGCAATCGCAAATCAGCGCTGGGGTTTCCTAACGAAGAAGGTGCAGCAGCCAATCAGCACGCAAGTGGACACAGCTTACCAGAGGTAAACAAGACGCCTCGCCGAGATAATTACAACTTGAAGGAGCCACGCAGACGATGGACCAAGAGGACAACCACAACAGCAGCAGCAGCAGCAGCAGAGCAGCAGCCAATGAGTCGTTAAAAAACGAGGTAATTCATTCCAAAAGCTATTTTGTATTAAGTGATATATAATGAGTGACCTTAATGAAGAAGGCATTGTGATGGAGAACAAAGCTGTAGAGGTTAAGTTGTTAAATGAGCAGAAGGACGTAAGCAGTTATAAATCAGACATAAATGCAACTTTGAAGGAGGGGGACGAAAATCCTACTGTAAGGAGCGAAATGGACGAAAACAGTACTGAAGTTGTCATTAAGAGTAAGGAGGAGGAATCTAGTACCGAAAGTCAGCAAGGGCAAAAGTTTTTGACATACGGAGAAGTGGGAGCGATGCTGAGGTACATTATAAATAATATAGCTACGAAAGAAGACATGAAAAAATCCATGTATATGGTGGAAAAAGCCATGAATAGGGTGGAAAATAGTAGAAAGGAAGTAATACACAATACTAATGAGAAATTAACATTGAGTAGTAAATGTGCAGAAGAGAAAGAGAAACTTCGTGATGACAGTAGTAGGAAGGTGGAGGTTTTCGAGAAACAAGGTGTTTGAGAACTAAATAGATCAGATTAAAAATGATACAGAAACTGAGGCAAAAATAAAGTGTGCAGTAGTGGTAGAGGAAAAACCGTTAAAAGTAAAGTAGATTAAAAATTGGCTAAAATTGAGAAAAACGTGGAAGAAGTATAAAATCTAGAGCATAGCGTAAGTGAAAGTGTGTCTAATTCTGAACGTAAGTGTAATGATGATAACAATGACAAATCCAGTAGTGATGAGAATGGGATATTTGAATCTATAATTAAAAATGTGGGCAGTGTGTTAAGTAAAGAAAGAATAAAGGAGGATAATGTTAGGCCTAATGAAGAGTTAGTTTGAGAGTGTTAATGAGGAAGAGGACCATCCTATATGTCATTTGACTGTGTCTGATAATCAATTTGGTAAGCAGGATGATAGTTTATCCATGGAAATAATTAATGAGGATTTGTTGTATGAAGAACATCACATGGTAAGGAAAAAGCAAGTGTGGCACCCTGTAATAACAGCAAGTGTACAGTGTATACAGGTTAAGTGCTTATTGGATAGTGGCAGTGATTTGAATATCTCACAGGCATTTTTTGAATCTATTAAGAACACAGAGGATATAGTAGTAATGCATGTTTCTGGAATAAAAATTGTTGGTGCTATTGGTAAGCTAATATAGAGTGTGAAACAAGAGATACTATTAACTTTGAAATTGGCAGGACAGTTGTTGAAGTGAAATTTATTCGTGATTCAAAATCTACATCTACATCTACATTTATACTCCGCAAGCCACCCAACGGTGTGTGGCGGAGGGCACTTTACGTGCCACTGTCATTACCTCCCTTTCCTGTTCCAGTCGCGTATGGTTCGCGGGAAGAACGACTGTCTGAAAGCCTCCGTGCGCGCTCTAATCTCTCTAATTTTACGTTCGTGATCTCCTCGGGAGGTATAAGTAGGGAGAAGCAATATATTCGATACCTCATCCAGAAACGCACCCTCTCGAAACCTGGCGAGCAAGCTACACCGCGATGCAGAGCACCTCTCTTGCAGAGTCTGCCACTTGAGTTTGTTAAACATCTCCGTAACGCTATCACGGTTACCAAATAACCCTGTGACGAAACGCGCCGCTCTTGTTTGGATCTTCTCTATCTCCTCTGTCAACCCGATCTGGTACGGATCCCACACTGATGAGCAATACTCAAGTATAGGTCGAACGAGTGTTTTGTAAGCCACCTCCTTTGTTGATGGATTACATTTTCTAAGGACTCTCCCAATGAATCTCAACCTGGTACCCGCCTTACCAACAATTAATTTTATATGATCGTTCCACTTCAAATCGTTCCGCACGCATACTCCCAGATATTTTACAGAAGTAACTGCTACCAGTGTTTGTTCCGCTATCATATAATCATACAATAAAGGATCCTTCTCGCAATACATTACATTTGTCTATGTTAAGGATCAGTTGCCACTCCCTGCACCAAGTGCCTATCCGATGCAGATCTTCCTGCATTTCGCTACAATTTTCTAATGCTGCAACTTCTCTGTATACTACAGCATCATCCGCGAAAAGCCGCATGGAACTTCCGACACTATCTACTAGGTCATTTATATATATTGTGAAAAGCAATGGTCCCATAACACTCCCCTGTGGCACGCCAGAGGTTACTTTAACGTCTGTAGACGTCTCTCCATTGATAACAACATGCTGTGTTCTGTTTGCTAAAAACTCTTCAATCCAGCCACACAGCTGGTCTGATATTCCGTAGGCTCTTACTTTGTTTATCAGGCGACAGTGCGGAACTGTATCGAACGCCTTCCGGAAGTCAAGAAAAATAGCATCTACCTGGGAGCCTGTATCTAATATTTTCTGGGTCTCATGAACAAATAAAGCGAGTTGGGTCTCACACGATCGCTGTTTCCGGAATCCATGTTGATTCCTACATAGTAGATTCTGGGTTTCCAAAAACGACATGATACTCGAGCAAAAAACATGTTCTAAAATTCTGCAACAGATCGACGTCAGAGATATAGGTCTATAGTTTTGCGCATCTGCTCGACGACCCTTCTTGAAGACTGGGACTACCTGTGCTCTTTTCCAATCATTTGGAACCTTCCGTTCCTCTAGAGACTTGCGGTACACGGCTGTTAGAAGGGGGGCAAGTTCTTTCGCGTACTCTGTGTAGAATCAAATTGGTATCCCGTCAGGTCCAGTGGACTTTCCTCTGTTGAGTGATTCCAGTTGCTTTTCTATTCCTTGGACACTTATTTCGATGTCAGCCATTTTTTCGTTTGTGCGAGGATTTAGAGAAGGAACTGCAGTGCGGTCTTCCTCTGTGAAACAGCTTTGGAAAAAGGTGTTTAGTATTTCAGCTTCACGCGAGTCATCCTCTGTTTCAATGCCATCATCATCCCGGAGTGTCTGGATATGCTGCTTCGAGCCACTTACTGATTTAACGTAATACCAGAACTTCCCAGGATTTTCTGTCAAGTCGGTACATAGAATTTTACTTTCGAATTCACTGAACGCTTCACGCATAGCCCTCCTTACGCTAACTTTGACATCGTTTAGCTTCTGTTTGTCTGAGAGGTTTTGGCTGCGTTTAAACTTGGAGTGAAGCTCTCTTTGCTTTCGCAGTAGTTTCCTAACTTTGTTGTTGTACCACGGTGGGTTTTTCCCGTCCCTCACAGTTTTACTCGGCACGTACCTGTCTAAAACGCATTTTACGATTGCCTTGAACTTTTTCCATAAACACTCAACATTGTCAGTGTCGGAACAGAAATTTTCGTTTTGATCTGTTAGGTAGTCTGAAATCTGCCTTCTATTACTCTTGCTAAACAGATAAACCTTCCTCCCTTTTTTTATATTCCTATTAACTTCCATACTCAGGGATGCTGCAACGGCCTTATGATCACTGATTCCCTGTTCTGCACTTACAGAGTCGAAAAGTTCAGGTCTGTTTGTTATCGGTAGGTCCAAGATGTTATCTCCACGAGTCGGTTCTCTGTTTAATTGCTCTAGGTAATTTTCGGATAGTGCACTCAGTATAATGTCACTCGATGCTCTGTCCCTACCACCCGTCCTAAACATCTGAGTGTCCCAGTCTATATCTGGTAAATTGAAATCTCCACCTAAGACTATAACATGCTGAGAAAATTTATGTGAAATGTGTTCCAAATTTTCTCTCAGTTGTTCTGTCACTAATTCTGCTGAGTCGGGAGGTCGGAAAAAGGAGCCAATTATTAACCTAGCTCGGTTGTTGAGTGTAACCTCCACCCATAATAATTCACAGGAACTATCCACTTCTACTTCACTACAGGATAAACTACTACTAACAGCGACGAACACTCCACCACCGGTTGCATGCAATCTATCCTTTCTAAACACCGTCTGTACTTTTGTAAAAATTTCGGCAGAATTTCTCTCTGGCTTCAGCCAGCTTTCTGTACCTATAACGATTTTAGCTTCGGTGCTTTCTATCAGCGCTTGAAGTTCCGGTAGTTTACCAACGCAGCTTCGACAGTTTACAATTACAATACCGATTGCTGCTTGGTCCCCGCATGTCCTGACTTTGCCCCGCACCCGTGGAGGCTGTTGCCCTTTCTGTACTTGCCCAAGGCCATCTAACCTAAAAAACCGCCCAGCCCACGCCACGCAACCCCTGCTACCCGTGTAGCCGCTTGTTGCGTGTAGTGGACTCCTGACCTATCCAGCGGAACCCGAAACCCCACCACCCTATGGCGCAAGTCGAGGAATCTGCAGCCCACACGGTCGCATAACCGTCTCAGCTTCTGCTTCAGACCCTCCACTCGGCTCTGTACCAAAGGTCCGCAGGTCTCAGCATTGATGTACTATTTGGAAATAATTTCTTGTGCAATTAGCAAGTAGGGGGTTCAACATTCTGTATTGGAGTCATTATGTGGCGATAGTGCTTACCCCAGTTGTGTGTCTCATTTTTCATGTTTCCTCGGGCAGTCAAACTCTTCTCCTATTGTATTTGTAGTTTATAAGTGAATCAGAAACACTCTCTTTGAGTTTCATGTAATTTTGTGCAGTAGAATACTTAGAAAAAATTTGTCTGGTGTATGTCGTGGCGTGACTACACTGACAGGGGTGTGCAGACGTCGTGCGGTGGTCGAAGCCGTAGATTCTGACAGCGCGTTTGGCAGGGTGCGCCATATATTTTTATATCCTGTATTACAACGGATGGGCCTCCCTGCCCAATTCATAACCATCCTTCGAGGGCTCTATAGCTGCGCGCGTTCGTTGGGCCAGGTCAAATGGAGTGCGTCGGGTCGGATACCGGTCCAGCCGCCAGTCTGACAAGACTGTCTCCTTTCCATGTACCTGGAGCCGCTCGTAGGCCTGCTGATAGCGCAGTTGTCTGGACTCTCCTTACGCAGTTACACCTTTCTTTGTCGAGCAAACGCAGATGATCTCCTGCTACTGGTTCGTTCTTGAGAGGAGGTCGCACAAATCCTCGATACGATTTCGGCTCATGGGAGGGTGGCTGGAAGTTCAACGAATACGCGCAAATCTAAGGGCTGTCTATTGGTTGCGGGCTACGCCCAGACGACCTGGCGCCCCTGCCTTATGTCCAACGTCTTCGCTATCTTGGGGTCACCTTTACATCGTCAACACGTCGCACAGCCGCAATCAGCTATCGTTAAGTTTTAAGAATTACCCGTATGATGATCAGTGGCAGCTCCCTACGCCACCTCGATCCTTTGCAGTGCGTTGCTTACCTGAATGCCAATGTGGCATCCAGAATGGTTCATAGTGCGCAGATTCTACCGATGCCGATTACGAGAGGACGAGGATATTTTCTGACGGCTGGGTCTATCTTCAAAGTCCGCTGTGACACACTTACACGCCCTCCACGTGCAGGAGGGCTTGGTCTTCCGAACGTATGCTATCGTAGGGCGGCACTATGCATAAACAACAGCGTGGTGTCGAGGCCTCCATTACACGTCATTTACTTGCCGTCCTTGTGCCAGTGTCCTCCTCTCCGCCAGTTGCGGTTGGTATCATTACGTCCGTATTTGCACACATCACAGTATTAATTGTGAAACGCAGTTATGCTTGCTCCGTACTCCCACGAACGCATTCATCAGTTTCTTTCCGACGCATATCAGATCGGCTTGCTGTTACGCGGCCTGTGGTAAATACCCAACTAATCTGCGACTTCAAGCCACAGCACTAGCGGACTTTCCCCACTGCACCGTTTGTCGTAGTGTCGACGATGGTCACCGCCGCTTCAATGGTGTAGCTGTTGTGGATGTCTGGTCATTTGATTGTTACGGCGGCAACTGGTCACGCGTTTTCTGCAAGTACCGCTGCATGTTACTGATCCACAGTCCTTTCTTGACCCAGCGGTAGAAAATTTCCCTGCCACAAAGTCTCGTTTAGTTCTCTGGATAAAGGCATATCTACAGGGTGGCGCAGATGGATCGGGTGGTTTTAAAATACTTGTCAAACTGTCAATTGTAAAGGTATTGGATTGAAATAAAGTGCAAAACGTGTAGTTACAATGGAAGTTTATTAACAAAAAAATAGTAATGTTAGTTTTTAAAAATTACATCCATCAAATGCCCTCCTTCTCGAGCGACGCATTCTTGGAGTCGGTCCTTAACGTTCCGCATTGCCCGCTCAAGCACATCACCAGGAATTGATGTGATTTCGGTGTGAATTGCTGCCTTCAACTCCTGAATGGTCCGGGGTTTGTTCATGTAGACCCTTGCTTTTAAATAGCCCCATAAGAAAAAGTCACATACCGTGAGGTCCGGCGAGCGAGGGGGCCAATGGACATCTCCATTACGGGAAATCAAACAGCCAGGGAACAGAGCGCGTACAGCTTGCATTGATATCCTAGCGGTATGTGCAGTTGCCCCGTCTTGTTGGAACCACATATTGCCCATGTCGTAATTGTTCTCTTCAAGTTGTGGGAGAAGAAAATCTTCAATCATGTTCACATAACGCTGCGAATTAACAGTAACCGCCTGCTCCCTTTCATTTTCAAAAAAGTAAGGACCAATTATCCCTACCTTAGAAACCCCACACCAAACCGTCACTTTGTCACTATGGAGAGGCCATTGGTGTAGATCTCTTGGGTTAGTGTCGGCCCAGTAACGGCAATTTTGCTTTTTTACGTATCCGTTAATGTGAAAGTGAGCCTCGTCAGACATCATGATAATCAGGTTTACATCTTCCAATAACTCCAACATCTGTTGGCTAAACTGAAGCCTTTGAAGATGGTCTGTTGGGAGAATCTTCTGTACCAACAGGATTTTATAGGGGTGGAATTTCAGTTCTTCGTTAAGAATCCTTTGAAGGCTCCGACGTGACATTCCAAGAGCTTGAGCACGACGTCTCGTTGATCGACGTGGGCTCGCAGTGACATCGCGTCTCACACGCTCCACGTTCTCAGGCGTTGTTATTGTTGGCGGTCTAGGCGTCCATTTTGGAGCACATGAACCAGTAGTGCGGAAATTATGCACCCAACTCAATATCGTATCTCGCTTAGGAACACTACCGCGAGGTGGGATGTTGAAACGCCGGCGAAAGGCACGCGTCACAGCAACAATTGACTCGTTATTGCGTATGAACTCTTCCACTGCGAAAACACGATGCTCAACGGACCACGTAGCCATCGCGACTGACTGCCAGCCTGCAACTGAAACTTCCCGTCCCCCCCCACCACAGGACGAAGTCGCCGAACACCTGGCTCCCCCCCTCCAGACGTACAGTCCACTTCAAAACCACCCGATCCATCTGCGCCACCCTGTACATGGCGATGCTCACCACTCACACCTCATTTTGGCAGTACTTGCAGACTGCACATGCGCAGGTTTCTCGCTGTTCCCGTTATCGCACGTACCTTGCCAATTATCTTAACAGTGTTTTTACCACATCCCCACTAAGTTGGTATGTCCCCGGCGTAGAGGTGCAGGCTAGATTCTGTATGAAACATGGCACGCCTACCCCTTGGATTCGGTCCGCTCACCATCCTTTATCGCCTTGTGGTTTTGTCAAGGCTCTGGATGGGTGAACTAGTTTTAATCCCTTTTTCCAATGTGTATATGTGAAAAAAAATCCTTGCGAGGGTGCAGCTCACCGATAGGAGGGGAGGCATAATAGCCAGGCGTCGGGATTCGACCCCGTCTCCTCCTGCCTGTAGCTGACTGTGACCCTAATAAAAAAATAAAAGTAATCAAAAAGATGCTTTACTTGTTTCGCAGCGTTAACAAAGTCGGTAAAGCACTTGTCCATCAAGAGCAAAAATCATGCGTTCGTCCTGGCCCGGCACACAGTTTTAATCTGCCAGGAAGTTTCGTTTCAGATTCTCTTTGACTGGTAGAGATGTATGCGGTAGTTTTCAAAGAAATTTCGCAACCATAATTTTGTGCTTTATTTCTCCATCTCCTCCGAACTACAATCATCTCTTGTTCAGCGTTCGTATAAACACTATTATTATCTTCAAAGAGGCCTATTAACATTCTGAACAAGATACACACACTAAAGGGACCCCCTGTCGATACCGAGCGAGGTGGCGCAGTGGTTAGCACACTGGACTCGCATTCGGGAAGACGACGGTTCAATCCCGTCTCCGGCCATCCTAATTTAGGTTTTCCGTGATTTCCCTAAATCGTTTCAGGCAAATGCCGGGATGGTTCCTTTGAAAGGGCACGGCCGATTTCCTTCCCAATCCTTCCCTAACCCGAGCTTGCGCTCCGTCTCTAATGACCTCGTTGTCGACGGGACGTTAAACACTAACCACCACCACCACCCCCTGTCGATACGCCTGTGTTTTGTGAGACACTCAGATCCGATGCAGATGCAGAGATGTATGCTTTGAGGGTCTGTATGATACCAACATTTCTGGTGAGGTCGATTTCAGTGCCATTAAGTTCTTATGCTATTTCTTGAAGGGTGAAGGCGAATGCATTATGTATGAGATGTGATGTTATTTTTGCTGCTGGAATACTCTTAGGTGTAAACAACCGTTACAAGCATAAGAAACTCTCGCTTGGACTTTTTAAACCATGTTAATATTGAATAAGAATTATTATCTCGTCGTTGTCATGAAATGTTGCTGAAGCATAATATTTGTGGGGAAAATATTCCCGATTGATACTCTCGTCATACTGAATTGGAGTTGTTATACCGAGTGGTCTTGCGCAGATTCAATGCTATCGATTTAAGAAACACGTGTTTCTCGCATGTTATCACATTCTGAGTCCGCTGCAAAGTGATCTTCTGAAGGTTGTGTGTGGTATGTTGATATTTTATACCCTTGATGCTGGTCAGATGGACACGTACTGTAATTTCCTCACAGCGAAAGTCTACTAAAGTGCGCATCATTTATGACGGCTGCCGAGTTTAGGTTCGTTCTGCGCATCTGACGTCACAAAACACAGTCAGCCAATGAACAGAGAACGACGTTGCCAGAGCTCAACTGCAGTGCAGAGCACGGACGAGTGTCTTCAGTTTTAGAAACGTTCAGTCATAAAGAAAGTAATTGAACAAAAGCAATGCCTTGATAGCAGACTTTCTTTTATATAAAGTTTGGAAAAAACATTCTTCATACCAATTGCTTCATATTCTATTAATTAATTAAACCAAACAAGCAATAAGCCTCCTAATTAAGGCAATACCAAGGAAAGGTGTTTGTATCATTCTCACTAACCGCTTTTTCGCAATAAAGAACACCGGTATTTGTTATTTCCTATTGTACTTCGACGAAACGTGAGTAATTCATAGTCATACCAACAGTGTTTGTCGGTATTTTGCGTGACATTTTAAAGTCCTCCGGGGAATGAATTGAATGATGAGCGCATTGCCGTAATAGTTAAAGTGTATGGCTGCTAAGCAAAAGGTTCTGAGTTCAAACCTCGTTTGGTGCTTAAATTTTTCTTTATTTAAAAACAATGTCGAAGTGTCTTACTTCATGAATTTTATTCGTTTGAATCAAATTTTTTGAAATTTCTAGTGGCAACTAAAATCGGCCATACGGAAAGTATACGCTATTGACTTTTACCTCTGCAAACTCTTCAAAATTTCGTGCAATGGTTTACAACATCAAATGCTGCACAATAACTGCGTTGAACATCGGAACAAAATTAAGTCATTTATGGGGGGAAGGTATCAGTCAAGAAGATGTGTAAAACACAAATTTTTGGGCCAAATACTTTTTTGAAATCGAATGATAAAGTGTGTAAAAGCAGTAGAAACACCATGTCTGCACAGGCGAGCAGTGCAATGACCATAAAACCGCGCACATCGCGGAATGCGAGGAGCACGTCTCTGTAGCAGCGAAAGGGTTAATGCGGCCGTGGTGGCTTCACTTCATAAACTGCGCGCTCCCCCCTAAACGTAAGTTTGCGAACTATACTATGGCGCTGCTTCTCTTGGCGCGTACAATTGGCAACGCAGCAATCTCCCGCGTCTGGGCGGGCATGCGCGAACCGCCAAGATAAAAGAATTGAACTATAGATTTGCATTTGATCTGTGACATTCAGCTCGAGATGGTCTAATGTCTGAACAATCATTGGGAGGTACATTGGATTGCTGGGAACCGACACACTTTTATAACCTGGACACGGTTGACACATAGTGGGAAATAGTTCCTTTTATAGTGTGGACTGATTGTCGTTAAGGTACGAATTCGTCATGGTATTACATTCAACATGAATCGTATGACTGGTAGTGTATCAAGTTATCTTCCTCTTGTAAATTTTATCAGTGTTATGCTCCAGCAACTGATCCTTCAAGAAACCTAGTAGCGATCCTATTTATCCTTCGCGGGTAAAGGCGTCTGAAAAATACTTACGTGTATAAAAATAACTATTCGGTGCGTGGTAGTATGACCATGATAGGTGAAATTAAAGATACGCCAGTCACTGACACTTCCTGTTTGGTTTCGTTGGATGTTAAGAACTTATACTCCAGTGTTCCGGTTAACGAAACTATAGAAGTCATTAAGAGAAATTTCCTTAAATATGGTAAAATTTCAACGCAAGAGACAATTGAATTTATTGGCGGACATTTTTATCAATGACCTTGAAGATTAAGTTCTAAATTCTGACGATAACATTATGGATAAAATTGTTTATTACAAACGTTATGTAGACGACACTGTGTTACTTGTCGATGGTTCCCGTGAGGACATTGAGGAAATAGTAAAAAAGTTTAACGACGCACATAATATAATAGAATTTACCGTGGAGTATGAAACTGACAATTGCTTACAGTTCCTGGACCTGAATATAAAAAAGCAGGGCAACAAACATGCGTTCTCCGTTTATAGAAAACAAACTACGACTGATGCCGTGATCCCGAATGATTCATGCCATCCGCAGGCTTATAAAGAAGCTGCTTTCCGTAGTCTCGTGCATAGGGCAGTCAATGTACCTATGAGTGAAAAAGATAGGGAGACTGAAATTAATATCGTTAAGAGAATAGCGATGAATAACGGTTACAGAATAGATATGGTTAAAAAACTGTTACGGAAAAGTAATAAGCGCAAAAAGAATAAACCTGATGGAGAGAAAGTGAAAATTATCACGATGCCATACTACGGAACAGTCTCACAAAATATCGCAAATATTTTTAAGCCATACGATGTCAAAATAGCTTTTCAGACTAATAACCTAGTGAGGTATAGCCTTAAGCACGATGTTGGCGAGAAGAGAAATAAGTTTGAAAGATCGGGAGTTTATAAGATTCAGTGCAGAACTTGTGATGCAAAATATATAGGGCAGACAGGAAGATCATTCGCGATCCGGTATAAAGAACATAAAGATGCGTTCAGCTTAGGAAATTATGACAAATCAGCTGTTGCGAACCATATATATGAAACAGGCCATCCCCTTAATAGCATAGACGACAACGTAGAAATATTGCATGTAGAAAAGAAAGGGAGGAAACTTGATTTACTAGAGGAATTCGAGATAGCTATCCATGAAAAGAAACAAAGCAATATTCTAAATGCACAAGATAATTTTAAAGAAATGAGATTTTTTAGCGGGTTTTTAGAATTATTTTAGGGTAGGTATGCGACCTTAAACTTGTAGCATGTCACTGACGGAGTTGCGAGAGGCTAATGATGGCAGACCAATGCAATAAGGAAATCAGGCGCCCAATAGCATAGCGTTACCGTCAAGCACACGGCTGTAACCACACCACAACACCTAGGCACGTCAGTCCACAACACATTCCGAGCCGGCGCAGCGCGACAGCATATTTGGTAGCTATGGGACGGCCATCGACTTGTGTCGACAACTTCAATGTAAGACGAGGACCCACAGTCCAATATACTTTTAATTCTGTTTTACTCTATGGACTTCCCAACTATTTGTGATGGTATTTTGTCTTTTTAGTCCGTTTAATTTCGTGACATAGACTTTACAACCTGAAGATGAGAGCATTGTCTCTTGAAACGCGTTGTTAAAATATATGTGTAAGAATCGCGGTTGAATGCTAACAGTGATAACCAGTATAACGACAACTGCTACCTCGACTCCATAACGGATTATATTAAAAAGGTGTCTGTGTTTATTGTTGTTTTTATTTACGTTTTAAATGACTCAACTTCTGGACGTTACTGAAACCCTTTTACAAATCGTTTCATGCACGCATTTAAATCGTTAGAGTTGTAGCAGCCAGGAGGTATTACCACCACTACCCCAATTCCTAGATTCAATTTATTGTTTGTGTCGGTGACATTATGTATGCTATTGCTTGTTTCCGGACCAATCACTGCAGTTACTCCGCTCCTCCTTGGATCTATTGGAGGAAAGTGGTTTGCCTTTAATGTGGACTAACGTTCTTTTAAAGTTAGAGTGTACGACATTGATGCAGTGAAGTGCAATACTGAGAGAAACATAGGAAACAGATGACTCCTGAGATATGAACTGGAGTTTCGGTAGCGTCGAAAATTGTAGAACACTTCGTTCCTGTCGGTGGAGTAGAGGCACAATTCTTCTTATGGTCTTAAATCGCTGAATGAAGCAAAATAATAGATGGTATTCCGTTCTTTTTTTAACATAAGCGATTCAGTGAGTTCCATATCCCTCTTCCCCCGCCCTCCCCCGCCCAAATATCTAAATTGACAATCCAACAGTTTTTGGATTAACGCATCGTCTTTGACAATGTATCCCACATAAACAAACCGTAAAATCTTGGGATTTTGAATTATATGAAGTGCTTAAGCAAGTGTATGTTTGTAAGCTATCCGTCCGGTAGCATTACTATGATTTTTTTTTGTGAGCAGTCCTCCGTTTTAACTAACGTAATTTCTGTCGATTAGTTTTCTGCTCTTCAATAACTTAACGCTTTGGCATCGATATGCTGCTGTACACTAAACCTTTTTTGAGATAGCGTACAACTGAAGGTGCGTTTACACCATGCACCTTGCTCCTATTCGCTGTGCGACTGTGCTTGCCCCACACACACAGGTAGAGGCATATGTGTAGTTTGTGTGCTTCTTCCTCGACATGTGCGTGCGAGTGATTCTACCCATACCTATTTTCACACTGGGCGCCTCTACTTCCGTGTTGGGCAAACTGCAGCCGCACGGCTACTAGTCACAACGACCACAGGTGTAATCGCACCCTTGTATATAGTCTGAGATTGCTGGTGGTGATGGGTGTCAAGTGTCTTAGCTATCACCTTGATGTATCCACACATATCCGTTAGTTTTGTGTTGACTTCTTCAATTTTCTCATTGACATATAGTTGACATTATTCTAGAATTCAACCGCTCCGTCTCACCATTTGTAGCTAACACCTCAATGAGATTTTACAGTTCCATTAACCTATCATTGATTGTCTCAGGTTTTTTGTAAATGTGTAGATACATGTGCTTCGCATCCTTGAGACGAGTGAGCAACACCCATTCAAATTAGTCTCCAGTATACTGACACATTAGCGTGTTGATACTGTATCTTTTGAGCAGAAATTCCTGGAAGTTTCGTTTATATATACCATCATTCAATTTCCTTGGGTGATTCCAGCAGTTCCCACGTATGTTAATAAATTCATTGAATGTCATGTTGGCTTCTACATGCCCTTGGTAAATATGTTTTAAATTTATATTGTCTTATTTGAATGAGATAATAGGGTTCGCGTTATCCATTACCAACTGCTTTGGAATCCTGGAATATGTCTGGCTCAAAGAAACGACATTGGCATTCATATGAAGGCCGAAGATAAATATCTGGGAATCGAATTCTGGTTTTCCATTACGACGTCATCAAATACTAGTGCACTACTTGGTTTTACTTTCTCGGGTGGTAGAATCTCACTGCTTTCGCTAAATTTCTGCCAAGATACTCCATCAACACCACATCAAATTTCCTGTAGTAGCTGATACTCGGGTTGAAAGACGGTTTTTTAAAATTTGGTTCAAATGGCTCTGAGCACTATGGGACTTAAGATCTGAGGTCATCCGTCCCCTAGAACTTAGAACTATTTAAACCTAACTAACCTAAGGACAACACACACATCTATGCCCGAGGCAAGATTCGAACCTGCGACCGTTGCGGTCGATCGGATCCAGACTGAAGCGCCTAGAACCGCTCGGCCACTTCGGCCGGCTTAAAAATATGTGTACATGCTCTATGCGAAACTCTTCAGCATGTGCTAACAGCAAGAGAATGAGATTAGTTTTCCTTTTGCTAAATGTGCTATCAGGGAGTAAAGAACCAAGCTTCTATTTCTCCTAGTGTTCATTATTACTGGCCAGTCGATTACTACAAAGACCCTCGTGTTGAGGCGTTCTGTCCACCCGCTCATGATGGTAACTGTTCGTTTATATTAGGGTGCAGTGGATTTTATAAGGAATAACACAGCATAGTTCTTACATTCTTTTAATTTTATAAACATTTATTTATAGCTGGATATATAAACAAACTTAAATAAAATTGTAGTTCTGTGCCCACATATAGCAAAGTTGATCCATGCATTTCCATCTCCGCCGATGCACAGCAAGACCTGTAGAGTTGAACTATAGTTTCCTCTGATTGGTGTGTCCACAGTTCGTGGTCTAGTAGCTAGGGTTTCTGCCTCTGGATCATGGGGTCCCAGGTTCGATTCCCGGCTGCATTGAGTTTTTTCTCTGCCCAGGGACTGAGTGTTTGTGTTGTCTTCATCATTTCATCATCATCATTCATGACAGTGGCTAGATTGGACTGTGTAAAAAATAGGACTGTGTACCAACTGGGACGTTGTATGGGCACTAACGACTGCGCAGTTGAGTGCCCCACAAACCAAACCTCATCATCTGATAGGTGGATAGTTTGGCGCGATACCTCCAACACAGTATTCCATTGTGTCCCATAGAATCAGTGGACATATGGCTGGCAACTTAGTAGACACTCTAGGTTCTGCTGTATTACATAGCTGGTATACATTATATTAAAAGTTTGCTCCTGTATATGTATGCACTCTGTGTTGTTAGATACTATAACTGTTCCAAAGAAGCCCACTGAAGAGATTATGTGATTATCTAGTATCACTCATGGAGAGTGAGCGTTTCTATGGATCAACGGCGAAATACACATTGAAATATGGCACAGTCTGGAACACCGAAAATGCAGATAAAATACCCTCTGCATCATCCAAAATGTTTAGCCGCTTAATATCCATTGATAACTTGTAATATAGTGCTATTTCTGAATCGGTAAGCTTTATTACAGAAACTGTATTAAAATGTAATGCATGTGATAGTGTATTTATTTGCGGATAACTGAATAATAACGTGATTTCGACGAGATGTGGTTTATGCTAGATGAAGCTCGACCCCATCGAAGGAAGAGTGTTTGATGTTCTTGAGGAGCACTTTGGGGACCGCATTCTGGTTCTGGGGTACCCAGAGGCCACTGGCATGGGCCTCGATTGACCGCCACATTTTCCAGATCCGAACACATGCGACTCCTTCTTGTAGGGCTGTATTAGACGAGGTGTACAGCAGTAACCCCAAAACCATTAATGAACTGAAAACAGCATTCAGGAGGTCATCGACAGCATCGGTGTTCCGACATTTCATCGGGTTATTCAGAATTTCGCTATTCGTCTGCACCACATCATCGTCTGTGATGGCAGGCATATCGAACATGTCATAACCTAAACCCGGATATCTGTAGTGGCGTTTACATGTTGAATAAAATGTGTGCACGCCGTCGTTTTTAAGTTTTTTTCATATATTTCAATTATTGTCATCCTGTATGTAGCACCCGGCGCACAGGTGGTGGGAACATTGACGTGGGCACGGTAGGTTAACGTGGTGCGTCAGGCTCAGCTGAGTCACCACAACAACATAAAGTTGTCGCCCATTGATTCCAACAAAACGCCTCAAAACTACTCTTTGATTGTTTTGTAATAAAGTGAAATTATTTAAAGTTAATATTAGACTATAATGTGGAAGGTTGAAAGTAACTTTTCGTTCCCTTTCTTGTAGAAGTTACATACAACAACTTGTTTACTGCAATTAAAATAATTAGTGTCACAAATTTTCCATGTCTTTTCTTTAAGTACTATGGGACTTAACATCTAGGGCCATCAGTCCCCTATACTTAGAACTACTTAACCAACCCAAGAACATCACGCGCATCCATACCCGAGGCAGGATTCGAACCTGTGACCGGTTCCGAACTGAAGCGCCTAGAACCGCTCGGCCACAGCGACTGGCTTTCCAAGTCAGTAATGCTGTAATTAAAGCCGTAATATCATTACTGTTTACTAACGCTACCACATGTTTGGCGTTTGATTACGTTTCTGACCTTAATTACTCGGGAATTAATGCCTAAAATCAATTTTCGGTGTATCACACAATGTAGCGTATTAGTCGGGCCAGGAGGATAAGCAGTAAAGCACGTACCTGGAAATCGACAGGTAGCGGTATCGAATTCCACACGGACAGCGGAAATTTTCAGTTCCCATATAATCTAGCCTACACCTATCAACGACGTGGGCAGTCATTAAAAACATCACGCGGTTCCTGTTCCACGTTGACCTGCAGATCCACTTTCCCGGAATGGGTAACTGGGATAAATTAGGGACAAACAATTCGACAAAGTGGCATTTAATTAAAAGATATGCTCTCGTCCTTTTAGCGAAACGGAATTATTGTTATTAGGTAGTACAATGCAAATATCACTACATCGTTCTGTAGCTCTTGAGATGCGTTAGCGATTAACAACTAGTTGATGACTGAATCAATTTATGTTTGGGCGATATTACTATACTAATAAATTACTACTAAATTACTTATGTGCGTATTTTGAAACAAGAATAACGACTATTGGTATCACTGGATCGATTAGCCGTTTGAATACAACGTTTCTGTTTGAAATTTCGTTTCCAGTGGTGTGTTCGGTTGTATCGTAACTCATTTAATGCTGGCAGGTATTATTCGTAAAATTTATGGTGCTTAACACGATACACCATTAGTACATTATTACCCACAGCTAGGCTCTAGAAATCGCATGCTCAGTCAAGCTAATGATGTTTACTGCTGATTTTAAAAGTTCTCTGCTCCTTTCTCTTTGTATCGTCAGCCTTCTCACTGGTTCGACGAGAGCAGCACTTGGACTCTATGTCCTCAATTATTTCTGTGATGTTCTCCAATCTCTCTTCCCCTGTAGCTTTTACCCTCTATAGCTTCCTCTGCTACCATGGAAATTACTTCTCCAGCCTTAACACGTCATATGACCCTGACTCCTAACTTCCTTTCTTCGCGCATTCTGTGGGCAGTCCAAATGATTTTCAGCATCCTTCTATAGCACCACATCTCAAACACTAAAATTCTCTCCTCATCCGATGTTCCCACGGTTCATGAGTCACTACCATAAAATCTCAGAAATTTATTCCTTGCAGGATGGCCCATGTTTGAAACTAGTAGTCATTTTGGCCAGGAATGCCCTCTGTCCCTTTACTGCATTCTCCTTGGTTCATCCGTCATTTGTTAGTTTCCAAGCTAGCACAGGTCCTTTACTTACTTCGTGGTCACCAGTTACGATGTGAAATTTGTCGTTAATTTCATTTCTGCTCCTCCTAGTTACTTTCGTATTTCTCCGGTTTACTCTTAATCCAGATTTTATTCATCAGACTGTTGATTGCATTCAAAAGTTCCTGTAACTCTTATTAACTTTCACTGAGGATATGAGTGCCATCAGCGAGTCCTATCATTGATATCCTCGTATTTGGGGCTGGGTTGGGTTGTTTTGGGGGAGGAGACCTAACAGAGAGGTCATCGGTCTCATCGGATTAGGGAAGGATGGGAAAGAAAATCGGCCGTACCCTTTCGAAGGAACCATCACGGAATTTGCCTGGAGCGATGTAGGGAAATCACGGAAAACCTAAATCAGGATGGCCGGACGCGTGATTGAGCCGTCGTCCTCCCGAAAGCGAGTCCAGTGTGCTACCCACTGCGCCACCTCGCTCAGTATATCCTGGTATTTAGTCCCACTCTTAAACCTTTCTTTTATTACAGTTAGTGCTTTTTCGATGTATGGATTGAACACTAGGGGTGAAAGACTGTATCCCTGTCTTACAACTTTTTAATCCGAGCACTTCGTTCTTCGCTTTCCCTCTTTATTATTCGGTGTTGGTTCTTGTACATACTATATATTATCCGTCTTCCAGTATAGCTTAGTCATATTTTTCTCAGAATTCCGAGCATTTTGCTCCTTTTAACTGTCAAACGCCTTTGATAGGTCAATAAATCTAATGAAGGTGTCTTGATTGAAATCTTGTTTTCAACACTTTTATCAATCGTAGCGCCTGAACTTCTGACTTGACCGTCATCTAACAGCTCATCGATTTTTTTTTTCTCATTATTTTCTATATGAGTCTTTTCAGCGACTTGCAATAATGATAAGCTAAGCTGATTCTATGATAATTCTTGGCCGGTCGATGTGGCCGAGCGGTTCTAGGCGCTTCAGTCCGGAACCGCGTTGCTACTACTGTCGCAGGTTCGAATCCTGCCTCGGGCATGGATGTTTGTGATGTCCTTATGTTCGTTAGGTTTAAGTAGTTCTAAGTCTAGGGGACTGATGACCTCAGATGTTAAGTTCCATAGTGCTCAGAGCCAGTTGAACATTTTTGATAATTCTTGCACTTATCTGCGCTTGCTATATTTAGTATTGTGTGATCGACATTCTTAATGTTGACTTTGACTTTTCTGTATGCTGAGTCAGTCTTTCCGTCGGCCATTCCTTTTCTGATTGCCTCCCATTTTTCCTGTAGTTATTTCGCCTTGGTTTCCCTGTATTTTCAGATTATTTTATTCTTACGTGACTTACTGATGTATCCCGTTTCGGGATGTTGTTGTTGTTGTTGTGGTCTTCAGTCCTGAGACTGGTTTGATGCAGCTCTCCATGCTACTCTATCCTGTGCAAGCTTTTTCATCTCCCAGTACCTACTGCAACCTACATCCTTCTGAATCTGCTTAGTGTATTCATCTCTTGGTCTCCCTCTACGATTTTTACCCTCCACGCTGCCCTCCAATACTAAATTGGTGATCCCTTGATGTCTCAGAACATGTCCTACCAACCGATCCCTTCTTCTGATCAAGTTGTGCCACAAACTTCTCTTCTCCCCAATTCTATTCAATACTTCCTCATTAGTTATGTGATCTACCCATCTAATCTTCAGCATTCTTCTGTAGCACCACATTTCGAAAGCTTCTATTCTCTTCTTGTCCAAACTATTTATCGTCCATGTTTCACTTCCATACATGGCTACACTCCATACGAATACTTTCAGAAATGACTTCCTGACACTTAAATCAATACTGGATGTTAACAAATTTCTCTTCTTCAGAAACGCTTTCCTTGCCATTGCCAGCCTACATTTTATATCCTCTCTACTTCGACCATCATCAGTTATTTTGCTCCCCAAATAGCAAAACTCCTTTACTACTTTAAGTGTCTCATTTCCTAATCTAATTCCCTCAGCATCACCCGACTTAATTAGACTACATTCCATTATCCTTGTTTTGCTTTTGTTGATGTTCATCTTATATCCTCCTTTCAAGACACTGTCCATTCCATTCAACTGCTCTTCCAAGTCCTTTGCTGTCTCTGACAGAATTACAATGTCATCGGCGAACCTCAAACTTTTTATTTCTTCTCCCTGGATTTTAATACCTACTCCGAATTTTTCTTTTGTTTCCTTTACTGCTTGCTCAATATAGAGATTGAACAACATCGGGGAGAGGCTACAACCCTGTCTTACTCCCTTCCCAACCACTGCTTCCCTTTCATGTCCCTCAACTCTTATAACTGCCATCTGGTTTCTGTACAAATTGTAAATAGCCTTTCGCTCCCTGTATTTTACCCCTGCCACCTTTAGAATTTGAAAGAGAGTATTCCAGTCAACATTGTCAAAAGCTTTCTCTAAGTCTACAAATGCTAGAAACGTTCCTTAATCTTTCTTCTAAGATAAGTCGTAAGGTCAGTATTGCCTCACGTGTTCCAGTGTTTCTACGGAATCCAAACTGATCTTCCCCGAGGTTGGCTTCTACTAGTTTTTCCATTCGTCTGTAAAGAATTCGTGTTAGTATTTTGCAGCTGTGACTTATTAAGCTGATAGTTCGGTAATTTTCACATCTGTCAACCCCTGCTTTCTTTGGGATTGGAATAAAGCTGCATGCCCTCGGGAAAAATTACGGCTGTAGTTTCCCCTTGCTTTCAGCCGTTCGCAGTACCGGCACGGCAATGCCGTTTTGGTTATTGTTACAAGGCCAGATCAGTCAATCATCCAGACTGTTGCCCTTGCAACTACTGAAAAGGCTGCTGCCTTTCCTTCGTTTCGGGATGGTGCACACAAAATGGAAGAAGGTTCCCAGGTACTAACGAACAATAGAAGTGTATTTCTACGAAGAAGCAAACGAGAACACGAACAACAGAAACAGTTTCTCAGTAAAAGGAACGTAAAGATCATCCTGAACTATTAGAAGAAATGTCACTTATACAATTCTGCATAAGTGTCAGATACCCTGTGCAGCACTCGCTCTGTCACAATTGGTAGCAATGCCGTAGACAAGGTTGGAATCGGTAGCACTATCGTTGTTTTGGTTGTGATGTGCTGTATAGCGAAGGGGACCCGTGGTAGAGGCTGAATTTACCCTCGGATTCGCATTGGTGAAGAGCTGCAGGCGGCAGTCCTATAAAGGCCGCCGGGCATATGAATACCAGGAAGTTGGCCGAGTCAACTGGTTCGTGGAGGCAAGCTAGTACGACTGTGTCAGCTGCTCGTGGCGCACTTACTGCAGCGGATGTCTCATTGAAGCAGAACCTCGTCGTCTGCAGAAGTCTGATACGGCGGCAACCCGCAATACTGAATTGTGTGGCGTGTGGCTGTATCATCAGGCACCAGCCATACGCTGCACTTAATTGGTCTACCTTTTTCCTTAACTGAACATTTTTGTACTTTCCTATTTCGTCGATCGATTGAAGTATTTCTTCTGTTAGACAACGTTAAGTCTCTGTCATCTTCCTTGTATCAATGTTAATCCGTCCACTGTGATATTCATTGTCGCTGTAACTACAGTATTAGAGAACTTCGAACGCATCTCATCATTCCTCAGCACTTCAGTACCCACCTTCTTTTCGCATTGTTTCTTCTGAATGCTTGTCTGAAGTTTGTCTACCCTTAATCATTAATAAATGTGATCCGAGTCCGCATCTGCTACTGGGTAGGCCTTACTACACAATATCTGATTTTGGAATCTTTGTCTGCCCGTGATATAATCCAGTTGGAATCTTCATGCATTTCTCGATATTTTCCAAGTATACCTCCAGCAATTGTGGTTATCGAACAGTGTACTCACTATTAACAATTGATATTTATCGAAAAGCTGAATTAGTCTGACCCCTCTCTAATTCCTACAACCAAGCCCATATTCTCTCGTGACTGTCTTCTATTCCTTCCCTTCCTACCGGCAGCATTTCAGTCCTCCGTGAAGTACCCTTATATACTTTCTCTTCATGTTTTGCTTGTGACGTCAGCAAGCACCTGAACTATTGATTTTTGAGACCCAGCGTATAACTGAACCGTTTGCGCTGACTCATTTTTCGCCCTATACATATATAACGAATCCTACTGCTGTTAACGCCATTTTCTACTGCTGTTGATATTTCGCATACTTGGTTGCCGAGAAATCCTTATCTCCTTCCCATTCCACTTCAAAGACATCGACTATATTTAGATTAAGCCTTACCATTTCCCCTTTTCAGATTTTGTAGCTTCGATAACGCGCTCAGACTTCTGACATTCCACGGTCCGACACGTATAATGTTGCCATTTCGTTGGTCATTCAATGGTTGCCTCCCCCTTGGCAGTTCCCTCCCGGAGATTCGAATAGGGGACTAAAGCGGAATATTTTCCCAATGGTGAGAATGTCACTTTTCAATTAAAGGCTACACGTTCTTTGGATATATATTGTGTATTCGTTTTGAAGTGGTTGCTGTTGCCCTCTTCGCCCTCGTGCTGTTGATCACTGCTGATTCTTTCGCCTTTTAGGGGCAGGTTCCAATCCCCAAGAGCAAAAGACTGCCCTGAAACTGTCTGCTACTCCGCCCCCTTTTGTCAAGACCGTTGGAAGAACGAAACTGATTTCCTATACCGTACGTCATCGACTGCCATTGCCGATGCTTTAATTCATTATTTTAGATGTAGCTGTGTCCAAAATCGGGACCCAGGCGGTTTTGATTACTAGTTAATGACGCTACCCGTACACCACGGACTAAATTTCTATTTGATTTGTCTATTACTGACTCTTCAAATGTATCAATATTCATACGATATATCCCTATATTTCATGGCAAAGTCTCTCGAGGGTATTTGCTATAGTGTAGATTTCACGACTGCATAATAAAAAATTAGGTGGCGATGTCAAGTCGCAGATCGGAGACCATCCAATATCGATGTCAATATGTTAAACTGCACGGTTTCTCCGAACAATCGACTATTCACGAAGGACGTGGAAACTTCGTATCGCCGGCCCCTGTGGAGGAGCGGTTCTAGGCGCTTCAGTCAGCAGGTTCAAATACTGCCTCGGGCATGGATGTGTGTGATGTCCTTCGGTTAGTTAGGTTTAAGTAGTTCTAAGTTCTAGGGGACTGATAACCTTAGAAGTTAAGTCCCATAGTGCTCAGAGCCATTTGAAACTTCGTATCACAGATCTGTTTCCGAAGCTAGACAAGCGATAGACCTTTCACATACCATCGTCTAATACTAGTTCGGGCGAGCATTACACCGATCTCTGGTTCACACCCGTTAAGACTGTGATGAGAACCAAACTCGATTACGGTGCGAGCTACTAGCTAAGTAGTATCAAGTTAACACTCGCCAGACTCGGCAAAATACAGTAACTCTTAGTTGTAATGTGTGTTAGTGATGTCTTCAATACTGACTAACGGTCTTTACTTGGGCTCATTTCTTCTTGGCCTGCGCCAGTTCCGAGGATAAACTGATGTTGCAGAGAATCCTAGCTCTGGTGTCTCCCACAGTTTGTAAATTAACTTATCTGTAGGAGGCTTCACTTACCAATTTTCGTTTGTCAGTTGAAACAAAAAGCTAGCGGTTAAATAGCAACAACTCTATGACGGAACATTTGTAAGTGGACTGCTTCTTTGTTGGCAGTGCTGTGTAGCGCTTTACATTGGATCTCTGGCTGCGCTTTCTTTGTAAGAGACTCTGTGGCTAGTTGGACTCGTTGTTGGAAGTTAATCGCCAGTAGTGCTAGGCAGTTGGAAGTTAGTCGCCGGCAGTGATGGAAGTACTGTTGGGCAGTTGGAGGTGAACAGTCAGCAGTGATGGATGCTAGATGTGAGAAGTTAGCATTGATGGAGGGTAGAGGTCTGAAGTGTTAGCGTAGGCTAACGATCTGTACATGTTCGACTTGGAGAATGAATATTATTCATGATTATATATCTTTGTACTGGATGTCAATGACGATTTATATTCGTGTTTGAACTGAATGTCACATTATTAAGGTAAAAAAATTCATTATTTGGTTTGCAACAAAATCTTTCTTTGGTTAACCACATGCCTATTAGTATTTAGTGGTTAAAATCTTTTTTTTAGCTGGCAGTATTGACGCTCGCTGTATTGCAGTAGTTCGCGTAATGAAGATTTTTGTGAGGTCAGCGCTTAATGAAATGTATAGGTTATTGTTAGTATTTCTTTCCAGTCAGGGCCTTTCTCTTGAACTGATTATCTGAAGTTAAGTTATCCTTTTTTTTTGGGGGGGGGGGGGGCAGTCATATTGCGTTGCGCTAGGATATTGTGGGTCTGTCATTCAGCAATTTAAGTACAGCCACACTCATTTAAATAAAGAAGTTTCACATTTTCTTACTAACCAATTCACTGGACTAATCGGCACTACTAAACACTGTTTTCTCACCTCGTGCGACACCCATCAGCTACCCTAAAAGTAAAACATCAAATACTAGCAACATATTCAAAGAAAGGTAAAGAGGTAGCAGCCAGATGCGATTAAAATATTCACTGCTAGATTGTGGCGTGTGTCATATTTTATTCAACTTCAAGAAGGCCCGTCATACTCCTTCCCCCAGAACACGTAGGTGTTCTCTGCAGTTGTAGTCGCCGACTAGCAAGCTTTCTAGTTTGTAGGGGTGCCTTGACAAAATGAGATCCGGATAATAGCTGATTCGTTACGTGTACTATCAGGTTTCAACACCCTAGCAATATGGAAGGATAACAATCGTTCATCGTATCACGGAGCTGCTGTGGTATGGAACATCGGTGAACTTTCTCTGGATTCCATTGCATCGAAACCTCCTGCAAAACGAGTACTTGGACCTTCTCACAAATACCGCAACATGCGGTGGATACTTCATTATCTCTGATTTCAATCCATCCCACCACATCGCTGGACTTGAAACGAACACAAATACCCATGCAATGAATAGTGGAAAGACACACCACGTCAGAGAGGCTGTGAGGGCTGTAGTGTGCAACCTCATCCCCTGAAAGTCCTTGTTTACGGATTATTCAAGCTGTATGTAAACGATGTCTAACGTCATGGGAAATCTGCCAGTCATCTCAACACGAGAGACATGATATGGACAAGCATCAGCTGAATGATGGAATGACGACAATGAAAATCGGTGCCGGTCTGGGACTCGAACCAAGATTTCCCCCTTATCACAAGCGGTACCTTACCATTAGGCTATCAGAGGATGACCCACAGCCAGAACCAGCTTCCAGTGTCGTCAACCATGTGTGTACAATTTGTACTCGTACATTTATTATGTATTTTACCACACAGGGGAGACATTTTAAACGAAAGTTCCTTGCTAGGTGTCGGCCAATAAGTACGATATTACAGTGCCTGTGTTGAGAATCACAACGTCGTGTTCCTTCGGACATGCCGGCCGGAGTGGGCGAGCGGTTCTAGGGGCTTCAGTCTGGAACCACGCGACCGCTACAGTCGCAGGTTCGAAACCTGCCCTGGGCATGGATGTGTGTGTCGTCCTTAGGTTAGTTAGATTTAAGTAGTTCTAAGTTCTAGGGGACTGATGACCTCAGATGTTAAGTCCCATAGTGCTCAGAGCCATTTGAACCATTTTGATCTGATGATAAATTATTGTTGTAATCGATTTACTTCCGAATACGGTAAAGATTTATTTGCCACTGAGACATCAGGAGTGGGATTGACTTTTTGAAACTACCCATACAGTGATGTAGGATTGGGTGCCAGTTTTCGAACCGTGCAGCCACCCGCCCTGAGGATCCAAGTTTGTGAAGATGTGTCGAAAATAATTTCTCGTGACACAATAAACTGTTAAAAATGTAAGTTTACCCAGCAGCTTCATGGCAAAATGCCCAAGTCTCTAGGCTCATAAGCTGAAGGTCGTGTGTATAATACTTACAGAACGGTAATTTTTCTTTAAATCTAAATGTTTTTGTTTTTAATTTTTATTCTTATTTGGTTTTTAGTATAAGTCATTTCTTAAATTTATTTCCTGATCCTTAAATGCCCCATTTCAATCACTGCATTAACTTCATTACTTTGAACAAGTTTAATGAAGTGAATTTCTGCAATAATATGATGGCAGTAAGGTAGCGTTTTCATTTCCTCATGGTGCGAATACAGTTTTTGTTTTAAACACTTGTACGACGATAACCATTCAAGAAAATGTTCATATCGTTTTGGGACCGAAGTAAAGTGCAGTTCTTTTATGCCTAAAATTTGAGGACTAAAGCACCGTTAGAAGTTTTCCCAAAAATTTTGGAATGCGCTCTTTTTCCCATGCAACTCACTTCTCACCCCCACGAGCTTCCCTAAGTATATCTCGCTCACACCCACTAGTCTATCGCTATAAGTCGCACTCAACCATGCACGACCACTTGCCCTTTGTCACTCACTCGTTCAACCCAGCTCATTGTCAGTCTCTCTTTGTGTCTCTCCATAGCTGTCTACTACCTCACAACCACAGTCCCCTTTGTTCTCTCCTACTGCTACTGTCTCCTCTCACTTTCACTGTTTCCACCTTGCTCTCTCCTACTCCTTCTTTCCTTCTCAATGCTCCTGTCTCTTCTCACTGCCATTATCGCACTCTTCTTGGTTTTCATTGTCATAGACTCTATCTCTCATTATCACTGTCTCTCACCCACTTCCGCTTTTCCTTCTCTTTATTCCACACACTCTGGCACTATCTCCTTCACTCTTTACGTAGTGGTGTTCTGTCACTGCCAACTGTGTTCCACTGCCACTACGTCCCGCTCCATCCCACTACCATTGTCTCCTTCGCTATTTATATAGACAGTTACTGTCTACTATCTTCCATTATTTATTACTCGTATTTTTCTCTATCTTCCCCTCTGACACAGTACCCTTCTCTCACAGATAAAAAAGCGCCAATATGTTTGCATGCAAAAATATTCGTGAAAATTTTTAAAGGTGCTGAAGAAGGTAGATTGAGGCAGCTCGAACCTCACTTTACAGTCAGTCTTTTATTCTGGAGCACTTTTGCATTTTTGTGCTCAAATAGGTGTATTTTTCAGCTGGTTTCATTCTTTTCCCTGCTACGTAAGGGAATGTCACTCACGTTAAAAGAACTTTATGGGTCAGAGGATCTTTGATAGTCCACTTCTGTGAAACTGAAATAACACACAATTAAATTTACGCGTCAGACCGGGATTTTTACGTACAAAATTTTTGGGTATGCTGTGATGTAACACAGGCACATTACAGCAAATTTCGCCGTGCTACATTACTTTGTAAATCCCTTTTCTTCTCAGGCCGGCAGTGGTTAGCACACTGGACTCGCATTCGGGAGGACGACGGTTCAATCCCGCGTCCGGCCATCCTGATTTAGGTTTTCCGTGATTTCCCTAAATCGCTCCAGACAAATGCTGGGATGGTTCCTCTGAAAGGGCACGGCCGACTTCCTTCCCTGTCCTTCCCTAATCCGATGAGACCGATGACCTCGCTGTTTGGTCTCTTCCCCCAAAAAACCAACCAACCTTCTCAGGCCGGATCTTACGTGTGTATTTTACGTGTACAAGTAGAGGTAACTTCAGCTTCTGTATTTCTGAAACGGGTAAAGATATCAATAAAAATTTCAATGTTATCCGAGATCGGGATCTTTGGAATATCTCACAAAAATTTCCACCACTTGATGCGTTTAGCCGTCTTGGAATCCGCGGCTCGGTTTTTGTGCGAAAAAAAGGGTAAAAAATTTTTAGGGTTTTTCTAAGGAATCGCCCATGAACTGACGGTGCCTCCATAATCTCCTTGAAGCGCACAGTAGACCACGCCAAATGCAAAAAGAACCAACCGATTTGTCCATTTGCCTAAGCGGGAGGAAGTGTGTAATATTCATACTTTGATCCTGTACTATAGTATAATGACACTAAGAAGTTTCTTCTGTAGGTATGTAATTGGTCGGCAGGCCAATAAATATCCGAGATACTTGATCTTAATTTTCTGTCACTAATAAAACCCAAGATATATGCCCCGGAAGAGTCGAGTTTTTATGCGAGGCGTTTTGGAACATGTTAGGTAAGGCATGCTGTCGTATGCGTACCGAATATGTTTGTTGGATGCATTCAAATAAGCCGCTCCAGGAGACCTTTGATGCTCTTCCTGAGCCCTATAGGCCTACTTGGTGCTCCAGCATAGATGTCTTGTAGCACATGGAGTCCTTTCTTGCTGATTCCTTGTGTTGTACAATAAATTAAACTGAAGAAATATCCTGAAACATCTCTATGTATCGAAAAAAAAATACCGCTTATTTTTGTTAAGTAAATAAGTCCTCATGGCTAAAAACACGTCTCATTCTCTCCTCTGAGTTACTTTGCTTTTGGTTTATATCACTGGCTATTTATTGCTATTAAAAACACAAAAAATTGTTTTGGGCAATGGCTGTAACTACTTTACATCATTCGAAAAGCATAAAAATTCGTATTAGTGTTTAAGGGTGAAAATAATGGAAATGCAGTTCCAGTACGATTATTCATACTGAACAAGTTACCTAATTACATAACTTGTGATGCGGTAGAATGGGGTAGAGCATGCAAAATAATACTTCATGTGCTAGAGGAGACAGTTTCATAAATATCGTTTTCTTTGATTATTGTTGAAGAACGTGAATGTCATGAAAAATTTTGAATTGTGTTTAGTTCAAAGGCAACAATGAATTCTTGAGACAGAGATTGTCCTTCGTTGAAGGAGTACTCTAACATGAGGTTAGGGATGAAGGGAAAAATCACTTTGATGAGGTGACTCTCTGGTTGCTGGAGTTGCCAGGGGCGGCCATGAAGTGCTGCTATCGTTTGTACGTGGAGATGTGACATGAGGAATAACCACAGTTGCAGGCAATGTTGACAATGATGGCCCACAAGGTGCGAACCGTGTGGTACTCTCCCGGTGGCTCATGGTAGCGCAGCAGAACCGCCGTGTGATGGATCCCGTACATAGAAAACTTTAGTGCAGAGAGAAAGTTTCAACTGTAAGTGATGCCATGTTGCGAGGCCTCACCCTGATGTCCTCCATGATGTCTTTGTCCACCAGAAGTTCGAGGTACCACAGAACTCCAGGGACCGCCCTCCGCGAGATGCAGCCGTATTCGACACTCAGGTAGGAGGGGAGCTGCAGGGCTGTGGCAGCGGGCAGCAGCTGGCCCGCCCCTGCCGGGCTGGCCGCGTCATCCAGCAGCTGTGCGCGCACCATCGCCGGCACCAGAAGGGGGTTCTGCAGCAGCTACGCTGTCACCAGCGCCCAGTTCTGCTCGTCGTAGTTCACCCGGTAGTAGCCTGCACACAGTGGACCCTGGTACACTCCTACATGTAAGTGCGGTCACCTACAGTTCAAAAACTCTAGTATTTCTTATGGATATTTTTAATAGTATTAATAGTAGTAGTAGCTTTGTGTTGTTATTGTGCAGGCATATTGTTCTTCTTTCTCACAGGGATGCAAGGCATCGAGGACATTGATGGCATAACGAGAACTTTAGACTGCTGTTTGTGTAGGTTGTCATTCAGACTGGACATGGTACCATGACATGGACTTATTTGTCAACAAAAACCCCAAGCGTATAGTCAGATACATGAAATGTATTCGCAATGGCGAATGTGGCCAATCATCAGCTCTGTAATGGAGTAACAGCAATGAAAATTTGTGCTACACCCAAACTCGAACCCAAATTTCTCTCTTATCACGAGCGATCACCTTAGTCTTACGTCATCTGAGCTCATTTCACGGCCAGACCAAATCTTGCATTTCATCATAATTCATAGCAATGCAGACACCGCAATATGGTATTCACGCTATGTGATCAAAAGTATCCTGACACCTGGCTGAAAATGACTTAAAAGTTCGTGGCGCCCTCCATCGGTACTGCTGGAATTCAATATGGTGTTGGCCCACCCGTAGCCTTGATGACACCTTCCACTCTCGCAGGGATACATTCAATCAGGTGCTGGTAGGTTTCTTTGGGAATGTCAGCCCATTCTTCACGGAGTGCTGCACTGAGGAGAGTTTTCGATGTTGGTCGGTGAGGCCTGGCACGAAGACGGTGTTCGAAAGGTGTTCTATACTATTCAGGCCAGGACTCTGTGTAGGCAAATGCATTACAGGGATGTTATTGTCGTGTAACCACTCCGCCACAGGCCGTGCATTATGAACAGGTGCACGATCGTGTAAAGATGCAGTCCCCATCAACTAATTGCTCTTCAACAGTGGGAAGCAAGAAAGTGCTTAAAGCATCAATCTGTGCTGTGATAGTGCCACGCAAAACAACAAGGGGTGCAAGCCCCCTCCATGAAAAACACGACCACACCATAACACCACCTCCTCCGAATTTTACTGTTGGCCCTACACACGCTGGCAGATGACGTTCACCGGGCATTCGCCGTTCCCATCCCCTACCATTGGATGGCAACATTGTCTACTGTCACTCCATACAACGGCCGGCCAGAGTGGCCGAGCGGTTCTAGGCGCTTCAGTCTGGAACCGCGCGACCGCTACGGTCGCAGGTTCAAATCCTGCCTCAGGCATGGATGTGTGTGATATCCTTAGGTTAGTTAGGTTCAAGTGGTTCTAAGTTCTAGGGGACTGATGATCTCAGATGTTAAGTCCCATAGTGCTCGGAACCATTTGAAATTTTCCATACAACGTTTTTCCGCTGTTCAATCGTCCAATGTTTACGCACCTTACACCAAGCGAGGCGTCGTTTGGCATCTACTGGCATGGTGTGTGCCTTATGAACAGCCGCTCGACCGTGAAATCCAAGTTTTCTCACCTCCCGCCTAACTGTCATAGTACTTGCAGTGGATTCTGACGCAGTTTCGAGTTCCTGTGTGATGGTCTGGATAGATGTTTGACTATTGCTCATTACAACCCTCTTCAACAGTCAGTCAACAGACGAGGTCGGCCAATACGCTTTTGTGCTGTACGTGTCGTTTCACGTTTCCACTTCAATATTACATCGGAAAGAGTGAACCTAGGGATGTTCAGGAGTGTGGAAATCTCGCGTACAGACATATGACACAAGAGACACCCAATAACCTGACCACGTTCGAAGACCGTGAGTTCTGTGGAGCGCCCTATTCTGCTCTCTACGGTGTCTAATGACTACTGAGGTCTCTTACATGGAGTACCTGCCAGTAGCACAATGCACCTAATATGAAAAACGTATGTTTTGGGGGGTGATCGGATACTTTTGATCACATAGTGTATCTACTGCCACCAGGAAAGCAACTTTCAATTACAATGTCTCCCCTATGCAGGAATACTCATAATCTATGTATTTCATGTAATTCATAGTAATTCGAAACGATAGAAGCACTACAACATAACATGTACCAGGATGTTTATTTCTACATTATTTCTTCCTTTCTTCACCATATTAGTGGTAAGTAAGCTGCGAAAACTCTCATCGTCCAAGATAAAAACAGCGATGTTCACAGGGCGGCACATAGATGTTACTTGTTTGACAAACATTCTAGCACACTGTCTGCGTTGGGTGGAGGAATGTTTGTAGGTTTAGCGGGAACTCTCCTAGGAGCGACTACATTATAGTGTAGCATTTATACTTGATAAGCATCACACGCGTTTTCAATTCTCCTTAGGCCCAAAAAGTTTAGCTGTAGCGCCTTTTGATTAGTAATGAAAACGTCCTCGGTCCCATGTTCTAAACCCGCCAGTGCTTAAAATTCGATTAATAGTCAGCATTAGTGGCCGAAGACTTCCGGCATAAGACATCCTCATTCTGCCAATAGCCTTGTCAAAGATGGTGGGGAAGCGGACCGAGGTTTTGGGCATTCTCTTGCTCTTGGGGTGAGAAAGTGACCCTAAAGGTTGAAGAATCAGCAATGATCAACGGAATGAGGATGCAGAATTCAATAGAAACTCCAGTAACGACACATAACATGTATCCCCTGGACATGTGGCCTGTAATTGAAAAGTGTCATGATGATCCCTCCATTGGCAAAATGTTCCGGAATACTCCCCCTTCGGATCTTTGGGAGAGGACTGCCAAGGGGGAGATGATCACGAGAAGTAATGGTATGATATGGTGATGGCAATCCTATCCTGAGTGAAAGTGAAGCAGAATTACGTGATTTGCTGACTGGAATGAACGTCTAATGAGAACAGAATATGAGGGTAAATCGCAGAAAGACGAAAGTAATGAGAAATCGCAGAAATGAGAACAGCGAGAAATTTAACATCAAGATTGATGGCCGCGAAGTAGATGAAGTTAAGGAATTCTGCTACCTAGGGAGCAAACTAACCAATGACGGACGAAGCAAGGAGGACGTCAAAACCAGACTAGCAATGGCAAAAACGGCGTTCCTGGCCAAGAGAAGTCTACTAGTATCAAACATAGGCCTTAGTGTAAGGAAGAAAGTTCTGATAATGTACGTCTGGAGCACAGTATTGTATGGTAGTGAAACATGGACTACAGGAAAACCAGAACAGAAGAGAACTGAAGCATTTGAGATGTGCTTCTACAGACGAATGTTGAAAACTAGGTGGACTGATAAGGCAAAGAATGAGGAGGTTCTACGCCGAATCGGAGAGGAAAGGAATATGTGGAAAACGCTGACAAGGAGGGACAGGATGATAGGACATCTGTTAAGACATCAGGGAATGAATTCCATGGAGCTGTAAAGGACAAAAACTGTGGAAGATTGGAATACATCCAGCAAATAATTGAGGACATAGGTTGTAAGTGTTACTCTGAGATGAAGAGGTTGAAGCAAGAGAGGAATTTGTGGCGGGCCGCATGAAACCAGTCAGAAGAATGATGACCCAAAAAAAGGCTACAAAACAATCGCTCGGTTGTGATCTCTGAAATCCTCTCATCGAATCGAACATGTTTTGCTTGTTCCTGTCCGCCTGCTTAGCTGGGTGGTAAAGTGCTCGCCTCCCATCCAACCAGGCCCGGGTTCGATTCCCGGCCGGGTTGGAGATTTTCTGAGCTCGGGGACTGGGTGTTGTGTTGTCCTCATCATCATTTCATCCTCATTACCGGCGCGCAAGTCGCCCAATGTGGCGTCGACTGAAATAAGACTTGCACTTGGCGGCCGAACTTCCCCGGATAGAGCCTCCCGGCCAACGACGCCATATGCTCATTTCATTTTCCATTTTCTCGTTCCTAACGTTGTTCCAGGCTGTGATGATGAAAGCAGCGAACATCACATCAGTGTTGAGTAAGACTTTCAGAACATTTTCTGCAATGTGTCAAAATGATTCAAATGGCTCTGGGGCTTAACATCTGAGGTCATCAGTCCCCTAGACTTGGAACTACTTAAACCTAAATAACCTAAGGGCTTCACACACATCCATGGCTGAGGCAGGATTCGAACCTGCGACGTAGCAGCACTGCAATGTTTCCATCAGGAAGATAAACAACTGTCATGATAGATGCGTATAGTCTGTAAAATGGTGATTTTGTCACCGAGAAAAAAGTCACTGGATGAAAGCTGACATTGTTAGTCCAATAATACGCATTTCGGACTTCTTGGAATAATAAACCAGTTTGCATCGAGTCAATGACTTTTTCCTTAGCGACCCAGACAGCATGTTGTGGATTGCACATCTTTTTCAACAAGGTCGCATACCTCCTTCGTGTGTTCATGTCACAGCTATGTCTGGTGATAGAAGTGACCTACACATCTCATCTACCAATGAAATGATTCCGGACAGAGAGGATCGACAATGTGCACAACAATTTTCTTCTCTGTGCAGAATGTCTGCCAAGCTGATGAAATTTCCAGAATAGTATATGAAAACAGATCTGTATGACAGATCACCAATAGGATGCAATTTTATCTACAATAGACATACTTGTTCTAAACAAAGTATTTATGAACACACTTCTTTTAAATTATACCTACGAGAAGTAAAGTATGGGACTGAAAATAATAGAAGATACTGTCTCTGCTGAATATGTAATAAAAGACTTTTTCTCTATTCTTTAGGTTAAATGAACTGTCCTTTGAGCGGCTGAGCGGAGCGGAGTGTAGTGTGATGTTCGCTCGATTGTCCAAATAATGGTTGGCGTGGATAAAAATTTCGAAATAGTTAGTGCGAATAAGACGATTAAACTCGTCACTGAGAACAGGCTTCAATATCGCCGCATCATTAACTGCCAATACGAAACATGCCACAAAATTTTAATCCTGAAAGAAAAAAAGATAGTCTTTCAATCTACGAATAACATTGCAGACGCTGTGATACAGGGTTAAATCTCAACATAAGCTAGAGCAGACTTTACTGGTATCTTCAATTTCACTTTAAATAATTACGATGGCAATATACTTGCGTAAATTTACAAACGTCTAATTTCTACCATGAATCAATAGAGTTCTAATAATTCCTTCATAGGATAATGGATAACGATGAAAAGACTGGGAGCAGAGAGAACAAAACGTAATGGGCTATAAATATCACTACTTCACAGGCAATAGGAACACTGTAATGTGAAATAAAACCACAGAGGACGGCTAACAGCAGGTTAAACAAAATCTCGGCGAACGGAGTCTGTAATTAGCCTTAATGTATAATTGTTGGAGACTCTATTAGGAAACACTTTGGTAGTATCACCATGCAGTAACAAATCAGGTAAGGGGCAAAACCAATGTTATTTATCAGATTCCATAAGATTAATGGTAGCAGTTAATGATAGCAACGTGTACTCTGTACTACCAGCCAATACAGTTGTCAATGTAATATACAGATTGATATCTTCATATATCACATATAAAAGTTAGCACGTTGTTATTATTAACGTTAATTTCTAGCTAAGCAGAGCACTAAAACACACTCAATCTACATGACATTTTTTGCGTCTTATTCTTTTTCTTCCCAAGAACCTCTCTTCACTGTGTTTCTTCTTCCTGTATTCTGTCCACTTCTTTTCTATTTTCTTATCTTTGGCCGTTTGCTGAGATTTCTGTTTTCTTATTTTTCCCTGTTTGTCATGTCTTCTGTAAAGATGTTCAGTTTCTGGAGGTTTTCCATGGTTTCCTCTACCCAATTGGTTACTACTGTGTTAGTTGTCACTGTCTTAAAAATTTTCTTGGTCAATCTGTTTTCCTTCATCCAATGTATGTGTCCACAGAACTTTGGCTTTCTTTTCCTGATGCTGTTTGAAATCGTCTGTCTGCTCGTACAGTTCTTTTGTTGGTCTCTTTATACAGAGCCCCTCTTCCTGAACTGGCCCTTAGATCTTTCTCAGTATTTTCCTCTCTTGTTTTTCAATCTTCTTGATTTTAGTTCTTTCCTTGGTTACTGCTGTTTCTGAGGCATACAGGGCCTCTGATAAGACTACTTTACTGTAGTGTCTTAACTTGGCATTGATGAAAATTCTTCTTTTGTTGTAATGGTTCCATGTAAGTTTTCATGCATTTTGCAGTTTTGTGATCCTTTCATCATTGGATGTCGCACTCAGTCCTGTTTTCTGTACAACTCTCCCAGGTATCTGAAACTTTCTATTATTATTTTAGTGGATCTCTATGGATTTCGTATCCATGTATTGCACTTTTTCATGTGAGATTTGTAGTCCTATTTTGGATGAGTGTCTCTGGAGATTCCTTGGCTTCTTTTCAGTTATTTATAATGATGCCTATATCATTGGCAAAGGCCAGGTATCATATGTTGACAGTTCTATACCTGTGTCTCCTCATCTTGACGCCATTGAGTCCTTTGTCCCATGTCCTGATCATTTTCTCCAAAACAGAGTTAAATAGAATGTGTGGCAGGCCATCTCCTTTCCTCACTCTTGTCTTGATTATGAATGGTTCCGAGATCTCTACCATAAAATTCACTTTGGATGTATTTGTTAATGTAGCACATTGCAGAAATAAGCACATGTGAACAGAGAAAGAGAGGAAGAGTTTCGAACGAATGGAGCACAATGGCCACTCACTGGTCATGTTTAGGTTGAGGAGTAGCCAGTCCTTTGGCTGAGCCACAGCCAGCACCAACAGCTCAGGCTAGAAGCCAGAGCCGTGGAGGAGAGGCCGAGAAGTTCGCCTCAGAGAGGAATGTATAGGTCATGGTACGGGTCACAAGGTGTCTGCCTGCGACAGGCACAATGCCTGCAAAAACACTTGGGAGGTGCTGTCAGCACTACAGTGAAAGGTGGGAAAGGCAAGGCACCTGTGATGTGATGGCAGCGGCGGCATAATGAACATCTATAAGAACAAAATTGATTGTGTATGTTTATTAGTTTCAGAAATATAGAAGTACCAAATAGGATGATTCTTTTTTGATACACCCTGTATAATTACCATTTGCATCTGTATCAACTCAAGTATTTTGCTCCACTACTAATGTTTGAACAAACAACTTGATCACTACGTTTGTGTTCATTGAGGTAATTTTACATACTGTATCGACTTCTCTATTTACCAACTATATGTCCCAATATTTTTAAATAGGTCCACTTCATCAGCATCGTGTGATGAATTTTTGACAACAAAGAACAATGTCGTGTGTATTCGTTGGAATCACAATTACTACTAACTGTATAGAACTAAGGTATCGAGGCCTCATGTCGATTACTCCTACTAGTTCTAAATGGTGGCTTCTACATGCCTGTGAACCGTATTTTGAAATTTAACGAATGAGTTCACCTACGAAAGCAGAAACATCTATAACAAGAGACCAACCGAATTGTAATATAGCTCTTTTAGATGAAATGCAAATTGGATATTTTTGGTGCATTCTCAATAAACAAATTAAATAATTAAAAAAATTGAGCAAAATAGTAGTTGGTATTACAAATGTATCTATTTCTTGCTTCCATAGAAAAATGGAGTGAATCATTAACAGAAAGGAAACGTTAATTCTTAAAAGCTTTATTTAATGGGCTATGCAAGTAAAACGTTGTCTTCTAACAAATAAATTTCAGGGAAGGCCATTAAACATATCTGGAGACAGTATCACATAAACTGCAGTGTAATACATACTTCTGCTTGAGGTACCTACTGAAGGACTTGTAGAAAGCTTCAGATCCCATGATGTTTCCTACCACCCAGACCATCGATGCAGTGGCAACAGAAATATGGAATAGGCAAAATGCAAGGGACCAGAAATTGAAAAGCTACATCTACCTTACATTTTGACCTTCCATCACTGGAGAGATAACTGTGGATGATTGGAGTGGGAGACCACTTTACCTATGTCCAGAAGAAGTAATACTCTCCCACACGAGTATCCGACTTCATCATGAACAACTGCATGGCCATACATTCATGACATCTTTTGAAATGAAACAGATAACAACCATCGTATTGTAGTCGAAGTAATGACTGTTGCTAGTGAAAAAAGTTTGTCATGTAGTCCAGGTGCATCTTCTATTATTAAACCAACCATAAAGCAGAAAATCTGCGAGCTGCGAAGCCAAAATAGAACATGTATCTCCATTGTATCATACAAAGGAAGGTTTACCGGTTTTGGTGCTATACTGTATACTTGGAACTTCAAATGCATCTAACTTCTCAATGGTCTATCATAGTCCAATACCTATAAGAGAAGTGGCATGCTGAATACTTTCAGATCCTAATATACAGATATGTCTGGACGTTTCCTAATTCTTTTACAGGATAAAGCAAATATTGAAAATGTAGTCTTAGGCTGAGAAGCGTTTATGTCTAACCTTATCCGGATTGTTTTTATGTGTATAATTTTAGAAAATAACACATTGTCAACAAACTGTCAGAATCCATGCTATAACAAAGAAAAGTAAATTAATAAAAAAGGTAAACTAATAAAACAACTGTGGAGCCTCGTAGGTATCGTTGGTATATATGTCATAAGCCAAACAAATAGGAATATATATTATATTCACTCTCTACTTCCCCAGCACACAAACTCTCCCCTCACCCCTAAATTTTCTCTCGTTGTGTAGACAATCTCTGGGTGCGCCATTGACTGTGACGATGGCAAACAGTATAAGAACATTTGCAAGTTGAATTGCCAAAAGGAGAAATTTCATTAAGAAATTGGTGGTTTTTGGGAAAAAGGAGGCATATTTAAAACCTTATTGATTTTTTTGTTTAATTTTCACATTCAACCATTCATGAGTAACAATATCTGTCTCACTGCTCATAGGGAGGATGCTATCTCATTGATTCTAATATTTTACGAGTAAGACATGTGACCTGCAGCACACAATGTACAAAATCATACCTCACTCAATGGATCAAGGTAAGGAAGACTCCCAAAGATAAGATGCACTCATACGTCTGAGAAATGCAGAAGGCAGTTTATATCTGACCACTCTCTGAGCATATATGACGTTAGCTGACTAGTGTTCCCAGCAGTCGCTGGTAACGCTGTAGCAATATTCATTTTTCATTAGTCGCTTGCTTAGATTGAATCTCACCTTTCTCGTAGAAGTACTTATCAAAGGCCTGCTCAACAGAGATGTTGGTGCTCTTGGGTAGTGGTTGACTGCCAGGATCGACGTCTGTCGGCACGGCGGTCTGCAGCACAGTGTTCACCACGAACACCTCGTGCGTCTGCTCCGAGGGTGGCACCTGTTGACGCTGACCTCGCGTTACACTCTCGCTGGCTCCCACAGTGGCAGTGGGAGGCCATGTGCTGTGTGGACTTGGAACTCACCAGAGCTGTGGGATCCCCTGGAAATAGGAGGCAAAGCCCTCGATCAGCCAGAGATCGTTCCGCCAGCTGGGGCTGACCAGGCCTCCGAACCACTGGTGCGCCGCCTCATGCTGGATGATGCCCAGCACTCTCTCCTTGGTTGTGAGGACTTGAAACTCACCAGAGCTGTGGGATCCCCTGGAAATAGGAGGCAAAGCCCTCGATCAGCCAGAGATGATGCCCAGCACTCTCTCCTTGGTTGTGAGGACTTGAAACTCACCAGAGCTGTGGGATCCCCTGGAAATAGGAGGCAAAGCCCTCGATCAGCCAGAGATCGTTCCGCCAGCTGGGGCTGACCAGGCCTCCGAACCACTGGTGCGCCGCCTCATGCTGGATGATGCCCAGCACTCTCTCTTTGGTTGTGAGGACTTGAAACTCACCAGAGCTGTGGGATCCCCTGGAAATAGGAGGCAAAGCCCTCGATCAGCCAGAGATCGTTCCGCCAGCTGGGGCTGACCAGGCCTCCGAACCACTGGTGCGCCGCCTCATGCTGGATGATGCCCAGCACTCTCTCGTTGGTCGCCTCTGATGTGCAGTCATCGTCCACCAGCACAATGCTCTCCCTGCAGACATCATCAGAAAGTTATGCATTGTACCGCTCTGCATCTTTTTGGGATGTTTTAATCATCACAAAGATGTGTTGTAATTTAGGCACAAACGTGATTCACGCAAATAAGGAATAATACTGTTCTGAATACAGTTACACGCGTAGGAAAACGCTAGCAAAATTACATAGAATCTCCAGGCATCCAGCAATTCTTTAGTTTCCAGACAACTTCAGAAACTGAGCTTCGTTAAATCGTTCCGAAACTTAAAGTCTGCTGGTGATGTCGAGAAAAATTCAATTTCTGATAGTGTAATACTTACTAAATTTCGTGTGATTTGACGAATCGAAGTAGGTCTAGTATTCGACCGCAGCACTAGCAAAAATTCCTGAAGTAAAACAATCTCAGTAACGGTAATTCTGCACTAATCTAAGGCAGGTACTGTTTACTTAATTGTCTGACAATCTTTAATGGCAGTCTGACTTCTGGAGGGTCTTCGCCCTTTTTGGCGTATTGAATCCTGAAGTTTAAGGCCTACTATTTCCCTCCCCAACTTTCGGTTCAATCCTACTGAATGTGAAAGTTTAAATTTTGTGATTTTATTTTACACTGTTGTTGTTGATCCATGTGGGCAAACCTTCCTTTTCTGTTTAATACTAGACCACATTTCTACCACATTATTCGTTCCTGGATTAAAAGGTACCATGTACATTCTCGCTGACCAACATAAACAAATACAAGACAGTAATAGAAGTCTGGTGTAACAGTGACTGAACAAACATGTCATTTTTCGCTACACTCTTAGCGTCCGTAGTATCATGAGGTAAAATGAACTGTAATTTGGCAGCTGTTAGATAAAAGAAGCATATCAAATCATTTGTTGTCACTAAATACAATATGACAGTTTTAAAGGCTCTCCCTCGCGATTCGCAAGATGAAACTGAAAATTAAGCTTTTCTCATTTGTGATTAATATCTGTAATTCATCCATAAATGTTATAAAAATGGATGTATGTGTGTATCTATGTTCCACATCCCCTCCTAAACCACTGAATCGATTTCAACCAAACTTGTTAAACATATCGCGTATGGTCAGGAAACAACCGCTATGGGAACAAGAACCATATAAACAATGAGCTAAAACTCTACTCCGTCCGAACAGACTTTGGAAGGCCCAACGATACCGACTGGCCGCCGTGTCATCCTCAGCCCACATGTGTCACTGCACGCAGATATGGAGGGGCATGTGGTTGGCACACCGCTCTCCCAGCCGTATGTCAGTTTACGATACCGGAGCAGCTACTTCGCAATCCAGTAGCTCCTCAGTTTGTCTCACAAGGGCTGAGTGCACACCGCTTGCCAACAGCGCTCGGCAGACCGGATGGTCACCCATCCAAATGCTAGCCCATAGAGCTATGAAGGGGCATTACCGTAGACACGTTTATAAAATCACGTTGTAGACACGCGAAGCAGCTGCCCCCAGCACACAGAAACTATCCGGGATCATGTTCCTTAATTTGGATACTGTATGTATACATTTGTACATTATTGCATGTTTCTTTGTATGACTGTTTCATAATTTCAAAAGTGTTTTCACGAATACACGGAAGTGAAATGTTTTCAATACTTCAATACAAACACAGTTAATTTTTTTGGTTTTGTTTCTAATAGGAAATTGGCAAAATGAATACCCTGGCAATTCCAGGTTTGTCAGCAAGTTAGTAACAATTAAACCTCAACATACATAGTTGGACGTAAATATTTGGAATTCTATTTTCGCATGTGGCATAAGTTTAAATCCGCCATATAGTGTACCAGATTCTGTGCATTTTAGTTAAGTGAAATTGTATTTAGTGCAACAGATCGATCATCTCCTACCTCTGGCGGAAGTGGTTTTACAAGTGACACCGGTCATTACGTCCTACGACAGCACTGCTTATTGTCTTATAATGTCCCGTTTGAAATGGTCTTGATTTCGTCATTGGAGGTTCAAAACTTTCTTTGTTACACTAATTACCAGGCATTTATGTTTGGAGGTCATGAAATAATCATGGCAAAATCAGGGTCGCTGCACCACCAATTTCGTCGTAACATAAACTATACAAAGGTGTGCTTGCCGCTATTGTGGCATGACTGCCTCACTGACTCTCACTGGGTCTGCATTTTCATTATGCAAGTAAACAGCGCCATTCTCAGGCTATATTATGGCGGTCGTTGGCGTGTTTTGGGAAGTGCCACAAAAGCTGGGACTTGCATCAGCCGACACTGTTGTCCTAGCCCACCTGCCCGGCTGTCAGCCTCTGACCATGCTGGGTCACTCCAGCCAGACAGCGCTCTGCCACCTGCCACACATATCCTTTCATGACTCACGGTTTCCATCTGCCGTCGGCCTGCTACTAACTTTCCTGTATAAGGAGACTGTGACACAGGTTGTCTGAAGCTCGGGGCAGTGCTGGCGACTACAGAGTAGTAGTGTGTATGTAACAGGCAGGCCACAAGACTTTTGTGCGAATGTCTGAAATTCCACCTCACTGGTGATGTACTGGGCTGCCATAATTTTGTAGGAAGCGCTAAATGCTGAACACAATTTTCTTTGTAAATCTACTTCTCACTACTGCCCATTTCTTGTTCTATCTGAAAGAATAATTGTTGGTTGCATTATCAGTTACGGCTTGCAATGTTTCAAGAGCAGATAACTGATCATTTTGATGTTGAAATCGTTCGGATGTCATATGGAATATTTTCATGGAGAAATTCAACAAACAGACACAAAGTATTCATTGACAGAAACCTACTGTAACCTGACATCTACTCTCGAACTTGCGGCAGGCAACTGATTAAAATTTAGGCTTATTAGCAACATTATCACAAAACGTCTGCTGTGAAGAATCAGGCGCAATTTGAAAACAGTACTAGAATTCATAAAAATAGGACGTTCTGAAAAAATGTCTCAATTCTTTATGCGAAAACTTTTAAAGCTGTTTAGCGAAAACAAATTTTATTAGCATTCGACATCCTTATTCCTCACGTCTACATATTTATGGCTCAATATAGTCACCCTGACGACGAACGCATTTCTCCCAACAAGATGCCGGTTTATTGATACCATCACTTTGTTGATGGAGCCACAATCTCATATCTGCTTGTACCGCTTCATCACTATCAAAATGAAGTCCACGAAGGAGTTCTTTAAGTTTCGGAAACAGATTAAGTTTGGATAGGGCCAAGTCGGGACTGTATGGTGGATGGTCGATGAGAACCAAACCCGTCGAATTATTGTGGATGTTCCAGCGTTCGTGTGAGGTCTGGCACCGTCATGCTGAAGGAAAGGGTGTGTAGGTGAACCCTCAAAATTCGTGCTTTCAGTTTTCGGAGGGTTTCGCAGTACCTTCTAGAGTTTATGGTGTTACCTTTAGGCATGAATTCCAAATGCACCACCCTTTGAACATCCCAGAACACTGTGGGCATGACTCTGATGAGTTCAACAACCCGATTCCCATGAGTCTCGTCGGTTTCTGTACGCGGTCGTCCACTCCGAGCTCTGTCGCACAAGTCAAGGTTAGCACCACCGTTTCCTTCTTTACGAGCGTAAACAACCCAACGCTGCGCATTACTGAAGTCGATATAGTCATCACCGTACAGGGCTTTGATTCTTCTACGGATTTCAATTGGAGACAACTTTTCTGCGGTTACAGCTCGAATACACCTCGTTATTTCTCACGCACCGACATAGTTACATTACACACTGCCGTGTTACGCACTACAACTCGGAGCCGTCTGGCGGCAGACGTCTGCAACATGCGACAAAGTAATGTGCATGCTATGTAATACTTCACCTGACACTGAGAACACAATAAAATATTCAGAGCCATTACTTTTCAACATGCGCTTGTAACAATAGGAACAAAACTCAATTCCAAGATCCACAATTTAATGTTAATCCTGCACAGACAGGAGCAAAGTGTTCATCGATAAAAATAAAAGTATGCATCGACCTCCTGTGAATCAAAAGTACTGGCAAATAATGAATGTTTTAAAAACGAATTCAAATCATTTCTATGGTTATCAAATTCCAAGAAATTAAATTACGTAAATGTTCATCATATCGTCTAGTTTCCGCAGAGAAAATGTTCATTATTTGTAAACCTAGTCAAACCTTCATGGTGGGTAGTTACTATCTTGATCTACACAAACTGAAAAAATCTAAGCTAAACAAGAACAGATTCCTGCAATCAACTTTGTAAAGCTGTGTCAATATATATGTTACATTTACAGTACAAATATGAGCAACAGCAAATCCGAATATTCACTTGCTAAGCTATAAATGTTGTTAAGAACGATAATTAGTAATCTATCTTTTTCAAACACATGCCACACACGAATGTGTAACTATGACAGATGACTCAGCGGGTATGGCAAAGTATTGTCTGTGCTGTCTCTGCTTTGGATAAGGTAGATGATGATCCCTGAGCTGCTCACGCCTTCCTCTATATATCCAGGTGTGGCCATATGGTTCATACTGTCGATATCGCCATTGGGGTAGGGCAGGCCCAACAGCTGCTTCACAGCAGCCACAGAGCGAGGTCCCATGTGGGTCGCATACGCATTCTGCAGGCTTCTAGAGGTCACTTGCCAGACGACAATGTTGGTGCCCTCATCTGACACCAAGCCAGCCATCTGGTGCAGTACTCAGGGCAGTTGGTAGAGGCTGATCGGAGGCGTCTGTTGAAAGTGATCCCCGCAGAATCTCTCAGCATACAAGTTGCTAATGACAAGGGACCCAGGTCACATTTTGTGAGGTTCCGTGAGTAAGCTTATTTAAGCAGTGCATAAATACTGTGCAGCTGGCACACGTGGCCAAGGATACTTTTCATTGATTAAAGTGCTTTTCGCCCCCATTGACTAATGGTGTGCAGGAAGCCGTCAATTTAAATGTTTTTGTACGAGTCTAACCTTGTCGTAACAGTCCATAAGAGAACTATTCGTAGGGGGTTGTGGCATATTCCTAGAATCCTCAGTTAATGCTCATTCCTATAACTTTGCATTTTGACTTCCGTTGGACCGTTTGCGTCTACCTTCAAGAATCTACCAGTTTATATCTTTCTCTGTGGCGCTCTCCAGCTAGTCAAATAGATCAGTGACCACTCATTCTGACCTATTTGTTTAATAATCGCTGCTAATTCTTTTTAGTATGGGTCTCGGCGCTTCAGAAACACGCCAGCGATCTTTTACAGAAGCTGGAAATTTAGCGCGGACTTGAATGCGAGAAGCTTATAATACTTTCCACAACGAAACTTTGTCTTGAAATCTGGCAGAAAATCCAAAGAGATTCTGGTCGTACGTAAAGTATGCTAGCGGCAAGACACAATCAATGCCTTCTCTGCGCAATAGCAATGGAGATACTAACGAAGACAGTGCTGCCAAAGCAGGGTTACTAAACACAGCCTTCCGAAATGCCTTCACAAAGGAATACGAAGTAAATATTCCAGAATTAGAATCAAGAACAGCTGCCAACATGAGTAACGTAGTAGTAAATATCTTGGGAGTTGTGAAGCAACTTAAATCACTTAATAAAAGCAAGTCTTCCAGTTCAGACGGTATGCCAATTAGGTGCCTTTCAGAGTATGCTGATGCATTAGTTCCAATCATATACAACCGTTCGCTCGACGAAAGATCCGTACCCAAAGACTGGAAAGTTGCCCATGTCACACCAATATGTAGAAAGGACGTAGGAGGCAAATATCATTAACGTCGATATGCAGCAAGATTCTGGAACATATATTGTGTTCGAACATAATGAATTACCTCGAAGAAAACGGTCTATTGACACACAGTCAACATGGGTTTAGAAAACATCGTTCTTGTGAAGCACAACTAGCTCTTTATTCGCATGAAGTGTTGAGCGCTATTGACAAGGGATTTCAGATCGATTCTGCATTTCTGGATTTCCGTAAGGCTTTTGACACTGTACCACACAAGCGGCTTGTAGTGAAATTGCATGCTTATGGAATATCGTCTCAGACATGTGATTGGATTCATGATTTCCTGTCAGAGAGGTCACAGTTCGTAGTAATTGACGGGAAGTCGTCGAGTAAAACAGGAAATCAAAAGATCAAAACAAATTGCAAAACGATTTAGAAAAGATATCTGTATGGTGCCAAAATTGGCAATTGGCCCTAAATAACAAAAAATGTGAGGTCATCCACATGAGTACTAAAAGGAATCCGTTAAACTTCGGTTACACGATAAATCAGTCAAATCTAAAGGTCGTAAATTCAAGTAAATACCTAGGAATTACAATTACGAACAACTGAAACTGGAAGGAACACATAGACAATGTTGTGGGGAAGGCTAACCAAAGACTGCGTTTTACTGGCGGGACACTCACAACGCATATATGCCACTGAAATGAAATCACGTTTGCTTACACATCATCGACTCTGCTCCGTGTGTTGGATCATAACTGGGGAGGGGGGGGGGGGTGCGCATATTGAGTCGGTAGCTCCCCTTTAATGTCGGTTCGTCGTAGCAAAGTACTGTTCGCTGCGAGTAGCTGGCCATGAACTACGTCGCATATACGACCCTGTGGATAGAAGAGCAAAATTTGACAGTTACGTAGAAGCTGAGGCGTATATACGTTGCTGACTTAATGATTCAGTACATCCTATTTTGTAACAAAATAAGAAGTGGGAGAACTTAAGCATTCAAGTAGAGTGTATTTAGAGTCAAAAAGCCTTTCATTGCACAGTAATACTACACGTTTACAACATAAGCTCAGTAACCCCTACAAAGGGCGACTTTCGAGAAATGCAAAAGCTAAAGGGCAATTAAAGGTATTCTGTGCTTGACACAACTACAGCAATTGTGTGGAAGTTTATGAAAAATGAATTCGAAAATCCAAAAAGGAAATACTTCGGTATTTGTTTTTCAACGTGTTCTACAATGTAGAAGTCAATTGGTAAGAAAGCATTCAACTATTCGGTCTAAGAATGAAATGTGTGAACATTAGTTATAAAGGGAAGAGTATAGCTGAGTGTTGGAGACTAAGTACTCGTAATGCATTGGTAGACGATTCCATCGGATGCTGTCATGATCGTGATAAAAACACGTATAAATTTAATTGTCGTCGGCCGCGGTGGCCGCGCGGTTCTAGCGCTGCAGTCCGGAACCGCGGGGCTGCTACGGTCGCAGGTTCGAATCCTGCCTCGGGCATGGATGTGTGTGATGTCCTTAGGTTAGTTAGGTTTAAGTAGTTCTAAGTTCTAGGGGACTGATGACCTAAGATGTTAAGTCCCATAGTGCTCAGAGCCATTTGAACCATTTTTTTAATTGACAAATTATGTAATGAAGTGCCGTGTCAAGACTGTCAAAAATTACTTTAGTAGTGTGACTTTAATCTTATATAGCTTGTAATGTCATTAATATTACACAATGAGGAAGACTTTATCTTCTTACGACGTGGGAAAACTATGTTACACTCATTCACAGTGAAGAGTGAAAAATAGAAACATAAAGTTATAAGTTGCTATCATACGAAGTAATGTGGTTTCGGTACTCCTATTCTGAATGCATGGAATGACGGTGGGACACATACTGTGAGATTACAGTGTGCGTAGGTTCGTAGTAATATGTTTCTTGCAAAAAGAAATAGCCTTATTGGTTTTCAATATAAGTCCGTGTGTAAATGAATATCACTTCACAATTTAATTAGTAAATTAGTGAATTATGCATTTTATGCATAAAGTGAGTTCCTCGTGAACTATACCTTACATCGCAGATTACGAATATTAAAATGGTTATGAGAAATCACAGAAGGACTAGCAACGTTGACATAAGGAGGTAACTGGCCTGCTTGATACGTAAGGATATGAAGGAATATGTGAAATGATTGCAGCAGGAAAAGATATTCGTGTTGACTCGAACTACAAAATTCAACGAACCCAGTTTTTAGAAGATGGTACTGGTACAGAGACTATTCATATAAAATTACTGTACTTGGTTGCCAAATTACAGAAAGTCTTCATCAAATCATTATTCAACCTCTAAATGATTGCTTTTATCCCGTGATGTTCCACAGATAAAACAACGACTCTGACCAATTCTAAGAAGGCTTACAACGTTATATTTGGAAGGCAAATGCAAATTTCAGAGGCGAATTGCTGGACATTTCTTGACAGATAGACAGTCTGTAGCAATAGTGTGTTCATTGCGTTCTTAAATTTTCAAAGAATGCTCAGTCAAGTGTAGATGATATGAGGAACATCAAATAGTGTCTGATGTTGTTCGTAAAAAAAAAATTGAACTGTATTCATTCAGGGATACAGTAGGTCCACATAATACAAAACTCATACCAAAATTTAGTAGCAAAATGCAGGAATGAATTTGTCTATTGATGTCTTAGATACTGGGCGCTATGATGCAACACACCAAACTCAATCATACCAAAGCTACACTTTCTATTGTTGAATAAAGAGTAAGAGGAAACTTTAGTTTTTTGATAAAAGGTACTACTATTGTCCAAATTACGCAATAAATTACAGACAACTGTCGAAGTCGTAATATTAATTTTCTATTTTGCTTGATGATAATTTTCGAGCCTATGCTCACTATCAAATCATCCAGTTAGTTCTGCAATAACATACATTACGACAACCACATGATGGGCTGAACTCCTAACTAGGTGAATGAAGTTCAGTCTTGAACTGCTTTCCACGATGTGTTCAAGTACAATGAACAGTCATGGTGCTAAAGTAATGTATGTTGTTGCATAGCTTATTGGATAATTTGATAATGAGCGTATGCTCGAAACTAGTCATGCAGTGATAAAGAAAATTAGTTATGCAACTCCGACGGTTGTCTGCAATTTGTTGCATAATTTGGTAAGTTGTAAGGGTTCTGACGTCATGACTTCCAGAATGATGGAAATTAATAAATATTACTGTTGTAAAGCGATATTTTGCACTAGATCTGATGAGCAGATTACATCGTCCTATTACAAGCCCCAATTAACACTCATTATGAATCAGTATACTTTAACATACCATGATTTCAAACGTGTTCTGAGGGAGTGTAGATATAGCCAAAGGAATATGATTCTATATTGCTGGGTTAAAATACATAAGAGCCACGGCGAGCTACTTTTCCTGCACTGTTGACAAAAGGAAATGTTGACTTTACTGGTGAGATATGTCCATCGAGTGCAGCTCCCTCTTCCCATCCCTTCCTCCTCCACAGGAGTGGGAAAGTAATCTACTGTAGTTGCCAGTCAGGCAATGAAAGAAAACTGAACAAGCCTCGACTTTTAGTTTTGTTTCTGGCTATTTACGATGGGAGCATCGAGACTGAGCTTAAACTTAGCAGTCTTATAACATCTCATGCCGAAAAATTTGGCAGTCTAAAAGTAAGTACATATCATGCACAATATGTTGATATTACGATTCAAATGGTAACCTTAATAGTAGTTATTATTTGAAAGATGGTAGTGGTGGTAACAACTAATCGCCAATATCTTAGAATGCATAAGAGGTTAACGCCTGACAAGATCAAAAACAGAACGTCTTCGAAAGGTATGGTGGAAACATATTCCACAGAGGCGACAGAAAAGTCTGAATCTATGCTTCATCTTTTAAAAAAGAGGCATATGTGATAAAGCCACGGGATATAGATGGAGAACTGTAATTATTTACATCTAATTGACCGGATAGGATTTGTCAATTGCAATTGACATAATAATATGATTGTTGTTGGGACACAAGTGTATATATATCAGTGAAGTTTGTACAGCTGCCGCCCCCTCTCGCATTCCAATCTCGATCGTTCGCCGTCATTCCAGTCACCTTCATTAACACCTCTCACTGCCATTGCTTCGTTGACGTCGCCTTTCCAGCACCTCGCAAGTCTAACCCGCTTTCTTCTTTGATATGGACTCCATTAGCATACACATTTTGGCCATCTTGTGTCTGGCTTATCCTGTAAGTGACCATACCAGAGTAGGCGCTTCCTTTCTATGCAGTCTAGGATTGTGCTTTCGACATTCATAACCTCTCTGATCCTATCATTTCTAATATGATCAAGCCTGGAATATCCACAACTCCGTCTCCAGAAATCAATCTCGACAGCCAGCAGGTGATCTTTCTGCCTCTGAGTTAGTTCCTACAACTCTGCACCATATGTTGTGATACTTTCAATAATTGTGTGGTACATGGTAAGTTTTATTCTGCTGGTGCGCAAGTAAATATATTTTTGAAAAGGGTGTATAGAAACTACCACATCGCTGCAGCTGGAATTAGTGATGATCCTACATACAGGTTGCTCATTTTAACTGAAGACATTGAAAAATCTCGAAAACTACACATTGGATCAAAAAAGGTATAATTCCAATTTGTTTGTCTCGGAGGGGGACATCCGACGATACCACACTCGATCCTTTCATCTACCCCACCCCGTGCCTCGGTGGCGGGGATGTACCTTGAAAACTTGAATTTTAACTCCCCTTTATTGTTGCAGATTACAATTCTACTGCAGAATCTACATACGTTGTGTCCGATGCATTTTCTTCGTTTAGCTACAGACGGTGCTGTAATCGGAGGAACAGAAATGGGTACACAATCGTAATTTACGATATGCTACTCAATGGTGGGTAGGACAGGCCGTTATTTCATAACGTCTACATGGAAACCCCATTCGCAATGTTGTATTCCTCCGCCGTATCGAACCGGGGTTGCCCAACGTGGCAACGTGGCCTTTAATGCTTGCACAAGTACCTATCGTTTGGAGAAAAGAGGTGGTGGTGGACGATGAATGTTGCAACCACAGAAGAAAAAACTGAAATGATCCTAATTTACGGAGAACGTACTCATGGGAGAAATGGTGAGCCTGCTGTTATCTTGTATACCGAGCGTTTTCCAGTGAAAGCTCGCTCTCGTTGGTTCTTTTACAAGTTTGTGAACGCCATTATATCTGATGGCACGGTACAGATCGGCAAAAGGAAAGGTAGCAGACGTGTTACAGAAGCTAATGAAATAGCTGTACTAGCGGCAGTGCACAACCCATGGACAAGCGCCCGGCAATCACACCGCGTGTGTCGGTGGGTAGTATTGTCACAATACTGCTTCGTCATGAGTATCATCCATACCACGTGTCACTGGATCAAAAACTTTATGGAGCGCGATTTGTGAACGGGCACGACACAAATGCAAACGACCCTTACGTTGTTTGTCGAGGTACCGTTCTCCGATGGATCTACATTCACAAACCGTGGTAGCGTTAACCGGCATAGCATGAATTACTAGAGTGTAGGTAGTCCCCACTGGTTACAGGTAGCTGACCTTAAGAGTCCTTGGTCGATTAACATATGATGTGGCATAATGAGGAACAGACTAATTGGTCCGTACTTTATCGACGGCATATTGAATGTTCTCTGCCTCGTGATGACTGGGTGTTGTGTGACGTCCTTAGGTTAGTTAGGTTTAAGTAGTTCTAAGATCTAGGGGACTGATGACCATAGATGTTAAGTCCCATAGTGCTCAGAGCCATTTTTGCATATTGAATGGACGCAAATATCGAAAGTTTTTGGAACAGGAACTACCGGTGCAACTGGAAGAGGTTGTCCTGGATGTTCGAGAACGTATGTGGTTTCAGAATGGCGCTTACCTAGAGCATTAGGCAATTGAAGCGCGGAGTGGCCGAGTGGTATGAGGCGCCATGTGACGGACTGCGCGGTCGCTCCCGCTGGAGGTTCGAGTCCTCCCTCGGGCATGCGTGTAAGTGTTGTTCTTAGCGTAAGTTAGTTTAAGTAGTGTGTACGCCTTGGGACCCTTGGTTTCTTGGTTCCTTAGGAATTCACATACACATTTTTGGTGGATCGGTAAAGGTGGCCCTATTAATTGACCCACTAGTTTGCCGGATTTGATGTCACCGTATTTATTTCTGTGGGGATATTTAAAAGAGAAAGTGTACCAGCACGTGCCAACAGGCCGTGAAGACACGGTCGAGAGCATCAGGAATGCCTGTGCTGACATTTCAGCAGGTGTGTTCTGTCCTGTATAAGGTCATTTGAAAAGCGAAACACTAATTGTATTGAAGTTGACGATACTGCATTTGAACACTTACTCTAATTGGAAAAGTACAGTAGCCTTCACCTCGGATTCACAGCCGCAGTGGGGCATCGTGTAGTCCCCTATTCGATATGTCGGAGGAATAAAACGTTGCGAATGGGGTTTTCAATTAGAAGCTATGAAATACTGGCCTGTCCTACCCTTGCAGTATGGAGGTGGGATCCTACATACCATGGGTTATTCAAGGGCTATTGAACAGCATCTCGTAAATTACGAGTGTGTGTCCATTTCTGTCCCTCTCATTACAGCGCCATCTGTGGCGTAACGAAGAAGATGCTTCAGACACAGTGTATGTAGATTTTACTGGAAAATCGTAATCTGCAATAAAAGACGGGGGTTCCCATTGAATATTTCAAAATAACGCTCAGCTACCCACGCATGGGGTGGGGCCGGAGGTCTAGTGAGGTATCATTGGATGTCCCCCTCAGAGACAAAAAAACTGGAATTGTACCTTTTTTTGATCCGATGTGTAGTTTTCGAGATTTTTTAATGTCTTCAGTTGAAATGACCACCCTGTGTATGAGAAGGCATTCTAGATTTCATTTGTAACCTTCGCTTCCGGTAGTTGTCATCTGCACACACAGTGTTACTGAACTAAAATAATGACAGTTGTTGATATATTTGCTAGTGGTCTACTCTCAATCCTACCCAACTTTCAAGTTACTCATGTCTCCCTACCCCTATATTACCATAGGCTACATCAGCCCGACGCGCATGTCATGCTAAGTATGCATTTGATTAACGCAAGTTCCGCGAAACTTTTCCTGTGCGGAACAACTTGACTAGCGTGGTACTTTGATAGAACATGTTGTTTATTTGGAAGGCTATTAGAATTTTAAAAACAGAAATCGTGTTTCATTCAGTGATAACTTCAATTTTAAATAAGTAATTACACAGAATTCACAACGAAATTTTAAAAAAATAATTAGGGTCATCAAAAGTCGAAAAAAGAAAACGCTGTGTCATTAATAAATTTTCGTGGAGCACTTACTCGTTTCCCATGGAAAACTAGTGTTCTGCAGAACACAGTTTTGGAAATCCTGGTTAATATTAGATAATGGCATATATGCGAATGTTTTGTAGCTCATAAACATCGTTGGATGGTATTGAGATTCCTGAAAATCGAAAGCAGTGATGGTGAGAGCACAATGGCCTGGATGGTGATTCACCCTTTTTCGCCACGGCGTTGATATACCGAGAGAAGTCAGGCTCCCCGTAGCCAACGTTAGCGCTGAAGGTGATGTCCAGCACCAGAAGCCTGCTTGTTGCCACCCTCAATATGGATACATGGTATGCTTAACTGGCGCTGATGCAAGAGACACTTTCAAGTGGAAAATTTTGGATGAACGAATTCGACGACTCTTTGTTATACAAATCAGTTGCTCTAGCTGGTGCGTTGTAACATTACACCACAGCAATATACTTATTCTCAAATCCGTGATGGCAAAGAGACATAAATAGTAAAGTGCAATAACATGTAATCTAGAAGGCGTCAATGTACACTCCTGGAAATTGAAATAAGAACACCGTGAATTCATTGTCCCAGGAAGGGGAAACTTTATTGACACATTCCTGGGGTCAGATACATCACATGATCACACTGACAGAACCACAGGCACATAGACACAGGCAACAGAGCATGCACAATGTCGGCACTAGTACAGTGTATATCCACCTTTCGCAGCAATGCAGGCTGCTATTCTCCCATGGAGACGATCGTAGAGATGCTGGATGTAGTCCTGTGGAACGGCTTGCCATGCCATTTCCACCTGGCGCCTCAGTTGGACCAGCGTTCGTGCTGGACGTGCAGACCGCGTGAGACGACGCTTCATCCAGTCCCAAACATGCTCAATGGGGGACAGATCCGGAGATCTTGCTGGCCAGGGTAGTTGACTTACACCTTCTAGAGCACGTTGGGTGGCACGGGATACATGCAGACGTGCATTGTCCTGTTGGAACAGCCAGTTCCCTTGCTGGTCTAGGAATGTAGAACGATGGGTTCGATGACGGTTTGGATGTACCGTGCACTATTCAGTGTCCCCTCGACGATCACCAGTGGTGTACGGCCAGTGTAGGAGATCGCTCCCCACACCATGATGCCGGGTGTTGGCCCTGTGTGCCTCGGTCGCATGCAGTCCTGATTGTGGCGCTCACCTGCACGGCGCCAAACACGCATACGACCATCATTGGCACCAAGGCAGAAGCGACTCTCATCGCTGAAGACGACACGTCTCCATTCGTCCCTCCATTCACGCCTGTCGCGACACCACTGGAGGAGGGCTGCACGATGTTGGGGCGTGAGCGGAAGACGGCCTAACGGTGTGCGGGACCGTAGCCCAGCTTCATGGAGACGGTTGCGAATGGTCCTCGCCGATACCCCAGGAGCAACAGTGTCCCTAATTTGCTGGGAAGTGGCGGTGCGGTCCCCTACGGCACTGCGTAGGATCCTACGGTCTTGGCGTGCATCCGTGCTTCGCTGCGGTCCGGTCCCAGGTCGACGGGCACGTGCACCTTCCGCCGACCACTGGCGACAACATCGATGTACTGTGGAGACCTCACGCCCCACGTGTTGAGCAATTTGGCGGTACGTCCACCCGGCCTCCCGCATGCCCAATATACGCCCTCGCTCAAAGTCCGTCAACTGCACATACGGTTCACGTCCACGCTGTCGCGGCATGCTACCAGTGTTAAAGACTGCGATGGAGCTCCGTATGCCACGGCAAACTGGCTGACACTGACGGTGGCGGTGCACAAATGCTGCGCAGATAGCGCCATTCGACGGCCAACACCGCGGTTCCTGGTGTGTCCGCTGTGCCGTGCGTGTGATCATTGCTTGTACAGCCCTCTCGCAGTGTCCGGAGCAAGTATGGTGGGTCTGACACACCGGTGTCAATGTGTTCTTTTTTCCATTTCCATGAGTGTATAAGCAGCATGGAATTCAATTACATTGATATTTTTTCAATAGGTAACTCCCTGAAGAAAACAGAAATAAACAGAGTACACAATCTGTTGTTTTTGACATTTTTTTGTAATAAATTTGAGGAGCATTATCCTAATTAAAATATGAGAGGTTTTCCTCAAAACTGAATTTCGACAATGTTCACTTGTACGGAAGTCAATCTTGGACTGTGGGAAATTCGAAAAACAAGAGAGTCGAAGCGTCTGAGGTGTGGTGCTGTGGAAGGATATTGAAAATTAGGTAGACTGATAAGAAAAGAAATGAGGTTCTCTGCACAACAGGCGAAAAGAAGAACGTATGGAAACACTGACTAGAAGAAGGGAGGGGATGATAGGACATATTTTAAGACATCAAGAATTTCTTTCATGGAACCAGTGCGAGTTATAGAGGGCGAACACTGTAGGGGAGAAACAGAGTTTGGAATACATCCAATAAATGAGAGAGGACGTAGGGAGCAAAACAAATGATACTCCGAAATGAAGAGGTTGGCACAAGGAGGGAATTGCTTCTGGGCTGCACCAAATCTTCAGAGGGCAAATCTCTCTTTTTTTTACCATTTGCAAAAGTTAAAATATGTGGCAGTCTATAGCTATTCTGGCATAAAATGTGAGTGAGTTGCATTGCAGATATTTGAGCCTCTTACGTGCTGTTGAAGTGACACGATTCGGAAGTCCCGGCCATCTTGGGGCTGCTCGTAGCTGGATTCGATGACGTCGCCGCCTTGGTACCAAGCCGTCGACCACGGCGTGCAGTATGAGCTGCGTCGTGTCACGCACACCTGCACCGCCACGGCCGTCTCGCCCTCGAAGCTGCAGCTGCGCTCCCTGCCAGGCAGCCAACACAGCGGCCGTTAACGCAGTGGGCGGCGACGCACGTCAACGGACGGCGCGTGCTGCCGCGTGCACGATAGAGGGCTACACCTCTCTCGTCTCTTTCCACCACTTGCCCTCACTCCTTCATCAATTATATCTCCCCCTTTCTTACCTTTTCATCTGGTTTCACCATTCTCTTGTTTTCTCTTATTTTTCTTTGTCTCACTCTCATCCTTGATTCATTTCTTCACCTAGGGAGACGTCCCTATTTCCGAAACGAAAGAAAATGTGAAAAAAAGCAATTGGGCAGGGATGCACCTTTGTCAGGTGGCTCACAAAGTGGTCAGGAATGCACAACCCATAAATATAAACAAACACCACTTTCAACAAGAAGTTGCATTTTTTAAATGGCACATGTATGTTTTTCTACGGTAATGAAAACTAGAAACAGATTTAGTGACGGCAGTTTTGTTTTCACTGTTTTAAACCTCATACCTTCTGAGATGACTTTAACGGACAGAAATGGCGCCACATTCTCTGCATTAATGCTCAGAGCAAGGATTGCCTACAACAGGCTTCAAAACAATGCATGCAACATGCGTTACGGCATTACAGCATTACAGCAGAAACTGTGGCACCGTTTCCATTATTTCAAGTAAAGTATTCCAGAAGATATAAGGTTTAGAGTAGTGAGACCAAGTCTACCATTACTTCCAGTTTTCATTTCGGTAGAAGAAACATACATGTGCCATTTAAAAAAAACCTGACTTTGTGTTTATAGTGATCTTTGTTTTCTTATAGGGATAGTGCATGCCTGCTCATTGTGTGAGCCCCTGACATAGGTGCACATCTGACCAACTTCGTTTTTCACATTTCGTTTCATTTTGGATGTGTATGAGGTAGCAAAGTTAGATGGAACACCCTGTACAAAGCATATACTCAAAATTTACTGCTGTGATACAAGAGATCTGCGAAATTTGTATTAATATTTTGCAGAGTATTGATCTCAAAGTATGGTATTGTTGTTGGAATTCTAGCTACTGTGCAGTGCTGTACTAGTCCCGTCCTATTTGAAAGGACTGAAATATACTGGGGTGCCTCGGCATCAAAGTCAATGAATGAGAAAAGTTCCATTAATTCTAGTTCATCTGTTATGCGTAGTGTGTAACATCTGTTCCAGCTATGCCACATAAAGTGTAATTGTTTCTAAAATATTTATCATTATCCATGCAAGCCTGATTATTTGTGTAATTTCTGAGTCCTTAAGTACTGAAGTATGTCCAATAATACACAGGACTGCAGTAGAATTCGTGACATCAAAGTTCAGGTATAACACATGCTCGAAGACCCTTCCTACAGTAGTTATTAACAGGTAGAGTTTTGGCCTATTAAATGTGCTGCACAATGCCGCATTAACATCATCGTGAGGGAGAAATGTATTTTTTATATGGCGAAGTGAAACGTTGCGAGAGACGTTAGCACAATGAACTGATTCAATACTCATTGAACAGCTAACAGCAACAACGATGCAGTAGTATCGAGAGGGAAGGGTATGTTGCCAATTCCAAGATTTTTTTACTCAGATCTATGGATATTTTGTAGTGTTTTCAAAGCTTGCTTGTGGTATGATGTGATCGTTCGTTGATTTATTATTATCTCTAAATTTTGCTCTTGCAGATCTTTATAAAAAATGACACATTGCTGAAGTTTACGACACACAAGAAACCAAAATAAAATTTAATATTCAACTATTTTAAAAATAAGATTACAAGCTATGCTGCTGAACCTGTCAACGTTGTTTCATATTAGGATGACGATGAGAATAAAGCGAATTTAATCCAATGAATAGCAGTTGGCAAATTTGTGAGTGAAACTCTTTGGTGTTTAGTGCACTATTTATTGCTTAGTTGCATTCAGCCTAAAGAAAGGTTGAAACGTACAAGTTACGAAATCGAACAGGGTTAACCCAATGTTCACCGACAAAACACATTTTTATTTTGTTTTTCCTTTACAAAAATTACAGTATTAAAATGATACTTGGAACAGAAATAAAGATATATTAACAACTTACAAAATAGTGCTTGTATATTTCATGTCATACACAATAGCAGAATTTGTTTTGGATGGGAAAATTGTTATGAAAACTATTAGTACAGGGCCCAATTAAAACATATTTGTTTTCTTGTGTTTGATTTTTAGGTGTAACAGAAAATGTACCAATGTTTAACATTGTTCCGCTATTCATAGACAACGAGTTGAGCCTTAAAGGTTACTGATACATTAAGGATTGCTTTTTAAGCTGTAATGACAATTTAACAGTTCCTAAACAAGTTCATACATTCAACAGATAGAATAGGACGTAACACATCCTGGCAGATTAAAACTGTGTTCCGGACCGAGACTCGAACTCGGGGGCTTTGCCTTTCATGAGCAAGTGCTCTACGAACTAAACTATCCAAGCACGACTCACGACCCCTCCTCAGAGCTTCAATTCTGCCAATACCTCGTCTCCTACCTTCCAAACTTCATAGAAGCTCACACACTTGCTCACGAAGGTAAAGGTCCGGAGTTCGAGTCTCGATCCGGCATACAGTTTTAATCTGCCAGGAAGTTTCATATCAACGCACACCCCGCTGCATAATTAAAATCTCATTCAGGAATATGATGTGTTAAATTCAACAGAATTTCTTTCGAAAAGGGTTAGTGAAACTTCATACTCAGACAACTGCTGGAGCGTATGTAGTCTTATGTAGTATTTTAGGCTCTCCTCATTTTGTATGCTATAGCCCCACTGGCCTCACACAATCAGAGTACGGGCGCTGACGACCGCGATGTTGAGCACTCACCAAATCAGGCACGCACACACACACACACACACACACACACACACACACACACAGATAACTGCAGTTCTGTGTGATAAGGTTCGTAACACGGTTATACGTAGTTTGGAACTTAAATAGTGGCGACACTGCTGTGGAGACACTATGCAATGGAATCTACTATTGTCGCTGACAGCACACATTGTTGACATACCTACCTTACCTCCGAGCAAATGACTCGCCCATCTCACGTCACCGGCGTGCGCACAACCGATGGAAACACAGTCACTTGTGAGTGAGCGGTCTAGCGTAACGGTGTCACTATGTTTCCGAAACAGGAACAACGGATTTGGATCAAGATTGAAAATTGCCAGAGGTCGTACAGCATGGCAGTGTCATCAAGGTCTTCAAAACGCCTGCGGAGAATCGGCATTGTCGTACAGAACAGTGGCAGGTTGGGTAAAAGCCTTCAACGAAGGTCAGCAAACTGTGGCAGACATGCGTCGGGCAGGTCGTCCTAGCGTCTCTGAAGACGTGCATGCTGTTGCCGCGTTAGTGCACAGTGATCGACGCCATACGATTCGTGAGCTCGCCCACGAAACAGGATTAGCGTATACGACTGTGCTTCGAATCCTGAAGGTACGCCTCGGCATGCGAAAAATTGCATCACGATGGGTTCCGCATGAGTCGACGGAAATGCAGAAATGGATGCATTACGACGCTGCTCAGACGCACTTGCAGTGCTATGAGCGCGAAGGAGAGGCTTTCTTACGCCGTTTCGTAACACTGGATGAGTCATGGGCCACATCGTACGAGCCAAAACTGAAACTCCAATCCAACGAACGGCCTCGAAAGTCGAAAGTGCGTCAGAGCCCCAGTATGGTGAAAGCTGTGGTGATTCTTGTGTACGACTGCGATGGTGATATCCTAACGCATTACGTTCCTCCACGGCAGACCGTCAGTGCACAGTATTACTGTTCGTTTTTGGAGCATCACCTGCAGCCAGCTTTGCGAAAGAAGTGGCGACACTTTCTGCGCAACCCACCCACCATTTTGCACGACAATGTGTGGGCACATAAAGCGCAAACTGTGGCTGCTCTGTTCGGTCGATGGGACTGAGAAGTACTGTACTATCCACCATAGTCCCCGGACTTAAGCCCTTGTGACCTTGACTTCATTCCGAAGATGAAGGAACAACTTCGTGGCATTCGCTTCAGAACTGTTCCAGAGATTCGACAGGTAGTAGACCGCTCCATTCACATCAACAGAACAGGCTCTGCTAACGTTAGACTACACCTTCCACAACGCTGGCAACGGGTTCTACACAACGATGGCGACCACTTTGAAGGATAGTAACAGGTGCAAACATGTAACTCTTTTGTATCAGTTGTGAAAAAATAGTTGCCACTATTTAAGTTCCAACCCTCGTATAATGGGAATACTGTAACTTGAAATGGATTTTCATTATTAAGTTGCACCTGCAGTCTAGAGGTTAGCGTCTTTAACTAGTAATCAAAACGTCCTCTGTCCAGGTTCGAATCCAACCACTGCTTCAATTCTGAATGACAATCATCAGTAATGGTGGCCTGAGACTTCTGACAAAGGAAGTCACTCTCATTCTGCCTACGACCTAGTCGAAGAGGGCGGAGGAGTGAACGAGAATTTAGGGCTCTCTCTTGCCTCTGCAGCGTGAAACTATCCCTAAAAGGAGGAAGAATCAGTAGTGATCAACGGCATGAGGATGTATGGGCCATGGAAACCAATGCATTAAAGACAGATAATGGGTATGTATAAGACATACGATCTGTTATCGAAAAAGTGTACTGATGATCTCTTCATTGGCAAAAAATCCAGACTAGTCCCCCATTCGGATCTCTGGGAGAGGAATCCACAGGGGGTGGTGACCATGAGAAAAAGATCAAATAGCCAATGAAAGAATTCGTAACCGCCACGTTAAATTGTTAGAAACTTAGTCAGCCAGAGTCGTAATTTTGAAATGAGAGTTAGTATGAATGTTGCGCAATTAATATTTCGCGTGGAGCGCCGTCACGACAGAGGCAAAGGGCAATTGTGGAAACTAACCCTCTGAATATTAAAAATAACGTTATTAAAGAATATACCAGACTGACGACACAAAATAAGAGGGCACGTACGTTCGCGAGTGAGTTGTTCAGAATAAGAATTAATGGTTCAAATGGTTCAAATGGTTCAAATGGCTCTAAGCACTATGGGACTTAACATCTGTGGTCATCAGTCCCCTAGAACTTAGAACTACTTAAACCTAACTAACCTAAGGACATCACACACATCCATGCCCGAGGCAGGATTCGAACCTGCGACCGTAGCAGTCGCGCGGTTCCGGACTGAGCGCCTAGAACCGCTAGACCACCGCGGCCGGCACAGGTAGTTAATGCACAAGAATTAATACTGTAAGGGAAATGGGTTATAAGTATAGTTATGTCGGTACATGCTCAGTTACATGCGAACGTACGATCGGAATAGAGGCACTTGCATTCTAAATACTATCATCCCCCGTGGCCTGGGTAAAAAGAATTATGGTTAAAATGCATTTATTCACCTGACAAAGAAAATAATCGGACTTCGCACTGAAATTGACACTGGCGACCACGAAGGGAACGAGATGAACACATTCATGTACCGCGATTATGGAGGAGCTCCGTCGTAAAGATTTTGTCGCCTCCATCAAAATTCTCCTTACAAAACTAAAATAATAATAATCTTCCAGAGTTACAGGAGCTGGGATCCATGGTATGGTAAATGAGAAAATAATGTTGTTTCAGAAGTTGATTTCGTCATTTATCACAATTTCACTTGAAATTGCACAGCACTTCGCTTATACGTCTCATCACCACGACATGAAAATAACGAAAGGTAACTATTACTAAAACTAATAAACGAATAGCGTAAATCTTCCTTTCTCCGTCGGTGTTGAATACTATTTCAGTGAATCTTTGGCTTGAGAGTCGAATAATATCTACACATTTATCAATAAGAAAAAATTATTAAGTTTCTTTACATTGCTCCCTTGGGTGAATTGTCCAAAGAAATTTCAAATTCCGGGCAATGAGCCCATCCACTTTACACACTGCTAGTTCTTTCACTCCTTTACACACATATTTGAACTGAATTCTTCGTGCCTTATAAGGAATTTCTCATCACCACTTTGCTTATACAGTTCTGGTACCGGCCCTGGCACTTAGCTAATCACCTGTTGTAACATTCGTTTCTCTCGTGCACTGTACATATATGGTTTTTTAGCAATGAAAACATATACACCAGGGTACACAAAATATACATTAACTTAAATACTACATACAAAAGTTACAGCATCGTCCTTTACATAAAATACATGAGTGTTACATCACATTTTATACCAGTCCACAGTTCAGTTCCTTTTAATGGTTTGCAGCGTCATTGTTCCTGCGTAAAAACAACGTTTTCAGTAGCACGTTGACAACAACATTACATTTCACAACTCTATTCTATGATTCTACAATTACATTTTTCCTGAAAATAAAATAAAAATCTCAAGAACGTCGCATATTTTGGTGTGTAGGGTTAGCGAGGGTATCTGGAGTGGTGTGATAAATTCTTCCTTATACTTGCTTATGCTCTCCACTGCCTCCCTCTTTTATAGCAAGATCTATTTCATAATCTCAGTATATCTCCTTTCTGGGTTTTATAGTTATCTCACTATGAGCAAGATAAACATGTAACAAATAAAATTCACAAAGATTAGTACTTAGTCTAACTTAACACTAACATATACATAAAAATACGTGCTGCTCTGCCTTAAGAGAACGTGGGTGTCGTTTTTATTTCGTACCATGGGACGTAGATCATGAGCTGCAGTGGCAAGACTTTTTTTTGTGGTTCAGGAAATGGTGTCTCTACATCTCTTTGCACCACGGTGAGTGTCCGTTAGGGTAGATTTTGCTTTCCATTCAAATTGTTCTCCTGCATCACGCCGTCAGTCACTAATGCATCAGTTACAAGTAAGCATACACGCAACATTCAGTCTGGCAGCACGCTACGCACCGTTTGGAGTCCAGCAGCCGCGCACCCGCCGCTGGGTAGCGATGCCGCGCGTGCCGGTCAATACATCTTTATGAAGTGTTTTGTGCAGCGTTCGCCAGCGGCACCTGCCCTAGTGCACAAACACCCGCACCGTAGCAGGCCTCCTCTGTTCACCAAGCCTCATTTATTTCGAAGTAGCAGGCTCGCGGTATAAAACTTATTCGCTCTTGTTTCTATGCGTATAACTCAAATGTCACTGAATAAATCACTGTCATTGGGTAACTATACACTGTTCCATTCATTTTTTACCGTTCAAAACATTGTAGCTCATGAGACCACTAGCTAGTTTTTAGTAGTTGGTGCCCACGTTCGTTATTTGCTCCTGTATCGTCTTTCAAAACCTTATCTGTGTACACACTGCTCAAAATATTTCATTACACAAGTTGGTAATTGAATGTGCTCTCAGAAAATACGTGCCTCTAGTTCTACAGTTCGCGATCGCTGTACTATCTTACATCTCACAGGGCATAACAGAACACGTCTTCGAGAACAACAGCACTTCCCTAACTTAGGATCGTGCTACAAATTCACTTATACGTCTAAACGACTATACAAAAAATGAATACATTGAAATTTCTTATAGAAATTGTCTCCAAATGAGGTAAAATTTGTGCATTAACTACCTGTGCCGGCCGCGGTGGTCTAGCGGTTCTAGGCACTCAGTCCGGAACCGCGCGACTGCTACGGTCGCAGGTTCGAATCCTGCCTCGGGCATGGCTGTGTGTGATGTCCTTAGGTTAGTTAGGTTTAAGTAGTTCTAAGTTCTAGGGGACTGATGACCACAGATGTTGAGTCCCATAGTGCTCAGAGCCATTTTAACCATTTGAACCTACCTGTGAGTTATTGTGAGGGGGAGGGAGGGATTTCATCTTTCCGTCACCCAACATAGTAACAACGCATGGTACACACACGAAAAACGAGTGGAATGAAATAAAAACACATAAATAAAGAAATCATATAAGTTTATAACATGGAAATGACCTATCTGGAACTCTCGTAGCTTGACGTTAGGACATGTGGCCATGGATCAGAAATTCCTCAAGAAAATCTATAATGTTAAATTGCTGCGTGGCGTCGATGTTGATTCAGACCACTACATTTCAAAAATTAAAATCAAACTGACACCTATAAGAAAAAACAAATCTCAAAAGTTAAATACAAAGAGAACATATGGCCCTAGTTATATTATTAATTATCAGATATATTACGAGAGATCATGAATACCTTTAAGTGACAATCTGCCACTGTAAATCGATTAAAAGCCTTGGCTGAAGAAGTAGATCCTGTACGGAAACGCAAGAAACGTGGTTCGTGGAATGAGGAATGTGATGTAACGATTCAACGAAGACATAAGACCTGGTTAAATGACAAACAAAAGAGAACCTAAAGCTCCAGGAAGGAATTAAGAAATGCTAGACGATCAACCGCCAAAGAAATTAGAAGGGTCAAAAGGCAATTTCATAAGGACTCGCTAAAATAAGTCGAGGATGCTTTCAATCGTCACAAAACAAGAGATTTACTATCAGACATTCAAATAGTACCAGTCGAAATACACTCCACCTACTCTTATGATGAAGGATACAAACGGAAAGGTAGCACATAACAATTATGACAATTCAATGATATTGGCTAAATATTTCAAACAGTTACTAATTAGCGAGGAACCTGAACATCATTTGGAATTGGACCCCCTATCCAAGAAACAATTAGCATTTATAAAAAGTTATACCACCACAGCCAGATGAAGTACATGCAGCGATTCTCTCACTTGGAATTATAAAGCAGCTGGTGAGAACCAACTAGTGGCAGAACTTTGGAAATATGCAAATGTGCAAATTATTCTGAACGCACACAAACATCTTACTGACATTTGGAATACTGAGAAGTTACCAGAGGAATGGAATGTTGCAAAAATCCATCCGCTACACAAAAAGGAGATAGATTGGATCCAAATAATTATAGGGGTCTATCCCTGCTGGATATTACTTATAAAATTTCAGAATTCATGAACAGCCTGATGGTGAACTAGGCGAATATCAAGGAGGCTTCCGTCCAGGACGAAGCCGTCCTGATCAAATTATTAGTCTCGAATGTATAATGAAACATCAAAGGGTCAGGGACAAGAAACAAGTGATCACGTTCGTCGATTTAAAAAAAAAAAAAAGCCTACGATAGTATCCTCGTGAATGTCTACTGTTAATTCTTAAAGAATTTGGTTTACATCAGAAACTTGTCGACCTCGTTGCAGTCACCCTTCGAAATACTAAAGCTAGAGTAAGGTTCAAAAATGAATTCTCTCAACCTTTTGAGATTCATACTGGGTGGAGAAAATCATGCTTGAATGGAACAAGACATGCCCACCATCTGCTAAAATTGGAAGAAAGATTCAACTTAACTGCCTTGCGTTTGCAGATGATTTGACGCTGTTAGCAAACAATATTGATGAAGCGAAGGTTCAGATAGAATAACTAGAACGATTAGCGGCAAAGGTGGGATTGCAAATTTCGTTTGAGAAAACAGAAATGATGCCCAGCTTCCCAGTTGACACATCCCATATCATACTCCATAATGATCAAAAAATTAAAATAGTAAAAAAGTTTAAATATCTTGGTGAGATTATTAATGGGAATGTTAATGAAGGGGCATCAATAGATAGTAGAACATTAAAACTACAGCGAGCGCAGAGAACCACATGGCCAACCTACAGAAAACGATCTCTCTCAATAAATGCTAAGTTTCGACATTACTCCTCCGTCGTTAAACCGGAAGCAACATATGTAAGTGAAACACTATTCAGACTAAATACTCAAGCAACAACTGAAAAACGGCAGAAAGTTGATAGAAGAATGCTCCAAACAACTATCAGTAAGAAACACCAAGTTAATGGGCAGTGGAGACTTTTTGCCCAATTCAGTAGTGTATAAAGAAAGTGAATCCATTATTGATACAATGAGGAAAAGAAGGATTGCATTTTTTTGCCACATATCTCGCCTACCAAATACTAGAATCCTGAAGCAACTTTTTGACTACTTCTGGAACAGTAAAACCAAAAACATCTGGTTTAAAGAAGTAAAAAGTGATCTGGATGAACTGAACATCACCACACACCAAATTCGACACAGAGAAGAGAAACTGCTTCTGAAGAACAAATACACACGACTGACATTCAAACCATCAGAACGGAAGAAGGATATCATTTCTGTAGAAGAACGAGCAGCCAGATCACAGCGAATGAAGAAGTTTTGGGAAACGAAGAAATTGCTGACTGCTAAGACCTAAACTTAATCATTGTAGACTCTGTTGTATTACGTTTGATTTTAGTGCTCCAATGTGGGCGTAAACTATGTAAATAAATAAATAAAAAGAAATCACTATACTTAAATTCACAAATAAACAGAAAATTAGAAGGCTAGGTAATAGGAAGAACAGATTGATAATGAAGCTTGGCTGCTGTACGCTATACTGCTTCCTAAGTCTGTGTCAGTGTTTGTACATGTTTTCATGTATCAATACTGGTATGTGCACAATTTTATTATTGAACGTGACCTTAGTCACTCCTTACTTTACTTCTTCCACTAAATATCTTCAACTCGGATTGGATAAAATATTATAAACGTAAGAGAAAATCAGTGTATGTATTCTTCTGAAGTCAACAAAGATTCTTAGTACTCTCATGCTGAAGAAAAGACAAATTATTAAAAATCTCTTGTGTTATTGAGCGTCAAGTAGTGTACTTCTCAGTGATCTTGGTAATATTTTATAATTTTTACACAATCGCGAACCGTAGTGACATTAGTGTAGCTTAGTTGCTTCCCATCACCAGCTGAAGTCTCGCAGCATGTCGATGGACGCCACCTGTAAAGAATTATGTTTGTTTTGACATTACCTAATTTCTCTGCCGGTCAGTTTCCTGTAACTTTCCTCGTATTTCTTTTTATTTTTATTATTATAAGAGGCGGTGTGAAGTTTGTCTCAGATAACGTTTATAAATCGTACCTCAATAGCGTATTTGCACTCTAACATGTGTATACAGTTGAAAAATTATTTGCATTTCAGTAAGATCACACTAGTTTTCATTCATAGGTTATATCTTTAGATGCACTTACCTTAGATTATGTTGTCATGCGTATGGTATATACCAGGCCAAACTTTCATTAGCAGCCAGAAATAATTTAATCATCACAGCATACAAAAAGAATTAACACCGTTTTGCTCGATGTATTCATGGATAATGCCTAGTGGTGTGGATATGTCAGAAAAAAACATATTCTCTCTGCAACATGACATGTACTTGCGTGACCATATAAGTAGAGGGACAACCTTCGTACGAGGGCACGCTCCATTGTTGCCAAATTTATTCAAGATGGCGGCGATGACGTCATCCAAGATGGCGGCATGTAGACTTGGCAACAGCGCATGACACCATCCTATATGGCGGCGTTTGGAGGGAAAATAGGTCAATTGTGCTATGTCCACTAACCTAACCTCAGAAAAAAATGGCGGGAAGTTTGAATTTTGGCGTGAAAATAGACCAATTGTGCTATGTCCACTAACCTAAGCCTCCAGAAGAAAAATGACGGGAAGTTTGAATTCCAACAAGATAATGCATGCAAAAACCGTACTTGTCTTTATTATTATTGATTATCATTTATTAACAATCATTATCATTTATTATTATTTATATCATACACATGTGTATGCAATCCAACTGTGTTAGTTCATACCCCTGCCACCAGAGAGCGCCACCATGATATCATTAAAGATGGTTGATTTTGGCGGGAAGAAAGCCAATTGTGCTACCTCCACTGAACTACCATTACCGTTCTCCTGCACATTCAGTCTTTGCTGAGCTGTCGTTGCCATGTGTTCGATCATAGAGATGGATGTGGGTGATAGAGCAGCTTTCAATAACTGCATTTCATGTAGACATTTGAGGGAGAACTGTAGCAACAGTTCACTACATGAGGTGTGGAAGCGTATGATAATGGAGGAGTGTCAGAGCAATAAGTACAAGAATTCTGTTCAGCAGATTTCGGCAATGCAGAGGGATGGAGCCAGGATGCATCCTGTAACCAGCATATGCTCATGCACATGCGCAAACTGCAGGCTTATTTACCATCAAACATTCACTCTTCCAAAATGCAAGAGACGTTCAGTTGACACCAATTCGCTTCGACGTAAGCATATTCGTAGACAATGTATATACCATTGAAGACCATCCTGCAGAATGTGTTCAATCGATGAGTTATTGGTGTTTGACTGCGATGAATTTAACAGCAGTGTAGTTTGCAAGCATACAGCGGAGGACTGCCCCCATAACCTCCTACATGCTGAATGGAAACGTGCATTAATCCTGGAACATATGAATAAGAACAAGAACACAGTCCTCCAAATTAATTCCCTCCAACGAAATGCTTTTAAAATGCATTACCAATCTCATCTGCTACTCTTGGAACTGTCTACCATTACTAAAGCCCACATATAAGCTCCCAGCCCACAAGAGACGACTGCCTCCGATCAAGCAGAGCGACGAACTGATCTAGTTCACGAGTTCTCCGCTAGAGGGCACTTCGATAGGTCACGTGTTCGCCTCATTCAACCAATAGCAGCACAGCATCATGATGATGTAGTTGGCTTCTATATAAGGAGCACTCAGCAGCTCCTCCATCTCTGTTCCAGTCGGTCAAGATGAAGTGTCAGTCACCACCACAACAGACTAGCAGGAGGAGCAAGCAGCACCAGAACAGTAAGTCCCCATATTATTATTATTATTATTATTATTATTATTATTATTGCTATTATTATTATTTCTCTACCAAAATCACATCATTTCTTATGAATATTCATCTTGGTCATCCAGCAGCTCCACCCATGGCGCCAGCATCAGCAGGTCCCAGCATGTCCCGGTCCACACATGTGAAGGCCTCGGACTCATCCACGCAGGATCCTGTGGCTCAGATTCTCAGCATGCTGGAGCAGGATAGCCAGGTGTTAATGTCGGTGCCAGAGGCTGTGCTTGATGGGGCTTCACAGTACTGGGCTCCTTCGTACGCACCGTCCACTGATCATAATCTCACAAGGGACATCCCATCATCAGTGCAAGAACAGCAGGTTAACAGAGCTGGTGTAGATGTCGTGGATGAGAAGATACCGACCGCCGCTTCACCTCAACCTTTACTATTCGCCTCAAGCTATGTGTTAACAGTTAGTGGTTCAAAATGTATCCATTTAGGACTTGAAGTTTCACGATACGGTACCCTCTCAACTGTGTTAGTGCTGGAAAATGTGCTCAAAAATATTAAAGTGAAATTTTCTGACTACGAGTGGGATGATCTGTGTCGTTTAAAAACACACATCAGGAATCATATAACTACCGAATATTATCCATCCCACTCCTACCAGGACATGTACTGTGGCAGTCTAACTGTGAGTATTCTATCAATGTGTGATGATGCTACACTAAAAATTAAAAGTGCTGATGGTTATAGTATTTTCATGCATCACTCCACTGTTGATAACTTGTTCAATTTAGACATGGCTCTAACTAGTACGATAGAGAGACTAAATAGATGGTGCCCATATGTTCAGACAGTATACACCGACATCATTAACTGGCTTCACACATGTAGCGTCCACATAGATGATATAGAACATTGTTTTAGTATGTGTATAACACCAGTGCCCAAGTCTTGTGCTATTCCTCGAATAAGTGTTGAAAATGTCGAACTCAAATGTACTGATGGAATACTGGACTATTACAATTCACCCATAACATTACGAGATACACGTTCTGAATTTCAAGCGTACAAGAAGCAGCTATTTTCGAAATACTGTACTTCTGCTGCTCCACTTAAAATAGAATGTGCTGATTTTTTCTCATGCTGATCATATTTGTAAATATTTTAATAAATAAATATATTATTTTATAATATTAAATTTGTCATTGCGTGTTTTTTTATTTGTCAAGACAAAATGTCACATATGTTGATCTATATGACAGCCTTCCCTTTAAATGTACCACCTGGAGTTCATTCTATTGTGTAGCCGTTGTAGCTCAGTTGGTAAGGTGACTGCGCTACAGTGACTGCACACAAACCCATATTTTTAATCATATAAAAGCGTATTCCACACCTTGACCTACCACAGTAGATATCATGGCGGGCTGGGTGAAACACCCTCGCCTCAAGGGCTTTGTTGTAGGCGACTGGTCCTGTGATGATGACCAAGACCAGAAGACCAACAAGAACGGACCAGTCCTTCCTGACAGCATACGAGCTATAATTGTAGGTCCATCCAGCTGTGGTAAGACAAATGTCCTCATGGCTCTGTTAACGCACATAGACGGAGTCCGCTTCGAGCACCTTTTCGTCTTCTCCAAAACACTCTTTCAGCCTAAGTACCAGTTTCTGAAGAAAATATTAGATGGAGTAGACGGCGTAATGTACAGAGCCTTCAGTGAAAGCGACGATGTCCCCCCACCTGAAGAGGTAAAACCTAACACTGCCTTCATATTTGACGATGTCGCTGTTGAAAAGCAAGATCAAATCCGTAAATATTTCTGCTTTGGCCGTCATATGGGTGTTGATGTATTTTATCTGAGTGAAATGTATTCCAGGATCCCAAAACAGCTGGTGAGGGACAACGCAAATCTCATTATAGCATTCAAACAAGACAACCTCAATTCAAAGCACATTTACCATGCTCACGTAGGGACCGACATGTCATACAATCAATTTGTAAAGATATGTGCCGATTGCTGGAACCACTCACAATACGGCTTTCTCGTTATTGATAAAACCCGTAAACTGAATGACGGTAGGTATAGCCGGAACTTCCAATGCTTTCTCCATATATAAACGTACGAAAATACCTTATCCCATCAGTTAACACTTCACCATGGACAAATTCGCACGCATGGTGGACGCTCAGTCTGAGAGATTAGGTGTGCAAAGACAGAATGCCCGAATGTACACCGATATCAAATTTAAAAATCTTGAGTCCAGACTAGTTAAAGTTGCAAGGGAATTAAAGGACACCCAAAAACTTCATGCCATTAACCAAAACCGGATAGAGAACAGAATTAGCGCAATTGAGGGCCAGATAGAAGCCGAGGCCGTTGTTATTGAAGAAGGTGGTGTAGGAAAAAAGGAGAAGAAGAAGTACAACAAAGCATATATAAAACCACGTGAGATTCAGAGCTCTGATTAGTATCCTTCGAGATGTCGACAAAGCATAAAGTCATTCAGGCGCGCAAAGCAGTTCGAGGGAAATTACGTTTGCTGAAGTTGGGACATATAGATCACGAACAAACACTAAATGAAATTTTTAAATCTGTTACCGAATCTATCGCCAAGATAGCTTTGCATAATAATGACCCAATCGCACAATTCACTAACCAGTATCCGACCGTTAAGATAGATAGAACATTTGGTGTCAGCAGGGCGAGACCGTACATGCTAGGCTCTCAAACTATAACATTATCCGATAGCACAATATGCATCGGGGATACAGAGTTTAAAAGAACACCTGGCTCAATGAACCTAATCTTCCTAAGGCCATCAAAAAAGTTAAAATACTGTGCCGATGATCGGAAAGTCTATCGGGAAATACTTAGCTTGACTGATCTGTATAAAAATCCCGACGGAACACTGAAAAAGCCTGAAAACTCTAAATGCGCTACCATTATAAAACCTTTACTCAATGAGCAAGCTAAAAGCGTCGGTGAGGGTGTAGACTTTCAGCATAAAGGAGTGAGCAATCAAGTCCCGCAGTATATATATTATGATGGCCCAGATGAACTAATAGACAGACTTCGACTGTTGATGGCTTCGGCTGCTGCGGGCAATACAGCTCATTCGAATGAGGTTGTATCCATAATCTCCGAGCTTCGAGAGAGAGGTATCATTGAATAAGTATGGAGAGCATGGTTAGAGAACTGCACAAGCCAGCACGCAAAACATACCCTCGTAGGCACGTCATGATTAAAGGGCTGGATGACCTGTGGCAAGCTGATCTTGTAGATATGAATCGATATTCACCTCATAATAATGGATTCAAATACATTTTAATGGTTATTGATACATACTCTAAAATCGCATGGGCATTACCTGTGAAAACGAAAACCGGTAAAGATGTTGCTGTTGTGTTTGAGCGTTTGCTGCAGACAGGAACAAATCGATGCCCGGCCAATCTTCAAACCGATCACGGTGGAGAGTTTTACAATGAACATTTCAACACTGTGATGGAGCGGTATGGCATACACCACTACTCCACGTTTACCCACCTTAAAGCTAGTATCGTCGAGCGGTTTAACAGAACAGTCAAAGCTCAAATGTGGATGCAGTTTAATCTTCGCGGTTCGTACAAGTGGGTAGATATCCTCCCACAGATAATTGCAAAGTATAATCGAACCAAACATGGTACAATAAAAATGAGACCGATCGATGTTCGCGATAATTCACTCATGGACACAGTATATTTCCGGATTAAAATGCTCGACCCTCGCAAACAGAGGTTCAATATATGCGACTTAGTGCGTATTTAAAAACACAAGACAGCGTTCGATAAATCGTACTTACCAAATTGGTCGGCTGAGATATTCACAGTGTCCAAAGTGCAGCGAACTAACCCTAGGACATATATCTGAAAGGACAGCAAGGGCGATGAAATTGCAGGATGCTTTTACACGAAGGAATTGCAGAAGAGTTCTGAATCAGATGTATTTCACATCGAGCGCATGATAAGACGTCGTGGGAATAGAGCACTGGTTAAATGGCTAGGATTTCCATCATCAGAAAACAGTTGGATCAAAGCTGACATGTTAGTATATAACAGGGAGAGTAGAATTCTATCTCCTCAGTAGTGTACCATGCAAGATAGGAGGCACGTCATGATAAGAGGCGGAGGTGGTGATCTCTGTTGAATTGCACATTCCCGGATATAACTTCTGTTGGCCTGGAACAAAGCTTCAGAAGCGCCTGGCACGAGGCGATAAAGGTATTAACGTACTAGACGAAGCCTGCCTTGAGCACGACCTCGCATACGCAGCAAATAAGGATCTCCCAGCACGCCACGTCGCCGACCGGATAGTAGCAGATAAAGCCAAGCAAATAAGGCGAAGAAAAGATTTCCGAATAGGTCAACGCGTTTCTGCATTCGTGGTTGATAAAACCATGCGTGGAAAAATTAAGTTGGGCTTGGGTGCGGTAAATTTTAAACGTATTATGAAAGCAGCGCGAACAGCTTTGCGAGCGAAGACGAACAGGAAGAAGAACAACAAACCCGGTTGTTTGAAAAACTGTATTCTCAACTCGATGTCTGCAGCTAAACGTGTGTTGAATGGTGGGAACAAGAAGAAAAACACGACTTCAATTAAACCACCTAGGGTCCTACCACTACCAAAGACTTCGGGCGGAATTATCCCGTTCCTCGTTCCAGCCCTTGCAGCCCTGTCCGCTGTAGGTCCACTCACAGGCGGGGCCGCAGCTGTCGCCAAAACGGTCAAAAACGCACAGAATGCACAAGCTCAACTAGAGGAAGCCAGAAGACATAATCGCGCTATGGAGGCAGCAGCTATCGGAAAAGGCCTCTACTTGAAACCATACAGGAAAGGACTAGGTCTCTTCATAAATAAAAAAAAAAAGTCCGTTAGTTATCCTACCCAACCGAGCAATCACGAATAAAGATCTAGTTAAAAGTGTGAAACAAAAACTCCACATTCGTGGATTCCGCGGCGTCTTTATGCGGAATACATTACCGAAGACCATGTGGTGGACTAATGAGTGCGGAATTGTAAATTTAGATGTTGCTGGCGGTCCAGGGACCCATTGGGTTGCGTATGTTAAGAAAAGTCCAAACACAGTTCAGTATTTCGATTCATTCGGTGATTTACAGACGCCTGAAGAATTACAACGCTACTTCACCAGCGAAAGATGCATCTTCTACAATTTCCGGCGATATCAGGACTTTAACACATACCTCTGTGGGCATCTCTGCGTTATGTTCCTCATCACAGCGACGGCGAACCCCCCCTAGAATGCGTCATCGTCAGATCATGTGCGCGATATATAAAAGAGCTGTCATTGAACACATGACCATCATTTGATGTTTAGATGTAATGTCGTACACTCTGACTTTAAAAGAGCGAGGATCAGTATTACGTGCAAATTACTTTCCGCCGATTGCTTTAAGTGCAGGGGACTGGAGTATTGCACTGATTGGTCTAGAGACGTATAACAGCATTCCAAATATTACACAGAGCAACAATAAACTACATCTAGAAACTGACGGCCGGAAGGAGATTCTACAAATACAACCTGGTGCCTACGATATTGATGATTTAAACGAACTCTTAAAACAGTCAGGAAAAGGTATTGAACTACGGGCAAACATTAATCCCCTTAAATCTGAAATACGGACAGAGAGTGCTACGATCGACTTTACACAGAGACATTCAATTGGTCCACTGCTAGGTTTTGCGAAGGATCGTGTTTTGGTGAAGGACGGAACTAAATTTTATGCATCAGATCATGCTGTAGATATACTCCCAGTGCGTACAATCCACGTTGAGTGTAATATTGCCACAAACTCATACCTGAACGATAAATTGATTCACTCAATTTACGGATTCTTTCCTACAGTCGGCACAGGGTATAAAATAGTTCAAGCCCCCACAAACGCTATATATCTCCCGGTGACTGTTCAGCCACTGGACTACCTTGAACTGCGTATTGTGGACCAGAATAATCAGCTTGTTAACTTTAGAGGAGAAGAGATCATTGTACACCTGCATCTAAGGTGAGATGGGAATAAGGTATAAAGATAGCACACCAGGCTCACAACCCGTCAGTGCAACGTGGAAGGGCAAGGTAATAACACGCCTTAATTACGAATTCCTCATTTCAGCAGGTTTAAAACCCCAGAATGACGTCGCTCAACGTAACTCAGTCAGTAGAGTATGATGACCTAATTATACGTCATGAATACCACTCACACAAACCCTACGCTTCAAGCACATTTAACAAAAATGATGAAATTAGGATTGTTATCCAGCATCAGGACGCGGTAACACTGCCTAACAAGAGCTTCCTCTATCTGGACTATACATTTAAGAAAGCTGACGGGGCTGCCGTAGCGCTTCGAAGCTCACTCGAAATGACGTAGCATTCCTGTTTCAAGACATACGCTATGAACTCAACAGAATTGAAATAGACCGAACACGCAGTGTTGGTATTACATCAGCCCCTAAGACGTACGTTTCAGCCTCCCCCTCTGATTCAAACAGTTTGGAAAATGCTGGGTGGTTCATAGATGCAGCGGATGGGGAGGGTGGACAAAGCCGATTTACCGCGTGCGTGCCACTAAAAATGCTGTAAGTAGGCTGTTTAGGTTCTTTAATTGGTAACGCCACGTAGCGCTCTGAAAATTACTGGCTGTGCTGTGTGCAGTCTGTGGCTGGTTTGCATTGTTGTCTGCCATTGTAGTGTTGGGCAGCGGCAGCTGGATGCGAACAGCGCATAGCGTTGCGCAGTTGGAGGTGAGCCGCCAGCAGTGGTGGATGTGGGGAGAGAGATGGCGGAGATTTGTAATTTGTCATGAACTGCTATATTTATACATGATGATATCAAGGTAAATACATTGTTTGTTCTCTATCAATATCTTTCATTTGCTAACTATCCCTATCAGTAGTTAGTGCCTTCAGTAGTTTGAATCTTTCATTTAGCTGGCTGTAGTGGCGTACCTGTATTGCAGTAGCTTGAGCAGCGAAGATTTTTGTGAGGTAAGTGATTTGTGAAAGGTATAGTTTAATGTTAGTCAGGGCCATTCTTTTGTAGGGATTTTTGAAAGTTAGATTGCGTTGCGCTAAAAAAAAAAATATTGTGTATCAGTTTAAGGACAGTCGTGTATAATTGTTCAAAGGGGACGTTTCAATGCTTATGGGTTATTTTGAGGATATGCAGCGAATAATTACCAACGCTAAACAGGAACTTACTTTGGTGAGAAGTGCAAGTGACGCGAATTCATTCTCTCAAACAGCTGCAGAGAATGTTCAAATCAAGATTAATAGCATATCATGGAAAATGCCTCATATCACCATTGCCAACGAGGAGCACTTGAAGCTCTTAAAAGTTCTGAATGCTGGCACCTGCCTACCACTAACTTTTCGATCATGGGAGCTTTTTGAATACCCAGTCCTACCTACAGCGTCTACACATACTTGGGCTATTAAAACATCAGTGCAGTTGGAAGCACCTTGATTCATCATACTCGCATTTCAAACTCAAAGGCGTGCTAATGTATCAAAGGACTCAACTGAATTTGACCACTGCAAGTTAACTAACGCCAGAGTCTACTTGAATTCAGAATACTACCCATATGAGAATCTACATCTACAGTGGGACAACAATGTATACAGTCTGGCATCTGGTATGTATGCGAGATTCCGAGCATCCTACTATGGAGGTGTTGAAAATGAAGGATGCCTACTCAGCCCACAGAGTTTCAAGAAGCTAGTGCCAATAATCGTGATTGACTGTTCAAAACAGAATGAGATAATTAAATCAGGACCTATAGATGTACGGATTGAATTTGAATATTCAGCAAACTTCCCTGATCAGACTTTGGCATATGCTCTCGTTTTGCATGATCGTCTCGTTAACTACTGTCCGCTCACTGATGCAGTGCAACGAGTTGTATAAATTAATACGCACTGTGCTAGCTCTAGCGTAGATCACGATGTTACCTGAAGATGTGAGGATCGTAGCTGACATTCAAGGATTTTACTATGATGAGTACATGCGTTTCATAATTAAAGACTGTGCATTAATAGCATTCATGCAAAGTGATGGAGCAATAGGAACATTTGTATCAAGAGTTGAAACGCCGAAACCATTTAAAGACGTCAAGTGCAATAAGACAGTCAGAAGCGCGATCTGGCTAACAAAGTTCTATCATGGGATTATGTGGGATGACCCTGGCATCTCTCATTAACATTTGCTGCAAATTGCTGAGAGTATTTGATCACAAGGAGACAATAATCTACGTTAAAGGGAATGAGAAGAGTAGCTGGCTGCGTCGAATCTTCAAATTGGCGGCTATCCAGAACCTGGAATACTACGGTTGTCCACCCATCCATCAGCTAACATGTGAAGAAGAACATGTGAAGAAGAAAAAAAAAAGTTTTGTGTCTGCATGTGAAAATGTAAAATTACTTTTAAAATGGCTCACAAATAAATAAATAATTTTTTTTCTCCATAAGAATTCTTGTTGTTTTCTTTCTGTGACACCTACTTCCATAGAAGTAAGTTTATTGGTGATACTGTGCGTGAAGCGCATTCCACTCGAGCTGTCTGAGCCAGTTTACCTGCTTCCACCTCGCCGGCGTGACGATGAGTCAACCGTTGAAAGTGACAGGACCTGAAAGAGAGAGTGCTAGGGTCGGCTTTGCCAGATGCTCGCCGTTTAAAGTGACAGGACCACAAAGGGAGTGGCGGGGTCTGTTTGTGAGCGGCGGACGAAGACCAGCACGCGTCATTCAGATTTCATCTCTGTTCAAATGGTTCAAATGGCTCTGAGCACTATGCGACTTAACTTCTGAGGTCATCAGTCGCCTAGAACTTAGAACTAATTAAACCTAACTAACCTAAGGACATCACACACATCCATGCCTGAGGCAGGATTCGAACCTGCGACCGTAGTGGTCGCTCGGCTCCAGACTGTAGCGCCTAGAACCGCACGGCCACTCCGGCCGGCCCTCATCTCTGTCTTTAAATCACTAAAAACCTTATAGGTCTCTCTCTGTGCCAGTGCAACATATATGGTTCCTGATTGAGGGTGAAATAATAACAAACTCAGGCAATTTTTTTTTTTACAATAAAATAATTGAATTTATTATTCAATTCAGATTTTTTTAACATTGTTTGCGACATACCAGTTTAAAGAATTTAATTGGTGGAACTCACATTCTTAAAAAACTAGTTCTGACTGGATGGCTAGAGGCAGGTGAAACTTACAACTACTACTAAGATCAAAGCAGATACGAACTGCGAAAATTGTATTTTCGTCTTCTTCTATTTGATTATAAGAGGTGTAAAATTTTCATGTGGTTTCAGTCATATAGCCATTGACTAGTAATAGTGGTGAAAAAAATATACAAATATATATAAACACTTTTTTTATAAATGGGTTTATTTTAGTTTTTTGTGTTTTTATGATTTTTTGTTTTCTTTGATAGAATAAATAATATTTACACACACGCACGCTTAACACAGGCTCGCACACATTCACACACACTCAGACATACACGGAAGTACGCAAGCTAATACACACACTACAAAACACTCATCCAGTATTTGCACTATGATAAAAGGGTCATACTACTACTCTGCAGACACTCTCGCCATCTCTCTCTCTCTCTCTCTCTCTCTCCCTCTCAATCAGAGTCCCCCACCCCTTCTCTCGCTACAAGTGAGTAGTGCGAGTTCGGGCGAGTTTCAGTGCCGTCACCACAGATGACCCTTTTATCGTCATGAGGCGACGGACCGATTTTAAACTGCAGTACAGTGTACAACTCGTGCGCTATCGATCGAATACTAGTTTGCCGGCCCATACGCGGCGGCTGCAGCTCAGCACCGCGAACACCACCACGTAGGCACTGCAAATAGTCTTCAATAGACAGAGCTCGTAATGCCATTCGTCATACCTCCTTAGCCCGTCTCTGAGTGGGACCTTTCGATGTGCGATGTGCATACATCTTGGACCGAAGACCTACAAACTCCACAATCGGCAATCCATTCAACTCGTCTTTCATGAGACCGATAACCTTCTTGTTTTGCAGAACAATACCATAAGGATTATCGGCCGCATAAGAAGACGTGTCGAATTCATTGGCGTGGTACCTAATTACTACATATGGATCGCAGTTCTTCACCCAATAGATGAAACTATCTGTATCCATGTAAGGTAACTTAGGATCTGCGAAATGAGTTTTCGCGAACTCATAATGAAAGCGGTACATGTGGAGTTCGGATAGGTCTAGTATGCACATCCACACATAGACAGTTTTAGTAAACTCTACTGCAGTTTTAGCCATCTCCACAGCAACAAAATTCTTATTGAAAATGGTGACCTGTTTAAAATTTGGTCTGGCAATGGATTTTCGTACGCGATAACGCCCATCCCATTGCGTTCTAATAAAAATTTCTCGTTGTTCCCTCAAATTCTCCATAGTTTTTCCAAAAATTGAATAATTTATTAATTTATAAAAATCTTTCTCAAAGTCACACGACGCAGAAGTTCTATGTCTCGTATTCAGATCAATATACTCCTTTCAACCAGGGGGACTGCTTGAAGGAGATGTCCCGGGCGATTTTAACCGGCTCCATACCCAAGCTGAGGCATTGCTGGAGGTTAAGATAGTGAATGATGTACCTCTGCTTGTCCCCCAGCATTGCCATCAGTTTCGATGTGGAACCTCCTCGCGGAACTAGTTGCTCTGAACACAGCGGCAAATCAGAATGCACGTCATGCAAACTAATAGGGTATTTGAGTTCTGCCTCCGCAACGTACCCCTGATTTTTCCACCTAATCTCTTGCATTCATCTTCGGACAGCCACGTGAACTCGTCAATGGGCAGACGTTGTTTCATAGCGTGTCCGTATAAGTCTAGATACAGTATGTAACTTGACTCAAGGGATGTGTTAAACCTGTCACCCATCCGTGGGTTATTTGCTTTCACATGTCTATGAATACATTGGCAGAGCCCCTCACGGATCCCTAGCTCAAAGAAAAGAAGCATGTCAGGATCGGTCAATAATTCGATACTGCACTTCGTTTTCTTGAGCATCGCGTCCCAAGACAACCCAGGTGCCATGTAATAAAAGGCAGGGTCCAGAGAATATGTGGTCATACATAGGCTCCGGAACTCCTCGAAAAGCGTCCTCAAGCAAGCGCACGTCTGTGTCCATGTAAAGACGTGCGTACTCCCCTAAATTAGTAATATTGAATTCCCACCAGACATTCCCGGCATGCTCATACTCTCCATTCGTTATCGTGTCGCCTGTGAGGTTGCTGGAGAATGCAGTTATGTCGGGTAGCCTGGTTTAGTCGAGTTTGGCCATACTATTCACATACTCGTATGAAAAAACCCCTTTCCTAGTCGCAAGTTGAAACTTTTCCTCGTCGGGAAATGCAGCTCGAGTGATATGCATATCCGCCGGAGGTAGAGTTTCAACAAGTTTCTGTAGTGGTGCCTGCATAAAACGTAGTGTATCGAGGAAGTGCAGCGTTATTCTTGGCATCATTCGTTTGGAGAATGATATATACTTCTCTATGCTCTCAGGTAGGACACTCACCTGATATTTCTCCAAACCGAAATCTGCCAAGTGCTCAACTAGAAAATGAGCGTCATACCCACTTAAATTATGAAAGAAAACTGGTATGTGCCTAGGTAATTGGTACTTCAAATTGAACGCATTGTGAGCAGCGCCACGGAATTTTCCTGTAAGATGACATTGGTCCCTACGAGGAGTTTCCGCTTTTCTGTCCAACGGCAGCCCACAAATATGACACTCGATGGCTTTATTATACAAATCTTCATTCTCCTTCGATTTGGTCATTGGAATGTTGCCGCTGTACAGCTTATCAACTTTGAGTGAAAATTTTTCAAGCTCAGAGAGCAACCATATCGATGGATTATCGCCGACGTAAGATTTGTATCGGTTAAGGTTGGTGTCATATGATGATACAATTTGGTACGCTACCGCATAAGGTACGTGTTTTTCTGTAAAGGTGGTGTGGGAGATCGTAGGGTCCCCTCACAACGGGTCACAGGAGCGAGGAGGCACTCAAAGTCGGCATACACTACAAACGGACACCGCTCCTGGTGGTGAGCATTCCTAAACTTTATGAATTTGTTTTCCTGGGTGGGCATAATAACACGTACCACATCCTTGGAAGTACAGTCTACTAGATGCGTAGCTAATAACTGTTGAGAGGAGAAATAATTGAGACACCTTAAACAAATATGTTTTACATTATGAGCAGCTGATAGTTGGGAGGAAAGGAGTCGGGACATGTCCTTGACCCAGACATAGTGATAATTGTCACCTTCAGAAAAGAGAAGGATATTTACATGCAGCTCACGGTCACCGGCAAATTTTGAGAAATGGAGGGGGCCGACTACGACATGCTTGTCTTGCTCATCTGACTTGCTTATCTTCTTCTCCAGGCCATAAACGTGTACAGATATTCCGGTATTTTGTGCCTCGAATTTAGGTATGTCCTGGATCTTGACGGGGAACTCAATACCATCAAGTTATAATATGTGTTAATATCACTGACTCTGTATGTACTTGGACGACGAGGACAATCTCTATAATTATACTTTCTTTTGCAAGCCAAGATTGACCATGCAAAACAAGCCTGATCTTTTCTATTTTGGACATTAATTCATGCTTGTTTATTAGCTATATCTTTAGGGAGCTTGATATAGCTAGACCCTCCATTAACGGATCGTGGACATATGGATGTCCAGGTGTAGAATTCGGCTGAGTGCCTTAGCTGAGCCGTTGACTTCCATCTCGGAAAACCGGCCCAATATGACACTCAAGGTGGATTTACGAAACCACTCGGCGATCGATGTGCTCCGCATTATCACGCCATTATCCCCCAAAGATAATGAATGCTGGTCTCTCCATCACCAGACTGATCTTTGGGGGGTGCGATAACTCAATGCAGAGCTCTGCTTTGCACTTAACGGCGGGATAACGCGGATTTTGGACAACCTTCAGGAGCTCCGTTTCTAGGACAGGGAGGCACGCGTTTAAAAATCCATCAGGATCGCGGTACCCCCCTGCCGGGTTTTCGATCCTAGAGACTGAGATATGCTCCTCGAAGGCGTCGGCAATCACCGAGTACTGTAACTGCGGTATGGTGTCACCGTCCTGTTCTACTTCACTAAAAGGGCGGGAGAGAGAACTGCCACTAGCCACAGGATCACTAATACTAGAGCTATAAGTAGGTGTGCGCTGTACGATGGAGATGATGCACGTGCTGGCCGCTGTGAGGGACCAGCGGGTGTGCCCCAGTGTGAGCAGCCGGGGGCGGGGTCCGTGATGGCGGCTGATGCATGAGGTGGCTTGGGGGAAGTCCCAGCAGGAGAGCGGTCTGGCACGGCTTCGGTGGCCTTGACAGAGGCGGCAGCTTCACGTGAGGCGACAAGGGGCACTTTGAACGGCGATGCAAGTCTCCGTGGGCACTGCTGATTTACCGGTTTAGCCGACGCGAGAGGCATGCGCGCAACAGTGTGCTGAGAGTCGATCTCTGTAGAGATAAAGTAAGCAAGTACATTGTATACGTACGTGAATTGTAACGATCACACACATGGTTATAAGGAGAGGGACTAATTACCTTTTTGGCACTGACTCCAAGGCGTGAACAATTGATCGGGGCAGTCTACTGCTCCCTCAAAAATCTCATCGAATCCATCATCCATTAATTGTTTATAATCATCTAGAACAACCAAACAAGATATTTTAGAAATAGAATTGTTAGAGAAAAAGAAATAAGTATATTATTGTTATTGTTATTATTATTGTTATTATTATTATTATTATTAAAGATAGGTATTTAAAAAAAATAAAACTTACAAGTGGGCTGTTGTTTTTGTTGTTCTATTTGCCATTGAATGGTCTCAATCTCACGATCAACGGCTATGACATCATCAATCGGGATTCCTGTAACAGAACGAAATAAAAATTTTAGTTATTTTGAAAAAAAAAGGGTAGATAGAGTAAAAGAAGATTTATTTTTCAGCATACTCACGTGAGTGGCGGTGTTCTGGAGCCGGAGGCTGAACCCAATTATGTAGGGGGCTACGTGGGACAGCCCCGAGCTCTGCTTCTAGCTTGAGCTGGAATTGCCTTAAGTGATCTAGAAACAAAGAAAAAAATAACAAGTACGAAATAAGAAAACAAATTTTTAAATGGTTAATATAAATGATGAACAAGCTAGAATTAAAATTATACTCACAAGGCAAGTCAGGCTGTCTGTGGAGCACAGGAGGCTGGGGCTGTGGGGCCTGTTGCGCTCCAGACTGTTCCTCGCAATCGAGGATAAAATGTTTGAGGTCCACTATAACAACGAGATATATAATTAATATACAGGCAAATGGATAATGAAAAAATAGAAATTATTTACTTACTCGGCAATGGCGTATCGTGGACCCTGGACCTCTTGGCTGATGAGGCTCTCTTCATCTTATTCAGCAGTGAAAAACAAACGAACGATGTGGCGGTCAACGGACGAGTGAGAAAGATGAGTGGGGGGTGACTCCTTATATAAGTGTGATGACGTAGTATTACGTGATCTTAGGATGAACGAATGGGGGTTGAGGATTCTGTGGGGGTGGTGAATGAGTTCACTAGCAACTCTGGTGGGTAAAAGCTGAATTACGCAGATGCTTCCAGGACAAGGGGGAGAGCTGAGCACTTTATAAAATTATCGAAAAATAATTGATCGTATTTAGAATGGAGAGTGAATTGAGGATTTGAGATAATAAAGTGTGTTAGGATGGGTGATTTATTATTAAAAGTATGTTATGTAGGTGTAATTGGATGTTGACGCTATTAAGAATGGCGCTGAAGGAAATGTTTTTGGAGATGAATATTGTTAGCTGTTTTTCTTTTCTTGGTAAAGAGAAGGTTAAGTATTTGTGAGCAGGTATATAGAATTTGGTTGAGTTCTTATTTTGTGCAGATGGGCATTTGAGTTGTGAACTTCGCGTTAGATCGACTCGCTGAGGGGAGTAGCTATGAGCGCGCAATGGATTGCATTAGTTGCGGTTAACTACATGTGGGGCGAGCCCATGTCCTAGATGGCGTTGATTGAACAACCGTATTCAGTTCGTAGTTAGAATATTTACAGAAGAGTATGTGGGACGAGAGTATAAAGGTGGACACTGTGACGTGGGCAGCCTCGAGCTGGTGGCACGAGAGAGAGAGGCAAAGGTGACTTAGGTTAGCGACTTTGTTTGCTAGAAGTGGAGTACATATTAGTACATGTTAGCGAATAAACATGGATCGGTAAGGGGATGTAGTGGTCGGTAGAGAGTTTAACTATTTCATTCGAAGTCCAGGTGGACGAAAATTGATTCGAGGTCGATGTGGACTTTGCATTTTCGGACGAGAGAGGTTAATTAATTGGTCGATTTAATTAAGTAGTGATGGGCAATTTGTGTTAAATTAAATTGATTGCGCACTCGACTAGGGACGTGCAATCGCTCATGTGTACAGGAGTGTGTTGGTAATGGAAGGATATAGTTTGGATAACGAGAATAGGGTGATCAGTTAAGTTGGGGCCGAACACACGTGCTGTTGTCGAAGTTTCCAGTCTTAAGGAAATAGCTTCTGGCGCGAAAAGCGTGGCAGCGCGTTCTTTGTCCGAGAAACACACGTGGTAGATGGTGAACGGTTGGTCTTGGCAGGTACTAACTTGTTAGGGAAAAAGAATTTTGGCGGGAAACGTGTAGACAGCATCTGTGAGCAAAACAAGTTTTTACAAGGGCGGTCGTGAGGTAGGTATGGACAGGTTGCAACGTGTCCTGCAGGAAGAAAATTGGCGGGAAATGTGTGGCATGGCTTTCTTTCTTTCGTAGAGATGTGCAGGTTTCAACGTGCTGCTTTGGGGAGGGGGTGAACTCCCCTGTCCGGGAAAATATGTTGTTGTTGACGAGAATGCTGGACCGGCTGTGACGTGGGGGTATGCGGTCGCTCCCTTACCTGCGGCGACCGTGATGGGTAGGAGTAGGTCCCTCTGCTGGCGACGATTTCAACTAAACCAGTTTTTGTGTGAACGTCGTGGTGAGCGCACTGGGTGCAGCTGCCATCTCCAAGATGTGTGTACTAAGTGAGATGGAGAACAAGTGATGACCGTACTTAATGAAATAAATACTTCCATCCTCTTCTCCTGCCAATTCATAGGAGATATCCGCTGCTACCTCATATTGATTTAAAGAATTTTTTTGATTTTTCGAGTCATGAAGAGCTTTTCCTGTTTCCATAACCCTCGTCTGTAAGCGGCGTGCCTTGTATGCTGTATCATTTCTGAAGCACTGATGTCCAGTCACAGTACCTGCTCTTGTTGTTCCCGTATTTCCAAGGTCACTATAGATTCGTATACGAAAGGAGTGTCGAAAACCGAATAGGTGCGAAAACAATTGGTAAAAGGTATAATATGTTTAACTCTTACCCAAACTAAGAGAACATTTGAAGGTTTTAAATAAATTAAGAAACTAACAAGAGAATACATGATAGCGCCGGCCGCGGTGGCCGTGCGGGTCTAGGCGCGTCAGTCCGGAACGGCGTGACTTCTACGGTCACAGGTTCGAATCCTGCCTCGGGCATGGATGTGTGTGATGTGCTTAGGTTAGTTAGGTTTAAGTAGTTCTAAGTTCTAGGGGACTGATGACCTCAGATGTTAAGTCCCATAGTGCAATTTCTTATTATTTGACGCGATTTTGATAGGTTAGCAATGAAAAAAAAAAATAAGTGAGTGGGAATGTGGGCTATTTCGTACAGTGTGATAGACTATGGTGTTGGAATTTGAAGTTGGGACAGATTTTTGTTGTGGGTGTAAAGGAAATGGTTTTCTGACTGCGGAAATTGGACATCTTGATTCTGTGTTAGTGGAGGGAGGCGAATAATAATAATAATAATAAATGATAAATAATAATAATAAAAGAGAAGTACGGTTTTGCATGCATTATCCCATTGGAATTTGGGGCCTATTTTTTCTGGAGGCTTAGGTTAGTGGACGTAGCCCAATTGGTCTATTTAAATAATAATAAATGATAGTGAATGTTAATAAATGATAATCAATAATAATAAAGACAAGTATGGTTTTGCATGCATTATCCTGTTGGAATTCAAACTTCCCGCCATTTTTTCTTCTGGAGGCTTAGGTTAGCGGACATAGCACAATTGGTCTATTCTCCCGCCAAAATTCAAACTTCCCGCCATTTTTTCCTGAGGTTAGGTTAGTGGACATAGCACAATTGACCTATTTTCCCGTCAAAAGCCGCCATCTAGGATGACGTCATCTTGGATTACGTCATCGCCGCCATCTTGGATAAATTTGGCAACAATGCAGCGTGCCCTCGTACGAAGGTTGTCCCTCTACTCATATACTTATGCAGTACCTTAGGGAGTTCAATATATTCTGTAACCCTGTACCTTACAATCTTGATGCACAAGTGGCATAAAAAAAACTTACAGCTACTTTGTTCCGATGCCTGTGTTAATTGTTTGCTCCAGAAACCTTTCTTATGTAAACTTAAACCTAAAACACCACTGTGATCATAAACTATTCAGTCAAACCTTCCAAGTACACCCTGAGCTAACACTGCTAGTCATCAATTGATGTGTATGTCCTAACTTGCTTGTGTATTGTGTCCACAGTTACCGAAAAATCTAAACAAAGGTAGTGAAATGCTGTGATTCACGTAGCTGCGTAAAATATACTGACTTTACCCTAATCGCATTCCTTCTTTTTACCATAGGTTATTTATTTCACGCGTGTGCATAGATAGATGTGAAGTGTGATACTTAAACATGGCAGAATTATCTCAAGTCTCTGTGTGCATAGAGTCCTTTGATTTTACCATTGTGAGGATACGCAAGTAAATAACGTCCGTCATGCGGAATATGTGCAATAATGTATGCACCAGTATACCGTATTTTCTACTTAGTGTTTTTCGTGTTTAACAGAGATGATTTCACATGGGTCTTAAGTAATACTTTTTCTCCAACCACAAATCTGGTAACACCATGTAGCTGTTTGTCAGAATGTTTCTTATGGCGTTGAACTTGTTCTGTAATAGGCCTGTTCAAAAATGGCACTGAGCACTATGGGACTTAACTTCTAAGGTCATCAGTCCCCTAGAACTTAGAACTACGTAAACCTAACTAACCTAAGGACATCACACACATCCATGCCCGAGACAGGATTCGAACCTGCGACTGTAGCGGTCGCGCGGTTCCAGACTGTAGCGCCTAGAGCCGCTCGGCCACCCCGGCCTCCAGTAGGTGTCTTACCATGGCCAACATTGGGGAGCATAATGAGGCCACGTTTGGTTTAACGTCCCATTATTACAGTTTGTAGGTGTTGTGTTTGTCATTTCTATAATATTCACTCCTGATGTGTTGCTCCTCTGTTGCACATTACGATCATGATTCTGCCCTGAGCTTATAAGCATAACGTTACTTTGCACTTGGGACTGATAGGGTTGATTACTAATCGGCAACTGCCACTGCACATTTCGTGGGTCAGCCGTGTTGTTATTGCTAAATTGAGGCTGAAAATTACTGTAAGCGTTACCCCACTAATTCCCGTTATCGTTTCTATTCCAGTTTCGTATCAAGTTACCGGAGTAGCCAGAGTAGTTTGGGTCACAAATTTTTCTTTTCCTTTTATACCCTGGATTAAAATTTTGGTTATAGTTATTACTAAAACTGCCTCCCGGGGCCTGGCAAATGCACTGCTGCGGCGCGATCGACAAAAGCCGGTCGTAACTCAGCTTCACATGCTACATTGTTGACGCCATACTGCGGCTGGCGCCGTGGAGGCTGGTTGCCACCATTGCTACAGAAATTATTTTGGTAGGTGTGGCTCTGTCTTGCATCTTCATTAATTAATTAAATAGATTCCAAAACAGATAGAAAATACACCAAAATGCTTTCGGACACTTGTACTATTTTTTCGCGCATATTAAGCGGTAGTTTAGCTTTCAGAATGCGTAGGACGTCAGTGTGTGTCACTGGCTCGTCCCAGATCCTCGTCTTATTTAAATAGTCCTCAAAATACTTTCGCAATGATCCAAATTTTGGATTACATTGTTCAGGGTTGAATAGGGCTTTTCTTAATTTGTCTTGAACGCCATGTGACCAGTACTTTGAAAGAAACACTTTTTCAAACTCTTCTAATGTCTGACAAGTTTCTGATATTTCCATCACCCATAACGCTCCATTGCCTTGGATGTACCCCATAACATATTGCATCTTTTGCTGTGCCGACCACGTTTTAGAGAATACATTTTTGAACGACTTTTGAGCGATAAACACTTGAAATCGCCGGTGTTTTATGACTGTCTTTTAACAAAACTGATGACAAAGTGGGTTCAGCTATCTGCTGTTTCTTTCTTTCATCACGGTGTCGTTGGTTACCGTGCATCTTATAATTTGGAGAACACACATGTACATTTGGGGTAGGATAGTCACTAATTGCGCTATCGCTCTTACTTGTGTGTATGTTGTCAAGCTCTTCTTCTGCGTCTTGGTGTCGTTCTTTCATCGTACTAAGTTTCCGGTTTAGCAGCTCGACTATATGATTCTGCCAGCCTGGTAAGTCATGTGTCAAAGTTTTCTGTGTGTTTATATCAGTTTGTAGTTTAACTACAGATGTGTTTTGTGTAGTGCATACTTGTTCCATTGTGTTACTTATTGCTTTTTGTAATTCTGTTTCTAGAGTACGGTTTATGCGTGTGTCTTTTTCTTCTAGAAAGTTCTCAAACTGCTGTTTTTGATGTTTTGCTATGTCCTCAACTTGACTTACAACTTCCTGCATTTTTGTATTGAACTCGGTTCGGTGTACGCCCATAGCATTGAAATTTTCAGTTAACTTACGTATTTGATCTGTCACATTCTTAACTGTGGTTTTCAAGTTATCAGTACCCTGATTCATGGAATTTAAATTTTCACGTATGACTATTACCTGATCCGCTACCTCTCTTTTTAGTTGTCAGTTGTGTTGACAGGTTATTGCGCATATCAGTAAGGTTTTTTACCTCACTGTCTAGCTTGTTCATTTGAGTGGTTACACCCCCTGTCTGTGTTGTGACATTGTTTACCTGTGCAGTTACATTGCTTGTCTGAGCTGTTACATTCCCTGTCCCTGTTGTGACATTTAACGTCTGTGTACTAATTTGTGCTGTTATCTGAATTATAAATTGTGACATTAAGGCTGTCTGCATTACTCTATACATCTGCATAATGACTGGCTCTACTGGACCTTGTACATTTGCGGAATCTGGTACAGTTTCCAAAGTCGACTTATTACCGTCTGTCGCTTGCGAGTACCACTAGTCGCTGCGAGTGAGTTATCACTATCTGCAATGTTTTCTACTCTGTGTTAGGCACAGGGTAAGCAACTGACTGCTCTTCAGATGAATTACCCATCGTTTTGATTTGTGATCTTAATTTCACCATACAGCCGTAAATCAACGTGCAGCCAAATTTCACTACTATTGCGGCTCGGCCGGCCGGTGTGGCCGTGCGGTTAAAGGCGCTTCAGTCTGGAACCGCGTGACCGCTACGGTCGCAGGTTCGAATCCTGCCTCGGGCATGGATGTGTGTGGTGTCCTTAGGTTAGTTAGGTTTAATTAGTTCTAAGTTCTAGGCGACTGATGACCTCAGAAGTTAAGTCGCATAGTGCTCAGAGCCACTTGAACCATTTTGCGGCTCGTACTACACATAACAAATGACAGATGACGTCGCGCTCGTTCTTGAAATTCAATGTCTCAGCTGAAACTGGAGACTAAGTGACTTCTACTCGCGCAATCGATGAAAATGATCCGCCATCTTGTGATATATGCACGTATAATATATTTACAAAAATCTACACAACTGCCTGAAAAAGAAATTTGAAAAAAAAAAAAAATGTGCGTGCTACGTAGTGGGTGCCGCAAAAATGCAGTTCGCCCACATCTCGTGGTCGTGCGGTAGCGTTCTCGTTTCCCACGCCCGGGTTCCCGGGTTCGATTCCCGGCGGGGTCAGGGATTTTCTCTGCCTCGTGATGGCTGGGTGTTGTGTGATGTCCTTAGGTTAGTTAGGTTTAAGTAGTTCTAAGTTCTAGGGGACTGATGACCATAGATGTTAAGTCCCATAGTGCTGAGAGCCATTTGAACCATTTGAAAAATGCAGTTCTATCCCACATTTACGGTCAACCAGAAGCGTAGTAGAGCTGTTGCTCTTACCTTACGTATTCTCTTTTGCCGGTCGGTTTTCTTGGTAGTAGGTTTAACATTTAATGTTCCAAGACTTCCTTCTTTTCCAAATTTTGAGGATAAATACTTGTAAATTTTGTGGACTGATTTCGGTAATAATTTTCTTATCTTGTACGCAGTTGGTGTAACATGTAATAGAAACAATACCAGAGAAGGAAAGTTGCTACTCACCATGTAACGGAGATGCTGAGTTGCGATAGGCACAACAAAAAGATTCACACAATTACAGCTGTCAGCCATTAAGCCTTTGTCAGCAGTAGACACACACACACACACACACACACACACACACACACTCACGCAAACGCAACTTGCACACACGTCTGCAGTCTGAGTGAGCTGAAACCACACTGCAAGCAGCAGCACCAGTGCATGATGGGAGTGGCGACTGGGTGCAGGTAAAGATGAGGCTGGGGTGAGAAGGGGGAGGGATAGTATGGTGGGAGTGGCGGACAGTGAAGTGTTGCAGTTTAGACGGAGGGCACCTTCTCTCCTGCCCTCTGTCTAAACCCACTTGTCTTGACCGTGGGTTACCACCAACAGCAGCACCAAGAACACCTAACATCACACACTCCTCATGCAGCAACACATGGGGAAATAAGCCTCTCTGTTGACTGCAAATGATGGAGCATATGCTAAAAACATACTAAAAATATTTGTACGGCAAGTGTTGTCACTGTTTATAATACCGGTTGTGGAAGAAATGGACAGATTTTTGTAATGGAAATGAGTATTGGTTCCTGACTACCGCAATGTGCGACACCGCTCAGGTACGAAGTCTAAATCTCTCTTCAGTTTCGTTGTGTCACACCATAAACCATGGCTTATGAGGGACCTGTCGTGGGACAGAAATGTGAAACCTGACTGCTTTAAGGTTGCAATTGGAGAGGAGTAAACTTTTAGGGGTGTACATGTTTAATCCTCGTACTCTTCCCTGTATTTCCAAAACAGTTACAGAACGTAATATTATGCTGCAAGAGTAATACACATCCAGCCAGATATGAGCTTATTAAAGGTTGTATGTTTCCAGATAACTGCTGAGATTCTGATATGTGATGAAGAGTCATTCAAGGACTCCACAAGCAGTCCTGATATCCGCTGCTACCTCATATTGATTTAAAGAATTTTTTTGATTTTTCGAGTCATGAAGAGCTTTTCCTGTTTCCATAACCCTCGTCTGTAAGCGGCGTGCCTTGTATGCTGTATCATTTCTGAAGCACTGATGTCCAGTCACAGTACCTGCTCTTGTTGTTCCCGTATTTCCAAGGTCACTATAGATTCGTATACGAAAGGAGTGTCGAAAACCGAATAGGTGCGAAAACAATTGGTGAAAGGTATAATATGTTTAACTCTTACCCAAACTAAGAGAACATTTGAAGGTTTTAAATAAATTAAGAAACTAACAAGAGAATACATGATAGCGCCGGCCGCGGTGGCCGTGCGGGTCTAGGCGCGTCAGTCCGGAACGGCGTGACTTCTACGGTCACAGGTTCGAATCCTGCCTCGGGCATGGATGTGTGTGATGTGCTTAGGTTAGTTAGGTTTAAGTAGTTCTAAGTTCTAGGGGACTGATGACCTCAGATGTTAAGTCCCATAGTGCTCAGAGCCATTTTTGAATACATGATAAATATCATTGGCATTCAGCTGATTCTCCTTGCACAACTGCATCAAATGTGTGATACCTCAATTATCTTCTGTTTATTGAGTGTCATCACGTTATTCATTTATGGTACTGTGCTGTAATTTAAACACTAGTTCGTTTATATTTTCACTGTCATGGAACCAAAGATGAATATTAACTAAATAATTCTCAGAGTACCCGTATTACAGTGAAATATGTTACAGCCAGTAACTGTATTTTTTAGTCATCAGTTATTTCTAAATTCGAAGCCTCAATTACATGTTTTGCTAGCATAATTTTTTCTGGGCATTGTGCTGTATCATGCGGTAAAAGTACTTCTGATGGGAATCTTAGCTCACACTCAATGGGACAACAGCAACCCTCCACTCCTTCCGTCATAGCAAAGCAATCTAACGAACTTTCCCACTTCTTCAACTACAGGAAAACAATAATATTATCATTTCTTTTTAATTGTAATGTCCTGACGAGGAGTAGAGGAGTCATGACGAATGTAAGTAGACGCTCGTTAGCACACTGCACCATTGCAACCAGAGGAATGTTGCTGCAACCGTGGCTGAAAAGGCGCTTATTTTCAGTGGTAGTTATATCAAAATATGACCCGACATCACATCCTGAAAACGATTATGTTTACTGTTTGTGGGTGTGGAAGCCTATGCATTTATAATTTTTATGCCAATATAAATCCATGATAGTGTATTCTGTTCAGGTCAGCAAGTATTCATATGCTGTCAAGCAGCATGATGGTAATTAGCAAAATTATTGTTGAAACAAGTTACTTTTCTTTGGTGAATACTACACTGTGTATAAATCAATATAACACTATCAATAACCGTATTAGTCTACTTTTGTAAATATGTTGGATCCCTCTTTAATCAGAAATTAATGAGCTCTCAGGCAGTTCCACATTAAAAGTAATATACCTGAAATCCTACATTCTTTGGTATATAGCAGTTAATAATTATCACTGTCATAAACAGTAGGGCATAAGTGGCTGACCTGTTTGTGGAGAGACATCTGAGGATTAAGACACGATTTGTTGGCACGGTGCATTGCATATAGCACTGCAGGTTGTGTACCAGTAAGGCAGTGAGGATCTATCAATCAGAGCTGCTTATACAGCCAAATGAAATGTGAGCCTCATACGGAGACATTGAGATGCTCCGTATCCTGTCGGATGCAACATCATTAATAAGGAATGTCTGTCTGTCCGACTTCACGAATATGTTACGTGAGAATCGCTATCAGGATCGAAGATCTCTATTGGCCGGGTGACATTCGAGCGGCAGGGTTCCCTGTGCAAAATTTTATAAACTTTTACTGTGAGACTGTTCCTGTCTGCGAACAGACCCACAGAATGGCAGGGTGGTGATTTTGCTCATTCTATCGGCTCAGGAACATACTGCAGCGGTTCAGCGGAACCGTGAAATAACATAAGTTGCCGACGGTTTAATCTGGACACAAACCAGGCCGTCAGCATTACCTGACTCATAGATTTTACTTTCTTCCCGTAAACAACATATAAATAGTTGTAACAAGCCAAGATGTTATTAGGAATATTAGCGAACGGTGTAGGAGAGCTAATAAGCTATGTATTGTGTGCAAGTAACACATTTACAAATAATTTAGCAACCACAAGCTAGAATTCTCTGCATGATAAATGACAAAAAAAAAGATCAGCATAGTTAAGTAAACTATCATAGTAAAATAAACTATAATGTTAAACATTAACCATATGGAAATAGACGTAAATTGTTCCATGGTATGTGAGGTGTCATTTTCATCCAAATATCATGATTTAATAAAGCAACATGGCCTGTATCGAAAGTAATCACATTATTTTTATTGTTTTACAGTACTATTTAGAAATCTAATGTGGTGCAATGAAACTGCCATTACATACAAGTTGCAATGACAACAGTGATAAAAATTCCCCAGTACAACAATAGTCTATCTCCTGACATTTCTTCTCTTAGAAGCCAGTAACCCTATCCACCCCTCCACCCTTCCCCCCAGCCTCGTCCCCCTTACTCCCACCCCACACCCGCCTCTCAAACAGCACCAATTCTTTAAAGATTCGAACTCACATGTGTAACCAGCTTAAAATCTCTGAAGGTTGAACACAATACATTACACTGACAGAACACTTACACATAGTTTCAAACTATAATACTTCAGTTATTGTGTTAAATGTTGAATGTGTTTTAGATAATGGGTGTTGATAGTCAAAATTATTACAATAATTCATTGACCAAATGTTTGTTCCCATATACAATGCACATGACATGACTTTCAATTTGAATCCGTTATCTGATTGAAAATTCTAGTATTTCTTTTGAGATGATACTTACAATTATCTCTTATAATTTAGATGTTTTGCTCAACTAATATTACTCTTGTTGATCTTTACTTTAAAGTCTGTTATGATATTTTGTCTTCATAGCAGTGACTGATGTGATGACTTTCATGAGTAATTCAAGCTACTCATCAACTATTATAAAAATTTCCCGTGAATGGTGACAAGAAACGCATTAATTCGCTGTAAAAACCGCATCACACACTCCCAATGACAATTTGAAGAGGACAGACACTACATTGCACTTTAACGTTTAGAACAGGGGCAACAGGTTTCATAACGCTTACACAGCCATGAACCAGTAGATTGAATTCCTGACGGGATTTATTTATTATCGGAAATTTTTATTTATTAAATGCAGATCAGCAAATGCAACTCCTCACAGTTCCTGATTTGGAGCATACATACGACCTAATTATCTTACATTGATGTCTGATATTTGAAGCACACTTTAAAAATATGAGTATTTGAGATGTATAACACCAATTTGTTATTTATGTCATGTGTTTTTATTCATTAGCTATTTTCGGCATTGTATAAAATTAGAGATTATTTTTTTGTGATCCAGTAGTTGATAAATTTTCTCCTGTTGAAGATCAATTATAGCTGATTATCTACTTTGTTCCCAGCAGCAGTATGAGACATTCCAAAACGTTTTAGGTCTCCAGTGTTAATTATTATTTTGCACAAAAGGACAACATGTCAAAAGATTTAATAATGAAGAGCTCTAGTTCACAGTTTCTATTTGTCTCTGATTCACTTCGGTGTCTGCTAATTCGTTCCCGTTGCATAGTCTTCTGAGGAATGCTGTTCATCATGATACTTCATCTGTTTATGACATCTACTTGTTGTTCTGATCCGTTTTTTACATTCCATGAGGAAATTTTGAGCTTAACCAGCCTCATACTACGTATCTGCTTACTGCTCTGTCTTTAAACAAATTACAGCAGGTAACAAACGTAGACTGGTGGTGAACGCCAACAAACACTTTTTGAAGTAAGCGTTTAAGTGTCAATTGAAACAATAATTCCCTTTTTCTCCGTTTTCTCATGCGGATACAGCGACAAAAATTTATTATGCTAAGTTCCTGTGTATCGGCTTCATTACTTCTAGTATTGCGTATGAAAGGCATCTGTGATGTTTACTTAATTGAACATGTCTAGCGAGGGGAAATATGAGAATGGCTTTTAAATAGTTTTTTGACACAATGCATGTCTTTTTAACATAAAAGTCGCTTAACCATTTTTTTTACGCCTGTTGCTTGCAAGTGGCTTCTACATCGCTCTCTTTCATTCACTAAATAGTGTAGCATTACATATGAATATAAATCAAGATTATGTGCCATTTCGAGCGGGAAATTTGTTTCGCCCCCTGCCAGAATTCTGCCTAGTGTCTTGTCGCGCTCGTGCCTCGAAAGGGTGTGCTGTCGGCGCATGTGACTGACGTGGGCTGCGTTGGGGGTTTGGCGGAGGGATGAGTGCTGTCAGCTGGTGGAGAGCCAGGAGTGGGAAGTCTTCTCTGAGCTTGAATTCCAAGGAGCTGTCTGCGGGACCTCTCCAACACTCAATGTAAGGCTTGGTAGCTGTGTGAATGCAAACAACCCAATGGAGTAGTTGGTGTCCTTTGCTGGGCAACGGGACGACCATTCCAGTGGAGGCGTAGCCAGGGGCTGTGCATTGAGTGTAATAAATGTCCAGTGATATTATCCACGTGGTTACAGCATGGCGTGTTATGGTTACTGTGTGGTGGGACAGTGAGTGTGCTGGCGATTTATTTAAAAGTGAGAGCCCTATTGATTCTGTTGTTTCTATACTGTAGGTGTGACTGATTTACGAGAGGCTTTCAATAAGTAATACAAAATATTTTTTTTTGAAAGCAGGTTGGTTTTATTCAGGTTCCAATACACCATATTATGCCCCACTCTTTTCGCTACAAAACCCTATTTCTCAACATAATCTCCGTTCAACGCGATGGCCTTACGCCTACTTACTATGAGGGCATGTATGGCTTCATGGTACGACTCTAATGGTCGACGTCGAAGGCAACGTCTTGCTGCATCACCTTCCTACCCCATCATCCATGTACTGCTTCCCATAAAGTGCATCCTTGTTTGGGCCAAACAGATGGAAGTGGTGCTTGATCCAAAGGTGTACGGAGTATGCGAAAGAACAGTTCAGTGAAGTTTGAGCTCCTCCTTGCCGACTTGCGTGATGCCTTGCGTTGTCGTGGAGAAAGAGAAGTTCGTTTGCATTTTTGTGGCGACGAGCAAGCTGAAGCCGTTTCTTCAGTTTCCCGAGGGTAGCACAATACTTCTGAGTTGATCGTTACACCTTGAGGGAGGACGTAAAACAGGATAATCCCTCCAGAGTCTCAGAAGACTGTCACCACGACCTTACACGCTGAGGATGAGGCTTTCAACTTTTCTACAGAGGAGAGGTGGTGTGGCGCCACTCCATGGATTGCCGTTTTCTTTTCCGTTCGAAGTGATGGTCCCGTATTTCACGGCGTGTGATGATGATGAAAAAAATTGTCACGATCAGCCACTTAATTCGCGAACGATTCCGCACAAATCACCCTTCGTTGTTCTCTATGGTCTTCTGTTAGGCAGCGAGGAACCCAGGAGGCACACACCGTCGAGTACTCCAACTGGTGGACGAGTGTGTCAGCACTACTACTAGAGACGTCCAGCTGAGGAGCGAGGTGTTTGATTGTGCTCCGTTGCTCACCTCGAATGAGAGCGTCCACACGTTCCAAGATTGCAGCAATCGGAGCTGTGTCAGCTGGCTGGCACCGGTGTATCGTACAGGTTCATGCGACTTCGTTGCGATGAGGACAGACGCCTAGCCCAACGACTCACCGTGCTTTCGTTCACTGTCATGTGTCCGTAGACATTCTGCAAACTCCTATGAATAGCTGTGATGCTCTGGTTTTCCGCCAGAGGGAATTCAGTGACAGCTATCTGCTTGTAACGCACCTCCGTTACATACGCCATTTTGAAGGCTACAAACAGTCCCACTATCTACGGCAACTTCACGCAACTATAGGGGCAGAAGCGGGAGTATTTCATGATGTCCCACAACAAATTCCGCATCCTTTCTACAAAAAATGAAAGGGAAAAAATGTGTTTCATTACTTATGAAAAGCCCGTCATATATGTTAATAAATTTGAAGTCTTGTTATGAACAACAACAATATGTATTAGTCGAATGCTGTTTTTATTCATTATTGGTGAGTAATTTCCTCCTCAGCAATAGGTGACACCACTGGTGACACGCGTAGACTATGAGCAGAGCTGCTGTATGTACCAGAAGGCACCAGTCGTCAACTGCAGTTACTAGCTTCTAGCACTCATCCATTGTCTTACGTTTCCATTCCCCAGATCTTGGGTGAGAATAAAGTACGCATTGATATATGTACATGCCTTCTGAAGGTCTTCTTGGTTGTTTCGTACCAGATCAGCGACAATACAAATTGTAATATACTGGTTCAACCGAGTTTAGGTTACCTTTGATCCTTGCCATTGTTAGTTTCTAACAATGTAACGACATTTACTTCCAGAGCCCATAAGGAGTTCGTTTTTGGGTCGAGAATCGGGCCTTCTGCCACCATGCAGATTCCCCAGCCCCCTTGTTCGCCGAGAGAGTGAGCCATAACGTGGAGGTTAACGTATGTATTTAACACAGTTACGCATTAGATGCATAAGGACATATCCGAGAAATTAAGTCTGCATTTCAAAATAACTCCCCAAAGGCTGATTTGTGGTCGGTCTAGAACTAGCACTCCTGAAAGAAATCTCTGCTGCAAGGTTCGCAGTAGAGCTTCTGTGAAGTTTGGAAGGTAGGACACGAAGTACTGGCAGAACTGAAGCTGTGAGGAGAGGGTATCAGTCGTGCTTGGGTAGCTTAGATGGTAGAGCACTTGCCTGCAAAATACAAAGGTCCCGGGTCCGAGTCTCGGTCTGGCATACAGTTTTAATCTCTCGGGAAGTTTCATATCAGCGCACACACCACTGCAGAGTGAAAGTCTCGTTCTGAATTGCGGTTGATAGTGGAAGCAAGACTGAAAAAATCAAGACACTTTCATAGGATACGTCAACCTGGAAAAAGCATTCGAGAATGTAAAAAGGCGCAAAATGTTAAAAATTTTGAGAAAAATAGGGATAAGCGGTAGGGTAGAAGGATAGTATACAATACAGTTTATACATGAACTTAGAAGGAATAATATGAGTGAAAGACCAAGAACGACGTGTTTGGATTAAAAAGGCTATAAGACAGGGATATAGTCTTTCGGCCCTATTATTCAGTCTGTACACTGAAGAACGCATGACGGAAATAAAAGAAAGGTTAAAGAGTGGGATTAAAATTCAACATGAAAGGATATGAGTGATAGGATTCGCTGATGATGTTGTTATCCTTAGTGAAAATGAAAGAGAATAATAGGACCTGTTGAATGGAATGAACAGTCCAGTGAGTGCAGCACATCTATTGAGAGTAAATCGAAGAAAGACGAAAGTAATAAGAAGTAGCAGGAATAAGGACAGCGATAAACTTAACATTAGAATTTCTGATCACGAAGTAGATGAAATTAAGGAAGTCTAGTACCTAGGCAGCAAAATAACCAATGATGGACGGAGCAAACAGACTAGCACTGGAGATAAGGGCATTCAAGGCAAAGAGAAGCCTACCAGTATCAAAGATAGTTTTTTATTTGAGGAGGACATTTCTGAGATTGTACATTTGTAGCGTAACATTGTATGGTATTGAGACAATGGTTGTGGTCAAACCAGAACAGAAAAGAATCGAAATATTATAGATTTGGTTGTACAGAAGAATTTTGAAAGTAATAGTCTTTGGAGGACTAGAGAGGAATGAAATAGATGGAACTCACTGACGAAAAGAAGGAGCAGGTTGTATCACGGAATAACTTCCACAGTCCTGAGTGAGCTGTAGAGGGTAAGAACTGTAGAGGAGGAAAGAGACAGGACTATCGTCAGCAAATAATTGAGGGTGTAGGTTCAAGGGCTACTCTGAGAGGAAGAGGATGGCACAAGAGAGAAATTCTTGGGGCGCAGCATCAAACAAGTCAAAAGACTGATGATTCCCCATGAACTACATTAGGAAATACGAGAAGCAAAGGAGAACGGAGGCCAAGCTGACGGGAAAACGGATGCCATGATTTAAAAAGCCTTTCCGATTGTTCGGTTTTTAATCCCGGTTACTGTTCAGCTAAAAACTTTTCTTTCCGCAAGGAAATACCAGGCGCTTGTCTCTTAACGTAAACCAGCATATAGTCAGTATGTTATGTGTTCGGCGTTGATGTTACCATCAGTTATTTGTGTAATTTATTGTATTACGGTTTTTGAGGCCTCATTCTGACAGCTAGTGTGGGATGAGGCAGGAATTCCATTGGGGGATGGACGGGGTGGGGGTTGAGATTGTGCTGTGTCGAGAACACGGTGCATTTGCTTCACCTGTGACCAGAGTTTTGCTTGGCAGATTGGGCCCTGAACTGACGCATTGTTCACGCATGCTATTGACGCGAGAGCTGCTGGGGCCAAGATGGAACGCGCTGTGGACGATTGCAGTCAGTTGGTGAAGAGCCTAGAATAGGAAGTCTACTTCAAACTTATAAGTCAAGGATCTGTCAGTGTTCTCACCGGTGGTCAGTATGGGCTGTATCCGATTATTGCACACAAAGAACACTTTGGGGCAGTTAGTGTCTTGTCCCAGGCGATAACAAGAGGATTCCAGTGGAGATGCAGGCAGAAGCTTCCAGATTAGAAGAGGAGCGGTAATTGGATGGTTTTAGTGAGCGACAGTAGGAATTTGGTCGGACGAGTGATGCAGCATAATGTACCGTGAAGACTACAGAACGGGCATTGAGTGTACCCGATGATCAGTAATACTAAAAATGGAAGGTCCTTGGGCATGGTGTGGCATGTTATGGTTATTATGTGGTAGTATGCTGGGTGGGTGAATGTTTCCTCTAAAAACGAGAGCCGTATTTATTTTGTTATTTGTATCCCATAAGCGTGATTGATTTTGTATGTGTCACTGTACTGCAGCTGATCTTGTACTTATGCTGTGAGCGTGACTGATTCTATTGATGCCATTGTATTGGAGATTATGTTATTGTTTTACCCAAAAGTCGTGCTTTTTAAATGCCGTATTACACAGAAAATTATGTTGAGAGATTTGTTTAGGTAGTCCCGTAGATGTTCCATAGTAGCTTTGCTCTAGGAACTGGTGGATGATGGGAATGGTGGTAGACTAATATTCAATGGAGTGGTAACGTAAATAGCCCTATATAAGCAGAGCGTTGTCTTATAGTTAGTTGTATTGCCACTTTTTTGCCTGGGACCAAGGGCCAGATATTGTAAACTATCAGCGTAAACTATTATTTGCCTGATTCTACCTGCTCGGGCGAAGTCGATTTCAATTTTTTTTTTTTTTTTCGTTTTAGACCGGTAATTTCTTGTTGAGCCAATCTTTCAAGAATGGTACAGAGCTGTCAAATAAGTTCTATTTTGTGGTTTCAACTTTCAGCCACTGCGGTATATATTTCAAAATAAAAATTCGGTCGTCAGCTGGAAATATATTTTTAGTTCGCTTTCCTGGTTTCGTCAAATTAATTTATGATATTCAGAAGTCTACACAGTTAGGGATATTATAAATGTTTAGAACATGGCTATAGACTTACGTAAAGTATGAGAACGGTATATAAAAGAGAACCTTACTTAGTATTGGTTTAGTAGATGTCAATAACTTCGTCATAGAATCACGTCATAGAATATGTCCAAAAATGTACATATTGCATGTGATAATCATAAAAACAGATTGACAGTTTACAGTAACTGAATCGCAGCTACTGTGTGTAAATGTCAAGGTAGCAGCGAGAAACATATATAAAACATATAAAAAGTACAACCATGAAATATAAAGAAGTTGTATGAAATACATTTAAAAACACGGCACATCATTGTAATATATAAAAGGAATGGGCTAATTTTCAAATTTTGTAAGAGATGTTTCTCTCCATCTTCCCCAGCAGGTTTCAGAACTCATAAGTTCTATTGTCTGTAATGCAGACGCTATCAGTAATCTGAATACCGCAAAACGATACTTCTCATTTGGAAACATTTCCCTGTAACTGTCTATTTGCCCTTACAATCGGCTGCCATTTATACATCTAACTGGTTTTCTATTTGCGCTGTGCTCTAACGTTGTGAGTTAACGAACATTTCGCTCTCATTTAAGTATATGGGCGAAACAGACAGCCTTCCAGGAATTGTGACACGAACCCTGTCGTCCAGGACCTTGTGCCACAAAGAGCGCAGATTCGCCACGAGATGGGGAAGTTCACAGGCGTCAATTGTGCTGAATGAGGCCAGGCTGATCAGGCCTAAGCGCTATAGTGTGTGAGTGAGACAGTCGAGAACCTACGTCATAGGAAAACCCCTTACAAGCTGTTTGTGCGCAGGGAGGCGTAGCAGTGTTAAATATGGCGTATCTAAGATCGACCATAAAGGGAAACATTTATGAAAACTATTTAATTCTGTAGTAATTCAGGAAACGAAGCCACAGTAATTTTAATCTACTATCTTTCTTAAATTTTCATAGTGATCCGAATAAAACTTGAATATTGATCATATCTATAACAGTTTAGGATTTGCTGTTAAAGTGAAATTAACAAGTTTTCTAACAGTGACCTGAATGCTAAAATCTGAACGCTGTGGTCGACCTTAACGATCGACATTTCATAAAAAAAGTGCATCACTAAAATGATAAATTTTGTAAATATCAACGCTGTAATTTTGTTTGTTTAAAAGATATAGTAAATATAAATTATCAGTAGTTTCAGTGAAGCATCAGATCATCATTTTCTACACACAAAACACATTGAATGATGACAGCATGACAAGTTATTGAATGATTAGGTAATAGAATATTTGTTGTTTAGTGCATAATAGTTACTTTTGGTTTTTATTTATTTATCAGAAAGCACATTGGTGCAGCGCAAGGCTACTGGCCGTGGCATTCAAAGCTAAGAAGGAAATTGTATTGGTGTTATGTAAAAGAATTTAACGTTTATTATGTAATGGATATTATTGTTACTTTATTTAGAACGTGAAAGTGGTAAAGCTTTGATTATTTAAATATGTTAAAATGTAAAATAATATGGAATAAGCTGTAGCCAATCAGATGGGCGGCTTCAGGACAGGGAACTGCGCTAGTCAGTTGAACGACGATGTTCGGCACGCGGGAGACGCGGCCGGAGACGGGCAGAGGGACGGTGCTGGCGCAGACGCGAAAGTGGACAGTCGGTCTTTAGGTAGCTAGGAAGGGAAACGATTTAGAGAATTTCGCGTTGTGTGGGATCGCTGGACATAAGTCTCTGAGCTGTGAGCAGTCGTGCACCTGGTGAAATTTTCACATAGTTAACGAGGTGGAGTATCGAACTTGTATTTCGCGATGAGATTGTGAATGATCGAACTGTGTCAAATGAATATGCGCTCGAATGTAACAGTAACTCCAAATACGACCACTTTCGCTATTAGTTTGCTTTCTGAATAAACATTATTTTAACCAAATCTCAACTGTGTGGCCTACATCATTTATGGGTCTGTAATTTGGTTACCTATATTATTATTACTGTTATTATAAGTTATATTAACTGTGTATGTTTCATACAATTTCACAAACTTGTCATCAGTCAGACAATTTAACCAAACGGTCACAAGTGTCTAATTTAAGGCGTGTAATGCGGCACGAGCGGTTCAATCCCTAGACGAGTTTGAGCCAAGACATTTCGACGAAGAGTAACAGCGTGTGAGCCCGAACATCTTTGGGATGTTACCTCGGAACGTCATCCATTACTTCCTTCACAACTGTTTGATCAACTTCTTCTGAATTATTATTTCTCAACATGTTTGCTGAAGACTGGAATATGTTTCGGAGATTACGCAGAAGGACATGTGAAGTGACGAAGAGAATGGAACAGGATAGTAAGAATATGATGCTTTGAAGCAATCGGCTTGGAACCAATTAAGAAAAAAAGAAATTAATTAATCAATAGAAAACGAAGACGGAGATAAAATGCCGGCGATCAGATACTGTACGAGATTCAGAGATGTTCAACCGTACCTGACTGTCACAATTTCAGTGAGATGCCTTTCTCGGTAACAAACATGATTCACGCGGAAAAAACCAAGATGAGCCGAAGAAAAGGAGGAAGAAATATCACTGGAACGAGGCAAGGCTGGCCACCTTGAAGCGATGAGAAGCTTTCTATATAGGGTTTATGTTTTTCGGAAAGTGCGACTGTTTATCATATAAAGGATGACTTTAAACAATTAACTGTGGAAGTAATTTTTATTTACTTTTACGGCGCATTTCGAGTGCTTACACTCTCATCTTCAGGTGGACCAGTGAGTTACATTACGGTTTCAGATGGATGTAACCACTTTACTGTTTTGAACTTAATTTCGAAATTGTATCGGCCGAAAGAACCCTCAGAATCGTAATGAGTATATTTTCATCATTGGCCTGTGTGTGGGATGTTATTTCGTCTTGTGTGTCATTTAACGATAATGATTGTCCCAATTTATTTTGTGTGCTGTTTAATGACGAAAATATAAATTTATAATGACAAAGGTTTTTATTGCTGTAACATCTTCGAAAAGAAGTTCGAAAACAGCGAATTCGCAACATCCAACAATTGAAATTAATGTAATCCACTAATCAACTTGAAGATGAGAGTGGAAATTATCGAAGTGAGTCATGAAAGCAAATAAAAGTGATGGACACTGATAATTGTTTTAATTTCTTGGGTTTATAGTAAGTTTCCATTATTCTAGTAACCACTAGGCAACAACAACAATTTGATGTGGTCCGTCCTACGTAAATTTGAGTAACTTTACTGAAATCTGCTTAACTCTGTAGATGTTAACTTTTTATCCTCGTATGGAGTATCTGTTGTTATGACTTTTTTGTAATCTCTGTAGCTGCTGACCTCTGGAGATTTTCCTTACATGTTTAATTAATGATGCTAGCAGCTCTTGCATTGAAGCTTATTTACCTTAATTTTATCCTGGGGAGAAGCAACTATTTTGCAGGTTTGTCAAAATACTGATTCTCTTATGTGCAAAATTGGCTTCATTCCTTTGCGTAAATTGTCTGGAATCAGTTATAGCTCTATCGTATGCAAAAAAAGTAGCTGTTAGCGGTTAAAACAAAGGATAAGGAGTAGGTGAACATCAGTTTAACCGATGGCATTTGTGACAATTCTGCTAAGAACTTTCTTACATTTTTTAACTTCGCATTGCAACTAATTTATCAGTGTAGTAGCATTAGCGGACGAAAGTTACAGTGGCATGTCACGGGAGAGTATTGATTTCCACAAGTTCCGCGATATAAGTAATAAGAGGTAATACAGAGAAATTTCCACTTTTTCATAAAATTCTGAAATCATGATCGTTCTCACAACAGTAATCGTTTTTCATCTTTGTCATTCCTATCTTTCATGAAGCTAATTTTATTTTTGTGATAATCTTGTGCACGATCAGACTGAATTGCAATCTGTTTTTAATTTTCTCATTCGTTTTAATGTAATTTTTACTAAATTCCCTTGTGGATGAAATGTAGCTTTGTGCACTAAATTAGATCATATTTCACACTTATACTTGCCTTGTTTCGTCAGGCTTTTACTATCTCAAAGTGTTAACAGAATGAATTTTGCATCATGGGTACTTAAAATGATAAGAGATAACAGATAGATAAGTTGCTGTTAAAAATGCGGATCCAAATGAGTATGCGTCCGCGTGTTTACGTTAGAAGTATGAATCAAGTATAACAAAACCAGTTGTCTTCGGTGTTTTGATAATAACAGATAAGTGCAAGTGAATATCGTGCTTGCATCAGAAAGGCTGCGATAGGCGTATTTACACAGGAGACACACAAGTCTACACCAGGCGGACAAACATGTGTTGTGACCTCCATCTGTTTCTATGGCAACAGCCGAATGAATTTGGCTCTTGAGGTCTTGTTGCATGTATTCCAGTCACTGTCTTCCCCACAGGTTTTATCCTCTGCAGCTCCCTCTGGTACCACGGAAGTTATTCCCTGATGTCTTCATACATGTCCTATTATCCTGTTCCTTCTTCTTTTCAGTGATTTCTACATACAATTGGCCTCGTCTCAGTTCTTTTCTAATCACTCCGCATAATTTTAAACATTCTTTTATAGCTTCACATATCTTACACTTCAATTCTGTGCTTTTATCTTTACCACAGTTCACATTTTACTTCCTTACGACCAAGCTGTACTCTCTCTCAGAAATTGTTTCCCCAAATTAAGGCCTGCTCGTGATACTAGTAGGCTTCTTTTAGCAAGAGTATATGTTTGACGCAAATCTCATTTCTGCAATTCCTCATTAATCTCACCTACCTTTGGTTTACTCTCTGTTCATGTTCCTTGCTCACTAAACTGTTCATTTCAACCAACAGGTCCCGTAATTCTTCGCTACCTTTTTTGGAGAACTCTTACAGAATTTGCATACTTCGTATTTTTACCTGTAATATAATTAACGATATAATGTTGCCTAAGTCAACAATAGCATAACTATAGGTTATTAAAGCTGAACATATTCGTCACCATGGGTTGTCTACGATCCTTGTTTGACCATTTGACTAACATCCGAGCGTATGTGTCCCACGAGAGGTCATCAGAGAACGAGTTGGAATTAATTTGATTTTGTTTCATGTTACTGCTATGTATTAGTGGCCCACTGGCAAAGGGAAGCCTACTAATGCTTAGCAGAATTCTTATAATTGCAGGTTGCACATGTAAGTTACTCTGTCCTCAAGTTTTATGGCTAACCCTCGCCTCGGTATCGAATTAGTTAGCACCTGCATGTGGGCAACCCAGTTGCAGGATTCACAAGGTGGACTGCTTTTGCAGATGCCCGGACACAGCGCGTCAACGACTTGCACCCACGAATTGACGTTTGCCACATCGCAAACGAGGCCCATTCTGAGCGTCTGTAGTGTGTGTTACCAACTTGGACAAATGCTTTGTCCACTGATATGTGTCTATTTTCAGTATGTCTTGTGGTTTTTTCCGCAGTCGTCTTCTGAAACCCTGGAGGTAACTACGAATAATACTGTGTGTTATGTCTACGCTTCCCCCAGTCCCCTTGTAAAACGAAACGGTGGGATATATTCTCTTCATATTGTTACTTACATTAAATAAAATAACCATACATAAGCGTTTTTGAAATAAAATTGGCAGTAAAAAGATTAAACAAAATAATCTATTTTTTTTCAATCTGCAGATCGCTGCTCAATAACACTGAACTGACAGTTCCATTACTTTGTAATTACATTTCATCTGAAGATGGATAAAATTGCCTGAAACCGGTAATTTCGAAATAAAAAGCAAAGACCTGCAGACTGAACCAAATATTCAGTGTTGTAGAGCTAAACTTATATTATTATTATTATTATTGTTATTATTACTGTTTACTAACCCTACAACATGTGTTATTATGCTTTCAACCGGCGTTACTTGGGAATTAATTACTAAAGTTTATTAGTGGTAGACCACAACTCATTACCAGGTAAAGAAGCATGCTGCAAGTATCTCGATACCGTCCAGCAGTGCTTGAGACACGTTATCTAGGAAGAACTAGTTGATCACTGTATCAAAGTTTGTTTGCCAGATATTATTATTCTAGTGAATTAACAAATTATGCAGTCTGAAATAAGAATAGCATCTAAAGCTTTCACTGGATCGGTTCCCCTTTGCATCTAACGTTTTTACTATGAATTTACTTTCTAGTAGTGTATTCAGCTGTATCGTACCTCATCTGGAGCTGGTAGGTGTTATTCAGGAAAATTCATCCCGTTTAATATGAGATACCATTAGCACCCTCCCTCCTACCATTAGCCTCGGACATCCCATGCTCAGTCACCCTGAAATATATTCTGCTGGTTTTGAAACTTCTCTGTTACCGACGGTTAAAATATTTCAATTTGTAGATAATATATGCCAACGTTTCAAGGCCGTTTCTCCAGGATACCTTCTATAATATAAATTATGGTGTGATAATATTTTGCGACTGGCTAGTACAAAATCTAATAGCGTTATTGGCTCGAAAATCGAAAGTGAATGACCATTCGCTGTAAGTATGTTCAACTGCACGATTTATGGGTCCAATCGACAATTTACGAGTGATGTGATAGCATCGCATCATACATGATCTTTGGAAGCTAGAATATGAGATAAACTTTTTCAGCATGTACACACACAGTTGTTGGAGCACACATCACACCGATCACTGGTGGGAACTCAGTTAGATTGCGATGTGAACTGAATTGTGTTCTGGCGCGAAACCAATTAGATTGACCTACTTCCTTACTAGTATGTAGTATATAGTAACTGTGTGTTATAATAATTGCTAGTGTCTTCTTCACCAATTAACGTTCTGTTTATGTAGGTAGCGCAAGTGGTACTTTATACTGTGCACCTGTTCCTGGAGGGTGAACTGCTGTTCCCGAGGACCAGAACTCCCGATCTTCTCATTGTTTATAAATTAGCCGCCCTAAAGAAGTTTCTCGGATCAATTAATGTTTCTCTCTGGCAACAAAAAGCGCGATGCTGAATAGAGACAACACTTACCAGAATATTTCCTTTCTACACAATTCACTGCACTAACCAGCACTTCAAAGTATTTTTTCTTGGCTCGTCAAAATCCATCACCTACCTAAAAAGTAAAAGATCACATATTAACAAAATATTCCAAGAAACTTAGCATCTGGATGCAATTACAATATTCGCTGACTGATTACGTTTGGTGACACCTTTAGTTCACCTTCAAGAAGGGCGGTCGTACTGTTTTCACGAGAACGCGTCAGTATTTCTTGCAGGGCAGTGACAGTCTGCTTGGACTAAACGAGATCCCGATCACAGCTATTTGTTAATTGTAGTGCCACCTCTCAACATTCAATCAGTGCAAAAGGTTAACAATTGCTCATCCTATGGTAGAGCTGCTGTGGTATGGAGCATCGATAAATTCTCTCTGGATTGCGTCACTTGGATCTCGTCACAAATATAGCAACATGCAATGGGTACTTCATTATCTCTATTCTCAATCCATCCAATGACATCGCTGGAATTATAACGAATTTACGTAACGTGTGGAATGAAGAGTGGGAAGAAGCACGAAGTCTGCGAGGCTGTGAGGACTGTAATTTCCAACCAAAAAGCGTGGTTTACGGATTAGTCATGGTGTAGACTATGTCTAACGTCATGGAAAATATAGCAGCCACATCAAAAGGAAATGCGCTAGAGGTTTCGTAAATAGTTCATGCGAGTCAACATCAATCTTGAAGGATTTCTAAGAGGTTGATTCGTACGCATATTAACACAAATATCAGATTCTGGGTTGTCTGCATGCACTATCAAAAATTAGTGTAACATCAGCTGTATTTGTAATGTACTGTGTGTAGCGGTGCGTCCAGCAAACGCCAATAAAATAGAATAAAATGCCTCGTTTGTTTTATGGGTTTTTGTGACTGAGAGACTGAGATTAACATGACTGGTTACAAAGATATAAGTGAATTACAATTTTAGAATTAAATATGGAAAAACCTACAATTGCCTGACTGTAACAATTTATGACTACACGAAAGAGAATGGTCACATACGCTCAGTCACAGAGGATGTATCTCCCAGCTCTAGTTCATTGACATGATAGTGGGAAAATGTAATCAATTGACAAAACATTCAAATAACACTTACGTGTAAAGTATTAACTGCAGAACGTATACAAAGAAGGCCAGCAGAAATGGTCTTACTTTTGCTTGAACCATGGGACAGCCTCACGAAGATATTGGAAAACCTTAACATTTAGCATGCGGCTGACATAATATTAAGGCTCTTGCGGGAAATGGGAATGTGCGACGGACGTAAATTACATCGCACGAGTTGTGTGATCCTCTGCGGTGTCGAACGTAATTTACAGCTCCCGCAAACGTCTGCCAGGTGTGCAGGTTCCGTAGTTTACGTTAGATGGTAGTAGTAATCAGAATAATTGCTGGAGCTCATCCAAGATCATCCTGCAGACACTTATTTAAAGAGCTAGAGATCTTCATTGTGACCTCACAATATACATATTCACTTATGAAATTTGTTATTAACAATCCGAGCGAACTCAAAAGTAATAGTAGTGTACATGGCTACAACACTGGGAGGAAGGATGATATCCACTACTCAAGATTAAATCTAACTTTGGCTCAGAAGGGGGTAAATTATGCTGCCACCAAAGTCTTTGGTCACTTACCTAATAGCATCAAAAGTCTGACAGATAGCCATATAGCATTTACAAGTAAATTAAAAGAATTTCTTAATGGCAACTCCTTCTACTCATTAGATGAATTTTTGGATATAGTTAGTGGGTAATTTCCCCAACCCCCCTCCCCAAAAAAAATAAAAAGATAAAAAAATTAAAAAAATAATAAAAATTTTAAGTGTCATGTAATATTTTGTGTAATGTAATATCTTGTATAGACACCTTTTATTGACCTGACACGTTCCACATCATTACGAAGTGTCGTATTCATGATATATGGAACAAGTACTAATCTAATCGTTTTTGAAACCTTTTTTTATCGTCTCTGTTTCATAGGTTTTACGTGACGTTCAAATTCTCTCTGTCCCGCGCGTCTTGTATGCTTTTGTGTTGATTTTGTGTTCAGAATGCACAATGGAGAGGAGAAACGTCTGGAACAAATGATTCACAAAGCCTGCAGATGATGGGGACGAAATATTTGATGACGCTTCGGATTACACCTTTATCGTATTATTTTTTGCAGACTGTGTTGCTATGAAGGATTTGCCTGCAACTTAATCACAAAATCAATCTAAGCATAAGATTCCGGTGAATGTAACGTCGGAGTATGTATGCCTCCATGTTCAATTTATACCAGACTATACTCCACTATGAAAGCTAAATTTTTCTTTGTTTTTGTGTGTTTCTTTAGATTTGAATAGGATGTAAAAACAATTTAAATAGAAAGCTCACATGTTTATTTTTAATGGTATCTACTCGTATTTGAATACCAGAATTCCTTTTCAATTTTTTTCTGCGATAATTACTGTTGATACCCATGTTGTTAAGAAGAATGATGCACTGTTCCGTAAGGCACACATCGGTATCGTTCTTCTTAACAACAGAGGCACCGCAGTATTGCATGTATCCGCCAATATCAGGCAGCGACTTTCAATTAAAATGTCCTCCCCTCTTCGGGAATTACATAATGTGTGTACGAGTATAGTCTGTGATGGAGGAACGATGACATACGGACTGGCCGGGATATCCAAAGCAGAAGACGGACGTTCGGTGGAAACGGGAAATCCTGGATCGAGTCCCGGTCCGGCACAATTTTCACTGTCGTCATTCATTTACATATCTGATGGTTGTTCGTGTTCGCAACTGCGAATACGTTTCATGTAACTGCCGCTAAATTGAGGTTTCATCTATGGTTTCAGATCTAGCAATACCAATCTCAAAATACGTCTGTTTAAAGAAGGAAGTCCAAAAAACGTAAAACTGTTTTGTAGTTCCAACTAAATATTTGTACACACGAGTTATAACTTCCAGAAAAACTAGATATTTTTGTCAGTCCACAGATAATGGCAGTTACGAAGATGACCAGCTCTATACGTTTTAACTGTTAGACGCTTGAAGACAGACGTTAACTATACAGTAGCAATCAACTTCTAGTTTTTTAGGAATCAGTGTTATGTGCGAAATAAAGAAATTTTTTATAGCCTTCTAGACGTAGCTCTAGTAGAGACAGTAGGAAAAAGATTAGAATAATTACAATATGAACAGAGCATTTAACCAATCACTGAAATAGGAATAAACACTTCTACACAGTAAAACTGGAAGTACCCTATTCTCTGCACTTAACTGGTCTGAAGGCTATGTTAGTGGATATAGACAAAAGAAAACGAACAGTAATACTGTAGCCAATGAACATCTGTATTTTTAACGGCTCTTTAACACTACCTTATCTACTTGCTTATAGCCTGCTGCTTTACTCGCTTAGGCTGTAAGCTCTGCTCAGATTTTTTTTTGTTTTTATTTTCCTCGAATTTTTATTTTGGGCACAAATTACAACAACTAAGCTTTTCACTGTAATGAGGGCCATAGAATCATGTTCTTTCCGAATGTACTTCTGATCAACAAAAGATTCCGTTAGCTGGAGTCCAAGATTGTTATTATTCATGGATTTAGCGTTCCTAAGGTGATATTTCCTTAGAGACTCTCATCCCTTTGTATCTAACTGAGAAGGGAAGCCCAGCTATCACAGATTTATCTTCAACAAATGTTTACTATGACGAAATATTTAATTAAAAATTTTCATTCCCCTTTCACCCCCATATTTGTGGAATATCCAAAGCTCTCTTCCGAAACGACGCCTACAGTATAAGATAAACAACTTTTGCAATTCAAGTTTCTATCCTTATGATTTGGACTGAGTGATGACGAGTCATTGAGTCAGTCAGTTAGGGCACTGCCTTTCATATGCTGAGGTCGTTACTGGAGTATCTGTTTTGTAGTCGGTTGCCTTAATATATAGAGTAACGGCGACACACTTAGTTACATAAATTAGGAAGGGAAATATACAAAAGAAATTCCAGTCAGATTTTGATACCCCTTTATTATGTAAATATCGCTACATGTTGTTTGCTGTTAGTTCGCCAGCCTGCTCAGTATGTGTAGACTACATGACACAGGGATTCAGACCGTCCCCCATTTCAGAGGCGCCATGCTTTTCCTTTGAGCCAGCAAGCTGCATCGCGGCGTGCAGCTGCTCCACTGGCGATGACGTCATGGCGCCACTGTGCGGCTGCGATCAGCGACTCGTCCTCCAGGGCGACGGCTGCCTGCTGCACCTGATGAAGGTCACGAGTATAAGGTGAAAGCTTAGTGCAGCAAGAGTACAACGGAAAAGGGGGAATAAAATACTTTATCTCAATAAAAGATTGTATGATGTCCATGTGTAAATGACTGCATTTATTTATTCGTATTACTGATGGAATGTTACATGACATATAAACATAAAACTGAAGTAAACAAGTAATTATTTCTCTTTAGAAACCAGCGTAGACCCCCTCACCTGGTGCTGTGACACCTATATCCTCTACAGTTAAATTTATTCACTCTTCTGAACATGTAATTACAATGCTATCAAAACATGTATGAGTATAATGTATGCTCATAGAAATTCATGATAATATCTTCAGATTAATTAGCATTTAGGTAACAGCAATAATATTTTTACTTTATTATAATGATGTGAAATGCAATTATGTCTTTTAATGTTTTACTTGCAGCACAGACAGACATGATCTATCCATAAAACTATCTAGTTTAATGTTTCTGACTCTTATAGGACCAATTTGTTTGCCTTCCTCTCTCCCACACCCATGTGTGTGCGTGTGTGTGTGTGTGCGCGCGCGTGTGTGTGTGTGTGTGTGTGTGCGCGTGTGTGTGTGTGTGTGTGCGTGTGTGTGTGTGTGTGTGTGTGTGTGTGACGTTAGTGATGTCGTCATTATGTACAGCTCGCAAATGCTTTCGCTCCCAAACATAAGGAACACATGAGCAGTACAATCCCCTCCCGCCACTCACCTTCTCCAGCAGTTGGTCGTCGCGCATCTCCAGTATGGCCTGCCTCAGCAACTTCCTGGCCGCCTGCTTCTCACCTGGCCTGCAGACACAAAAAGTGATACCAGACACGGGTCGAGCAGAACAACATTTTGGAATTCAGTGTCATGTCGGTATTAGAATCAAGATACAGGAATTAACGACCCTGATGGACTATACAGTGGAAATAATCGAATGGGATTTTGTTGGACGAATCACTGTCGTTTAGGTGAAACAAAATTCGGCTATAGTGCAATGGATAAATGGTGATGTACAACATGGGGAAACTGGGTGCTCCATGATGCTGAGAGACAGATGTTTATCTCTAGTCATACACTGGCAGTATTGGTTTAAACTGGGCATTATATAACCTCCAAGTGACTGTGCATGTAACCCCTTTACTTTCCGATAGTTATAAGACATTTAAATTTTCAACTATTTTAACTGCTTTGTTCTAAATGGAGTCATTAACATGAAGGAGGAAATTCAGTTCTGTTACTCCATCAGGCTAATGGGCATTCTATTCTAAATGTGGTGGCTTCTGTTCCTAGCCAAAATTTGGGCAACATGAGATGTGTGGGACTGCGGAAATAAACGACTTACTGACTGTCAAACACTTACAAGCTGAAATGTAATAGATGTTTCAGTCTAACAATTTCTGTATTACAGAACTTATCTGCATGTTTTCATGACAATTTTACTAATATTATTGTAGATTTATAAGAATACTCTATTATAATTATTTATTTCGTATCACTTTGCATATCACTCCTTGATCAGACGTTTCGATGTAACATAACATTATACTCATGCATCTTACTCCACGCAACTGTGCGATCAATTCGAAATTGCATATGCCAGAGGCAGTACGATTAATAGGCAACTTCAACGGCGGATCATTCGTGAGTGAAAATACTAGTGACATGATACTCTACTCGAGTGAAGTTTCTAATGTGCCTGGATGTTGGACAACTTGGAAAGCTTTCTACGTTGAAACATACAGACAGAAACTATGCAGGCAGATCGGCTAGCAACAAGAGTTAATTAGATTCCCTGTAAAGTCAAGAGAAGGGCACACCCCTTATTTGGTCATCAAAATTCATCTCACATTACCATTACTCATTAGAATTTTTTGTTATTATGATGCAGCGCTGATGATGTCTCTCTGGAGAGAGACGCAAAGAAACCGGTGAGGAAGAAGACGCCTGCACCCACCTGGAGAGGAGATTTGCGCCACGGCTGAGGAACTGGAGAGCGGATGGAAGGGTGTGTCGGCGCTGCAGAAGCCCCTCCAGCAGCCACTGGAGGTGCTCTCTCCGGAAGCCGCCCTTGGCTCCAGTGGCGGTCAACTCCAGCAGCCTGTACAAAGGGGGCACTTTACACTCACAGTTTTGCAGTTGATTCCTTACAGGTCTACACTTTGTAACTCTTCAAGTACAGTCCTGATACGACCTGTTCCTAATAACCTTCATTAGTTTGCTCCAGACGGTCATAATTTCTGGACTTAGAAACGACAGTAAAGGAAATAGTCCAAGATCAGAACGTGATTGCGAAAAAATTGCATGCAGTGAATATTTTAGCACCAACTGAAGAACAAGAAGCTTTTTAATGTCCGCAGCGTATGACCCATTTTAACTTGTAGCGCATATTGCTGGAACTGGCTTGGAAGATAAATCAGTAGCACCTCACCGTCACACAGATAATGGTATGACATTGTACCTACCGTAGTCCGTCGACTAATTGTGAGCAGGAGGCGCCGAGCACGATGTCGTTAAGCTCAGAGACGATGTCGGTAGTCTGGTACAGATCCATGAGGAAATTGTAAGCATCATCCCCACCTTGCTGTGCACCGTAGCAGTAGACGACGCGTTTCAAGTCTGGTCCCACTCTGCAAAAATATAGGATGGTTGAAGGTACAACTTGAATTTCTTGATGCAGTATTGCTCAAATTCTAATAGAGATCTTCGTTAGGAATCTATTTCAGCAGTAGCAGTGTAAGTTTGGTAAATGTGTGGTGTATCGTACGATGATAAAACTGAAATATCTTACATGGAAGAACGCATTTCGGTACTCATGTTCGAGGTCCTATCTAGCACATTTTATCATGCGCGAGAGGCATTCAACATGTCATGCAACACAAATTTTTTCTCGGCCAGTTTCGGTTGAAAAATTGCGGAATTTGTTGTGGGGCATTGTACGATATTCCTGCTTCAGCCGTTCTAGTTTCATGAAGTTCCGATATGTCGCAGCACTATTTGTAGCCTTCAAAATGGCGTCTGTAATGGAGATACACTCCAAGCAGAGAGCTATCTTTAAGTTTCTACAGCATGGCAGATACTCATAGGTAGTCGGAGAATGCCTACGATCTGGCAGTGAACAAAAGCACGTCGAGGCGTCTGTCATCATTGCAACAAAATGGCGCCATCCTGTCCGGTCTTTCGCATGTCGGCCGGCCGTTCGGGGCTGTGCCTCCTGTAAGGTTGGAACGAGCAGACACTCTCACTTGAGGTGATGGATGGATCACAATAAAACATCTCCATGACAATGTAAAGCCTTACACAAATCTATGTAGCCTAGAGGAGCTTCCAAAAGTTCATTGGACCGCTCTTCCATCCACGTTACAGCCAAGATTAAGCACGTTACGATTTCCATTTAATTGGCCTAATGAAGGATGCTCTCCACAAGAAGTATAACATGGGTGATGGGGAAGCTGCTGATGCAGCAAGACATCAACCACATCATCCAGTAGAGTGGTACCATGTGGGCATACGGGCCCTCCCGATAAGGTGGCGTAAGGCTCTCGCATAGAACTGAGAAAATAGAGAAAATAGGGTTTTGTAGCAAAAGGAGTGGATAATGATATGATGTATGGAACCCTGAGTAAAACCAACTAAGTATGTTGCATTACTTATTGAATTCCCCTCGTATAATTGTTGCTGATGGCCTTCATGTAAGCTGGTCTTGTAACTGTACCACTTGTGATGCTCCATCGTGTGGTATGTAAATGATAATCCACAGACGTCTGAGTAACGCTATCTGGTTATGTATGGCGTCCTTTATAGTTGATTGCTAATATTACACAATAAAGCAAAATGCTTGTATCTATTGTAAGGTAAATACCGCTTTTTGTTGATGGAAAAGTGACATCTGACGGCACTGTAACAGGTTTTTTTTCCGGTTCTGTGCCAGTCTGCTTATGGTTTATAAGACCGATTATTTATTAATATTACAGCTAAAAAGAGAATGGTTAGGACAACAGTTATAAGTACTTATTTCTGAATTAAAAAAAGTTTAAAATTTGTATTACTGTTGAAGGCTATAAAATAATGGAGAGCTGTTTACAGTGCAAATTGTCTTATTGCAAAAGATTGCCTTATTACGTAACTGACGATGGATGTCCTGAAAGAATGGATTTCGGTATGAAATGTTGTTGTTGTTGTTGTTGTTGTTGTGGTCTTCAGTCCTGAGACTGGTTTGATGCAGCTCTCCATGCTACTCTGTCCTGTGCAAGCTTCTTCATCTCCCAGTACCTACTGCAACCTACATCCTTCTCAATCTGCTTAGTGTATTCATCTCTTGGTCTCCCTCTACGATTTTTACCCTCTGCGCTGCCCTCCAACACTAAATTGGTGATCCCTTGATGCCTCAGAACATGTCCTACCAACCGATCCCTTCTTCTGGTCAAGTTGTGCCACAAACTTCTCTTCTCCCCAATCCTATTCAATACTGCCTCATTAGTTATGTGGTCTACCCATCTAATCTTCAGCATTCTTCTGTAGCACCACGTTTCAAAAGCTTCTATTCTCTTCTTGTCCAAACTATTTATCGTCCATGTTTCACTTCCATACATGGCTACACTCCATACAAATACTTTCAGAAATGACTTCCTGACACTTAAATCTATACTCGATGTAAACAAATTTCCCTTCTTCGGATACGCTTTCCTTGCCATTGCCAGTCTACATTTTATATCCTCTCTACTTCGACCATCGTGAGTTATTTTGCTCCCCAAATAGCAAAACTCCTTTACTACTTTAAGTGTCTCATTTCCTAATCTAATTCCCTCAGCATCACCCGACTTAATTCGACTACATTCCATTATCCTCGTTTTGCTTTTGTTGATGTTCATCTTCTATCCTCCTTTCAAGACGCTGTCCATTCCATTCAACTGCTCTTCCAAGTCCTTTGCTGTCTCTGACAGAATTACAATGTCATCGGCGAACCTCAAAGTGTTTATTTCTTCTCCATGGATTTTAATACCTACTCCGAACTTTTCTTTTGTTTCCTTTACTGCTTGCTCAATATACAGATTGAATAACATCAGGGAGAGGCTACAACCCTGTCTTACTCCCTTCCCAACCACTGCTTCCCTTTCATGACCCTCGACTCTTATAACTGCCATCTGGTTTCTGTACAAATTGTAAATAGCCTTTCGCTCCCTGTATTTTACCCCTGCCACCTTTAGAATTTGAAAGAGAGTATTCCAGTCAACATTGTCAAAAGCTTTCTCTAAGTCTACAAATGCTAGAAACGTAGGTTTGCCTTTCCTTAATCTTCCTTCTAAGATAAGTCGTAAGGTCAGTATTGCCTCACGTGTTCCAGTATTTCTACGGAATCCAAACTGATCTTCCCCGAGGTCGGCTTCTACCAGTTTTTCCATTCGTCTGTAAAGAATTCGTGTATTATTTTGCAGCTGTGGCTTATTAAATTGATTGTTCGGTAATTTTCACATCTGTCAACACCTACTTTCTTTGGGATTGGAATTATTATATTCTTCTTGAAGTCTGAGGGTATTTCGCCTGTTTCATACATCTTGCTCACCAGATGGTAGAGTTTTGTCAGGACTAGCTCTCCCAAGCCCGTCAGTAGTTCCAATGGAATGTTGTCCACTCCGGGGGCCTTGTTTCGACTCAGGTCTTTCAGTGCTCTGTCAAACTCTTCACGCAGTATCGTATCTCCCATTTCATCTTCATCTACATCCTCTTCCATTTCCATAATATTGTCCTCAAGTACATCGCCCTTGTATAGATCCTCTATATACTCCTTCCACCTTTCTGCTTTCCCTTCTTTGCTTAGAACTGGGTTTCCATCTGAGCTCTTGATGTTCATACAAGTGGTTCTCTTATCTCCAAAGGTCTCTTTAATTTTCCTGTAGGCAGTATCTATCTTACCCCTCGTGAGATAAGCCTCTACATCCTTACATTTGTGCTCTAGCCATCCCTGCTTAGCCATTTTGCACTTCCTGTCGATCTCATTTTTGAGACGTTTGTATTCCTTTTTGCCTGCTTCATTTACTGCATTTTTATATTTTCTCCTTTCATCAATTAAATTCAATATTTCTTTTGTTACCAAGGATTTCTACTAGCCCTCGTCTTTTTACCTACTTGATCCTCTGCTGCCTTCATTACTTCATCCCTCAGAGCTACCCATTCATCTTCTACTGTATTTCTTTCCCCCATTCCTGTCAATTGTTCCCTTATGCTCTCCCTGAAACTCTGTACAACCTCTGGTTCTTTCAGTTTATCCAGGTCCCATCCCCTTAAATTCCCACCTTTTTGCAGTTTTTTCAGTTTTAATCTACAGGTCATAACCAATAGATTGTTGTCAGAGTCCACATCTGCCCCTGGAAATGTCTTACAATTTAAAACCTGGTTCCTAAATCTCTGTCTTACCATTAAATAATCTATCTGATACCTTTTAGTATCTCCAGGGTTCTTCCATGTATACAACCTTCTTTCATGATTCTTAAACCAAGTGTTAGCTATGATTAAGTTGTGCTCTGTGCAAAATTCTACCAGGCGGCTTCCTCTTTCATTTCTTAGCCCCAACCCATATTCACCTACTACGTTTCCTTCTCTCCCTTTTCCTACTGCCGAATTCCAGTCACCCATAACTATTAAATTTTCATCACTCTTCACTATCTGAATAATTTCTTTTATTTCATCATACATTTCTTCAATTTCTTCGTCATCTGCAGAGCTAGTTGGCATATAAACTTGTACTACTGTAGTTGGTGTGGGCTTCGTACCTATCTTGGCCACAATAATGCGTTCACTATGCTGTTTGTAGTAGCTTACCTACATTCCTATTTTCCTATTCATTATTAAATCTACTCCTGCATGACCCCTATTTGATTTTGTGTTTATAACCCTGTATTCACCTGACCAGAAGTCGTGTTCCTCCTGCCACCGAACTTCACTAATTCCCATTATATCTAACTTCAACCTATCCATTTCCCTTTTTAAATTTTCTAACCTACCTGCCCGATTAAGGGATCTGACATTCCACACTCCGATCCGTAGAATGCCAGTTTTCTTTCTCCTGATAATGACATCCTCTTGAGTAGTCCCTGCCAGGAGATCCGAATGGGGGACTATTTTACCTCTGGAATATTTTACCCAAGAGGACGCCATCATCATTTAATCATACAGTAAAGCTGCATGCCCTCAGGAAAAATTACGGCCGTAGTTACCTCTTGCATTCAGCCGTTTGCAGTACCAGCACAGCAAGGCTGTTTTGGTTATTGTTACAAGGCCAGATCAGTCAATCATCCAGACTGTTGCCCTTGCAACTACTGAAAAGGCTGCTGCCCCTCTTCAGGAACAACACGTTTGTCTGGCCTCTCAACAGATACCCCTCCATTGTGGTTGCACCTACGGTACGGCTGTCTGTATCGCTGAGGCACGCAAGCCTCCCCACCAATGGCAAGGTCCATGGTTCATGGGGGGGGGGGGGGGCGGTATGAAATAGAACATCTAAAATTATTCATGCTTTATTGTAGCCAAATGTAGGTGACTGTTTTAAAGACAATGATTTTCTTTCATTCTACTTCAATAACATGAAGATCAGGACATAAATTTTAAAATTATGTTTAGTTCAAATTGTATGTTGAATTTTCAAGTAGAGATTGTACTTTCTTGAGAGAGATCTCTATCATCACCCTCCGCCACACACCGTTGGGTGGCTTTCGGTACTAGCCAAGATCGCCGGCCGGATTGGTCGAGCGGTTCTAGGCGCTTCAGTCTGGAACCGCGCGTCCGCTACGGTTGCAGGTTCGAATCCTGCCTCGGACATGGATGTCTGTGATGTCCTTAGGTTAGTTAGGTTTAAGTAGTTCTAAGTTCTAGGGGACTGATGACCTCAGATGTTAAGTCCCATAGTGCTCAGAGCCATTTTGACCTAGCCAAGATGGTCTGCAGCCAATGTGTGTCAAAAATGGATAAAGAACTTCGAGCAGGTCACTCACTGGTTGCTGGCGTTGCCAGGTGCAGCCATGAAGTGTTGCAACTGCTCGTACATGGAGTTGAGACACGACGGTTCACCATAGTTGCAGGCGATGCTGACAATGACGGCCCGCAGAATGCGAGTTGTGTGGTCCTCTCCAGGTTGCTCGTGGTAGCGCAGCAGGATCGCCATGTGATGGATCAGGGACAGCGCAAACTCCTACCAGTTTTTATTACAAATAAATGAAAACTAATGGAGACGCTTGAAGCACAAGGAAAAACAATACATGGGAACTGTAGCTATAGGCTGAACAAAAATTATTTCATGAAGCCAGAGTTAATAATCTACCAGTAAGTGCAAAGAGAATATTTCAAAGGATAGTGGTGCCATGTTGTGAGGCCTCACCTTGAAGTCCTCCGTCACGTCTTCGTCGACCAGAAGCTCGAGATTCCGCAAGACGCCAGGGACGGCCCTCCATGGGATGTAGCCGTACTCGAAGCGCAGGTAGGAGGCGAGCTGCAGGGCTGTGCCTGCAGGCAGCAGCTGCGCCGCACCTGCCAGGCTGGCCGCGTCGTCCAGCAGCTGCGCGCGCGCCACAGCTGGCACCACCAGGGGGTCCCGCAGCAGCTGCGCTGTCAGCAGCGCCCAGTTCTGCTCGTCGTAGTTCGCCCGGTAGTAGCCTGCACACAGCGGACACTGGTAAACTCCGACACACAAGGGCAGTCAGCTGCGGTTCAAAAACGTTGGTATTTAGCATGCACACTTTTCAATTAGTGGTATTAATAGCAGCAGTGGTAGTAGTTTTGTGTTGTACTTGTTGTTACTGGTCTTATTTTTCTTGTTGTAGTTGTTTCGTAGGCAAGTAATATGGTCCAACATGTAGAAAATTTTCTTCTTTTTGAAACGATGCAAAGTGTGAGGGGCACCAATACTCCAATGAGGGTTTATTTTATTGATTCATTTATTGCATATCGGAAGACCTGTTGCCTATTTTAAAAAGTAGGTTGTATATTTTACAATTTTACATGTTAATACATTGTTCCATATTTTCTAACTTTTTTCCTCAAGCAGTGAAACAAGTGTAACAATAATGAATAACAGGAACATAAAATGAGGGAAAGCAAACAAGAAAGAATTACAAATTTAAGAAGAATCTAATATATGATTGGAGAGGTTTTTAATGCAAGAAAGTGTCCCACTACCTGGCTGGTCCAGGTGTGGGAGGGCATCGGAACAATTTTGAGCCAGTCCATGTTCATGCTGTGGGAAATCCATTAGCTCTGTCATCTATAGACGATAAAATAAAGCTAAAAACTGTTTATTTGAATATTTTTAACACTAAACTGAAACGGTCACTTCAACTGAATTAATTATCCTTGTAGTTGAGACGCAGGCTGAGAGCACACTTTTAAAAACAGAGATGGGTTCAAAAGTATTGGGGAGTTTAAGTTACACTCTATGTGAGACAAAGTGTAATGACCACATCTCTCTGCGCTCTATGTGAGACAAAGTGTAGTAACCACCTCTTTCTCCGCTATCAAGTACTTGGTTTCACCACAAATATTAGCACAAGTAAGTTGGTCACTTTGTCTGCATTCACAGAGGTAATATTACATATTGTTTCAACTTGTCTAAGTACCAAATTATGTCTCAGTGTTGTTAGATAGGCCACCTTTATCAACATCACTTGATGTATTTTTGACAATATAGAACAGTATCACGTGTGTTCATTGAAAGTACTACTACGGCTCTATTGTGCAGAGCTGAGGTATTGGGACTACATAACCATCACTCTAATAATTCTTTGTGGTGGCTTCCACATGCCTATGAACTGTGTTTTGTATCATTACAAATGCGCCTGCATATAAAAGACAAACTGGGCTGTCATGTAGTCTTTTAGAGGAGACTTTGTAAATTGTTCGTTTTTTACTTATTAGTATTCCAGATACGTCTCTTCACTGTTTCAATAGGGGGACGTGAGAGAAGCCTCCACGAAGGGTGTGTCCTGACAACTAAGCCTTACACATCCGGGCGTCCCTTGGGCGTCTAGGTATACCTAGATGGCTGATTCTCTCACACCAGAAGCAAACAAACATGCGAGTAAACAAATGGTCCTTATCAGAGCCAACTTTAACTATCATATCTATAAATATTGAAGGCATATCATCAGCCAAAGAACATCTGTTATCCAACCTATGCCGTGACAAAAAATGCGACGTCCTATGTATACAAGAGACGCATAGAGATGAGCGACAGAGACGACCAAAAATACCGGGCATGAAACTAGCTGCAGAAACACCGCACTCTCAGTATGGAAGTGCCATATTTGTAAGACCAGGGCTCCAGATAATCAGTGCTCACTGCAGCGTAGAAAATAACATCGAAGTCATCTCAGTGGAGCTGAGTAACTGCGTGGTTACCTCTGTGTATAAGCCCCCTTCGGCTGCATTTTCCTTCACACCACCCAGGAACTTTCATAACAGCAAGACGTCTGTAGTAATCGGTGACTTTAACAGCCATAGTCATTTGTGGGGATAGTCTGAAGATGACGAAAATGGGGAGGCAGTCCTCTCCTGGGCTGAATCCTGCCAGTTGTCTCTTATACATGACAGCAAGCTACCCCCTTCCTTCAACAGTGGCAGGTGGCAACGTGGATTTAACCCTGACCTCCTCTTTGTGAGCGAAGACATCACACAGCTTTGCTCCAAATCAGTGTGCTCGCCCATACCAAAGACGCAACACAGGCCACTACTGTGTCAAGTTCTTCGAGCAATAAGGCCACAGGAGGTGAATTTCAAACGGAGATACAATTTCTAGAAGGCTGATTGGAAAAAATTTGCTAAGATGTTGGACAAGGAGATTAAGTCTGTGCGACCTATTCCTGAAGAGTGTGACAGCTTTGTTCAAACTGTCAAACATTGCTCCCGGGCATCAATTCCAAGAGGGTGTAGGACAATGTATCTGCAGGGTGTGACACCTGAAACAGCTGCCCTGCTGGACGGATACTATCGACTATATGAAGAAAACCCTTATAGCGAGGAGACTTATCTGGCTGCGCAAAATACTCTCTCCTCAATCTCTAAGGCGAAGAGAGAACAGTGGATTAAACTGATGACAGAATGTGAGATGAGCAGAAGTAGTCAAAAGGCCTGGAGATTGTTACGACACCTTAACAATGATCCCTCCTAACCCAATACGCATACAAATGTGAAGGCAGACCAGATCGCACACCAGCTTTTGAAAAATAGTAAACCTGACCATACCAGTAAAATCGGGAGACGAACCCTGGAAAGGGAGCCCGAACAAGAGGGAAACACTCTGTCTCGACCATTCAGTTTGAATGAGCTCGACTCAGCTCTAAATAAGTGCAAAGTCGGAAAAGCAGCAGGGGTAGATGACATAAGAAGTGAACAGATCAAGAACTTTGGTCCAGGCACAAAGTGCTGGTTACTCGAGCTAATGAATCATTGTGTCAAGAGCGGCAAGATACCAAAATCTTGGCGGAAAGCAAAAATTATAGCTATACAAATAACCAGGGAAAGACCGGGATGACCCCAAAAGCTATAGGCCAATCTCCCTCCTATGCCACCTGTATAAGGTATTGGAAAAGTTGATCCTCCAAAGAATTATAGATATGATAGAACCATTACTGACCTCAACAGGCAGGATTCAGAGAAGGGAAGAGCTGCACAGCAAAGGTGTTGAATTTGACACAGCATATATAGGACGGCTTCCAAAGGTGGCAGATAACAGGAGTGGTGTTTATAGATCTTTCAGCCGCCTACGACACTATCAACCACAGGCTCTTGTTGCTGAAGCTATACAACCTCACCAAGGACTACAAACTAACCTGTCTAATTAGAAATCTTCTTCAGAACCGAAGATATTTTGTGGAATATCAAGGACAAAGAAGTAGATGGAGGCAGCAAAAAAATGGGCTGCCACAGGGCACCCACCCTATTCAATATATACACTAATGACCAGCCGTTACCAGAAGGAACACAAAGCTTCATATATGCAGATGACCGAGCAATCACAGCACAAGATCACAGCTTTGAGAGGGTAGAGCGGAAGCTAACTGATGCTCTGAAAGAATTAACTGCCTATTACAGGGACAATCAATTGAAACCAAATCCTTCTAAGACCCAGACCTGTGCTTTCCACCTCCGAAACAGACAGGCTAGTAGAACCTTGCAGATAGATTGGAAAGGAACCTCTTTAGAACACTGCAAGACTCCAAAATACCTCGGAGTCACTCTGGACCGTGCTCTTAGATATAAGGAACACTGCTTAAAAACAAAGCAAAAAGTGGCTGCCAGGAACAATGTGGTTAGGAAGCTGACTGGAACAACATGGGGAGCACAGCCAGACACAGTGCGCACATCCGCATTAGCCCTCTGCTACTCTGCAGCTGAGTACGCTTGCCCAGTATGGTGCAGATCTACACATACAAAGAAAGTTGATGTTGCTCTGAATGAGACATGTCGTATCACTACGGGTTGTCTAAGAGCCACACCTGTGGAAAAACTGTATTGCTTATCCGGCATAGCCCCCCCGGACATCCGAAGAGATACAGCAGCATGGAGTGAAATGAAGAAGGCATTAACATCCGAAGCCCACCCACTACATGGCCACCAACCGGCACAGCAAAGACTTGTGTCTAGAAAGAGCTTCCTTCACAGTACAGAACCACTCGCTGACACTCCACATCAACACCGGGAGAGGAGATGGCAGGTCAGATGCCAGCATCCGGAGGAGTGGCTGATCCCGCAAGAAGTTCTTGCCCCAGGCCACACAGAGAAATGGTCCACATGGTAATCACTCAACCGCCTGCGTTCTTCTGTCACAAGATCCAAGAGTAATCTGGAGAGGTGGGGCTTCCAGGTGGACTCTCTCCAGTGTGACTGCGGAGCTGCCGTGCAGACTTCAACACATCTACTACAACGCACATTACCTTCAACTGTGTGCACCAGGGAGGACCTCGTAAACGCTACACAAAGTGCACTGGACCTTGCAAATTTTTGGGCATCCACTGTATAGATTAAAATTACCTTATGTTTGACAACACAATCTGTGTCTAATCGTTTATTTCATTCTTGACTAATTTAATTTATAAACCATAATGTATGTATGTATGTAGTAATGTATCTAATATTGTTTTTCGTTTGCTTCTGACACGATAAATAAAATAACTCTTTCAATAGAAAATTTCTCAGAATTAAAAGTAAACACTAAAAACTTTATTTAATGGCGTATGCAAGAAAAGGCTATATTTTGAGTTCTGACAAATAATTTTCAGAAACAGCCATTAAACATGTCTGTATGGAGGACAATGTTACAGCAGTTGTAGTGTGGTACTTACTTCTGTGTGAGATACTTGTTGAGTGCTCTGTAGAATGCTTCTGATCCCATGATGTTCTCTATCATCCAGACAATCGATGCACCTTCAACAGAGACACAAATTAGAAGAAATGCAACGGACCAGAAAGGTAAACGCTCCGTCTACCTTCCATCACTGGAGAGATAATAACGGATGACTGGAGTGCGGGGTCATGTTACCTAATTCCAGAAAGCGTAGCATTATTCCACAGGAGTATCTGACTAGTAGATCTTTTGCAATGAAACAGATAACAACCATCGTTTTGTAGTCGAAGCTGTGGCAGTTATCAATAAGAGAAACTCCGCGCGACTGCTACGGTCGCAGGTTCGAATCCTGCCTCGGGCATGGTTGTGCGTGATGTCCTTAGGTTAGTTAGGTTTAAGTAGTTCTAAGTTCTAGGGGACTGATGACCTAAGATGGTAAGTCCCATAGTGCTCAGAGCCATTTGAACCATTTGAATGAGAGAAACTTATCATGGACGCTAGGTGCAGTTTCTATTACTACACCAGAAAAAAATATTTGGAATCCAGAATATTTAAAATCCACACTTAGCTAACTTTTATACCTTTCTTCTACGTGCGTAATTTTAGAAAATAACATTTTGTCAGCCATGAGCCGTGAGAAACTCTTTCAGATGCAGCAAGATGAATAAGTATGTATTTCATCCAATGGAAACAAGGAATGCATATATCCATTCTTCAGTTATGCAGCTCACATACTCTGAATCCAACCCTCCCACCTCGACAGCGCCCAGTTACAGTCATGGCAGAAAACAGTGCACTAAACTTTGTAAGCTGTTTGTCGAAAAGGAAGTGGCGATTCTGAGAATAGCGGTGCCATATTTAAGAACTTATTGAATCTGTTCCTTACTAATCAGATATAAGTATTCATGAGTAAAATAACTGATCCACTGTTCATAGCCAGAAGGGTGTCTCACTGACTGTAATATTGTGGAATTGAGACATACAACTTGCAGCATTAAATGTACAAAACTGTACACTACTCAATGGATCAAGGTAAGAAAGACTCCAAAAAATAACATGCTCTCAGATATCTGCAAAATGCAAGATTTAGTTTATATCTGACCAATCTTGCAGCACATGGATGATGATTGCTTTGTATTGCTTATACTAGCTGGTAAGGCTGTAGCAATATTCGTTTTTCCTTGTACTGAATCTCACCTTTCTCCTCGAAGTACTCGTCGAAGGCCTGCTGAGCAGAGATGTTGGGGCTCTTGGAGAGCGGGTAGCTACCGGGGGCGACGTCTGCTGGCATGGCGGCCTGCAGCACAGTGTTGACCACGAACACCTCTCGCAGCTGCCACGAGGGCTGCACCTGTTAACACGGGCCGCACGTTACACTGTCGCTGGCTCTCTCTCAGTGGCCAGTGGGAGACCGTGTGCTGCGAGGACTGCTCGGAGCTCACCAGAGCCGCGGCGATCCACTGGAAGTAGGAGGCGAAGCCCTCGGTCAGCCAGAGGTCGTTCCACCAGCTGGGGCTGACCAGGCCTCCGAACCACTGGTGGGCCGCCTCGTGTTGCATGATGCCCAGCACTCTCTCCTTGGTCGCCTCCGATGTGTAGTCGTCGTCCACCAGCACACTGCTCTCCCTACAGACATCACCACAACATCATGCAACGTACCACTTTTACAGGATGGTTTAATCAACACAAAGCAGCCCTACTATCAGTTGAGAGTCACAATGAAATAATCATTATGCACGTCACTGGCCATTAAAATTGCTACACCAAGAAGAAATGCAGATGATAAATGGGCAATCATTGGACAAATATATTATACTAGAACTGACACGTGATTACATTTTCACGCAATTTGGGTGCATAGATCATGAGAAATCAGTACCCAGAACAACCACCTCTGCCTTCATAACGGACTTGATACGCCTGAGCACTGAGTCAAACAGAGCTTGGATGGCGTGTAGAGGTACAGCTGCCCATGCAGCTTCAACACGCTACTACAGTTCATCAAGAGTAGTGATTGGCGTATTGTGACGAGCCAGTTGCTCGTCCACCATTGACCAGATATTTTCTGTTGGTGAGAGATTTGGAAAATGTGCTGGCCAGGGCAGCAGTCGGGCATTTTCTGTATCCAGAAAGGCCCGTACAGGACGTGCAACATCCGGTCGTGCATTATCCTGCTGAAACGTAGGGTATCGCAGGGATCGAATGAAGGGTAGAGCCACGGGTCGTAACACATCTGAAATGTAACGTCCACTGTTCAAAGTGCCGTCAGTGCGAACAAGAGGTGACCGAGACGTGTAACCAATGGCACCCCATACCATCACGCCAGGTGATACGCCAATATGGCGATGACGAATGCACGTTTCCAATGTGCGTTCACCGTGATGTCGCCAAACATGGATGCGACCGTCATGATGCTGTAAACAGAACCTGGATTCATCCAAAAAAATGACGTTTTGCCATTCGTGCACCCAGGTCCGTCGTTGAGTACACCATCGCAGGCGCTTCTGTCTGTGATGCAGCGTCAAGGGTAACCGCAGCCGTGGTCTCCGAGCTGATAGTCCGTGCTGCTGCAAACGTCGTCGGACTGTTCGTGCAGATGGTTGTTGTCTTGCAAACGACCCCATCTGTTGACTCAGGAATCGAGACGTGGCTGCACGATCCGTTACAGCCATGCGGATAAGATGCCTGTCATACGAGCCTAGTGATGCCAGTGATACGAGACCATTGGGATCCAGCACGGCGTTCCGCATTACTCTCCTGAACCCACCGATTCCATATTCTGCTAATAGTCATTGGATCTCGACGAACGCGAGCAGCAATGTGGCGATACGATAAACCGCAATCGCGATAGGCTACAATCCGACCTTTATCAAAGTCGGAAACGTGATGGTACGCATTTCTCCTCCTTACACGAGGCATCACAACAACGTTTCATCAGGCAACGCCGGTCAACTGCTGTTCGTGTATGAGAAATCGGTTGGAAACTTTCCTCATGTCAGCACGTTGTAGGTGTCGCCACCGGCGCCAACCTTGTGTGAATGCTCTGAAAAGCTGATCATTTGCATATCACAGTATAACATCCACGATATATATATATTACGAGTGGAATATGAACGTGTGGATAATATTCATTCAATTATGTAATTATTTCTTAAAAAGATGATAATTATGTAAAACAGAGACAATATTTGTCTCACATTCCTTGTTAATCTATGTCATTCTTTTCTTTAGTTTTGTACCCTTTTGTCGTCTTCTTCTGATGTACATCGCCGACGCAAGACGCGAATCGATTTGAGGTCTGTTAAATGAAAAACATTTAATGTAAAATTGTTGTACTTTTATGTTGATTTGCTGGTAAAACAAATAGAGCCAAATACGTTAAAATTATTTATGATTAATTATTGAAAATTCACTTCCTCTTTTAATTATAATTTTGTATTAATTGTTTTATCATAGCTGCAAGAAGCGCAGCCATTGTTAGTTGCGATAATATAGCAACTTCGTCTGTACTTCTAGTTGAAGGTAGCATGGGTTTGTGTTAAACTAATTTGCAAAAAAATTTAATAATTTTTTTATTGGTGGCATCAATTTAAATGATTATTTATTGGGAAAAGGAAAATCTTAATTAAAAAAGAAATCCTCTATCTTTTGTTGGCCGCCATCTTAACTTTTATTACAGCGGCAAATTTAAATTACTTGAAACTGCAAACTTTCAATATTACGATGTGTAAGAAATAAATGTGCACCGGTGGTACTGAACCCTATTTATAAAAGAAAAAATTAATCGAATCAGACTGCATTTTCTAAGAACAGTGCTGATGGTATTTATTGTTGAACATGATTTCATTGCTGATGTATGAGGCCAAAATTAAACTACCGACGAATCACGGAGAAAAATATTTTTTGTAGCACACGTCAGTGTTGTGTGCGGGTGGTATTCTGTGGTTCCCTTTCATGATCAATTTGCTAAGAATAATTAAATCCATCGAAGACAAAAAAATTATAAGAGCTCTGATGTACGATCTGTAATTTTAGTGATATGAACACAGCTAACAGTCAACATTATTACACTTCGTCCGGTGGAATTCTTGTGCAATTTGAACAGAATAATCATCCGGGAGAAGCTGTAGTTTGAATAATGCATTATACATGTGTATAATATTGTCAGTATCATTTGCAAAATCAAATCAATGCACCTGCTAAAAAAAAGAACAGAGGGAATTCAAACCGCAGAATACCATAGAGTATCGTATCATCCATATTCATTGCACTTGTCGATGTTGATGGTACACAAAAACCGCCACAACAGCATGTTCTTCCTGTCGGTTAAATTTCGCGTCTGTAGCACATCATATTCGTGGTGTAGCAATTTTAATGGCCAGTAGTGAATATAAGCATACTGCTGATTACATTATATGATAGTGCTCCTTATTGCCTAAACATTGCCTTTGTACTGATCTTGATTTGGTCACTGGATGTACAATGCTTCCTCCTTTCAGCAATTGTCAGTAATTTATATTAGTAGATCACGTAATAATCATCATAAAAACGTGGTCATTGCAACAAAATTTCGTCATAGTACAAACTTTGCAATGGTGGGCTTGCTAGCTTTGTAAGCATGAGTGTTCACAGAATTTTACTGAGTTCGGAATTGCATTGAACAGGTATGCTTCACCATTCTCAGGCTACATTACGGCGGCCATTAACGCGTTCTGACAAAGCGACACAGAAACTGGGACTTGCGACAGCCAGGTGTGTCTCCTAGCTGTGGACTAGGCCCGCCTATGATACTGTCGCCACGTGACCACACGGTCAGCCTCTGATCGCTGAGGGCCACTCCGGCCATACAGAGCTCTGCTGCATGGTACATGCCTCCCTTAATGTTGCACAGTTTCCGTCTGCTGTCGGCCTACCACTAACTTTCGTCAGTAAACAGGCGGACACAGGTTTCCTGAAGCCAGGGTCCATTGTTGGCGACTACATAGCAGGGGTAGACGTGTAACAGGCAGGTCACCACAATGTTGTGTGACCGACTCAAGTTCCATCTCACTGGCGGGGTACTGTGCTGCCATAATTTGATAGGCTGTTCGAGATGGTAGACACATATTTCCTTGTAAATTTCCTTCTGGCTGCAACCCATTTCCGGTTGTATCTGAAAGGATACTTGTCGGTAGCGGGTTAGTTTGGGGGAGGGGACCAAACAGCGAGGTCATCGATTCCATTGGGTTAGGGAAGAAAGGGGAAAGAGATCGGCGATGCCCTTTCAAAGCAACGATTTTCCTGAAGCAATTTTGGAAAATCTGAGAAAACCTAAATCAGGATGGGCGAACGCAGTTTTGAACCTTCGTTCTTCCGAAAGCGATTGCAATTAGCTGACCACTGTGCTTCCTCGCTCGGTTTGTCGGTAACGTTATCATTTACTGCTTGCAGCAATTCAAGAAAACAATTGATCATTTGGGTGCAAGAAGCACTCGAAAATAGACTTACGTCTTTACTTCTACTCACTGATGCCATATGGGAAAATTTTAACAGGGGATTCCACATATAACTGCGAAGTATCCATTGCGCCGAAACCTATCGTAACGATACCATCTAATGTCTGACCTCGACCTTCATGTAAGCAACGGTTTAAAAGTTAGGCATATTAACAACACTGTCATAATGCGTTGACTCTCTCATGAAGTTGGTTGTGAGAATCAGACTTAGACTGAAAACATTATAAGAATTTATGAATATCCCGCTGGGACAAAAGTAGCTTCTAAGATCAGCAACGTAGTCTTAATTTTACACAGAAATGAGCAAAGTACGCACCAATAAAAACATGTGATTACAGTTCCTCAGAATTCAAGTCATTTCTACAGTTACAAATTTTGTTATAGATTGAGATTCTATGGAATTAAATTACATAAGCGGCCTGCATGTTGCCATATTTACAAAGAGAAATTTTTAAGGACGCGGATGTTGCGCTTCCACCTTCTTTTCAGTATTGTTTATTCCGATTTTCGACTACAAAGTATGAGCTTCATGTTTTTCATGTAATTACGCAACACAATGGTGATTTACGAAACGTTATTTCATTCCAGATTTGTCCACAACATAATAAGAATTTTGTATGTTCCCATTTGTTATTATTGTGCTACAAAAATCAGTTATATCACTTTACAATTACGTAGATTCAAAATAGAGCAAGTACCTACACAAAGCGTAATCATGTTTTTATTTTTTATATCATCCACAACTAATGCCACGTAGACATAATTATTTTCTAAATTTAATTTACGTACTGATACACAGAACTTTATTGTTATTCAAAGTAACAAGGAACCCGTTGACATCGAGGTCGCAATTTCAATCTTTAGAAAGTCTCACTTAAAATGTTGTGTTAACAGTTATCACAAAGGCTGGCACAATCAAGATGAAAGGCGAACTCCTTGGGATCTACAGACCGTGCGTGACGTTCAGCTAGATATCCAACCTTAAGGTGGCATGTAATGGATTTTGGTCCGAAAAATCGATTTTTGAAAAATATTATTTTCTTGATCTTCACTGTTTGATCTATGTTGTGTGTGAATGTTATCGCGATAGCAGCTTTAGAAATGCCTTTAAATTGCTAAACTGATTAACTATGCACTGGCGGCCACGCTCGCCTTTTCCGACATTTGGGAAAATGCTTGCTTCAGCGGAATTTTTGTTAGTGTGAAGGCTATATTTTTTCGATATCTTTGGCTGACGTCTATATCTCTGGCTTCTAATAACGTAAAAAAGTGTAAAACAGAGACTATGAGGTTCAAGGATTTTCTTCTCATATTTCTTTCCGTTATTGTAACATAAAATTCATTACCTGAACCTGTTGTGAATCCAATTAAGCCCCACTCAGGTTTCTTAGAAGCTCTGATTTATTGAGGAAGTCTCAACACAGAAAGACACAAAATGCAAGTGAAAGCCTCAATAATTTAATTTAGACTAGATGCTCAAAAAGGATATTCTGTGGACTTGAAGTACTCAAAATGATGCAGTTTTATGTTACAATAACGGAAATAATGGCAGAATTGAATTGCCGAAGAGCGTTGGTATAGATCCTGGTCTGTTTACAACAAAAGCATTTTACACCATTGACGAGAGTAGGGTCAGGAAAGCTAACAGATGAGTGTCTTACCGGCAAATACAGGCTAGGCAGATTCGAAGAGGAGAGGAGAGAAACATGGAGGCTTTTAAAATTGAGATAAACTTATTACATATAGAAATATGAGAAGAAAGTCTTTGAACCTCATTCTCTCTGTTTTACATTTTTAACGCTATTAGATTTATGCTATATGCTCTAATGCTATGAAATTTTGAGGCACTGTTCGCAAAGTGTTTCTGACTCCTTGGAACTAAAAAATACGAGATCTGGCAATTACATTCTGATTTTTAATGATTGTATGTAGGAAAAAAGTTAATTTTGGATGTGCAAAACTAAAAACTCTGGTAATGATACAATTTGTACCATACATTAATAACTGTAGTTCAGTGGTCTTAGAAGCTTTTCAGGAAACTACAATAATATTTTCAAATTAATTGCATTACTAGAATTTGAGTTATGGCTTTTTATAAAAAAGACAATTTCTGATAAAATATTAATCCTGCATATTTTATTATATTTTTCCGTTAAAACACAACTCTTTTGCTTTACATTTGAAAAATTGTACATTTGTTCATTAATAAAAATGGCTGTATTGATTTTTTAAAGAAATGTCCTTTTCCGTTTCATCCCCTCTTAAAGAATGCCTATGGTATGAATTGCAAAGTGTTAGTTTGCTCTAAAGGAGTGTGATTTTTATAGGCAGATCAGGATTCAAACAAAAGAAAGTTATTTTGACCAGCTATTGGCCAAAAGCAGTGCTCATTCCGTAGTTATAGTTCTCTTACGCCATTTTTCCCACTCTTGTTTGGTGTTACATTTATATTCCCTACTGCCCTTGAAAGAACACGCATACGAGAAAGAATCGTAGGGAGAGAGCACCTCCAACTTCTCACAGCACAATAAATAAACGTCCAGCCAGTTTATCATAAGATTAATAGTCGGCATAATTGTGTACGAAGGCACTGATGTTAGCTGACTTTGATATAACTCTCTTCGTACCTTTCCACAGTTCCCGGTTGGTCGGAGTTGTAAACAAATTCCTTTCTGAGCGATGGGAAAAATTCATTTAAGTCATCCACAAATTTTCGGGCCGGTTTCGCAGTTTGCTGTGCATCGTAAAGTTGACGCTTTGTTCGACATTTCAGTATCTTATGTCTTCCAATTCTGTAGCGCTATTTGAAATTATGCAACTACGCACTGCTTCCTCGTGAAATCATTGTAATCCATGTCGCACTGGATTTTATGTGCACAACGTAGTAGCTCACTTTGATGCACATCCTGAAAATGGGATCGAGCAGTCTTGCAACGCGCACACATCACTTTCTGTAACAAGTGCGCCTTTTCTTCCCTTGAACATCCGTAGTTTTTCTTATGCGCTTTCACTGTTTTTGTCATCAGTCTTCTGACAGGTTCGATGCGGCTCTCCACGAACTCCTCTCCTGCGCCAACCCCTTCCTCTCAGAGAAGCACCCTCTACAGCTCCCTCTAGTGCCATCGAAGTTACTCTCTGATGTCTTAACAGATATCCAATCATCCTGTCCCTCCTTTCATAATTGTTTTTCTTATATGTTTATTTCCTTGCCGATTCTTCGGAGAACCTTCTCATTCGATACCTTATCAGTCCACCTTACATTCAACATTCTTCTGCAGCAGCACGTCTCAATTGCTTCGATGTTCTCCCCTGCCCATGTTTCACTACTATACAATGCTGTGCTCCAAACGTATATTCTCAGAAATTTCTTCCTCAAATGAAGGCCTATATTTGATACTAGTAGACTTCTCTTGGCCAGGAAAGCCTTTTTCCAGTGCTACTCTGTTTCTTATGTCCTCCTCGCTCCTTCTGTCATGAGTTATTTTGCTGCCTAGATAGAAGAATTCCTTAACTTTATCCACCTCGTGATCACCAATCCTGATGATCTCGCTGTTCTCATTTCTGCGACTTCCCATTACTTTCGTCTCCCTTCGATTTACTCTCTGTTCACATTCTGTACTGATTAGACTTTTCATTCCATTCAGCATATCCCTGTAATGTCATCAGCGATTCTTATCACTGAAATCCTTTCAGCTTGAATTTTAATATCAGTATTGAGTCTTTCTTTTATTTCCGTCATTGCTTCTTCAATGTGTAGGTGAACGGTATGGGCGGAAGACTACATCCATGTCTTACATCCTTTTAAATCCGAGCACTTCGTTCTTGATCCTACCCTCTTATGGTTCCCTCTTGGTTCTTGTACATATTAACCATCTTTCCTTATTGTCCGCCACTACTTTTATCAGCATTTCCAATAACTTGACGTTTTGACACTGTGTAACGCTTTTTCTAGCTCGACAGATCCTATGAACGTATCTTGATTTCTCTTTAGTCTTGCTTCCATTATTAACCGCACGATCATCGACTCCTCATGGATACTGTCCGCACAGTGGAGCGTATACGACACCATACATTCCACTGACTCATCTTGCAGTAGCGTTAATATTTCATCTGCCGCTTCTTTCTCACCCTGCGAAATTAATTGGGTTCCTTTCTGACGAAATGTCAACTTCGGTAACTGTTGTTGTAGATATAATGCAATGTTGATTTTGTTCATTGTTGCCGTTGCTCTGCATTGTATCAACACCACTAGAACTGTAGCACTGTTGTAAGTTACTCGTTGACTAATTACTTCAACTACGCACCATAGCCACATGCTGTGTTCACCATTGGATACCTCCACTCAAGCCCCCTGTTGCCATTAGCGGCCAATGCTGTGAGTGCATGGCAGACAATACGTGGGGCGTCGAATGCTGTAAACACCATTGGCCTCTTGCAACTTCGCACTCAACGGATTCCTTGTAAGAATCATCAAAAACCCGCTGAATATCATCAGAAATAAACTGTCCTGATGTAAAAACTAAGTACAAACATTTTGACGTGGGAAACTTAAAGTTACTGAATTTATTATTGTAACTATATAAATGCCTTTTGTTTCCTTTATATTTCTAAGAATTTTCCGTCGCGAAAGATATAATTTCTCTTAAATTTGTCACTATCCCAAAAGTGAAAATTGCACAAATTACTGATATGATGTACTAAAATTTCTGGATCATTCTGGAAGCAATACTGTTTTACGTATACATTGAAACGCCCATCAAAGCACGCACTTCTTGTTAGCTCTCTGTGTTGGGCCAGTCAGGCTGCGATCTGTAAGAACTTTTACCGCGCATGCAGAATATGTTTTGTTTTGTATTTTTTATTTTTGTGAACAAATCTTCTTGTAATCAGACCCAATAATGTAAATTGTCGAAATACAAATATCAAAATTAAAGGATGTATGAACCTTAATATAATGCATGTATGAACCTTAATATGATGGGATTTGCTATCTGTAATCTTCCTCTAGACTTTGACGCAGTATGAAGATAAGTACTAATATAAAATCTTCTCTTGGGGCACTAAATACTAAATGCAATATTAGCCTTACTCACTAGAAGTGCATGCATGAGTTTTTAGTAGTCTAACCAAGAGGGGGCAGTTATAATTTCCAAAGCTGTAAGTGTTGTTAAGAACAATTAGTAATTGTTTTCTGAGCTGTAGTCAATTAGCTATTCGTATTATCGTAACCAGTGGAATTTATCTTTCCAGACATAAACCACGCAGGAATGTGTCTCCCTGAAAGCTAACTCAGTAGGAATGACAAGAATTGTATGCGCTGCCGATGCTTTAGACAAGATTGATGTTCTCCTTACTTGTATGTGATGATACCCAAGCAGCTCACTCCTTCCTCTATATATCCAGGTACGGCAATATGGTCCATCTTGTCGATATCGTAATTTGCGTAGGGCACGCCCACCAGCTGCTCCATAGCTGCAACAGAGCGCGGTCCCATGTGGCTCGCGTATCCGAACTGGTCGCTTCTGGAGGTCACTTGCCAGACGACAGTACTGGTGTCCTCAGACGACACCCTACCAACCATTTCGTGCAGCACCCAGGACAGCTGGTAGGCGCTGATCGGCGGCGTCTGTTGGAAGTAGTAGCCGCGGAAACCCTCAGCGTCGACGCTGCAAATGACGAGGGCTCCAGGTCACATTTTGTGAGATTCTCTCAGTACACATATTTACAATGGTAAACCGATACTACGCAGCTGCCGGAAGATGAATAGTAGTGTTCATCAACATCTCTGCTCTCATAAGCATTGTGAAGTGCTTTGGCCGAGGGTATCTTTCAGTTTACCATTGACAAAAGTGCTTCCCATCCCATTCACGAGTGCTGCTTCAGAAGAACGACTACTTACATCCCCTGTAAGAGTTGTAATGTACCTTTCATTGAACAGTTTGTGATACCTTTAAGGATCTGCCAGTTCAGATTTTTTGACATATCCGTGAGGCTCTCCCTTGGGTCAAATCAATTCGTGACCATTCCTGCTTCCTTGTAAGCGTTCAGTACCCCATGTTTGCCCTGTCTGGGATGGGTCTCGACACTTCAAGAACGTTGTAGCGTAAGCCGCACCAGTGTTTTGTAAACAAACTTCGTTATAGACCTACTAAATTTACTCAACATCATGCCAGTGAAGTGAAGCCATCTTCTCTACCTACAACTGAGCTAGTTTGATTTTCTTTTTTCCATATTTTTGTTGTGTTGTTTTCGTGGGTTGGGTTGCTCAACGACGAGGTTATCATCACCCATATAAAAATTAGTCAAAACTGCGTGTCGACGTAGAAATCGCGATAAAACAAGTAACAACCAATGAGAATAAATTTATAATCATTGACTTCCAATCTCATCTACGATCACCTGCACACTCACACTATCATGGAAGATAGCATTAAAATGATCATATATTCTAAAACTGTCAATTAAAACACGCTCCACATAAGATGTGACGCATCGTGATCTGTACGCCCAAAGCACAAACTTGGTTGTGCTCTCGCCACAATAAGAAGCAATGAGAGCTGTGTCCCAGACCTAGACAAGTGAGAAGGACCTCATCCCGTTTAGGTAAGTGGAAGGAGATACTCCACGGACAAGTTGTGGGCTTAACCAGATGCAGTTTATTTTTTGTCACTTCCAGCCAATCTTCTTCGCATCTGCGCATGTATCTCAACAGTGAGGTGACACTACGCAGAGGAATGCTACAGTGAACGAAATGAGGATTGCGACACACCTGCTTAGCTGCTCCGTCCATCAGTTCGTTCCCCTTAATACCCAAGTGACGAGGCACACAGCAGAAAGGCAACTCTTTCTCAAGCCACAGTAAATGGAGAAGGGTGTCCTATATATCCTGGACCACATTATCTGTTGGTCAGAAGTAAACTATGAAGGGCACTCACATAGACAGAACAGACGAGGAATTTAGCAAGCACGACATATCTCATCTGCTCCAACGACCTCAAAATTACGTTTAATAAGGCTTCGAAGACGGTGAAGTTTTGAGGTAACCGATTCTTGGAATAACAGCAGGGCAGTCAATGGAGTCCCCCGTATAGCTCCATCGTAGAATACCGCAATATGTTGGAAAATATCGTATTAAGAGGTATGTACCAGTCCAACGTACCATGCACTGCCCTAAATCTAAAATTACTCTGGACCTCTTCAATTACCGTGTATTGTTACAGGTATGTGTTTATATGAGTTTTGTGTTTACGATTGTTTAAAGAGCACAGTTTTTCATTTTTGAACATTTAAAACAAGATGCCAACCTTTACACCACTTTGAAATCCTTATCAAGTGTATCACCCATAAAAGTATTAGGTAACTCTTGTCTGCAAGGTCATTAATATACAGCATGAAAAGCGACGGTCCCAACACACTTCTGTGGCCCAAGCTTGCAAGTAGATCTGCATCCAAGATTACATGTCGTGACCTCCCTAAAATGAAATCCTAATTTTTCACAAATTTAGTTTGGTACGGTATACAATAGTATATTTATTAATAATTATGTCACTAAGTCAAATAATTTTTGGAAGTCAGGAAATATTGCATAAATATGACTGCCTAGACCCATGACCACAGAATGTCACGGTTGAAAAGTGCCAGCTGAGTTTCGCAAGACCCAAGTTCTCGAAATCCATTCTTTGCACGCAGTTATTTATTTAAGTGTCGATCATCAATATCCATGAAACTGGTCTCCTGGAAAGTGTGATATTTTGCATTCGTGCTTCTTACTCAATCTTAAAGTAGTAAATGAGTTTTGCTATTTGGGGAGCAAAATAACTGATGATGGTCGAAGTAGAGAGGGAGACTGGCAATGGCAAGGAAAGCGTTTCTGAAGAAGAGAAATTTGTTAACATCGAGTATAGATTTAAGTGTCAGGAAGTCGTTTCTGAAAGTATATGTATGGAGTGTAGTCATGTATGGAAGTGAAAAATGGACGAGAAATAGTTTAGACAAGAAGAGAATAGTAGCTTTCGAAATGTGGTGCTGCAGAAGAATGCTGAAGATTAGATGGGTAGATCACATAACTAATGAGGAGGTATTAAACAGAATTGAAGTGAAGAGCAATTTGTGGCAGAACTTGACTAGAAGAAGGGCTCGGTTGGTAGGGCATATTCTGAGGCATCAAGGGATCACCAATTTAGTATTTGAGGGCAGCGTGGAGGGTAAAAATCGTTGAGGGAGACCAAGAGATGAATACACTAAACAGATTCAGCAGGATGTAGGTTGCAGTAGGTACTGGGAGATGAAGAACCTTGCACAGGATAGAGTAGCATGGAGAGCTGCATCAAACCAGTCTCTGGACTGAAGTCCACAACAACAACAACAACTCAATCTCAACCTACTTAACGCACATATGCTACTGAAAGGAAATCACTTTTTCTTACTATTCATCGGCTCTGTTCCGAGTGTTGGAATCGAAATACAGGTGGGGTTTGGTCCGCATGTTGAGCTGGTAGCGCGCCTTCAGCGCTGGTTCGTCGTAGCACGGCAGTGCTCGCCGCGCGTAGTTCGGCATGAACTGCGTCGCATATACGGCCCTGTGGACAGAAGAGCATAGCGTGGCAGTTACGTTGTAGCTGAGGCGCTGCGTATGTATTTTACTCGTATCATCGTACAGTAGAACCAATTTACCAACAACATAAGGGGAGGGGGGGGGGCATCATAATCAAATAAACAGAGTGAAATCAGAGCAGACACCCTTTTACTTAAACGTAACACTAGGTGTAAGTTTCCTGAAAACAAGGTGAGTGACGGTTGCAGAAGACGTATTTCAACAGCTACAAAAGATGAATGAAAATCGAAGTTAGTCGCTACTATAAGAACTACGGCAGTTACATGTAACTATAAGAAAAATGAATCAGAAAATAAAAAAAAGAAAACCCTACAGCATACGATTTACAGTGTAGGCGTGGTGGTCGAGCGCTGGAAACACGATCAACTGTTTAGCATGAGTAGGAAATGTCCTTTGAACAAACCTTATAGTTCAGTTTTCGACAATCGGCGCTAATATTTCATTAGAAGGAGATTCCAATCCAATGGTATCATGATCATGGTGAAACAAATAGAAATTCGACAGAGAAAGTATCTGCTAATGGGCTATGCAGGGACGGATAAAAATTCTCTGCAGTGAATCGTTTTTAACCTTGCCATTGATATTTTACTCTTTTCTCCTTCTTCCCTGATAAAGCTGTTTTACTGCCCATAAAGACTACAGTGAATAATGAGAAAGGAAAGACAACTTTATACGTTGCAGTTATACTGAATAATGTGGTTTCGGTGGAAGTGTTTCGAATAAATGAAACAACAATGGGGCACATACTATGAGGTTGCAGTCTCTGTAGATTCGTACTATAATGCATTTTAACAAAATTTATAAATTTCAGGGAAAAGTAAATGTAATTCATTGTAATATAACATCAACCCCAACGAATCAGAATGTAGATGGAATGTAATAAGGCTTACAACGTGATATGTGAAAGGAAAATCCAAAAGTGAGAGGTGAATGACAGCATTTTAATGACCAAAAAGGTAAACATAAATGGTGGCTTCAAAATTGCTGAAAAAGATAACTATGTACAGTAATAACGTAACCATAGTGTCGTTAAATGTCCAAAGAATGCCCAGTAAAGTGTAAATGGTATGAGTAACTTCAGAGACTGTCTGATATTAACTACAAATAAGAACAAAAGGATTTAACTATATTCAGTCAGAGTCCTGCACAATGAAAAAGTGCTGTATTCTGAAACGAATTAGTTTCTTGATGTAAATAATAAATTCGCATTTTTGAACGTCGTATTGAAAAGAACAAAGCGCAATCATCCTACAGTGAACAGTTTCTATTGCTGAATAAATACTGAGGAGAAATTTCTGTTTTTTAAAAAATGTCTGAAGCATTTTTTGAGTCGTGTGTGTTTGGGAGATTTCACCGTTCTTCATTGATTTAAGTGTTACAAGCACCAAGAAACGCCAATAGTGAACTGCTATATTTGTACATAATTTCATAATGAAGATCTGTGGATATGGTCAAAAGAATGTGTCACTTTATGGCCGGATGGTACTATCCGTAATGTCTGAGAATAGATTCAAGGCGAGATATCTTCTCATCCTTTTTTGAATGAAGTATTGACTGAATTGATGACACATGGACACATGTTTTCGGACAGTACGACTGCATTTCCCCCTACCCTTTCCCCTACCATCCCCCCCCGTCATATTAGCGGAAAAGTAGCCTCCTGTTGTTGCCAGAAAGACAACGAAAGGACGCTAAACCAACCTCTGATTTTATGTTGACTCCTGGCTTTTTACGATAAGAGAGTAGAATTTGGCCTTAAATCTGTCAGTCAGTATTAATTTTATTTCACGCACAATATCAACCCAACCCATCACTATTACACTTCAAATGAAATGGTAGTGTCAATAACTCTTCTTAGCTAAAGCATGCTAATAATCAGTAGTTTAACATGTTTAGATAAGAGCAAAAAATAAAATTGTTTGAAGGAATTGGTCGGAACAAACATGACTAGAAAACTTTCCTATAAGAATTGTACATTAGCAGCCAGGACTATGACACATTTTGACAGAAGGTGGGTCAAAAGGTGCAGAACGGTATATAAAGTGGATATTTTGATTCTCTGAAAAACAGGCACTACAATATGCACTGAATCTATCCTTCACCTTTTGAGAAAGTAGTGACAGTCGTAAACGTACCTTTGAAAAGTTAGCACTGGAATGACCATATCACTTTAGATGCAGCTGAAATTTGTAAGGCTGCTGTATATGTGAGAATACATGTTACATTTTATTAGTGACCACTGATTTCTGCGAGTTGTCACCAGGCAGCACGTTGTTACTCAATTAAAATAATGGCAATATGTGACGTAGCTGCTAGTTCCCTCTCTCCAAGTTAGATATGTGTTCCATTATTCCTCGTTCACAACAGCTAAATGTTTACACATCCAACAAGCATCGAAATGATGCATTTGGCTAGTGTTAGATAATACCTTACATGTGGATGTTTTGTAGCTGACAAGTAGAGTTGGACGTTATTGTAGTTTCGAGGATCAAGAGCAGTGTCTCCCAATGTGTGTCTCATGGTGACAGCACTGTGACCTGTATGATACTTACTCTTGCCCGTCCCGCCCTTGATAGTCATAGCGAGAGAAGCCAGGCTCCCTGTTGCCGAGGTTGGCACTGAAACCGATGTCGAGCACCAAAAGGCTGCCCTCTGCCACCTGCAACATGAAGACATGAATGACCCATGAAGCAGCCTATGCTACACTTTGTTAGGTACTGAGGATAGAGGTTAGTTCAACTGGAAAATTGTGGGAGAAAGAATTTTATTACATCTAACTACACAAATCACTTCCACTAGCTGGTCTGCTCTCTCAGTGAGCGACTCAAATGTTTTTATTGCCATCATTTAGTAACGAAGAAACTCAGCTATTGGAAATTAGAAACTCGCCTTAAACTCGTCAGCGTATGCTGTGAAGTCATCTGGGAACTCGCTGTCCCCGTGTGACCCTAGACCAGACTTGTGAGTCTCTGCCGCAGCCCACTCGTCATCTAAGTCTTTTGCTGGGCACAAGTTTACTCGATTCGTTCCGAAAGGAAAGTAAGTACACGAGATCGCAGGTATAATGGCGGACTCCGCTACATACAAGGCAATTTTGAGAGAAATTTCCGCAATTAAACTGTAAATTACTATTCATTTATTTCACATAGTCATTGATTTCGGCGTTATAGCCATTCTCAAGAGCAAGTTGGAATGTCACGAAAAGTCCGGCTCGCCTAAATGGCAGAAGCAACAATTTATCACGAAAATTGTTACATACCAGTATAATAACCGTTAGGTAAGCAGTAAATATTGTTCTGTTTACACAAACACTTGTTGTTGTTGTTGTTGTGGTCTTCAGTCCTGAGACTGGTTTGATGCAGCTCTCCATGCTACTCTATCCTGTGCAAGCTTCTTCATCTCCCAGTACCTACTGCAGCCTACATCCTTCTAAATCTGCTTAGTATATTCATCTCTTGGTCTCCCTCTATGATTTTTACCCTCCACGCTGGCCTCCAGTACTAAATTGGTGATCCCTTCATGCCTCAGAACATGTCCTACCAACCGATCCCTTCTTCTAGTCAAGTTGTGCCACAAACTCCTCTTCTCTTCAATGCTATTCAATACCGCCTCATTAGTTATGTGATCTACTCATCTAATCTTCAGCATTCTTCTGTAGCACCACATTTCGAAAGCTTCTATTCTCTTCTTGTCTCAACTATTTATCGTCCATGTCTCTCTTCCATACATGACTACACTCCATACAAATACTTTCAGAAACGACTTCCTGAAACTTAAATCAATACTCTATGTTAACAAATTTCTCTTCTTCAGAACGCTTTCCTTGCCATTGCCAGTCTACATTTTATATCCTCTCTACTTCGACCATCATCAGTTATTTTGCTCCCCAAATAGCAAAACTCCTTTACTACTTTAAGCGTGTAATTTCCTAATCTAATTCCCTCAGCATCACCCGACTTAATTCGACTACATTCCATTATCCTCATTTTGCTTTTGTTGATGTTCATCTTATACCCGCCTTTCAAACACTTATGTAGATAAAACTTTTTCGAACACTACTGTAAACTTAATAATTAATAGCTATCAAAGAATTTTTAACGATCACATTGACATATACAGAGTTTCCAGATGTTAACGAGTCTTAAACCAAACTTCCAGAAAACATGACATAAGATTTAAGTGCAGTCACAAAATGGCCGTTCATTATTAAAAGAAATTAAGGAAATGAATGATAAGCTTCACAACTCGCCGTTAGCCCACAAACGCAATTTGTCAAGAGCAAATGAATAGAGAAATAGCGCGCTTTTTTGTCTCAGGGCTATAAGAGTAACATTGCTTTGAGCCCACTTGCCGTTTGACACAGCACAAGTTTTCTCATGGTGGAGGTGGAGTAAAAAATACAACCATATTGTTTGCATTAGACAAATTTGTATGTTTTTCGTCTGAAGCGTGGATTGTTGCATGAAACATCTTCCAGATATCACTCCTCCTCTATTGGAACACATCTGCAATTGCTGCAATTGCGTACTTTGCATCAGTTAATTTTCGTCATACCCCCTCCAGTCTCAGAATGTACAGCTGTGTTTAAGGCAGTCTGATCCCAACAATCGGTCATTTAGGTTTTTCAGTGCTAATTTAAAGCAGTAAGATTGTGTACTAATCTTCTGTACTATCAGTAAGTCACGACTAGCCTTGCGCTCCTGTATGCTTGAGTAAGAGAGAACGAGTCGACGAGTATGAAGCGACCGCAGCGGCACAGCTCTCAGACTCTTCATACTCGTTTAAGTACAGCGAGAACGGTGGAGCCTGTTAGCACTGATCTGACAGCGGCGACTTGATTTGTGGAGTATGCAAACCGCAACATTATAATCATAATCGCTCCGTTTCTAGTCACTTATCAGTTCACTTTTCATGTCCCCATACCCTTTAACCAAAAAAAAAAAATATTCTTTAAACTATGTGTCAGACTGCTACTACTACTACTACTACTACTACGTGATCAGGACCAGTGGACCACACGCATCTGCAAGTTTCCGCTTCCACTGTATTCCGTCCATTGCTTCTATCCGGCATCCGTTCACATCTATTGACACTTGGTTTAAATCTTCATGGAGTCCATCCCTCCAACGCTTCTTGGGTCTCCCTGGCGGTCTCTTTCCTGTAGGTGTGAAATCCAGGAGCTTCCGAGGCCATCTGTGATCCTCCATCCGGGCCACATGGCCGGCCCACTGCATTCGTTTGGCTTTGACAGTTCCTGCTATGTTGGGCTGCTAGTATAGTTCCTCAAGCTCTTGATTGTATCTGATCCTCCATTCCCCTGTATTTGCATCCAGAACCAGACCGAAGATCTTCCGAAGCACTTTTCTCTCAAAAACAAAGAGCTTATGAAAGTCCTGTTTCCGGATACTCCATGCCTCACAGCCATATAGAACAACAGGCTGGATCAGGGTTTTGTACAGTCGAATCTTGAACTGTCTGGAGAGATATCTGGACCGAAGCAGTTGTGTTAGGCTGCGGTAAGATCAGTTTCCTGCTTGTATTCTGGCACTGATCTCTGCTTCACATGACGAGTTCTCAGCGAAAAGTGCCCCTAGGTATTTGAATTCTTGCACTCTCTTGTAGGACTGGTCCCCAGCCTGCAGTGTTTGTAGATGATCAGCAGTCTGACAATGACCGCGCGTCATAACGAGGTACTCTGTCTTGGCTTCGTTTATGTTTAGCTCAAATTTGCTGTGTCAGACGCTAAGGAAAATTGCGAAACTTCTTATTCTACAGGTATTTTTAGATTTTCCAGTGGGAACTTTAATAACATATGATAAAAAACATAATATGAATAAGTGCCATTAAAAATTTAAGAGAGCAAAGAGTAAATAGCAGTAACATCTAATCCAGAAGGAGTCAAAGTTTATACAGTATGAAAATCAATTAAATATATATTTTCAGTCGATATTTACCTGAAGGAAAACGGAAGAAATAGCATTCACCAACTTCTGTCTTTCTCATTACACCGTGCTTAAAGTGCAGAAATTTTTTAATTGAAACAGGAGAGAATCTTCTATTTCACAGTATAAATTCCTCAGGGTTCAGTTATATTTCCATTATTAAATAATGACATGTACTACCACCTTGTGTGAGGTCCCACTTCTTTCATAGCATTTCAGATATATTACTGCCAACAATTACTTTTGACACAGAATTGATCATCTCTACTACAGAAACTCTATGGTGCCTCACCTGCTCTTGGAGTGACACTACCAAGAAGTCACTGCCGTCTTGAGGCTGCTCGTAGCTGGAACCGATGACATCGCCCACTTGGTACCGAACTGCGAGGGAGGAGACGTTGACTGCGGCGTGCAGCACCAGCTGCGCCGTGTCACGCACCACCTCCACTGTCACGCTCGTCTGGCCCTCGAAGGTGAAGCTGCGCTCCCTGCCAGGGCAGCCAACACAACGGACGTTAGGGCAGTGAGTGGCGAATGTACAGCAACAGACATCGTTTGCTGCCAGGTGCACAACACAGAGCTGACTTCCCTCGTCTATTTCCATCACTTACCCTCATACCGTCATTAATTCGTTTCGCCATTAATTCGGTCGTGTTCTACCTTCCTTTTCCAGTCTTTTCACCATTTCTCTTATTTTTCTCTACCTTCCTCTCACCCATAATTCAACCCTTAAACTTTTACCTTTATGTATATCAAACTTTAAGACTTGATGAAATGATGTAAGAGTTTTTATGGGGTGTCCCAAAAGAATGACTCGATTTTAACTTGTAATAATATTGAGACAAATGTCACTAGGTAACTGAATCAGCGCTAGATGTAATCGGCATGGTCTAGAGTTTCAGAAAAAATCCGCTAGATGTCGCTGCGAGTGGTGACCTGAAGCTTGCAACCAGTTTCGCGCAATATGGCGTCCGCGCAACAGAAGGCATATTGTGTTACTGAATTTAGTCGTACTCAATCATTGATCGCAGTTCAGCGGGCATTTCATATTCGATTTCATAAACCACCATCACCAAAGAACATTCGACGGTGGTATAAACAGTTTGAAGAAACAAGCTGCCTCTGTAAAGGCAAAAGTCCTTGCCAGCTACGAGCTCCTGAACAAACAGTGGAACAAATCCGACGAGCATCTCAGCAGAGCTCCCGCAAGCCTACGCGTCGTGCTAGCCGAGAACTTGCGTAACAGTGTATGACAGTGTGGCGTGTGTTATGGCGTCGTTTACCCCTCAAACCATACCTATTACAACTGGTACAAGCTCTTCGAGATACTCACAAAGTGAAGCAAGTGGACTTTACAAACGCTATTTTAGAGAACATAGAAGATGACGCTTTTATGTCACCGTTGACATTCAGCGATGAGGCAACTTTCCATATTAGCAGTGAGGTTCACCGTCAGAATGTGCGTTTATAGGGACTCGAAAATCCCCATGAAACAATTTAACACGAACGTGATTCACCAAAAGTGAATGTTTTTTGTGCTGTTTCGCAAAGCAAAGTTAATGGACCCTACTTTCTTGAGGAAGAAACCATAACAGGACACTCATATCTTGTAATGCTACAGAAGTGGTTATTCCCACAACTTGACTCTGACAATTTCATCTATCAGCAAGATGGAGCACCACTGCATTGGCACAACAACGTGCGCAGTTTCCTCAATCCCAACGTGCGTCAATGTTGGACAGTGCATACAGGACTGCAAGACCATGCTTTATGCTGGCCGGGGTGGCTGAGCGGTTCTAGGCGCTACAGTCTGGAACCGCGCGACCACTATCGTCGCAGGTTCGAATCCTGCCTCGGGCATGGATGTGTGTGATGTCCTTAGGTTAGTTAGGTTTAAGTAGTTCTAAGTTCTAGGGGACTGATGACCTTAGAAGTTAGGTCCCATAGTGCTCAGAGCCATTTTTGAACCATGCTTTACACTCTTAGCCTCCTAGGTCCGCAGACTTAACACCATGTGATTTCTTCTATGGGGATACGATAACAATGTATTTATGTTCCTCCCTTACCTCATGACATTGATGAACTAAATCCGGAATATCAACTGCCGTGGCTTCGGTGACAGAAGACACCTTACGCTCAGTTTGGGATGAATTCGGCTATCGGCTATCGGTCGTCCGTGCAGCCAGTGGAGGACATATTGAACATTTATGATGGATTTTTATAAATTTCTGTCTTTTCGGAGTAATTCAGTATGCCATTTGTTGGTGTTAAGCCCTTCTTCCTAATACATAATTCTATTTAAATTCGGGTCATTCTTTTTGGGACACCTTTATTTTGTACAGTACTGATCGGTAAGCTGGGCACTGTTGGCGCAGGTGTAACTGCTGTTCAGTGCTATGCTATTCTTGTACCATTTGAATGAGATGAAATTTGGTGACATGTCTAGCAACAAAGCCAATGATTCAGAAAATTCTTTTGCTTTTAATGTAGCTGTTGAGGCATAGTAAATGATATTTGTTCAAGTTATGCCAGGTAAAATACAATTCCAGAAAAAAAGGTTTCTTTACTGAGGAAGACAGGAGTGACATATGGAACAAACTGAGTATCAATCAACTCCTGCTGTGCCACAGGATACTTGTAGTTTCGGCTAGTAGAAAGACAAGCAGTGGGTGGCTCACCCCTCGTTCTCCCGGTACACCGTGATGTCGACCATCTGGGAACTGGGTCGGCTCTCCCCCGGCAGGCGGTCGTCTTGTCCATGGGCCACCGTCACCAGCAGCGTCAGGACCACCAAACACCACACACTCCTCATGCTGGAACACCTGGGGATATAAGCCTCACAGTGGGAATCAAATAATGAAAGAACTGCTAACGACAAACTGGAAATGTTTGTAGAACCAGTGCCTGAGGTTGCTGTCACTGTTTACAATACTGGTTGTGGAAGAAATTGACAGGTATTTGTAATGGAAAGGAAAAGTGGTGTCATATTCTACTTGACCACCACGATGCTCATCACTGCTCTGGTACAAAGTCTAAATCTCTCCACAGAGTCGCAGAGTCAGACCACAATCCACGATTGATGATGGATCTTTCATAGGACAGAAATGTGAAAACTGACTACTTTAAAGATGCCGTTACAGAGGAGTAAATTTTTAGGGAGAAACAATTTCAGTTCTCGTACTCTTCCTTGTATTTCAAAATCACTTACAGAACATAATATTTAATTACGCTGCAAGGGTAATACAAAACATAATATTTAATTATGCTGCAAGGGTAGTACATAACCGTCCACATAGAACCTTAATGAAGATTACATGTTTCCAGATACCTACTGATATTCTGATATGTGATAATGCCTTATTCAAGATCTCCACAAGTGATTTTAATGTTCTCTGCCTTCACATATTGATGTAGGGTGATACTTTGACTTACGCGTCATGAAGATCTTATGCTGTTTCCATATCGCATATCTGTTGGCAGTATGTGTTATGTGGCTCATCGTTACTCAAACACTGAGTCCATTCACAGTACACGCTATTGTTGTTTCCATCTTTCTAAGGTCACTATAGATGCATTACGAAACAGGCGTATTAAAGCAAGTAGATGCGAAACAATTAGAATAAAAGTATAATATGTGTAATTCTGAACAAAGCAAGAGAATATTTGAAATCTTTAAATAAATTTAAAAACCAACAAGAGAATATATGTGAAATGTCACAGGTATTCTCTTTCAATATAACCTGAAGTGCTACAGCCTTTTTTTTCATGGCTTGAGTATTGGTAGGTTGCTAGACCTACCAACTCATTTAATCTTTTGTTGCCAACTGCAAACCGATAAGTAGACGAAGTCATCATGCTGGTTATCTGTGCACAACTGCCTTGAGTGTAATACATCAGTTTTCTTTTGTTTAGTCAGTGTCATCACATTACTCATTTGATGTTATCGTGCTGTAATTTGAGCACTGGTTCGTTTACATTTTCACTGCCATTAAATAAAAATTCCGCGAAAATCCATATTACAGTGAAATATGCTGCTGATAATAACTGTGTTTCTTAGTCATCAGTTATTTCTAAATTTGTAGCCTCAGTCACAAGTTTTACTAGCATAACTTTTTCTAGGCATTGTACTGCATAATGTGGTAAAATTACTGCCAGTGGGAATAATAGCTCATACTGAATGCCACAAGGGACAACAGCAATACGCCGCTCCTTCCATCACGACAAAGCAATCTAACGAACTTTTCCAGTCCTTCCACTCTAGGAAACCAATCATATCATCACTTCTTTTTAATTGTAATGTCGTGTTCAGTAGACGACAAACTGTAAGTAGACGGTTGACAACACATTGCACAATTAACACCAGACGAAGGTTGGCGCAGCTATGGTTGAAATGTCGCTTATATCTAGTGGCAATTACGTCACAATATGACTTGACATCATACCCAGAAATCGTTTAAGCTTGCTGTCCGTGAATGCAGAAGCCTATACATTTACAATTTTTATGTCAATATAAAATCAGGACAGTTTATTCTGTTGAGGTCAACAAGGGTAGATATACTGTCATTCAGCATGCTAGTGATAATCAGAATTATTATTAAAAGAAAATACTTTAAAATACTTTCCTGATGTATATAAATCTATAAAACGTTCTTAGTGTACATATTATCCTACTTTTGTAAATACTGTACAACAGAGCCCACAGTCTGTGGTATATAGTAGTTAATAATCATCATTGTCATAACAGTAGGGTGCAAGTGACTGACCTGTTTCTGGAGACAGATTTGGCGATTCAGACACAGTTGGTTGGCACCACGAAGCGCATACAACACTGCAGGCTGTGTATCAGTAAGGCACTGATGATCTATCAATCAGAGCAACTTATATATCTGGGCGAAATGTGAACTTCTTGTGGAGACCTTGAGATGCGCCGTATCTCATCCGATGCAACACCAGTGATAAGTAACATCTTTCTGTCTGTCTGACCATATGGAAATGTTACGTGAGATTCGCTATCAAGATCTCTAATGGCGGGATGACATTCGAGAGGCAAGGTTTCCTCAGAAAGTTCTGGAGACTTTCACTGTGAGATCGTTCCCACACAAAGAACGGAAGGGTGGTGGTTTTGTTCACTCTCTGTCCCGGGGGCACAGTGCAGAGATTCAGCGGAATCGTGGAATAATGTAAATTGCGGATGGTTTAGTTTGTACACAAACCAGTTACCCTGCATTACATGTCTCATAGCTTCTATTTTCTTCGCGTAAATGACAAATAAAGAGTTGCAACATCCCAAGAAATTATTAGGAATACTAGCAAACTCCCAAGTATAATACAGTTTCAAACATATGAAGATTTAACACACTAAATTATGCTGCTGCCGGACATATACACATTTTGTACCTGTAACACTTATTGTGTTAAAAGTTAGATGTAAGATTATTCCTCTTAATGAATACATGGTAACCCTTTAAAATTTTAAACTCAGTTGTAATTATAAAAACAATTTCCTAAGATACTGAAAAATCAAATTGATTTTGTTGCTGAAAGCCGTTGGGAGGGGGTGATCATTTTCGCCATTAAGTAATACAGACTATTTAGTTTTAAAAATCTTCAATGCAACGTGAAACTTGAATACTTGAAAGGAAGAGAGTGCATAGTTATGGTACGGGAGTAAAGAACTAAATCTTATTTCAAGATTAGAAAATGTATTGGATAACAGTTGTCGATAGCCAAAATATTACAATAAATTTATTGATCCAAAAATTGTTCCACATATGCTCTGAACATGATACAGCATTAAGTTTGAATCCATTATCTGATTGTTTATTCTAGGGTTTCTGTTGAGATGATACTTACAATGTGGTCTTATAAATTAAATGTTTCGATTAAGTAATATTACCCCTTTTCTAACTTTGAACTGTGTTATGATAGTAGCAGTGATTGATGTAATAACTGTCACGAGTATTTTCAGCCACTCATAAACTGGTATAAGAATTTCCCATGAGTGGTAACGAAAACCACATTAATTCCCTGTCAGAACCAAATCACTCAATACTTATGATAATTTTAAGAGGAAAGACGCTACTTCCACTTTAACACCTAAGACGAGGCCCGCAACTTTGTTAATGCTTGAACAGGCATGAATCAGCAGCCTGATTTATAGTAGGACAAAAGTTGTAATGAATAAAAGTGAATCCTACTGAATGTTCTAATTCAGTTTTCACTTGCACTCCACGCTTGAAGATCAGAAATCCTGCAGTTCCTGATTTGGAGCCTACATACGAGTTAATTATCTTATTTTGGTGGTTGATATTCGAAGTGCAGCATCAAAATACTATTTGAAATGTATAACACAAATTTGTTATTTGTGTCATTTGTTTTTACTCATTAATTATTTTCAACATTGTTCAGAAATAGAGATAACTTTTTGTGATTCATAAGTTGATAATTTTTTCCTGTTGAAGATCGATTATATCTGGTTATTTACTTTGTTCCCAACATCAATATGAGTGAAATGTTCTTTCATTGGTGACGCCAGAAATTCATGGATGGATCAAGCCCCTAGTTCAACACCACTTGTGGTTGACAACATCTAAATTTATGTCGTGAAAACCTTTAAAGTTTTCCTTTACAATAGAATGAAGCGAAAAGCCAGTTAACAACAACCAATAATCACAGAGCGCCAGAAGGCTTAGAGTTTACTTTGAAAAGCTTACAACAAGATTAAAATCAATAATTACCAAGCGACAGAATGCTTAGAAATTGTCTTGAAGTTTTCAATCATTAAAAGAAGGTGAAGATCAATACAATGCCGCAAAAGGCTTAGAAATATCACCTTTAGAAAAACTAAAAAAAAAAAAAAAACTGACTTATATGTGTCTGTCGTGAACTATACTTGCAATAGAGTTTAACTTGGTTAAAATTAGTAACTCTCTCGTTGCTTGAAACCTTCCCATTAGCAAACTTCTAAGGCTTGATTCCGAGAGGGAAGGCAGGCAGGTGCACATTTAACGAGAAACGGAAAATTAGGAAGATCCCTGGGACAGAAGTCGCAGTAAGCGTAAGAACTGACACGACCGACGACCCACAACCACAACTCGGCAGGGAATGACGACCCCAATGAGGTCCTACTATCGGCATCTGCCCACAAACATGACCCCTTCCACTCACATCGTCAAGTTGGGCGACTGGTGAGGCACACCAGAAAAACATGTTGGCCAGTCGGACAACTAGTACCTGGATCAGAAGAACTGTCACTCTGATATTAGTGTTAGATCAACTTACACAGTAGCCAAGCAAAACAGAAGAATAATTCGCCACTTTAACCTTGCACAAATTTGTTCATTATTTTTAAATGATAAAAATTAAAAAAGGTTATAACAGTTAAGCCCAAGAAATAACCAAGGTAATTGTAATAAAACTATTATATTTACTGACGAAGATTTAAACAAGAGGGTAATATTTAAACACAAGATTAATCCAAGGTAATTAAAACATGTTGTCTCCACAAATCCAGTACTTGTCCAGCGTTAAGATTCACTGCTCATTCAAAAGTTTCACTGGATACAAAAACTGCATTTTTCGAATGTAGGCCATTCATCAACAGTTCACAGTATCCACTACATGACAGCCATCTCTCTGTACGGCTAGGGCTAATGGACAGCCCACTGGATGGCCAATGTAATTCTCAAACACAGTTTGAAAAAAAAGTTTAACAACTCGGGGCAATAATTGGCCTGTTCATCCCAGTAGGACTACTATTAGTTGGACCCCTTCACAGATCCACAAAAAACAATACTACAAGCAACTCAAACAATACCAAAACCAATCACTCTGAAGCAATAGGGATGAACTGCTAGTAATCAGGGGCACACAGAGGCCAGAAGCGGCCAAAACACCCAATACACGTCGTCTGCTCAGACGACCAACCGACCAACCAACGCTCGTTGTGGTCTCACTTGGAAGTCTACCTAATGTATGACGCGATTTAGTCAACTGACGTGAGCGTAAAGTAAACAGAGAAAATAATACCTGAGGTATTATGAGTCATTTTGTCGAGTCGTATAATATTCTGCGACAAATTTTGTAAATATTATCCATTCATCTCAAAGATAAGGAATCCGATATTTCAGTAAGTTCCACGAAAGCATGGAACTACAAGTGTAATATATACACACGTCAAAAAAAGTTTTGCATCACCTCAGTTCCGAGAGATCCGGAACCTGTACAGAAAATTGGAATAGAGATAAACATAAACATCATTTCCGCCCTTCTTATTGCTCATGGAAATCTCACATTGCATGTTGTCCTACCATACAGCGAGACCTTTAGTGGTGGTGGTCCAGAATGCTGTACACACCGGTACCTCTAATCCCCAGTAGTATGTCCCTTTGCATTGATGCATAACTGTATTCGTCGTGGCATCCTATCCACAAGTTCGTCAAGGCACTGTTGGGCCAGATTGTCCCACTCCTCGACGGCGATTCGGCTTGCTTAGATCCCTCAGAGTGGTCAATTCGTCCATAAATAGCCCTTTTCAACCTATCTCAGACGTGTTCGATATGGTTCATGTCTGGAGAGCATGCTGGCCTTTAGTCGAGCGATGTCGTTATCCTGAAGGAAGTCATTCACAAGATGTGCACGACGGGGGCGCGAATTGTTATCCATGAAGATGAATGCTTCGCCTATATGCTGTCGATATGATTGCACTATCGGTCGGAGGATGGCATTCATGGATCGTACAGCCGTTACGGCGCCTTCCATGTCTTTCCCACATAATACCACCGCAAAACGGCAGGGAACCTCCACCTTGTTGCACTCGCTGGACAGTGTGTTTCAGGCGTTCACCCTGATCGGGTTGCGTCCAAAAACGTCTCCGACGATTGTCTGGTTGAAGGCATATGCGACACTCATCGGTGAAGAGAACGTGATGCCAATCCTGATCGGTCCATTCGGCATGTTATTGGGCCCATTTGCACCGCGCTGCATGGTGTCGTGGTTGCAAAGATGGACCTCACCGTGGACTCTGGAGTGAAGTTGCGCATCATGCAGCCTATCGCGCTCAGTTTGAGTCGTAACACAACGTTCTGTGGCTACACGAAAAGCATTATTCAACATGTTGGCTTGCTGTCAGGGTTCCTCCGAACCGTAATCCGTAGATAGCGGTCATCCACTACAGTAGTAGCCCTTGGGCGGCCTGAGCAAGGCATGTTATCGACAGTTCCTGTCTCTCTGTATCTCCTCCATGTCCGAACAACAGCTCTTTGGTTCACTCCGAGACGCCTGGACACTTCCCTTGTTGAGAGCCCTTCCTGGCACAAAGTAACAATGCGGACGCGATCGAACCGCGGTATTGACCGTCTAGGCATGGTTGAACTACAGACAACACGAGCCGTGTACCTCCTTCCTGGTGGATGAATGGAAGTGATCGGTTGTCGGACCCCCTCCGTTTAATAGGCGCTGCTCATGCATGGTTGTTTACATCTTTGGGCGGGTTTAGTGGCATCTCCGAACAGTCAAAAGGACTGTATCTGTGATACAATATCCACAGTCAACATCTGTCTTCAGGAGTTCTGGGAACAGGGGTGATGCAAAACTTTTTTTAATGTGTGTGTATACATAAGATCCATGTTGCTCCCCCTGTTTGTTGTCTGTTTTCCGCCTGGTTATTCTCTCTCGCCTGTGGGTCGATGTGTGTATAACTCGCTGCCTGTATTATTTTATGAACTTCAAAGTTACAATATATTGTTATCTGAAAATATCGTATGTTTCCTTTTAAAAATACTTCTCTCTCGACGTGACATTTATTTAAAAATAATAATAATGCTGTCGATTGCCCATCTGGCTTCGACTGTTTTAATGATGCTGAGTACGCTATTACGTATAATAAAGAATATTTCAGTTTCTGCGAGATTCTCTCTCAAAGGAAAATAATCCTAAGTGCTTTTATGAATTTTGACAGTCGGTTTCCAATATTAAAGTCAGTTCATATTTCTGATTACGAAACTTATTCAGAGATTTAACAGCACAGGGCTTAGGTGAGGCTTTACGTTTGGTTTAAAATATTTTAGTTAATTTATAGGAATAAAAGTTAACTCAGTTCAGAAAGAGATAAAATTTAAGAAATTCTTTGCAATTATTTCAGTAATACGCAGGTGTTTGTACCATTTTTTTCTTTCTATGTAATATTAGATTAATTTGCTGGGAAAAGGAATCATTTCATGCTCTGTATTATCGCTGGGTTAGTTGCACGATACGTTGTCATTCACTTAAAGAGAACGTAACATTTCCATTAATAATAAATAACTTTCCGCCTTCGTATTGAGATTAAGTCACACTACGTTTATTTAAGATTCATTTACTCGCGCTCAAAATATACGTGGCATTCCAAAAAGAATAAGCAGATTTTAAACTGCTGCGTTACATTATTGTAGGTGCAGGTTGCGACTGACACCTGCGAGCGTGTTTCAAACCGCACGTAGCAGTCTGCACGGACTTATACGAAATAACTAAATTAATTCAACACTACAACAATTACGCAGAAAGGAGGTAATAGTATATGTAATTCTTGATGATTTCCCGGCGATCTGTTGACATCTTGGATATTTGGGAATCCAGCCAGATGTTCGTATCGTTCTCGCACGATATTTCAACAGCGTGCCTCGCTGTCTTCTTCAGGTGCCACCAGAGACTGGCCCTTGGGTCGATCAAGCCCAGTATTTATGCCTGGAAGGAGCTGGGCGTTCCCTAATCGGTCTGCGCCGAGTCGAGTGTTCCGTCTGTGGTCCACGCCCGCCAGACTCGGCTTCAATGGACCCCTCCAGTCACGGATGTTCCTACTGCTGTCCGCGCCCGTTTTGGCCGTCCTCAGCCGTTGTGGTCGTCATCTGAGGTAATAGTACATTGTTCCTGATGAAGTCACATACAAGGAAAAAGATTGTAAGTGAACCACCAACTGACAACTTGTTGCCAAGAGGTCACTTAGGCGGACGGCAACACAATGGGCGGCAGCGGCAACACACTTTCGATGGAAAACCAGCAGCCGTCATCCTCTCGCAGAATGGAGCTTTGGTCACTTCCCGCACAATCGACCAACCGCAGTCCCCACCGCTTCAGCTCGGAGCCAACTTCCTCCCAGCGCTGCGTCGCGGCAGCAGAACCTCCAGACGACCAGGGGAAACACGAAGCAGAAGAAGTCGCCCGGAAAAGAAGTCGATGGTTCAAATGGTGCAAATGGCTCTGAGCACTATGCGACTTAACTCAAATGGCTCTGAGCACTATGGGACTCAACTGCTGTGGTCATAAGTCCCCTAGAACTTAGAACTACTTAAACCTAACTAACCTAAGGACATCACACACATCCATGCCCGAGGCAGGATTCGAACGTGCGACCGTAGCGGTCGTGCGGTTCCAGACCGTAGCGCCTTTAACCGCTCGGTCACTCCGGCCGGCTGCGACTTAACTTCGGAGGTCATCAGTCGCCTAGAAATTAGACCTAATTAAACCTAACTAGCCTAAGGACATCACACACATCCATGCCCGAGGCAGGATTCGAACCTACGACCGTAGCGGTCGCTCGGTTCCAGACTGCAGCGCCTAGAACCGCACGGCCACTTCGGCCGGCAGAGAAGTCGATACAAGCCGACGCGGCTCAATAATATATCCCAAAACATATCAGCTCCTCAGACTTAATCGTAATTTTGCACAAATGCGTCACGTGGCAGAAAATGTAATAATAAAGAAATCCAGTTCATAGCTCCTATTTGGTCTCTCATTCACTCCAGTGTCTCCTAATCGTTCCCGTGCATAGTCTTATGAGGAATCCTGTTCACCATCATCTCTCATCTGTTTGTGGTATCTGCTTGATGTTCTGATCCCTTTTTTACCTTCGACGAGTTAATTTTGATCTTAACCAACCTCAGACTACGTACCTGCTTACTGCTCTCTCTTTAAACAAATCACAGCAGCTGTCTAACGTAGTATCAGTTGAAACAATGATTATCTTTTTCCCCGTTTTCCCTTGTTACGCTTAAGATCCTGAGTATCGGATTCATTGCTTCTAGTATTCGTGCGAAAGGCATCTATGATGTTCGTATGCTTGAACGGGTGTAATGAGGGGAAATATGAAAACGACCTTTAAATAGTTTTTTGGACACAATGCACGTCTTTCTAATATGAAAATCCCTAAATCATACATTTTTGACGCCTGTTGATTTACAAATGGTCTCTATATCGCTCTCTTTTACTCACTAGATCGTGTAACATTACATTAGAACCTCACTCGAGATGTGCCATCTGGAGAGGACGGACATTCCAGCGGAGGCGTAGCCAGGGCCTTGCAGATTACCACAGAAGGAGTAAGTGGGTGCTTTTAGTGACCACAATAGTATTTTGGCCGGCTGAGAGGTGGAACGTTGTGTACTGTGAGGAGTACAGGCTGTGCACTGAGTGTAACAAATGATCAGTAATACTACCCGTGTGGTTACAGTATGGCGTGTTATGGTTATTGTGTGGTGGAATGGTGAATGTGCGGAAGTTTTCTCTAAAAGTGAAAAGCATATTGATTTTGATGTTTCTATACTGTAAGCGTGATTGATTTTACGAGGGGCATTCAAAAAGTAATGCAACACATTATTTTTGAAAGCAGATTGATTTTGTTCAGGGTTCCAATACACCATATTATTCCCCACTCTTTTGGCAACAAAACCCTATTTCTTAACATAATTTCCGTTCAATCCGACGGCCTTATGCCTACTTACTGGGAGGCCCTATATGGCGGCACGGTACCACTCTATTGGCCGACGTCGGAGCCAGCCTCCCCCATCATCCACATACTGCTTCCCACGAAGTGCATCCTTCATTGGGTGGCACAGATGGAAGCCACAAGGTGCGAGATCCGGAATGTAGGGAGGATGAGGAAGAACAGTCCAGTGAAGTTTTGTGAGCTCCTCTTCCGTGTGCAGACTTGTGTCAACGCTTGCGTTGTCGTGGAGAAAGAGAAGTTCATTTGTATTTTCTCACAAGATTCACTCGTGTTTGTATCTTCTTGGCCAAGTTGGAAATATGTTTTTTGTATGTTAAAGTTCTGTCTAGAGTGACTCCCAGGTATTTTGGGCTTTCGTTGTATCTGACTGTGCCAATAGGGCCGAACTGTGGACTGATCTTTGTTGATGAAAGGCGATTAATGAGGTGGAACAGGCTTACCTCGGTTTTAGAAACATGTGGTCTCTGTCGCCATGTCTCAAAATACTCATAAAGTTTAGTAAGGCTGTTCGTTAGGTGTTCTTCACATTCAGAAAGGTCTTCACTCTGACATGAAATTGCCAGGTCATCTGCATATTGAAATTTTCGGTAGGTCAAATTCGGCAGGTCAGCTGTGTAGAGGTTGAATATCACTGAAGCAAGAACAGAGCCCTGAGGTAATCCGTTACAGAGTGCATGCCATCTGCTTTTTCACTTTTCTAGAAGACCAGCATATGAAATGGGAGTCCAAATGCTATCCACAGGATTCGACCAGGATGCAGAGTGGAAACGTGAGTGGCAACCTACAAGAACCCGAAAACACGAACTTGTAGACAGTCCAACAGTTCCAGTTCCAGGCTTCCACCAACAAAGGGATGTGTGGGTGCAATTAAACAGATATCGGACCGAAGAGGGTAGGTGTAAATACAACATGCACAAGTGGGGCTTTTCAAGTGACAGTGTGTGTGACTGTGGTGACACCCATACAATGAGCCACATTGTGAATGACTGTCCAATCAGACGCTTGCCTGGTGGCATTGAGAAGCTCCAACAAGCATCCCACTAGGCACTCCGCTGAATCGAGTCCATCAACATCCGAGTGTAGACTGAGCCGTTTTAAAACTTGTGTACTATATATAATTTCACATGTTCATTTTTATATATATTTCTTTGTTTTGCTTAAAGTGTATTACTGTAATTGATGCATACAATAATAATAAATAATAATAATAATTTGTATTTTTGTGACGACGAACACGCTGAAGCCGTTTCTTCAATTACCTGAGGGTAGCACAATACACTTTTGAGTTGATCGTTGCACCTTGAGGGAGGACATCAAACAAAAGGATTCCCTCAGAGTCCCTGAAGGCTGTCGCCATGACTTTACTGGCTGTGGATGTGGCTTTGAACTTTTTCTTCAGAGTGTGGCGCCATCCACAGACTGCCGTTTTGCTTACCATTTGAAGTGATGAAGTACGTTTCATAACATGCGATGATACTCAATAAAAAATTGTCACGGCCAGCCTCGTAAATAGCAAGCAGTTCCGCACAAATTGTCCTTCATTGCTCTTTATGGTGTTGTGTTAGGCTGCGAGGACCCCAGAAGGCACACACCTTTGAGTACCCAAACTGGTGGACGAATGTGTCAGCACTGTCAGTAGAGACGTCCAGTGGGGCAGCGATGTGTTTGATTGTGATCCGTCAATCAGCTCCAGTGAGAGTGTCCGCACGTTCCAGCATTGCATCAGTCACAGCTGGATGAGGCTGGCCAGCACACAGGAGATCGGACAGATTCGCGCGACTTTGTTGAGATGATGACAGGCTCACCGCACTTTTGTTCACTGCCAGGTCTCTGTAAACATTCTGCAAACACCTATGAATATCTGCGATACAACGGTTTGCCGCCAAAGGAAGCTCAGTGACAGATCTCTGTTTGGAACGCTTCTCTGTTGCAGACGCCACTTTGAAGGATACATGTAGTACCACCAGCTGTCGGCACCTCATGAAAGTTTAGGAGCCGAAGCGGGACTATTCCAAGATGCCCCACAACAAATTCCGCATATTTTCAACCAAAACTGGAGAGAAAAAAATGAGTTTCAGTACTTATTAAACGCCTATTGTGTACGTCAATAAGTTTTGAATTCATGCTACCGGCAGCAGCGATCTGTATTATTCTGTTGGAAATAATCAGTCGTGATTGCAAATGGTGTTTTATTTCGCCAGTGGTCACTGGTTTCAGTCTCAGGAGTCCATTTTCAGACCAGTGGGTGACACCACTTGTTACCCCTGTAGACGATGAGCAGAGCTGCTGTATACACCAGAAGGCAACAGTCGTCAACTGCAGTTACTAACTTCTAGCACTTAAGCAGTGTCTTACGTTTCCGTTACCCAGATCGCGGGTGAGAATCAAGCACGCGCTGATGTACGTAGTTACCTACTCAAGGTTCTCTTCGTTGTGCCCTATTAGATCAGCGACAAAACAGACTGTGATATACTCGATGAAGGGAGTAAACGGTACATTTGATCCTTGTCGAGAGTTTCTGACAATGACACGACATTTACCTTCAGAGACTGTAAGGAGTTCGTTTTTGGATTGGGAATCCGGCCTTCTGCCACCACACCTTGTTCGTGGAAAGAGTGAGACATAACGTGAAAGTGGGTGTGGTTGCTCATCACCGACGACACTACATTGGACGAAACTCTGGAATTGTTAACGCATACCTTTGACACAGTTGCATATTAGATGCATAAGGATATATTGGTGTATTAAGTTTGCGTTTAGAACTAACTCCCCAATGGCTAAGTTGTGTCAGTCCAGGATTTGGGCCCAGCAAATCTCCTTAGGAGACAGGTAAGAAGAGTCGTAATGCACGAAAAAGTATAGTGGCGACCTATCAGCAAGAAGCACAGACTTACGACCACGGAAGACGTCCGAATCCGACTAGATCTACCTAAGGGGAAGAGGTAGATAATGTTCCATCTGAATTTCTAAAATTATTGGAGGAAGTGACAACAAAACAACTATTCACATTTGTGTATAGAATGTATGAGACCTCTGACGTACTACCATCCACACAGCTCCGAAGATTGAAAGGACAGATACATGCGAGAATTATCCTACAATCAGCTTAACAGCTCACGTATCCAAGTTGCTGACAAGAATAATTTACAGAAGAATGGAAAAGAAAATTGGGGTTGTGTTAGATGCAGTCATTTTGGCTTTAGGAAAGGTGAAGGTATCGGGGAGGCAGTTCTGACGTTGAAATTTATAATGGAAACAAGACTGAAAAAAATCAGTACCCTTTCATATGATTTGTCAACCTGGAAAAAGCGTTGAAAATAATATGGTGTAAAACGTTCAAAATTTTAAGAAAAATAGGGGTAAGCTAAAGAGAAAGAACGATAGCATACAAACCAAGAAGAAATACCATGAGTGGAAGACCAAGAACGACGTGCACCGATTAAAAAGGGTATAAGACAGGAATGTAGTCTTTCGTCCCTACTATGCAGTCTGTACATCGAAGAGAGAGTGATGGAAATAAAAGGAAGGTTCAAAAGTGGGATTTAAACTTAAGGTGAAAGTATATGAATGATAAGATTCGCTGATGATATTGCTCTCCTTATTGAGAATGATGGAGAATTGCAGGATGTGTGGAATAGAATTTACAGTCCAGTGAGTGCAGGATGTCTGTTGAGAGCAAATCGAAGAAAGACGAAAGTAATGAGAAGTAGCAGGAAACAGAATAACAAGAAACTTAACATTAGAATTGGTGATCACGTAGTAGATGAAGTTAAGGAATTCTGCTACCTAGGCAGCAAAATAACCCATGGCGGACGAAGCAGAAGAAGCATTAAAAGCAGACAAGCACTGGAAAAAAGGGCATTCCTGGCCAAGAGAGGCCTACAGGTATGAAACATGCGGAGGACTTTCTGAGATTGTACATTTGAAGCATAGCATTTTATAGCAGTGAGAAGGGCGTGTGGAAAATCCAAAATGTGAAAGAAAGGAATCATTTGAGATGTGGTGCTATAGAAGGGTGTTGAAAATCAAGTGGTCTGGTAAGATTCTCCGCAGAATTGGAGAGGAAAGGAATATATGGAAATCACTGACAAGAAGGAGGGATAGGATTTATGAGCGAATAATTTTCATGGTACTGTAGTGAGCTGTAGAGGGTAAAAACTGTAGAGGAATAACTAGAGATGAAGAGGTTGAATCAGGAGAGAACCTCGTGGCAGTCAAAAGACTGATGACACCCCACAGAAAAACTACAATAGAAAATTCGAGAAGCTAAGAAGAACGGAGGGCAAGCTGATGGAAAAGGTGCTGCATTGTTTTAAGGGGCCTTTGGGGTTGTTCAGTTTGTGATCCCAGTCACTGTTTTAACTAAGAATGTTTCTGTGGCAAGGAAATGCAGGCCGCATGTCTCTCAACGTAAATCAGCATATAGTGAATTAGCATGTTGAAATATGAGCGGTGTTGGAAGTTGCCACAAGTTATTTGTATATTTATTGTATAATGGGTTTTCGTGTCTCCTTCAGTCAGCTATTGTGGAGGGAGGACGCAGTGATTTAGTTGAGCAGTGAGAGGCTGGGGGTGGAGATTATGCTGTGTCGAGCAAACGGCACATTTGCTTCACCTGTGGCCAGAGTTATGCTTTTCAGCTTGGAGCCCTGAATTGACGCATTTCCTATGCCTGTGACTGACGCGAGAGCCTCTGGGACCAAGCTGGAATGGGCTGTGGACGATTGCAGTCAGTTGCTGAAGAACTTAGAACAGGAAGTCTTCTTCAAACTGGTAAGCCAAGGATCTGTCAGTGCTCTCACCAGCGGTAAGTTGGCCCATACCCGATTTGTGCACGAAGACGCCACATTGGGGCAGTTTGTGTCTTGCCCCGGGCGGATTCCAGTGAAGATGCAGGCTGGAGCTTCCAGATTACAAGAGGAGGGATAACTGGGTGCTTTTAGTGAGCAACAGCAGAAATTTGGTAGGACGAGTGATACAACACAGTGTGCCGAGAAGACTACAGACTGTGCATTGAGTGTGCCGAATGATCAGTATTACTAAAAGCGAAAGATCCCTAGGTATAACGTGGCGTGTTATGGTGGCGTAGTGGTTGGTTGGATGTTTCCTCTAAAAATCATTGTAAACTATTATTGGCTGGATTCTGTCTGCTCGGATGGAGTCGACTTGAATTTTATTTTCGTTTTATATTGTTGTTTTCTTGTTGAAACCCTCTTTCAAGAATGGTATATAGCTGTAAATTAAGTTTTTTGTTATTTTATTCATAGTTGTAATTTTCAGCAACTGTAGTATATATTTCAGAATAAAAATTCAGTCGTTAGTTGCAAATATATTTTTATTTCACTTTTGTGATTTTAACAAATTTATTTGTGATCTTCGGAAGGCTACAAAATTAAGAATATTTTAAATATTTATACCTTAGCTATACACTCACGTAAAGTATGAGAACTGTACTACAAAAACTTATTTAGTATTGGTTTAGCAGCCGTCAGTACCTTCTTCATAGAAACAAAATTCCATGGTATGTCCAAAAATGAACATATTGTGTGTGATAATCATAAATGCAGATTGACATTTTACAATTAACTGAGTCACATCTATTTACATACCAAGCTACCAGCGAGAAACATACATAAAACATATAAAAAGTAAAACAAAGGTGTGTAGAGACTTTTATTCTGAAAATTTAAAAAACATGGTACATAGTTATAATATAAAAGGAAATGGACTAATTTTCACATTTTGTAAGAGATGTTACGCGATCCAAACAGTGTGTATGTTTCAATGCAACTTGATCATGCAACAAATATTTTGAATTTAAGTGGGAATGTTGATATATTTCAAATTCTTCTAAAAGGATCACTTTGTAGCCGTTATCAACTATATGCAAGTTTCGATTGTCAAGAAATTTTTTTATGTCTAATAAATTCTTTGTAAAATTGAGTCCATTTCTGCACAACCCGAATCTCTTTCCTCCCAAAACCTACGCTACAGTGTGAGTCATACAGCTATTTCCGACCTGTTAGAAGTCGGACGAGAACGGAGTAGGATCGACGACTTACACAGCAGGTTTCAGAAATCGCAACGTTCTGTGTCTATAATGCAGGCGTTTCAGTAATCTAAATAGTGCAAAACGATCTTTCTTATTTTGAAACAGTTGCCTGAAACTGTTTTATTGCCCTCGTAATCGGCTGGATTTTATGCTTCTCCCTGGTTTTCTATTTACGTCGTGCTCTGGCGTCATCCATTACTTCCTTCACATCTGTTTCATCAACTTCTTCTGAATTATTATTTCTCAAGATGTTTTCTGAAGACTGAAATATGTGCCGGAGGTTATGCAGAAGGACAGGTGAGATGACGAAGAGGGTCGAAAAGGATAATAAGAGTATGATGGTGCCAAGCAGACGACATGGAACCAATTAAGATAAAAATTCAATTAATCAATAGGAAACGGAAGGGGACATAAAAAGACGCGATAAAACGTGCGAGCTTCAGACACCTTCAGTCGTACCTACTGTCATAATTTCGTTGAAGTGCCTTTCTTGGTAACAAACACAGCTTACGAGCAAAAGACCATCAGGAGTCGAAGAAAAAAAGGCAAGAAATATGACTGAAACGAGCCGAGACTGGCCACATCTAAACGATGCACGATAAACATTGGGTTTATTTTTTTTGTTTTGAAAGTGCCAATGTTTATCACATAAAAGATGAATTTAAACAACTATCTGCGACAACAATTTTTATCTACTTTTACGATGCGTTTAGATGACTCACCTTCATCTTCATGTGGATCAGTGAGTTTCATTATAATTTCAGATGGATGTAGCCACTTGTTTGTTCTGAACTTAATTCGAAGGTGCTCCGGCGAAAGAACCCTGACAATCATTAGAAGTATACAGTCTGTTCATTATATGGACCGAAAACAGATGTGTGCGATATCATTTCGATTTGTGTGTCTTTTAATGATAATGATTATTATAATTTGTTTTGTGTGCCATTTAATTATGAGTATAAAAAAATTTATATAATTTATAAATTTATAACGACGCACGGGGCTATTTTTGCTGTGACATCTTCGAACTGAAATTAAAAAAAGAAAACTCCCAACATCCAACAACTGAAGTTATAACGTAATCCACTAGCCAACATGTAAGGATGAGGGTATAAGCTATCGAAATGCGTCTAAAAAGTAAATAAAAACGACCGACACGCATAATTGTTTTAATCTCTTGGGTTTATAGTAATTTTCGATTAGTCTAGAAACAGGTAGGCAAGAACAACTATTTATTGTAATCTGCCAGACATAGGTAACAGCAACTTGACTCAATCCTGCTTAACTCCGCATACATTATATTTTACTCCTCGTATGGAGTATCTGTCATTATCACTTTCTTGTTTCTAAAATTTAAATTTAATAACGATAGTAGTTCTTGCACTAAATCTTACTTACCTTCATTCTATCTTGAGGACGAGCAACTATTTTGCAGGTTTGTCGAAATACAGATTCTCCGATGTGCAAAATTGGCTTAATTTGTTTGGACTCTGTTAAAGCACTGTGGTATCTGAAAAAGTGGACGTTAGTGGTAAAGACAAAGGACTAAGAGTAGGTGAGCATCCATTTAACTCATGGCATTTGTTGACAATTGTGCTAAGAATTTTTTACATTTTTTTAACTTCGCATTGCAATTTGCTTATCAGTGAACCGACATGTCGTTTAGGGAGACTGTATTAATTTCCACAAGTTTCCTGATGTAAATGCTGAGAGGTAATACAATTTTTTGCAAAATTCTGAAACCATAATCATTCATACAACAGTAAGCGCTTTTTCATCATTTACACTGCTACCTTTCGTAAAACTGACTTCCTTTTTGCAATAATCCTCTGCTCCCTTAGACAGAATTGCAATCTGTTTTCAATTTTCCACATTCTTTTTAAAGCCTTTTTACTGAATTCCCTTGTGGATGGAAATGCTGCCTTGTGTGCTAAATTAGATCATACTCCACACTTATACTTGGCTTATTTCGTCAGGCTTTTAATATATCGAAGTGTTAAAAGAATGAATTTTGCGTTATGGATACTTAAAACGATACGAGATAACAGAGTGATCAGTTGCTGTTAAAAACTTTCGATCCACTTGAGTGTGCCTTCAAGTGTTTATGCCAGAAGTACGGGTCAAATACAACAAAACTAGTTGTCTCCGGTGCTTTTGACAATGACAGATTAAGTGCAAGTGAATATCGCGCTTGCATCAGAAACCCTGCGAGAGGTGTACTGACATCGGAGACACACAGCGTTACACCAGGCCGACCATTGCCCTTTAGTCCGTCTGCGCTTACTATTTACTTCTGATTGTCTTATATTCGTCTATTTCTGTCTTTTCTTGGACGTTTTTGTATTTTCTTCTTTCGACGATCAACTGCAGTATTTCGTCTCTTACTTGAAGTATCTTCGCAGTTATTTTGCTTATATCTACACTGAAGCGCCAAAGAAGCTGTTATAGGTATGCGTATTCAAATACAGAGATATGTAAACAGGCAGAATACGGGGCGGCGGTCGGCAACGACTATATAGGACAACAAGTGCCTGGCACAGATGTTAGTTCGATTACTGCTGCTATAATGGCAGATTATCAAGATTTAAATGAGTTTGAACGCGGTGTTACAGTCGGTGCACGAGCTATGGGACACAACATCTCCGAGGTGGCTATGAAGTAGGGGTTTTCTCGTACGACCATTTCCCGAGTGTGCCGTGAATATCATGAATCCGATTAAACATCAAATCTCCGAGGTCGCTGCCGCCGGAAAAAGATCCTGCAAGAATGGGACCAAAGACGACTGACGAGTATCGTTCAACGCTATAGAAGTGCAACCCCTCCTCAAATTGCTGCAGATTTCAATGCTAGGCAATCAGCATGTGTCAGCGTGCGAATTATTCAACGTAGAAAATAACATTGCGGAAATTCCGAAAGACATAACAGCCAATTTCCAAATTAAACTAAAAAATGTTCTTAAACGCACACACTTCCTGCTGACAGAAGCCGAAAAAAGAAGATGCGTTATCATGAATCCAACGGCCCCCAAATTAAGATCACAGGTGAAGATACATAAAGATCTGCATCCGGTTCGTCCGATTGTTAACGGTCGAAATAGTCCAGCATATAAAATAACGAAATTGTTGAACCAAATTCTGAAAAAGACTTACGTGTATAAAAATAACTATTCGGTGCGTGGTAGTATGACCATGATAAGTGAAATTAAAGATACGCCAGTCACTGACACTTCCCGTTTGGTTTCGTTGGATGTTAAGAACTTATACTCCAGTGTTCCGGTTAACGAAACTATAGAAATCATTAAGAGAAATTTCCTTAAGTACGGTAAAATTTCAACGCAAGAGACAATTGAATTTATTGAACTCCTACAGCTCATTACAAGTTTTAATTATTTTACGTTTAATAACAAATTTTATATTCAGGACGATGGGTTAGCCATGGGGTCCAGTATTTCAGGAACTATGGCGGACATTATTATCGACGACCTTGAAGATAAAGTTCTAAATTCTGACGATAACATTATGGATAAAATTGTTTATTACAAACGTTATGTTGACGACACTCTGTTACTTGTCGATGGTTCCCGTGAGGACATTGAGGAAATAGTAAACAAGTTCAACGACGCACATAATAAAATAGAATTTACCGTGGAGTATGAAACTGACAATTGTTTACAGTTCCTGGACCTGAATATAAAAAAGCAGGGAAACAAACATGCGTTCTCCGTTTATAGAAAACAAACTACGACTGATGCCGTGATCCCGAATGATTCATGCCATTCGCAGGCTTATAAAGAAGCTGCTTTCCGTAGTCTCGTGCATAGGGCAGTCAATATACCTATGAGCGAAAAAGATAGGGAGACTGAAATTAATACCATTAAGAGAATAGCGATGAATAACGGTTACAGAATTGATATGGTTAAAAAACAGTTACGGAAAAGTAATAAGCGCAAAAAGAATAAACCTGATGGAGAGAAAGTGAAAATTATCACGATGCCATACTACGGAAAAGTCTCACAAAAGATAGCAAATATTTTTAAGCCATACGATGTCAAAATAGCTTTTCAGACTAATAACCTAGTGAGATATAGCCTTAAGCACGATATTGGCAAGAAGAGAAATAAGTTTGAAAGATCGGGAGCTTATAAGATTCAGTGCAGAACTTGTGATGCAAAATATATAGGGCAGACAGGAAGATCATTCGCGATCCGGTATAAAGAACATAAAGATGCGTTCAGCTTAGGAAATTATGACAAATCAGCTGTTGCGAACCATATATATGAAACAGGCCATCCCCTTAATAGCATAGAAGATAACGTACAAATATTGCATGTAGAAAAGAAAGGGAGGAAACTTGATTTACTAGAGGAATTCGAGATAGCAAAGCAATATTCTAAATGTACAAGATAATTTTAAAGAAATGAGATTTTTTAGCTGGTTTTTAGAATTATTTTAGGGTGGGTATGCGACTTTAAACTTGTAGCATGTCACTGACGGAGTTGCGAGAGGCTAACGATGGCAGACCAATGCAATAAGGAAATCAGGCGCCCAATAGCATAGCGTTACCGTCAAGCACACGGCTGTAACCACGCCACAACACCTAGGCACGTCAGTCCACTACAGCACCCGAGCCGGCACAGTGCGACAGCATATTTGGTAGCTATGGGACGGCCATCGACTTGTGTCGACAACTTCAATGTAAGACGAGGACCCACAGTCCAATATACTTTTAATTCTGTTTTACTCTATGGACTTCCCAACTATTTGTGATGGTATTTTGTCCTTTTAGTCCGTTTAATTTCATGACATAGACTTTACAACCTGATGATGAGAGCATTGTCTCTTGAAACGCGTTGTTAAAATATATGTGTAAGAATCGCGGTTGAATGCTAACAGTGATAACCAGTATAACAACTGCTACCTCGACTCCATAATGGATTATATTAATATTCAACGTAACATCATCGATATGGGCTTTCGGATCCGAAGGCCCACTCGTGTAACCTTGATGACCGCACAATACAAAGCTTTACGCCTCACCAGGGCCCGGCAACACAGACATTGGACTGTTGATGCCTGGAAACTTGTTGCCTAGTCGGACAAGTCTCGTCCCAAGTTGTATCGAGCGGATGGACATGTACGGGTATGGAGACAATCTCATGAATCTATGGACCCTGCATGTCAGCAGCAACTGTTCAAGCTGTTGGAGGCCCTGTAGTGGTGTGGACGTGTGCAGTCGGAGTGATATGGGCCCCCTGATACGTCTAGATACGACTCTGAGAGGTGAGACGCACGTAAGTATCATGTCTGATCACCTTCTTACATTCATGCCCATTGTGCAATTCGACGGACTTGGGCAATTCCAGCAGCAAAGTACGACACCCCACACGTCCAGAACTGCTACAGAGTGTCTCCAGGAAAACTCTTCTGAGTTTAAACACTTCCGCTGGTTACCAAACTCCTCAGGCATGAACATTATTGAGCATATCTGGGATGCCTTGCAACGTGCTGTTCAGAAGACATCTCTACCCCCTCGTACTCTTGCGGGTTTATGGAGAGCCCTGCAGGATTCATGGTGTCAGTTCCCTCCAGCACTACTTCAGAAAGTAGTCGAATCCATGCCACGTCGTGTTGCTGTACTTTTGCGTGCTCGCGGGGGCCCTAAACGATATGAGGCAGGTGTACCAGTTTCTTTGGCTCTTCAGTTGTTTGGAAACATCGGTGATTTGTCTTTTTAGAGATGTCCATTCCTCTTCAACTAAATTGTTTACTCTGGCTTCGTTATCGTAGTAGCGACAGCCTTGGGATACCGCAAATGCAACTTATCATTCCTTAGTACTTCAGTATCACACTTGTTTACTTTGCCGGGCGATTCTTTTAAGCTTCAGTTTACTCTTCGTGATTAATAAATTTTGAACAGTGTATCTGCCTCTGGGTACGCCTTACAATAAAGTATATGGTTTTGAAATCTGTCTCACAGAGTTGTGGCCCAACTGGTATCATTCTATGTTTTCTGGCCTGTTTCAAAGATAAATCCTACTCTCATGAGCTTTGATTTACTCTTACTTGCAGAAAATTTGTTACAGATATCTTCTCTCATTCCTACTACTGACCCCATATTCTCCCACAACCTTGTATGCCATTACTTTCTCGACCACAACATTCGAATCACTCACGGTTACTACATTTTCATCTCCTTTTACATTGTGAATTACATGCTCAGCATCCTCACAAAATTTCCTGCCTCTTTTTTGCTTGCAATGTTGGTATGTATAAATGATCTATTGTTAGCGGTGTCGGTTCGTTGTCGATTCTAATGAGAATAAGCCTATCACTGAAGTATTCACAATGACTTAGTGTCTGTCATACCTTCCTAATCGTGATGAACTCTACTCTCATTATAGTATGTTCTTCCACTTGATATTGCCCTGTATTCATCTGACCAAGCTCCTTTACCTTCTTTCTAGTTCACTTCATGCAACCTCAATCCACCTACACTGTGTCTGTGTATGGTCCTTTTCAGATTTTATAGAGAACCTACAATATTTAGACTTTGATAATCCACGTACCGGCTCGTAAAATCTTTCTCGCGGTTATTCAGTCTCTTTATTACGTTCACATCTCCCCTGAGTCCACTCGCGGCGACCAGAGCCTAGGATTGAGCGGGATATGCATCTATCCGGCGACCTGGATTCGCGCGTCGCTTACTGGCGCCGGATTTTGGGTTCGCTGATCTGCAGCTAGCCGCAATGCAGTATCGTGAGGACCCTCTCTGGCGGACATGTGGTGCGTGCTGGAGGCGATCATCAGTCGGCTCTGTGACTTGGTGCCCTCTGGACCTTCTGGTGTGAATTTCTGCTTGACTCATCTAAATTATTAGTTTGAAAGGACTGTGTTACAATAGTGTGCGGGTTCGTTGATCCAAAATGCAGATACCCAGTTACTAAATGGACAGCAAAGGACTTGGAAGAGCAGTTGAACGGAATGGACAGCGTCTTGAATGAAGGATATAAGACGAACATCAACAGAAGCAAAAACCAGGATAATGGAATGTAGTCGAATTAAGTCGGGCGATGCTGCGGGAATTGGATTAGGAAATGAGACACTTAAAGTAGTAAAGGAGTTTTGCTATTTAGGGAGTAAAATAACCGATGATGGTCGAAGTAGAGAGGATATAAAATGTAGACTGGCAATGGCAAGGAAACCGTTTCTGACGAAAAGAAATTTGTTAACATCGAGTATTGATTTAAGTGTCAGGAAGTCGTTTCTGAAAGTATTTGTATGGAGTGTAGCCATGTATGGAAGTGAAACATGGACGATAAATAGTTTAGACAAGAAGAGAATAGAAGCTTTCGAAATGTGGTGCTACAGAAGAATGCTGAAGATTAAATGGGTAGATCACATAACTAATGAGGAGGAATTGAATAGAATTGGGGAGAAGAGGAGTTTCTGGCACAACTTGACTATAAGAAGGGATCAGTTGGTAGGACATGTTCTGAGGCATCAAGGGATCACCAATTTAGTATTGGAGGGCAGCTTGGAGGGTAAAAATCGTAGAGGGAGACCAAGAGATGAATACACTAAGCAGATTCAGAAGGATTTAGGCTGTAGTAGGTACTGGGAGATGAAGAGGCTTGCACAGGATACAGTAACATGGAGAGCTACATCAAACCAGTCTCAGGACTAAAGACCACAACAGCAACAATCGTTCCTTTAAGCTAAGTCGGTTTGGTCGGAGTTATAGCTTAGGTTTTCTATTAAGTGTTTAGCTAAGGTCGTTGACGTAGTTGACTGTAGTCCTGATCAGGCACGCTCTTGTGGGCAAAATTGTGAGTGGTGTGCAGTTGGTTTTCATCCCATCGTTGCTGTTACCATGAGCTCTTTATTTTATTATTTTGCAAAACGTTCACCATTGGCTCAGAGAAAGAATCTTGTCATAATGAGACCACTATTGTGTGTGCAACGATCAGGACTGGAATTTGTGGAAACAGTGGGACAACAGATGCCAGAAACTAACTACGGACTTTGTGTGGTGGGTGATGACCGCTATGTGCAGACGCGAAACAATGTCAGCGTTGTCTGAGTAGGTGTGAAGTGTTTGCAAGGAGTGCGGTCCACGTCAGATGTTCCATCGTTGTAGTAGAGTAATGCTGTCTCTAGGAAGTTGCGAGCTGTTCATCCTCCCTTTCTACGCTGATTTTTTACGTTCCATTTTATCCAAACGCTAGTTTTTCATGCATCTCAACATTTTTGTTGTCATGTCTCTTGAACTATGTGACGTACAGTGATATTATATCCAAGGAAAATTCAGTGGTGTATACAATCTTCAGAATATATTGCGAATAGAGTTAGAAGTAAAGAAATAATAAATTTAATCCTCAATTTTTAAGCAAAAGCTAGTTTTCACGCATCTCAATGTTTATGACGTCATATTTCGTGAACTGTGCGTTGTACAATGATAGAATTTCGCAGGTACATTTAGCGATAGGTGTGCATATGTCTCTATATTGTATTGCGAGTAGAGGTAGTAGTAAAAAAGCAATAAATTCAAACGTCATGCATGATGTTGGAGTTTTACTGAGCACCATTTTGTACAGACGTTTGTTTCTCACGCATCTGAATGTCTATGACGTCATGTGTCCCAGAAGTACATGTTACGAGTAGAATCAGTAGTAAGGAAATAATAAATTAGAACCTCATGTCTGACGCTTTAATTTTACTGCATGAACAGGGAAAATTCAGTAAGAAACAAACTTTTCTCGTTTCATAATTTGTATTTGTCTCTGTGTATGTGTGTGATTGTGGAAGGTTCTTGGGCTGTTAGCAAGAAATAGTGTCGTAAAGGTTTGAAATTATGTGTAAAGTTTATTGGAAGTCGCTAAATGCTCGCCTTCTCAAATAATGAACTTCCGCATATCCACCAGCTGTCAGTTACACAACTTCAAGACAAAATACATAGTTTATAACTGTTATACTTGTGTTATTGTATCAAACTTTTAAGATATGGTTATACCTCTTAATGAGTCGATTATGATAGCATTTTAAATTTTAAAATCACCAAGCTCAGCCCGGTGATGATGGGCGATTAGGTGTTGGCTGAACTGAACTCCCATCCCGACCTGGAAATTCGCTCTGCCTGCCGTATCTGCAATGCCTCCGGTCCCACCTGTCTCATGCAGGTCTTTTCGGAGTCCACCCCCTCCATTGAGCAGCTCCTCACCCTTGGCCTCGCCACCCTTCCTTCCAGTAACACCTGCAATGGCCCCCATCCCACCTACTCAAATGTAAAGCTAAGCTCCCTCCTGCAAACCCTGAGCTTACTGTCCCTGTCCATCCCATTGAGCCCCGTGTGCGCCCCAACAACTCCTTCCAACCACCCCCCACGGCTGAAGAGATAATCTGTTTCCTCACCATAGTCCTCCTAAACATTCACCCTTTCCAACGCCCCCACACTCTCTGACAGATCTCCCTCGTTGCTAATCTTTCACCTCAACATCTTCACCGCTTACTCACACAACCAAGCCCTCCTCATCTTCACCCACCACAACACCCTAGTATAAGCCTCTTCCCTCCCCTCTCTTCACTATTGTGGCGCAGCAGAAGTGTCGTATCCTCTTCCAGAACATCTGCTCCTTTTACACCAACAAATACCTACTCATGAACACCCTCTCCTACCAGCAGGTCGACACCTTCCTCCTGAACGAAACCTTTCTCCAGCCCCACCATACTATCCACACCTCTCCCTCTATCCTCCACCAAACTAATGCTCCTGATCCTCAAGCACAGTGTGGAGTCGCTATCAGCCACTTTAAGCACATCCCCGTCTGGCCACAACCCCTCCTCAGTGACCCCACTCCTTATCCTCAGCGACTTCTTCCCCTTCATGATTGTCACCTGCACCACCATCTATGTCTGCTCCAATGCTCCTATTCTCTATGACTTCATCTCCCACATTGACTTCACCCCGCTGACAACATCAATAACTGCTGCCCTGCCACTCTTCGGTGGTGGCATCAGTTCCTCCTCACGATCCAAGGTGACCTTGTTCCCTTTTCCCAGCACACCCATCCTGAAAGTAACACCACCCCCAATGTTTTTATTGTCTCCACCAACCTCCTTGGGGGTATCGCCGTTGACATCCTTGACTACCTCCCCATTCTTCTCACCATGCCATCTGCTCACCAACTCCCTCTGGCTTCCCACCCTGCACCCCCTCCCCAGGCAGTCTATTACTACCATCGCACCAACTGGAATGCCTACTGGGAATCCATCACCACCCGTATCGAAAGCCACCCTCTTACCTATCGCCATCCTGACAACACTGTTCATGCCTCATCCTTCTATCAGAAGGTCGTTACTGACGCCATGGAGGCCCATGTTCCTACTTAAACCATCCACCCCCACCATCCCACTCTCCCTCCACTGCCTGTCCTCCTCCACGAATCCCACCACCTCTATCGCTCTTTCCTGGACACTCGTGACAGGGATACATTCCAACGCCACTAGCAAATACAGCGACACATCCGGAACCTCATTACAGCAAAAAAACGCCGGGACTGATGGCAGACCTGTCCTTTTGCTCCCTGGTCCCCTTTCAGCAAGCCCCCCACGTCATCCACCTTTCTCTCCCCTCTTTCTCGCCACCTTTCCCTTTTCCCTCATGTTCCTCCCCTGGCAGATCCTCCCAGGTTTTTATTCATCATCAAGTGTGCTGTATTAGTACTGTGTCTGGTGCCGTTCTATAGTGTCATCAGTGATGTGGTTTTAATTGTGTGCTCGCCCTGTATATAGTCCATGATTGTTCTATGTTACGCCATCCGTCACTTGGCTCTTTTACTCGTTCTGCGACTTTTAATGCTCCGGCTATACTTTGCCTGGCGTCTTCTAATCCTTACAGTGGGTGTTATTGTGTGTACAATACTTTTTTAGATTTTTACCTCTGTTTTCGAGTCACCACTTTTTGTACACTTTTTGCTCTTACATTCCTCCTTTTTTGTTTCTATGTTCTTTTTCTTCATGATATTGTTTTAAATCTCTTCCTGTCTATCTGTAATGTCTTTCAGCTGAAGAGCAATGCATATGCTGCAGCTGGCCCGCCCTGTATAGGGAACTTTATATACAGCAAAGAAAAAAAATATTACTGTACCTCTAGGGTTGGATCCCCTCACTTCCAAATCGGAGGATTACGCTGCCTGGGCTGTTCTCAGGGTGCAGTCGACTCCTTTGGTAGCGCCCACTGCTGCCGCCACTGTCTCCCCTGTTGCTGTCACTTCCAGCTGCTGACCAGGGGATTCGCCGGACCACCTTCACCACTTGCTAGAAGGGCTGCCATCTCTCCCTGGTTGAACCGTCATACCCCCCCCCCCCCTCCCCTCACTGAGGGCTACCTTGTCACCACTGCTGCTGCCACCATTGCTGCTGTCATCACCGCCGCCGCCTTTTCTCGCCCCTGCTGCCATCAACACTGCTGTCGCTGTCACCACCATTGCCATCTTTACCTCCCACTTACTCACCACCAACATGGCCCATTCTACCACTTCAATAATTTTCACCTCCCCTTCCACTGCTCCAACCACATCACATGGAGTTCATCGGCAGACCCCATCCCTGTTAGCGCTTCCTTTCCTGTCTATCCTATTCCCGTGCTGGTTTCAGCCATCACTTCACCTGACTCTCCCCCACCCTTTGCTGCTACCCCATCGTCATCTCCAGGATTCCTACCAGTCTGTGCACCACCTACATTAGGCTCCCAGCCAGCACAAATCTCAGTACACTGCACCACAGTCTCTGCTGCACCCACAAACCCACCCCCTGCATCACCTGCCCCTGCCACCTACCCCCAATCCATCCTCCAGCCCCCTTTCCACCCTGTCCTATCCAAGAAACCTACCAAACGCCCTAATGTTGACCCTGCCCCACCCTCTCCACAAAGGAGACCCCTGGTGCCCACGACACACTCACCCACATTGATTTGACCCCATCCCTCCCCCCTACATCTCCTTTGACCAAACATTCATCCTCTCAAATCCTGACCGTCAATTCCTCGACACCTGCACCCTCACCCTGGCCATCCATAAATACTTCCCCAATGCCCCCATCTCCTTTGTCATTCCTTGCAAGGACTCGGTCTTCATCAAATCCACCAATGCATCCTTCCACAATGATCTCCTCTCAAAAATCCCATGTGTTCACTTTGGCTCATGAGCCACCCTTACCCCCTACCACAACCCCTCCTCCCCCAACAGCCTCAACCTTGCCAGCGTCCGCTGACCTTCACTGCCGTGATCATGAGGCTTAGTCCCATGGTCACAAAGGCTGAGGTGTTGGCCGAACTCAGTTCCCACCCAAACATTGAAATCCGCTCGGCCCGTCGCATCTTTAATGATGCCAGGCCGATTTACCTTATGAGGATCTTCACCAGATCCTCCTCCTCCATGGATTACCTCATTATAGAGGTAGCGTTCATCTCTAACAGACGCCACAAAGTTCGCCCCTCCTGTTCCGTCCTCGAATCCTATCACTGCCAACGATATCTTAAATATAATCTGCATGTCACTGCCCGCATCTCGTGGTCGTGCGGTAGCGTTCTCGCTTCCCACGCCCGGATTCCCGGGTTCGATTCCCGGTGGGGTCAGGGATTTTCTCTGCCTCGTGATGGCTGGGTGTTGTGTGCTGTCCTTAGGTTAGTTAGGTTTAAGTAGTTCTAAGTTCTAGGGGACTGATGACCATAGATGTTAAGTCCCATAGTGGTCAGAGCCATTTGAACCATTTTTGCATGTCACTGCCGATTGTAAGAGTCCCCCTACCTATCCCCACTGCAAGGATTTACACTTCTTCAAGAACAGCCCCAACCTCGCCTCTCCCCCCCTCCTCTTCTGTAATACCTGAAACGAATCCCATTCTACCTACTTGTATAAATGCAAAGCAAATACTCCTCCCACCTCCTCATAGCTCACCGTCCCCATCCATCCAGTAGATGCTCCCATTCACCCCCACAACTTCATCCCCCTCCTCCTACTACAGAGGACATCATCCACTTCATCACCATAGTCCTACAAAACATCCACCCTTTCAAACACCCCCACACCCATTCCCAAATCGCCCTCGCTGCCTGTTCCATCTTTCACCTTACCACCTAAGCCACCTACTCCCACAACCAGGCCCACTTCACCTTCACCCCCCTCACCATCGTCATCTTAATCTCCCCTACCATGATGTGACAACATTACAGTATCCTTTACCATAATATATGCTCCCTGCCCACCCACAAACACTTCTGCCTGCACACCCTCAATCAACACAGCATGGATGCCTTCATACTCAATGAAACCTTCCTCCAAACCCATCCATTCACCTCCACTGCCCCTTACACCCCCCACCACACTGATAACCCATAGCCCCTAGTGTGTGGTAGCGTTGCTATCAGCCACCTTAAACACCTCCCTGTTCAGCTCCAACCTCTCCTCAACAATCCAACCAAACATCTTACCTTCAGCCTTTTCTTCCCCACCCTTACTGTCACATCTGCCCTCACACCCCTATCCTGTACGATATCCTGGCCCACATTGACTGCACCTTCTCCACTTATGTTATTGCTCCAAACCTCAATATCCACAGCCATGCTCCCACCAACCTCCAGCAGTGGCATCAGTTTATCACCACCCTCCAGGGAGACTTGGTTCCCCTCCCCCCCCCCCAACTCTGACCCGAATCCAATACCACTGCTGACGTTATCCTATCCTCTCCCTACCTCCTTGGGCACTTCACTGCAGAAGTCCTTGACCTCATTGGCAGCGACCACGTCCCTGTCCTCCACACTACCTCTGAGGGACGCCATCCCTTCCTGTGCCTCAATCTGACGTTCCCCTAAACTTCTCCACGATTACTCCCCTGCCAACTGGGATGCCTACCACGACTCCATACACACCCAGATCAAACGCCACAACCTTGCCCTCCAATCTCCCAATGACATCTTCCATACTGCTACCTTCCTTCATAGGCCTTGACTGACGCTGTAGACACCCATATTCCTACCAAGGCCCTCCACCCTCACTGTCCAACCCTGCCCCATCGCCTCTACCGATCCTTCCTCCGCACTTGTGACTGGAACACAGTCACTAACCACTGGCAATTACAATGACACATTCACAACATGCTTACTGCGAAGAAACGCCGTGCCTGGCGACAGACGCGCACACAACTCAACGTCATGCTCCCAATAAACTTTTCCAGCCAGAGGTTGAAAATACGGCTACAGTTGTAAAGTTTTTTTGTTATCACACGACCGTTTTCGGGCTCTTATACGTGCATCTTCAGGTGCGCACCTTGGTGCTGTGACACCCGAGTGGTGGAAATGTACAAGGAATGGTGGGCTACTTATGAGCGTAGAGCATGGAGTATTGGTCTGCTTTCCACCACTTTACTGGAAACCATCCTGCCCCACAATACCCTCTCCTCCATGATGACCATCACTTTCCTGACAACCTCAGTAAGGCCAACTACTTCGCCTTCCACCTATCTGAAGCCTTTTCCATTCCAAAAGATCCCCAATTTAATTATTCCCCTTAACTGACGTCATCAAATGTACAGATACCTCTGCTCCTCCCCTTGCTCCCAGCTTCCAGTACTTGAGCCACACACCACCATCACAACTTAACACTCCCATCACTACACAGGGCATTATCCTCACACTCCACACTAAATGCAACACTGCCCCCAGCCATGACTGCATAATTAAACTCCAGACCTATGCTGTTCCTATCAATTATGTTTGTCTGATTGCCTCCTTCCTCTCCTGCCGCCCCTCCTACATCACTGTCCATAACATCGATTTCCACACCTTCTACCCCTCTGCAGGTGCGCCCAAGGGCTCTGTCCTCCCCCTTTCCTCTAGCTCCTGTACACAGCACATATGCCCCAACCCCCATCCTGTCCACCTCCTGAAGTATGCTGATGACACCGCCTTCCTTGCCCTCGCTCATACCCTTCATTGATCCCAACGCCTTCTCCAAAATCACCTTGGCCTTTTTGCCACATGGTGTAACCAGTGGCTCCTAAAAATCAATCATTCCAAGGCCCAGACAATCGTCATAGGTTGTTCCACTCCCTCCTTCTGGCTCCTTCATTTTTCCCTTTCCATCTGCGCCAGTCCTGTCCGCCTCTTCCCCACCCTCACCTGCCTAGGACTGACCATTGACTCTGGACCTCTCAGCTCCACTCTCTCCAATCCAAAGCCCACAACTGCCTCCATCTCCTTACACTCCTCTCTGGCCGCACATGGGGGTTGAACCTATCTACCATCCTCCACACCTACAGTTCCTTGCCCCATCCCATCCTCTGTTATACCAGTCCCACCTGAATATCCAACCCCCCCCCCCCAAGTTCTATTAGTCCCTCCAGATCCTCGAGCGCCATGCACTCTGCCTCGCCTTCTGTATATGCCTCCCATCCCCCACACAGATCCTCTATGACCCGATTACTTTGCCACATCTGTTCCTTTTCATCGAACACATCCTAGTTGACTACACCTCCTGCAGGCTTGATCCCGTCCACCCCCCCCCCCCCCCAATCCTCTGGTTGCCCTTCTCCTCTCAAACCCCCACCTACTGCCATGCCTTCACCGCTATGTCCCACCTACCCTCCACCTCTACACCCTTTATCTCCTTTCCAAGGTGGATTCCGTCAACACCCCCTCCCAAATGATGCTTTCTCTTCCTCCATTTATCCTTCCTATCAACTCTGATCCTCACCTCCCCCTCCCTACCTCTATCCTTTTCCCGGGTTCCCTCTTTCCCTCTGACCTCCCTTTCTGTTTTTTTTCCCTTTTCACCGCCTACCCTCTCTTTGACTCCCTTGTCTCTGCCGAGTCCTTTAGAATTCCGCTCCTCTGCCTTTCCACACTCCCTCTCGTGTCCACCTTGTGCCCCCCCCCCCCCCTATGAGTCCTCTCCCTCCATTGGTTCCTCCCCCTTTCTTTCCCCTCATCTGTCTGAGTCCACCCCCTCCCCTATCTGCCCTATGGTATGGTGTGTCATTTCTGTGCTAACTTTAAGTGCAGTATTTTAAGTGAGTGTTAAGTATTGGGCATCTTGCTTGGGGTGAATTTTTATCTCTTGTGAACAGAAACCAGACTGTCGCCACGTTTTTTAATTGCCTGTCTACTATTGTACCTGTTTTGCTTACTGTGTTTTTTAATTATCGTTGCCAATTCTTGTTTTATACTTAAATTGCCACAATTTTTCGTCATTTTACAATTTGAAAGCTACCTTTTTTATTGCCTGCTTTTATTATTTATTATCTTCTTATTATGTTTTTAAAACTTCTGTAGGCTGAAGTAGGAGTCAGTGAAGTGAAGTGGAAGGAAGACAAGGATTTCTGGTCAGATGAGTATCGGGTAATATCAACAGCAGCAGAAAATGGTATAACAGGTGTAGGATTCGTTATGGATAGGAAGGTAGGGCAGAGGGTGTGTTACTGTGAACAGTTCAATGACCGGGTTGTTCTAATCAGAATCGACAGCAGACCAACACCGACAACGATAGTTCAGGTATACATGCCGACGTCGCAAGCTGAAGATGAACAGATAGAGAAAGTGTATGAGGATATTGAAAGGGTAATGCAGAATGTAAAGGGGGATGAAAATCTAATAGTCATGGGCGACTGGAATGTAGTTGTAGGGGAAGGAGTAGAAGAAAAGGTTACAGGAGAATATGGGCTTGGGACAAGGAATGAAAGAGGAGAAAGACTAATTGAGTTCTGTAACAAGTTTCAGCTAGTAATAGCGAATACCCTGCTCAAGAATCACAAGAGGAGGAGGTATACTTGGAAAAGGCCGGGAGATACGGGAAGATTTCATTTAGATTACATCATGGTCAGACAGAGATTCCGAAATCAGATACTGGATTGTAAGGCGTACCCAGGAGTAGATATAGACTCACATCACAATATAGTAGTGATGAAGAGTAGACTGAAGTTCAAGACATTGGTTAGGAAGAATCAATACGCAAAGAAGTGGGATACGGAAGTACTAAGGAATGACGAGATACGTTTGAAATTCTCTAACGCTATAGATACAGCAATAAGGAATAGCGCAGTAGGCAGTACAGTTGAAGAGGAATGGACATCTCTAAAAAGGGCCATCACAGAAGGTGGGAAGGAAAACATAGGTACAAAGAAGGTAGCTGTGAAGAAACCATGGGTAACAGAAGAAATACTTCAGTTGATTGATGAAAGGAGGAAGTACAAACATGTTCCGGGAAAATCAGGAATAGAGAAAACAAGTCGCTGAGGAATGAAATAAATTGGAAGTGCAGGGAAGCTAAGACGAAATGGCTGCAGGAAAAATGTGAAGACATCGAAAAAGATATGATTGTCGGAAGGACAGACTCAGCATACAGGAAAATCAAAAAAACCTTTGGGGACATTAAAAGCAACGGTGGTAACATTAAGAGTGCAACGGGAATTCCACTGTTAAATGCAGAGGAGAGAGCAGATAGGTGGGAAGAATACATTGAAAGCCTCTATGAGGGTGAATATTTGTCTGATGTGATAGAAGACGAAACAGGAGTCGATTTAGAAGAGATAGGGGATCCAGTATTAGAATCGGAATTTAAAAGAGCTTTGGAGGACTTACGGTCAAATAAGGCAGAAGGGATAGATAACATTCCATCAGAATTTCTAAAATCATTGGGGGAAGTGGCAACAAAACGACTATTCACGTTGGTGTGTAGAATATATGAGTCAGGCGACATACCATCTGACTTTCGGAAAAGCATCATCCATACAATTCCGAAGACGGCAAGAGCTGACATGTGCGAGAATTATCGCACAATCAGCTTAAAAGCTCATGTATCGAAGCTGCTTACAAGAATAATATACAGAAGAATGGAAAAGAAAATTGAGAATGCTCTAGGTGACGATCAGTTTGGCTTTAGGAAAAGTAAAGGGACGAGAGAGGCAATTCTGACGTTACGGCTAATAATGGAAGCAAGGCTAAAGAAAAATCAAGACACTTTCATAGGATTTGTCGACCTGGAAAAAGCGTTCGACAATATAAAATGGTGCAAGCTGTTCGGGATTCTGAAAAAAGTAGGGGTAAGCTATAGGGAGAGACGGATCATATACAATATGTACAACAACCAAGAGGGAATAATAAGAGTGGACGATCAAGAACGAAGTGCTCGTATTAAGAAGGGTGTAAGACAAGGCTGTAGCCTTTCGCCCCTACTCTTCAATCTGTACATCTAGGAAGCAATGATGGAAATAAAAGAAAGGTTCAGGACTGGAATAAAAATACTAGGTGAAAGGATATCAATGATACGATTCGCTGATGACATTGCTATCCTGAGTGAAAGTGAAGAAGAATTAAATGATCTGCTGAACGGAATGAACAGTCTAATGAGTACACAGTATGGTTTCAGAGTAAATCGGAGAAAGACGAAGGTAATGAGAAGTAGTAGAAATGAGAACAGCGAGAAAATTAACATCAGTATTGATGGTCACGAAGTCAATGAAGTTAAGGAATTCTGCTACCTAGGCAGTAAAATAACCAATGACGGACGGAGCAAGGAGGACATCAAAAGCAGACTCGCTACGGCAAAAAAGGCATTTCTGGCCAAGAGAAGTCTACTAATATCAAATACCGGCCTTAATTTGAGGAAGAAATTTCTGAGGATGTACGTCTGGAGTACAGCATTGTATGGTAGTGAAACATGGACTGTGGGAAAACCGGGAACAGAAGAGAATCGAAGCATTTGAGATGTGGTGCTATAGACGAATGTTGAAAATTAGGTGGACTGATAAGGTAAGGAATGAGGAGGTTCTACGCAGAATCGGAGAGGAAAGGAATATGTGGAAAACACTGATAAGGAGAAGGGACAGGATGATAGGACATCTGCTAAGACATGAGGAAATGACTTCCATGGTACTAGAGGGAGCTGTAGTGGGCGAAAACTGTAGAGGAAGACAGAGATTGGAATACGTCAAGCAAATAATTGAGGACGTAGGTTGCAAGTGTTACTCTGAGATGAAGAGGTTAGCACAGGAAAGGAATTCGTGGTGGGCCGCATCAAACCAGTCAGTAGACTGATGACCAAAAAAAAAAAAAAAAAAAAAGCTGAAGAGTGGCATATTAGGCTGCTGCCAGCCCGCCCCCTTCAGTTGTACTTTTCATTATGGTCTGTTTTGTTTTTAAGCTGTAGACAATCTCCTAGTGTATTTACGTTTTTTCCTATATTTTGCTGTAGATCTGAAGACTGCCATTATAGACCGAAACCGGTAGTCTGATGACAAAAATTTGTGACCATAAACGTAAAGCAAAAGAAATTTATACTTAACAGAACATTTCCTTACTGAAAACATCATTAAACTTATGAGGACTTGGAAATATATTTTTCACAGCTCGTACAACATCCATCAGGTACCCAAAAAGTGGAAGATCATATATTAATAAAATATTCGAAGAAATGTAGCAGCTAGATGCAACATTGTGACTTGTGCCACCTTTAGTTCAACTTCAGAAAGGACGGTCGTACTCCTTCCCCCAGAACGCGTGAGTTTCCTGTGGGGCAGTGGCTCTCCTGTACGCTCACCAGTTCGCCGGTCTACTTGGACTAAACGATATCCCGTTTCCAGCAGATTCGTTTTTCTACTACCAGCTCGAAACGTTTCAGCAGTATAGAAGGGTAACAATTGCTCATTATGTGGTACAGTTGCTGTGGCATGAAACTTTCTCTGGATTCCAACTTACAGTGGCCTCGTACGAATCGAGTACTTGGACTTCCTCACAAATACCGCAACACACAATGCGCACTTCATTATCTCTAATTTCAATCTATTCGACGACATCGCTGGAATTATAACTAATGGAATGAATTGTGGGAAGAAACACGACGTCAACAAGGCTGTGAAGACTGCAATATCCAACACGATCACCCAAAAGCCGTAGTTCACGGATTAGGCATGGAGCAGACGACATCTAACGTCATGGGAAATTGACCGGTGTTGTTTTTTAACTTTTATAACTAATGTTTATATTATCTATTTTTACTTCTTTGTTGGCATCGGAAGGAAATGCGTTAAAGATTTCATAAATAGTTCATGCGAGACGACAACAGTCTTGACGGATTTTCTAAGAGATTGTTACGTGCGCATATTGGTACAAATAGCAAGTTTGTGTCCTCTGCACGTCCTACTAAACAATTTTTGTAACATCTACTCTATTTGCAATGTAATTTATGTACTGGTGCGTCAAACACCGCCAGTAAAATAAAATAAAATGCCTTGTTTATTTTATGTGATTTTGTTATTGATAGCGCAGCTGAGACTGAAATTAGCTTGAGTGGCGTTTACACCAAAAGTATAAGGGAATTAGAACTTTAGAATAAAATATGGAGAAATCTGCAGTAGCCTGACTGTAACAATTCATGAACATAAGAAACAGAATAGGCACTTAGGCTCTGCCGTAGTGAATGCAGCTTGAAGACTCCAGTTCATTGAAATGATACTAGCCGAATGCAATCAATTGACAAAACAGTCATTCAGCCAACATTAAATCAATACGGAAGTTTAAAGTACTAATTACAAAACGTCCGAACAGGGGATACTGAATGATAAAGAAGGCCAGCAGAAATCGTCACAGTTTTATTTGACCCATGGAAGAGCCTCACAGAGATATTGGAAAACCGTAACTGTTAGACGCTTGAAAATAGACGTTAACTCTCCATTAGCAATCAACTTCTACAGTTACAGGAGTCAGTTTTATGTGTGAAATGTAGAAATTTTCTATACCCTTCTACATATAGTTACAACACGGACTGTGAACACAAGATTAATTACAACACGAAAAGAGGCATTTAACCAATCACTCTTCTCGCTCTCCCTGAAATAGGAATAAACTCTACTACACAGTACTATCGGAAGTACCCTATTCTCTGCACTTAACTGTTCATGGTAGAGGACTTTATTCTGAACATCTGAATTTTTAACTGCTCTTTTACACTACATTATCTACTAGCTTATCGCCTGCTGCTTCACACGCATAGACTGTATGACCTGCTCAAATTTTTTTGTTACTACACCTAAACTTTTCACTCTAATGAGGGCCATAGAAGTATCGTCTTTTCCGAATGTACTTCTGCCCAAAAAGCGATTCTGTTACCTGGAATCGAAGGTTATAATTATTCATAAATTTGGCGTTCCTAAGGTGATATCTCCATAGACACTCTCAACCATTTGTATCTAACCGAGAAGGTAAATCCAATAATCATAGATTTAGCTTTGAAGGATTTTTGATACAACTAAATATTTTCTTACAAATTCTAATCCCCTATTTCATACCCTTAATTTCGAAAAATCTCTCTCAAATGACGCCTACAGTTTCAGGTCAACAACATCTGCAAATTTCAAGTTTCTATCCTTAGGGGTTGGCTGAGCGATGATAAGTTAGTCAGTTAGTCTGGTTATTGCCTTTTATATGTAGAGATTATTATCACAATATGTGTTTGTAGTCGGTTTTCTTAATATATCGAGTAATCGCCACATACTTAGTTATGTAAATTAGGTAGGGAAATACACAAAAGAAATTTCAACCAGATTTTGATACCATTTTATTGTGTAAATTTCGCTACATTTTGTTTTCTGCTAGTTTTCCAGTCTGGTCACTGTGGTAGCACAGCATACAGGGATTCAGACCATCCCCCATTTCAGAGGCGCCATGGTTTTCCCTTGAGCCAGCGAGCTGCATCGCGGCGTGCGGCTGTTCCATTGGCGATGACGTCACGGCTCCACTGTGCGGCTGCGACCAGCGACTCGTCCTCCAGGGCGACGGCTGCCTGCTGCACCTGATGAAGGTCACGAGGATAAGGTGAAGGCTCAGTGCGGCAAGAGTACAACGGAAAAGGGGGGATGAAATACTTTATCTCAATAAACGATTATATGATGTCCATGTATGTCTAAATGACTGCATTTATTTCTGCATATTACTGATGGTATGGTACATGACATATAAAAATTGAATCTAAATCTCATTAAATAAAAGTAATAATATCTCAAACCAGTGTAATCCCCCTCTCACCCAGTGCTAGGACTTTTGCATCCTCTGGAGTTAACTTTATTCACACTCATGAACATGTAATTACAACACTATCAAAATATATATGAGTATGATGCATGTTTATAGAAATCCGTGATTATGTCTTGAGACTAACTAGCATTTAGACTACTGCAACAATATTTTTATATTATTATACTGGGTAGAAATGCAATGATGCCCTTTAATGTGTTATTTGCAGCATAAACAGCCCTGATCTTTCCATAAAAGTCCCTAGTTTAATGTTTCCTTATAGGAGCAATTTGTTTATCTTTCACTCTCTGCTCCCCACCCTGTGTGTGTGCGTGTGTGTGTGTGTGTGTGTGTGTGTGTGTGTGTGTGTGTGTGTGTGTGTGTGTGTGTGTGTGTGGTGTGTGTTTGTGTGGCGTTAGTGATGCTATCGTTAACTATTGCTCCCACATTCTCTCTATCGCAAACATAAGTGGGTGCATGAGCAGCACAGCCTCCCCCCCGCCACTCACCTTGTCCAGCATCTGCTCGTCGCCCATCTCCAGCGTGGCCTGCCTCAGCAACTTCCTGGCTGCCTGCTTCTCATCTGGCCTGCAGACACGCAGCAGTGACGTCAGGCAGGGGTCGACCAGGACAACATTTTGGAGTTTAGTGTCACGTCAGTATAAACCTTTCGATACATGAACTAATGTCTCTGTTGGACAATATTGGGATTTTGTCGGAGGAATCACAGGAACAGATGCACACTGTCGTTTATGTGAATTAATATTCGTCAATAGTGCGATGGATGGATCAAAACTTGTGCTAATGTACAACCTAGGCAAATTGGGGATATTCATTGATACTGAGAGATAGATGTTGATATCTATTCGTCCGCTGGCATTGTTGGTTATATTATTCATTATGCTTTATTATTTATATTTATATAACCACCAAGGATGTCTCTGTATGTGTTCGATGTTCCTGGATTTTGGACAGCTTGGAAAGCTTTCCACTTTGAACCATACAGACTGAAAACATACAAGCAGATGACCTAACAAAAAGCTTTAATTAGATTATCTGCACTGCCAATACAAAGGCACATTTCTTGCGTGACCATCAAAGTTCAGCTCACATTATTATTATTCATCATTATTTTTTGTTATTGTGTTGCAGCGCTGATTTTGTCTCTCTGGAGAGAGCCGCAGAGAGCCTGCTGAGGGAGAAGGCGGCTGTACCCACCTGGAGAGAAGGTTTGCGCCGCGGCTGAGGAACTGGAGAGCGGATGCAAGGGTGTGTCGGCGCTGCAGCAGTCCCTCCAGCAGCCATTGGAGGTGCTCTCTCCGGAAGCCGCCCTTGGCTCCAGTGGCGGTCAGCACGTAATTTCGAAAAAATTCATGCAGTGAATGTTTTAAGACCAACTGAAGTACAAGAAGCTTTCTGAGTCCATTGCATATGTGCCATGTATACTTATAGTGCATATTGCTGGAGCTGGGTTGAAAGATAAATCAGTAGCACCCATCATCATAGAGACAATGTTATTACATTGTACCTACCGTAGCCCATCCACTAACTGTGAGCAGGTGACCCCCAGCACGATGTCGTTTAGCTCAGAGACGATATCAGTTGTTTGGTACAGATCCATGAGGAAACTGTACGCGTTTTCCCCACCTTGCTGGGCACCGTTGCAGTAGACGACACGTTTCAAGTCTGGTCCCACCCTGAAAAAACGTAAGGCAGTTGAAGATACAACTTGAACTTCTTGGCGCAGTATGACTCAATTTCTGATAAGGATCGTTTTTTTTTTTTTTTTCGATAATAACATAGAATGTTCGGTAAATCTGTGATCTGTGGTATGTGTTACGATGGTGTAATTGGAAAGTCTCACATGGAAGAACGAATTTCTATACTCATGTTGGAGGCGTGGTGTAGCACATAATATTGGAATGTACTAGGGACGTTCAATAAGTAATACAGCACAATTTTTTTCTCGGCCAGTTTCAGTTCAATATGTTACAGCGTAAAGTCAAGTGCTGGCACCCAGTCGGGAACGATAGAGAAGAGATGGCTGTGACAAGAAGTCAGCCAATCGCACGCTGACCGACCTCCCTCCAGGACGACAACGCAACACCAGCGGCCCCTGTGCGAAGAAGACATAAGCGCCGCGACCAACTGGTGACAGCCAGTTCAACAGTAGCAGTGTCAACTCTATTCAGTTCGCTGGTACTCTCTATGTAGCACAGACTTGGAACTGTTTATACTGAAGAAGATTTATTATTTTGTATGTCGCCTTTTGTTTGGGACACATCTATATAATCTCAAAAGTATTGTATCTTTTCATGTTGTAATAAAACTCATTAATATGATTTGTTTGAATGTTTATGCAGTGTGGGATCCGTACCAGATAGGGTTGATAGAAGAGATAGAGAAGATCCAACGGAGAGCAGCGCGCTTCGTTACAGGATCATTTAGTAATCGCGAAAGCGTTACGGAGTTGACAGATAAACTCCAGTGGAAGACTCTGCAGGAGAGACGCTCAGTAGCTCGGTACGGGCTTTTGTTGAAGTTTCGAGAACATACCTTCACCGAAGAGTCAAGCAGTATATTGCTCCCTCCTACGTATATCTCGCGAAGAGACTATGAGGATAAAATCAGAGAGATTAGAGCCCACACAGAGGCATACCGGCAATCCTTCTTTCTATTAACAATACGAGACTAGAATAGAAGGGAGAACCGATAGAGGTACTCAAGGTACCCTCCGCCACACACGTCAGGTGGCTTGCGGAGTATAGATTTAGATGTATATGTAGATGTATCTAGCGAACCCAGTAAACAGGCTTACTATACACCACAGAAGAAATGCGGGATTTGTAGTGGGACATCTTGGGATATTCCCACTTCAGACCCCATAGTTTCACGAAATTTCGACAGGTCGTGGCGATATACGTAGCCTTCAAAATGGCCTCTGCAACAGACGTGCATTCCAAGCAGAGAGCTGTCATTAAGTTTGTGTTGGTGAAAAACCAGAGCATTGTAGATATTCATATGCACTTGCAGAATGTCTACGACCTGGAAATAAGCAAACGATGAGAAGTCTATCGTCATTGCAACAAAGTCGCGTGAACCTGTCCAATCTGCCGCATGTCAGCCAGATGTACACAGCTGCGACTCCAGTATCGTTAGAAAGGGCAGACACTCTTATTCGAGGTAACTGCTGGATCACAATCAGACACCATGACAATGTGAGGCCTACCACAAAGCTTTGTACCCGAGAGGAGCTCACAAAACTTCATTGGACTGTTCTTCCATCCACCATACAGCCTGGATTACACATTTTCTGACTTCCATTTGTTTGACTAATGAAAGATGCACGCCACAGAAAGGCATACGTGGATGATGGGGAGGTTACTGATGCAGCAAGTAGAGTGGTACCATGCGGGCATACTGCCCCGCCAGTATGGTGGTATAAGGCTGTCACATGGAATAGAGAAAATAGAGAAAAATAGGGTTTTGTAACAAAAACATGGAGAATGATATGATCTATTCGAATACTGCATAAAACCAAAAAAATGTGTTGCATTACCTATTGAACATGCCGTGTATAATTGTTGCTGAAGGCCTTCATATAAATTGAAGGTGGGGAGAGGAAGAAGGACAGGAAAGGGGAGCGATCACTGCTGTCATCTGTACTGGCATATTACGCAGAATCGGTGACGACGAGTGAAAATGCGTACTGGACCAGGATTCGAACCCAGGATTTCCTGCTTACTAGGCAGGTGGGGTAACCACTGAGCCATCCGGGACACAGTGTTGTAGCCATTGCATGGACTATCTCGGCTCGCCTCACGGCCTATCCACGCTCCCATGGAGCACCACCTATCCGCTGCCCCTGTCCATTTCCTTCATATTCGCTTTCCCGAGATTCTCACACAGGAGGTTGGACGTGTTTGTGCATTTGCACTAAAAAGGTGGATTCTTTGCCCAGCTAGGCCTATCAAATTATATGAATGTGTCGCGTCTGTCCTTTCAGACATGTCCGAAAGAACAGACACCACACATTCATATAATTACATGTAAGTTGGTCCTGTACCTATACTACGTTTGAAGCTCTATCCAGCGGCATACAAACGATACTCCAGTGACGTCCGGGTAGAGGTAACTTGATGCATATGATGTCATTCACAGCTGGTTCCTTCTGTTATGCAATAAAGTAAACTTAAGGAACCTTATGAAATGCAGGTATGTATTGAAAGGTAAATACCAATTTTCATTGATGAATAAGTGACATCCGATGGTTGTACTTGTGTACTTGTGCGTTATAATATTGATTATTTATTGGTATTAGAGTTACCAAATGAAATGTTTAGGATAACAGCTGTAGGAACTTATTTCTGATTTAAAGAAAGCTAAAAATTCGTATTAGTGTTTAAGGCTACAAAGTAATGGACATCTTTTTGAAGTGCAAATTGTCTTACTGAAAAAGGTTGCCTTATTATGTAACTGACGATGGATGTATTGGAAGAATGGATTTCGATATGAAACAGAGCACATAAAATTATGCTTCCTTTACTGCAGCCAAATGTAGGTGACAGTTTCACAGACTATCAATTTCTTTCATTCTACTTCAACAATAAGCTTTTAAATTACTTGTAGTTCAAAAGCTACATTGAATTTTTCAGGTAGAAACTGTACTTTCTTGAGAGAGTTCTCTATCGTGGGATTAGTTCAGGCACTAGCCAAGATTCTCTTCACTCCAATTGTGACACAAAGGACAAAGCACTTTGAGTTGGTCACTCACTGGCTACTCGAGTTGCCGGGGGCAGCCATGAAGTGTTGCAACTGCTCATACATGGAGCTGAGACACGACGGTTCACCATAGTTGCAAGCGATGTTGACAATGATGGCCCGTAGAATGCGAGTCGTGTGGTCCTCTCCAGGTTGCTCTCGGTAGTGCAGCAGGATCGCCATGTGCTGGATCATGGACAGCACAAACTCCTGCCGGCATTTGTTTCATACAGATTAAAACAATGGAGAGTGTTGTAGTGCTTGGAAAATCACATACAGCAAACACTAACATCAGTGTGAACAGAAATTATTTGCTGGAACCAGACTTAATGACAGACCAGTAAGTGCAGAGAGAATATATCGATTGCTAGTGATGTCATGTTGCGAGGCCTCACCCTGAAGTCCTCCGCCACGTCTTCATCGACCAGAAGCTCGAGGTTCCGCAAGACGCCAGGGACAGCCCTCCATGGGATGTAGCCGTACTCGAGACGCAGGTAGGAGGCGAGCTGGAGGGCTGTGTCAGCGGGCAGCAGCTGGCCCGCCCCTGCCAGGCCGGCGTCATCCAGCAGCTGTGCGCGCACTACCGCCGGCACCAGAAAGGGGTTCTGCAGCAGCTGCGCTGTCAGCAGCGCCCAGTTCTGCTCGCCGTAGTTCACCCGGTAGTAGCCTGCACACAGTGGACACTGCTAAACTCCGACACGCAAGGGCAGTCACCCGCTGTCGAAAAACGGTAGTATTTCGTACAGATACTTTTTATTTACTATTATTAATAATGGTAGTTGTTGTTGTTGTAGGTTTGTGTTGCTTTTTTTCTTGTTCTCATTCTTTTTTTTTTGTTGTTGTTTTGTAGGCGTGTTATATGATCCATCGTGTCGAGAATTTTCTTCTTTTCCAAATGATACAAGGTGTCGAGGCCACAGACAGCCCAATGAGAAGTGGGGTCTCGAGGTTTCTGTTCAGGTTGGAGTACCTAATACAAAGCCAATGACGAGCAATTTCACCATTGCTATTGCTAATGTATGGGAAGATGCATTAGCCTGGTGAAAGAGCACTTTTTTGTGTGCCAATATTGGTCTTTCTTCAGCCAACGCAATTTTCAAACAATCCAACAATGAATCATAGGATCCAGTTATGGCTCTGTCTTTTTCTGAGTAATCAACGAGGGTTATTCCTTGAGAATCCCAAAAAAATGATTACCATGACCTTATGAGCTGATGAAATGATCTGTGCTCTCTTTGCTGCACTTTCACCAGCCTTTATCCATTGTTTTCACAGAAGTTTTGACTCTAGTTGTAAAGATGGATTCAGGTTTGATCAACAGTCACAAATAGGTGCAAAATGTCTTGTGGATGTGATTAAACAGCACCATACATTGTGTTGAAATGTTGTGCCAGTTGCGCTTTTGGTCGACTGTGAGCAATCGGAGCGCCCACCTTGTACACAGTTTCCTCACAGCCTATTCTCTGTGTAAGATGTTATGCTCTCGCTCATTTGAGAAGCCTGCAGTCCCAGCACTCTCATGAAATTTTATCCGGCTGTCTTACATTACCATATTACAGATTCCGACAATTGCTTCCATTGGAAGGCAGGAGAGCGTTCGTCTTTGGTGCTTGTCCGACCACATTTAAATTCATTAATTCAAAAGTAAATTTTCTTCAGTGATGGTGCAGAAACCTCGAGAAATTTATCCAATTCTGTTTTTTGATTTGTGCAGAATCTGACACTTCCAGTGAAAATGTTTAGCAAAACACTTTTTCACCTAATTTGAATCACAGTCGAACACTGGCCAGTTAGATGGCAGTCGACTATGTACTGTACGCTGTATATTGTTGAAATTCTTCATATGGTCATTGCAAGCTCATCAACCATGAAGGCGCAACAAAAATGTTCCATTTTTTCATTGAAATTTACCTGACTTATCAAACCAGACTCACAAATATAAGCATGTTGTGGAAACTGCTATCTTATAATATTACAACAGCAACAGTGCTACAGCAGACATTGCTGGTTTGACAAAAGTTAAGGCTTACCACCTGGCCTTCCAGATCATCCGATTTTAATTCCATACAAAATACCTGACACCTATAAAACAGTAGGTGAAATGCAATGATCATTAACCCCACAGTTTGATAATGCTATGGAATTTATTTATCAATAAGTGGCTTCATTTGCTTGTCTATACTTGAAGAAGTTTGTGGGCTTCCTTCCTCACCGAACAGTGGCCATTACCAAGGCTAGATGCAGTGTTGCACGAGGTCTCCTAGGCCTGACTACTTTTTCGTATGGTGTTTGTATTTGATAAGCATCATTCACACCCCTGTTCCCACTTATCCTTATGTCCTAACCTGATGGCTCACTTGTGATCCTCCCTGAGATCCTATCATCATATCTAATGTGTTTGATTGTATTTGGATTTGTTCCATCATTTAGCTTGTAACAGAATCAACGATCATGACATGGACACTGTAGAGCAAGACTTTCAGTACATTATCTGCGATGTGCTTGATGTAATGTTGTAAATGATGGAGACGAAAGTTTCTTCATAGAGTTGACCTATGTCCATCTCATTTTCAGTGATATGGTTTTGAGCAGGCAAGATGGACAATATGTACAGCAGTTTGCTTCCCAGTACAGATTTCTGATCACACTGATGAAATTTCCGAAAAGAGTGTATTAAAGCAGAAGGGACTGATTTCCTAAAACTCTCTCAGTGTGACAGAACACCAATACAATGAATTTTTAAGTACACTAAAAATAATTTTTATACGCAAAATATTTCTCAACACAGTTGTATCAAATTATAACTACCAGAAATTAAGTATGAATCTGAAAATAATATAATATGGAACAGATTCTACTGGATATGTGGTATAAGGACACAGCTGAAATCAAACAGCAGGGTGGAAAATATTGCAGTGAACAGATTCTGTAGCTTCCATGTATAATTGTGGGAGGATCTATCTGGAAAAACCTTGGCAACAGCATTTCTGGAGCAATGACTACAGCAGAGGACATGACGAATAGATTCATCACAGTTCATGAGACTAATGGCTGAAATCAATGGCAGTAATGCGTACTCTGTATAACCAACCAATGTAATATGCAGACTGAAATCTTCAGATAATGCAGATAAAAGTTAGCACATTGCGTAAACAATATTAATGTCCTAAAGAGGTGAGAGTAGAAGACACTCACCAGTCACATTCATGTTGAGAAGTAGCCAGTCATCTGGCTGGGCCACAGCTGGGACCACCAGCTCAGAGTCCAGCAGCCAGAGCCGTGGGGGGCTCGCCAAGTAGTTCGCCTCAGAGCGGGACGTGTAGCTGATGGGCACTGGCCACACGGCGTCCACTTATGACAGGTATGGTGCCTGCAAAAGCACGTGGGAGGTGATACGAGGGCTGCAGTGGACCGCCAGGGTGACAGCTGAGTACACTTCAGTAGGAGATGGGCAAGTCAAAGCACCTGTGATATGACAGCTGATCCGTCAGAGTAGTTCCTGGAGACAGAGATGAGTGGGAAGCCACTCTGCTGTAGCCACGGCTGCACCACAGAGGACAGGGAGCCGCCCTCTGGCAGGGAAGATGCAGGTGACTCTGAGTCGAAGGCTGCCAAGAGCAGATCCTCCCATATGTCCATGTATATGCTATGGGAAAGTGATTAACTCTGTCATCCACAGACGATAAAAGAAGGCTAAAATATGTTTATTTTAGTATTTTTAACACTAAACTGAAATGGTCACTCCATCTGAGTTAATTCTCCTTTTCTTACCAACATGTAAATTGAGCAATGTCCCAGTATTGTGAGATAGACGACCTGTATCAATATTATTTATTGTATTTTTGACAATACAGAACAGTATCATGTCTATTCATTGCTAATAAAATTAAAGGGCTACTGCGCAGAAGTTAGGTATTGGGACCAAATATCCACTACTCCATCAATTCTGAGCAGTGGCTTCGATGTACCTAAGAAACATGTTTTACATTCTAACAAACGTGCCTACATATGCAAGCATAAAGAACTCTAGAAACAAGCAAAGAAGCTATCCAAATTGGATATTTTTGCGTATTGTTATTCCAGCTATATCTACTGAACAGAAAATTTGAGTGAATGATTGGCAGAAAGTAAAAATTAACAGTTAAAAGCTTTATTTAATAGAGTCTGCAAGTCAAAGGTTATCTTTTGAAATCTGACAAATAATACTTACTTCTGTGTGAGGTATTTGTTGAGGGCTCTGTAGAATGGTTCTGATCCCATTATATTCTCTATCATCCAGACAATCGATGCACCTGCAACAGAGATACAAATTAGGAGAAATTCAACAGATCAGAAATGTCAAAGCTGCGTCTACCTTACATTTCGACCTTACGTCACTGGAGAGACAATAACGGATGACTGGAGTGGGTCACGTTATCTAGGTCCAGATGGCGTAGTACTCTCTCACAGGAGTATCTGACTAATATTTGATCTTCTGAAATGAAACACTCAACAACCATCGTTTTGTAGTCGAAGTAGTGATAGTTGTCAATGAAAAAAGCTTACCGTGAACTCTAGGTGCATTTTCATAGGCCGGCAGCAGTGGCCGGGCTGTTCTAGATGCTTCAGTCTGGAACCGCGCTGATGCTATGGTCGCAGGTTCGAATCCTGCCTTGGGCATGGATGTGTGTGGTGTCCTTAGGTTAGTTAGGTTTAAGTAGTTCTAAGACTAGGGGACTGATGACCTCAGATGTTAAGTCCCATAGTGATAGTGCTTAGAGCCATTTGAACCATTTGAGCATTTTCTTAGATCAGCCATAAAGCAGAATATCTACGAGCTGCAACGGGAAAAGGGAACATGCATCTCAATTATTTCAATCAATGAAATGTTACCTGTTTTGATATTATTTACCTGCAACTTCAAAGGCAGATAACTTCAGAAAAAAGTACCATTGTCCATATACCCATATGAGTAAAGACATTATACCTCTATAATTACTCGTTTAAGCCTTGCACTCTTATTACTTCTTCTCAGTGCGTTACGTTTAAGACCTGTTACTTATCAATATCAACTGTCTGACCTTACATTGGTCCACAGTCATTAGTTAATCTCACGTATTGTGAAACTTGGCTGCTCGTTCCTTACTGGCTTTGGCTGTGACATCCATCTGCCATAGTTCTCAGCTTCTTTGAATTTTTGGTAATTGTACATTTGTTAAAGGTTATTGTCAACGTTTCTGCTGGTTTTTACCTGTTGGAAGTAAATCTTGAATTTTGGGGCAATTGTCTATTTATTAAGGGTTGTCTCCGTTTCTGCTGGTTTGTAGCAGTTAGAAGTACATTTCAGTTGCATTTACTCTCAGCTTATCTTGAATTTAGTGCAATTGTATATTTATTAAAGGTCATTATCAATGTTCGATTGCAGTGTGCCAGTTGGAATCTATATTTAAATTTTTTACCTTTTCAGTTTGTCCGTCGGAGGTTCGAGTCCTCCCTCGGGCATTGATGTGTGTGTTGTTGCTAGCTTAAGTTACTTTACGTTAGTTTAAGTAATGTGTAAGTCAAGAGACCGATGACCTCAACAGTTTGGTCCCTTAGGAATTCACATACATTTTGAACACAGTTTGTCTGTTTTGAGGGAATGTGTATTTAATTGCTTAAGGAATTTTTTTGTTGAGACTTATGTATTTCTAAGCGGCATTCCAACAACTACAATCAGTGGCGGGACTTGTGATCCTTTCTGTATTTGGATGAATGTTATCCAACTGTGTAACGGTTACCTAAGTGTGGAAATTGTTACTACCTTTTAATGACTGCATTGTAATTCATTTGGTTGATAAAACGGATTGTTGAACTCGCTTGCAGCCACGCCCAGTTGCTGTGACGTTTTCTTGTGTTTGGGATCTAAATATTTCCGGTTTCAAGACCTGCTCTTAATGGTATAATTGTTATATTTTGTTTTTACTGAATTGAGTCTGTTCAAGCTTTGACTGCGGGGATTCAGATCCTTTTAATAGGTATTTTTTAAAATTGTAATGATACTATTGTCGTTAAGTAATAAAGTATGATACATGAGACAACAAATGACGAAATATTTAGGCCCACCTTTCATATGCTTCCCTTAAATCTATCCCAATCCTGGTTGTGAGGTACTACATTGTAAACGAAATTTTTCTGTCGGCCAAGGGGTCTTTGGTTAACTGTCTTCACACAAGAAATTTCCTCTTTAAAATTTAATACATACAGGGTGATTCAAAAAGAATACCACAACTTTAAAAATGTGTATTTAATGAAAGAAACATAATATAACCTTCTGTTATACATCATTACAAAGAGTATTTAAAAAGGTTTTTTTCACTCAAAAACAAGTTCAGAGATGTTCAATATGGCCCCCTCCAGACACAGGAGCAGTATCAACCCGATACTCCGACTCGTTCCACACTCTCTGTAGCATATCAGGCGTAACAGTTTGGATAGCTGCTGTTATTTCTCGTTTCAAATCATCAATGGCAGCTGGGAGAGATGGCCGAAACACCATATCCTTAACATACCCCCATAAGAAAAAATCGCAGGGGGTAAGATCAGGGCTGCTTGGAGGCCAGTGATGAAGTGCTCTGTCACGGGCTGCCTGGTGGCCGATCCATCGCCTCGGGTAGTTGACGTTCAGGTAGTTACAGACAGATAAGTGCCAATGTGGTGGCGCTCCATCCTGCTGAAATATGAATTGTTGTGCTTCTTGTACAAACTGAGGGAACAGTCAATTCTCTAACATCTCCAGATACTGTAGTCCAGTTACAGTAGCACCTTCGAAGGAAAAGGGACCAAAAACTTTATTGGCTGAAATGGCGAACAAATGTACAACTAAATGAAACTTTATAGCTCCCTTAATTCGCCGTCAGATAGTGCTTAGCTCTGCCTTTCGTCGTTGCAGAGTTTTAAATTCCTAAAGTTGTGGTATTCTTTTTGAATCACCCTGTACTATATTCTTGTTCTGTTTTATGGTGATTTTTTTTTTTGTGTAAGCCTTTTGGGTTATCCGTACTTTATCTCTCTTAATATTTTTTGAGGGTCAGCTTAATGTCTCAGACTTGAATTCGCGTGAAGAAATTTATCTAGCAGTGTGTTAATTACTCTACCTGGCTGATTTATTTAAAAAAATTTAATCTAAAAGTTTTAAAAAATCATTATTGTTAATGTCTTATTTCTTGAAGTGGTTTGAAGTTATTATTACTGAATTTAACGGCTGTCTCATTTTGAACGCCTTTAATGGCAAATTATCTTCTATTCCTCTACCTGTTTTTCAAAGGGGCCTGTTGTTATAAAAAATATATATAAATAAATGTTGTTGTCCAAGGATTAATGAAGTTAGTTAGAGGGACCTAGCCCTTCCATGTCATTTCACTGATCCTGTTAATTCCCGATTTTATTGAATGTATTCTTTACTTTCCACATTCAAGTATTCATGAGTCAAAATACCTGGCCCACTGTTCACAGCCAGAAGGCTGTCTCCTTGAGTGTAATACTGTACAAGTAAGACATATGATTTGTATCACGCAGTGTACAAAACTGTGCACTACCCAGCTGATCAATCTGACCACTATGAAGGCATATGTGATGTTGACTGACTGGTGTTGCCAGTAGTCGCTGCTAATGCCATAGCAGTATTCGTTTTGAGTTGGTCGCTTGCTTAGACTGAATCTCACCCTTCTCGTACGAGTACTCGTCAAAGGCCTGCTGAGCAGAGATGTTGGGGCTCTTGGAGAGTGGGTAGCTACCGGGGGCGACGTCTGCTGGCATGGCGGCCTGCAGCACAGCGTTCACCACGAACACCTCTCGCAGCTGCCACGAGGGCTGCACCTGTTAACACGGGCCGCACGTTACACTGTCGCTGGCTCTCTCTCAGTGGCCAGTGAGAGACCGTGTGCTGCGAGGACTCGGAACTCAGCAGAGCCGCGGCGATTCACTGGAAGTAGGAGGCGAAGCCCTCGGTCAGCCAGAGGTCGTTCCACCAGCTGGGGCTGACCAGGCCCCCGAACCACTGGTGGGCCGCCTCGCGTTGGATGACGCCCAGCACTCTCTTCTTGGTCGCCTCCGATGTGCAGTCGTCGTCCACCAGCACACTGCTCTCCCTGCAGACATCACCACAACATCATGCAACGTACCACTTCTACAGGATGGTTTAATCAACACAAAGCAATCCTAGATTCAGTTGAAAGTCATAACGAAATGATAATTGTGTATTTAATAATTTCGGTAACAAATACGATTCACTAGAAGAATCGTGATGAAAATCAACTTAAGTTGCACAAAATAATATGGTACTGGATGGAGTTATATATGTAGGGAAAACGCCAGAAAATTTATATTGAATTCCCCAGCTTACTGCGGGATCCAAAACTGTTTATTCTGGTAATACTTTAGCTCCAAGTAAACGCTACTAAAATATGAGCTATGATATATCGTTCCATGACTGCATGTCTGCTGCTCAAGGTGAGAAGCATGTAGCATTTTGCGCTAGTATAAGACTTAGTCAGTTTCACCAAATTTTGTATGATATGGCGAAACAAAGTAGTCCTAGTGCTTAACTACACTATTAGCAGAAATTCCTGAAGCATAGCAATCTCAGCATCTCTAATTCGGCAAAAGCCAAGATGGGTTCAGTTACATTATAATCAGATACGTTTTACCTAATATCAGCCGTTCATCTGGCAGATCATCGAAGGGGGGAAGACTGGTTAGTCTGTTGAACTCTGATATTTGAAGCTTACTATTTTTCTTTCCATTTTTCTGGGTCATTCGTGTTGATTCCGGAAATTAAGTCTTGTCGTTTATTCACTTGAAGCAATGTTCCTTTTTTGTTTACTACTCGAACCTTTTGCAAGCACATTACTCGTGCCAGGAGCAAATGATGCCATCCGTGTTTAAATTAAGCAGGGGGAAAAAAATAGGAGACAATATTACAAGCCTCCTGTAATACCTACTGCCGAAATATGTTGTGATCTGTTATCCTTTGAGCTTTGACACTGCTATTAAGGAGAATGGATTGTATACTGTCAATGCATTGTAATTTTTAAAAAATGAAATAATTTTATAGCACCGAAAGTGACATATAACTCATAAAATTATCATTTCATTTCATATGGTGCCACTGATAATTAACACCATTCCTTGTTTGTGATTAATATCTGTAGTTAAAGTGCGCGTCATATATGTTGGCGGCCGAGTTTAGGTTTGTTCTGCGCATCTGACGTCACAAAACAGTCAGCCAATGAGCAGAGAACGACGTTGGCAGATCTCGAGTGCAGAGCAGAGCACGGACGAGTGTTTCAGTTTTAGAAATGTTCAGTCATAAATAAAGTAATAGAGCAAAAGCAATGTCTTGATAGCAGATTTTCTTTTATAGAAAGTTTGGAAAAAGCGTTCTTTATAGCAATTGCTTCATATTCTATTAATTAATTAAACCAAACAAGCAATAAGTCTTCTAATTCAGGCGATAGCAAGGAAAGGTGTTTGTATCAATCTCTCGAACCGCTTTTTCGTAATAAAGAACAGCGGTAATTGTTTATTTCCTATTGTACTTCGACGAAGTGTGAGTAATTTATAATCATACTAACAGTGTTTACAGTATTTTGCGTGACGTGTTAGGCACCTCGTGATGTTACATTGTAGGACGAGTTGCAGTAGCGTAACGGTTGAGGTGTTGGATTAGTAAGCGGAGGGTGTAGAGTTCAAACCTTGTGCATTGCGTATTATTTTCTTTATTTAAAAACAATATCGAAATGTCTTACTTCACGAATTTTATTCGTTTGAATGCAATTTTTTGAAATTTCTAGTGCTTTGTCTCTTCATTAACCCTTTCGCTGCTGCAGACACGTGCTCCCTGCATTCCACGCTGTGCGCGATTTTGTCATCACTGCACTGCTCGCCTGTGCAGACACATAGTGTTCTCACTGCTTTGACACACTTATCATTCGATTTCACAAAAAACTATTTGGCCCAAAAATTAGATTTTTACGCATCTTCTTGACTGATACCTTCCCCCCATAAATGACTTAATTTTGTTTCGATGTTCAACCTAGTTATTGTGCAGCATTAAATATAGTAAACCATTGCACGAAATTTTGAAGAGTTTGCAGAGGTAAATGTCCATAGAGTATACTTTCCGTATGGTCGATTTTAGTTGCCACAATGTTACGAATGAAATGTGGACAAGGTATCTAAATTTCATATAAAATTTACTGTGTAACGATATCTCATTTAATTTAAGTACCACATAGGTGTCGTATGTAATATTGAGAAATATTCCATCTTTCGCGACTGCAACAAAAGTGTGTGTGCACAGGCGAGCAGTGCAGCGACAAAATCGCGCACAGCGCGGAATGCGGGGAGCACGTCTCTGTAGCAACGAAAGGCTTAATGCGGCCTTGGTGGCATTACTTCATGAACTGCGCGCTCCCCCCTAAACGTAAGCTTGCGAACTATGCTATACTATGGTGCTGCTTCTCTTGGCGCGTGCGTCGTGTGCAACTGGCAACGCAGCAATCTCCCGCGTCTGGACGGGCATGCGCGAGCCGCCAAGATAAAAGAATTGAACTGTAGTAATAATTAAGCTAAATGTAGACACTTATAAATATATGAAATCCTAGTTTCATGTTTTATGTAAGTTTTAAATATGCGATATACTTTAAATCTTTTTGAGTGCTTACTTTTGTTTGCTGCAACAGTATTTAATGAAACAGATATATTATGCCCTACATCTAGAGCGCGTAATTTTATAAGTGATACTGTTGATTACACTACATGATAACACTCGTGATTGCCTATAACACAGCATTTTTAATAACGTTGATTTCGTCGCTGGAGGTGCATAACTACCTTTATTATAGTAACTGTCAGTCGGCTGTGTTTGTAGATCATGAAATAATCGTCAGAAAAATATCATTATTGCACCAAACTTTCGTCGCAGAATATTAGTTTTGTAAGCTGTGTGTTCACTGAATTTCTTTTGGTTCGCAATTGCATTGTACAGGAATGCTTCACCAATCTCAGGCTACATTACGGCGGCCATTAATGCGTTCTGAAAAAGCGACACAGAAACTGGGACTCGGGACAGCCAGGTGTGTGTCCTAGCTGTGGACTAGGCCCACCTAAGACACTGTCACCAAGTGACCACATGGTCAGCCTTTGACCGCTGAGGGCCACACCTAATGCAAATTGGTGCGCCTCAGTGATCACAAGGTTTCGCACCATCAAGATCGAATGCGAATCCCTTGGGAATTACAAGCCGTGCAGAACATTCTGAAACGTCCCCTTTGAACAATTATACATGACTGTGCTTAAACTGACACCCAATATTTTTAGCGCAACGCAATCTGACTTTCAATCATCCCTACAAAAGAATGGCCCTGACTAACATTAACCTATACCTTTCACAAATCACTTACCTCACAAAAATCTTCGTTACTCGAACTACTGCAATACAGCGAGCGCCACTACTGCCAGCTAAATAAAAGATCAAACTACGGAAGGCACTAACTACTGATAGGCATTGTTAGCAAATGAAAGATTTTAATAGAGAACAAACAATGTATTTACCTTAATATCATCAAAAGTCATAATATATATATAGCAGTTCATGACATCCAGTCTAACAAATTTCAAAACTCCGCCATTTCTTTCCCCACATCCACCACTGCTGGCGGCTCACCTCCAACTGCGCAACGCCACGCGATGTTAACAGCCAACTGCCCAATGCTACAATGGCAGACAACAATGCAAACTAGCCACAGATTGCACACAGTACAGCCAGTCATTTTTCATAGAGAGCGCTACATGGCGTTACCAATAAGAAAACCTAAACAGCCTACTTATATAGCCCCCATGCTCCCCACAAAAAATTTTACAAATTGTTTTGGGCACTGACCAATACAGATCTGAAAAAATTTTTCATAATTACAGTAAGAAAGATATCAAATGCACACACTTATTAATACAATGTCGCTCAAAAGCTAAAATTTTCTCACAGTCCATAAAGACAGTCCTGATCATTCATCACAGTAAAACTGCCGTTTCTTTTCTCAAAGTCTGAGCAGTAAAAGACAATGCACAAGGAAGTAGTGGATTTCCATGCAGTCTTGAAGAAGTAGTGTTGTCCTTCCAACAGAAAGACAATGCTGACTCTTGACTTGCAGACAGGTAATGGGTCACAACAGAGCAAACCCACAGCATAGTCATTCGAAGTTTTGAAGGATATTGGTAGGTAGGTCATCACAGAGTAGAGATTACGGTATTGGTGGGCCACCAGAGGTGCAGACCCACTGCAGTCCTTGTAGAAATAATGGTACTGGTGAGTCAGCAAAGGTGTAGACCCACTGTAGTCCTTGTAGAAATGATGGTATTGGTGGGTCATCAAAGATGCAGATCCACTGTAGTCCTTGTAGAGATGGCCAGCAGCCATCTGTTGTGACTGTGCAGGTGCACAATCACCATTGAAGAGTCTTGTGGATAATATAGCAAGTCCATAACCACCACTTGTGCACTCACAAAGTTTTTTGGAATTGTCCTTAGAACCAGCAATGCTGTTATCCAGTCCCTTGCTGAATTATTAACACACATGCAAACACTAACAGTCCCTACTTCTCACATATTGTCCATATACTATGACCAACAGAAACGTGTACAGTGAAATGGAACTTACAAGTTAATAATATGATGAACTGGTGTCAATTACAATTTTATAACATAAGAATACAATTACAAAGGTACAAAATACGTCATTAAAGAACATAACAATACAGATAACTCTGTAGTAGTACAGACTTTACAAAAGAATAGAAATAAACAGATACATCAGTGTTACAGGAATTATGACATAAGTACATACATAAAGATCAGAATAACTTTTGAAACATCACCTTCACATATGAGCAACAAAACAGAATAAATAATGTTTAAACATCTTCTCATAGTAAATAACATATTATCAGAAAAATTCTACAATGTAACTCTCATCAGATAAAGACATAAAGACAGGAAGAACACAAATATACAAGAGTACACAAACACATAGCGGAATAACAGAAAGGGAAAGGACAGGGTTTGTTTTGCTGCAGTATCTTGCAAACAAAACTTTCTTTACTTCTTGGAGATCTCCCTTCGTTCTTCATTATTTCAAAAAGTGCTATCTATACCTGCTTTCTGTACTTTTTTCGTAAAACTTCTCAATGCATTCCTTCCAATTCATCGCAACTCATTCTCTTATATAGTCTACCCCCTCTTAATCTAACTTAAATCTACTGAGCTTAGATGCTAAACTAAGGGACAAGGCAATGCAGCAGCATAAAACAATTAATACAAACAGCAATGAAAAAAATGGAAATTGTCAAAGCAAGCTGCAATAAATCTAAATTACCAAGCAATTCAACATTACAACTAATATGAGCCAATGTGCAGCAACAAGAAAAATAAACCAGTAGTAAACCTAGCTTAACAGAGTAATACAAAGTGAAATTTAGTAGCACTATGCCTGGCAAACAGCAGCAGCAAATGCAATAACTTATATCTAAACATGACAAAGCTCAATCAGAAAAAATATTACACTAAAGATGGCCATGTCTAATACCTATGTCACATCTTAATACTAGAGTGATGCATCACGATAAGTTGCTGTAGCAGACAAGTTACCAAATCGTTTAAAAAATTATTTATGCAGTTCCTGTGAAGGGAAATGTCTATTTGTGCTCTCTTTTCTAAGAAAGTACATCATAAATGTATTCTTTCCTGGGTCTGTAGACAGAAAATAGTGATATTAGTACATCTATTAAATTTTATAATAACCAACGCTGCAGTGCAGCTAGAAACTAGACATTAAACGAAATGAGCAAATACATATAGCCTATATAGAGCATTGCATGAAACGTCATTCACTAGGCAAATGGTGTCTCCAAAGGCAAAAGAATCTCTCAACTAGAAAGACAATAAATGTAAAATGTTTCTCATCATTTCATTAGGCATTTCAGTAAATATCATAAATTAAGAGCTCCACAGTGTAATCATATGTTTTCAAGTTTGAGTGTGTCGTATTTGCGATGCTTTCTACGAAGAAATGTCAATAGCGAGGATAATGGCCTCCCTTTGTTTTTTTTTTACCTGTGCCTCTGAAAGGTACCCACTAATGGCTTTTTCTTCAGGCATCTGACACAGCTGGCCGCTCAAGACGCATTACGTCAAGGTCACTTACCTTTCTTACTGAAATATTTATGACTACAGTTTCCACTACAGTGACAGTCTCATATAAAAATATTTTCACAGGTTGAGAATTTGCGTTACAAATGTGTAGAAAATAAAATCCTATAAATATAACAGTGTCCAAAAAATTTTCGACAGCATTGTAATATATTCACGCATGTACACACATTTCATAATTCTTAAAGTACGATTCTTGGTTTCCAACATCCTTTTCCACAAATCAGAGTCCCTAACCACTACTCATTATTCCTTACCTTATTATACATATACATATTCATCAACACTTCTTCAATATTTCATCATAAGAAATACGTAGCATAATCCAATTCCTCATACACGGTAGCATCATCTTATTGATCATAAACATATATCAACAGCATAATACACATCGTCATCATAATAATATCATAACATCTCAGTCAATTCTCAAAATCGTCATAGCTTCCTCCAATAATTTCAAAACCTAAGAAGAATACTCTGCTCATTTCAATAGTGTCATCTACCTCAAATGTACTTTAAAAATCATGATCCCATACCAAATACATCATTCAAAGCTCTCATAGTATCACAATGGTTCCGAAAAATTTGAAGGGTTCACACAGTACAGACAAAATACAATTTCATAAGTGTGAAGTTATCCAGTTGTGTAATTGCGTAAACATCTGTCACTGACGTAGTAAAAAAAATGTTTGTCTCTCTCAGTTAAATGATCAGATAGCTGTGTAATTTATGTGTTAGAGAAATATGGTACCGATGTGTAAAGTTGTATAAGCAAATACCATATTAGCTAGGGCTCCTTGTGTTTGCCAGACACATGGTACACAAAGTAAGCGTGTACCCCCCTGAGGATTAATGTAATTATACCCTCAGGTGTTATAGATTACAGCAATGGAATGAAATGTATCACGGAAGACCTTTGTATCATTGTACTTCAAATATCTTTAAAAATAAGTGATTTAAGTACAAAATTAATCACTCAAATACGTGTCCTGTAGCGCTAAATGTGCGTCTTGCTGTAAGATAATCTCTGTGGAAGTGTCGTAGTTATTGTCCTCCGAAAGCTAAGTTCTGCAGATCATGATAAACAAAAGTGAAATGCTTTGCGTATAGATATCTTAGTTATTATGCTTATTGCTATGATAAAGAAAGTACTGTGCTGTAACGTATTGTTGTGCTACGGAAAAGGCTGTCTCATTGTAGCCATACCACAAAAGTTACTACTAAAACATGTTTTACTTTCCAGAAGAATTCAGAAAAACTGTGCAGATATAAAACGGATACACCGCAAAAGCAACATTGTAAATTGTCACTCATTAGTAGCGTCGTGATAAAATCTTGTAGCTGTCACATAAACTAACCACTGTGTCATGTGGTATCTCACAGAAAGTACTTTAAATCCAGAATATATTTTCAAGTAAACCAAAATGTTGCATTAAAATCTCATTAGCAGCACTGGTAAATGTTCTAAGTATGTGAGTCTTATAGTCGTTATGTAATTGCGCAACTAACAAGCAAGAATGTACACACACAATAACACTGTGTCATCTGTTCACAATAACAATGCATTCGTAATTTCTGTTTAAATAAGTTCTCTTGGTTCTTGACTGGATATTTAACTTCAAACATTGTTGCATCTTAACAGTTTCTAAGTCTGACAAAGCATACTAGTAATGTAAAGTGAAAAATTTTTGTAGCAAAAATTAAGTTAAAAAAAAACAGATTATCTCTCAATAAATAGTTTTACATGTGAAAATTGGTGCAATTCTTTACCCTTCCTAGTATGCAGAGTTTTAACTTGAACGCAATTATCATGCGGTATACGTCGCTAAGGAATACTAAAATTTTTCTCAAGGTTAGCGTCTATGTTACTTTTCTCTGAGCCAGCCGGCGCACGTGGCTGCCTGCGGTGCGAGTCATTGTCTGCTAACTCTTTGTTGGTGTACGTCGTTATTGGGATTAGGAGACCTAACTTCTACAAATTCACCTTGACGAGAAGGCCCTGCCCTGTTTGAAGCTCGCCAGTTCTGATGGAATTCGGGTCTGTCGTTTTGTCGGTAATTTACATAGTTTCTTGTTTGTCGGTCATGTGGTGGAGAATTTCACCCGGAATCGTAACTGCGTGGTGGACCATTGCGTCTGAAGTTATTCTGTCTCCCTTGATAATAATTGTTTTGGTTTCCATATTGTCTGTTTCTATGGTTATCTCTGTCATATTCATAATTACGGAAGTGTGATCTTTCTCTGTAACTATTATCACTCTGCCAGTGGTTGTCATATGGGTGGTGTCTGTTTTGGTCACGATTTGCGTTGTAAGAATAGACTTGTCGTGTCAAGTTATTGTTTCTGTTCGCCACGGAATTGTGATGGATGTGACCTGTAGTGATTGTTTTCCTGTTTTCACATCCTGCGACTGTCTGTGTCAATTTCTAATTCTTGTAAGAGTCCCTGAAAAGCTTCAATGTCGTCTTTGCAACGCGCTGCCAAAATAATATTTCTTAAATGTTCAGGCAATTTCATTAAGCAAATGCGGATGAGTTCTGAATGGCTGTATGGGTTTGAAAGATATTGATTCTTATGCAACATGTCTTCAAAATATTTGACAAGACTGGAAAATTCAGATTGTTCAAAGTGTTTCATCATCATGATGCTATGTTTTACTCGGTCTTGTGTAGCTTGAGACCAATATGCTGAGAGGAAGGCATGGTAAAATTCTCCTCCACTGTGGCAATCGTGAATGACCGATCGCATTCTTACAGATGGTTCATTCTCTAAGTAGCCACACATAAATTCTAATCTGTGCTCTAATGACCAGTTGGGAGGAAAACAATGAGAGAATTGATGGAGCCATGCTTGTGGATGAATGTCGTTGCCAGAATTCTTAAATGTTTTGAATTTACGTGTAGTAATGAACAGCTTATAGTCAAAATCATCATGTCGGCGAGTCGCATGTCGATCATTGTTACGTCGTTTCGGCGGTTTCATCTCAAAATTCGGTGTACCTTGCCAATTGCTTTCATAATTTCCGAAGTGCCCTGAGTTATTATTTTGTGGCTGTTCCGTATTTCTATGTCCCTCTTCCCGTATTGGAGCGCGAGTGGCCTCTGAAATACGTAATTCTTGTATTACCTGTGTCAGCTGATCTTGTATTTCCCGGATTTTTCTTTGGTGTTGCGTATTAATTTGATTCTGATTTTGTTTGAATTTCCTAATTTGTTTGCACTCTTCTGTGTCATTAAAGACTACCGGTTTTGTGTCATTCAGATTATCATCTACCTTCGTAGATATATTATTTAGCTGATCCGAAAGTTTAACTACTTTCTCTGATAATGAACTAATTTCCTCCATGTGTCTTTCCACTGTGTCCTTTAAGTTTTCCTGAGTTTTTGCAAGTTGCGTAACCGAATCGGTAGATGCAACTGAATCAATTTTAGCTTGCAAGGTCTCATGATTTTCATGAACAATAGTTTGCAGTTCTTTTATGGCTGCTTCGTGATTCTGTTATGCATTTTCATGCCGCGAAAAAATAGGTTGAAAATGCTCACAAATTTGTGTTTTTACGTCATTACAGACTTTTTGACATTTCGATTCTATTTTATGTAACTCAGTAGTTAAATCTTCATGTGTTTGTTCAAGCATGGTGTGAAGATTTTGTTCCATTGCGTCTAACTGTTGCTGTGTTTGTCTCTGGTGTTGTTCCATTGTGTCTAACTTTTGAAGATTTTCTTCCATTGTGTCTAACTTTTGAAGATTTTGTTCCATTGTGTCTAACTTTTGAAGCTTTCGCTGTGTTTGTCCCATTTGTTGTATTAATTGTAATAACAATGCACTGGTGTCTGAAACAGGTTCCTCAGTGCTTTTCGGCAGTGAATTTGCACCGGCAACATTCACATTTTGACAAGCAGAAAATGTGTCTTGACTTATTTGAGAAAACGGTGAGGACCCAAAACCTGAATCTACAGTATTTGCGAGATTGTGTCCTGTCCTTTCGGATTCCTGAGGCAAGCTGTTGCTGACCGATCAATCGATAATGCTTCCCTGTTCACTAATTGTTTCACTGCCTACACCATTATTTGCAGCCCGCTCCATTTCCCTATGCACAATTACCAAATTACTACTTTGAACATTAGGTAATTCATTACACGGTGGCGCTAACACACTGCTTTCGTCTTCACTGTCATTTCTCAGTTTACTTTGGAGCCTAGTATTACTTTTTCACACGCCATTATTGTCACAATATTTCACACGATAACACAGAAAAGCACAATTTGAAGAGCAAAAATAAGGGAACACATTAACGTAGCACTGAAAATAATATCTCGTTAATTGCAAGCGCAGCTGCGAAATACTTGGTGCAAATCTACATGCATGCCACAACTGTTTTACTGTACAAGAATGAAAAACTACACTACAAAGGAAATTCTCTCTACAATTACGCGCTAGCAATAAACAAAACCTACACTAATTACACAAACTACAAGAAAAAATCAGAAGATTCCAGTGAGGTATCTTCGGCTGAGGGTCGACATATGAAACGTCCCCTTTGAACAATTATACATGACTGTGCTTAAACTGACACCCAATATTTTTAGCGTAACGGAATCTGACTTTCAATCATCCCTACAAAAGAATGGCCCTGACTAACATTAATCTATACCTTTCACAAATCACTTACCTCACAAAAATCTTCGTTACTCGAACTACTGCAGTACAGCGAGCGCCACTACTGCCAGCTAAATAAAAGATTCAAACTACGGAAGGCACTAACTACTGATAGGCATAGTTAGCAAATGAAAGATTTTAATAGAGAACAAACAATGTATTTACCTTAATATCATCAAAAGTCATAATATATATAGCAGTTCATGACATCCAGTCTAACAAATTTCAAAACTCCGCCATTTCTTTCCCCACATCCACCACTGTTGGCGGCTCACCTCCAACTGCGCAACGCTACGCGCTGTTAACAGCCAACTGCCCAACTCTACAATGGCAGACAACAATGCAAACTAGCCACAGACTGCACACAGCACAGCCAGTCATTTTTCATACAGAGCGGTACGTGGCGTTACCAATAAGAAAACCTAAACAGCCTACTTACAATTCAGCTAGGCATCCACTCATAAAGAATTCATGCGGTGTGTACTGCAGTGTCTCACACTTTTCAGAAGAGTAAGTTTGCTCTAAAGGTGCATGATTTGTATACGCAGACTAGGACTCAAGCAAAAGCGAGTTACTTGGACAAGCTAAAGGCCAAAAGCAGCGCTCATACCGTAGTTGTTGTTCTTTTACGCTCATTTTCCCACTCATGCTCGCTGTGACGCAATATTTCCTGCTACCCTTGCAAGATTAAACATGCAGGAAAGAACCGTATGGGGCAGAGCAATTCCAACTTCTCGCAAGATAATACATAACTTCCAGGCCAATTTATTATCCACATTAACAATCGACATAATTGTATAGGAATGCATTAAGGCATTGATGGTAACTGATTTTGATACAACTCTCTTGCACTTTCCCAGGGTTCCTCTCATATGTATTTCCCCTTCAGATTCCGAACGATCAGAGTTGAAAACGAATTCCTTACTGAGTGATGGGATAAGTTCTTTTCATCTCATCTGCAAATTTTCTGGCCGATTTCACAGTTTGCTGTTCATCGTCAATTTTAAGCTTTGTTTGTCATTTTTTATGTTACGTCTTCCAATTCTGAAGTAATCACGGTTTTCCCATTGCCATGTTTCACTGCAATACAATTCATTGCTCCAAACGTATCTTGTCAGAAATTTCTTCCTTAAATGAAGTGGTGCTATTAGACTTCTCGTGGCCAACAATGTCCTATTTGGCAGTCTATATTTATGTCCTCCTTGTTCCGTCTGTCATGAGTTATTTTGATGCCTAGGTAGCAGAGATCCTTAACTTCTTCTACTTCGTGATCACCGATCCTGATGTTAAGTTTCTCGATATTCTCATTTCTGATACTTCTCAATACTTTTGTCATCCTTCGATTTGTTCTCTGTCCGTATTCTGTACTCATTAGACCACTCATTCCATTCAGCATATCCTGTAATTATTCTTCTTCACTGAAAATAGCAACGTTATCAACAAATCTTATCATTGATATCCTTTCATCTTTAATTTTAATTTCACTGTTGAACCTTTATTTTATTTGCATCGTTGCTTTTTTTATGTATAGAGCGAACAGCAGGGGTGAAAGACTACGTCCCTGTCTTACACCGTTTTTAATCTGCGCACTTCGTTATTGGTCTTTCACTCTTATCTTCTTCTCTTGGTTCTTGTGCTTATACTCTTCTACCTGTCTTTCCTTATAGCTTACTCATACTTTTTCAGAATTTCTAATAACTTGCACCATTTGGTATTGCCGAACACTTTTTCCAGGTCAAAAAATTCTATGAACGTGTCTTGATTTTTCTTCAGTCTTGCTCTCATTATTTATTAAGCGCACCTTTGGCGCCTTTAACTTTCCTAAAGCCAAAGTGATCGTCATCTAACACATCCTCATTTTTCTTTTCCATTCTTCTGTGTATTATTCTTGTCAGCAACTCAGCTACATGAACTGTTAAGCTGATAGTGCGATAATTCTCGCATTGTTTGCTCTTGCAATCTTCGGAATTGTGCGTATGATGCTTTTCCGAAAGTCAAATGGTACATTGCCAGACTCATATATTCTACACACCAACGTGAACAGTCGTTTTGTTGCCACTTCGCGCAATGATTTTAGAAGTTCTTATGGACTGTTATCGAAATCTTTTGCCTCAATTGATCTTAAGTGATCCAAAGCTCTCTTAAATTCTGATTGTAATAGTAGATCCCCTATCGCTTCTATATCGACTCCTGTTTCTACTTCTAAAGCGTTGTCAGACAAGTTTTCTCGCTCATAGAGGCTTTCAATGTACTCTTTCCTACTACCAGCTCTCTCCTCTGCATTTAAGAGTGGAATTCACATGGCACTCTTAATGTTACAACCCTTCCCGTTTTAACTTTTCTATATGCCGAGTGTGTCCTCCCGAAAATCATTTCTTTTTCAATTTCTTCACATTTTTCATGGAGCCGTTTCCCCTTAGCTTCCGCGTACTTTCTGTTCATTTGATTCCTAAGTGAGTTGTATTTCTGTATTCCTGGATTGCCTTGAACATTTTCGTACTCTTTCATCGATCAACTGAAGTATTTCTTCTCTTATCCATGATTTCTTCGCATTTACCTTCTTGGTACCAATGCTTGTCCATCCAAAATTTGTGATTTTCCTTTCAGAGATGTCCATTCTTCCTCAACTGAAAACCTTACTGAGCTATTTCTTACTGCAGTGTCTATAGCCTCAGAGAACATCTCTTCATTCCTTAGTACTTTCATATCCCACTTCTTTGAGCACTGATTCTTCCCGACTAGTCTCTTAAACTTCAGCATACTCTGCACTACACGTAAATTATGATCTGTGTCAATGTCTGCTCCTGGGTACGCCTTACATTCGAGTATCTGATTTCGGAATCTCTGCCTGACCATGATGTAATCTAACAGAAATCTTATGGTGTCTCCCTGTCATTTCCCAGTATACCTCTTCCTCTTGTGCTTCGTGAACAGAGTAGTCGCTCATACTAACTGATGTTTATTGCATTACTCAATTAGTCTTACTCCTCTCTCATTCCTACTTTTTTTTTGAGTCATAAGTCTTCTGACTGGCTTGATGCAGCTCTTCACGAATTCCTCTCCTGTGCCAACCTCTTCATCTCAGAGTACTACTTGCAACCTACGTCCCCAATTATTGTTGAATGTATTCCAGTCTCTGTCTTCCTCTACACTTTTTGCCCTCTACAGCTCCCACCAGTTTTATGGAAGTCATTCCCTGATGTCTTAACAGACGTCTTATCGTCCTGTCGCTTCCCCTCGCCACTGTTTTCACATATTCCTTTTCTCTCCGATTCTGCATTGAATCTCCTCATTCCTTACCTTATCAGTCACCTATTTTCAACATTCGTCTGTAGCATCACATTTCTAATGCTTCGATTCTCCAATGCCAAGCCCAGTTGTCCCGCAATCCTTTCTTCTACTCCTTCCCTACAACTGCATTGCAGTCCCCCACGCCTATTAGATTTTCATCTCCATTTACGTACTGAATTACCCGTTCAATATCCTCGTAAACTGATTATCCAGAACATTATGACCATCTACCCAACAACCGGATGTCCACCTTTTCCACGGATAACAGCGGCGACGCGTCGTCGCATAGAAACAACCAAGCCTTAGTAGGTTGCTGCAGGGAATTGTCGCCACATCTGCACACACTAGTCACACTAATTCCCGCAAATTCTGGAGAGGTTGGGGATGAGCTCTAACGCCACGTTCAACACATCCGAGATTTGTTTGATCGGTTTCAGATCTGGCGAGTTGGGGGACTAGCAAATTAACTGAAACCCGCCACTATATCCTCTAACAACACCATGACACTCCTGCCCTTGTGACATGACGGATTATCTAGCTGAAACATGTCACTGTCATTGGGAAACATGATCGTCATGTACAACACTTCTTGGCCGTCATGGTGCCTTGCACGAGCAACACTGGGACCATGGATGCCTCCAGAGCATAATGGAGCCGCCACCAGTTAGTCTCAGTCCTGCAATACAGGTGTCATGGAGCTGTTCCCCTGGAAGACAAAGGGTTCGCGTCCTCCCGTGGGCATGATGAAGAAAGTCTCTGGATCATCAGACCATGCAACGCTCTGCCAATGGGCCAACGCCCAGTGCCGATGGTCACGTGGCCATTTCAGTCGTAACTGTCGATATCATGGTGTCAGCTTTGGCATGTGGATGGGTCATCAGCTGAGGAGGCCCATCGTTTGATGTGATCGGTGCACTGCATGTACAGACACACTTTACTCCGCCCAGCATTAAAGTCTTTTAGCAGTCTGCCCAGGCTACGACGTCTGATATCTTAATGATATGTGATCGCCCAACCCCTCACGTCTGGACATGATTTCAGTTTGGTTTCGCCATGTGTTGAAGACACTAACAACAGCACTCTGCGAACACCCAACAAGTCGCTCAATTTCCGAAATTGTCGTACCGAGACTCCACGCCCTTACAGTCTGCCATTGGCCAAACTCACATGGCGCGTCTTCCCCATTGTGCACACGGACAGTACACTCACTGACGCTACATGCGTCGTGCATGTGTCTGACTAGCAGTCATTCATCGCCAGGTGACGCTGCCGCCGCCTGGACGTATTTATATCGATAGTAGGTCGGTGGTAGTAATGTTCTGGCTGCTCAGTGTGTGCTTTCTCTCTCTCTTTATTTTCCACTTGCGACATCGGCATGTATACCTGAACTATCGTCGTCGGTATTGGTTTGCTGTCGATTCTGATGAGAACACACCATCACTCAACTGTTCACATTAACTCACCCTCTGCCGTACCTTCCTGTTCATAACGAATCCTACTCCCATTATACAATCTCCTGCTGCTGTTATTTTACCCTATACTCACCTGACTGGAAATCTTTCTTTCCATTTCACTTCACTGATCCCCACAATATCGAGGTTGAGCCTTATGCACTACACGGTCATATTGCTGCGTACTTATTCGAAATCTGTTCATAACGGTTCATGATCTCCCATGTACGTAATTATGTTTACCACTCTCTCGTAGGACAACGATTAGCCTGTACTACTTTCCACTGGGAATGGGATTTGTGGCTCCGTGTCCGACAAGGATGATGAACTACGTGGCTTGACACCTTTCAGTATCACTTTCACTTGTTAAGTGGAGATCGCCATCGTTGTACTTCTCATATACCTCGCGGAATGGCCGCGCGGTTTAGGGCGCCATGTCACGAATTGCGCGGCCCCTCCCACCGGAGGTTCGAGTCCTCCCTCGAGCATGGGTGTGTGTATTGTTCTTAGCATATGTTAGTTTAAGTAGTGTGTAAGTCTAGGGACCTATGACCTCTGCAGTTTAGTCCATTAGGAATTCATACAGATTTGAAAATTTGAACTCCTTAAGTACACTGTCCGCACTTGCGAGCGTATACGGCACCACATTGCACTGACTCATGTTATCGAAGCGTTAAAATTTCATTCGCAACGTCTTTCTTACTCTGCGGAATTCCTTGGGTTGCTTTGTGACGAAATCAAATAATGAAATGGCGACTTCGTTTATCTTTGCCATTGCTCTGCATTGTATCAACACCAGTAGCACTGCCTGTTGTTACTCGTAGAATAAACAGTTCAGCTACGCTCCGTAGCCTCATGCTATGCTCACCACTGACTACCTCAAGTCAAGGCGCCTAGTGCGATTACCAACAAATATTATCGTTGCATGGTAGACAATATGTAAGGCGTCGAATACCGTAAACATCGTTGGCGTTTTGCAACCTCGCACTCAAGAGGTTTCTTGTAAGAATCGTCATTATGCTTCAGAAAGAGGATTAAAGTACAGAAAGGAACTATGTTGGTGTAACAGTAAATATAAACAAACATTTTGACGTGAGAAACTTTCAAAGTTGCTGAATTTATTTTCGTAGTTATACGAATACCTTTTGTTTCCTTTATATTTCTAAGAATTTAGCAGCCATAAAATATATATTTTCTCTTCATTTTGTTATTACCCCAAAAAAAGAAATTGTACTACTTACTAATATGACGTACTGAAATTTCTAGATTATTCTGGAAGCAATACTGTTTTACATACACATCGAAACGTGCCCCAAAACACGCACTTCTCATTATCTCTCAGTGTTGTGTCAGTCAGGCTATGACCTCTAAGAACTTTTACTGCACATGTAGAATGTATTTTGTTTTGTATCTTCTGTGAGGAAAAACTGTATCTTTTATTTTTGTGAACAAGTCCTCCTATAATCGCACCGTGTGATAAGAATTCGTAGAAATAAAAAGGTCAAAGTTAAAGCACAATAAAATGCTTTAGTTGTTAAGATGAACTGTCTCGATGAATTTTAATATGGTGGTGTTTGTTACCTGTAATTTTCTCCTAGACTCTGACGCCATATGGAGATAAATACTAACATAAAATCTTCTCTTAGAACAGTAATCAGTAAATGGAGTATTAGCGACACTCACGAGAAGTGCATGCATGAAGTTTTAGAAGTCTATCCAAGAGGGGGCAGTTTAACTTGCAAAGCTGTGAGTTTTATGAAGAACATTTAGAAAGGACTTTCTGAATTGAGGTAAATTAATTATTCGTATGGTCGTAACCAGTAGAACCTATAATTTCAGACACAAACGATGCAGAACTGTGTCTGCCATGAGAGATGGCTCAGTAGGTATGGCAAATTATTGTCTGCGCTGCCAGTGCTATTGACAAGATTGATGTTGTCCTTACGTGTATGTGATGATACCCAAGCCGCTCATGCTTTCCTCTATATATCCAGGTACAGCCATATGATCCATCTTGTTGGTATCATAATATGTAAGGGGCACGCCCAGCAGCTGCTCCATAGCTTCCACAGAAGGAGGTCCCATGTAGCTCGCGAAACCGTTCTGGTCGCTTCCGGAGGTCACTTGCCAGACGACAGAGCTGACGTCCCCAGACGACACCCTACCAACCATGTCGTGCACTACCCAGGACAGCTGGTAGGCGCTGATCGGGGGCGTCTGTTCGAAGTAGTAGCCACGGAAACCCTCAGCGTCCAATCTGCAAATGACAAGTGCTCCACGTCACATTTTGTGAGATTCTGGAAGTACATATATTTAAAATGCTACACCATTACTATGCAGCTGACAGAACGTTGTGTACATCTACATCTATACTCTCATAAGCATTGCGATGTGCGTGGCCAATATTCGAACCACTTTGAAATCTTATCAAGTGTATCATCTGTAAAAAGTATTAGGTAACTGTTGTCTGCAAGCTCATTAATGAGCAACATGACGGCTCCGGTCCCAACATATTTCCAGGGGCCACGCCTGCAGTTAAATCTACATCCAAGATTACACGCTGTGACCATTCTAAAAAGGAATCATAATTTTTCACAAATTTAGGTTGATGCAGCATACGATAGTATTTTTGTTAATAATTGTTAATATACCACTGATTGTGAGACGAATGATTTTTGTAAGTCAAGAAATATTGCTTCAACATGACTGCCTTGAACCTTGAATTCTGAATGTCACGTATGAAAAGCTCCAGTTGATTTTCGCAAGAGCAATGTTTTCGGAATCCATTCCGGCTGTCAAGCACTAGGTCACCCTGTTCGAGATATTAAACGCATTGAATGAGAGAAAGATCTTCGAATGCCTGTACTTGCTTTGATTCCTTCAGTGGACCTTACGACAGCAAAATATTTATCAGTTTCTCCCTTCCTTTGCATGCACACATTTTATTTAAATGTCGGCCAACACTATCCACGAAACTGCTGTCGTGGAAAGTGAAATACACTCCTGGAAATTGAAATAAGAACACCGTGAATTCATTGTCCCAGGAAGGGGAAACTTTATTGACACATCCCTGGGGTCAGATACATCACATGATCACACTGACAGAACCACAGGCACATAGATACAGGCAACAGAGCATGCACAATGTCGGCACTAGTACAGTGTATATCCACCTTTCGCAGCAATGCAGGCTGCTATTCTCCCATGGAGACGATCGTAGAGATGCTGGATGTAGTCCTGTGGAACGGCTTGCCATGCCATTTCCACCTGGCGCCTCAGTTGGACCAGCGTTCGTGCTGAACGTGCAGACCGCGTGAGACGACGCTTCACCCAGTCCCAAACATGCTCAATGGGGGACAGATCCGGAGATCTTGCTGGCCAGGGTAGTTGACTTACACCTCCTAGAGCACGTTGGGTGGCACGGGATACATGCGGACGTGCATTGTCCTGTTGGAACAGCAAGTTCCCTTGCCGGTCTAGGAATGGTAGAACGATGGGTTCGATGACGGTTTGGATGTACTGTGCACTATTCAGTGTCCCCTCGACGATCACCAGTGGTGTACAGCCAGTGTAGGAGATCGCTCCCCACACCATGATGCCGGGTGTTGGCCCTGTGTGCCTCGGTCGTATGCAGTCCTAATTGTGGCGCTCACCTGCACGGCGCCAAACACGCATATGACCATCATTGGCACCAAGGCAGAAGCGACTCTCATCGCTGAAGACGACACGTCTCCATTCGTCCCTCCATTCACGCCTGTCGCGACACCACTGGAGGCGGGCTGCACGATGTTGGGGCGTGAGCGGAAGACGGCCTAACGGTGTGCGGGACCGTAGCCCAGCTTCATGGAGACGGTTGCGAATGGTCCTCACCGATACCCCAGGAGCAACACTGTCCCTAATTTGCTGGGAAGTGGCGGTGCGGTCCCCTACGGCACTGCGTAGGATCCTACGTTCTTGGCGTGCATCCGTGCGTCGCTGCGGTCCGGTCCCAGGTCGACGGGCACGTGCACCTTCCGCCGACCACTGGCGACAACATCGATGTACTGTGGAGACCTCACGCCCCACGTGTTGAGCAATTCGGCGGTACATCCACCCGGCCTCCCGCATGCCCACTATACGCCCTCGCTCAAAGTCCGTCAACTGCACATACGGTTCACGTCCACGCTGTCGCGGTATGCTTCCAGTGTTAAAGACTGCGATGGAGCTCCGTATGCCACGGCAAACTGGCTGACACTGACGGCGGCGGTGCACAAATGCTGCGCAGCTAGCGCCATTCGACGGCCAACACCGCGGTTCCTGGTGTGTCCGCTGTGCCGTGCGTGTGATCATTGCTTGTACAGCCCTCTCGCAGTGTCCGGAGCAAGTATGGTGGGTCTGACACACCGGTGTCAATGTGTTCTTTTTTCCATTTCCAGGAGTGTATTTGCATTGGTGCTTCTTGCTGACCGTATACTATTACGTCAGACTCAAACTACATAGCGCACATGGATTGTGGGAAGCAATCACTTTTGCTTACTCATCATCGTAACTGGCCCGTGCATTGGACTCGTAACCTGGTACGTCTTGGGCCGCAGTCGCATGTTGAGTTGATAGCGCTCCTTCAATGCTGGTTCGTCGTAGCACGGCAGTGCTCGCCGCGTGTAGTTCGGCATGAACTGCGTCGCATATACGGCCCTGTGGACAGTTACGTTGTAGCTGAGGCGCTGCGTATATATTTTACTCATGTCATCGTACAGTGGAACCAATTTACCAACAACATAAGGGGGGTGGGCATCACGATCATACAAACAGAGGAATTCACAGCAGACGGCCTTTCACTTAACTGTATCACCAGATGTAAGTTTGCTTGAAACAAGCTGAGTAACGCCTGCAGAAGACGTATATCAACAGCTACAAAAGATGAACAAAATGAAAGTTAGTCTCTAAGAGGCACGCCTACAGCAAATGTGTGGAACTATAAGAGAAATGAATCAGAAAATCTGAAAAGAAAACTCTGACATACGATTTACAACGAACTCTGCAACGTACGAGTGGAGATCAAGTACTGGGAACGCAATCAACTGTCTAGCATCTATAGGAGCTGTCCTATGACCAAACCTTATAGCTGAATTTTCGACAAGCACCACTCATATTTCATTGGAAGGAGATTCCAATCAGAAGCTGCCACGATCATGACAAAACGACACAGAAATTCGATTGAGAAAGTATCTGATAATGTGCTCTGTCGGGATAGATAACTATTCTCTGCAATGTATCGTTTTTAATCTCGCCATTGGTACTCTACTCTATGTCACCTTCTTCCCTGATAAAGTTGTGTTACTGCCCATAAATGCGACAGTGAAGAGTGAGAAATGAAGGACAACATTACACGTCGCAATCATACCGAATAACAAACTCGTCCTGTTACACGTCATACTGAAAAGCACAAAGCGCAAACTTCCTACTGATGAATAAACACCGAGAAGAAATTCCTGCTTTTTAAAAATGCCTGAAGCATTTTGTGAGTTTTTTCTGGTGGGGAGATTTCACTGTTCTTCATTGATTTATGTATTACAAGCTCCAAGTAATGATAATAATGTATTGCTATATTTGAACATAACACGATTTCATAAGGAAGTGCTGGGGATATAGCCAAAGGAACGTATCACTTTATGTTCGAGTTAGGATGTGTAACATCCGTAATGTCTGAGGACAGATTGAAGGCGAGATATTTTCGTACACTGTGGACAAGACAATGAAGTGTTGATTGAACTGATAACACATGTCTCCGGATAGTACGACTGCATCTCCCCTTGCAATTCTCCCTCCCCCCTCCCCCCCCCCCACTCTCCACCTGTAGTTGCCAGTAAGACAACATGCACAATATCAACCCAACCTATCGCTACTATGCTTCAAATGATATGGTAGTCTCAATAATTATTATTAGTTGAAGCATGCTAATAATGAGTAACAAATAATAGTCAACTCCTTAGAAAAGAAAGTAGATTAACATATTTAGCTAAGAGCAAAACAGAAACATGTTTGAAGGAATTGGTTGGAACAAATACAACTAGAAAACTTTTGTACAAGAATTGTACATGGCTATGAAAGCTTTACCAACTGGCCTTGACATATGTTGTGAGAGGAGTAAACATCTTTGAAAAGTGTGCACTAGAACCACCATATCACTTTACATGTAGCTGAAATTAGTAAGGATGCAGTATATATGAGAATACATGTAAGGTTTTATTAGTGACCACTGATTTCTACGAGTTGTCACCAGCTCGCACGCTGCTACTCAACTAAAATAACGGCAATCGTTGATATAGCTGCTAGTACCCTCTCTGCCTGACTATCCTATGGCCTCCAAGTTAGACAAGTCTCCAATTATTGCTCGTCTACAGCAACCAAATGTGTACACATCGAACAAGTATCTAAACATGCATTTGGGTAGTGTTAGAAAATAGATTGCATGAGGATATTTTGTAGCTGGCAAGTAGCGTTACAGGTTATTGCGGTTTCTAAGGATCAAGAGCAGTGTCTCGCAATGTGTGTCTGTTGGTGACAGCACTGTGACCTGTACGATACTCACGCTTGCCCGTCTCGCCCCTGATAGTCATAGCGAGAGAAGCCGGACTCCCTGTCGCCGATGTTGGCACTGAAGACGATGTCCAGCACCAAAAGGCTGTCCTCTGCCACCTGCAACATGGAGACGTGAATGAGCCACGAAGCAGCACCATGGTACGCTTTGTTAGTACTGAGAACAGATGTTAGTTCAAATGGAAAATTGTGGGAGAAAGAATTTGATTACATCTAACTACACAAATCACTTCCACTAGCTGGTCTGTTCTCTCAGTGTACGACTCGAATGTTTTTATTCCCTTCATTTAGTAACGAAGTTTAGTAGCGAAGTAACTCAACCATTAGAGATTAGAAACTCGCTTTAAACTCGTCAGCGTATCCTGTGAAGTCATCTCGGAACTCGCTGTCCCCGTGTGTCCGTAGACCAGACTCGTGAACCGTTTCCACAGCCCACACATCATCTGAGTCTGCTGCTGGGCACAAGTTCACTCGATTCGCTTACAAAGGACAGTAAGTACACGAGATCGCAGGTATAACGGCGGACTCGCGCCATTCCCGCTACATACTAAACTGTTTTGAAATAAATTTCCACCATTGAACTGTAAATTACTATTCATTTATTTCATACAGTCATGATTTCGGCTTTGAAAGCATTCTCAAGAGCAAGTTGAAATGTCACAAAACGTCCGTCTTGCCTTAAATGGCAAAACCAACCATTGGGCATGACGTTTGGTATATACCAGTATAATGACCGTTCGGTGAGCAGTAAATATAGTTCTGTTTATACAAACATTAATATATATAAAACTTTTTCGAAGACTGCTGCAAATTTAGTATTTAATACCTATTCCGAAATTGTCTAACGATTACATTGGCAGATGAAGACTTTCCAGGTGTTAACGAGTCTTAAACGACAGTATCAGAAAACATGACATGAGGATTACGTGCAGTCACAGAATGATCATTGATTATTAAAATAAATTATAGAAATGAATTATAAGCCTCATAACTCGTCGTTTGCCCACAAACGCAAGTTGCCACGAGCAAATGAATACAGGAACAGCTTGCTTTTTTGTCACAGGGCTATAAGAGTGACTTTACTGTGCGCCCAGTTTCCGTTTGTCACAGCGCAATTGTTTTCTCATGGTGGAGGTGGAATAAAGAATAGAACCATTTTGTTTGCATTGGACGAAATTTGTATGCTTTTCATCTGAACTTATTCCAGATATCACTCCTCCTCTAGTGGAACGCATCTGCAACGGTGTCTTTTGCAACAGGTAATTTTCGTCGCACCCCCTCTAGTCTTATAGAACACAGCTTCGTTAATGGCTATCTGACCCCAGAATTCGGTCATTTCGCCTTGTCACTGCTACATTACAGCAGTAAGATTGTGTACTCATCTTCTGTGCTAACAACAAGTCACAACTAGCCTTACGGTCCAGCATGTTTGAGTAAGAGAGAACGTGTCGACGAGTACGAAGCGACCGCAGCGCCACAGCTCTGGCTCGTCATGTTCGATTAACTGCAGCGAGAAAGGTGGAACCCGTTACCCCTGATCTAGCATCAATTACTTGATTTGTGGGGTATGCAACCCGTAACATTATAATCGAACCGCCACTATTTTGTCTCTAACCAGCTCTCTCTTCATCCTCCATTACCTTTTAACCAAAGTATATACTTTTTAAAATATGTGTCAGAAACAAATGAACATTGTAAAACTGTCTGTTCGACAGGTATTTGTAGATTTGCAACTGGAATTTTAATAATATCTGATAAACTACACTACTGGCCATTAAAATTGCTACACCACGAAAATGACGTGCTACAGACTCGAAATTTAACCGGCAGGAAGAAGATGCTGTGATATGCAAATGATTAGCTTTTCAGAGCATTCACACAAGGTTGGCACCGGTGGCGACACCTGAAACGTGCTGACATGAGGAAAGTTTCCAACCGATTTCAGATGTGTTACGACCCGTGGCTCTACCCCTCATTCGATCCCTGCTAAATCCAACATTTCAGCAGGATAATGCACGACCGCATGTTGCAGGTCCTGTATGGGCCTTTCTGGATACAGAAGATGTTCCACTGCTGCCCTGGCCAGCACACTCTCCAGATCTCTCACCAGTTGAAAACGTCTGGTCAATGGTGGCCTAGCAACTGGCTCGTCACAATACGCCAGTCACTACTCTTGATGAACTATGGTATCGTGTTGAAGCTGCATGGACAGTTGTACCTGTACACGCCATCCAAGTTCAGTTTGACTCAATGCCCAGGGATATCAAGGCCGTTACTACGGCCAGAGGTGGTTGTTCTGAGTATTGATTTCACAGGATCTATGCAACCAAATTGCATGAAAATGTAATCACTTGTCAGTTCTAGTATAATATATTTGTCCAATGAATACCCGTTTATCATCTGCATTTCTTCTTGTTGGAGCAGTTTTAATGGCCAATAGTGTACGTAATATGAGCTAGTGGTATTAAAAATTTGTGAGAGCAAAGAGTAAAATGCAGAAACAGCTAATTCGGAGAGTCAACGTACACACTTTATGAAACTCAATTAAATGTACCTTTTCAGTGAATATTTCCCTGAAGGTAAACGGAAGAAATAGAATATATACTGTTGTCTTTCTTATTATTTTGAGCTAAAAGTCTAGAATATTTTTTAATTGAAACCGGAGAAAAATTTGTGTTTCTTAATATAAGTTCCTCAATGTCCACATTTGTTTACACTATTAAATGATGATACATACTACCTTCTTGTGTGATGGTCTCACTTCTTTCATTGCAGTTCAGATATGCGGCTACCAAGAATTTATTCTGGTGTAGAATGTGGATGAACTCTGCTGTAGAAATTTTATGATCTCTCACCTGCTCTTATAGGGACACCACCAAGAAGTCCCGGCCGTCTTGAGGCTGCTCGTAGCTGGAGGCGATGACGTCGCCGCCTTGGAACCGAAGAGTGAGGGAGGAGATGCTGCCTGCGGCGTGCAGCACCAGCTGCGCCATGTCACGCACCACCTGCGCTGTCACGCTCGTCTGGCCCTGGAGGGTGAGGCTCTGCTGCTTGTCAGGGCAGCCAACACAACAGTCGTTAAAGCAGTGAGTGACAAACACAGGGAAACAGACGTCATCTGCTGTTGGGTGCATGGCAAAGAGCTAACTTCTCTTATCACTTTCATCACTTGCTCTCATTTCTTCATCAATTCGGACTTGCTCTAACTTTCCTTTCCTGGTATTTTCACCATATCTCTTATTTTTCTCTGCCCTCCTCTCGTCGCTAAACAATCTCTTCATATTTTAATTTTATGTATATCAAACCTGAGGACTTGACATAATGATGAAGCAGTTTTTAGAATTTCGTGTTTATACTTCGTGCAGTATTGATCGTCAAGTATGGCATTGCTGGTGCATTTCTGGCGGCTGTTCAGTGCTGTACTATTCTTCTACTATTTGAATGGGATGAAATTTGGTGAGATGCCTAGATTCAAGTCAATGATTCAGAAAATTCCTTTATTTTCAGTTTAGCTGTCGATGCATCATATGTGATATTTGATCATGCTATGCCAGGTAAACTATGATTATTTCTAAAATATGGGAGATTCATTATTGGTGTAATAACAATAGAATGAATCAAGAGCGAAGTGTGTCCATTACTTCCAGTGACGCCAGTAGAATTATGTCATCAATAACGAACTAGTTATCGATATATCGGTTTGTGGCCTGTAGCTTATACTGTAAAATCTCGTGTTAAAACTTGTAAGAGGGAGAAGCGTTGTTTCGATATGGCATTGACGAGAGAAGCAGTAGTGTACCAGATTGGCTCGGTAGTCATTACACAAATAACAGCAACTATGATGCTGACATTTGTGGTAGAAGGAGATGTAGATCGCACTCCAATTTTTTACTCTGATCTGTGAATTTTTAGACAGTGTTCAAAACTTGATCAAGCCAAGTTATGAAATTTCTGTTCATCCCGTTATGTAAGTTTTTCTCCTTTTAAACATCTATTAGTGAAAACGTTGCCCATCTGACATGTGTTATAGCCATTTAGCAGAAATGAAGTGCAATTTATTTAAATAACACTACGAACCTTTCTGCTGGATCTGTGGAAATCCCGTTGTTTAATGTTAGGATGACGATGAGAATAAATAAGATATAATACAGTGAATGGTAACTAGTGAATTTCTTTGAGAAACTCGGTGATGTTCAGTGCTTTCTCCGATTCTGGCTAAATATAGTGGTGACATACAAAAGTTACGAGACGGATCCCAGGTAACTCAATGTTTTCTGTCAAAATAGCAATTTCATTCACAAACTGCAATACTACAGTGCCAACGGCCTTGGCTCGTGGAACACACAGGTTCCCGTCACATTACCGAAATTAATGAACTATGGTTAACGGCAGAGCTTGCATAGCTGAATGCCGTGTGCTGTTGCCTGCTTTCCCTTTACCTTTAGAGTAAAGCGAAGGAGAGGTAGTTGCGTAGGGGTTCCTAATCACCACTCTTTGCGACAATGTCCTAGATTAAATTCCAAACCTCTCCACAATGTCTCAACCTTAGCGGCTGCCTGGGTGCTTTTCGAGAGCACTCCCTTCTCTCATTATGACTCAATAAACATGACACCTGACCACACATATACTCATTACAGTCATCTACACTTACGAAATACATTTAAATACATAACTCTCACGCTTTGCAAAGGCAAGATGCCAACGGGCATGAACGATGGGGAAAACCTTTCCAATCAGGTGCCCCTTACGAATCATGCCGTACGACTCTACTCTAGTGATACAAAATAGTGTTTAAATGTTTCATGCGACCCACAGTTGTAGGACATGCTTTCTCATGTAAATTGTGATGAATTCCTTAACTACCAGCAAACCCCTCTCACACAATTCTTTAATGACTCGAGCTCCCGTGTACAGAGCATCTTCAAACGTGTGATTACTTTCAAATATGTTAATGTGCTACATGTTTACATGAAACATATGGGCAAGCAAGTGCTCTCATTATAGAATCCTGAATATGAGTATATTCTGGATAATTTGTACTCCGTTAAAAACAATAGCCATTTATTCACCAGTCTCGATGTCTGTGACGTTAAATTTCCTAAACCATTTGTCGTATAATGATATAACTTTACAGGCATATTCAGTTATATAGATATGTATACAGAGGTAATAGTAAATGAGTAATGAATTAAAACAAGACATCTGATGCGGAAATGTTACCGCATGAACAACGATAATGTAGTAAGGGGTAAAGTTTTTTCTTTTAAAGATCTTGTTGGGGGAGGGGGGGGGGGGGCGGCAGAGTGAAATAGGTTTCATAAATGCCTGAAATTACATGTAAAGTTCATTGGAAGTCGCTAAGTGCTCTTACTCTCAAAAACTGTATAAATATCGTCCAGGTTAATTTGCTCTCTGTGAGCCACACTACCTGAAGAAATATACACAGTTTGTACTCTACTAGATTCACAAAAGACACAATTATCTGGCAGTGCTCCATCGCCTTCACCTGTATCTTTCAATATTTACATCTGCCTTATTAACTCGCTAACTGATTGTGCTACTGTTTAGTCACTTGAAATCCAGAAACCAGAGGAAATGATTCTTCACTGTGGAAGACGGGTGTGACATGTACAGCAAACTGAGTATCAGTAGTCATCGAGATCGGCTGTGCAGCAGAAGTATGTGTAGCTTAGACTAGTAGCGAGGAAGGAGGTGGGTGACTCACCCCTCGTTTTCCTGGTAGACCGTGATGTCGACCGTCTGGGAACTGGGTCGGCTCTCCCCCGGCAGGCGGTCGTCTTGTCCGTGGACCACCACTATCAGCTGCTCCAGGGCCACCAAACACCACACAACCCTCATGCTGGAACACCTGGGTATATAAGTCGCGTTGTGGGCTTCAAATGGCGTAATAGTTGCCAAAGGCAAACGAAAAGTATTTGTGCTGCGAGTTGTTGAGCTTCCTATCACTGATATAAGACTGGTTGTGGAAGAAATGAACAGATTTGAACATGGAAAGGAAAAGTGGTGTACAGTGATTCCTAACCACAACGATGTGCATAAAGCCCAGATCTATCCACAGTTTTGTAGTGTCAGACCTTAATCCATGGTTGATGACGGACATTTCGTGGGGTACAGAAGCGTCATTTGATAGCTTAAACGGTGTTGCTAGAGAGGAGTATATTTTAAGGGGATACTTGTATTCTTTTTTGTATTTCAAAATCACGTTCAGAACATAACATTGCGTTCGAGAGTAACACACATGGCCATATACCGGATTATCACAGAGTGTATGTTTCCAGATAGTATAGAAGACGTATTATGAAACGCATTAAACGTTTTGTTAGAGAAGAGTAAATTTTTAGGGGGATACATATACTACTTTTTGTATTTCAAAATCACTTCACACACACACACACATATATATATATATATATATATATATATATATATATATATATATATATATATATATATATATATAGGGTGTTACAAAAACTTTCAGGAAACATTCCTCGCACACAAAGAAAGAAAATATGTTATGTGGACATGTGTCCGGAAACGCTTACTTTCCATGTTAGAGCTCATTTCATTACTTCTCTTCAAAAAATGGTTCAAATGGCTCTGAGCACTATGGGACTCAACTGCTGTGGTCATCAGTCCCCTAGAACTTAGAACTAATTAAACCTAACTAGCCTAAGGACATCACACACATCCATGCCCGAGGCAGGATTCGAACCTGCGGCCGTAGCAGCAGCGCGGCTCCGGACTGGAGCGCCTAGAACCGCACGACCACCGCGGCCGGCACTTCTCTTCAAATCACATTAATCATGGAATGGAAAAACACAGAAACAGAACGTACCAGCGTGACTTCAAACACTTTGTTACAGGAAATGTTCAAAACGTCCTCCGTTAGCGAGGATACATGCATCCACCCTCCGTCGCATGGAATCCCTGATGCGCTGATGCAGCCCTGGAGAATGGCGTATTGTATCAGCCGTCCACAATACGAGCACGAAGAGTCTCTACATTTGGTACCGGGGTTGCGTAGACAAGAGCTTTCAAATTCCCCCATAAATGAAAGTCAAGAGGTTTGAGGTCAGGAGAGCGTGGAGGCCATGGAATTGGTCCACCTCTAACAATCCATCGGTCACCGAATCTGTTGTTGAAAAGCATACGACCACTTCGACTGAAATGAGCAGGAGCTCCATCGTGCATGAACCACATGTTGTGTCGTACTTGTAAAGGCACATGTTCTAGCAGCACAGGTACAGTATCCCGTATGAAATCATGATAACGTGCTCCATTGAGCGTAGGTGGAAGAAACTAAAATGAGCTCTAACATGGAAATTAAGCGTTTCCGGACACACGTCCACATAACATATTTTCTTTATTTCTGTGTGAGGAATATTTCCTGCAAGTTTGGCCGTACCTTTTTGTAACACCCTATATATATATAAATATATATATATATATATATATATATATATATATATATATATATATATATATATGTGTGTGTGTGTGTGTGTGTGTGTGTGAAGGAATGACGATGGAAGTACTGGAGGTATCATAGCTTTCTGTTTCAGTCTTGAGAGTTGTGCCTCTCTGAGAGCATCGTATGGTATATGTTGCGTGTCATCTGTGCCTGAAATGAATTAAGGGCGTTCTATGATCTCGTTTAACTGATGCTCGTATTACACTGATTAAAGGACCAGGTGTACTGATTTATCTCCTCTATAATGATAAAGGTAAGTTACTTACAAGAAGCGTGTCGTTAGTCTGTCACTCACTTTGGTACTACTTCTTGTTATGCCTTGTATCAGGGGAACTGGACGATATTCTGTGGTCTGATCGCTTGCAGAACAGCAGCTGCATTTCGAATTTTTGGGACAGCTGCTGAGACACCAATATGTGCTACTAAGCCCTTGAAGATCTCCATAAGCAATTCTGATGTCCCTCGATTATCGACTATTGATTCAAGATGATATTTTGACTAGCGAATCGTGTCGATGTTATGCTTTTCCCCAGTCTCATATTTGTAAACAGTGTGCGTTGGGTGCAATACGGTTTCTAAAGCATTACTATCACAATCACAGTTTTAACTACTGTTCCCATTTTTGCAGCCACTATGGATATATTCACTATAAATGCTTGTATGTAACCATTGAGAAGATAGTAGTTGCGATATTCCATTGGTGTAAAAGTATATGTCTAGATACTTATCCAATGAAAGGGGAAGTTTAGAGACTTTACATAAATTAACAAACCACACCAACGGAATACATTGCTATTTTCGTGAAAGAACCATTTATAGGTGCACAGTTCCCATTTCATACAGTATTTGACCAAAATTTGGCCACTTGCAGACCATTTTATGTCGCTTGATGGAGGTTTTCTGCAATACAGGAGGCTGGACACAATCGGCACTGAAGCAAGTGCTGGACAGTCTGGACTTCCCCACAATCATACCTGATATTGTTTTCTGTACTGTACTTCAATCTCGCCAGATTAAAACCTGATCTACCCACTCCTGATCTCCGCCTAATCAACGGTTTCCAGGTCATCCACTCCTCGTCATGTCCTGGTGGCTGAGGTTCAGAAACTCTTTTCCAACCAATGGGAAGGGAAGTCTTATCCCTACAAAGTTGCACCCCGGTATTTTCAGCAGTGCTATTAAGTACCTTTGATGTTCTAAGGAAACTCTTCTACATCTACGTCTACATCATACTCCGCAAGCCACCTAATGGTGTGTGAAGGAGGGTACTTTCGTTGCCACCATCTGATCCCTCCAACTCTTATCCACTAGCGAATAGTACATGGAAAGAATGATTGCTGGTAAGCCTCTGTATTGGCTCTACTTTCTCGAATTTTCTCCTCTTGGTCAATACGCAAGATGTATATTGGAGGAAGTAATATGTTGTCTGAATCCTCCTGAAAAGTGCTGTCCCGAAATTCCAATAGTAAATCTCTCCGTGTTGCACAACGGCTCTCCTGTAACGTTTGACAGTAGAGTTTGTTTAGCAGCTCCGTAACGCTCTCTCGGCAGCTAAACAATCCCGTGATGGAACGAGACGCTCTTGGTTGGATATTCTCTACCTCCTCTATCAGTCCTACCTGATAGAGATTCCAGATAGGTGAACAATACTCAAGAATCGGGCGAACAAGCGCCTTATTAGCCACTTCTTTCGTGGATGAGTTACATTTCCTAAAGATTCTTCCGATGAATCTGAGTCTGGTGTCCGCTTTTCCCACTTTCTGTTTTATATTTTGATTCCACTTAAGATCGCTCTGGATAGTTATGCGTGGATATTTTACGGCAGACGCTGTCTACAGCTGTTTTCATCAATAGTGCAGCTGCACAGTAGTGGATTTCTTTTCCTATGTATGCACAATATGTTACATTTATTTACGTTCAGGGTCAACTGCCAGAGTCTGCATCATTCATTAGTTCTCTGCAGGTCGTTCTGCAAATTCTTACTATCTTCTGGCGTTGCTACTTTGGTATAAACAACTGCATCATCTCTGTATGGCCTTAGAGAGCATCCGCCGCTTTCTACTAGATCATTTATATATATTGTAAACAGCAACGGTCCTATCACACTTCCCTGTGGTGCTCCAGATATTACCTTTACATCTGTCGATTTAGTTCCGTTGTAACCTCCCCACAGGAATTATTATAATGTGATTGTACCATATGTAACCTCCCAACAGAATTATTATAATTAAATGAAAATGAACCTAGCGTAAACTCCCCACAAAAATAATAATTAAATGAATTTTTTAATATTGTAACCTCTGAACAAAATTGGCTCCCATTTATAATCTGTGTGCAGACATGCATTCACATTTAATGTTCCCACAAAATTCTCTTCTCATTTTATGTTAAATTCGAAACAGAAAAATTCCTAAACACCAAAATAATAAAAAAATTTAGTAACCTGGTAAACTTTATGACGACAGCCACGCTGCACCTCGGCCCTGTATTCTGAATAAAAAAAAGGCAAAAATTCTTACCTCAATAAAAACTGCAAATATATCTGCTCTTACACAAAAATTTTCGACATAGCTCCGTGCAATGCTGGCCTTTGCTTTGTGACTCGTGAAAGGAATTAATTATTTATTGGATAAAATCTTTAAATTGAAATGAATGCTTTTTTTTAAAAAAAAATTACTTTATATTATGAAAATTATTATTGGGGCACTTTTTAAAGAAATTAAATGACAATTAATATACATTACTAGATATGCGGAAGGCTGCTTCTTTACCTTCTACAACAATACTCATCCTCCAGAGTCCTGACCAGAGTCCCGAGCAGACCAGACAGCCGACACGCGCCGACTACCGCCGACTCACGCAGACTACTCGAGACTACTGTCGACACGCGCAGACTAGTGACAAGCAACAACTAACGACATAATGGTCTCTGGTCAGAGACTCTCCTAAGTCTTGCCTATTGCAGGCAGCGCATATAGCGCATACCTCACCTCTTACACCGTTAAGAGCGGCCTGTTAAGTTCTGTCTGCAAGAAAGTCTTGAATCCGATCGCAGGTCTGCTCCGATACTCCGTAAGCTCGCATTTTGTTCATTAAACGGCAATGCAGGACGGTGTCAAACGCCTTACTGAAATCAAGGACCACGGCATCAGCCCGAGCGACGTTGTCCACTGCGCTGTGGATCTCACGGAGGAACAGAGCGAGCTGAGTTTCGCAGGGTCTCTGTTTGCGGAATCCATGTTGATTTTTATAGAGGAGCTGTTCATTTTCCAAGAACATCATAATTTTTGAGCATAGAACATGTCCCATAATTCGACAACAGATTGACGTCAACGATGTGGTCCTATAATTGTATGGATCTGTCTTACGCCTTTCTTAAAAACGGGAATTACCTGCGCTTTTTTCCAGTCATATGGTTGCTCAAGCGATCTCCGATAAATTACTGCTAGAAGGGGAGCAAGTTCTTTCGCATAATCTTTATAGAATCTTATACATATCTCATCTGATCCTGAAGCCTTTCCACTACTAAGCGATTTTAGCTACTTTTCAGTTCCGCGAACGGTTATCTCAATGTCTGCCATTTCGATGAAAGGACAGACAGTGTTATAATCTTCCGCGGTGAAGCAACTTTGGAAGACCGAATTCAGTATTTCGGCCTTCTCTCTGTTATCTTCCATTTAGGTGCCGGTGTGATCGCTGTGAAATTGAATGGATGATTTTGACCCACTTACTTATTTTACATACGATCAAAATCTCTTAGGGGTTTTACTCAGTTCGGTTGACAACGTCTTACTTTCGAAATCATTGAAAGCTTCTCTCCTTGCTCTCCTTACGCTCATTTCCGCTTAGTTCAGCTTTTGTTTGTCATTTAGCATTTTACTCCTCTTGAATCTGAGATGAAGTGCTCTTTGTTTACGTAGCGTTTTTCTAACACTCCTATTAAACCTTGGTGGATCTTTTCCATCAATTAAAACCTTAATAGGAACATACTTGTCTAGGGAATATTGAACGATGCCTTTGAATTTTTTCCATTTGTTCTCCACGTCTTCGTTCTCATCGCCGAATATTTGATGCTCAGTGCTGAGATATTCTGAAATTTGTGTCCTGTCACCCTTGCTGAGCAAATATATCTTCCTACCGTTCTTCACATTCCTTGTAGGACCCGTCATCGTAGATGTTGTCACAGCCTTATAATCACTCATACCTTCCTCTACGTTAACTGATCCAATAAGTTCAGGTCTGTTTGTTGCCAGGAGGTCTAAGACGTTACCCTTACGAGTTGGTTCTCTAACTATCTGCTCAAGGTAATTTTCGGACAAGACGTCCAGAACAATGCCACACGATTCCCTGTCTCTGGAACCAGTTTTGATGTCATGACACTCCCAATCTATACCTGACACGTTGAACTCATCCCCTATTACAACTGCATGACCAGGAAAATTATTAATGATATTGTACGCGTTCTGTCTGAAGCTCTCTACAATTACAGATCCTGACCCAGGTGGTCTATAAATGCATCTGATCACCATTTTTGACGGTTATTTGACACTCAGTTTCATCCAGATTAATTCACATTCGAAATCCGTGATAACCTCGCTAGATTTTATCGAATTTTTTTACTGCAAGAAACACGTTGCCACCATTGGCGACTAACCTATCCTTAGATAAACATTCCAGTCTGAACTTACGATTTTGTTATCATTGACGTCTGATTTCAACCAGCTTTCTGTTCCCAATACTATCGGTGGACTATAACCTTCAGTAAGCGATACTAATTCTGGGACCTTTCCTTAGATGAAATCAAGGAACACGGCATCAGTCCGAGCGCCGGTGTCCACTGGGCTGTGGATCTCATGGAGGAACAGAGCGAGCTGAGTTTCGCAGGATCTCTGTTTGCGGAATCCATGTTGATTTTTATAGAGGAGCTGTTCATTTTCCAAGAACTCCATAATTATTTAACATAAAACATGTCCCCTAATTCTACAACAGATTGATGTCAACGATGTAGTTCTATAATTGTGTGGATCTGTCTTACGCCTTTCTTAAAAACGGGAATGACCTGCACTTTTTTCCAGTCATATGGTTGCTCAAGCGATCTACGATAAATTACTGTTAATGTTAATTTAGATATCACATTTGTAGATGTGTTTGGATAGATGATTCTTGCATGCTGTGGCAACAGATATGGTGGGAGTCTGTAACATTATAATCCTTGAGATGTTACCTACTGACACATTGGATGTACGGGTCAAAATAGTGGTATTTAATATTTCTTTTTAGTGTGTAAAAAAATTCCAGCGTTAACATTTTATTTATTTGATTTCCAGTGTAAAATAGTATGTGCTCAAAATGTTCATCATCCATCAATGACATCCAGCTGACGCACTTCAGATTCGATGAACATGCGAAAATTCCTCATTGTTCTACTCAAAGAGTATATTCAATGTAGACCCGTTTACTGGGTAGGCTACCATCATAATGGTAACAGGCGGACAACTGGTGTCACTGCGAAAATCCTTATGGCCTTAGTGACTAAGCAGTCTTCTAAGTCGGTTGTTTCAGCATAACGACCGTAGGCGTCATATTAGGTCACACAACACGCACAACTGTCGTATGGTTTGCGTAACATCCAGACGAAGGCCTATATCACTTCCACTTGAAACAACGTGATTTCTGGATTAGTTGTGGGTATTAGTACGTACGATTAAGGTAACCTTCTATATTGCTTGTTGACTTCTATTTCCTAACACGTTGCATAAACATGTGTTACAATGTTGTAATTTCAGGGTGCGAAACCTCACCCATTTTAGATTCTATATTACACTGAGGTGACAAGTCAAGAGGCAGCAATATGCACTTATGCAGGTGGCAGTAGTATCGAGTACACAAGATATAAAACTGTAGTGCACTGGCGGAGCTGATATTTCTAATTAGGCGATTCACGTGAAATGACTTTCGACTCGATTGTGGCCGCAGTACGGGAATTAACAGACTTTCGAACTAACTACGCTGTGGCTAACTTGTGGTCGGTCGAGGATTTGTTGTCCAGCAAGATATCTCCTTAGGAGATAGGGAGGAGGAGTCGTAATGCCAGGAAAAGTATAGTGGCGACCTGTTAGCAAGAAGCTCAGACTTACGAGCAGGAAAGGCTCTCGAATCCAATTGGGTCTGCATAAGGAGAAGGGATAGATAATATTCCACTGGAATTTCTAAAATTGTTGGGGGAAGTAATAGCAAAAGGAGTATTCATATTGGTGTGTAGAATGTATCAGACTGCCAACGTACCCTGAAAAAGGAGAAAAAAACCGTGTACACAATTCGGAAGACTGTAAGGGCAGATACGTGCGAGAACTATTGCACAGTCTGCTCAACATCTCATGTATCCAAGTTGCTGACAAGAATAATACACAGAAGAATGGAAAAAAAGATTTATTATGTGTTAGATGACGGTTAGTTTGTCTTTAGGAGAGGTAAAGGCTCCAGGGAGGCAGTCTAACATTGAGGTCGATAATGGAAGCAAGACTGAAGAAAAATCAAGTCACTTTCATAGGATTTGTCAACATGGGAAAAGCGTTCCAGAATGTCAAACGGCATGTGGGTAAGCTATAGGGAAAGAATGATAGTATACACTACAATTTGTACAAGAACCAAGAGGGAATAATATGGGTGGAAGACCAAAAACGAAGTGCTCGGATTAGAAATGGGTAGAAGATAGGAATGCAGAGTTTCGCCCCTACTGTTTAATCTGTTCATCGAAGAGGGACTGATGGGAATAAAAGACTGGTTTAAGAGTTGGATTAAAATTCAATGCAAATGTATATGAATCATAAGATTCGCTGACGATAGAACTATCCTCATTGAAAATGAAGGAGAATTAAAGCATATGTTGAAAAGAATGAACAGCCCAGTGAGTGCGGGATATCTATTGAGAGCAAATCAAAGAAAGGCGAAAGTAATGAGAAGTAGCAGGAAACAGAAGAACGAGAAACTTAATATTAGAAGTGGTGATGACAAGATGAAGTTAAGGAACTCTGTTACCTACATATCAAAATAACCCATGGCGGACATAGCAAGAATGACGTAAAAAGCAGACAAGCACTGGCAAAATGGGCGTTCCTGGCCAAGAGAAGTCTACTAGTATCAAAGATAATATTAATTTGAGGAGGACATTTCTGGGATTGTACCTCTGCAGCATAGCGTTGTGTGGAAGTGAGGCGTGGATTGTGGGAAAACCAGAACACAAAAGAGTCGCAGGATTTGAGATGTGGTGCTACAGACGAACGTTGAAAATTAGGTGGACTGATAAGATTCTCGAGAAAATTGGGGAGAGAAGGAATATATATAAATAATTGATAAGAAAAATGGGCACGATGCATCATGGGATAACTTCCACAGATTTAGAGTAAGCTGTAGAGGGTAAGAGCTGTAGAGGAAGAGATAGGACTAAATACAGCAAACAGTTGAGGACTTAGGCAGCAAGTGCTAGTCTGAGATGAAAGGACGGTAGGGGAGAGGAATTCGTGGTGGGCTGCATCAAACCAGTAAAAAGACTGATGGATCCCCCATTCCAAAAAGCTATATTATAATATTCAGGAAGCTAAGAACAACGGAGTCCAAGCTGACGGGCCGCACGGGGTAGCCGCTCGGTCTCAGGCGCCTTGCCACGGTTCGCGCGGCTCCCCTCGCCGGAGGTTCGAGTCCTCCCTCGGGCATACGTGTGGGTGATGTCCTTAGAGTAAGTTAGTTTACGTTAGATTAAGTAGTAGTGAGTAAACCTAGAGACCGATGACCTCAGCGGTTTAGGCGCATAGGAACTTACCACAAATTTCCAAATTTCCAAGCTGATGGGCAAGCAATGACATTATTCTCAGGATCCTTTTAGATTGTTCTTTTTTTGATCCATGTCACTGTTATAACCAGGAATCTTTCTGCAGCAAGGAAATGCAGAGCGCATGTCTCTGCACATAAACCAGCGAATGGCCCATTAAAGTGTTGTTTTGTGTGCGACGTTGAATGTTGCTACAAGTTATTGATATAATTTACTGTATTACGGTTTTTGGTGCCTCCTTCTGTCAGATGTTGTGAGAGGTTCAATTGGCTCTAAACACTATGGGACTTAACAAAAAAAATGGTTCAAATGGCTCTGAGCACTATGGGACTTAACATCTGAGGTCATCAGTCCCCCAGAACTTACAACTACTTAAACCTAACTAACCTAAGGACATCACACACATCCATGCTCAAGGCAGAATTCGAACCTGCGACCGCAGCAGCAGCGCGGATCGGGACTGAAGCGCCTAGAACCGCTCATCCACAACGGCCTGCTTATCGTGAGATGAGGCAGGAGTTTCGTTGTGGGGGGTGAGAGGGTGAGGGGATGTTTGTGGAGATTATGCTGTGTCGAGCAAACGGCACATTTGCTTCACCTGTGGGCAGTGTTATGCTTGGCTGCTTGAGGCCCTGAATTGACGCATTGCCCATGCCTGTGTCTGACGCTAGAGCAGCTGGGTGCAAGCCGGAAGGGGCTGTCGACGATTGCAGTCAGTTTGTGAAGAACCTAGAATAGGAAGTCTTCTTTAAACTGGTAAGCCAGGGATCTGTCAGTGCTCTCACCAGAGGTCAGTGTGGCCCGTATCCGATGAGTGCAAGCAAACGACACGGTGGGGCGGTTGCTGTCTTGTCCCGGGCGCAAGGATGGCGATTCCAGTGGAGGTGCAGGCACGAACTTCCAAATTGCAAGAGGAGGAATAACTGGTTGCTTTTATTGAGCCACAGCAGGAATTTGGTCGGACGAGTGATACAACTTAGTGTAACGAGAAGACTACAGACTGTGCATTGAGTATACCGGGTGATCAGTATTACTAAAGGTTCCTGGGTATAGTGTGGCGATGTCACGGTTATTATGTAGTGGCATGGTGGGTGGTTGGATGTTTTCTCTAAAAAAGAGAGCCATATTTATTTTGTTTTTTATATGCCGTGAGCGTGATTGATTATGTATGTATCATTGTATAGAAGCTGATCTTGTTATTATGCTGTGAGCGTGACTATTTTTGTCGATGCCTTTGTATCAAAGATTATGTTGTTATTATGCCCAGAAGTGATCCGTTTTATATGCCATATTACACAGAAAGTTGTATTGAGAAATTTGCATAGGCAGTCCTGTAGATGGTTGACACTAGTGACTGGTTGGTGATGGGAGTGGTGGTATATCAGTATTTAGTTGAGTGCCAATGTAAGTGCCATTATATAAACAGGAATTTGTCCTCTAGTTTCTTGTCCTTCAGGTAATTACAAAAGTTAATTGCAATGTCACCTTTTGCCTGTGGCCAGGGGCCAGACACTGTAAACTATCATTGTAAACTATTATTGGCCCGATTCTACCTGGTTGGGAGGAGTCGACTTGATATTTGTTTTCATTTTATATTGCTATTTTCTTATTGAACCCCTTTTTCAAGAATGGTATAGAACTTTAAATTAAGTCCTCTCTTGTCATGTTATTCATGGTTGTAATTTTCAGCAGATGTACTATATATTTCAGAATAAATATTCAGTCGTCGGATGAAAATATATTTTTATTTCGTTTTACTGGTTTCCCCAAATTAATTAGTGATCTTCAAGAGCCTACAAAGTTTAGGATATTGCAAATGTTTAGATCATGGCTATACACTTAAGTAAAGTATAAGAACTGTATTATAAAAAATTACTTAGTATTGGTTTAACAGATGTCAATACTTTATACATAAAAGCAAAATGCTATGATATGTCCCAAAATGTACGTATCGTATGTGATAATCACAAACACAGATTGACAATTTACAGTAACTGAAACATATCTATTTACATGTGAAGCTGTTGTACAAGCAGCAGAGGAACATGTATAAGACATTTAAAAAGTATAGCTAAGTTATATATAAAACTAAACTCCTCCCGAACAGGCCATGAAGGTCCAACGATACCGACCGGCTGCCATGTCATCCTTCACCCATAGGCGTCACTAGATGCGGATATGGAGGGGCATGTGGTCAGCACACCGCTCTCCCGGCCGTGTGTCAGTTTCCGAGACGGAGCCGCTACTTCTCAATCAAATAACGCCTCAATCTATTTTTTAATGCGAGTTGATCATGCACCAAATCTTTTGAATTTAACTGGGAATGTTTATATATTTCAAATTCTTCTAAAAGGTTCATTTTATAGCCCTTAACCACATGCAAAATTTCAATCATGAAGAAGAATATCTTATGTTTAATAAATTCTTTGTGAAATTGAGCCCATTTTTGCACAGCCCGAATCTCTATCCACCGAAAACCTACTCCACAGTGTGAGTCATACAGCTATTTTCATCCTGTTAGGAGTCGGATAAGAAAGCAGTGAGATCGAGCTTTCTCCATCTTACACAGCAGATTTCAGAACTCATTAAGTTATGTGTCAATAATGCAGGCGATACCAGTAATCTAAACAGTGCAAAACGATACTTCTCATTTGGAAACAGTTTCCTGAAACTGTCTCATTGCCTCATAATCGGATGACTTTTATACTTCTCCCTGTTTTTCTATTTACATTGTGCTCTGACGTCATCCGTTACTTCCTTCACATCTGTTTCATCAACTTCTTCTGAATTATTACTTCTCAAGACGTTTCCTGAAGACTGAAATGTGTGTCGGAGATTTTTCGGAAGGACATGTGAAATGTAGAAGAGGGTGGAAAAGAATAATAAGAGTACGATGGTTCCAAGCAGACGGTGTGGAACCAATTAAGAAAAAATTAATTAATCAATATAAAACGGAAGACGAAGATAAGAAGACGGCAATCAAATATTGTACGAGCTTCAGACACGATCAGTCGTGTGTTACTGTCACAATTTCAGTCAGATGCCTTTTGGTAACAAACATGTCTTACGCACAAAAAACTATCAGAAGACGAAGAAAAGAAAGCAAGAAATACGAGGTCGCCCAGAAAGTAATGCACTGCATTTTTTTCTCAATCGAAAACAATGCTACGAATGCGAAACGTTACGTATTTATTATCTGAAGTCTCCTGAGTGAGCACGCCAAGTTTTCGTCACTTTCGACATACATCGTAGCTGCAGGACATTTTCAAAATGGCGTCTGTTTCAAAATGGCGTGTCACACCTGACACATCTGACCTATTCCTCTCTGACTTCCACTTGGTTCAAAATGATTCAAATGGCTCTGAGCACTATGGGACTTAACAGCTATGGTCATCAGTCCCCTAGAACTTAGAACTACTTAAACCTAACTAACCTAAGGACAGCACACAACACCCAGTCATCACGAGGCAGAGAAAATCCCTGACCCCGCCGGGAATCGAACCCGGGAACCCGGGCGTGTGACTTCCACTTGTTTGGGCCATTAAAGGATGTCATTCGTGCAAGACCATTTGAGGACGATGAGGAGGTGATTCACAGAGTGCAGTACTGGCTCCGCCACCAGGACAAGGATTGGTGCTGACAGGACATATATGCCCTTGTTTCGCGCTGAAGGAAGGCCATAGAATCAAATGGAGATTACGTGGAAAAATAGGGTGTGAAGATAAAACACCATTCTTTCCTGTGTGCGTAATTCTCATTATGTTCAACAAAGAAATATTGAAGAAAAAATGCGCTGCATTACTTTTTGGGTAACCCCCTTATGAATGAAATGAGCCAAAGCTGGCCACCTTGAAGTGATGCGCAGCTTTCTACTTTTTTTTTTAAGTGCAACTGTTTATAATATAAAAGATGAATTTCAACAATTCTCTGTGACAGTAATTAAGATAAGGCTTAACAGCCAATGATCTTCTTCAGTGCGGATGCACTCAAATTGCCCGAACTCTTACGGGAATCGGTAGATTGACTGCCGCGAGTAATGAGTATGGCGGGCAGGGGCACTACAAATGTGTGTGGACAGAAAATTGGAAACAGTGGGTGTTACAGGGAGTGTGCCAGAGATAAGTCGCGCCATGTTCTGTGTCCTCAGTTGTTAGTCATATGCTGGTACGGTAGCTCACCGTGTTCGGTAAGATAGTTAGCTGCTCTCTGTAATAAAAAAAAACTGAGTTAATCCATCAACAACGAACTTAAACGGGTATCTTTCGACGTCCGCCCCGATCAGATGCAACAAACGAAAGCGAACAAATTGAGATTAAATAAATAAATAAATAGATCGTCTGCCAAGTAAACAGGAGGTCCCGCTTTCGAGTCCCGGTTGGAGCACACATTTTTTAACTGTCCCCGTTGATATTTATCAACGCCTGTAACCAGCTAAAGGCCTAGATTTCATTATAATTTCATTCTTCGAGAGCAGCCAGATCACCAGTGATATCTGTACAGATATCAGCTTTATACAGATAAGGCTTATCAACCAATGATCGTCTTCAGTGAAGATGCACTCAAATTACCCGAACTCTTACGGGAATCGGTAGATTGACTGCCGCGATTAATAAGTATGGTGGGCAGGGGCACTACAAATGTACTGTGTGGACAGAGGGTTGAGGTACAAAGAAGGAGCCTCCTAGAAGATTGTGAGCCTAAAGACTGAAGACGGGCACAATCGGGCGTACCCCGGAAACGGTGAAAAATTTCACCGGCTAATCCTTCTAACACCAGATCAAGTTAAAGTCCAAAACCAACTTAACATCAAGATGCAACGGCCTTTATCAAGACCACCCCTTGTGACGATCTCGATAAATATTGAGGGATTCTCGAGTCATAAGAGTGTTTTATTAGCAGACATGTGCCATAAGCATAAATGCGACGTATTGTTTTTGCAGGAAACACACCGGGGAGCCACCAGCCATAGACCTAAAATAGCAGGAATGGATTTGGCCATTGAAAAACCTCACGACAAGTATGGGAGTGCGATTTTCACCAGACCCGGGCTCATCGTAACATCAGCCGCAATGACAGAAGTAAATAACATTGAAGTACTTACCATTCGCGCTCAGAAGTTCTCTGTGACGTCTGTGTACAAACCACCAGATGTGGACTTTGTTTTCCATGAACCAAACAATTTTACATATGACCATAATAATTTTGTCATGGGCGATTTCAACTGCCATGGTGAAGCATGGGGATATAATGAGACTGATGAGAATGGTGTACAGCTTGAATCCTGGGCTGACACTAATGACCTACAACTCATTCATGACCCAAAACAGCCAGCATCGTTCAACAGCAGAAGATGGAGAAGGGGATATAATCCTGACAACATCTTTGTGAGTAGGAAGTTGGCAGCACAGTGCATGAAGCTTGTTGAAGAACCTATCCCAAGTACACAACACAGACCCGTCATTTGTGTTGTGAATGCCATGGTTAAACCAGAGCAGGTGCCTTTCCGAAGACGGTTTAATTTCAAAAAGGCAGACTGGCAGAAATTTAAAGAGCAATTGGATGAAGAGATTGAGAAAATCCCTCCTCGACCAGATGAGTATGGTAGATTTATCGATCTTGTGAAAAGGATCTCAAGGAAAAACATCCCAAGGAGCTGCCGTACCCAGCACATCCAGGGTCTGAGCGCCAGCAGCAAGGTCTTACTTGACAGGTACAAAAAGCTTTTCACTCAGGACCCCTTCAGCGAAGATACGATGGAAGCTGGGGAGGAACTAATGCAGGCTATTGCTGAGGATAAGAGATCACGGTGGTGCAAACTAGTCGAGAATCTTGACATGAAACAAAACAGCAGACGTGCATGGAAATTCCTGAAAAACTTAAGTGGAGATCTAACTGACCACCAGCAGAAGAACAACGGGGTAACAGCAAATCAGATTGCTAGCCAACTTCTGAAGAATGGGAAAACCAAAGGGAAAAGAGAAAGGGAAAGAGTTATACCCCAAGAACAAAAAGATTACAGACTCCTCAATGCTTCATTCACAGCAACCGAACTGGAAGACGCCATTCAGAGTATGAGACTGAATAAGGCCGCTGGAACTGATGACCTTAGAACGGAGCAGATAAAACAGTTTGGGCCCAAAGTTCGAAACTGGTTACTACAAATGATGTACACCTGTATTAAAGAGCTGAATATTCCAAAACTATGGCGACAGGCGAGAGTGGTGGCTTTACTAAAACCTGGCAAGGAGATAAAGGACCCCAAAAGTTACAGGCCAGTGTCACTTCTATGCCATCTCTATAAGATACTGGAGCGGATGATTCTCAACCGGGTGGCAGAAACTATAGATGGAAAGCTCATAAAGGAACAAGCCGGTTTCAGACCGGGAAGATCTTGTTGTGGGCAAATACTTAATCTGACGCAACATATAGAAGATGGGTTTGAAAAAAAATTAATAACTGGAGCAGCTTTCATAGATCTTACTGCTGCATACGACACAGTAAACCACAGAAAGCTATTGCGCAAGTTATATCACCTCACAGGGGACTGTAGGTTGACGATGGTTATTGGTAGTCTTCTGCAGAATCGAAGATTTTATGTCTCCCTAAATGGTAAGAACAGTAGATGGCGACTGCAGAAGAATGGCTTACCACAAGGAAGTGTACTTTCTCCCATCCTTTATAATGTGTACACTAATGACCAACCTATACCTCAAGATGCAAGACTGTTCGTATATGCTGATGACACAGCTGTGGTGGTCCAGGGGTCCAATTTTGATGCAACATCTGGAAATCTCTCTAGAGCGCTTGAAGAACTGGCTCAATACTACGACGCCAATCACCTCAAGCCAAACCCTGTCAGAAACCCAAGTATGTCCTTTCCATCTGCGCAATAGAGATGCTGGAGTTGAGCTCGGCGTTACATAGCAAGGTAAGAAGCTAAAGCACTGTCCTACACCTAAATACCTTGGGGTTGTACTTGACAGAACGCTTTCCTTCAAGCAGCATTGCCAAAATACCAAGGCTGAAGTCTGCTCCAGGAATAACATCATCCGCACGCTGACAAACTATGAATGCGGAGCTCAACCATCATGAGACAATGCGAATGAGACAATGCGAATTGTTACAGGCTGCCTCAGACCCACACCAACGGGTAATTTGTACCTACTTGCTGGAATTGCCCCATCCAAGATCAGAAGGCAGGTGGCAGCAGACGCTGAGAGAACAAAGAAAGAAACAGATTCTCGACACCCACTGAATGGGCACGTCACTCAGGCTCGGAGGCTTAAGTCTAGAAATAGCTTTATTGCAAGAACCAAGATCCTTGACGGTTCACAGGAAGATGTGCCGAATACTGCCGGAGCCCTGCAGTTTTAGTGACCTGCTACAAGCCAACGACAAAGCCGTAGAGGTGGCTAACTATTGGAAAAATAAAATTTGATCTGGACACGGAAAAGTAAAGTAAAGAGAGTTGGAAACTGTGGGTGTCACGGGGAGTGTGCCAGAGATAAGTCCCTGTAGTCACACAGTTTTCTGTGTCCTCAGTGGCTCTGTCGGCTAGAATGTCTGCCACGTAAGTAGGAGTTCCTGGGTTCGAGTCCCCCTCGGGGCACGCATTTTTCAACTGTCCCCGTTGATATTTATCAACGCCTGTAAGCAGCTAAAAGTCTGGATTTCGTTATAATTTCATTCTACTATGAACCATTTACATTCTTTAACTTCGCATGGCAATTAATTTAGTGTACCAACATTAGCGGACAAAACTCACAATGGCGCTTATCGAGAGTGTATTAATTTCCACAAGTTCCGTGGTACAAAGGCTGGGAGGTAATGCAGAGAAATTTCCACCTTTTTGTGCACTGAATTTTATCATAATCGACATTTATACTTGTCTTGTTTCGTCAGGCTTTTAATATCTTGCAGTATTACAAGAAAAAAATTTGCATCATGGATGCATAAAACGATACGAGATAACACAGTGATAAGTTTCTGCTGTCAAGTGTAGATCCACTTGAGTAAGATTTCACGTGTTTTTGCTAAAAGTAATTATCAAGTATCTCAAAACCAGTTATCTCCGGAGCTGTTGACAATAACAGGTTAAGTGCAAGTGAATATCGAGCTTGCGTCACGAAGGCTGCGATAGGTGTATTTACACCGACACACACAAGGCTACAACAACTCGACAAACATGAACGCCAATTAATTCTCTGGCAACGATCGAATGAATTTGGCTCGAGTCACTGCCTTCTCCCACAGATTTTACTCTCTCTAGCTCTCTCTAACACCAAGAAACTTATTCCCTGATCCCTTCACAAATGCCCTATTATGCTGTTCCTTCTTCTTCTCAGCGATTTCGACATATTCTTTTCCTTGCCTCATTCTTATCTAGTCACTCCGCATAATTTTAAACAGCCTTCCATGGTTCCACAATTCTCTTCTTTTATAAGTTTCCCGCAGTTCACGTTACATTTCCTTGCATCGAAGTTCCCCTCATTTTCAAAAACTTTTTCCTCAAATTGTGGCCTGTACTTGATACTTGTAGGCTTCATTTATTGAGATTATGAGTTTATCGCTAATCTCGTATCCGGAATTCCTCGTTAATCTCCACTTCATATGGTTTATTCTCAGTCCATATACCTTTCTCATTAGACTGTTCATTCCAACCACCTGGTCCTATAATTCTTCGTGACTGTCGTTAAGGATAAAATTTTATTACCGGTACTTATGTTTGAAATCCTTTCATTCTGAATTTTAATCCACCCAAGATGCTTCCTTTCATTTCCGTCATTGCTTCTCCTGGGCATATGTTGAACAGAGGGCAGAAGGACTGCCTTATGCTCTTCTTTATCCAGACTCATCTGTCTTGATCTTCTATTATTCTAGTTTCTTATCGGTTCTTTTACATATATATTATTCGTCTTTCCTTACAACTTGTGTGTGATTTTATGAGAATTTCATTGATCGATTGCTTTATTTAGTTCAAAACATTCTAATGGCTGACTACCACTATCAAGTGCAATAACGTTAATACGTATCTCTCCAATGCATTTATCTTTCTTGAAGCTAAACTCCAGACTTGTAGGTCCCGCCACTCAACTTGAGTTGCCGTTTAGCTGCCACCTCCTCCAAATATTTTATGAATTACGAGGGAATGTTATCTATTTCTTCTGTCTTATTTAATCGCAGGTATTCCAAAGCTGTATCAAACCCTATAACTAATACTGGATCCTTTACGTCATCCAAAATGACTTCCATTTCTTCTTATATTATGTAATCAGACAGTTCCTCTCCTTTTATAGGCCTACACTGTACTCTTCTCACGTCTACGTTAAACATAAGAATTTCTTTTGCGTTCTTAATATTTATGCCTATGCTTTTCCTTTACACTGAAGGTTATTCTGATTTTTATGTATGCTGAATCTGTCCTTTAAAAGTCCATTCCCTTTTCGATTTTTTCACATTTTGCAGCAACCATTACCCTTTAGTCAGTCTGCACTTCCTATTAATTTCTAATTGAGTTATATTCGTCTGTTTCTGTCTTTTACTGGACATTTTTGTACTGTCTTCTTTGCCGACCAACTGGAGCATTTCGTCTCTTATTTAAGGTTTCTTCGCAGTTAGTTTGCTTGTATCTATATTTCTTTGGACAGCATCAGTGATTGGTCTTTTTAGTGACGTCCGTTCCTATTCAAATAAACTGTCTACTCTGGCATTCATTATCGTAGTACCCATGGCCTTGGGATACATCAAATGCATCTTATCATTCCTTAGTACTTCCGAATACCATTTGTTTACATGGTGATTTTCCCTAGTGATTCTCTTAAACTTCAGCTTACTCTTCATGATTAATAAATTTTGGACTGAATCTGTATTTGCCTCTGGGTACGCCTTACAATCTAGTACCTGGTTTTGAAATCTGTCTCGCACAGTTGTCATCCAACAGGAGTCATTCCTTGTTGTCGGGCCTGTTTCAATTATAAATCCTCCTCTTATGAATCTTGATTTGCTGTTGCTAGCAGAAAATTTGTTGCAGATATCTTCTCTCATTCGTTATATCGAACCCATATTCTCCCGTAACATTGCCTGCTATTACTTCACCGACCACATAGTTTGAATCACTCACGATTATTAAGTTTTCATCTCCCTTTACGTACTGAATTACGCTTTCATTACACTCTTAACTTTGCTCTCTCATGTTTGCTTTAATGTCGGCTTGTATAATTGAACTATTGTTAGCGGTATTGGTTCGTTGTATATTCAAATGAGAATAATCCTATCATTTAAGTATTCAGAATGACTTAGTCTCTGCCATACCTCCCTACTCATAATGAACCCTACTCTCATTATTATTTACCTCTGTTGATATTACCCTGTATTCATCTGGCCAAACTTCCTTACCTTCATTCCATTTCACTTCATGGAACCTTACTACATCTAGACTGTGTCTACATATGGCAGTTTTCAGATTTTCTAGCCTCCCTACAGCATCTTTGATAATGCAAGCACCGACTCGTAAAATATTTCTTGTTGGTTATTCAGTCTCTTTATTATGGTCACATCTCCTTTGACAGCCCACTCGCGGTGACCGGAGTCTGGGATTGAGCAGGATGTCCATCCTCCAGGCAACCTGGATTCGCACGCCTGCTGGCTGGCGCCGGATTTGGGGGGCTCTGATCTGCTGCTAGCCACAAGGCAGTAGCGTGAACACCCTATCTGGAGGACATGTGCTGCGTGCTGTACGCGATCACCAGTCTGTGAACTGGTGCCCATTGGATCTTCTGGTTTGATTTCCAAAGTAGAGCTGCTCAGAGCAGGCATAGTAGGGAGTAGGGCAAAGAGTTAATGGTTGGTATCCGTGGCCACATCGTTGATATGCAGCTTCTGAAAATTCCGCATGACTCTTCTAAGTTAACCCCCCCCCCCCCGCTCTGTCACTTCATCATCTGCTTGCCCCGCCCACATCACGTCACACTGGGACACAATCGCCACCACTGAACCAGCTGCATCTCCAAGCACCTCAACTGCACCTACAGGATCTTCCGCCTGCCACCTCCCTCTCCTCCCCATCCCTCCTCCCAGCCTACACTCTCCAAAAAATCCCAGAAGCGCTCTATTGCCGACTCTGCTCCTGCCACTCCCCACTAAAAGTCACCAGCCTCCCACTGTCGTGTCCATGGACACCTCCCATCCTTCTGACACCCATACTCCAGCCCCCACCCTCCACACCTTTAACCTGTCAAACCTGGACCCCAAGTTCCTTGATGCCTATACCCTCTCCCTTGAGATACAAAAGCTCCCATCTGCCAACTGATTCCCTGCAGGGACTCTGTACTCATAAGTCCCCCTCCCCCTCCTATCATACAGATCTCCTCTGTAAACTCCCTTGTGTCATGTTTGGCCCCCAAGTGTCCCTGACACCCTTCCTCTCCTCTTCCTCTCCTTGTCAGTCCCAGCCTCCCCATCGCCCCCCAACTTACACTGCCGTGATCACCAAACTCAGCCCGGTGGTCACGGAGGATGAGATCTTGGCGGAACTGAACTCCCACACCAACCTGTAAATCCGCTCTGCCCACCATATGCACAATGCCTTTCGTCCCACCTACCTCATGTGGGTCTTTTTGGAGTCCACCCCCTCCATTGACCACTCCTCACCTAGGCTGCCCTGATTTTCCACTGCCACCACCCTGTTGAATCCTCCAAATCCCCTCCAAAATCCTACCAATGCCAGCTCTGGCTCGTGTATAATGATCACCTGATCCCCAATTGCAAAACCCTCCCACCTGTCCCCATTGCAAGGTCTCCCATTTTCTCAAAAACTGCCCTAACCACGCCATCACTCCTTCCTGTAACACCTGCAATGTCCCCCATCCCATCTACTCCCACAAGTGTAAAGCTAAGCCCCCTCCTGCCACCCCCAAGCCTACTGTCCCTGCCTCTCCCATCGATCCCCCATTCACCGCAACAATTCCCTCCATCCACCCCCCACAGCTGAAGATATAATCAGTTTCCTCATCACAGTCCTCCAAAACATTCACCCTTTCCAACACCCCCACACCCTCCAACAGATTTCCCTCGCCACCACCCTGTCTTTCACCTCAACACCTTCACCACTTACTCCCACAACCAAGCTCACTTCACCTTCACCCGCCTTGACACCCTAGATTAAGCCTCTGCCCTCCCCTTTCTTCACCTTCTCTCTTCTTATCATGGCATGGCACGAGTGTTGTATCCTCTTCCAGAACATCTGCCCTTCTGCACCAACAAATAACTACTCATGGACACCCTCTCCCACCACGGAGTCGACACCTTCCTCCTGAAGAAAACCTTTCTCCAGCCCCACCATACTATCCCCACCTCTCCCTATATCCTCCGCCGAACTGATGTTCTTGGTCCTCGAGCACAGGGTGGAGTCACCATCGGCCACCTTAAGCACATTCCCGTACAACCGCAGCCCCTTCTCAATGACCCCACAGAACACCTTACCCTCAGTGTCTTCTTCCCCTCCCTCACCGTTACCTCCACCACCATCTACATCCGCTCCACTGCTCCTATTCCCTATGACTTCCTCTCCCATGTTGACCATGCCTTCTCCACCTATGTGATTGTTGCTGACAAGAAACATCTATAACTGCTCCCCAGCCACCCTTCGGCAGTAGCATCAGCTCCTCCTCATGATCCAAGGTGAAGTTGTTCCCCATCCCCAGCACACCCATCCCGAAAGCAACACCACCCCTGATGTTGTCATTGCCTCTACCAATCTCCATGGACATATCGCCATCGACATCCCTGACCCCACAAGTAGCGACCACCTCCATGTCCTTCTCACCATTCCATATGCCCACCAATCCACTCTGGCTCCCCAACCAGCACCCCGTCCCAAGGTAGTCCATGACTACCATCACGCCAACTCAGAGGCCTACCGGGAGTCCATCGCCACTCATGTCGAAAGCCACCCTCTTACCTACCACCATCCCGACGACATCATACACACCTTCTTCCTTCAGAACGCTATTACTGATGCCATGGAGGCCCATGTTCCTACTAAAATCATCCACACCCACCTTTCCACTCTCCCTCCACAGGCTGTCCTCCTCCTCCATGAATCCCGCTGCCTCTAATGCTCCTTCCTGCACACTTGTGATGGGGATACACTCCAACGCCACCGGCAAATACAGCGACACGTACGGAACCTCATTACAGCAAAGAAATGCTGGAGTGTAATCAAACCTGAACACAACTCCAGGTACTGGTCTACCTTCCATCGCCTTAATGGTTCCAGTTCCTCACCCCATTACCCCCTTCTCCGTAATAACCACACCCTTCCTGAGAACCTCAGTGAGGTCAACCACTACGCTTCCAGCCTTTCTGAGGTCTTCTCCGTCCCTGATGATCCACACTTTGATAATTCCCTTTTCCTCACCATCAGGGAACATGCCGATACCTCAGTTGCTCTACTATCTCCCAGTCTCCAGTACTTGGGGCAGTTACCCCACCTGATGAGATCAATACTCCAGTCACAGTATAAGACATTAAAGTTATCCTCCAGTCAAAATGCAACAAGGCCCCTGGTCACGACTGTGTCACCTACCGCCACCTCAGAGTATGCCCCTTCTCCTTGCTGACTGTCCTTGCACATTTCTACAACGTCCTGGATTCTAACCCAATCAGCGGAAGATTTCCTGCATCCTCTTGTTCCTCAAACCCAAAAAACCCCCTTCTGTCGCCTCTTCCTGTTATAATATTTGCATTAACGCTGTCTTCTGTAATGTCGTCGAATCCATCCTCTCCTGTCGTATCCATTACCATCTTAATCAACACTACCTCCTCCCCCTTGGTTCAAATGGCTCTGAGCACTATGGGACTCAACTGCTGAGGTCATTAGTCCCCTAGAACTTAGAACTAGTTAAACCTAACTAACCTACGGACATCACACACATCCATGCACGAGGCAGGATTCGAACCTGCGACCGTAGCGGTCTCGCGGTTCCAGACTGCAGCGCCAGAACCTCGCGGCCACTTCGGCCGGCCCGCCTCCCCCTTAGTGTCGCATCTGATCCTGCTTCATGGCATCCAGGTGTCCTCTTTAAACTCCAAACCTACTGAGCCGTGTGTGGCTTATGTTGATGCCGTTCATAGCTTGGCATCTTGTAATAGTGATAGTGGCGTCTCGTTTTCTTAATGTGTTCACTGGCGCCACTACGTTTACTCACCTTGTCTGTCCATGAGTGGCAGCAGCAGCGCTTATCGATAGCACATACTATGATACCATCTTTGGAACAGCCTCTAGCATTTCTGTGTCATCATGTGATGAGGAGAGTTGAGTTGAGACGGAGCAGCAGTGAAGGCCAGACAGCCAGTACTCGCCCAATTACTGCAACACACATGAACTGTCCGACAGAAGGATGTGGTCGCGAGATAGTACGACCATGTCAAGGACCAGATTCAGCGAGTTTTAGTTGAATGGACCGTGATATTCGAGTAGTGCAACTTTCATCTGTGTGTGTGTGTCCGCCCATTGAAGTGCCCTCATGGCAACAAGTTGTCAGTTGGGATCTTTTCCGTGCCTCACTTGAGTGGGGACGACCGTTGGTTGGTCTGTAAGTAGGCTGTTTAGGTTTTTATGTTGGTAACGCCACGTAGCGCTCTGTATGAAAATCACTGACTGTGCTGTGTGCAGTCTGGGCCTGGTCGGTATTGTTGCAATATTTGCTATTGTAGTGTTGGGCAGTTGGATGTTAACAGCGCGTAGCATTGCGCAGTTGGAGGTGAGCCGCCAGCAGTGGTGGATGTGGGGAAAGAGATGGCAGAGTGTGTCCATCAGAGACAGTAAATTTGTAAGACTGTATGTCATGAACTGATATATATATATACATATGAGTGTGTGTGTGTGTGTGTATGTATGTATATATATTATGACTTTTGAACACTATTAAGGTAAATACATTGTTTGTTCACTATCAAAATCTTTCATTTGCTGACTGCCTATCAGTAGCTAGTGCCTTCAGTAGTTAGAATCTTTTATTTAGCTGGCAGTAGTGGTGCTCGCTGTATTGCAGTAGTTCGAGTAACGAAAATTTTTGTGAGGTAAGTGATTCATGAAAGGTATAGGTTATTGTTAGTCAGGGCATTCTTTTGTAGGGATTATTGAAAGTCTGATTGCGTTGCGCTAAAAATATTGTTTGTCAGTTTAGTTTTGATCAGAATAAGTAAAGAGAGAAATGTCTGAGTACGTTCGGTTTTGCTCAGCTGTTTGAAAATGAAATAATGTAAGAGGTTTATCAGCACAGTAATTCATAAATTTTTCTAATGGAACGTTTCATAGGTCGTTCGGTCGGTCGTCGCAGCGGACGACGTGCATTTGGTTTTCCGACCACTTCTGGCTTATCTGTGTCTGTGCTGACTTATGATTCATCCATGTTGTTTCACAGTGACTAGTTTTAGTATTGTTTGAGACATTGTGGAATTGTCTTCGCCAATCCGTGTGCATCTTGTGTGGTTTTTAGTGTGTAGTTATTTATATGCTGTCTGCTTTCTGGGTCGTCAGGTGCGTCAGGCAGTTCGGGGCTTCAGACAGAACAGTGAGGAGGTGCGCAGCGTGAGGGCAGGCCGGGACCACTGGCGGCATGCAGGCACTGTCGGATCGAGCAGATGTAGCTGACGATTGAACCCAGAACGTTTGAAGCTGAGTGAACCATATCCAGTTCTGAAACCTCTAGTGTTTGAGATCTCGCTGTTGTCTGCGTATTGCTGCTCCCAGGGTCGGTGAGACCAACTGCAAAAAAATGGTTCAATGGTTCTGAGCACTATGGGACTTAACTGCTGTGGTCCTAAGGACATCACACACATCCATGGCCGAGGCAGGATTCGAACCTGCGATCGTAGCGATCACGCGGTTCCAGACTGTAGCGCCTAGAACCGCACGGCCACTCCGGCCGGCGAGACCAACTGCAACAAGTGGAGTCTGTTTGGTTGGTGGAAGCTGGAACCGCGTGACCGCTACGGTCGCAGGTTCGAATCCTGCCTCGGGCATGGATGTGTGTGATGTCCTTAGGACCACAGCAGTTAAGTCCCATAGTGCTCAGAACCATTGAACCATTTGTACTCCTTGATGTTAGTTTGGATTCAGTAGTATTCTTATTAGTGAAGTGCAACCAGATGTATTTTTTGCCTTGTGGCCGCTAAGGCCCCAGTTATCTGCCCTGGAGGTTAGCATACTTTTGCGGCTGTGTACCTTTCCTTGTCGTGTTGATGCTGTCCAACACGGGGTGTAGTTCTACAACCTCTTGAATTGTACTGTGCATATGTTTTTGGGAGGTCTACCTTGGTTCTAGTGTTTCCTTCGACCTTGTGCGTGTTTCTGAAGACGTGGTGCTGTCCGTCTCTTCGCCCTCGCCTAAAAATATTCCATCGTTGTACTGGTGATCGGACTTTAGGCGGATTGGTTAGTCGGTCGGTCGGCGCTTAAGACACCTGTAGTGAAAGTTGCCATCCTGTTACTTGAGTAAAAGTCTTGGTTGCCTGTCTCACCGATTACACAGCTGCAGTCACCTTCCTCAGGTCAATGCAGGGATCGATCCATCTTATTGGACAAGTTCTCATAATTACTTAAAATTTACCCTAACGTTTTAACATGTTATTGCCTTCCCCACTTGTAATTCTGGCCTTCAGCCCCCAATAATTTTGAATCCTTTCTTAATCAGGCTTCCAGCCGTTAATTGTTTGTAACATTGCTTGTGGGCTTGAGCTGACAAATGGTTTTCAGCCATCATTATAGCTTGGTACAGGTTATTAAGATTATTAAAAAGGGTTTTAGTATTTTTAATGTGTAATTGTCCACCTTATTTGTAATTCAGGCCTTCAGTCCTTGTTCATTCTGTAATTGCTTGTGGCCTTCAGCCCACAAATAATTTTCAACCTTCTTAATAAGACCTTCAGCCGTTGATCGTATGTAACATTGTTTGTAGCCTTCAGTTGACCAATAATTTGCAATTTTTTCTTAATAAGGCCTTCAGCCATTACTATAGCCTATTACCGTTTTGATTGTTAAGAAGAAAATATCTTTGTATTGGTTAATGTGTAGCTGCCTTCCTCACTTGTAATTCAGGCCTTCAGCTATTGTGTATTCTGAAATTGCTGCTGGTCTGCAGCCGTTAATTGTTTGTAACATTGCTTGTAGCTTTCAGTCTACAAATAGTTTCAGTCCTGTCTTGATAAGGCTTTCAGCTGTCTCTATAACTTGTTAGAGCTATTAAGATTGTCAAAAGGGTTTTTGGTATTTTCAACGTGTAGTTGTCCACCTTATTGGTAATTCAGTGTAGTGGTTAATAAAAAAGAAAAAGAGAAGAAAAGAAAAGAAAAGGCTGAAAATGTGGGAAGAAATGGTCAATAAAAAGGGGGTTTTAATGACCGTGAAAAAGGGAAAGAATGAAATGCAAATCGGACTTCGTATTACAGAAAAGCTATCGGACTTCGTGATTCGGAAAAGCTGTTGTTGGGTTGGTCCTTGTGGCGTTTTTGAGCAAAAGTTAAACCAATCTCCACTACAAACATTATTGAAAAAGAACAGAGAATAACAAAATGTAACTGACAGGGGGAAATGGCGTAGATAAGAGTTCATCCTTTACCATGTTAACATGTCTTCTTCTTTCGTGCGGCGTCCAGGTCTTCAAAAATCTCCTACTTCATTTCTGCGTGAAAAGTCTGCTCCGAAATCTTGCAATAAGTTTCATTGTCCAGGAATTTCTAATGTACACAAAACTGTCTTGATATTAAATGCAATTTATTTTACGTTGCTTCCCTCCTCCAAATTTCATAACAACTTCCTCAATATGTCTACACATTAAAATCAGATCAAGACTAGCTATTAAGTTTTTCCGTGGAGGGTTATGATTTGTCATGCGTGAATTTTGTGTGTTCCACATATTCTGTCGATGATTGTTGGGATTGTTATTGTTTTGGTGGTAATTATGTCTGTTCCTGTCAAAGTAGCCCGGGTTGTACCGGTTATTCTCACGTCTCCTATTGCTGTTGTTGTTGTACTGTCTGTGATTTTCATTTTCCTTGTATTTACCATTTTGATATGGGTGATAATTATTGTTTTTATTATTATTCCACGAATTTCTGCGGTTGTTCCTACCATCATACACGTTTCCATTTGAATATGTTTCGCGCGCAGACATCGTATTGTGTCGCGGCGCGGACGGATGGTTCCACCAACCACCGTCCCCACGGTTCCTTTGGGGTGGGTGCTGATTTTAGTTACTAATATGCGTAAAATTTGAGTGGCGTGAATCGCCTCTGTAAACTGCGTCCATTTGATCTAAGAAGTTTAAGAAAGTCTTAATGTCATACTCCGGTACTCCTCCCTTAATCTGTCTCGGTATGGAAAGGGTAAGTGGCTCTTTGAAGTGTCAATTATCGCTGGCAAGTCGGCTGTTTTGGACCAGTACAGTGTCTTGTCTAGGTACCTCTCAAAGTATTGTCTTAATGTCTCTTTTTTAGGGTCATAGGTCTCGGGGTTGCACACTTCTCTCTTTAGACTCTGTTGCTCATTCGCGGACCAGAATTCGTCCAAGAAGGCTTGTTCGAACTGTTCAAACGTAAGGCACCGCCGCTTCATAGCGGCACCCCACTTAGCTGCTCGTCCTCTCATGAGATTGGTGACGTATCTGATTTTATCGACTTCTGACCAACTACGTGGAAAAACACCGTCAAATGATCTAATAAACGCTATAGGGTGGATTTTGCTTGTCCTCACTGGAAAATGTCTGGAAATACCCATGCCTTACAAACGTGTCATCGGCCATACCGGTTGGCATAACTCTATTGTCGTGGTTTGTGTCACTTGCTACTCCAGCTGTCGTACCGTAATATTGCTCGTTTGGTGAAAAAGAAAGCGGCACATTGTAATTTTGACTTGAAATAGGTGATTCCACAATAGGTGTTCTGTCTGTGTCATTAGCCATGGTTTTAGCTGTTTTGTCGTTCCCTGACGATGCGTTTGCACCAATCGCCAAACAGGGCACAACATTGTCTCGTAATGTTGTCACTTCGTCTTTTATGTGTTTTGTCTCGTCTTTAACATGTGTCTTTGTTTTTGAAAGTATGTCCTGTGTAATTGTTTCAAGTTTTTTGTCCAGATAGTCGTCACACAACTTACATTCATGTATAATTCTTTCGGTCATGTTGGTGTCGTTGTTTCGTGACGCGAGGTCCGCTCGGTCTTCTAATTTTTCTATCTTTTCTTTGAGGTGGGTTTGTTCAAGAACTACCACTGTGAGCTGTTGGGTAATATTTCCCACTTCTTCAGTCAGCTTTTCTTGGGTGCAGCTAGCTGAAGTGTAGACCTCTTCCACACGGGTGTTCACTTCCTGCTGCACAGTAACTATTTGAGTTAGCTGATTCTCACGTCGGGTGATATTGCTTTTTGTTTCATGTGTGAATGTAACCAAAGTTTCTTCCTGTCTAGTGACTCGGTCGGACAATGTCTCAAATCGCTGGCTGAGCTGTTGAGTGGTATTGTTTAATTCTGTCATCTGTTTTGTTGTTCGTTCAAAATTTTCGGTCATAGTATGGTTTAATACGTCAATTTTCTGACTAACGTCTCGTTTCATGTCTGCAAATAACTCAAATAGTCGGTCCAGTTTGTCAGTCTCCTGTGTCCGATTTGTGTCACGTTGCTGAATTTGTCTCATATTCGGTTCTGACATTGATGTTAACAATGGCGCTGACGGTCTAGTCTCGCGTCCATTCCACATTTCGTCATTTAAAGTCGCCATCTGTGTATTATCACAAATGCTGCGAGTTTGAGGCAAAATCATTGCATTGATCTGTGAACTCGCCCATGGAGGGAATCGCGGACTTCCTTGTTGGTTGAACGATGAATCTAGTTCACTTAATTCATCTGCCGAAACTATCTCTACCTTACCGCGTTCCATTGTAATAGGATGTATAATCGTAAGTCAAAAAGGGAATAATATAAGTCTGATTAATAAAGATTTGACTCAAATTTAGGTTGAAATATTTTCTCGTCAATGTAAATGATTGCTCTATTGCAAACAATGGTTGAGAAAGGTGCAGCAGGGCGGACAAAATTTTTCGTAACAAATGACTGTTTGGCGGTCAAATTCACGATCTTCATATGCTACAATAATACTATAATTACCACAAACTACAATAGCGATAGATAATTTTGGAAAAATCTAGAAGAAAACTACAGGATGTGTGGAAAGGGAAAAATGGATTCTGCAGTTAGCTATTGAATGCTTGAATGAAACATAATCGTGTGACTCACCATTAAATTTTCTGTCCTGCAGCGGCTGGTCAATCACTTCTGCGTAAATCGTATTCGTCAAAATATGGCTTTTCTTAATGCATCTCCATCGGATAATCACCAAAAGGTCTCAAATAACAGGTTTGCATCAATATATGTCATGCAATGAAAAACAGATTGAATTAGTTACAAAAATTCTTTACAATATTGTTGTATGATCATTTGCTTAGGTACAATAAAGTTGGTCTTCTAGTTACCATTTAAATTTCAGGATTTTTGGTTATTCTCTGTTGGGAAAAAATACGAATTAAAGTTTCAAATTTGCTCAAAAACGACACATCCGAAAATTGTGTCCCGTCACGGGAGCCAGTTGTAGCGGTTAATAAAAGATAAAAAGAGAAGAAAAGAAAAGAAAAGAAAAGGTTGAAAATGAGGGAAGAAATGGTGACTAAAAATGGGGTTTTAATGACCGTGAAAAAGGGAAAGAATGAAATGCAAATCGGACTTCGTATCACAGAAAAGCTATCGGACTTCGTGATTCGGAAAAGCTATTGTTGGGGTGGTCCTTGTGGCGTTTTTGAGCAAAAGTTAAACCAATCTCCACTACAAACATTATTGAAAAAGAACAGAGAATAACAAAATGTAACTGACAGGGGGAAATGGCGTAGATAAGAGTTCATCCTTTACCATGTCAACATGTCTTCTTCTTTCGTGCGGCGTCCAGGTCTTCAAAAATCTCCTACTTCATTTCTGCGTGAAAAGTCTGCTCCGAAATCTTGCAATAAGTTTCATTGTCCAGGAATTTCTAATGTACACAAAACTGTCTTGATATTAAATGCAATTTATTTTACGTTGCTTCCCTCCTCCAAATTTCATAACAACTTCCTCAATATGTCTACACATTAAAATCAGATCAAGACTAGCTATTAAGTTTTTTACGTCAGCATTAAGCTTCCGCTCTCGAGAGACAATAAAAAAACGGATAGAAAAAAAGAGTTACAATTTTAGTATTTTCTCTGCAGTCGAGCGCTCATACCGCTGCGACGGTATAATTTATGTCTGAGGGAACGAGTGTTGCGTGGCGAAATTCAAAGTCCCGCTACATCAGGCCTTCAGCTGTTGTGTATTTTTGAAATTGCTTCTGACCTTCAGCTAACGAATAATTTTGAACATTCTTAATCAGGCCTTCAGCCATTGATGGTGTGTAACATTGATTGTGGCCTTCAGCCGACAATAACTTGCAATTTTTCTAATAAGGCTTTCAGCTTCCAGTGTAGTAAAATCTTTTTAAAAATGATTGTTGAGAGTTTTAATTTTTTAAAATAAAGTGTATTTGTTTTCTGTGCAACCAACGGTGGTAACTGATTAGGCTCCATCCACACCTCTCCTGTTTTCCCTAAGTCCCACATCTCACCTACACCCTGTCTATCAATCTTGTCTATCTGGACACTTTCTTCCTCTCACACCGTCTTTCCTATGTCACCCTAGATGATACAAATTCCCGCATCTTTTATCCCACTGCTGGGATCCCTCAAGGCTCCGTCCTCTCCCCACATTTCTCTGCCTCCTCTACACCACCAATATGCCCAAGCCACCGTCACCTGTAGACTTCACCCAGTATGCTGATGCCCATTCCCACCTCTGCCTCCTGAAACTCCTGTCCAGCCAGACATACAGATTGCCTCCTTCCACCAAACTCCACACCTACAATTCCCTCAACCATCCTGTCCACTGTTATGCCATATGGTTCAAATGGCTCTGAGCACTATGAGACTTAACTTCTGAGGTCATCAGTCCCCTAGAACTTAGAACTACTTAAACCTAACTAACCTAAGGACATCAAACACATCCATGCCTGAGGCAGAATTCGAACCTGCGACCGTAGCAGTCACGCAGTTCCAGACTGTAGCGCCTAGAACCGCTCGGCCATCCCAGCCTGCGCACTGTTATGCCAGCATTGCCTGTGTCTCCGCCCCCCCCCCCCCGAATTTTATAAGACCCTCCACATCCTAGAACACCACACACTCCGCCTTGCCTTCTGTATCCACCTTCCGTCCCCCACACGACTCCTGTATGATGTCCTCCCCTTCCCCCAACTCCACCTTTTCCTCCAACATATCCCCATCCTTTACACTGTCTGCATGGCAGGTCCAGTTTGTACATCGGCATCAGTGTACTATGTCACTTGGCTGTTTCTCTCCTGTCCTTCCTTCCCAGGCCTCCATCGGCGCGCTCCCCGCCCCATCTACCCTTCTCCCCCCTCCTCTAGCACTGCCTGTTCCCCCCTTTCTTCCCTTCTCCCTCATATCAATACCCCTGGCAGATCCTCTAAATTTGTTCTTTGTCGTTGGTGCTACGTCAGTGTTGTGCTCAGTGCTGTTCTACAGTGACATCAAGTGCTGTGATTTTAATCAAGTGCTTGACTTGTACATAGTGTTGCTGTCTGTGATCTTTCTGTGCTACGCCGCCCATAGCAGCTTTTATGCTCCAGCTGTACTTCTCCTTACGTTCGTTTAATCCTTTCAGTGTGTAAAGTACTTTTATAGATTTTTTTCTCTATTTTTACTGACACCCCGTTTTGTCTGGTCTCTTCCGTTATGTTCCCCCTTTTTATAGCTCTGTTTCGCAGTATTTTCTCCATTATGTTGTTTTAAATGTCTTCTGTTATATACTTAATGTCTTTTGGCTGAAGGGCAGCGCTATGCTGCTACAAGCCCACCCCAGATGGCGAATTGAAATACAATAAAGGAAAAAAAGTTGCTGTGACCGCTCCTTCCATCTCCCTGATTTCTACCTAACCATTTATGGTCGTCCCATCCAGCTCACCCCCATCCTGAGATATCTTGGCCTCACTCTCGACCGTCACCTCACTTGGACCCCTCACCTCCTGACCATGCAACAGAAACCTCATATTTGCCTCTGCCTCCTGAAACTCCTGTTTGGCCAGACATGGGATTCCATTCTTCCACCATCATCCACACCTACAAATCCATCTGTCCTATCCTCTTTTATGCCAGTATTGCCCAGATTTCCGCCCCCCTCCTCCACTTTTATAAGGCCACCCAAAACCTTGTACGCCAAGTGTTCCACCTTGCCTTCCGTATCTTCCTCATGTCCCACATATGGCTCCAATATGACCTCATCCCCTTCCCCCACCTCCTCCCTTTCTTCCAACACATCCACATATTTTCCACTGTCCACAGACTTGATCCCTCCCACACCCTGGTGTCTTCCTTCCTCTCCACCCTAGACCATCGCCAAGCCTCTATCACTGTATCCCCCTATCTCTCCTCCTCCACACCCTCCATACCCTTCATCAGGGCAATTTCCAGTACCTCCCCCTCCCAGATGATGAACTTCACCATGACATCTACCATTCCTACCAACTCTAGCCTACTCTTGTCCCTTACCCTCCCCAGGGCCCCCATTTCCTCTCCCTTCCTTCCCCCAGAGTTTTTTTCCCTCCTTCCCTCCTGAGTCTCTGCACTCCCTCCTTGGCTGTTTTGCTCTCCCATCCTCCCCCCCTCCCCATCCAGCCCCCTTTGACACCCCCACTGCCCCATCTCCCCTTCTCTCCTTCTCTCCCCCTCCAGCACTGCCCCTTCCCCCCTTTCTTCCATTCTCACTTGAATCCCCACCCCTGGCAGATTCTCCCAGTTTGTTCTTTGTCATTAGCGTGCTACGTCACTGTTATGTTCAGTTCCAATCTACAGTGACATCAAGTGCTGTGGTTTTTATCATATGCTTGACTTGTAAATAGTTTTGCTGTCTGTGATTGTTCTGTGCTACACTGTCTATAACATGGCTGTTTTAATCATTCTACAACTTTCATACTCCAGTCTTACTTCGCCTTGATTTCTTCTAATCCTTACAGTGTGTGATTATTTGTGTAAAGTACTTTTTTAGATTTTTATCTCCATTTTTATAGTCACCACCTTTTGTATGCACTCTTCCATTATGTTCCCCATTCTACGCTGTCTATCGCATGGCTGTTTTAATCATTCTACAACTTTCATACTCCAGTCTTACTTCGCCTTGATTTCTTTTAATCCTTACAGTGTGTGATTATTTGTGTAAAGTACTTTTTTAGATTTCTATCTCCATTTTTACAGTCACCACCTTTTGTATGCACTCTTCCATTATGTTCCCCATTTTTATTTCCCTGTTCCACCATATTTTCTCCTTTATGTTGTTTGAAATGTCTTCTTGTTATATACTTAATGTCTCTCACCTGAAGAGCAGCACCTATGCTGTTACCAGCCTGCTCTGCATGGCGAATTGAAATACAATAAAAAAAAAGAAAGTTCCTGTAGGTCTTTGAATGCTCCGATACCTCCATCCTGTTACTCGCCCCTCCAGTTACCTGTACTTGGATCAGTTAACCCTCCCCCCTCAGATTTAAATATTCCCATTACAGCACACAACATCAAACTCATACTGCACTCCAAACACAACACTGCCACCTCAAGATATCCCCCCCCCCCTCCTTCCTGATTGGTACTTTGTATACAGTCATCCTCTCCACTGACTTTTACCCCAACCTGTAGAAAACTTCCCGTGTCCTGCTGTTATCTAAACTCAACAACTCCCCCCCCCTCTGACACCTCCTCCTGTCATCCCATCTGCCTCACCTCTGCATTCAGTATGGTCTGTGAGACAACCCTCTCCTGACATATTCATCACCCCTGACATATTCATCACCCCTTACTCAGCGTGGCTTCTGGCCCTCCCTCTCAGCCATGACCAGCTCCGTAATGTTCCCAATCTTCTTTCCCTCCAACTTAACTCCTGTCGTTCTGCTACATTTGTTTCGTTTGACCTCCATAACGTTTATGACTGCGTCTGGTATCCCAGACCTATGCCCTTCTTATCAATTTCGTCCGTCTCTTTGCTTCCTTCCTCTCCCATCGTCCCTCCTACAGCATTATCCACAATAACAATCCTGTACGTTTCAACCCACTGTCAGCATGCCCCAAGCCTCCGTCCTTTCCTATATCTCCTGCATACTGCAGATATCCCCAGACCTCCTTTGCCTGTTCACCTCATCCAATTTTCTGATGACCCAACCTTCCTAGCCCTCTATCTTATTCTTCAATGGTCCCAACATACCCTTCGTATACATCTCTACCAGGTCACCACCTGACCCAAGTAATCATCTTGGATCGTTCCAGCCCCTCCTTGTGGCTCCACGATTATTATCTTATCCACCTCACCCCTACCCTGAAATATCTTGACTCACCTTCGACCATCACCTCACCTGGACTCTCCATCTCCTTATAATCCAACGCAAAGCCTTCTGAAACTTCTTTCTGGGTAGACATGGAAACTGCATCCTTCCACCATCCTTCACAATCAAAACTCTTTAATCTGTCCCATCCTTTGTTACACCAGATTCCATTAAGTCCTCCAAATCCTCAAACACCATGCCTGTGCCTCACTTTTTGTATCTGTCACCTGTCCTCCACATGGATCCTGTATGATCTTATTCCCTTTCCCACATCTTCTTCTTTTCATCGAACATTTCCACGCTCTGTACATCATCCGCAGACTCGATCACCCCCAACACCCTGGTGTCTCCTATCCTCTCTACCCATTGCTGTGCCTTTACTATTGTGTCCTGCCCCCTCTCCATTTCTACGTCCTCCAACTCCTTCACTGCTGTACCTTCCTGCACCTACTCCTCCCAGATGATGAGCTTCGTCCTGATATATACCCCTCCTACCAACTCTAATCCCACCATCCCCCCTCCTTAGAGTTCCCTCTCCCCTCTTTTCCCCTTCCCTGAGCTGTTTTTTCCTCCCTAGTATGCCCACTCCCTTTCCAGTGCACCCCTTCCACATCTATCTGCTGAGTTTCCTTCTCTCTCCCATCCCACCTGTCTCCTGCCCCTTAGTGCGCCCCTATCCCCTTTTCTTTTCATCCCACCCTCTCCAGTCCCTCCTCCCTTGCTGCCAACTCCTCTCCCCTCCCTGAACCTTCCCCTCCCTCGGCAGGGCCCCCCCAGCAGTTTTGCTCATTGTAATGTGTGCTCTGCCTCGTGCAGAGGTTTTTACAGCATCGTCATTATGGTGTATTTTTAATAATGTGGCTAACTTTTATCTTTTGTGTGTGACTTTGGTGTATTGTCCATGCTACACGCATAGCCAACTGTGTTCTTATTTTTATGTGGACTTTCTAAACAGTGTCCAAGAATGAACGTCTCTGTGAAAGTGTATATTTTAACCCCCACTGTCTCCCCTTATTATGTTCTTATATTCCCATCTTCCTCTCCACATCCAGCATGTATTCACTTCTAAATTGGCAGGAGGCTACTCCCATATGCTGATGTGATAGCTCGCTGTCCTATTATTATTACCACCACCTCCACCATCACCACCGCTACCATTCATCCTTGCCATGTAGGATTATGGGCTAGACTGGCTAGAGCAATTCTCCACTGCTAGACTAATAGAAAAAATATCAACTCCACATCTAGCAGTTACTGACGAAACTGGATGGAGCTACTGCATTGTGCTCAATCAATGGCAACTCATATATTTTAAATAAACAATATATTACACCGAATAAAAAATACTAAAGACTTACATATGCGGAGCGAAGTGGGGGCCAACAGCACCCTCCATTGGTGATGTTGTCAACTAGGTCAGCTGGTCTCTGGACCTCACGGCGAACACAAAGAACTCGATATTCCTGCCAATAAATTTGAATTTCCCGCCATTTTTTCTGGGCCATCACCTTGAATTGCATCACAAGGGGTTGGGAGAGGGGATTGGCTGGAAGTTCCCTGAGGGTAACCCACATGCCAGCTGAGGAAAGCTCATTAGGCCGTCTGGTGATACGGGGTAATTAATTGGTCAATTAATTAATCTGCATTGTTTATTTGATATCAAAATTGCACCAGAAGCCGTTCTGTGGAGCAACTTCCCCTTACGAAATACAGACCTTGTGAAGTGAGAGATACTTCTAGATGCCTATGAAAAATTGAGTTGTTGAAATTCGTGGTACACCCTTCACTTACTTCTTAATAATATGGTATTCCGGTGTACATATTAAATATCGGTAGGAGCGTTGCATCAGTTACTGAACATGTGGTCGATAACTAGCAACGCACTCTAGAAAGTCGGGATATGGGCAGATAGGTGCAATCCACTTTAAGAACATTCGTGGAATTGTTAAAAAAGTTTTACTTACCTTCGACATTCTTGTGCAAAGTTGTCTATATTTCATTCTTTTCATTCTTATTTAAGATACTTCATTTGAATGCATAAATGCTTTTCGCGGTGCCGTTCATGGTGAGGAGACGTTCCCTAATATACAAGATAACGGAGAGGGAAGCAATACGATATTTCAGAAGATAAATGAACAATACAGTACTCTGTCGTTCCATAATCAAAAGAGCTATCCGCATCTGTATTACCTACTGACAATTCGCACTTACGTGCAGTGTAATTGTGTTCCTTAGACATTCGGTTATCTCCTAGTGATAGATGTCATGTGAGATTGCGCCACCGGTACGTTAGACGTAACACTGTAACCAGTGTTTTGCTTCTTACGATAAGAGGCATCTGCTGTTTGCCAAGCACTTGATTTCATGATTACGGATTGCTAACAATTAACTTCCTCTCGAGCTTTATCACTCACTGACAAAGAAAGAGGTCGCTGATATAGATTACCATCTGGTGCGAAGCGGAATGCGTGTTGCATCAGATGCTACTGTTGTAAATGACACATTCTAACGGTACTATCTATTTTCGACACTCGTTAGCCGGGTCATGGTACGCATTGTCAACTGTAAATTATTTGCCATCATTCACCAATATATGTCAGGTCTGAACTGAATTTGTTTGCTAACGTACTGAACTAGGCTAACTTTCTGTACTATCGCGGTAAGTAAGGATCGCGTTTAAAAGGAATGACTGCAACTGAACTACTTTAGTTGTTCATAGAATATGCGACATACAGTCGCCAATGCGCTAGAACACAGACTAATGAGGATTCGTTTCTTATAAGAGAAATTTTTGCACACATCTACCGCAACGATCTTTATCCAAACTAAGAACATTTTTGTGCAAACTGCTTTAGTTTTTTGATATTTGTGCGCTATAGCAAAATACGTAGATTTGACCTTACGAAGCGTCTGTTTGTAAAGAGAATCGGAAAACGTGTTTGTAATTACATTAATAAACATTTCGCTAACTGTTTTACAGTAATTCAGTACTAAGCAGTCCTTTTTCACTAACCTTGTCTACTGAGACCTTTGTACCGTATTCACCCATTTAAGAAAGAACAACGAAACGCAACTGCAATTCCGTTACCAACATCGCACATCGCAAGGTAGAACTGGTACTTTCATATACACAACTAATTAGATTAAAGTATGAAATTTGAAAGAAAAAGTCTTCAGCCTGTAGAGGATTCATGAAGTTTTATTTAGTACTGTACTGCTATAACACAAATTGTTGTACCAACTGCCCTTTTTAGAGACGCCCATTCCTCTTCAATTGTACTGCCTACTGAACTCTTCCTTATAGCTGTATCTATAGCCTTAGACAATTTCAAGCGTATCTCGTCAATCCTTAGTACTTCCGCGTATGTATTCTTCCTGACTAATGTCTTTAACTTCAGCCTACTCTTAATCACGACTACATTGTGATCTGAATTATATGCGCTCCTTGGCACGCCTTACAATCCAGTATCTGATTTCTGAATCTCTGTATGGCCATGATGAAATCTAAGTGAAATCTTCCGGTATCACCTTCCCTTCCCCAAGTACACCTCCTCCTCTTGTGATTCTTGAACAGAGTATTCGCTACTGCTAGCTGAAATTTATTACAGAGCTCAGTTAGTCTTCCTCCTCTCTCTTTCCTTGTCCCAAACCCATATTTTCCTGTAAGCTTTTCTTCTGCTCTCTCCCCTGCAATTGATTCCAGACCCTCATGACTATTAGATTTTCATCTCCCTTTACGTATTGTATTACCCTTTCAATATCCTCATATACCATCTATCTTTTTATCTTCAGCTTGCGACGTTGGCATGTGTATCCCAACACAGAGTCAGTTAATGATTTCACTAGCCCATATCGCCGATTTGATACATCCAGCTATAACTTCCTCTCCTCTTCTAAACTCTTCATCTGAGAATAGTATTTGCATTAACATCAGTTATTTGTGGCGTATATACTCCAATCTTTTACGTTAATAATTATTACTTTTGGTTCGTCTAATTATGACTGATTGAAACGAATTTTTTGTGCCATATGCGTTTCTCCTTTGTTATTAGAAAGCCATCATCAGTAGCCTAAAATATATAATATATATTTGTGTTTACACTACTTTGTTTTACATATTGAACATTGTGCATTAAAGTTAGGGACAGATCTGGCACGTTCTGATTTTATGACATAGTAACAGATTAAGTTTGTACTAACAAATTTCGTAAATGCTGCCCTACGTGTATTCTTGATCTGACTTTAACGCTGGCCTTCTGCTTATTGCCATTCGCAACTTCATTTGCACATAACTAGGAAACGAACTCCTATTCTCATTTGCTTACTGAAGTTGTGATGTCATTGCCAACTTGTAAAACATATTGGAAACTGTCGACTTGATATACATCTACAACTATACCTGTATTACTACTCTGTAATTCACGCTTTACCTGAAAGAGGGTTCATCGAACCAATTCCAAATTATTTTCTGCCGTTCCACTCGCGAACAGCGCACGGGAAAGCCAACACTTAAATCTTTCGATGCAAGTTCTGATTTCTCTTATTGTGGTACTACAATCATTTCTCACTATGTAGGTGGACGTAAACAGAATATTTTTACATTCGGAGTTGAAAGTTGGAGATTGAAATTTCATGAAAACATCTCTCCGCAACGAAAACTGCACTTGTTTTATGAATTGTCACCTCAACTCATGTATTATATCCGTGACACTGTCTCCCCAAAAAAAGTTTCCTTTCCTTGAACTTTTTAGTTGTCCTCCATCAATCTTATCTAATAAACATCCCATATCGACACCAATACTCTAGCAGAGGACGAACAAGCGTAGTATAGGCAGTCTCTTTTGTGCACTTGACGCATCTTCCACGTACTCTGCCAATAACAAGTAGTTTTTGGTTCCTCTTACCCACAACATTATCTATGTGATCACTCAAGTTTAAGTTGATTGTAATTATAATCCCTAGGCATTTAGTTGAATTAAAAGCCTTTAGATTTGTGTTATTTATCGTGTAACAGAAATTTAATTGATCCCTTTTAGTACTCATGTGGTTGACCAACTTTTCGTCATTTAGAGTGAATTGCCACTTTTTGCACCATACAGATACCTTGCATAAATTATTTTGCAACTGGTTCCCATCTTTTGATGACTTCATTAAACAGATCGTCTTCAAATAGTCTAAGAGAGCTGCCTACCATTATACACGGGGTGTCTCTCGTAAGAGTCTTCAGGCCAATTTTCTCTGGTGTTTTGACAGATATTTGCATTTTCGATTTGGTGTTGCGTATCTGGACTCAGCCCAAACAATTACTGCCCATCACGTCTTTCATTCGACGGCCAGTAGCAATACAAAGTGTCGGTTTAGTTCCCATTGCAAAGAAAATTATTTTAAAATCGTAATTTTACGTGCCCATTCGATAAAGCGCTCGCAAATTAGTCTAGTACGAAATTCGTTTTATCGATATACACTCCTGGAAATGGAAAAAAGAACACATTGACACCGGTGTGTCAGACCCACCATACTTGCTCCGGACACTGCGAGAGGGCTGTACAAGCAATGATCACACGCACGGCACAGCGGACACACCAGGAACCGCGGTATTGGCCGTCGGATGGCGCTAGCTGCGCAGCATTTGTGCACCGCTGCCGTCAGTGTCAGCCAGTTTGCCGTGGCATACGGAGCTCCATCGCAGTCTTTAACACTGGTAGCATGCCGCGACAGCGTGGACGTGAACCGTATGTGCAGTTGACGGACTTTGAGCGAGGGCGTATAGTGGGCATGCGGGAGGCCGGGTGGACGTACCGCCGAATTGCTCAACACGTGGGGCGTGAGGTCTCCACAGTACATCGATGTTGTCGCCAGTGGTCGGCGGAAGGTGCACGTGCCCGTCGACCTGGGACCGGACCGCAGCGACGCACGGATGCACGCCAAGACCGTAGGATCCTACGCAGTGCCGTAGGGGACCGTACCGCCACTTCCCAGCAAATTAGGGACACTGTTGCTCCTGGGGCATCGGCGAGGACCATTCGCAACCGTCTCCATGAAGCTGGGCTACGGTCCCGCACACCGTTAGGCCGTGTTCCGCTCACGCCCCAACATCGTGCAGCCCGCCTCGAGTGGTGTCGCGACAGGCGTGAATGGAGGGACGAATGGAGACGTGTCGTCTTCAGCGATGAGAGTCGCTTCTGCCTTGGTGCCAATGATGGTCGTATGCGTGTTTGGCGCCGTGCAGGTGAGCGCCACAATCAGGACTGCATACGACCGAGGCACACAGGGCCAACACCCGGCATCATGGTGTGGGGAGCGATCTCCTACACTGGCCGTACACCACTGGTGATCGTCGAGGGGACACTGAATAGTGCACGGTACATCCAAACCGTCATCGAACCCATCGTTCTACCATTCCTAGACCGGCAAGGGAACTTGCTGTTCCAACAGGACAATGCACGTCCGCATGTATCCCGTGCCACCCAACGTGCTCTAGAAGGTGTAAGTCAACTACCCTGGCCAGCAAGATCTCCGGATCTGTCCCTCATTGAGCATGTTTGGGACTGGATGGAGCGTCGTCTCACGCGGTCTGCACGTCCAGCACGAACGCTGGTCCAACTGAGGCGCCAGGTGGAAATGGCATGGCAAGCCGTTCCACAGAACTACATCCAGCATCTCTACGATCGTCTCCATGGGAGAATAGCAGCCTGCATTGCTGCGAAAGGTGGATATACACTGTACTAGTGCCGACATTGTGCATGCTCTGTTGCCTGTGTCTATGTGCCTGTGGTTCTGTCAGTGTGATCATGTGATGTATCTGACCCCAGGAATGTGTCAATTAAGTTTCCACTTCCTGGGACAATGAATTCACGGTGTTCTTATTTCAATTTCCAGGAGTGTATATTTACAGGGAGAATAAACAGCAGTCCAGCAGTGACTCAATAGTGCTGCGTGCTTGGCGGTAGCAGTGAGCGCGGGAGAGTGGAATGCTGTCACTGTTGGATAAACTGGTTGTTTTCCGTGATCTGCTGTGCCTGTTACACGTATCGATAAAACTAATATCGGACTAAAATAATGTGGAACCGACCTTTCGAATGGGCACGTAAAATCCTGTGTTTAAAATACTGTGGATTATTACAGGAAACAAATCGACGCTTTCCATCGACACTGTGCATCGCATAAAAGAGGTGATGGGCAGTTTGTGTTTGCACTGAAACCGTATACGCACTGCAAAAACGCAACATCTACCGAAACTACCCAGTCTTTTAACAAAAGTAAGAAGCCTTTTAGCAACAGGAAGAAGAAGTAGTGAGAAAACTGCCGTGAAGTATTGCATTAGCAGCTCCAGGCTGTCAACCACAATGTGGTGCCACGTGCGTCGCAGTGGTGATGACCACAGTAGGCAGGCAAGTCTCTTATTATGGGCGACGTCACTAGACGTCAGGTTTTACTGGAAGAAATGTGACTCGGTGAGATACGCTACTGGCCATTAAAATTGCTACACCACGAAGATGACGTGCTACAGACGCGAAATTTAACCGACAGGAAGAAGATGCTGTGATATGCAAATGATTAGCTTTTCAGAGCATTCGCGCAAGGTTGGCGCCAGTGGCGACACCTACAACGTGCTGACATGAGGAAAGTTTCCACCGATTTCTCATACACAAACAGCAATTGACCGGCGTTGCCTGGTGAAACGTTGCTGTGACGCCTCGTGTAAGGAGGAGAAATGCGTACCACCACGTTTCCGACTTTGATAAAGGTCGGATTGTAGCCTATCGCGATTGCGGTTTATCGTATCGCGACATTGCTGCTCGCGTTGGTCGAGATCCAATGACTGTTAGCAGAATATGGAATCGGTGGGTTCAGGAGGGTAATACGGAACGCTGTGCTGGATCCCAACGGCCTCGTATCACTAGCAGTTGAGATGACAGGCATATTATCCGCACGTCTGTAACGGATCGTGCAGCCACGTCTCGATCCCTCAGTCAACAGACGCGAACGTTTGCAAGACGACAACCATCTGCACGAACAGTTCGACGACGTTTGCAGTAGCATGGACTATCAGCTCGGAGACCATGGCTGCGCTTACCCTTGACGCTGCATCACAGACAGGAGCGCCTGCGATGGTGTACTCAACGACGAACCTGGGTGCACGAATGGCAAAACGTCATTTTTTCGGATGAATCCAGGTTCTGTTTACAGCAGCATGATGATCGCATCGATGTTTGGCGACATCACGGTGGACGCACATTGGAAGTGTGTATTCGTCATCACCATACTGGCGTATCACCCGGCGTGATGGTATAGGGTGCTTTGGTTACACGTCTCAGTCACCTCTTGTTTGCATTGACGGCACTTTGAACAGTGGACGTTACATGTCAGATGCGTTACGACCCGTGGCTCTACCCTTCATTGGATCCCTGCGAAACCCTACATTTCAGCAGGATAATGCACGACCGCATGTTGCAGGTCCTGTACAGGCCATTCTGAATAAGGAAAATGTTCGACTGCTGCCCTGGCCAGCACATTTTCCATATCTCTCACCAATTGAAATCTTCTGGTCAATGGTGGCCGAGCAACTGGCTCGTCACAATACGCCAGTCACTACTCTTGATGAACCGTGGTATGGTGTTGAAGCTGCATGGGCAGCTGTACCTGTACACGCCATCCAAGCTCTGTTTGACTCAATGCCCAGGCATATCAAGAGCGTTATTACGGCCAGATGTGGTTGTTCTGGGTACTGATTTCCCTGGGTCTGTACACCCAAATTGCGTGAAAATGTAACCACATGTCAGTCCTAGTATAATATATTTGTCCAATGAATACCCGTTTATCATCTGCATTTCTTCTTAGTGTAGTAATTTTAATGGCCAGTGGTATATAAACATGTCTGAATTTTGAGGCAGAGTCACTCCCTTTCTCCAGAGTCCAGCAGCAGCAGCATCACCACCACAACGCCACGGGCACACTGGGCCGTGAGGGGAGTGGGCATCACCAGTGCTAACCATGTGTTTGATCCCGGGCTGTGCCTGTTGCTGGTAGCAATGAGTTTCACACGGGACTTAGTGCCGCAGCACTCTCGACGTGCCGTCCGCACCTGCTGCTCCTAACACTGAGTTAGCACAGGGCTTTTTGTTTCAGCGTCAGCTGCAGTCCAACTAATGCCAGAGGGCAGCCAGTCGAATCCCGCTCACAGCAGTGTCCACCTGCCACTGCAGTGAACGAGTGCAGGGTTGAGGAGCCGCTAAAGGGGCCTTCACTGCTGGAGAGGTAGTGTACCAACGATGTCGCGGCCGTAGCCTGCAGAGGCCGCCAGCTGTCTACAGACCCACATCAGCAATGCTCGAGGTAGTGGGACAAAATTCGAATGAGCGCATTTTTTTAGTACGGGTTGCCTACATCATTGATAGATATGCACTCTCCTTTGACTGACAGGTACTTAACCTATTGTTCTCCTTTGATTGACAGGTCCTTAACCTACTGTTCTGCTAAGAGTATCCTTCCCTTTGATTGACAGGTCCTTAACGTATTGTTCTGCTAAAAGGATCCTTCCTTTTGATTCACAGGTCCTTAACCTATTGTTCCCCCACTCCTCTAACCCCCCCCCCCCGACCCCTCAGGAAACCTCCAACTCTCCCCCTTCCCCTCGCTGCTACAGGCACACTTTCAGTTCTCAGTTACTGGAATAGCTCAAAAATGGCTCTGAGCACTATGGGACTTAACTTCTGAGGTCATCAGTCCCCTAGAACTTAGAACTACTTAAACCTAACTAACCTAAGGACATCACACACATCCATGCCTGAGGCAGGATTCGCACCTGCGACCGTAGCGGTCGCGCGGTTCCAGACTGTAGCGCCTACTGGAATAGCCCCTGTCACTCTCTTCAATTTTACTATTAAACGGTACATTTGCATGCTGAGCTTCTATTAGCAGAAAACGTAATTATAAGTAATGAAATGAAGAAGAAATTGAGCCTTATTATATCTATAACCCACAGCTGTGTAAATATTGTATGCGGAATCTGGAAACATTTGCAGATTTTTGATCGTCATATTATTGGCGAAAGAGGAAGAGTCACCCTCTGTTTTTTAGATCTAGTCCAGATCGGACGTATGTGGCACTCTGCCATTAATATTACATTATTTCATTATTTTATTCACAAGTTGCTGCCAAACGGTACTCGTAATTGTATAAGTGTCGTAGATTAAACTGTGTTTTTATTTTAAAATATGTTGTTATTATTAACCTATGTAGGTTTTATTTTGTGTCTTTAGTCACTGTAAGTTTGTTGGATGAGTCGGCATGGCAAAAGGCTCTGTACTTCTAAGCAAAGGTCGTCCAGCTCGATCCACCGTGGTCTTCGGGTGCTGTTTGATAACGAAGTCCGATTTTAGTGAAAACACAGAGAGAAGAAACACGGTTAAAAATACATGAACGGACCTTTAACGAAAATGCCATGCTCAAGAACCGAGAGTTTGTATAATAATAATATTTAATATTCATTACTATAATTCATTATATGGTCTCGATCCAGTTACAAATGAGCCAAAAAAATTAATTAAACTGGTGACTCAGTGTCTGGACGCATTGTTATATGTACTACATTGTCTTCCTTTTGTTACATGTTTATTGCAAACGACAAACGGGATACGAGACCAGAATACATTGAAGTAAGACTAAGTACTGTAATGTATGTCGACACCTGAAATTACTCTGCATGTCCGAAAGAACAGACACCATATCCACATAAGCATATAGTTCTGACGATAACGGCTATGACCTTCCTCTTCTGTCCGGATGCACACATTTACCTGAACTCTTACGGGACTTGGTAAGAATGTCTTCCACTAGTAATGAGTGTGTTGAATAGGGACACTACGAATGTAGTGTGTGGACATACAAGGTGAGAATGTGGGTCTCACGGGAGGTGTGCTGTAGTGGGACGTGAAATTGAAGCGTCCCCCATCCACCAGTGTCAGCCAGTTTGTAGGTGAATATAAGTTTAATTTAGTTTTGTTTATGTATTTTTTGTAATATTTGTAATGGTTGTGAATTGTCTAAAGTTTTTGTATTTATTTTTTATGTTTCATGTACGGAGAGGGCGGCGCAACGAACGGAGACAGCATCTTCGCTGCCGGGACCAGAGAGAAAATTGCTGGCCACTATACGTCGCGGGTCGACAGCCAAAGAGCAACAGAAGATCCTGAAACCGAGTTGTTGCGTCGTGCTCCTAAAAATTAAATAATTGAGAATTTGTCAAGTTTGTACAATAATGACGTCATAGAAAGTTTAATCATGATGAAAATGTTCAGTTCTGTCTTGTCAAGGCTCAGGTTCACGTCTATTTGTAGGAAGATAATAAACTAGTGGATGCTACTAAAGTGGAAATACGTGTTCCGAGGGTTTATTTATGAGGAATTATGTGAATGAATTAATAATTTATTTGACAAGATTATTGAATTTTGACTGCGTTCATCGCGACTTTGAATCTTAAAAGTTTATTCAATGTGGTTCTAATATCGATTAAATCAGATAATGTGTATCAATATAATTTCTGAGGAGAAACAAACGACATCTAAAATTGAAAAAGTTTACGCAAACCAATTGGCCCGAGTGACGTAATTCTGCGCATACGACTCAAATGATGTTTTACAGTTTCGTTCAAGAACCATTCTCAGACAATTTAAGAAGAATATAAATAATTTTGAAGTGGGTCGTAACTGACGTAGGTGACGAAGTCTACACATGGTCATATGTCGAAAGGAAATCATTTATAAGAAACTTACGTCGTTACACTACACCGTGGCGACCTTAAAAACAGGACTTGTGTGCAACTAAGACACACAGGTACGAAACAATTAAAACATCAAGAGTCCTTCGGAAGTCAACGAGAGTCTTCGTGGAGCCTTTACCAGCCAGCGGCGACTTCGCGGGTGTGGGCAGCAGACGGAGCGCAGCCAAGCAGTACGGTCACGCAGTTATTCTACGAGAAGGCGCATCTGTTGGGCAGCAGCTGAACGCTGCAAACCCCGACAACCCTTTTCTCCTAAACTAACAGGCCCGGTACGTCAGCTGGGGGGCGTTCCTCCGGCTGGTATTAGAGTTTGCTGAGGGCTTCGCCTGTCTACGGTGCGGCCGGGCGTGGTTGCAGCCAGTGACGTCTCCGGTGTTCGACTCAGCGTCCTGCCGGTTGCGGAAGCGGGGTCGCAGCATCTCAGCGGCTGCATCGACGGCTGTTACTTCTGCAGCCCATAGCAGCACACTGATCACCGAGAACTACAAACTACAATATTAGTGTCCGGTGAGTTTGTTTCAAGTTGGAATTGGAGTGTTGTACATAGGGAGTGTGCTTTTACAGGATTGTTGATTACAAGTCTGCGTGTGTAACTATTTAATATCTTACAATAATGTCGGGAAGTGAAATGTCAGACGAAGAGCAATCTATGTCCGATAGGAGCATGAGATCCCTTTTTAGGGCGATCGCTAAACTAAAACAGTCTAACGGGGATTTTTTAGCTGAATTAAAACAATCTAACGAAGAATCTACTGCTAGATTAAGAGAGGAATTAAAACAGGAATTAAAACAATCTAACGAAGAATCCACTGCTAGATTAAAAGAGGAGCTTAAAGGGGAGCTAACAAAATCGACAGACAGGTTACAGGAACATCTTAATGAAACCAGTCGAGAATTAAGTGATAAAATAGAGGCTTCTAAAGTTGAAATGCAGGAAAAACTAGTAGGACTTAGTAATAAGATTGCTGATAATTGTAAAAGGTTAGAAGAACATATCCAGGAATCGCGTGAGGAAAAAACTCGCATGCGAAATGATATTACTGACTTAACCAAGAGAATAGATAATGTCAATGTCTTAGTTGTAAATGAAATAGAGAGAAATAACGATAAGTTACGAGATGAATTTTCTATGCAAACAGAAACTGTTCGTAGAGAATTATTAGAATCTATTAAAGAGGTTTCTACCAAACCTGTAGAGATTTCTTCAATAGATAATGTAGAATTAGAGATACTAACTCATCGAGTAGAAAAAGATCATACTGAAATAGAAAACATGAAATATTTAATTACCGAAATATGCAGTAACCTTGAGACTTCCAAAGATAATAACATTGACGAAGGTACAGAGCGTTCACATCGTGAACACAGTGAAGAATCGATATTAGCTAATCGTGTATCCAATGCAGAAATGCGAATACAGGAAATTACTAAACGGTTATCGGAATTAGATAATAATGAAAACATTTCAAGTAGTAGAAGTAATAACGTAATCAGAGACAACAGTCGCATCGTGTTTGCTAGCTCGGACGACAACAATATAAATAAAGAAATCACGGCAAGCCAATCCGATGCAACTCCGTCTCTGCAATCTAGACAAAATCCAACTACGTCTCTCGCAGAATGTTGGGATGATATAACGACAAATTCAAATGTAGTAAGTCGATTTCCTGTATTCAAACCAGGAGGCGAACTTCACCCTATAATCTATATAAAAGCTTTTGAAACTTCATTATCTCCTAAATGGAGTAATGAAAAACGGATTCAATTTGTAATAGGACATTTAGAAGCAGAAGCTGCGGAATGGGCGCATAGAACTGATTTTAGGGACTGGGATGATTTTATTAAGCAGTTTAAACAAAATTATTGGTCAAGAGGAAAACAACAACACTTAACTTTAGAGTTGTTAGACCCTCCTCCTTATTCTAAACGGTGGAGAGGTTATAGGAATTATTTGAAATGGCATTTAAACTATATATAAACTATATATAAAAGTATAAATATTATATATACTTTATATATATATATATATATATATATATATATATATATATATATATATATATATATATATATATATATAAAAGTGGCTAAAGAATGTCTTGGAACAGTAGTGTGTAAAAGTAGGATGAAGCAAACAGCTTGGTGGAATGATACTGTCAAGGCAGCCTGTAAAAGGAAAAAGTAGGCGTATCAAAAATGGCTACATACCAGAACCCAGGTAGACAGAGAAAGTTATGTTGAAGAAAGAAACAAAGCCAAACAGATAATTGCAGCATCCAAGAAGAAATCGTGGGAAGACTTTGGAAACAGGTTGGAGACTATGGGTCAAGCTGCTGGAAAACCATTCTGGAGTGTAATTAGCAGTCTTCGAAAGGGAGGTAAGAAGGAAATGACAAGTATTTTGGACAGGTCAGGAAAACTGCTGGTGAATCCTGTGGATGCCTTGGGCAGATGGAGGGAATATTTTGAAGAGTTGCTCAATGTAGGTGAAAATGCGATCAGTAATGTTTCAGATTTCGAGGTAGAATGGGATAGGAATGATGATGGAAATAGGATCACATTTGAGGAAGTGGAAAAAATGGTCAATAGATTGCAGTGCAATAAAGCGGCTGGGGTGGATGAAATTAAGTCGGAACTCATCAAATACAGTGGAATGTCAGGTCTTAAATGGCTACACAGGATAATTGAAATGGCCTGGGAGTCGGGACAGGTTCCATCAGACTGGACAAAAGCAGTAATCACACCAATCTTTAAACATGGAAACAGAAAAGATTGTAACAACTACAGAGGTATCTCTTTAATCAGCGTTGTGGGTAAAATCTTCTCAGGTATTGTTGAAAGGAAAGTGCGAGTATTAGTTGAGGACCAATTGGATGAAAATCAGTGTGGGTTTAGGCCTCTTAGAGGTTGTCAGGACCAGATCTTTAGCTTATGGCAAATAATGGAAAAGTATTATGAGTGGAACAGGGAACTGTATCTATGCTTTATAGTTCTAGAAAAGGCATATGACCGGGTTCCTAGGAGGAAGTTATTGTCTGTTCTACGAGATTATGGAATAGGAGGCAAACTTTTGCAAGCAATTAAACGTCTTTACATGGATAGTCGGGCAGCAATTAGAGTTGACGGTAAATTGAGTTCATGGTTCAGAGTAGTTTCAGGGGTAAGACAAGGCTGCAACCTGTCTCCACTGTTGTTCATATTATTTATGGATCATATGTTGAAAACAATAGACTGGCTGGGTGAGATTAAGATATGTGAACACAAAATAAGCAGTCTTGCATATGCGGATGACTTAGTTGTGATGGCAGATTCGATTGAAAGTTTGCAAAGTAATATTTCAGAGCTAGATCAGAAATGTAAAGACTATGGTATGAAGATTAGCATCTCCAAAACGAAAGTAATGTCAGTGGGAAAGAAATATAAACGGATTGAGTGCCAAATAGGAGGAACAAAGTTAGAACAAGTGGACGGTTTCAAGTACTTAGGATGCATATTCTCACAGGATGGCAACATAGTGAAAGAACTGGAAGCGAGGTGTAGCAAAGCTAATGCAGTGAGCGCTCAGCTACGATCTACTCTCTTCTGCAAGAAGGAAGTCAGTACTAAGACTAAGTTATCTGTGCACCGTTCAATCTTTCGACCAACTTTGTTGTATGGGAGCGAAAGCTGGGTGGATTCAGGTTACCTTATCAACAAGGTTGAGGTTACGGATACGAAAGTAGCTAGGATGATTGCAGGTACTAGTAGATGGGAACAATGGCAGGAGGGTGTCCACAATGAGGAAATCAAAGAAAAACTGGGAATGAACTCTATAGATGTAGCAGTCAGGGCGAACAGGCTTAGATGGTGGGGTCATGTTACACGCATGGGAGAAGCAAGGTTACCCAAGAGACTCATGGATTCAGCAGTAGAGGGTAGGAGGAGTCGGGGCAGACCGAGGAGAAGGTACCTGGATACGGTTAAGAATGATTTTGAAGTAATCGGTTTAACATCAGAAGAGGCACCAATGTTAGCACTGAATAGAGGATCATGGAGGAACTGTATAAGGGGGACTATGCTCCAGACTGAACGCTGAAAGGCATAATCAGTCTTAAATGATGATGATGATGATGGCATTTAAACCGTGCTAAATTAATTGAAAAACCAATTATTGGAAGTCATCTAATACGAGTCCTAATTAGAGGGTTACCGTATTATGTGAAGGAAAGGAAAATGTTATTCTACGAATTGTCTATCCAAACGAAAAAATTCGCGAACAGATTGTTAAAAATGCTGAACGGAGAATTAAAAGTTATAATCAACATGCTATAGAACCCTCATTTCAGGTAGGAGATCTTGTATTAGTACGATCTCATCCTAAAAGTTCGAAGATCAATAAGGAATGTAGAAAATTCTTCTTTGTCTTTGAAGGTCCATATGTTGTACATAAAATTGTACATCCCAAAGCGTTACTTCTTATGGAACCTTCATCAGGTGTAATTAAAGGATTATATAGTATTGATCAAATGAAACCCTTCATTCCTAAATAAGTTAATATTTAGTATATGTTACATATGGACGAGCGTTCATAGTTTATTCATGTGAAGTTTTTCGTGATAGGTACGGGTTATTTTTAAAAAATGACAGGAAGTTTAAACAAGTGTTCTACAATAATCTACCGGTACTTCAAAAAGGGAAAGATAACTAAAAGGGGATTCATATGGAAGAAAGTTTTGTTATTAGGTCAGAAGGAATTATGTATATTTTATATTTACTCCGATAGTAGGAACCAAAGGGGATGGTTAATAATTTTAGGGACCACGGGCGTCCAGAGCTGAATGGCTCACGAGAACATAGAACTCTAGTAAATGAATAAAACTGAAACTAACCTGTCACAATTTGAACGCTCTGTCCTAATGTTACAACGTTAAAGAACGTACTAAATTATTATTAACCAGCAACTATTAAATGAAAAGGAGTAATCTCCAGATATTCGGTTGTGAATTACCATAATAGCACAATTAAAAGTAAATGACAAAGAGTCACAACAATATTGTAGTAAAAGGATTAAATCTATCTAAGAGCAAGGACTCTATATTACGTAAAATGTGAGAAAAATGTATTAACAATTAAATATTGTATATAGAAAAGTTTTATTTTCGGCTAAAACCTGACAAACTGAGCTTGTGGGTGGGGTATATAGTGGGACGTGAAATTGAAGCCTCCCCCATCCACCAGTGTCAGCCCAGTTTGTAGGTGAATATCAGTTTAATTTAGTTTTGTTTATGTATTTTTTGTAATATTTGTAATGGTTGTGAATTGTCTAAAGTTTTTGTATTTATTTTTTATGTTTCATGTACGGAGAGGGCGGCGCAACGAACGGAGACAGCATCTTCGGTGCCGGGACCAGAGAGAAAATTGCTGGTCACTATACGTCGCGGGTCGACAGCCAAAGAGCAACAGAAGATCCTGAAACCGAGTTGTTGCGTCGTGCTTCTAAAAATTAAATAATTGAGAATTTGTCATGTTTGTACAATAATGACGTCATAGAAAGTTTAATCATGATGAAAATGTTCAGTTCTGTCTTGTCAAGGCTCAGGTTCACGTCTATTTGTAGGAAGATAATAAACTAGTGGATGCTACTAAAGTGGAAATACGTGTTCCGAGGGTTTATTTATGAGGAATTATGTGAATGAATTAATAATATATTTGACAAGATTATTGAATTTTGACTGCGTTCATCGCGACTTTGAATCTCAAAAGTTTATTCAATGTGGTTCTAATATCGATTAAATCAGATAACGTGTATCAATATAATTTCTGAGGAGAAACAAACGACATCTAAAATTGAAAAAGTTTACGCAAACCAGTTGGCCCGAGCGACGTAATTCTGCGCATACGACTCAAATGATGTTTTACAGTTTCGTTCAAGAACCATTCTGAGACAATTTAAGAAGAATGTAAATAATTTTGAAGTGGGTCGTAACTGACGTAGGTGACGAAGTCTACACATGGTCATATGTCGAAAGGATATCATTTATAAGAAACTTACGTCGTTACACTACAGTGCGAGAGATAGTCCCTACAGTCTCACTATCCTCTGTGCCCTCGGTGGCTCAGATGGATAGAGCTGCTGCCATGTAAGCAGGAGATCTTGTGTTCATGTCCCAGTGGGGGCACACATTTTCACCTGTCCCCGTTGATATGTATCAACGCCTGTCAGCAGCTGATGGTATTAATATATAATTCTAATTCCTTTTGGGAATGGCTAGTACCAAAACAGTGATTGCGTACATGACTGCAGTATGATTAATCAGTCAAAATGGATCGCAGAGCCATCAGTTATGCCGTCACTGTGACAGATGAGTTTAAATGTAGAGATCGTCAGTCACCCTCGGACAGCAGTTTGGAAACTCTCCACTATGCGGCCAAACCCCTTCCAGTTTCCTTATGTTGTAACTGTCTTTTATTTAAAATCATCCAGTGTGTGTGGCGTGTTATGGTAGTAGCAGTAACAACATGACTTATAGCGTGCGTCGTCTAGTTTTCTGTGAGAAGCGATGGACCAGATTGTGTTAATTCAGAACCTGACACAGACCTCGAAGTCGTGGTGGATAGAATAAAATGTATGGCAGCGTACAAAGCATGTTACAGCAGAAAAAAAAAACAAAGTTTAAAATAAGGACAAAGGGGTACAGGGAGATTCTCTTCGACTTATAGTATAGTTGGTGAGATACTGTCATCCTCCTACAATACAGGCGATGCACTTTTACACTGGTCCACGCAATGGATCAGTAGTTGTATATTTAATAGGATCATCACATGTGCTTGATGCTGCCATGCAGACGGTGTTTATTTTCGATATATGGGAGGAGAGAGAGATGGTAAAAATCTTATAGAGTTCTCTATTGGATGAAATTAGTGGGGATTTTATAGTTTGTAATTTTTCTCAGTTGGATGGTACAGAATAACAAAAATAGCATGTTGAGGTGATAGAAGTGAATGGGTCCTGAGGCACACAGGTCTGCCTCGGACAGCGGTATTTGTATGTACACTAGTGCTCATAAATTATGGATAATGCTGATACATGGTGAAACAACGTTCTGGTAGACAGTTTGCAGGTTTAAATCACCTTGGGATATGACCATGCGGTGCATTTGACCTGCGGTCGTCGCACGGTGGCGCTGGCAGCAGTCCACATATGCAGAGGTGTGTTGGTGCATGTCAGGGTATGGTGCAGCGAGGAAGTGTGCAGACATTTTCAGATGTGCTAATGGTGACTGTGTGTTGAAAATGGCACAAAGAAGACATATTGATGACGTTATGAGGGGTAGAACACTAGGGCGACTGGAGGCTGGTCAAACACAGCAGGTCGTAGCATGGGTCCTCCGTGTGCCACAAAGTGTGATCTCAAGATTATGGCAACGCTTCCAGCAGACAGGAAACGTGTCCAGGCGCTACAGTGTGGGACATCCACCGTGTACAACACCACAAGAAGACCGATATCTCACCATCAGTGCCCGCAGGCGGTCGCGGAGTACTGCAGATAGCCTTGCTCGGGACGTTACCGCAACCACTGAAACAGTTGTCTCCAGACACACAGTCTACAGACAACTGAACAGACATGGTTTATTCGCCTGGAGACTTGCAAGGTGCATTCCACTGACCCCTGCTCACAGGAGAGCCCGTAAAGCCTGGTGTCAAGAACACAGTACATGGTCATTGGAACAGTGGTCCCAGGTTATGTTCACAGACGAGTCCAGGTATAGTCTGAACAGTGATTCTCACCAGGTTTTCATCTGGCAAGAACCAGGAACCAAATACCAACCCCTTAATGTCCTTGAAAGGGACCTGTATGGAGGTTGTGGTTTGATCTGTGGGGTGGGATTATGATTGGTGCACGTAAACCCCTGCATGTCTTTGACAGAGGAACTGTAACAGGTCAGGTGTATAGGGACGTTATTTTGCACCAGATGAATGATAACGCACGACCCCACCAAACTGCCATCGTGGAGGAGTACCTTAAAACAGAAGATATCAGGTGAATAGAGTGGCCCGCCTGTTCTCCATACCTCTTCAAACGCCTATGACACTTCAGGAGCTCCGTCAGGCACTGGTGCAAGAATGGGACGCTCTATCCCAGCAGCTGCTCGACCAAATGATCCAGAGTATGCCAACCCGTTGTGTGGCCTGTGTACATGTGCATGGTGACCATAGCCCATATTGATGTCGTGGTACATGCGAAGAAAACAATGGTGTTTTGTACCACATGTGTTTCGGGACGGTTTTCTCAACTTATCACCAATACCATGGACTTACAGATCTGTCAAGTGTGTTCCCTATGTGCCTACACTATTAGCGCCAGTTTTGTGTAGTGCCACGTTGTGTGGCACCACATACTGCAATTTTCCTTAATTTATGAGCGTGAATGTAGTTGGGGACGCACCACGATGCAGTAGCAAAAATCCTCGTCCTTCTTCCAGTTCCCATACTGTCTTTTATACTACTTCGTGTTGCAGCAGTGGGCTTCGTTTGGTGCTGACCTTGCGCATCGTGCGCAGTTGGTGGACCTACGAAAATATATTCCTGTTTCCATCTAATGGTCAAAACACAGTCCTATCGCACTAACTCAGCTTAGCCTGCTTCTATACAAGTTGCAGAAGGTGGTAGATACAGCCATCTCTGACTTCTCCTCTGTTCCGACTTAAATTGGAGCGATACATGCGTAAAGCTCAGAAATGGCAGCAGTTGCAAGATGCATAGGGACTACCTACAACGACATTGGAATTTTACTGTAGCAGATAGGTTCAAGAAACGTGACTCGTTTCCAGATATGAGAGTGCCCGAAATATGATTCACTAGTGGCTGTAGTCATTAAAGGACTTCTCCATAGGATCCAATGCACGTATGTGGTTGAATTGAGAGACTTGATTTCGAATCCCAGACAGCATTTCTAGCGGATAGCATAAGACTAGAAATATGAAAAGCCTCAATCAGCACACCATATACTGTTTTTGATCCTTCCCAATCAACCATTGCCTATAACCCAGTGATATATCACCAAACCTCCGACATGGCACCGAGATAGAATTCTTTGCAAATACTAGAGAAATATCTAGCTGCAGCGGCGTGAGGGAGTTGCAAATACTAGTTTCACGCCACGTTCCTTAACAGAATCAATTTCTAAATTCGGTACTTTTATTACGAGGTTGCACCGTCGGCGACGTGTAACCGCACTGTTAGTCTGACATTATACACTCTGGCGATCACCCTCTATATTCAGTGTAACGGTATTTGTCTGGACAAAACCAATTCATTCAGATGTAATGCCAAACCTCGATTTATGAAGGCAGTATAGCTTTTAATATGGATACTTGTGTGCATCTGTAGAACCAAGATCGCTTGTGACCGTAACATACAGTAGTTGTTGCAATCGGGTTTTTTAACATCTGGCTGTTTGTAAGACGATTACGCCTCTCTTTCTAAGACACAGTGGTACCACTCGCAAGAAAAACGTATAAGACATGTCCACCCAACTCTGATTTTTCTCAGTAATATTTCGTATCCTCAACAATCATTTAGTGGCGAAGTATTATACTTAGTAGTAGCGGATGAGTGATAGATTCACCATGAGCATCAGGCTTATCAATTATGTGTGTGTGTTCAGAAATGTGTAAAGGGAGCGACAATTTCCGGTCGTAAGGAAGGTATGGATTTGATGTGGAATGTCCGCAGCTCGTGGTCGTGTGGTAGCGTTCTCGCTTACCGCGCCCGGGTTCCCGGGTTCGATTCCCGGCGGGGTCAGGGATTTTCTCTGCCTCGTGATGACTGGGTGTTGTGTGATGTCCTTAGGTTAGTTAGGTTTAAGTAATTCTAAGTTCTAGGGGACTGATGACCATAGATGTTAAGTCCCATAGTGCTCAGAGCCATTTGAACCATTTGATGTGGAATACTATGATAGCAAAGGGAAAAATATGTCAAGTCATAACAATGGTACAGATATTTCTATTTGCAGGGCTACAGCAGTCAGCAGGGTGTATTTCTGATGCTTCCCTCATAGTCGAATGCTGTTCAATTGAGACTGCGATCGTAACATTTAATTGTAAGCATAGCGATCAAATATATATGTGACCGATTTCCTAGGGCGATTCTGTCTAGGGGTGCGTGGCATTCCGGCGGTGGCCTGTGGCGAGAATGATTTATGTATCCCATTAACGGCAGGACCCGTCTGATTGGAAAGGCCTATTGGGAGGCAGGAATGTAGCTGACTTAACTATGTCGCCCTCTAGATGGCCGAATAGCAAACTAATACGTAGTACGTGTTGGACAGCTTTCGTGATCGCGTGGAAGTTTGAGAAGATGCAATATGGACAAGTGTTTGCGCTGGACCATTATTCCCTCCCACGTAAATTGTCCGATTGACTGCTTCTTCACATTTCCCGCCTTTATTTGGTTGAGAGAACATCGATTGTGGTGTGTTTTGAGTGCATCTTGCAGGTGAAAGACGGGTGTAGGATACGTTTGCTGGTTCTCTGGACGTGAGAAACACCTTAGCTGACTTTGTAAATTATAGGGATGATTTGGAATCTGTCATATCACAGACATCGGTATTCGCGAGTGGAAATATCATTTTCCTCTCTTTTTTTTTCGAGCTTTCACGTAAAGGTCTTCGCAGACAGGAAAAATTTCTAGTTACTCAATGGTTTGCAGCACGCTCCACCTCTCTAAAGTTTGGGGTTTGTAGAGAAATAATTTCCATTCTATATCTTCGGAAATACGTTGTGCGAGTGATCAGTAGGTTACTGCGATGTGCTTGATATCGAGAAGTATCGTGAAAAAAATGGTATGATATTCTGGCAAACCATCTGAAGATACATGTTTTCTTGTAATCCCAGAGTCTGGAGATGTGTGTAGAAAGCAAGCAAGCAAGCAAGCAAATAGGTCGGGGCCAGAAACAGTGACGCCTTTGCGCTGAGGGGAACCGACCTACCCTTTGTACAAGTCTTCGCGGTACGTGTACAAGTGTCTGGTGGCCGTTACTGCGTGCCCTATCGTGAGGGAGGTATATATTCAGCACATCGATAGCTGTAAGGGGAATGAAAGATTTTTTTACATGGAAAATTATGTGCGCTATTGATGCTGAGATTCGTTCCAGAACCACAGTCGTTAAGAGGAGACATATCCAGTACATTGCTCGGTGTCAGACTACGGCAACAACCCTAATATTTAATTTTAGTTACACTGATAAATATATGTCTTGTTACCAATATTCTTGTGAGTCTGGAGATGGCCGCAGCAAGCAAGCAGGTCGGGGCCGTAAACAATAACGTCTTTGTTCCGAGATGGGGCTTGCTCATCCATTGTACACCAGGTCAGAGAGTCTGAGAAAGCTTCCGGCTTATGACAATTTGGCTCGCGGCACACCCTGGGCGGAAGATTAGTAAACTAATACCCAGTTGCCGTTGGGACCGCGTGTGTCACGTGTATACTCTGCGGAAATTTGAGAAGATTCAATACGACGTTTGGGCTGGGAGTATTGATAGCCTTCGAACTCTTACTACTCAAGTCCTCCTGGGGCGAGGGGTTGTCCACAACCGGCTGGCCTCTCTCTGGCTTACACATGCTTCTATGGCTGTCGTCATGGGCCATGTTTATGCCGGCAGTCTCGTACGTCGGCGCTGCACTACGGCACATTCAGTACGTGGTATGGCGTTCGCTGTTTTATTCAGTGGTTTGGTATTTAACTAATTTGTAAATGAAAATAATAATCTTATTTTATTACACTGAGTAATTACTAAGTAATTTTTCTCCCGGCTAAAGATTTGGTCAAGTTGCTAAAGAACTCCAAGTTAACGTCGTGTTAAAGTGTTGTCTGTAAGTTGTGTAAGTGTCATTAAATCACAGTTCATCCAACAGATTCTATACAACTATTGATTATGATGGAAAGTTATCTTCAGCAAAATGATCATTAAAACCACCGAATATCAGCCGCGCACAACACTGACGTATGTTACCTGAAACAATATTCTTCGCAACTCTTGTGTAATTAATTTCGGCTCCATACATCAACTAGAAAAATTTGTTATAAGGATCGTGCTACGAGCACTGTTTTTAAAGAACCAATCTGATTCGAATTATTTTCATTAAAATGAGTTCGGGACCACCGGTGCAAATTTATTTTTACACATTTGTATTACCTTCGGCATTTACGTCTGCAGAGTTGCGTAATTTGAATTTGCCGCTGAGATAATTGTTAAGATGGCGGCAGACAATTGATAGAGACTTTCTATTGTTAGAGCAAATAGGATAAGTATTTGAAATGCTTATTAAACTTTACTTTCGTATTGTGCACTATTTAGACTTCATCAAGCAAACATTTGATTTTTTTCTAAGGAAAACGTAGACAAAAAAACGCGATACAAATCGTTATCATCAATGGCTGTGCTCCTTGCAGCGGAAAGAAATAATTAACACAGATAATGCTTGCCGGCCGCGGTGGTCTAGCGGTTCTAGGCGCTACAGTCTGGAACAGCGCGACCGCTACGGTCGTAGGTTCGAATCCTGCCTCGGGCATGGATGTGTGCGATGTCCTTAGATTAGTTAGGTTTAAGTAGTTCTAAGTTATAGGGGACTGACGACCACAGATGTTAAGTCCCATAGTGCTCAGAGCCATTTGAACCATTTGAACAGATAATGCTTACTGAGAGAGGAATTAAAGTTACAAATAATTATTCACTCATATTTATAATAATAATGAACTCTATTCTCAAGTAATAATTAAAAAATAATTACAATTCCTTAACAGACCTCAGTTTGAAATGCGTCCGCAACCTACAAAAGCCAACCAACAAAAGGTAAAAACAAAGGAAGACAAACGTAGATCATAAATGGAATTTACAATTATCATTGTCTTTGTATGATACACATCGATATGTCCAATTACATCATAAAATATTATTAAAATAATTAATATTTATCATCGTTTTCACTGTTTTTTCATATGTTGAATAGATAATGTTTATAATTGTTAGAGGCATAATTTCCTCTCGTCGCACTGTAGCTAAAATTTATCTCGTGGATGTTACAGTGGGATGTATTTGACCATCTGTAGACCACTTTTTGCAGGGTGAAACTGTCAGTGCAATATGGCGATCTGTACAAAATAGGTTTTTGGCCACTGAAAGTCTAGTCTGCAGATAAGACAGGGGACAGTGCTCCCACACTGGCAGCAGCAGCGCTTTGCCAATTCCTAGAAGGGACTGATAATTAATGGATGTGGTGTGCCATTAGGGTCGCGAGGGAGAAAGCAGTCGGTGTTATTCTGGGCTATTTTCGTCAACAGGTCCTGTTAGGGCAAGAATTTCTATTCAGATAAGCTGAGACGTCAAGAAAAGTACAACAAAAGGTACGGTTAATTATTTCTGTGACAATTTACCAATTCCGAGAAAGGACTGATAAGTAATGGATGGGCTGTCCCGTTAGGATCGCGAGGGAGCATTGGAAAAGATTTCTATAGTGCGAGCTGTGTCGGCAGTATCCACAGGTAGAGAAGTATTGCTCCAGCAACGGTTAACACTCGCACGGCCCAGAGGGTGACTTACCTCTTATTTACATTGACATGTGCCATCAGTATAACACCTGCCGTCGGCAGCGACTTTAGAGCAGTAGCTTGCGCTCTGAGACTGGCTTGTGTCCAGTGGTGGCTTGCGGCGACTCACGTGTACCGTTAGGACCGTTAGGAACAATGCACCCTGAACTATTCTGGGAAGCATTGGAACAGATTTCTGTAGTGCTGGACCCACAGCTCTGCGTCATCGTACCAGCTACAGTGCCTAGGTGAACACGTATTTTGACAGGAATTTCTCGGGTGTCAAGTATGAAATGGATGCTGCCACATCATCCTTGTGGGACCTGAACTGACACCTGCATGTGGTCCAGCAGCTGATGGCTGCGTCGTCACTTTGCAGTGGCTGGTGGTGCATCCCGACTCCTGGAAGCATGTGTGGTAGAATCTTGTGCAGTCCAGTGGACAGGGGATGGCGGGTGGTGCTTGCTTCGCGTTCGAAAGATTTTTAACTGTGTGATGCATGTTTCATTATGGTATTCCTTGCGCAATCGGAATAAAAAAAGAAATGCGATCGATGTAATTACTTCTCACAAGACCTGCATCTTTCCAAACAGCAGGAAATGATGAGCAAGTGAAATTCAAACCCTGAAAACTGATTTTCATATAAAAAAACAATGTACCCTTGAATTTCTCTTCATGAGCTCCTTCCTCTCCTTCACAGAGACGTCAATTTCCAGGTAGGGGAGGGGGCGAGGGTGCTGGGGATGGGGTGGCGGGGGTGGTGATCGATTTCCGGAAAAATTCTTTAAATAAATAAATAAATTATATTCCATACACTGCCTTGAATCCTCTAAATTGTTTAAATAAACAATATTCCACATATTGTCTAAATTGTTCAAACAATATTCCGTAATATTCCGTACACAGGAATCGATTTCCTGAAAAATTCTTTAATAAATAAATAAACTATATTCCATACACAGCCATAAATAACTAAACAATATGCTATACATTGTCTAAATTGCTTAAACAATATCCAGACACTACAATCGAATTCCCTCCAAATGACTGATCAGCTTAGTCTTTTTCTCGCCAATTTCTGGGAGGGAGGGTGGGAGAGGGGTGGGTCCACCAGGTGGGGAAGGTTAATTAATTGATGAATTTAATTAAGTAGTCAATCAAATTGATAAGCGTGAGAGGGGCTGTTCCAATAATTCAGACCTGAAAGTGTACCTGCAGCAGCGAGGGGGCGGCTACCTGAAGGGTGGGGGGGAGGGGGCAGTTGAACACTAGGTTAAGGACTTGTCAATCAAAAGGAAGGATCCTTTTAGCAGAACAATAGTTTAAGAACCTGTCAATCAAAGGAGAACACTAGGTTTGCCCCTGAGTGCATACCTGCCCCTGATGTAGGCAACCTGCTCTAACAAAATGCACTGAAACAGACTTCATTCCACTACACCCAAATTCGAATTTTCATAGACTTATGTTTAGAAATACTGTCGTAATGAAATTTTTTCGCAGCATTCTTCATTCCCTATTTCATCCCTCACATGTCAGCACACTGGACTCGCATTCAGAATGATGATGGTTCAAACCCACATCTGTCCATCCTCACTCAGGTTTTCTGTGATTCCCCTAAACTGTTTCAGGCAAATGGCGGGATGATTCCTTCCCAAGGGCACAGCGGATTTGCTTCCCCATCCTTCTGTAATGTGTGTTTGTACCTTGTCTGTCATGACCTCGTCATGAAATTTTAATCTCCTTACAGGTTCAATTTCCAAAAACACTGAAACACGTAATTTTTTATTTGTGTGAAGTCAGATACCAGTTTACATAGATTTGGCTTTAGCTTCAGTGGGCATTAAGCTAGTAAGTTAGAAAGTGCTTACAATATAAGTTAATTTATTTGCCTCAGCAAATTCTTTTATATGAAACATTCAGATGATATCTTGATCTCATTAGAAGCATAATTGAACCCTCTTTAAAAAGAAACCTTTGGTGTTTCTGCAAATAGCATGGCTTGCGCCCGCACATGCAAATGGCTACATAGCAATTGAGACTTCCAATAGCCAATGGTCACTGACATCATGGGCTCGCGAAAAAGCCGTGACATGGTCGACGTTCCGTTCAGGGAAAGCAAATGCTGAGCAAAGGATAAGAGGCGCCAGGATGTCATGTGCTACTGCCAGTGCGATTCAAATTCGGCGCTCGACTAGTTCAACTAGTGTGGTGATATAAATTGTCCTGTTAGAAATTTGAACTGATTTGGTTAGACAACTGGACCCAATTAACAAAAAACAGATCTACCTGGTTCTGTATCAATGAAAGAACTAGTTGGGTAGCAGCAATAAATTTACACATATATAGTAGAACAGAGCGGATAATTTCACAATGGTTCAAAGCAAATGTTACAGAGATATAGCCCGTTTGATAACCGAATTTGAGGTTGGTCAAAAAAGGAAACACACAGATAAAAATTATTTTAGAAGAACATTAAGGGCTTTTTTGTTACACAATAATAACACTTATGCGCCGGTACATATCGTCCATTCTGTAGATATGTACAAAATCTTGATACACTTTTACATAAACTATTGCCGGCCGGAGCGCCTAGAACCGCTCGACCGCTATGGTCGCAAGTTCGAATCCTGCCTCGGGCATGGATGTGTGTGATGTCCTTAGGTTAATGAGGTTTAAGTAGTTCTAAGTTCTAGGGGACTGATGACCTCAGAAGTTAAGTCTCATAGTGCTCAGAGCCGTTTGAACCATTTTGAACATAAACTATTCCACTCATCGTTCCCATATATGTGCCGATTTCAATGTGTCGTTTTCGCTCCTTTGCCAGAAGAGTTGCTTTCTTAAATACTCCTGATTCTGTGAATGGAATAGCAAGGCAAAGGATCAGTACTGGTCCATATTGAACTGACCTTTAAGAAGGACCTGCACATAAATTTCAGTCTGGCGAAACAATTTCTGAAAGCCTTACCCAAATATGGAAAATGTTCTCTGCAAGACGTTTCTTCGTCTATAGAAATTATATTGGAAGAAGGTTTTTTTTTCTGTTGGAGCTGATATTCATCAAATTGTATTCGATTACTACCATGAACAGAAGCTGGTCGTGAGTAAGGGTTAGGTTTGTGTATATTGCAGGAGATTGTTGCGATGTTCTTAGATATCAAAAAAATCCGCATTACATTTCTGTTTTAGTCCACATACTGGAAAATTTCAAGAAGCTAGGCTGAATGAGGAGCATTGCTACTTACTTTCTGAGCACATTTTGATGTGAACAAGATGTGTGCTTTCATCAGCGCATTAAAATGATTGGAAGACTGGTTCAAGGTAGCTGGAATACCAATGAAAGTAGGAAACAAGTGTTGGTGAAAAGGCAACTTGTCGTAGAAAATGCTATATGAAATGCTTGAGGGGCAAGACAGAAAGCGCAGGCAATTGACACATTATTCACAATTAATAGGCAGACTTTTCAAGTTCAAACTTTAGTAAAACCTCGGTTCATATTGAAAAATTCAATTACTTATCATTTCAATTCCGTTGTTATTTACTGTTGTGCTCCTCGGTCACAGATTGTTTGATACAGTCCTCCATGCTACTCTACCATTTGGAAGCCTCTTCATCTCCGAATAATTACTGCAACCTACAAGCTTCTGAATGCAGTTACTGTATTTCTATCTTCGTCTCCCTCTACAAGTTCTACCTCCCATACTTCCTTCCGGTACTAAACTGATGATTCCTTGGTGTCTCAGAATGTGTCCTATCAACCGATACCTTCTTTTAGTCAAATTGTGCCACAAATTTCTTGCGTGCCCAGTTCTGTTCAGTAACTCCCCATCAGTTACGTAATCCACTCTTCTTCAGCATTCTTCTACAGCATCACCTTTCAAAAACTTCCATACTCTTCTTATCTAGATTGTTGATCGTCCACGTTTCTTTCCACACATGGCTACACTCCAGGAAAATTCCTTCAGAAAAGGCTTCGTAACACTTTAAGTCCATATTCGATGATAACAAATTTGTCTTCTTCAGGAAGCTTTTCTTGGCATTGCCTGTCTACAATTTATAACCTCTCCACTAGAGTCATCATCAGTAATTTTGCAGCTCAAACACCAAAACCTTTCTACTACTTTACGTGTCTCCCTTCCTAATCCAATTCCCTCAGCATCACTTAATTTAGTTCGATTATATTCCATTATCCTTGTCCTGCTTTTGTTGATGTTCATTTTATATCCTCCTTTCAAGACACTGCCCTCTCCATTCAAGTGCTCTTCTAAGTCCTTCGCTGTCTCCGAAAGAATTACAGTGTCATCAGCAAACCTCAAGGTTTTTATTTCTTCTCCCTGAACTTAAATTCCTATTCCAAATTTTTCTTTGGTTTCCTTTATTGCTCGCTCATTGTACAGATTGGACAACATCATGAGTAAGCTACAACCCTGCCTCACACCCTTCTGAACTCATGCTTCTCTTTCATGCCCCTCGACTATTGTAACTGCCATCTAGTTTCTATACAGGCTGAAAATACCTTTTTGATCCCTGTGTTTTCCCCCTGCGACCTTCAGAATTTCAGAGCATTCTAGTCAACTTCGTCAAACGCTTTCTCTACGTCTACAAACGCTATAAATGAACCCAAACTGATCGTCCCCGTGGTTAGCTTCTACCAATTTTTCCATTCTTATGTAAGTAATTAGTGTCAGTATTTTGCAGCCATGACTTATTAAATTGATATTTCGATAATTTTCACATTTGTCAGCAACTGGCTTTCTTTATAATTGGAATTACTACAATCTTCTTGAAATCTGAGGGTATTTCGCCTGTCTCCTATATCTTTGACACAGATGAAAGCGATTTCTCATTGCTGGCTCTACTAAGGCTACCAGTAGTTTTGACAGTATGTCGTCCAATCCCGCGGCCTTGTTCGGCTTAAATCTTTCAGTCCTCAGCCAAACTTTTCTCGTAGTATCATATCTCCCATCACATTTTCATCTACACCCCCTTCCATTTGTATAATAATTGCCTTCAATTTCATCTCCCTTCCACCTTTCGACTTTCCCTTCTTTGCTTAAAAGGGGTTTTCCATCTGAGCTCTTAATTTTCACACAGCTGCTTCTCTTTTCTCCAAAATTCACTTTTATTTTCCTGTCGGCAGCACCTATTTTTCCACTAGTGAAACATGCTTAGAAATCCTCATATTTTTCCTCAGCCTTTCCTGCTTAGCCCTTTTACACTTACTGTCACTTTTATTTTTCAGACTTTTGTACTCCCTTTCGCCTACTTCATTTTATGAATTTTTATGTTTTCTCATTTCATCGATTACGTTCAGTATCTCCTGTGTTATTCAAGGATTTATGCTAGGTCTAGTCTTTTTACGTATTCAGAAATGCTGCTTTCACTTTTTTATCACTTAAAGCTATCCATTCGGCTACTTCTGTATTCCTTTCCCTTGTTCTAGTCAACTGTTGCCTAATGCTCCATCTCAAACCCTCAACAACCTCTGTTTCTTTCAACTTATCCAGGTCTCCTCTCCTTAATTTCCTACGTTTTTGCAAGCCCTTCAGTTTTAATCTGCAGTTCGTAACCAATAAATTTTGGTCAGAGTCCACATGTCGTAGAAATGCCTTAGATCTTTATATCTGTTCAGAAACCTCTGTCTTACCCATACATAATCAATCTGAAGCCCTCTGGTGTCTCAGGTCTCTTCCACGTATACAACCTTCCTTCATTATTCTTCAACCAATGATTCTATTATGTTCTGTGCAAAATTCTGCCATGCGGCTTGCTGTTTCAATCCTTTCCCCACTTCAGTTTCACCCAATATTTTTACTTCTTAGTTTCCTACTATCGAATAACAGTCCCCATCAGTATTAAATTTTCGTCTTCCTGAATAATTTCTTTTATCTCGTCATACTGTTCTTCAAGCTCTTCATCATCTGCAGTGCTAGTTGGTATATTAACTTATATAACTGCAGCTGGTGTGGGCTTCGTGCCTATCCTGACTATGATAATGCGTTCACTGCACTGGCACTTTGTACATGTGTGACTTTGTATTTGTAATCCTGTATTCTCCTTACCAGAAGTTCCGTACCTCCTGCAGAACTGCACTAAGTCCCACTACATCTAACTTCACCTATCCATTTCCCTTTTTAAATTTTTTAACCTATCTGTCCAATTACGGGATCTAACATTCCATGCTCCGATATGTAGAACGCCAGTTTTGTTTATCCCGATGGCGATATCCTCCTGAATAGTCCTCGCCTGGAGATCCGAATGGGGAACGATTGTACCTCCGGAATATTTCACCGGAGAGAACGTCATCAGCATTCAACCACACAGTTGTGCTGCATGCCCTCGGGAAAAATTATGGCTGTAGTTTCCCCTTGCTTTCAGCCTTCCCTGTACCAGCACAGCGAGGCTATTTTGGTTGGTGTTACAAGGCCAGATCAGTCAGTCAAGTATAACTTGTCATTGGCTGTGTAACAACAGAACTATCCTCCACTTCGTTAACAATTGAATATGCACACTCATCTACAGCATATTCAGATTTACTGATTCATTTTAACTCGCTCTTTCGCAAGATGTTATGTGTGCAACACAGCGCAATTGATATCTTAGACATAAGACAGGAACAAGGACCCTGGCCCTCTTGATAAAAGGAAATTGACCTCCGGTGAGTCATTTGTGTTCTTTCTTGTCCTTGTGATAGGAAGCAATTGACCTTCGGTGAGCCATTTCCGTTCTTTCTTCTCCTTATGATTAGAAGCAATTGACCTTCGGTGAGCCATTTGCATTCTCGATTAAGTCGTACTCCAAATAACATCTCGAGATTTGTCGCGCTCTTTGATAGAAACTGATTACAGAGATATCATTCTTTATCTCCTGAAGCGAAGAGGAACGTATGTTGCATCATGTGTAGCGGCGAGAAAATCGTTATCAACAACGTTGGACGTTCTTTCATGAGACAGATATCAATGACATCCAATTACACTGGATCCCGAAAATCTCCAGACACACTACTGAAAGAGAGAGAGGAGGTTATTGTAGTTGGAGGACATAAGCATCGTGATTTGTGAGCGAAAGTTAAGCGATCGTGCAGAAAGACGACTCCCCAGCGTAATCAGTACCACGTGGGGTCTATGAACACGGCGCATCGGCACAACGGCACCAACGACAGGAAGACAAGGGCTCTGAGTAGGCATCAGTAACTGAACTACTCACGGTTGGGTTATGTCTTCTTAAGCGAAAAGATACTGATGTGTATTATTCATTTACTTTAATATATATACAGTATGAACCTGAACATAACCGATATAGTTTGGAGATTGTACAAGGATATTTTCTGAGTAGTTCGATAAAACGAAGTGACTTGTGTCTCCAGTAGCTCGTTACAAAGTAAAAACATTGTTGTTAAAATAAAAGTTCCGCCATTTGAATATATATGTTGTTTATTCTACTTGCACACATGACAATTGCTTTAGATAATAATGCCTGGACATTTGGTAACGGATTTTGATTATTATTTTATGGTATAGTTACTCCGTGTATGTCAAACATGTTTTCCAGTTTCTGCCAGACTCTCTGTGAATATATGTAAGTCTGCAGGCTTTCGTGTCACTGAAGTTAAAATCTTCTGGGCTATTATGCCGCGTCATGTTTCTTCTAAAATGTTCGACGTTTCGACCCCTCTGCTGGGATCTTCCTCAGGATCTTTTGGTGTCCATTACTGCTAGAACGCAGTGTTCTAGCAGTAGTGGACACCAAAAGATCCTGAGGAAGATCCCAGCAGAGATGTCGAAAGGTCGAACATTTTAGAAGAAACATGACGCGGCCTAATAACGCAGAAGATTTTAACTTCTCTGTGAATATGTCGCATTTATATGTTGTGACACCTGCATTATGTAACCAAGTTTAATATATTTCGACGATGGCTTCGTTTACAGAAATCTGATCATGCTTAACATTGTGCTACTTGAAAATGACCAACTGCCGAAATCATGTACAATAGAATAAACAATCTACACAATCGAATGGCGGAACTGTCATCTAAACAGTATTATGTGACTGTGGCCGCAACCCATGGAAAGATTATAAATGTATTTCGTTTGATGTCTTACCCCATTTATGTACATTTGCAATTTTATTACAGCGAGAAAACATGCACAACAGTGTAAATCTCGACGGTATGTGCTGTGTGTCTGATTGGTTTTCCAATAGTGTTAGTTGTACGTTAACAGTGATACACGGTAGTAGTATGATTAACAAACATCCACTTCATTTTCGCCTTCAAGCGGGTGCTGAAAATCGCCAGGTCCATCACATGCACATATGCTGGTTGTAATAAGAAATTTAATAAAGACAAGATGGCAGCGGTGGGAAATTTATAAAAGATTGTAAGATGCTGGTGTAGGAAAAAGCAAAAAAAAATGTAAGATGGCGTGGATGGAAGAGCTTAAAAAAATTTTTGGCAGCACATCACGTTCAACAGTATCCTGTTATTTATCACAGTATTACAGTATTTCTAAAAGATTACTTCGCCTGAACTGCATAAATAGGTACATTCATCACAAACACATACACACACACACACACACATTGTATGCAGGCACAGGTTGCATAACGTTACATACCTCTATTACATCTCTGTTTTCATACTTCACTGATAAAAAAAATGTTTATGTCAAATACTGTACTATCTCGTAAGTAAATTTGACCTCTCTGTTTTATACTCCACTAAAGTTTATGTCAATTACTATACTGCTTTGTCAGAAAATCCCATCTCTCTGCTTTATACTTTATTGATGATTACTTATTTTACTATTGCATCTTAAATTATACTTACCTAAGTTTGTTTATAAATTATTCTAAGTACATCTGCAATCTCAGTATCAGTTTCACTCTTTCCTTTAGAGCATCTGTTCGTGCAGGTTTGGAGTACACATCAAATTTCTGGTCATTTCTTCAGTTTATATGATGACTACAATTAAATATATTACATGGAAGGGAAAGAAAAGCGAACACCACAAACAAGAATTACTCTACATGTAAATTTATTGCAAAACCATTACATTTCTTCTTCGTTCAATTAAATATATTTATTCGCCCTCAACACATTTCAGAATATCGTCATCATCATCATCATCATTTAACACTGATTATGCCTTTCAGCGTTCAGTCTGGAGCATAGCCCCTTCATAAAATTCCTCCATGATCCCCTATTCAGTGCTAACATTGGTGCCTCTTCTGATGTTAAACCTATTACTTCAAAATGATTCTTAACCGAATCCAGGTACCTTCTCCTTGGTCTGCCCCGACTCCTCCTACCCTCTACTGCTGAACCCATGAGTCTCTTGGGTAACCTTGCTTCTCCCATGCGTGTAACATGACCCCACCATCTAAGCCTGTTCGCCCTGACTGCTACATCTATAGAGTTCATTCCCAGTTTTTCTTTGATTTCTTCATTGTGGACACCCTCCTGCCATTGTTCCCATCTACTAGTACCTGCAATCATCCTAGCTACTTTCATACCCGTAACCTCAACCTTGTTGATAAGGTAACCTGAATCCACCCAGCTTTCGCTCCCACACAACAAAGTTGGTCGAAAGATTGAACGGTGCACAGATAACTTAGTCTTGGTACTGACTTCCTTCTTGCAGAAGAGAGTAGATCGTAGCTGAGCGCTCACTGCATTAGCTTTGCTACACCTCGCTTCCAGTTCTTTCACTATGTTGCCATCCTGTGAGAATATGCATCCTAAGTACTTGAAACCGTCCACCTGTTCTAACTTTGTTCCTCCTATTTGGCACTCAATCCGTTTATATTTCTTTCCCACTGACATTACTTTCGTTTTGGAGATGCTAATCTTCATACCATAGTCCTTACATTTCTGATCTAGCTCTGAAATATTACTTTGCAAACTTTCAATCGAATCTGCCATCACAACTAAGTCATCCACATATGCAAGACTGCTTATTTTGTGTTCACATATCTTAATCTCACCCAGCCACTCTATTGTTTTCAACATATGATCCATAAATAATATGAACAACAGTGGAGACAGGTTGCAGCCTTGTCTTACTCCTGAAACTACTCTCAACCATGAACTCAATTTACCGTCAACTCTAACTGCTGCCTGACTATCCATGTAAAGACGTTTAATTGCTTGCAAAAGTTTGCCCCCTATTCCATAATCTCGTAGAACAGACAATAACTTCCTCCTAGGAACCCGGTCATATACCTTTTCTAGAACTATAAAGCATAGATACAATTCCCTGTTCCACTCATAACACTTCTCGATTATTTGCCGTAAGCTAAAGATCTGGTCCTGACAACCTCTAAGAGGCCTAAACCCACACTGATTTTCATCGAATTGGTCCTCAACTAATACTCGCACTTTCCTTTCAACAATACCTGAGAAGATTTTACCCACAACGCTGATTAAAGAGATACCTCTGTAGTTGTTACAATCTTTTCTGTTTCCATGTTTAAAGATTGGTGTGATTACCGCTTTTGTCCAGTCTGATGGAACCTGTCCCGACTCCCAGGCCATTTCAATTATCCTGTGTAGCCATTTAAGACCTGACATTCCACTGTATTTGATGATTTCCGACTTAATTTCATCCACCCCAGCCGCTTATTGCACTGCAATCTATTGACCATTTTTTCCACTTCCTCAAATGTGATCCTATTTCCATCATCATTCCTATCCCATTCTACCTCGAAATCTGAAACATTACTGATCGCATTTTCACCTACATTGAGCAACTCTTCAAAATATTCCCTCCATCTGCCCAAGGCATCCACTGGATTCACCAGCAGTTTTCCTGACCTGTCCAAAATACTTGTCATTTCCTTCTTACCTCCCTTTCGAAGACTGCTAATTACACTCCAGAATGGTTTTCCAGCAGCTTGACCCATAGTCTCCAACCTGTTTCCAAAGTCTTCCCACGATTTCTTCTTGGATGCTGCAATTATCTGTTTGGCTTTGTTTCTTTCTTCAACGTAACTCTCTCTGTCTACCTGAGTTTTAGTGTGTAGCCATTTTTGATACGCCTTCCTTTTCCTTTTACAGGCTGCCTTAACTGTGGCACTTTTACACACTACTGTTCCAAGACATTCTTTAGCTACTTCTAGTACTGTGTCCCTGTACCTTGTCCATTCCTTTTCCAATGACTGTAATTGACTACATTCAACTAACTGGTACCTTTCTGAGATCGCTGTTATGTACTTGTGCCTGATTTCCTTATCCTGAAGTTTCTGCACTCTTATCCTCCTACATATGGACCTGACCTCCTGCACTTTCGGCCTCACAATCCCAATTTCACTGCAGATTAAATAATGATCAGTGTCATCAAAGAATCCCCTGAATACACGTGTGTCCCTCACAGCCTTCCTGAATTTCTGATCTGTTATTATATAGTCAATGACAGATCTGGTTCCCCTGCCTTCCCAAGTGTATCGGTGAATGTTCTTATGTTTAAAAAAGGAGTTTGTGATTACTAAGCCCATACTGGCACAGAAATCCAAGAGTTGTTTCCCGTTCCTGTTGGCCTCCATATCCTCTCCAAATTTACCCATAACCTTTTCATACCCTTCTGTTCGATTTCCAGTCCTGGCGTTAAAATCACCCATGAGCAGAACATTGTCCTTGTCCTTTACTCTAACAACTACATCACTGAGTGCCTCATAAAAACTATCCATCTTATCTTGATCTGTCCCTTCACAATGCGAATATACTGACACAATCCTAATTTTCTTGCTAGACACTGTCAAATCTATCCACATCAGTCGTTCGCTTACATACCTTGCTGCAACTACGCTGGGTTCCATTTCTTTCCTGATGTAAAGCCCTACACCCCATTGTGCTATTCCTGCTTTGACTCCTGACAGGTAGACCTTGTATTCTCCCACTTCCTCTTCTTTCTCACCCCTTACCCGAATGTCACTAACAGCTAAAACGTCCAGCCCATCTTACTTGCAGCATCTGTCAGCTATACCTTCTTCCCAGAGTAGCCCCCATTGATATTAATAGCTCCCCATCTCATTACCATTTGTTTGCCAAGTCGTATCTTAGGAGTCCCTGGTTTGTCAGTTAGAGGTGGGACTCCATCACCTGCAAAGGTCCGAGGCATTTTGCTCTGATTGTTGCCAGCATCATATTTATAGTACCAGGGAAGCAGGTTGCTAGCCTTACTTGCCCCGAGTCCCATTGGGTTTTACCCCTAACGGTTGAGGGGCTAACCGGTGGATTTGGTAGTCTTTGCCGTATGAGCACAAAGGTGACCACGACTCAGAATATGTCCGAGATGCCCAGCCTTATTCCAAAGTAACTGGTACCCCGACTGTCGGGACCACTTACTTGGCCACTCATATGTTGCCCGTGGTTCATGAACTAGGGCATGACTACAGGAACCCACACCCTGAACCAGAATATCATCTATTTCAAATAGTAAGATGTTACAACTCAAGTAAATAGTGAAACTTCTTCAGCAGCTAACCAAGTTCTAACAGCTCTATGTGCCTTTATAAAATCAAGCTGATACTGAACTGCGAGCGAACTAGGAACACTGCTAAACTCTCACCTTCTGTGACAACCAGCGTGCAAAATTGGCACTAGCCCTCTGCCTAGATGTTCAATTCTCCTCTGAAATCCAATAAGATCACTTGCCAACCACTCCCAGTTCATGGTGTCCTTTACACAAAATCCCAAGCAATAATTACGTGAACTGTTTCCAACTATTTCGAATTTGTATCTTTTGGGGATGCATTTCAAATGTTGGAATGTTCTCGTGCCCAACTTCGCATTTTGCAGTTGAGTCTTTAATATTATCACTTTCGATAGCCTTTTCAAAGTTAAAACCATATTCACTGCTTCCTGAAGCTTCTCTTAAATAGATATTATTTAATTATCATGACAACCATTGACCAACCTTTTCGAAGCTGTCAAGAAAATTAATCGTTCCATCAGTTTACTCAGATTACACCAATGGACGAAGTCGGTAAGTGCTAATGATTTGCAGGACATCGTCTTCCTGTCCTGAATGCCGAGTGCATATTCGTTGTCCCCCTCGGCGATATGTATTTCATCATCTCTCACTAATGATCCACCACTTATCTACAAAAGGATTAATGGTTTGGTTATACACTCTCAGAAAAAAGCGACGAACTACTAAGGAATTAACAGAATGTGACGAAAATCGGTATATCTGATGTACATATAGAGACAAAAAATTATTACAACTTCGGAAAAATGGGATGATTTATTCAAGAGAAAAGGTTCACAAACTGAACAGGTTAGTAACGCATAGATCCACGTCTGGCGCTTATGCTACTTCGCACTGGTCGTCAGAGTTGTTCTAAGCCTTCCTGGGAGATATTGGATCAAATTGTGTCCAACTGGCGTGTTAGATCGTCAAAATCCCGAAGTAGTTGGCGAGCCCTGCTCGTAATGCTCCATAAGTAACTAATTTGTGAGAAATCTGGCGACCTTGCTGCCCAAAGTGTGATTTTGCAAGCACGCAGACAAGTAGTAGAAACTATCTCGCAATGTGTCGAGGGCATTATCCTGCTGAAATGAAAGCGCAAGATGACTTGCCGTGAAGGTTAACAAAGTGGGGCGTAGAATATCGTGCTGTAAAGGTGCCACGGATGAGAACCAAAGGGGTCCTGCTATGAAATGAAATGACACCCCACACCATCACTCCTGGTCGTCAGGCCCATACGGCAGGTGGCAGTCAGGTTGGTACCCCACCACTGTCCAGGACGTCTCCAGGCACGTCTTCGCTGGTCATAAGGGCTCAGTTCGAAGCGGAATTCATCGGCCTGCAGTCCCGGAAGACGACAACCCTAATTTAATTTTTCCGTAATTTGGAAGGGCACAGCTGATTTCCTTCCCAATATATGAAACAATCCCAGCTGATGCTCCATCTCTAACGGTTATAAAATAAATAAAAAATGTTATTGTTATTTTAAATATGTTAATTATTCTATCTGTATGATGGTGATTGTGATTGCAATTGTATTTGCTTATCTGGAACGTGGACGTTTAATTATTCGGTATCAGACGCTTGACAATGGCTTTTTCGTAAAGGCAATGTTACTCGTAGTTGACCGTGAAATAAAACTGAATAATCGGACTTCGTAATTAAATCGATTCCAAAGACTGCTGCGGTAGGTGCGGACTCATAATCTAAATCTCAATATTACAATAATTTGCCAGCCATGCCAATACGTCGTACAGAGGTGATTGTCTACTAAACATAAAAAAGTTACACAGTTAGTTAAATCAGATATATTCAATGAATAAGCCAACAGTTCATAATCCTACTTACTTTTATAAATATAAATTCTTTACAGAATCGAGTGCCTAGTGTGGTTGCAACTCGCAGTATTCTTCTATAACATGAAATATGGCGGTGTGCCAGACAATAAAATAAAATACGTGCTTCTCGCACCACTTCAACCAGAGCTCTCCAAAACATAAGAGTAACGTAATTGTGCTTTTGTTTTATCAGCAACACAGCGCTGCAGTTGTGTGCCATAGGCTTTATTTATTTGTCACTGATTATTTATTTAATTAATATTTCGCGTTTCCGAGGAAACTCACGCTCGGCATGCAAATGTGCCTTTATACGGTCTCAAAGGGACGTTAGGCCCTAAACTTTCACCTTTTCCTTTGGATATCACATAATATGATAAATTCTTACTCCATGGTCATTTATCACTAACATTGCGTCTCGAAGTCACTGTCTCTGGGATTTTTTGTTTAATTCTAGGTGTCTTTACAAAAATAGTTACATCCATTTCTTACCATGTTTCCTTCATCTTTCGACTTTCTGTGATCCATTTAACTACCTGAGCTCCACGTTCTTCACACAGTATACAGGTGGAGCCATCTGCCTTTCAACGGGGTATTTCAAGAAATTTTTACATATAGGAGTTGTTCTAGAAACTTTGTACAGTTTACTGTCACTTTCTATGGGCATCTCGTTTTTTTTTTTTTTTTTAATTTCCGAAGTTTGCAGCTTTTGATGTTCTTCTTATTGGAGAATTTCGTTTCCCTTTTCTTTCCCCGTGACAATAGTTTAGTGGCCAGGATGAGTGACTGCTACAGAAGGTAGTGAGGCTGGCTATGACAGAGCAGGATGTCTACAATCCCAGATCCTCAGCGTGGCTGCAGGTGTGTGGTGTCAGGTGTCATGTGGTGATCCATAATAGTACTGGTTGAGGAAGATCCCTTCATTTCATTGAAAGCTACAAAAGTGAAGATGGTACTGAGAAACCAGGCAGTGTCCTCTGTGACGAAAGCTGTCCTTGGTTGGTTAATGGTGATGGTACCAGCGGCGACCCAGTGAATGGACAGTGCTTGGCGTCTTCCCTCACGTGATGGTGACAGCCGGCGACGTGATGCCATCAGTACAGCAGCTGTAGCACTGAATCAAGAATGAAGTGGAGTGGTATGTGTCAGACAGTGCATGACACCTGAAGCAGCTGGTAAGCTCCCATAGCATGGGAGCATTAAGTGTACTGGGCCAGCCAGAATCAAACCATAGGCCCTAGCATGGATAACGACGGTGGCTTAGGCCTGAATAGGATGATGCTGAATGACAACAGTGTATGCCCACACAGGGTGATAATGAACAGTAACACTGTGTGCCTGAACAAGGCAGTGAGTAGTAGAATTATTTGCCCATTGGGGTGATGACATCTGGGCAGGATGATGGCTGACAGCAGATGATAGTCACCCAATGGATAGCCCGCCAGTGGGAAGGTGTCAAGTTGGCCACATTCAGACTTAGCACAGACAGTGTCCTGGGCAAATTGAAGACAGTTTTTGTCGTTAGCTGACTCAGATGAGTCAGACTGGTGCATACGTCCCCTCACGACTAACAGCAGATGATACTCAGCCTGAGTGTCTAAATTTCGGTTATTTAGTGATATATGCGCTAGCCTGCTATCACTTCTGAAATGGTAGAAGTTTTTGTCGAGGCGAAAGGCTCGGCTGTTGAAGAACCTTGACGTCATTACTGCAGTTTTCCCGTCATATCAACAACTCCACAGTCCCATTAGTACTGCAATGGTGTCGGAACTTCTCCTTTCAGTAGTCCAGGGTGCTGAATACATGTTCTCGTGCCGGTGCACCTAGTAACTGAAGGGTCATGCAACGCCTTCCTTACGACCACGTTTTTCTGAGTTGGTCATAAGAGTCATCCACTACACCAGACGGCATAACGGTTGGAAAACTGAAACAGGGTAATATGCTAAGAAGGTAAGGCAGTCATAGTTGACACTTCCAAATAATTATGCCTTCAGAACTCAAATAATATGTGCCAAAACCTGGCAATAGGTGTCAGCTACTGGATCTTAAAGAGTTTTATAACACCAGAAGCTGGCAGTGTGTATGTGCACTGGGTGTCAGGTTCTGGATATTAAACCTATAGCATCATCTAAATTTATAATCATATGAAGAGTTTGTCAGATTATGTGATCATGTACTATTGGGTGAGATAGAGTGTTCGTGTGAGGACAGTGATAAATGAAGAAGTAACGAAATCATACAGATGTAGGAGTGTCCACTGCGGTCACGTACTCGAAATATCTATAGAGCAAGCACAGCGTACTGCACGTCATCAACATTGAACTAAGAGTTTCAAGTGACCTTTGTATAACGTTGTTTGTTTACGTTTTGTGCTAAGAGCTAAACTGTAAAATAACATGAAATTTTTTTTACACATTTATTTATTCGTAACAGCAGTGATGAAAATTAAAGAACGTCAACGTATAAACATCACAAAGATCTAATTATTGTTATCAAACAAGGAGGAGGATCTTCATGTGTTGGCACATTTAAAGACAAATTGTTACAAACTGTAGATGAAATTTATATATGACAATGCGAGTCATTTCTTCTTGGTTATACAGATCTCTGATCAAGAGCCATTATTTAAAACTAGTTACAATAGGAAATTGTGCTACTGCAACCTATGTTGTGGAGAATGAGTATGTGTGAATAATATTTTATTTTGCTCATGAACGAATATTAACAGGTTCTGTCAGTAATAAAATGGAAAGATTTCATCCCTGAAAATTTTTTGAAGTGTGATAAATCGCAAATTTGCTGCTTGTCATAGCTCCACATTCATTTTCGTGGAAGCTTCCACTTTGATAATCTAGAGAGCCATTTCGCAATGTCGCCGCAGCAAAATTGATTGATACAAAGTCTCGGCAACATGATGAAGTGTCGTACCATACCATAACAGTAACACGTAAAAAATAACGGCAACTGGGCAGTGACACCTGTCACAGACAAGCGAGATGCCCTTGCGTTTATTTCTTAAAGTTTTGAAGCCATGTCCATTCCATATAGCGAACGCAAATTGTAAAGTTGCCTATGAAACGCTGGCTATTAACTATATTCATAGCATTTTAGGCATCCAGCAACGTAACAGTTACGCATATTAAGTGTTGTACACCCTCCGCTGATTTACGTGTAGCATGTTAATTTATTTCCCTGCACCAAACATCGATTCACTGCAGGTCTTCCAGCATTTTACTACAGATAGCTTTGTCTGTGAAAAATCTCAAGGACCTTTCGATATACATAATAGTTGAGGAGCATCAATGAAGTGTTGCCTCTTTACCTTTTTATTTGGAGGCGTAATCATAAGACGTTCATCTTAAGTGACCAATCTCAGCTGACGTATGCCATATTGGTACCACAACCAGTGGCGTCAATTTTCATACTACAGTACTGTATGGTGGTTTTGTAAACAGAAATTAAATATTACATATACACAGGGATTATCACAATTATTAGCGAAAACTGACGCAAATGAAAGTGCATGAGAGTAAAAACAAAAGCGTTCCAGTAAACGTGGGTCCCTTGCATTTGGTTGCCATTCTGCAGTCATCTCGGCAGTGAGTACGAAAGTGGAAGGTCACACGGTTTCTCACAGTCATGGCTTGTCTGCAGTGGAGCCTATAGAATCGGCAGTCGGGTGCATAGATGTCTAATTTCGTGGTACGTCACAGCACGTTACTCGACTTGTCCCTACATCATATGTATGCGGCTCTAAAGTGTCGCTGTGTGACACTTGTCTGCAGATATGGTTCATGAGTGGCAGGCTAGTAGCTGGCTGTCGCAAATGTATCAGATGTTCAGATGAGTGTGAAATCTTATGGGACTTAACTGCTAAGGTCATCAGTCCCTAAGCTTACACACTACTTAACCTAAATTATCCTAAGGACAAACACACACACCCATGCCCGAGGGAGGACTCGAACCTCCGCCGGGACCAGCCTCACAGTCTATGACTGCAGCGCCTGAGACCGCTCGGCTAATCCTGCGCGGCAAATGTATAATAAAGGGGTAGTATAAAAACTAATAAACCACTAAATTAAACAGATCATCTGATCAGGACTTGGTAATAAGTCAAAATTTAAAATATCACTTATCAGCTAAGGTAGAAAAATGTAATGAAATTGTTAGTGTCAACTTGAGGTAACTATGGTAGCTTCACAGACATGTTGTAATATTTTAAACTTAATACTGCCCATGCTACCTCTTCCTGAAATACACTCCTGGAAATTGAAATAAGAACACCGTGAATTCATTGTCCCAGGAAGGGGAAACTTTATTGACACATTCCTGGGGTCAGATACATCACATGATCACACTGACAGAACCACAGGCACATAGACACAGGCAACAGAGCATGCACAATGTCGGCACTAGTACAGTGTATATCCACCTTTCGCAGCAATGCAGGCTGCTATTCTCCCATGGAGACGATCGTAGAGATGCTGGATGTAGTCCTGTGGAACGGCTTGCCATGCCATTTCCACCTGGCGCCTCAGTTGGACCAGCGTTCGTGCTGGACGTGCAGACCGCGTGAGACGACGCTTCATCCAGTCCCAAACATGCTCAATGGGGGACAGATCCGGAGATCTTGCTGGCCAGGGTAGTTGACTTACACCTTCTAGAGCACGTTGGGTGGCACGGGATACATGCGGACGTGCATTGTCCTGTTGGAACAGCAAGTTCCCTTGCCGGTCTAGGAATGGTAGAACGATGGGTTCGATGACGGTTTGGATGTACCGTGCACTATTCAGTGTCCCCTCGACGATCACCAGTGGTGTACGGCCAGTGTAGGAGATCGCTCCCCACACCATGATGCCGGGTGTTGGCCCTGTGTGCTTCGGTCGTATGCAGTCCTGATTGTGGCGCTCACCTGCACGGCGCCAAACACGCATACGACCATCATTGGCACCAAGGCAGAAGCGACTCTCATCGCTGAAGACGACACGTCTCCATTCGACCCTCCATCCACGCCTGTCGCGACACCACTGGAGGCGGGCTGCACGATGTTGGGGCGTGAGCGGAAGACGGCCTAACGGTGTGCGGGACCGTAGCCCAGCTTCATGGAGACGGTTGCGAATGGTCCTCGCCGATACCCCAGGAGCAACAGTGTCCCTAATTTGCTGGGAAGTGGCGGTGCGGTCCCCTACGGCACTGCGTAGGATCCTACGGTCTTGGCGTGCATCCGTGCGTCGCTGCGGTCCGGTCCCAGGTCGACGGGCACGTGCACCTTCCGCCGACCACTGGCGACAACATCGATGTACTGTGGAGACCTCACGCCCCACGTGTTGAGCAATTCGGCGGTACGTCCACCCGGCCTCCCGCATGCCCACTATACGCCCTCGCTCAAAGTCCGTCAACTGCACATACGGTTTACGTCCACGCTGTCGCGGCATGCTACCAGTGTTAAAGACTGCGATGGAGCTCCGTATGCCACGGCAAACTGGCTGACACTGACGGCGGCGGTGCACAAATGCTGCGCAGCTAGCGCCATTCGACGGCCAACACCGCGGTTCCTGGTGTGTCCGCTGTGCCGTGCGTGTGATCATTGCTTGTACAGCCCTCTCGCAGTGTCCGGAGCAAGTATGGTGGGTCTGACACACCGGTGTCAATGTGTTCTTTTTTCCATTTCCAGGAGTGTATATGAGACTTCTCGACAACAGCCTAAGTCGCAACTTCTCGGAACATGCCGTAACTCGCTTAGTCGACATACTATGAGGTAATTCGTTGCAATTTAGCTGTAACATGGTGGTGTATGGTACAAATTGTTACAATTTTATTGTACCATGACAATTTAAGGAGGTGAAGTGACATGTAATCACCACTGTGTAACATAACAAGTTAACGTTATCAGCAGAAGACGGCAAACGTTTTGTACAGCAAGCTACTGTTAAAATCTTAGCACAACGCCTCAAATTTAGACGTCTGCTGTGAGCTGCATTTTGGAAATGGAGGGGAGAAGACATGATAACTCTCACGATTTCACACGACGTTTCCATGTTTGCCTTTAGCAGCAGCACATATTCTCCATCATGACATTATTAAAAAGCATAACATAAAATATCTAACTAGCTCACAACGGCGATTGACATAAAGTCAGTAAATGAAACCACTTCAGTTGTTACACAGCTTATTCTTCTCTTCAGTGCACTTCAGTCAGCACAGCGAATTATGATGGCTCATGAAAGGCTTCGTGAAGTCTGAAACTTGATGACAAAGTCTTTCTGCTTTTGGAATCAATAGTAGCTTGTCTGTCTGAAAAAGGAAGCATGCTTTTCTTGTTGACTTACAATTAGCGAAATATGACACATTTTCAGATTGTAAAAGTATTAACTTGTTGACTAATCGCTTTTGCATGTCACCACAAGCCGACATCAATATTTGTATAAAAATGAGATGAGTTCTAGTAGATGGTAAGTCCAGATGCTGCTGCCACTGCTGTCTTCTGTGAGTGTACCATCTGCTGGATATCATAATACGTGACATCTCTTGGCTCAAACTCGTCTAGGCGTTGAACCGCACGTGTCGCATTACAGGCCCTAAATTAGACACTTATGACCCTTTGCTTAAATTGTCTGGCTGATGGCAAGTTTGTGAAATACAAAGTTAACACAACATATAATAACAGTAATAATAATATCAGGAAATAAATTAACGACCCATAAACGATGTAGACCACATAGTTGCGATTTGGTTAGAAAAATGTTTATTCAGCAAGCTAACTAATAGTGAAAGTGGTCGTATTTAGAATTACTATTACACTCTTGGCATATCCATTTGACACATTTTGATCATTCACAGTCTCATCGCGAAAAACAAGTCTAATATTCCACCTCGTTATCTTCTCGAAAAGTTAGAGTTCACATCAGGTGCGCCGCTGCTCACTCCTCAGAACGAAGAGACCGGATAGTTTAGTACGTGACAGAAATTTCCACTTATTACCGATAACCATTCCCGAGACTAAGGTGAGCAATGTGATGTTCTAGCATTACGACAGAACGAAAAAAATTACAAAAAGGGAATGCTGTCTTAAGATTTAATTACAATATTTTACTTCTTGCATTTTCTCACGTAACGTTGCTGCTACACCTCGTCTCGTGCCAAATGTTACGGTTCTAGGTGAACAGCAAGGCTTTTAAAACGGTCAATAAATGAGTTTTCGATAACCAAAACGCGAGCCGTAATATGGCGTACTCGTCGGTTGCATTAACTTAGAAGCTTCTATTTTGTACAGAACGAAGTGTCCGGATACCTTAGTACGTAATACAGTTTCTACTCGATACCAATAACCCATCCCGAGAGAAAAGCAAGCAATGTGATGCTGTGGCATTACGTCGGTACGAAAACAAATGACAAAAGTGATACGTTTTCTAAAGATTTTATTGTTGTTGTTATGATCTTCAGTCCAGAAACTGGTTTGATGCAACTCTCGATGCTACCCTATCCTGTGCAAGGTTTTTTTATCTCTGAGTAACTACCGTAACCTACATACTTCTGAATCTGCTTAGGATATTCACCCCTTGGTCTCCCTCTACGATTTTTACCCTCCACATTTCCCTCCAATACTAAATTGGTGATCCCTTGATGCCTCAGAACGTGTCCTACCAACCAATCTCTTCTTATAGTCAAGTTGTGCCACAAATGCCTCTTTTTCCCAATTCTATTCAGTACATCCATATAGTCTTCAGAATTCTTCTGTAGTATCACGTTTCGAAAGCTTCTATTCTCTTCTTGTCTAAACTATTTATCGTTCATGTTTCACTTCCATACATGGCCACACTCCATACAAATACTTTCAGAAAGGACTTCTTGACACTTAAATCTATACTCGATGTTAACAAATTTCTCTTCTTCAGAAACGATTTCCTTGCCATTGCCAATCTACATTTTATATCCTCTCTACTTCGACCATCATCAGTTATTATGCTCCCCAAATAGCAAAACTCCTTTACTACTTTAAGTGTCTCATTTCCTAATCTAATTCCCTCAGCATCACCTGATTTAATGCGACTACATTCCATTATCCTCGTTTTGTTTTTGTTGATGTTCATCTTATGTCCTCCTTTCAAGACACTGTCCATTCCGTTCAACTGCTCTTGCAGGTCTGTTGATGTCTCTGACAGAATTACAATGTCATCGGCAAACCTCAAAGTTTTTATTTCTTCTCCATGGAGTTTAATTCCAACTCCAAATATTTCTTTTCTTTTTCCTTCACTGCTTGCTCAATATACAGATTGAATAACATCGGGGATAGGCTACAACCCTGTCTCATTCCCTTCCCAACCACTGCTTCCGTGCATGTGCCTCGACTCTCATAACTGCCATCTGGCTTCTGCACAAATTGTAAATAGCCTTTCGCTCCGTGTATTAGTGTTAGCTGAGATTAAGTTATGATCTGTGCAAAATTCTACCAGGCAGCTTCCTCTTTCATTCCTTACCCCCATTGCATATTCACCTACTACGTTTCCTTCTCTTCCTTTTCCTGCTACCGAATTCCAGTCCCCCATGACTATTAAATTTACGTCTCCCTTAACGTTCTCAATAATTTCCTTTATCGCATCATACATTTCTTCAATGTCTTCATTATCTGCGAAGCTAGTTGGTATATAAACTTGTACCACTCTGGTAGGCGTGGATTCCGTAACTATCTTGGCTACAATAATGCGTTCACTATGCTGTTCGTAGTAGCTTACCCGCGCTCCTATTTTTTATTCATTATTAAACCTACTCCTGCATTACCCCTATTCGATTTTGTATTTATAACCCGGTATTCACCTGACCAGAAGTCTTGTTCCTCCTGCCACCGAACTTCACTAATTCCCACTACATCTAACTTTAAGCTATCCATTTCCCTTTTTAAATTTTCTAACCTACCTGCCCGATTTAGGGATCTGCCTTTCCACACTACGATTAAAAGAAGGCCAGTTTTCTTTCTCCTGATAACGACCTCCTCCTGAGTAGTCCCCACCCGCCGGTCGCGGTGGCCGTGCGGTTCTGGCGCTGCAGTCCGGAACCGCGGGGCTGCTACGGTCGCAGGTTCGAATCCTGCCTCAGGCATGGGTGTGTGTGATGTCCTTAGGTTAGTTAGGTTTAAGTAGTTCTAAGTTCTAGGGGACTTATGACCTAAGATGTTGAGTCCCATAGTGCTCAGAGCCATTAGCAGTCCCCACCCGGAGATCCGAATGGGGGACTATTTTACCTCCGGAATATTTTACTCAATAGGACTCCATCATCATTTAACCATACAGTAAAGCTGCATTCCCTCGAGAAAAAATAACGGCTGTAGTTTCTCATTGCTTACAGAAGTTCGTAGTACCAGCACAGCAAGGCCGTTTTGGTCAGTGTTACAAGGCCAGATCAGTCAGTCATCCAGACTGTTGCCCCTGCAACAACTGGAAAGGCTCTCGCCCCTCTTCGGTAATCACTCGTTTGCCTGGCCTCTCAACAGATACCCCTCCATTGTGGTTGCACATATGGTACGGCTATTCTCTATCGCTGAGGCACGGCAGCCTCCTGACCAATGGCAAGGTCCATGGTTCATGGGGAAGAAAATTTAACTACAAATTAATAATTTTCGAGTTTTCTCGTATAACGTTGCTGCTTCACATCGACTCGTGGCAAATATTATGGCCCTAGATAAACTACAAGGATTTTAAACCGGTCAGTAAGTGAATTTTCGATAGCCAAAACATGAGCCGTAATATGGCGTGTACTTTTCGGTTGCATTAACTAAGAAGCTTCGATTTTGTACAGATCGAAGAGTGCGGATACATTAGTACGTGCACCAGATAAATGTAATCAGCCACAAGAGAAAGGCGAGCAAAGTGATGATCTGACATTACGTCAGAACGAAAACAAATGACAAAAACCTTACGTTTCCTTAAGATTTTATTGTAGTTTATTACCTCTCACGGTTTTCTCGTGTAACGTTGCTGCTACAATTTATTTCGTCCCAAATATTACCGTCCTAGGTCAACTGCAAGGCTTTTAAAACGGTCAATAAGTGAGTTTTCGATAACCAAAACATGAGCCGTAATATGGCGTACTTGTCGATTGCATTGAGTTAGAAGCATTTATTTTCTTCAGAACGATGAAACCGGATCCCTTAGCACGTGACATAAATTTCCACAACATAAATATAACCATTCCCGAGAGAAAGGCGAGCAATATGCTGTTCTGGCATTATGACTGTACGTAGACAAACAGCAAAAACATGACACGTAATTTGGCGTATTTACCGATTGCATTAACTTAGAAGCTTCTATTTTGTACAGAACAATAAGTCCAGATACCTTAGTACGTGATACAAATTTCCACTCGTTACCAATAGCCATTCCCGAGAGAAACGCGAGCAATGTCATGTTCTGGCATTACGACAGTATGAAAACAAAAGACCAAAACGGAATGTTTACTTAAGATTTTATTACATTTTATTAATTTTCGCGCTTTCTTGTGTAGCGTTACTGCTACACCTTGTATCATGCCAAATATTACAGTCGTAGGTCAACTGCATTGCACTTGAAACGCTCAGAAAGTGAGTTTTCGATAAGCATAACATGAGTCGTAATATCAAATACTTGCCGTTTTCGTTAACTTAAAAGCTCTTATTTTGTACGGAACGAAGAAACCAGTTACCTTAGTACGTAACGCAAATTTCTACTCGACCTCAGTAACCATTTCCGAGAGAAAGGCGAGCAATTTTATGTTCTGGCATTATGACAGCACGAAAACAAATGACAAAAACTAAAAGTATACTTAGGGTTTTAATTCATTTATTTCTTTTCGCGTTTTGTCCTGTATCGTTGCGGCCGCACTTCGTTCGTCTCGTGTCAAATATTACAGCCCTAAGTGAACTGCACGGCACTTAAACCTGTGAGTAAGTGGTTTTTCGATAACCAAAACATGAGACGTAATATAGCGTACTTGCTGATTGCATTAACTTAGAAGCTTCTATTTTGTACAGAACTAAAAGACCGAATCCCTTATTACATGACATAAATATCCACAAGATAACTATAACCATTCCAGACAGAAAGGTGAGCAATGTGAGAGTTAACGAGCATTCCGCTCTCATTTAAACATGTGGCCGAAAGAGTCAGCCTACAGGAATTGTGAAACGAACCCTGTCGTCCAGGACCGAATGCCACGAAGGGCGCAGATTCAGCACGAGATGGGGAAGCTCACAGGCGTCTTTTGTCTATTGAGGCCCAAGCGCTGTAGTGTGCGAGTGAGACAGACGAGAACCATCATACCTATAATATTTTAAGATTTACTGTTAAAGTGAAATTAACAAGTTTTGTAACAAACACCTGAATGCTAAACTCTGAACGCTTTGACTGATTTTAACGATCGACATTTCATATAGAAGCACATTATTAAAATGACAAATGTTATAAATATCAACTCTGTAACTTAATTTGTTTAAAAGATATAGTAAATTTAAATTATCAGTATTGTCAGTTAAGCATCAGATCATCATTTCCTCCACGCAATACACATTGAACGATGACAACATGACACCTTATTGAATCATTAGGTAGTACAATGTTTGTTGTTAAGTTTAGTGCGTAGTAGTTACTTTTGTTGTTTATTTACTTATCGGAAAACACATTCGTGAAAGGCTACTGACTGTGGCATTCAAAGCTAAGAAGGAAGTTGTATTGGTTTACTTAAAGAATTTAACTTTTATTATGTAATGGATATTAATGTTACTTTATTTAGAACATGAAAGTGTTCAACCTTTGATTATTTAAATATGTATAAATTTAAAATAATGTAGAATAAGCTGTAGCCAATCAGATGGTCGGCTTCAGGAAAGAAAACTTCCCCACTCAGTTGAGCGAGGATATTCGGCGTGCAGGAAACGCGGCTGGGGACGGGCAGTGGGACACTGCTAGTGCAGACGCGAAAGCAGACAGTTCCGCTGTAGACACCAAAGGATATAGTTCAGTTTGAGACGCGAAAACGGACAGTCGGTCTTTAGGCAGCTAGGAAGGGCAATGACTTCGTGTTGTGCCGGATGTACTCCACGGCCTGGTATTAGGCGAAAAGCTCGGCTGTAAATACTGAGGAGTGCACCAGAAGCTGATATCGAAAGACAAGGGAGCCAATGACGAATGCACACCCAACCCCACGGTCAGTCCGACAGCCATCAGTGAATACAAAGGTACTATCGCTAAATTTCATGCGAAGGTCGTGAAACTGAAGGCGATAGACCAAGGCTGGAGTAGTGTCCTTAGGAAGAGAATGAAGGCCAAGGTTAACATGGGCCGCTTCACGAAGCCAAGGTGGTGAAGCGTTCACACCCACGAGGAAAGTTGCAGGCAGCGTGAAGTTAAGCCGCCGTAGCAAGTGGCAAAAGCGGAATCCAGGAGGTAACAGAGAAAAGAGACGAGGCCCATACTGACGATCGAAGGAATCATCAAAGAAGGAGGCACAGGATGGGTGGCCACGCATGGCAGACAAACGGCATGCATACCAGCTGAGGAGAAAGTCACGGCAGTATGACAGTGGTAGTTCAGCAGCTTTAGCATACAGACTCTCAACCGGCTGGTGTAAAAGGCACCTGTCGCCAAACGGATGCCACGATGATGGATAGTGTTGAGACGGCATAAAACGGATGGGCGTGCAGGTGCATAAACAAAGCACCCATAGTCGAGTTTCGAACGGACAAGGGACCAGTACAAACGGAGGAGGGTGGTTCGATCGGCACCCCAAGAAGTACCATTGACGACACGTAGGACATTGAGGGACTGTGTACAGCGGGCTGCCAGGTAAGAGACATGGGAGGACCAAGAGAGTTTCCTATCGAGCATGAGCCCCAGTAATTTCGTAGTGTCAACGAATGGAAGGGCAACGGGCCCAAGATGTAGAGATGGTGGGAGAAAACTATTTGACCAGCCAGAAATTCATACAGACGGTTTTGTCAGTGGAAAAGCGAAACCCATTGGCGATGGTCCAGGAGTGAAGACGATCAAGACAGCGCTGAAAACGCCGCTCAGCGAGACAGGCCCGTGGAGAACTGCAGTAGATGGCAAAATCATCGACAAAAAGGGAGCCGGTTCAAAATGGTTCAAATGGCTCTGAGCACTATGGGACTCAAGATCTATGGTCATCAGTCCCCTAGAACTTAGAACTACTTAAACCTAACTAACCTAAGGACATCACACAACACCCAGTCATCACGAGGCAGAGAAAATCCCTGACCCCGCCGGTAATCGAACCCGGGAACCCGGGCGTGGGAAGCGAGAACGCTACCGCACGACCACGAGCTGCGGACAAGGGAGCCGGAAACACCCAGCGGCAGACAGGCCATGACAGGGTTAATGGCAATAGCAAAGAGGATGACGCTCAGGACGGAACCCTGAGGCATTCCATTTTCCTGAATAAAGGTGTCCGACAAAGCAGAACCCACACACACCTTGAAAACTCGGTCTTGTAAAAATGCTCGAAGAAAACAGGCCCCACGTGTAAAGAGTATGGAGGATGCCAGTTCTCCAGCAGGTGTCGTAGGCCTTCTCCAAATCGAAAAACACGGCCACAGTCTGGGCTTGCCGCAAAAAATCATTCATGACATGGGTGGACAAAGTAACGAGATGGTCAGCTGCAGAATGCCGCGCTCGAAATCCCCACTGTGCATTCGTGAGAAAATGGCGAGATTCAGGACACCACATCAGCTGGGCATGGATCATATGTTCCATCATCTTGCAAACGCAGCTGGTAAGAGAGATGGGGCGGTAGCTGGAAGGAAAGTTTTTGTCCTTACCATGCTTAGGTATGGGTATGACTGTGGCTTCATGCCAGCGTCCAGAAAATGTGTCCTCAGCCCAGATGTGGTTGTATGTGTTAAGCAGAAAGTGTTTGCCCGCAAGAGAGAGGTCCTGCAACATCTGAATGTGGATAGTGTCTGGCCCTGGGGCAGAGGACTGGAATGAACTGAGAGCATGATCTAGCTCCCTCATAGTGAAGGCAGCATTGTAGCACTCACAATTCGGAGAAGAAAAGGGTATCGTCTGAGCCTCCTCCTTTCGTTTTCTACGGATAAAGGCGGGGTGATAGTGGGAAGAGCTCTAAACTTCCGCAAAATGGCGGCCCAAGGTGTTGCAGATAGCAACAAGATCCACAATGACAGCAGCACCTACTGTCAGGCCGGAAATGGGGGAATGGATCTTGGTTCCAGAGAGCCATCTGAGGTTAGCCCACACAACAGAGACTTTCAACCAGAGTTGCACGGCCTCTGTGTGGTAGGTATTAGGTAGTGGCTTCGTCAACGCTGCTTTACACTGCCTAGCACATATCTGCTACCACAGAGTGAAGGGACATCAGCAAGAATCCTATCAATGTAAGTGGACTGAACAATAGCGTAACAAAAACACAGACGACCTACCCCGACCCGCCTAAATTGGTGCACCAGCCAGGAAACGTGAAGTTCAAGTGAGTGTGAACTTTAAGAGCAGCAGTGTAGCTAACCCGATAAAAGAAAGACACACATGTGCTTAAATAAACTTTGACAGAAAGATAGAGGAACCATGTGATCACGGGAAAGATGATTCATAAAGGACAGCAATAGCGAAGTGGAAGATTTAGCGGCTAGAATAAACGGTGGAGAAGGCGAATGAAGACGTCGTCAACAGCTGAACATCGCGCGACATCTAGCAACAGCAGCTGGGAGCCTGCGGCAGTTGGCAGCAATGGACGGAGTGTGGACTCAGAAACTACATCTGCGGGGGCAGAGCTTGGCGAACGGATCCGCTGTAACATCTCGCCGTGCTGACGACGATGGAGAAAATCTAAGTTGTATTCTACTTCATTTGGCGTGTGTGTGTGGAAAGAAACTTGTGAATATGCCGGAAAATAATAACCCTGCTATAGTAGAAACGGAGGTGGTGATAGATTTGGAGAAAGTAGTACATGCAGATGATGCAGGGGGTGGTGAATTTAGTTTTGATGCATCACAAGCAAATGATAGTGGCTTGCCAGATTCAATGCATGCTAATTATGAGACAGACAATGAACAGAACACGGTGGAAACCAATGTCAAGTTTACACCGTTTTGTGTTCAAAGGCTATAAAAAGGGAAACGAATGTTGAAAACTCCACACCCATTCCTATTCGAGACGAAAAAAGTGAAGCAGAATCTGAGGTTAATGTTAAGTTTACACCTGTTACTGTTACACAACTAAAACAGGAACCATTGTCAATTGCTTGTGAGCAGAAAGATAGGGTTTCAGAAATTGTAGCAAATATTTTGAAACATATGGGGGATACGAATATCAAAATGAATGGATTGGGTTCCGAAATTAAAATTTCATTAAGCTCTGATATTAACACTAAAATGAAGGAAATGGGTTCTGATACAAAGAACTCTTTAAGTTCTTAGATATATGGGTTGAACACTGACATAAATGGGTTGCATACTGAAGTTGATGGATTGAAAAATGGTCCAAATGGCTCTGGGCACTATGGGACTAAACATCTGAGGTCATCAGTCCCCTAGAACTTAGAACTACTTAAACCTAACTAACCTAAGGACATTACACACATCCATGCCCGAGGCAGGATTCGAACCTGCGACCGTAGCGGTCGCGCAGTTCCAGACTGTAGCGCCTAGAACCACTTGGCCACTCCGGCCGGCAGTGATGGATTGGTTTCTGAAGTTAATCAAGAGTTTACTAGCATGTCAGTAGAAATGGAATCCAGAATGGAAAACAAAACTTGTAAATTAAGAGATTCATGGAAAAACGATATGACGTTGTTTAGTGACAGTGTAAAAAGTGAAATTAGTAAAGAAAAACAAGAATGTAATAATTTTGTTGTAACAGTAAAAAGTGAATTGACATCTCAGATTAAGCAAGTTGCTGATGACAGCAAACAGTTAGGGGAACAAGTAAATGCAGATTTAAATAAAATGCAGGAGCAAGTAAATAAAGTGAAAAACAATTTGAGGATAGTCACACAATAATGGGAAATCAAATCAAGGAAGGAAAGGATGTGTGTGAGAAATTTGGTCTGCACTGGCTGCTAAATTTACTAAGCTGGAAACTAACATAATTTAGTACAGCTGTAGGTGAATAACTGTATAAACATGATGGTAGACTAAAAAGAGTAGTACAAAGTGTTACTAACAGTAGTGGCTATGTAATATCTAATGCTGTGGTAGAATCCTCAGAATTTCATATGTGACACATTGACAGTTTTTGCGATTTTATCCAAGTAAAAATGTACATTCTATAGAATTTTTGGGTGATTTTGAGAACATTTTCCCAAATTATGGTATAATAAGCAAAAAAATGGACTCATCGAGTCAAATTTGATGGGTGAAGCTGGAGTGTGGGGAAACCGGGCAGTAGGTAAATGTGACAAGATGTTGTTGTTGTTGTTGTTGTTGTCTTCAGTCTAGAGACTGGTTTGATGCAGCTCTCCATGCTACTCTATCCTGTGCAAGTTTCTTCATCTCCCAGTACTTACTGCAACCTACATCCTTCTGAATCTGCTTAGTGTATTCATCTCTTGGTCTCCCTCTACGATTTTTACCCTCCAGGCTGCCCTCCAGTGCTAAATTTGTGATCCCTTGATGCCTCAGAACATGTCCTACCAACCGGTCCCTTCTTCTTGACAAGTTGTGCCGCAAACTCCTCTTCTCCCCAATTCTATTCAATACCTCCTCATTAGTTATGTGATCCACCCATCTAATCTTCAGCATTCTTCTGTAGCACCACAAGATAGAGGATTTTAAACAGGCATTTTTTGAGGAATATTGGGGCAAACGAAAGCAGATGGAAGTTTTGAACAAATTCTGAGCAGTGAAAAATATGATCCGAAGAAAGATACTTCTAAGAGATTCGTGCAAAAATGTGTCACAACTTTGTCATATTTCAGGTCTAAAGTGGAGATGGAACAGATCATTATGAGGGTAGAGAATAAGTTGCCTTTATACTGGCATAGTAAAATAATCTCGGCACCTAGGAATGATATTGATAAATTTATTCATTACCTCGAGAAAGTAGAAAATCTTCTAAAGGAGGAGAAAGCTAGAAGGGATTATAGGCCTCCCGTTAAGCAAAATAAAAACAGAGCCGAGGCACATGTAAATAGAATAGGAGTGCAAAGATCCAGTAATTACAGAGTCAGGTATCGAGAGCATAGTAGGAACAAATGATGCAGAGCAGAGGGACATTGTTAAAATACGTGTTTTCAGGGAAGTATAGGAGATTTTTGCGCAAGAAAAGATCATAACAGCGATTCCAGGAACCACATTAATGAGGAACAGCTATTAGAAAATAACGATTCAGAACAGGATGTTAGTGTGAGTGAGCACTGCAATGCAGATGGGCAGCTTACATTGAACTGTGGAATTAGCACTATAATAGGGGAAACGGTATTAGAGGTACCTGAGGAAGAATACAGAAGGGCAGAGAAAGTTTTACTTAGATTAGAAGGAGATGTGTCTGATAGTGACGAAGAAGGAACAGAAGTGGAGGAAGCAGGGGGTTATTTTGATAATTCTGACAACACGATAGGAAGGGTTGCAGAATCTGATATTATTGTTAAAGAAGGAGAGTGTTTGGAGAAGTGTTTTGTTTAACCCAGTTAAAGAGGAAGAAGACTCCGTGAATATGTGCGTAATTTCCGCAGAAGATGTAGGATTCAATAGACGTGCAAGATTTGTTAGGCGAACCTGAGTGTGAAGTCAGAGAGAAAACTGCAGCACAGCCTATAACGGAAGTTACTATTTTTAAAGAGAAGGTTCCTCGTTTACTGGGTAGTGGTTCCGATTTATGTGCAGTGTCACAGGGTTTTGTGAATGCTCTCCCTACTAGTAAGGATGTGGTCATAATGCCTGTGAACGGCATAAATATAATTGTAGCCACAGGGAAAAGTAAGAAAGTAGTTAAACATGAAGTTATGCTACCTGTCAGGATTGGTGATGTACAATTGGACCAGAATTTTCTGATAATAAATGGCTTAAGCGTGGAAATGCTGGTGAGACCATATTTCTTACAAAAGTACAAACGAAAAGTGGGTTTTGGACGTAATGAAGCGGTCATTGTGGTGCAGGGAAGAACAGTAGCTATTTCTTTTATTGGGAAAAGGCAATATGAATCCGACGAGCAACGTGACTTGCCAATACGTTACTGCAATACGAACGAGGATATTTTGAGGTATAATGAGTATGGCAAAAGCAAGGAAGTAGATCCTACTGAGGTAGAAAACATCAGTCTAAGAATTAACGAAAAAGAACAGGGATTATCGGATTTGACAAAAACACAAAAGGATGAACTAAAATTTTTAGCATGCATCAGGAAGTGTTTACTGACCAGCTAGGACTAGTTCGAGATTACGAATCTTATCTAACTGCAAAAGAGGATGCACATTCCTTCCGTAAGCCATTCCCTGTTGCCGAAGTACAAAGTGTGTATGAAATCATATGGGACTTAACTCCTAAGGTCATCAGTCCCTAAGCTTACACACTACTTAACCTAAATTATCCTAAAACACACACACACACACACACACACACGCACGCACACACCATGCCCAAGGGAGGACTCGAATCTCCGCCGGGATCAGCCGCACACCCCATGACTGCAGCGCCTTAAACCGGCCGAAGTACATAAAGAAGCTGTGAGAGATATGACTTAGAAAATGCTTAAATGGGACATTATAAAATGGTTCAAATGGCTCTGAGCACTATGGGACTTAACTTCTGAGGTCATCAGTCCCCTAGAACTTAGAACTACTTAAACCTAACTAACCTAAGGACATCACACACATCCATGCCCGAGGCAGGATTCAAACTTGCGACCATAGCGGTCGTGGGGTTCCAAACTGTAGCGCCTAGAACCGCTCGGCCACCCCGACCGGCGGGACATAGAAAGGGGAATTAGTGTGTATAACAACCCATTGGTTGTGGTGCCTAAAAAGGATGGTTCTATTAGGCTCGTTTTGGAAACTAGATCTTCGAACAAAATAATATTGCAAGAGAGAGATGGGCTTGAAAATATTGAAGAATTATTGCAAAAATTTAAAGGTGCCCAATTTTTACATCAATGGATGTTGAAAAGTAACTGCCCATCCCCATCCTCATGGTTGTGCGATATGTGTTCTATCGAAGAGCTATTGGTGTCTGACTGGGAGGAGTTTAACAGCCATATTGCCTGTAAGCATACAGCTGAGGACTGCATCCATAGCCTCCTATATGTAGAATGGAAGTGAGCATTAAGGCTTGAACATATGAAGAGGAAGAATACAGTCCTGCAAATAAATGCTTTACATCAAGATGCATTAAAGATGCATTACACAACACATGGAAACAATTGTCTGCTGGAACTGTCCGTCATTTCTAACACTTACATATAAGCTCTCACCTCACAAGAGACAACTGCCTCCGATCCAGCAGACCAAAGAATTGGGCTACTTCACGAGTTCACCGCTAGACGTCACTGCAATAGGTCACGTGATCATGCTGTTCAGCCAATAGGAGTATGGCATCATGACAACATAGCCATGGTGTACATAAGGAGAGCCCAGCAGCTGCTCAAAATCTATCGCTGTCAGTCAGACAGCCAGCCAGGATGATGAAGCGCCAATCAGGTCAGCAGAACAGGAGGAGAAAGCAGCAGAAAACAAGATTATTATTATTATTATTATTAGTATTATTATTATTACTACTGTTATTTCTGGAGCGGCAACATATGATGCTGATGATTATTCTTCTCTCTCTCTCCACCAGATGTATCCATAGAGTCCACGTCCAGATCGTCGGGATCAGCACATGTGTTGGCAAGATCCAACCTGTTGGCACTGGCAACCTCCACCCCATTGGGAACCACAACCATGGTGCTGGCAAGATCCAACCTGCTGGGACCAGCAAGTTCCATCTCATCAGGTCCCACACACCTGGTGGCGGCAAATTCCAGCCTGTCGGGGTTGGCAGGTTCCAACAGGCAGGGATCCACACCTCAGGTATTGGTGGTTGCGGTCTCAGCCATGGAGGATCCTCTCACACAGCTTCTCAGCATGCTGGATCAGGATAATGAGACTCTATTGTCTGTGCTGCTCGATACTGTCGAGGGTGCAACATCATACTGGGCTCCATCGTATGCACCATCCATTGAGCCAAGTGCAAGAGACATTCCACCATCTGTACAAGAACAGATGGCTAACCACTTTGGTGTGGTTATTGTGGACGAGAAGTTATCCAACCCCAGTGCACCGCCATCTTTAATATTCGCCTCATGCTATACCTTAACAACTAGAGGTTCAAAACGTCTTCATCTAGGGACTAAAGTTTCGCAAGATAGTGACGCATCAGTTATGTTAGTGGTCAACAGTGCGCCAAAAAATATTAAAGTGCGTTTTTCAGACTATGAGTGGGATGAACTCTGTCACGCAAAAGTTTACGTCAAGAGGCATATGACTATGGAATGTGTTCCAGCCCAGTACTACCAGGGCATCTACTGTGGAGGCATAACTCATGGCTCTGCTAACAGACATTGATGGAGTTCTCTTCGAGCATGTCTACATATTCTCCAAAACACTATTTCTACCCAAGTATCAGTTACTGCAGATAATATTAGATGGTGTAGATTTTGTAATGTACAGGGCATTCAGAGAAAGCGAAGACATCCCTCCACCTGAAGAAGTAAAGCCAAACAGGGTCTTCATATTTTACGACGTAGCTGTTGAAAAGCAAGACCAGATCCATAGATATTTCTGCTTTGGTCATCATATGGGTGTTGACGTATTTTATCTGAGTCACACATATTGCAGGATCCCAAACCAGTTCGTCAGGGATAACGCCAACCTCATTATAGCATTCAGACAAGACAATCTCAATTTAAAACACATTTATCAGGCTCATGTAGGAACTAACATATCGTAAATGAATTTGTAAAGATATGTGAAAATTGCTGGAATCACTCACAGTGTGGGTTTCTCACTATTGATAAAACTCGAAAATTGAATGGTGGTAGGTACACTTGGAACATCCAGGAGTTTCTCCATATATAATCGTACAAAATAGGCGAATGCATCAGTATACTCTACACCATGGACAAGTTCACACGCATGTCGGGCGCTCCATCTGAGAGGTTAGGTTTACGGAGACAAAATGCTCACATGTATACTGATATGAATTTTCAAACTCTTGAGGGAAGACTCAGCAAACTCGGTAAGGCTCTAAGGGAATTAAAGGACAATCAGAAAGTTTTTGCGTTTGACCAACACCAGCTAGAGAAAAGAATTAGCGCAATGAGGGGAAAATAGAAGCTGAGGTTCTTATTATTGAGCAGGAGCGGGAGGAGGATCTGGGAAAGAAGAAGAAGAAGAAGAGCAAAGCATATATAAAGCCTCGCGATATACAGAGCTCAGATTAGTATGCGTCAAGATAAATTGCTGGGATTTCCTTCATCTGAAAACAGTTGGATTGATGCTAACGAATTAGTATACGATAGGATGCGTAGACTTCAATCACCTAAGTAGCGTACAATGCATGATAGGAGACACACCATAATGAGAGGCGGAGGTGGTATATTCGACAAATTACACATTCCGGGATATAACTTCTGTGGACCAGGAACAAAGCTTGGCACGTGGCGATAGAGGTATTAACCTACTCGACGAAGCCTGCCTGGAGCACGACCTAGAATACGCCGCAAATAAGGATCTCCCAGCACGTCACGCCGCAGACAGAATTTTAGCTGATAGAGTCAGGAAATAAGACGAAGAAAAGATATTGGTATAGGTCAATGTATGGCTGCATTCGTTGTTGAGAAAACCATGCGTGGTAAAATTGAGTTAGGGTTAGGAGTGACGAATTTCAAACGAATTATGAAAGTAGCGTGATTCGCTTTGGGGAAGAAGAAGAAATCAGGCTGCCTGAATAGCAGCGTTCTCACCTCGATGTGTGCAGCTAAGCATGCAATGATGAGTAAGAAGAAGAACAACAACAACAAGAAGGGTCAAATTAAACCACCTCGCGTTCTACCTCCCCATGACATCAGGCGGAATTATTTCGTTCATCGTTCCAGCCCTTGCAGCTCTATCAGCAGTAGGTTCACTCACAGAAGGGGCTGCATCTGTAACGAAAACAGCCAAGAATGCTCAAAACCCCCAGGCACAGCTGGAGCAGGTAAGAAGTCATGATCGTGTCATGGAAGCTGCAACCATTGGAAAGGGTCTATACTTGAAACAGTACAAGAAAGGACTGGGCCTCTTCATAAATAAAAAATAGCTATTCTACCTAATCGAGTGCTCACGAATAAAGATCTCCTTAAGGTTGTTAAAGAAAAACCACGTTCCAGTATTCTGTGGTATCTTTATGCGAGATACATTACCGAATACAATGTAACGAACTAATGAATGCGGAATTGTGAATTTAGATGTTGCAGAGGTCCAGGAACCCACTGGTTCTCATATGTCAAGAAAAGTGCTAATACACTTTATTGTTTTGATTCATTTGGAGATTTACAGCCACCTGAAGAACTGCAACGATACTTTACCAGCAAAAGACGAGTCTTCCACAATTTTCAGCGATATCAGGGCTTTAACACATACTTGTGTGGACATCTTGCCTCATGTTCCTCCTCACATCTTTGATGAAACGGCGTGTAAAACTACACCAAAGATAAGTGCATGCTCAACATCCAGGACGGTTGATGTATACAAGAGTCATCACTGAACATGCCCCCAACAGTTGAGGTTTAGATGCGATGTCATGCACTCTGACGTTAAAAGAACGATCGACTCAAGTTCTGGTGACTGGAGTATTGCGCTGATTGTCTGGAGACGTTTAACAGCATCCCAAATATCACAAAGACCAACAATAAACTGCATATGGAGATTGACAGTCAGAAGGAGATTCTAGCAATACAAACTGATGCCTACGACATTGATGATTTAAACTAAATCTTAAAACACTCTGGAAAAGGAACTGAACTACGTGCAAACATCACTACGCTTAAATCTGAAATACAGACAGAGAATGCGACAATCGACTTTAGGCAGAAAGATTCATTAGGTTCACTGCTAGGTTTTGCGAAAAACCAAGTTTTGGTGTATGATTCCAATAAATTTTAAGCATCTGATCAGGCTGTGGACATACTACCAGTAAGCACAATCCACCTGGAGTGTATCATAGCTACAAACTCATATCTCAACGATAAGTTGATTCGCTCTATTTACGGATTCTTCCCTATAGTTGGAACCGGGTATAAGATGATTCAGACCCCCACAAGCGCGATGTACCTCTCGGTGACAGTTCAGACATTGGACTACCTGGAGCTACGTATTGTGGATCAGAATAATCAACTTGTCGACTTTCAGGGTGGAGAAATCATTGTACATCAGAATCCAAAACAAGATGGGGGTAAGGTATAAAGCTAGCACGTAGAGCTCACAGTCAGTCAGTGTGCCACAGAAGCGCAGGGTCATAACACGCCTTAATTACGAGTTCCTTATTTCAATTTGTCTCAAGCCGCGTGATGACGTCACTCAGCGTAACGCTGTCAGTGGAGTATGATGATCGAATTATGTGACATGAATTCCACTCACATAAGCCCTACACTTCAACCACATTTAACAGAAATAATGAATTAGGATTGTTATTCAACACCAGGACGCTTTAACACTATCTTGCAAGAGCTTCTTACATCTGGACTGCACATTTAAGAAAACTGATGGCGCTGCAGTAACACTCTCGAAGCTGACACGTAATTCTCCAGCATTCCTGATTCAAGGGATGGAATAGAAATCGACCGCACTCGTAATGTCGAGCTAGCATCAACACTTAAGACGTATGTTTCACCCTCAACCTCCGATTTGAACAGCTTGTAAAATGCGGGGTGGGTCACAGACGCGCCAGATGTCAGATACACTCTATTTACTGCCTGCGTACCTCTAAAAATGCTTATGGGTTACTTTGAGGACATTCAACGAGTTATTATGAACATCAAACAGGAACTTATTTTGGTGCAGAGTGCAAGTGATGCCAATTCATACCCACAAACAGAAGCAGAGGACGTGGAAATCACGATTAATAGGGTAGTATGGAAAATGCCTCACATCAGTGCTGCTGACGAGGAACGCTTGAAATTTCTGAATGCTGGCACTTATCTGCCTCTAACTTTCCGTTCTTGGGAGCTTTTTGAATACCCTGTCTTACCTACAGCATTAAAACATACGTGAGCTATTAATACATCAGTTCAATTGGAGGCACCTCGATTCATCATACTTGCATTACAAACTCAAAGGCGAGGGAATGTATCAAAAGACTAAAGTGAATTTGACCACTGCAAGCTAACTAACGCCAAAGTCTACTTGAATTCGGAATACTATCAATGCGAGAATTTACATCTACCGTGGGACAGCAATGTATACAGTCAGTGCAGCGAGTTGTATAAATTAATAGGTGCCCTGCTAGCTCCAGCACAGTTCACGACATTCCCCATGGTGCAAGGATCGTAGCTGACGTTCAAGGGATCTATTACAAAGAACGCAAGCGATTCATAATGAAAGACTGTGCAATAATAGCCTTCACGCAAAGTGATGGTTGGTTGGTTTGTGGGATTAAAGGGACCAGACTGCTAAGGTCATCGGTCCCTTTTTCCAAAACATGAAACACCCACACAGAATAAAAATGAACAAGGGACATGACAACAGACGACATAGAGCAAGAAAGACGCAGACAGAGACCAGACAAAAGGAATTAAAATCACATAGAGTGTGACAGTGGTTGGCCGACCACAGAGACAAAAAAGGAAAAGCCAACCACCGAAAAACACACTTAAAACTCAGACTAAAATCGTAGGCCAAAGGCCAGAATCAATATAAAAAGGACAAACATTTAGTTTAAGTGATAAAAGCCCCCTGCCCGAATAAAACGCAAAACTAAGCCTGCCATAGCAGTGTCATCTTTTAAAAGGGCAGGGAGCGTATCAGGCAGTGCAAACGTCTGCCTGAGCACAGTTAAAAGGGCACTGGCCAACAAAATGTGGACCACTGTCAAAGCCAACCCACAGCGACATAGAGGCGGATCCTCATGGCGCAGTAAATGGCTGTGTGTCAAGCGGGTGTGGCCAATGCGGAGCCGACAAAGGACAACTGAGTTCCTTCGAGGGGCTCGCATGGAGGACTGCCATACATTCGTCGTCTCCTTAATAGGACGGAGTTTGTTTGGTGTGGTCAGGTTGCGCCATTCAGTGTCCCAAAGTTCGAAAACTTTGCTCCCTGCCGCCGTTGGATAAGCAGCTGAGCAGCAAGTCGTATACTCCTAGCTCACTCATTTGTTACATAGTTTAATTCTTAATTTCTTTGCGTGTTTTTGGTACTTGCATTGTTTAATTCATAAATTTCGGGCGTATTATAGTATTTGAGAGTTGTAGCATCGCGTTTTAGTACCTGAATAGTGTAAATTCGCGTAGTCGTTTGTCTACTGTTCTTGTTTTGAACGGCCAGTGTCGGTTGGTCACAGTCAGTGTGCTCCCTGCCGCCGTTGGATAAGCAGCTGCAGCAGCAAGTCGTATACTCCTAGCTCACTCGTTTGTTACATAGTTTAATTCTTAATTTCTTTGCGTGTTTTTGGTACTTGCATTGTTTAATTCATAAATTTCGGGCGTATTATAGTATTTGAGAGTGTAGCATCGCGTTTTAGTACCTGAATAGTGTAATTTCGCTTAGTCTCCTTTCGCCGCCGAGCAGTGTCAGCAGTGCGCAAGTAGCAGCATTACTGCATTTACTAGGCAATCTTGTATTTTAATAACCGTTTAAATTTTGTCGATTTGTTTGCGCTCTCTGTAGATTAGTTCAGACGTTCTTTGCAAAACAGTTTTTAGCATGGATAGGGACTGCAACTGCTGTGTTCGGATGCAGGCTGAGTTGGCATCCCTTCGCTCCCAGCTTCAGGCAGTGTTGGCTTCGGTCACACAGCTTGAGGCTGTTGCCAATGGGCATCACTGTGGGGGTCCGGATGGGGGTTTGTCGGGGACGGCCAGCTCGTCCCACGCATCCCCTGATCGGACTACGACTGTGGTTGCCCGGGGTACTGCCGGCATTGAGGCTGATCCCTCACCTGTGGTAGAGTGGGAGGTCGTTTCAAGGTGTGGCAGGGGGCGAAAGACATTCCGGAGGGCTGAACGGAAAGCCTCTCCAGTTTGTCTGACGAACCGGTTTCAGGCTCTGTCTCAGGCTGATACTGATCTTCGGCCTGACATGGCTGCTTGTCCTGTTCCAGAGGTTGCCCCTCAGTCTGCAAGATCCGGGCAGTTGCAGAGGGTGGGCTTACTGGTAGTTGGGAGCTCCAACGTCAGGCGCGTAATGGGGCCCCTTAGGGAAATGGCAGCAGGAGAGGGGAAGAAAACCAATGTGCACTCCGTGTGCATACCGGAGGGAGTCATTCCAGATGTGGAAAGGGTCCTTCCGGATGCCATGAAGGGTACAGGGTGCACCCATCTGCAGGTGGTCGCTCATGTCGGCACCAATGATGTGTGTCGCTATGGATCGGAGGAAATCGTCTCTGGCTTCCGGCGGCTATCTGATTTGGTGAAGACTGCCAGTCTCGCTAGCGGGATGAAAGCAGAGCTCACCATCTGCAGCATCGTCGACAGGACTGACTGCGGACCTTTGGTACAGAGCCGAGTGGAGGGTCTGAATCAGAGGCTGAGACGGTTCTGCGACCGTGTGGGCTGCAGATTCCTCGACTTGCGCCATAGGGTGGTGGGGTTTCGGGTTCCGCTGAATAGGTCAGGAGTCCACTACACGCAACAAGCGGCTACACGGGTAGCAGGGGTTGTGTGGCGTGGGCTGGGCGGTTTTTTAGGTTAGATGGCCTTGGGCAAGTACAGAAAGGGCAACAGCCTCAATGGGTGCGGGGCAAAGTCAGGACATGCGGGGACCAAGCAGCAATCGGTATTGTAATTGTCAACTGTCGAAGCTGCGTTGGTAAAGTACCGGAACTTCAAGCACTGATAGAAAGCACCGAAGCTGAAATCGTTATAGGTACAGAAAGCTGGCTTAAGCCAGAGATAAATTCTGCCGAAATTTTTACAAAGGTACAGACGGTGTTTAGAAAGGATAGATTGCATGCAACCGGTGGTGGAGTGTTCGTCGCTGTTAGTAGTAGTTTATCCTGTAGTGAAGTAGAAGTGGATAGTTCCTGTGAATTATTATGGGTGGAGGTTACACTAAACAACCGAACTAGGTTAATAATTGGCTCCTTTTACCGGCCTCCCAACTCAGCAGCATTAGTGGCAGAACAACTGAGAGAAAATTTGGAATACATTTCACATAAATTTTCTCAGCATGTTATAGTCTTAGGTGGAGATTTCAATTTACCAGATATAGACTGGGACACTCAGATGTTTAGGACGGGTGGTAGGGACAGAGCATCGAGTGACATTACACTGAGTGCACTATCCGAAAATTACCTCGAGCAATTAAACAGAGAACCGACTTGTGGAGATAACATCTTGGACCTACTGATAACAAACAGACCCGAACTTTTCGACTCTGTATGTACAGAACAGGGAATCAGTGATCATAAGGCCGTTGCAGCATCCCTGAATATGGAAGTTAATAGGAATATAAAAAAAGGGAGGAAGGTTTATCTGTTTAGCAAGAGTAATAGAAGGCAGATTTCAGACTACCTAACAGATCAAAACGAAAATTTCTGTTCCGACACTGACAATGTTGAGTGTTTATGGAAAAAGTTCAAGGCAATCGTAAAATGCGTTTTAGACAGGCACGTGCCGAGTAAAACTGTGAGGGACGGGAAAAACCCACAGTGGTACAACAACAAAGTTAGGAAACTACTGCGAAAGCAAAGAGAGCTCCACTCCAAGTTTAAACGCAGCCAAAACCTCTCAGACAAACAGAAGCTAAACGATGTCAAAGTTAGCGTAAGGAGGGCTATGCGTGAAGCGTTCATTGAATTCGAAAGTAAAATTCTATGTACCGACTTGACAGAAAATCCTAGGAAGTTCTGGTCTTACGTTAAATCAGTAAGTGGCTCGAAACAGCATATCCAGACACTACGGGATGATGATGGCATTGAAACAGAGGATGACACGCGTAAAGCTGAAATACTAAACACCTTTTTCCAAAGCTGTTTCACAGAGGAAGACCGCACTGCAGTTCCTTCTCTAAATCCTCGCACAAACGAAAAAATCGCTGACATCGAAATAAGTGTCCAAGGAATAGAAAAGCAACTGGAATCACTCAACAGAGGAAAGTCCACTGGACCTGACGGGATACCAATTCGATTCTACACAGAGTACGCGAAAGAACTTGCCCCCCTTCTAACAGCCGTGTACCGCAAGTCTCTAGAGGAACGGAGGGTTCCAAATGATTGGAAAAGAGCACAGATAGTCCCAGTCTTCAAGAAGGGTCGTCGAGCAGATGCGCAAAACTATAGATTTATATCTCTGACGTCGATCTCTTGTAGAATTTTAGAACATGTTTTTTGCTCGCGTATCATGTCATTTCTGGAAACCCAGAATCTACTATGTAGGAATCAACATGGATTCCGGAAACAGCGATCGTGTGAGACCCAACTCGCCTTATTTGTTCATGAGACCCAGAAAATATTAGATACAGGCTCCCAGGTAGACGCTATTTTTCTTGACTTCCGGAAGGCGTTCGATACAGTTCCGCACTGTCGCCTGATAAACAAAGTAAGAGCCTACGGAATATCAGACCAGCTGTGTGGCTGGATTGAAGAGTTTTTAGCAAACAGAACACAGCATGTTGTTATCAATGGAGAGACGTCTACAGACGTTAAAGTAACCTCTGGCGTGCCACAGGGGAGTGTTATGGGACCATTGCTTTTCACAATATATATAAATGACCTAGTAGATAGTGTCGGAAGTTCCATGCGGCTTTTCGTGGATGATACTGTAGTATACAGAGAAGTTGCAGCATTAGAAAATTGTAGCGAAATGCAGGAAGATCTGCATCGGATAGGCACTTGGTGCAGGGAGTGGCAACTGACCCTTAACATAGACAAATGTAATGTATTGCGAATACATAGAAAGAAGGATCCTTTATTGTATGATTATATGATAGTGGAACAAACACTGGTAGCAGTTACTTCTGTAAAATATCTGGGAGTATGCGTGCGGAACGATTTGAAGTGGAATGATCATATAAAATTAATTGTTGGTAAGGCGGGTACCAGGTTGAGATTCATTGGGAGAGTCCTTAGAAAATGTAGTCCATCAACAAAGGAGGTGGCTTACAAAACACTCGTTCGACCTATACTTGAGTATTGCTCATCAGTGTGGGATCCGTGCCAGATTGGTCTGACGGAGGAGATAGAGAAGATCCAAAGAAGAGCGGCGCGTTTCGTCACAGGGTTATTTGGTAACCGTGATAGCGTTACGGAGATGTTTAATAAACTCAAGTGGCAGACTCTGCAAGAGAGGCGCTCTGCATCGCGGTGTAGCTTGCTCGCCAGGTTTCGAGAGGGTGCGTTTCTGGATGAGGTATCGAATATATTGCTTCCCCCTACTTATACCTCCCGAGGAGATCACGAATGTAAAATTAGAGAGATTAGAGCGCGCACGGAGGCTTTCAGACAGTCGTTCTTCCCGCGAACCATACGCGACTGGAACAGGAAAGGGAGGTAATGACAGTGGCACGTAAAGTGCCCTCCGCCACACACCGTTGGGTGGCTTGCGGAGTATCAATGTAGATGTAGATGTAGATAATATCGCTCGCAAACCAGTCTCCGGGAGGCCAATGTCCAGAGATGGTTTACTGGTGGCCTGTTTGGCCAGGCGGTCAACATGTTCATTGCCAGGTATCCCAACATGACCTGGGGTCCACTCAAAGACCACAGAGCGGCCGCAATGGGCAAGAGTATGGAGGGACTCCTGGATAGCCATCACCAGACGAGAGCGAGGGAAACACTGGTCGATAGCTTGTAAACTGCTCTGGGAGTCGCAACAGATAACGAAGGACTCACCTGAGCAGAAGCGGATATACTCTAGGGCACGAAAGATGGCGACCGGCTCAGCAGTGAAAACGCTGCAGCCAGCCGGCAGCGAATATTGTTCCTAATGGTCCCCTAGAGTGAGAGCATAACCGACATGACCAGCAACCATCGAACCGTCAGTGTAAACAACGCCAGAGCCCTGATACGTGGTAAGGATGGAAAGAAAGCAGCGGCGGTAGGCCTCCGGAGGGACTAAGTCCTTCGGGCCCTGTGCCAATTCGAGCTGAAGGCAAGGGTGGGCCACGCACAATGGGGGTGTATGCAGAGGGGCGTGTAAAGGAGGTGGAAGAGGGAAAACCTCAAGCCCGGAGAGAAACTCTCTGACGCGGACCGCGATCGTACAACCCGACCGGGGCCGACGTTCTGGGAGATGGACAACTGACCAAGGGAACAGGAGACGATGATTAGGACGCCCAGGCAAGCTACAAACATGTGCAGCATAGGTGGCCAGTAAACGTTGGCGCCGTAACTGCAGTGGGACACCTGCCTCCACAAGTATGTTGTTCACAGGGCTGGTCCAAAAAGCACCAGTGGCAAGTCGTATCCCACTGTGAAGGATTGGGACCAGCACCCGCAACGCAGAAAGGGATGCTGAACCATAATCCAGGCTCCCATAATCCAGACAGGGCTGGATTAACGCCTGGTAGAGCCATAAGAGGGTAGATCGGTCGGCGCCCCAGCTGGTGTGGCTCAAGCATCGCAGAGAATTAAGATGCCGCCAACACATCTGTTTAAGGTGCCGAATATGTGGGAGCCAAGTCAACCAGGCATCAAAAACCACACCAAAAAACTGATGTGTCTCCATCACAGCAAGAAGTTCAACGGCAAGATAAAGCCGCAGCTCAGGGTGAATTGTTTGTCACTGGCAGAAATGCATAACACAGGTCTTGGCAGCCGAAAACTGGAAGCCATGCACTACAGCCCAAGACTGCGCCTTGCGGATAGCGCCCTGCAGCTGACGTTCAGCAGTTGCAATGCCAATGGAGCTATAGTAGAGGCAGAAGTCGTCAGCATACAAGGAAGCTCAGACAGACGTTCCCACCGCCGCAGTGATCCCGTTAATTGCAATTAAAAACAGGCAGACACTTAGTACAGATCCCTGTGGTACCCCATTCTCCTGAACTCGGGTGGAACTATGGGAGGCCGCGACTTGCACGCGGAAGATACGATGCGACAGAAAATTTCGTAGGAAAATCGGCAGTGGACCCCAAAGACCCCAACCATGAAGCGTAGAGAGGGTGCGATGGTGCCATGTCGTATCGTACGCCTTCCGCATGTCGAAAAAGACAGCGACGAGGTGCTGACGGCGGGCAAAGGGCGTACGGATGGCTGACTCCAGGCTCACCAGATTGTCGGCCTCAGAGCGGCCTTTACGGAACCCACCCTAAGACAGAGCCAGAAGGCCCCGAGACTCGAGTACCCAACTCAACTGCTGGCTCACCATGCGTTCGAGCAACTTGCGAAGAACGTTGGTGAGGCTAATGGGGCGGTAGCTGTCCACCTCCAATGGGTTCTTGCCAGGTTTCAAAACGGGGATAACACTGATTTCCCGCCATTGCGATGGAAACTCACCCTCGACCCAGATACCATTGTAAAAGTCGAGGAGACGTCGCTGGCAGTCCACTGGAAGGCGTTTGAGCATCTGATGGTGGATGCGATCTGGCCCAGGAGCTGTATCAGGGCAAGCGGCTAGGGCAATGTGGAGTTCCCACTCTTTTCTTTTTTTTTTGTCATCAGTCTACTGACTGGTTTGATGCAGCCCACCACGAATTCCTTTCCTGTGCTAACCTCTTCATCTCAGAGTAGCACTTGCAACCTACGTCCTCAATTATTTGCTTGGCGTATTCCAATCTCTGTCATCCTCTACAGTTTTTGCTCTCTACAGCTCCCTCTAGTACCATGGAAGTCATTCCCTCATGTCGTAGCAGATGTCCTATCATCCTATCCCTTCTTCTTATCAGTGTTTTCCATATATTTCTTTCCTCTCCGATTCTGTGTAGAGCCTCCTCTTTCCTTATCTTATCAGTCCACCTAATTTTCAACATTCGTCTACAGCACCACATCTCAAATGCTTCGATTCTCTTCTGTTCCGGTTTTCCCACAGTCCATGTTTCACTACCATACAATGCTGTACTCCAGACGTACCTCCTCAGAAATTTCTTCCTCGAATTAAGGCCGGTATTCGATATTAGTAGACTTCTCTTGGCCAGAAATGCCTTTTTTGCCATAGTGAGTCTGCTTTTGATGTCCTCCTTGCTCCGTCTGTCATTGGTTATTTTACTGCCTAGGTAGCAGAATTCCTTCCCACCCACTGAATGGAACATTGTAGGATTCAGGAAGGCCAGTGGGTAATTCACTGACTCTGCCAAGTGGTTTGCAATTATGTCAGAGTCAGTACAAACTGCTCCATTCAGTGAGAGCGCAGGGACGCTGACAGGGGTCCGATAGCCATAGAGGTGCCTAATCTTGGCCCAAAACTGCGATGGAGAGATATGGAGCCCAAAGGTGAAGACATACCGTTCCCAGCACTCCTGCTTGCGTTGGCGAATAAGGCGGCGGGCTCACGCATGCAGCCGTTTAAAGGCGACGAGGTGTTCTATTGAGGGATGTCGCTTGTGACGCTGGAGCACCCGCCAACGATCTTTAATCGCCTCAGCGATCTCAAGCGACCACCAAGTCACAGTCCTCCGCCGAGGGGACCCAGAAGAACGGGGAATGGCAGATTCTGCGACAGCAACGATGCCGGTGGTGACCGAGTGAACCACTGCATCAATGGCTTCATTAGAAAGAGGCGCAATAGCGGCCATGGAGGAGAACAAGTCCCAGTTAGCCTTATTCATAGCCCATCTGCAAGGGCGCCCAGAAGAGTGACGCTGTGGCAGTGACAGGAAGATCGGAAAATGGTCACTACCACACAGGTCGTCATGCACACTCCATTGGACAGACGGTAAGAGGCTAGGGCTGCAGATCGAAAAGTCAATGGCTGAGTATGTGCCATGCGCCACACTGAAATGTGTGAAGGCACCATCATTTAAAATGGAAATGTCGAGCTGCGTCAGTACGTGCTCAACAGTGGCGCCTCGACCTGTTGCCACTGACCCACCCCACAGAGGATTATGGGTGTTGAAGTCGCCCAGTAACAAGAAAGGTGGCGGCAATTGGGCTATCAGCGCAGCCAGGACATGCTGTGGGACATCACCATCCGGTGGAAGATAAAGACTGCACATAGTAACAGCCTGTGGCGTCCACACCCAAACAGCGACAGCCTCTAAAGGTGTTTGTAGAGGGACAGACTCGCTGTTAAGGGAGTAAAGGACATAGACGCAGACGCCACCAGATACCCTTTCATAAGCTGCCCAGTTCCTATAATAACCCTGATAGCCATGGAGGGTGGGGGTTCGCATTGCTGGAAACCAAGTTTCTTGTAGAGCAATACAGAGGAAAGGGTGAAGGCTGAGAAGTTGTCGGAGCTCAGCTAGATGGTGGAAGAAACCGCTGCAGTTCCACTGGAGGATGGTATTATCCATGGCCGAGAAAGGCGTGAAGGGACTGGGGAGGCAGTTTACACAGCTGGGTCGCTTGCTGCCACTGATTCAGTACCTGCACGAGTGATGTCCATTGCGTCTGAGGGACTGGCGAGATCCAGGTCTTCAGCAGATGCCAGAATCTCGACCTCATCCTCAGACACTGAGCTTGTAGGAAGTGGTGGGATGGGTGCCACTGCAGTGTTGGGATTCTTGGGAACCTTTTTCTTCTTCTGTTTCTCGTGCTGTCCCTTTGGTGGTTCTGGCTGGGAGGGCTTCCCTGGGTCAGTCTCAGGGACAGACGACGACAGTGATGCCCTAAGACCAGCGACTGGTGGTTGTTTCAGCCACTTGCAGGTATCCGCTTTTCCGCTGGTCTGAACTAGGGAAGGGAGGTCCCCAAGGGACCCCTTCCTGGCGGGAGGAGCTGAAGAAGTCTTACACTTCTCCGGCTGGGAAGGGGGAACTGATGTCCCCGATGGTTGGGGGGGGGGGGGTTGCTCCTGAAGTAGATGGAGAAGGAGCAACAGGGAGTGAAGTGCCCCTCACAATCAAGGGGGCAGGTGGATCCCGACAGATCATAGAGCCAACCGTACACGAAGACACGAGAGATGGGAGAACCGTTGTTGCAGCAGTGGCATAGACTGACGTCATTGGCATAGGATGGAGCCTTTCATATTTCCACTTAGCCTCAGTGTAGGTCAGGCAGTCCAGGGTCTTATATTCCATGATCTTCCGTTCTTTCTGGAATATCCTACAGTCCAGCGAGCAGGGGGAATGGTGTTCTCCGCAGTTAACACAGATAGGAGGCGGGACACATGGAGTATTGGGATGTGAAGGACGTCCACAATCTCGACAAGTGATGCTGGAAGTACATTGCGATGACATATGCCCAAACTTCCAGCATTTAAAACACCGCATCGGAGGAGGGATATAGGGCTTCACATCACAGCGGTAAACCATCACCTTGACCTTTTCGGGGAAGTCACCCTCGAAGGCCAAGATGAAGGCACCAGTGGCTACCTGATTATCCCTTGGACCCCAATGGACGCGCCGGACGAAATGAACACATCGTCATTCTAGGTTGGCCCATAGTTCATTGTCTGACTGCAGAAGAAGATTCCTGTGGAATATAATACGCTGGACCATGTTTAAACTCTCATGGGGCGTGATGGTAATGGAAACATCCCCCAACTTGTCACAAGCGAGCAACCTCCGTGACTGGGCATAGGATGCTGTTTTGATTAGAACTGATCCAGAGCGCATTTTGGACAAGCCCTCCACCTCCCAGAACTTGTCCTCTAAATGCTCCACAAAAAACTGAGGCTTCGTCGGCATAAATGAGTCACCATCAACTCACGTACAGTCGAGGTACTGGGGTGAATAATCTGCACTGCTGTCTTTAGCCATACGTTCCTCCCATGGAGTGGCCAGGGAGGGAAATGATCTCGGATCATATTTCCTCCTGTTGAGGCTAGACCTTGATCGCTTAGAGACTGCTGGTGGAGGCCCACCAGCGAGAGATGATGTACCACGCTTCATTGCGGGTCATCCGCCCTGATGCCACCCACTCTGACCAGAGGCTCTCCCCACAGGCGCCACCCAGTCACAGCAAAGACCACCTGGCAGGATGGCCTTTGCCGGGAGTCCTGATGCCCAGAGGGATAGGCATCTACTCGTCGGCATACGTGGGGATGTAGCATCTCAGGCATCAGCAGTGCAATCCTTGTGTAATCACGGGGCTACCACCAAGAGGATACATGACGACCCCACCACAACGGACTGGCTACCGTGCTGGATGTCGGGTGTCGAATATCCATGTATATCAAGAGGGTGAAGATGGAAGTGCACAATGGAGTGAATGTATGTTAACCAGAGCACACGGCAGCCAATGTGGCCGGAAGCTCGGTGTAAGTGCAACTCCAAGACAATAACGGATGTGCCTGATCTTAGAGCAAGATGGATATATAATACACCACGTAAGGCGTCCTTCCCCAACAGAAAATTTTGAAAGGTAGTGGTCAAACCCCTTCGGGGACCATCACATATAGGCCGAAACGTTTGAGACTCCTTTTAGTCGTCTCTTACGACAGGCAGGAATACCGCTGGCCTATTCTTACCCCCGAACCTGCAGGGCGTCAAAGTGATGGAATAATAGAAAGGTTCACAGCAAGCGTTGCATCGCCGAAACCTTTCAAGGATGTGAAGTGCGTTAAAACAAGGAAAAGTGCAAAGTGGCTAACACTTTTCTTTCATAGACTCCACTGGGATGATCCTGGTATACCTTACAAATAAATGATGGCATGAGACCATCATCTACGTCAAAGGCAAGTAGAAGAGCGCATGGATGCAGCGAATCTTCTAGTTTGCATTTATTCAAGACCTTGAATTCTACGGGTGCCCTGCTATCCATAAGCTCAAGAATAAGAAGAAGAAGATGTGTGAAAATAGTGTTATGTCTGCTTATAAAAATATAAAATTACTTTTAAGTTGTATTAATGAAAATAAATGATTTTTTACCTCACATACTGTGTTTTTCTTTCGTTCTGTCTAACTCTTACTTAGGTAGCACGTAGCTTTGCCCAGATCCTTTGTCTGTGGCTTTGTTCAAGTACAGGAGATATAATTTCAGCCATGTTTGGTACATATCTTTGGAAACGGCCACGATCATGCTCCAACTGTTCTCAAAAACCTATAAGTGCAGCACGTTATGCGAATATATGCAATCATTACATATATTTTGTTCTATCTTAAACCTCACCTACTTAATAGCGCTTATCTTCAGCAAAACTAATGTCATTTGAGACAAGCACGGCCTTTATACAGAAGGGTCCCAAAATATGTATCCATTGTTCAAAAATCCATAACTGGCAAGCTAATTGACGGAGTTGTCTCATCATTGGTAGTGTAATAGTTTGTAGTTCCGGCAAACACCACACAAGCGTTGTATTGCGTTGTTTTGTTTTGTTAGATGACAGTCGGCAGATAGTCACTGTATTGTTCTTAGTTGTACATCGTTACTCAAGTAAACATGGCTGGCGCAAGGCTTACATTCGATGAAAGGAAGTCGGCTTTGAAGTGGTATTTTAAGTACGAAAACATTAATGAGGTTCAAAGGCAATGGCGAAATGAGTATCAAACAGAACCACCGACACGTTTAACGATTCGTCGCATTCGAGACAAATTTGAAGCCGAAGGCTGTGTTAGAGATGTACACAAACAACGATCTGGACGACCTGTAACAGTAACAAGTCCAGCTAACTCCCGTCGTGTGTTACAAAAATTCACTCACTCACCACAGAAGTCTCTGAGACAGTGTGCCTGTGAAACTGGAGTGAGTCGCTCAAGTGTTCGGCGGACTTTGAAGACAGCAAAGTAGAAGTGCTACATCCCACGATTGTTACACGCAATGAACGAGGACGACCCAGATCGTAGAGTGGAGTACTGCGAGTGGTTTACTAACGTGGTGCACAAGGATGAAGAGTTGGCAGAGATGATTTTGTGGTCTAATGAGGCGCAGTTCAAACTCAATGGTACAGTAAATCGCCACAATTGCATCTACTGGGCCGCCGAAAATCTGAACGTCCATGTAGACAATTCTTCTTTGACGGCACAGTTACCAGTTTGGTGTACCTTCAGAAGCTTCAGAAATCCATTTTACCTGCCATCCGAGACTTGTATGGAGACGGGAGAGTTTACTTTCAACAATATGGTGCCCCAGCCCACTACCAAAATCGTGTCAGCGCGTATCTCGACGAAAATCTACCAGGAAGGTGGATAGGCCGTAGAGATGTGTGGAGTATCCACCACGTTCCACAGACCTAACTCCTCTGGACTTTTACTTGTGGGGAACACTAAGGGACGTCGTTTATCGACAAAAGCCACGCACATTGGATGAACTTCGAGAATCCATTGTACATTCATGTGCAAATATCCAACTGAACACGTTGTAGTCAGTAGTTCGTGCTGCAGTTCGGTGGCATCGTTTGTGTGTGGGGGCTAATGGTGACCATTTCGAACACCTACAGTGAAATCTTTAAGTTGGACTTTAAGCTACACTTTCACCAAAAATGAGACAACCAGTTATGGACTTTTCAACAATGGTTACATTTTTTTTTACCACTCTGTATACATAATGCAATAGGGGATAGGGTATTCTTGTACATAACAACAACAAAGACGTATGGTGACTAATTTTTTTCTTGGTTTATTCAGTTCACACAAATGCAATATAGCTCTTGAAGTAAAATGTAGTTTCTGTGTTATAATATAGTACTCCCGAGTTACAAATTGACTCTGCTTTTACAATGAAAAAATACTTTTAACTTAGACGCTACAACATTAACACTGGTAGAATTTTTTTTTTATAATCCTGTCATCACAAATGACCCTTTTATCGTCATGAGGCGACAGACCGATTTTAGACTGCAGCACAGTATACACCTCATGTCCTCTCGATCGAATACTGGTCTGCCATACCATACGTGGTGGTTGAGGTGCAGCACCGCAAACATCACTGCACAGGCACCGCAAATAATCTTCGATTGAGAAGGCTCTCGATGCCATACGACGCACACCCTTATCCTGCCTCTGGGTGGCACCTTCCAATGTGTAACACGCATACATTTTTGAGTGTAGACCTACAAACTCCACAATGGGCAATCCATTTGCCTCGCCTTTCATAAGACCGATAACCTTCTTGCTCTGTGGAATAATACCATAAGGATTATCAGTTGTGTATGAGGACGTGTCGAATTCATTACCATGGCACTTCATTACTTCATATGGATCACAGTTCTTCACCCAATAGATGAAGCTATCTGTATCCATATAAAGTAACTTAGGATCTGCGAAATGAGTTTTCACAAACTCATAATGAAAGCGGTAAATGTGGACTTTGGATAGGTCTAGTATACACATCCCCACATAAATAGGTCTTGTAAACTCTACTGCAATCTTCGCCATCTCCACAGCAACAAAGTTCTTATTGAATATGGTGACCCACTTACAATTTGGTTTGGCAATGCATTTTCTTACGCCATAACGCCCATCCCGTTCGGTTCTAATCAACATTTCACGACTTTCCCTCAAATTCTCCATTGTTTTACCGAAAATTAAATTATTCATTAATTTATAAAAAAAATTCTCAATGTCACACGTCACAGAAGCTCTCCATCTCGTATTCAAATCGATATACTTCTTCAAGCAGGGGGACTGCTTGAAGGAGATAGCCCAGGTGATTCTAACCAGCTCCATAGCTAAGCTGAGAAACTTCTGGAGATTACGATAATGAATGATGTATCTTCGCTTATCCCCCAAGCACTGTGATCAGTTTTGGGGTGGAGCCTCCTCGCGGTACTAGCTGCTCTGGAGCGGCAAATTGGCTTGCGCATCATGCAAAGTAATAGGGTACGTGAGTTCTACCTTCGCCACATACCCTACATCAGAATCAGCTGCCACACCCCCCATGATTTTTCCACCTAATCCCCTGCATTCATCTTTGGGCACCCATCGAAACTCACCAATCGGCAGTGATTGCTGCATGCCGTGCGCATATAAGTTATTTACGCCCAGGTACATTATGTAGCTCGAATCAAGAGATGTGCTGAACCTGTCCCCCCCCCCCCCCCATAGGTTATTTGCCTTCGTGTGCCTATGGACACACTGGCAAAGTCCACTACAGATCCCTCACTCCGGGGACTGATGACCTCAGATGTTAAGTCCCATAGAGCTCAGAGCCATTTGAACTATTAGAACCATCCCTCACTCCAAGAGAAGAAGCTTGTCAGCATCGGTCAATAATTCAATCCTGCACTTCGTTTTCTTGAACATTGCATCCCAAGACAACCCAGGTGCCTTGTATTAAAAGACGGGATCCAGAGAATATGTGGTCATGCATAGGCTCCGGAATTTCTCGAAAACGTCCACAAGGAAGCACACGTCTGTGTCCATGTAAGGCCATGTGTACTCTCCTAAAGTGGAAATATTGAATTCCTGCCAGACATTCACAGCATGCTCATACCCTACATCTGTTATGTAAGGTTGCTGGAGAATGCAGTTATGTCAGGTAGCCTGGTTTTGTTGAGTTTCGCTATAATATCCACATACTCATATGGGAAAACCCTCTTCCTAGTCACAAGTTGAAACTTTTCCTCATCATAAACTTTGCGTATCAAGGAAGCAGAGCTTAATTCTTGACGCCATTCGTCTGGAGAGTGAAATGTATTTCTCAACGCTGTCAGTTAGGACACTGACGTGATTTTTCTCCCAACCGAAATCAGTCAAGTGCTCAACTAGAAAGTGAGCGTCATACCTACTTAAATTGTGGAAGAAAACGGGTATGTGTCGAGGTAGGCATTGTGAGCTGCGCCACAGAACTTCCCCATAAGATGACAGTGGTCCCTACAAGAAGTTTTCTCCCATGAAAATTTCTCGAGCTCAGTAAGCAGCCAAACCGCAGGATTATCCCTGACATAAGATTTGTAGCGGTTAAGACTGGAATCATAGGACAATACAATTGGGTTTGCTGCCGCATATGGTGCGTGTTTCTCTGTAAAGGTGATGTGTGAGGCTGTAGGGTCACCTTCACAGCGGGTCACAGGGGCGAGAGGAGACATTCAAAGTCAGCGTACACAACAAATGGGGATCGTTCCTGGTGGTGAGCATTCTGGAACTTTATGAATTTATTGTCCTCAGTAGGCATAATAACACGTAACGGTTTATTTGAAGTGCTGTCTACTAGATGCGCCTGAGGAGAAATAATTGAGGCGCTTTAAGCAAATATGCTTTTTACGTTCCTTTTATGACAACTGACTGTAAATGAGTCAGGACATGTCTTTGATCCAAACATAGTGATAATTATCACCTCAGAGAAGACCAGCACGTTTACATGCATCTCACGCTCACCGGCAAATTTTGAGGAATGGAGGGGGCCACCGACAATATTCTTGTCTTGCTCATCTGTCTTGCTCTTCTTCTCCAGGCCATAAACATGAACTGATATGCCAGTATTCTGCGCGTCAAATTTAGGTATATCCTGGATCTTGACAGGAAAATCGATGCATAAAAGTTATAATACCCACGAATATTATCAAAAAATGGTTCAAATGGCTCTGAGCACTATTGGAATTAACTTCTGAGGTCATGAGTCCACTAGAACTTAGAACTACTTAAACCTAACTAACCTAAGGACATCACACACATCCACGCCCAAGGCAGGATTCGAACCTGTGACCGTAGCGGTCGCGCGGTTCCAGACTGTAGGGCCTAGAATATTTTCACCTACATGGTATGTACTAGGACGTTCAAGATGATCTCTGTAATTGTAATTACTCTCGCAAGTCAGGACTGACCATGCAAAACAAGCCTGTTCCTATTTTCGACATTAATGCATGCCCTCTTGCTAGTTATATCTTTAGGGAGCTTGATATAGCTTGACCCTCCATTTATTGGATCATAGACATGTGTATGGATGTCCAGGTGCAGCATTCAGCTGAATGCTTTAGCTGACTCTCTGACTTCCATCTCGGAAAACCAGACCAGTACAGCACGCAAGGCGGATTTACGAAACCACTCGGCGATTGACGTGCTTCGCGTTATCACGCCATTTTCCCCACAAAGATAATGAACAGTGGTCCCTTCACCTGAAGCAGAAACAGACTTCAGAGGACAAAAGACGAGGGAAATGTTTCTGAGGGTGAAGTACCTCTGCTAAGGTCACCAGGCCAAGCAGAAATTTGTCAAAGATTCCCGTGATAAGATCCTGACAAACGATAGGGACATAGCTGAAAGATGGAAAGAGTACTTTCGACAGCTGCTAAATTGTGATGAACCCGAACTGCAGTTTGATTTCCAGTACCGAATTACAGCCGATGCAGACTATCCCCCACCTACCCTGGATGAGACAAAAACCAGAATCAGACACCTTAAACAGAATAAGAGTCCAGATCAAGATGGAATACAGGCTGAAATGATCCTGGCAGGAGGAGAGAAACTTGCAGAAAAAATACACCGGCTGGTACAGGCAATATGGACCAAAGAAGAACTACCAGGCGAATGGAAAACAGCTCTGATTTGTCCAATACATAAGAAGGGCGACAAACTGAAATGTGACAACTATGGAGGAGTCGCCCTGCTTAACGTCTGCTATAAGATCCTGTCCAATTGCCTCATACATAGAATTCAGCCAGTGGCAGAATCGGTGATTGGGGAGTACCAGGGAGGTTTCCGGCCAGGACGGTCAACAGTAGATCACATCTTCAGTCTCCGGCAGCTCACTGAGAAACTGGGTGAATATGGTAAAGATTTGCATATTTTATTCGTTGATTTTAAGAAGGCCTATGATTGCATACATCGCAAGAGCCTGCTCAACTGTTTAAGGGAGTTTGGCATAGCAGAGAAACTCATCAATCTGATAAAGATCTGTCTGAACGAGACACATGCAAAGGTGAAGATGGGAAATCGCGTAACTGAGGAATTTGAAATTGTGATAGGACTCAGGCAAGGAGATGGGTTGTCCCCTATCCTGTTCAACTTTGCCCTCGAGAAGATCATACGCGAGACCTTCCAAGAGAACGAAGGGATTGAAATCGAAGGAAAGAGACTGGCATACTTAGCCTATGCAGACGACATCTGTTTACTCTCTAGGTCGGAAGAGGAGTTGGAGCAAATGACCAAAACACTAAAGGAGGCTGCCAGCAAATTTGGGCTAAACATAAACGAAGCTAAGACAGAGTACCTCGTTATGAGGCGTGGTCATTGTCAGACTGCTGATCATCTACAATCACTGCAGGTTGGGGACCATTCCCACAAGAGACTGCAAGAATTCAAATACTTAGGGGCACTTTTCACTGAGAACTCGTCATGTGAAGCAAAGTTCAATGCCAGAATACAAGCAGGAAACCGATCTTACCACAGCCTAGCACAACTGCTTCGGTCCAAATCTCTCTCCAGACAGTTCAAGATTCGACTGTACAAAACCCTGATCCAGCCTGTTGTTCTATATGGCTGTGAGACATGGAGTATCCGGAAACAGGACTTCCATAAGCTCCTTGTCTTTGAGAGAAAAGTGCTTCGGAAGATCTTCGGTCCGGTTCTGGATGCAGATACAGGGGAATGGAGGATCAGATACAACCAAGAGCTTGAGAAACTATACCAGCAGCCCAACATAGCAGGAGCTGTCAAAGCCAAACAAATGAAGTCGGCCGGCCATGTGGCCCGGATGGAGGATCACAGATGGCCTCGGAAGCTCCTGGATTTCACACCTACAGGAAAGAGACCGCCAGGGAGACCCAAGAAGCGTTGGAGGGATGGACTCCATGAAGATTTAAAACAAATGTCAATAGATGTGGACGAATGGCAGATAGCAGCAATGGACAGAATACAGTGGAGGAGGAAACTTGTAGATGCGTGCGGTCCACTGGGCCTGATCACATAGTAGTAGTAGTAGTAGTAGTAGGTCCCTTCACCACCACTCTCAATTTTGGCGGTGGGGGGGGGGGGGCAGGGGGGGGAGGGGGGGAGGGTGCGATAGTTCGATGCAAAGCACCACACTGCATTTAATAGTGGGATACTGCAGATCATTGACTACCTTGAGGAGCTCTGTTTCCACGACAGGAAGGCACACTCTTAGAAAAGCAACAGGGCCACAGTACCCCCTGCCAGGTTCTCGATCCTCGTGAACGAGATTCGCTCCTCAAAAGTGTCTGCAACCACCGAGTACTCTAACTGCAGTATAGTATCACTGACCTGATGTCCTTCACTAAAAGGACAGGAGAGGGAACTGCCACTAGCCATGGGTTCACTATCATTACTACTACTACCACTACTACTACTACTACTACTAGGTTGAGTTGTCCACCCAGTGGATGAATAAGCTGGCGTGACGTGCTTGCAGTTGCATTTTTACCTGCTGGTGGTGGTGGGTGGGTGGAGCCAGGGGTGAGACGCCGCTGTCCGGCCAGTGGGAACAGCTGGGCCTAGCTGCCGGCAGGGCATAGTGAATAACACTGGACCGAGGCTGAGGGCTCACCTCTGAATTGGCCAGTCCACCACCAACTTCTGAGGCATCGGCAGCCGTCTGTTGCCCCTGCCCAGCTCCACGGGCGACCGAGGACAGGGCGGAACGGGGGTGGGGACGCGGCAATGGCTGACTCTGGGATGCGCAGGTCCGGGAGGGTTGAACCTCGGCCGATAGCTTCACATTGATGGGTGTGACACATCTGCTCTTCATACTGGAGCTCTAATGACAGTGCGCTGCGCCCAGACACCTGCCACATGTGCTACGACCATCTGAGGCTTCACCCCTGTGAAAAAAAAATAATAAGCATCTTCTTATAGAGCTGGTTTAAATAGACTGATATCGAAGTATGAGTGATAATAATAATAATAAGAAGAAGAAGAAGAATATGAAAGCTATAATAATAGTCACCTGTTTCATTCCTGGACCATGGGTCAGTCACAGCAGCCAGCCCTTCGTCCTGAATTTCGGCATCAAAGTCCCCATCTGCCACAAACTGTGCATCGATAAATGCCTCCCACTGAAATTGCGCATTTAAAGAATCTAGTCAATCCAATTCCCCTGTAGGAAAAAAAAAAAAAACAGAGAGAGAGAGAGATTAGAATTAGAGAAAATGTTTGCACACAAAAATGTATTAGAGGGCTGCACTGTCCCCTCTCTCAATTCATCTACAACACCTCCAAAGAAGTATACGTTATATTACACTGTTATCACACACTTGAGATATTACGAGAACACAAAAAAAAATCATACGTTTTTGAGCTGATGGAGTCAGAATCCCTCTTCCCAGCACATCATCCAGCACGTCCAGCACCTCAGTGGGGAATGCTGAAATGGGGAGAAAAAAATTCAATTTCATACATGCACAGAGCAGTTCTGTATTCTTAACAGGGTTTCACATACTAAGTAACACTCATACAAAAGTAATAACTTACGTGGGACCTCGTTCGTGGGAGAGCGCTTCCCCTCACCGCTGCAGTTGGCTGAAGATCTCTTCATGACAGGTGGACTGGCTGGCTGTATCGGAATCAGGGGGTACACAAGGATGCTGGGGCTTAAATAGGATGCCGAGCCTCCTCCCATGTCACCAAGAAGTTAACCAATGGGTGTTGAGTTTCTTGGGGTGAGGCCACTAACATCCCTGGCGACTGGAACCTGAACTAGCCAGTTGCGTCCAAAACCTCGAATAGACCTGAGTCTCTGATAATTTATAGCTTTACAGCGATATAATTCATACTATGAGTAAGGATACTATTTCGAATACATGCTGGATGATACTGAATTCAGCCTCTGCATCTGGAGTCATTATGCGTATTCGATTAATTAACCACACCGTTTTATGATCTCAGTGCATTCAGCAGATATTTCAGCTGTGGGGAATTCAATTAGAGCTCGGAACACTTTAGAAATATTCTGCAAAACAGCTGGATGAAGGAAGGGAGTATTTTTTGCAACGTTATAGGATGCAAGAAATTTTTCAACACTTATCATACATCTGATGAGATATTGCATCTTCCTCAAAGTCTGCAAGCTTCGTGATTTTCCACGGTGAATGTTATACACGAGAAATTTTACATTGCTGGTATTAACACTAGCTTTGACTGTTTTACCTAGTGTTTCTTACATTTAGCTTAGCTTCGTAAACGCTGAAGCAAATGATTCTCAGAGTCTTCAGATGATAAAACGGAAAATTTTACTATTTAGGAAAGGTGTACAGTGGAAAAGATGAAATTTAAAGTAGCGCTATCGGTGGAATCGACGGCCTATATGACTGCTCAAAGTTTAGTAAATTATTGTACCATGATGCTAGAAAATTTTTACGTCGACTTTCTCGAAATGTATAGTTATAACTAAATGCGAACACGTTTGTACTAAAGTGTTGCATGTTTCGAACTTTTCAGAGCTGAAGTTAAGCACAGAATAGAAGCTTCTAACCAAATACAATCAATAAGTACGACATGCTACGTCTCAGATTTTGGTTACCGAACGCTCACTTATTGATCGTTTTAGATGGCATAGAGTTGATCTACAACCGTAATATTTAACAGGAGACGAGGTGCGGCAGCAACATTACACAAGAAAACGGGAAAAATATTAATTTGTATTAAAATCTTACAATAATGTTCGATTTTTGTGATTTGTTTTCGTATGGTACTGTTGTAATGTCAGAATATCACATTGCGCGCATTTATCTCGGGAATGGTTACAGGTATCGAGTGGAAGTTTGTGTCACGTACTTGGTCTCTTCGTTCTACACAAAATGGAAGCTTCTAAGTCAATGCAATCGAAAATTACGGTATGTTACGTCACATACTTTAGTTATCATAAACTCACTCATTGACCGATGTAGACGCATTGCCGTTCACCTATACCCGTAATATGTTGTAAGACATAAGGTGCAACAGCAAACTTTACACGAGAAATCACGAAAAATGATGCAAGATGTTCGAAAGTCTGAGAAAAATAGGGGTAAGCTGTAGGGATAGACAGTAGAGTGGGTGACCAAGAACGAAGTGCTCGGTTTAAAGAGGGTGTAAGACAGGGATGTACACTTTCATCCCTACTGTCCAATCTGTACATTGAAGAAGGTATGATGGAAATTTAATAAAGGTTCAGAAGTGGGAGTAAAAATCAAGGTTAAAGGATATCAATGATACGATTTGCTGATGACATTGCTATCCTGAGTGAAAGTGAAGAAGAATTACGTGATTTGCTGAAAAGAATGAACAGTCTAATGAGTACACAATATAGATTATGAGTAAACTGAACAAAGACAAAAGTAATGAAAAGTAGCAGAAATGAGAACAGTGAGAAAACTCAACATCAGGATTGATGGTCTACATCTACATCTACATGATTACTCTGCAATTCACATTTAAGTGCTTGGCAGAGCGTTCATCAAACCACAATCATACTATCTCCCTCCCATTCCACTCCTGAACAGCGCGCGGGAAAAACGAACACCTAAACCTTTCTGTTCGAGCTCTGATTTCTCTTATTTTATTTTGATGATCATTCCTACCTATGTAGGTTGGGCTCAACAAAATATTTTCGCATTTGGAAGAGAAAGTTGGCGACTGAAATTTCGTAAATAGATCTCGCCGCGACGAAACACGTCTTTGCTTCAATGACTTCCATCCCAACTCGCCTATCATATCTGCCACACTCTCTCCCTATTACGTGATAACACAAAACGAGCTGCCCTTTTTTGCACCCTTTCGATGTCCTCCGTCAATCCCACCTGGTAAGGATCCTACACCGCGCAGCAATATTCTAACAGAGGACGAACGAGTGTAGTGTAAGCTGTCTCTTTAGTGGACTTGTTGCATCTTCTAAGTGTCCTGCCAATGAAACGCAACCTTTGGCTCGCCTTCCCCACAATATTATCTATGTGGTCTTTCCAACTGAAGTTGTTCGTAATTTTTACACCCAGGTACTTAGTTGAATTGACAACCTTGAGAATTGTACTATTTATCGAGTAATCGAATTCCAACGGATTTCTTTTGGAATTCATGTGGATCTCCTCACACTTTTCGTTATTTAGCGTCAACTGCCACCTGCCACACCATACAGCAATCTTTTCTAAATCGCTTTGCATCTGATACTGCTCTTTGGATGACCTTACTAGACGGTAAATTACAGCATCATCTGCGAACAACCTAAGAGAACTGCTCAGATTGTCACCCAGGTCATTTATATAGATCTGCAACAGCAGAGGTCCCAGGACGCTTCCCTGGGGAACACCTGATATCACTTCAGTTTTACTCGATGATTTGCCGTCTATTACTACGAACTGTGACATTCCTGAAAGGAAATCACGAATCCAGTCACACAACTGAGACGATACCCCATAGGCCCGCAACTTGATTAGAAGTCACTTGTGAGGAACGGTGTCAAAAGCTTTCCGGAAATCTAGAAATACGGAATCAACTTGAGATCCCCTGTCGATAGCGGCCATTACTTCATGCAAATAAAGAGCTAGCTGCGTTGCACAAGAACGATGTTTTCTGAAACCATGCTGATTACGTATCAATAGATCGTTCCCTTCAAGGTGATTCATAATGTTTAAATACAGTATATGTTCCAAAACCCTACTGCAAACCGACGTCAATGATATAGGTCTGTAGTTCGATGGATTACTCCTACTACCCTTCTTGAACACTGGTGCGACCTGCGCAATTTTCCAATCTGTAGGTACAGATCTATCGGTGAGTGAGCGGTTGTATATGATTGCTAAGTAGGGAGCTGTTGTATCAGCGTAATCTGAAAGGAACCTAATCGGTATACAAACTGGACCTGAAGACTTGCCCGTATCAAGCGATTTGAGTTGCTTCGCAACCCCTAAAGTATCTACTTCTAAGAAACTCATATTAGCAGCTGTTCGTGTCTCAAATTCTGCAATATTCCATTCGTCTTCCCTGGTGAAGGAATTTCGGAAAACTGCGTTCAATAACTCCGCTTTAGCGGCACAGTCGTCGGTAACAGTACCATCGCCACTGCGCAGCGAAGGTATTGACTGTGTCTTGCCGCATGTGTACTTTACATACGACCAGAATTTCTTCGGATTTTCTACCAAATTTCTAGAGAATGTTTCGTTGTGGAACCTATTAAAGGAATCTCGCATTGAAGTCCGTGCCAAATTTTGCGCGTCCGTAAATTTTAGCCAATCTTCGGGATTTCGCGTTCTTCTGAACTTCGCATGCTTTATCCGTTGCCTCTGCAACAGCGTTCGGACCTGTTTTGTGTACCATGGGGGATCAGTTCCATCTCTTACCAATTTATGAGGTGTTAATCTCTCAATTGCTGTTGCTACTACATCTTTGAATTTGAGCCACATCTCGTCTACCTTTGCATAGTCAGTTCGGAAGGAATGGAGATTGTATCTTAGGAAGGCTTCTAGTGACACTTTATCCGCTTTTTTAAATAAAATTATTTTGCGTTTGTTTCTGGTGGATTTGGAAGAAATGGTATTGAGCCTGGCTATAACGACCTTGTGATCACTAATCCCTGTATCAGTCATGATGCTCTCTTTTAGCTCTGGATTGTTTGTGGCTAAGAGTTCAAGTTTGTTTTCGCAACCATTTACAATTCGCGTGGGTTCGTGGACTAACTGCTCGAAACTGCTGTGGGAAAACTGGAACAGAAGAGAACTGAAGCATTTGAGATGTGTTGCTACAAATGAATGTTGAAAGTGGACTGATAACACAAAGAATGAGGAGATTTTCTGTGCTATTGGAGAGGAAAGTAATATGTGGAAAACACTGACAAGGAGAAGGGACAGAATGATAGGACATCTGTTAAGACATCAGGGAATGACTTCCACAGTTCTAGAGGAAGCTGTATACGGCAAAACTGTAGAGGAAGAAAGAGATTGGAACATGGGCAGTTGCCCCCCCCCCCCCCCCCTAGAAGATATTTGCAGTTTTTTACTAGTTTACTGTTTTATTTAATAAGAAATGCTGCATGTTTTCTCGGATTGTACAAGTGCCTTCTTGTATTTAAAATGTTTATTAAAAGCAGTTTTTCACTGGTTTACTGTTTTATTTAATAAGAAGTGCTGTATGTTGTCTCGAGCCCTTGTTTCCTGAGACTAGTATGACCTGCCCCCCCCCCCCCCACCAGTTCAGATCCTGGGTACGCCCTTGGATTGGAATTGAGGGCATAGGTTGCTCGTGCTACTCTAAGATGAAGAGGTTGGCACAAGAGTGGAATTTGTGGTGGCTTACATCAAACCAGTCAGAAGACTGATGACACAAAAAAAGGCAGACAGTGATGATACTGTAGGTGTATTCACGTCCGATGAAAGAGCTTCAGGGTTGGGTCAGTGCAGAGAGACAGATGGTGCATTGGAGTAGGGTGGAGGTGGTCAACAAAGCTGGTAAGACGGTGCAGTACCAGTTGGAGTTCCTCCTCAGCTTTTGTTAATTCTGCAGTGGATGACATCATTTTTGTGTTACAGAGGATGTTCATCAAAAGTGAGTTTAAATACAGCTGCTGTAGTTTCTGAATGTGATCAGTGGTTTGAAGGCAGTCCTGAAGACACCAGTGGCCACCAGGTGTTCTGCTGTATACAGATGCTATTGCATAAAGTGGGCAGCTCCGTTGTGCTGGGCTGCTGAGGGGGCTTGGACATTGTGTCTGACAGTGTGGTCATTAGCAGGGTGAGTCAATATGCCACTCTACAGATCAGTAATGAAACAAAAGTTTCAAAGGAAGTCTGCACTGAGCACTGGCTCAGTAACATCTGCTACTACAAATGTCATCAAAACCCAGGCCCAGCATGCAAGTTTGAGAGCCATAGACTCGGATTAATAATTCATTGCTGTATGAAGCTGTAGGATTGAGTAAGCATGCATTGAGGATGGAGAAGAGGTCGGTGAAGTACTCATTTCCAAGCCCGAGTCAACCAGTTGGCCACCGATGGAGTTAATAATGGAGAGCTTATTGTCATGATGAGGACGGGGCAGAAGAGGGCCACCATGATCATTGTGAGAGTCTAGTCAGCTTATATAACCTGCACAATTTGGTGAACCTCCTGTGAACCATCCGTGGAGTGTGGGAAGTCATATGGCAGATGACAGTTGCAGACACAGTCACCGAATCATGTTGTACCAGAAGAAGCAGTTCTGTGCATGCACAGGCGTGATGGGCAGGTGGGTGGGGGTTTGTTGTGGTGGCACAGAGGTCATTGCACCAGCTGGTAGTGGTGATGTCAAGGTCAGCATAGGATGGGTGAGACTGGCTCGGTTTGTGGTACGGGGGAGGTCAGTTGTGCTCTCACTGTGATAGTAAGTCATGTCTGACACCATTGTTATCTGCACTATTAATTACATCCTGTCAATGTTCAATGGCAGAAAATACTCTATCCACAAGTTTGAAGCATGCATCTAGTAGCTCTTTCTCATGGTAACAATGGCCAGGTGGCAGAACAAAGACCCATAATGCCCATAGCGTGTGATTGAACATGAGATGCGAATCAATTTGAGTGCATAACTGACACCATAGTTGTGACGGACTCCTTTCCTTTAAATCTTCATCATAGATGATGTGATGTGCCAGCCACTGTGGTCGAGCGGTTCTAGGCACTTCAGTCTGGAACCGTGCGACTGTTACTGTCGCAGGTTCAAATCCTGCCTCAGGCATGGATGTGTGTGATGTCCTTAGGTTAGTTAGGTTTAAGTAGTTCTAAGTTCTAGGGAAATGATGACCTCAGATGTTAAGTCCCATAGTGCTCAGAGCCATTTGAACCATTTTGACATGACATAACTGATTCCCCAGTGAGTGGGTGAGTTAGCAGAGGAATGTTGTTTCACTCTGCGGGTGGGTCAAGGATGATACTGCTGATAGTATCTGTGCGTTCACCCAAGTGACTAAGCAGTGTGATGTAATTCATGCTGGATGTGATGATGTCACTCAAAGCAAACATTCTTTTCACGATGATGAGCCACAGGCTTGGTTGATTGAGTCAAAAAAGCGGCAGCTTAAGATGAGTCCCCAGGTTAGAGGGGAAAAGCTGTGGAATCTGGCTCCATACAGGGTACAACTTGTACAATAGGCAGGTCAGAAGAGAGTACATTCGGCTAATTGAGGCCTGGAGTGATTGAATTAATGCATGGCACCGAGGACACCTTTGTCAAAGCATGCAAATGCAACTGGTCAGATTGATGCGGCACAGAAGTAGCCTAGGTGGCAAGTGGTGCAGAGTACACTGCAAAATTGCAGAATAGGTTGTCTGATGCACTCCATTGTTTAGCACCATTGTTCACTGTCGGAGCACTGTTATGAAGAATGTCATTACCACTTTGGTAACTTGAGATGCATGGAGTGTGTTATCCACAACCCTGGGAATCACAGCAGGAAAACTGCCATCTGGGTGTGTGAAATATGGAACACTGTGGGGGCACCATAGCAGCATTGTAGTTACACAATAGCCATGGATGCTCCAAAGTGAACATGGACATGGTCATCATAGGATATCAGTGAAGTGTGCAACAATATAGATGGGATATGGGATGAAAAATAATATGATCCATATACATATAAGCACACTGTTTATTGTCATGGCATTTGGTACAACAGAGGTGTGTCTACACTGCTACACTTCTTCCATTTGTTACAGCCAACCTGAACAATTGATATCGGAACCATGATATGTAAACCACCTTACAGGCCACTAATCTTCAATGATAACCCTTATTTTATGGCAAGGTGCCACATATCTTGTTGGTGAACAATCAGAAGCCAGACCATTTACCATGGTTTTCAGTCCACAGCACGCTTGCCTCTGCAAACCAATGCTGTAAACCATGAGGTCCAGTCATGCTGCAAGGCACATTCCTTTGATGTCGGGTACTGCCACTTCCACATGTACTGTCAGATGAACTAGCTCATAGCTGTGCTGTGTGAAAGATGCTGTTAGCACAAGTACAACAAGCTGCCAGCAAACACACCGCTGAGACAACTCCATGCCAATGCCATTTACTATTGCACTGTGCTGAGATCCTGCCAATTGCAAGTCTTGCTTCATGTCTGCTGAAGCTGTTCCACTGTCTGGTGTGAGGTGGTATTTACTACTGCCACTGTTTCCTACTGCTGCTGTCATCACCTCACCATCCTGGACCCAGCTACATCATGACACACCATCATTGTCTCCAATGTCGCCACCACTGTCTTCACTGTTTCGGTGAGTCTTGCTAACCACTTTCCTTTTCTTGGCAAAACATATGAATCTGTGTGGCTAGTTAGAAAGTGTTAAACTGTTGTCCATGTGTTTGGTTCTATTTTGTATTTCTTTTTGCGGCCCCAATCCCTTGCTATCATGTGCTGCTATGCACGTTGCTTATTGGTGCATTACACAGATTTGTTTCTTCCAAATCTTTCTAATTTTTAATGTGTATCCTGTCACATTTGTTATTTCATTATTAATGCCATTGGCATGTGTTCTAGCTAGTTAACAAAACATGGCAATCAGTCTGTTGCTCAACGTTATACACACTCAATGTCTCCTAGTGCAATAACTGGTGTTCATTGCACTATATTTAGTGAAGCAAGATGTGTGCCATTTTGTAAGTGTGGTCCTATTGCTGCACCACTGCACTAGCCATCATGAATGTATTGAAGGTATTATTTTGCATTTTAATACTTTATTTGACTTACCACTACATTATATCAATTTGTGTTCATTGTCTAGGCACAATCCCCAGTTAGCTCCATCTGGACATATGCTTATTCCACAGCATAATAGTTCCACAAATGTCTCTTAATCCATAGTTTCTAAAAATGTAATTAGGTATTTTATCACAGCCATGCATGATAGGACCATACCTTAACTATTTTATCCCCTTTATTATTATTATTATTATTATTATTATTATTATTATTTTTTGTTGATAGTCTGATGATGCCCTGCAAGAGTGAAATGCATCATTAAAGCAATACTTTCACAACCAAGACTGTTTGATTCAAGAATAATCCTATGGTTGCAGTACCAGTCAACCAAGCAGAGTGGGAGGTATTTTATCTCTTGAATCATTCAATTCTGAGTCCACACTTGTTGTAACCAGGCACATACAGGGGTAGGTCTGCGAGCACTGCAGGGGGGACCGACTAGACCCAACTGAAGAATTTTAGAAACAAGTACAGAGGCTTACAGAAAAAGAAAAAAAAAGAAAATTAGATGAAAAAGTACACTGATTGGTGATTGCAAATGTAGATTTGTCTGCTCAGAATGAGCAATTGCATGTCCAAGCTGCCACTGTAAAGTCTCATTCCAATGTTGTAAGAACACCGACTGAAAGAAATAGAGGCGTGAACATTGGTATTCACGCTGTTCTAGATAATACCAACCGGGAACAGGAGTATCAACAGTTTCTAACAAGGAAAGCAGAGCTGGAGGAGAAATTAAAGCAGCAAACTTCTGTCTCACATAAGCACAAAGGTACACAGGTAAATTTTGAGAGAACAGCCCCACAGTGTGTGGATGAGGGGAAACAGGTATACTTTGAAGAGCCAGGCCCTGCAGACCTCTTCCTCCACTTACTTGTACACCACCAAACAAGGCCAGTGAGACAGATAGCACAACAAGGAGTTTAGCTCCATTATTAGAGTGAATTATGAATCTTGCAGTGGAGCAGAGAGAAGCAAAACAGGATTCACCACTGCTGCTCCCACTTTTCCAGCAGTTGTTTTTATCATTTCGTTCACAGGAAAATCGTGAAAATGTCCACTTCTTTTTGGAAAATATTTATGACATGGGTCATTTTTGTGATTGGAAAGATGAATTTTTACTGTCGGTAACAAAATTGAAATTAGAGAGAGATGCTCAAATATTATTCTTTTCTGTTGAAACCTTAAAAAAACGCAGGGAGCTTTGAAGTCTTAGTAAGAGGGTTAGTGAATAGATATGTTGACAAGAGAAGTGCAGGCTATTATCATGATACGTCATCCACTTTGCAGCAAAACCATTTGAGGAATTGGAAATGTGTGAAGACCACATTTTTGTAGTATCCTGCAAAACTTTACCCATTGTACTGATGCGACTTGAAATAAAGTATTAAGAGAGGAAGCTGAGCAAGAGCCATAGATGTGGTTATATATGGAACTGATCTGGAAGTGGATGTTCAAGTTGAAGAGGCCTCCCCCACTTCCCTGCATTTAGCAGTGTGGGTAGCCTTTCCATGGGAAGAGGCATACTGGTTCATTTCCACCCCACGCAGAACAATGAACCAACGAGCCATGTATCTACACAGTTGGAAAAACACCGGCAATGTGGTCAATCTGGCTGTGTTGCCAACCTGTGTCAGGTACCTTATTGCCCAAACTACCACCTGGTAGGACTATTAAGAATGCATGGTCCACACTCACAAAACTGACAAAGTCATGGCCATGATGCTCCACCCAGTAACAGAACAAACTGAGTTAATGGAAGACTTAGTCAGGGCTACAACTGCGGTCAGGTGCATCCAAACCCACAGCACCCCTTCGCCAAATGACAAATTAAAAATCCAATATGAAAAATGCCACACCTCCCCTGCCTGCTGAGTCAGTCGGGCTGCCAAGCAGCAAGCATTTTGTCCAAGATGCATCCAATCCACCTATCCCTGCCCGCCGGCAAGCAAAACACGTGAGTCCATGAGGAGGATGAGATCATTAGCATTAGCAAGGAAATGTCCAGGAAGTAGGGTTTTGGAAGAAAAGGACATCTTACAAATTATTGAAGAAAATGAGGATTTCACCAACAGTAGCATAAAGGTAGACATAATTAGGCCCAATGTAAAGAAGACACTAAAACATGGATAAAAAACATGCAAAGTCTGGAATAGATGCAACCACTGCCCTTGGCACAACCCTGACTGCCCCCTCTAAACTGTTGCTGTTATGTGTGCCTGGTTCAGTAAAAAGACTTAAATTGCTGTTACAGGAAGACCCTCTCATCTTTTCTATGTATGAAAGAGTTGCTCACAGTTTGCTGCCATAATGCTTATTCTGCTTTAATAGACCACTGTTAACCGCTGTAGTGATGTCTTTTTCAGTTCCTACCCTTGCCACCTCATGTGTGAATATTTGCCGCACACAGCTGTGCGCTGCTAAACAAGCCATGGTTCCAGTTTGTGTACATTTATTTTGATGGACCTTTACGCTATGTTTTCAGTTTGTACTGCGTTTGTGGTTAAGATAATGATAATCTCCACTACAGATGTGGATTAAGCAGTGTGTCCCCCTATCCCTTACCATAAATATTGTTTTGCATTGCTGTAAGTTACCACAACATGTGTACTGGCTATCTCCATTTCTATTATAGATACTTTTTTTTCATCTGGCCTTTGTGGTTCAATTACACCTACATTATTACACTGTGTTGTTGAGCAGTAACAGATGTCCTTGGACAACGCATCACCTTGTCCATTGAATCTAACATTGAGTTTATCACTCTCTGAGAGCATATTAATCCATGACCCTTTTAAGAAGTGAAACCATGAAACTTAATTGCTTTTGAAAAGAAAGCTTTTGCTTCCAATAGTATCTGATTTACTAAAATGCTGAGTAGCCAGTAACTTCAAATCATTCTTAGACTTCTAAATCATTTACACCTGTACATTCAGTTGGTTGATGGAGAATAATTCTATTTACTATGATACAAAGTCAAAGAGAACCACCTTAGAATTACTTATTAGAATCAGTTCCACACCCTTATATATGAGACTTAAGTGATGTGTAATTTACCTTCCTATGTTTGGTTCAGAGGTCTTTGTCATACCACGTTACAGCAGTTTTTCTTACGTTTGAATTCTGTCATAAGGAGAAGTAGAGTTAAATTGTTTTCTTCTGCTACTGTTCAGTGCACTTCTGCATTGTCTACTGGCACTTTAATTGATTAGTTTAATTCAAGTTGTCCTTCCCTTAGGAATTTAAACACTTAAAGTGTGATGGTTCTAGAGCTACCAGCAGTATGGTTTCCTAAACACCACTTGTATATCGTTCTGTTGTAATACATGATAAAGTGTATGAAAGTGAAATTAAGAAACATGGTAAGTACAGACTGAATACACATATTCCCCTTGGCAACAAACACCTCCTTAATGTCAAAACTTTTGAACAATTAAAGCCACTTACAAAGTAGCACTTGGTGAAAGTATCTGAAAAGAACTGTGAAGCTCTTGTGATTTTGGTACTGTTTATGAATTAGCCATTAACATCATCCTACCAGATGGACATAAGGTTGGCACTTGACAACTATTTAAATCTGCCAATAGACCGCATGTGTGGGATGCCACCTTTAAGAAACAGATTTTAAACTTTGCCCTTACCTCTCTCCTGCCCCTTCCACACATAGCTGTTTCCTACCATGCAACATGGACGCTACTGAGACCTCTCCACACTCTTCTCACCTCCCCTCAAGTCACCATCTCCTGGTTGTCATCTGAGCCACAGTTTGCATGCCCCTTCCCTGTCCACCCCTCACATGCCACTTGAGATGAGAGCTGCTGTGACGTCAAGCAGCTGCAACCTACCTTGTGAGATACTGTGTTATCGAGAGTGAGCAGCTGGTAGTGCCTTGAGTAGGAATTTTCTTCCCCAACAGGATCCCAGAAACAAATTTGTACACAACAAACCAAGAGGCATATCTTATTCCCAAAAATTCCCTCCTCAATTGTTAGATTGTTTGTGTAATAAAACCACAATTAGCTAGCTTTCACAATGAAAGTCTTTGATAATTCAGGAAGCCTCTACTATGGGTAATAATGACTACTATGGGTAATAATGAAATAGACTGTGGGAGAGTGTGTTAGCCACTAAACCACAATTGATATATGCACAGCCAATTGGCATGCTGAAAGGTGGAAGTAATAGACTTCTAATTGGGAAGTTTAAGATAATCGAACAGTTCAGTTCACACTTGTGTGGTGATGTCATGTTAGAATTTCTTCCCGTACTTTACACAACAGAGCAATACACACTGGCATCCAGAACTAAAGCAACAAATGGAAATTTTCCAGGGTTGCATTTATTTTGCCACAAAATAATATAAAAAGGATATAGCTAGAGGCCTGCGCGGATGCGGATATATCCGCGGTATTCGTTACTTGGCGGATAAAATCGCGACCGGCGCGAATATCCGAGGGTCATCTGCGGATAATGAGCGAGGCATCTGCCCAGTACGTATGTTCCAATGTTAGTTGAAAACTTCAAGTCTGTTGACATTTGTGGAATCTTACAGGGCCTGAGTAGAGCGGATGTCTGTTGTCCTCAGCCCCTGGCTATGACCGACGTAGCTGTACCCAAGAGACCTGAGCCTAATCAGTTTCCGCGACCGTGTCTTCTGTGTGGCCCGTGAAGTGCTCTCTGGGTGGAAAACCTGCCCACTGTCTACTAGACAGGGGCCCGTTGCAATTTTCCGCTGCCTTCAGTTAGCGCTTTCTTGTGACCGAGTGACAACGTGCATCGAAGCAAATATCAGTGAGAGTTCTTTCTTCAAATGAACACCATATCGATGGACACAACTTTGTGTAAGGTGAAAAAAAGGTGATTTTACATTAGTGAAGGAAAACAAATTGAAATCGCCAACTTGGAAAAAATTCGGATACGTAATTGATGGCAACGAAAAGATAAAAGATATAGTGGCTTGAATATTCCTACACTGGACACAAAAGTAGAATTTCAAATTTGCTAAAACATTCGTGTGAGGCTGGACAGAGTAGGATAATTACTTACTTAAATACCAAGAGAGACGTGAAAGTCCCTGAAGTTCCGCCAAATTTGAAGACAGCCGCGACAGAAAAACTTATCAATCTTGTCAGCAAAGACATTTTACCATTCGAAGTTGCGTGTGGATCTGGGTTTCTCGAGACGGCACAGTTTCTCATTGATGTGGGGGCCAAGTCCGGTGCAGTGAGTGCTAAGGAACTGCTACCTCATCCAACCACCATATCCAGAAATTTGAGGGAAACGGCCGATCGTCTGCGTGAAGCTGTCTCCGCAGAAGTGAAGAATATATTCAGAGATATAGGTGGAGCACCAACTGTCGATTTATGGACTGATTCGTACTGTAAAATAAACTATATGGGAGTGACTGCACATTATGTTAATTATGAAGAAGTGAGACTTGAGGATCGAGTGTTGTGCACCAGAAATTTTGAGAGTGAGCTTAAAAATTAAAATAAATAAATAAATAAAAACAGGAGAAAACATTAAACTTGAATTAATTAAGATACTACGGTCGTTCGATTTATTCAGTGCTGTGAATAACATCGTGTTCGTTACGGATAGAGGTCCAAATATTGTGGCAGTACTTCATCATACAAGAGGCTCTCATGCTCAGCACACATTCTTAATACTGTGCTGGAGCACACGACCCGAGGTGACGCGAATGATGAGAAGAGTGACGTGCAGCAACTAATAAATTCCTGTCGAGCTACCACAACTTTCTTTAAAAAATCTGGTCTTCAGAATCGCCTTCAGAAGTCACTGAAAGGAGATATAGACACACGATGGAACAGCAAATTGGATGCGTTTGAGTCTATTAATTAACAATGGTTTGAAGTTCTGTCAATTTTGTCAGAGAAAAATCAAGATAATTTGATTGATTCTATAGACAAGAGGATGTTGGAAGATATAATAACCTTTCTGACACCATTTAAAATAGCTTCTTATGATGTCGAAGCCTCCAAAACCTCTATGCTTCATTTGTGTGTGTTGTGGAAGATAAAACTTCTCTCCTTCCTTGAAAAAAAATGATGGCGACAGCCCATTTCTGATAGATTTAAAGAGTACAGCCAAATCTATTTTAATCAGCAAAACGGGCACAACAGCAACCCATAAACTTGCAACGTTTTTGAATCCAAAATATAAAAACCTAAAATTTCTGAGCAGTGCCGAAAAAGATGAAGTTTTAAAGGAAGCGAAAAATTATGTAGTGAGAAATTGTCCACAGTTAAAAGATAAGAAGGAAACAACATCTGGAATTCCTGCAAAAAAAAAAAACAGAAGTCTGACATACATTTTAATGAATTTGAAGATTCCTCAGAAGATGAATCGACGAGAGATCTTGACTTTGCGTCAGATGAAATTCTCACATATACGAATGATAAAGTCCAATTTTCGGAAGGCATCGACCTGATAGCTTGGTGGCATGGACGTGGAAACGTCTATCCGTGTCTTTCCAAACTCTCATACTTTGTGCACTGCATTCCAGCGTCCAGCGCGCCATCTGAGAGAAGCTTCTCTACTGCGGGACAAATAATGCAGGACCGACGCACGTCTTTGAAGTCACAGACGATTGATGACATTATGTTCCTGCATAGTAATCTTCCAAAGTAAAAAGGTACTTGTACAGCTTCTCTTACTTCACTGTATTTTTTGGGCTTATCTGAATTAGTTACAATTTTTTTCATCTGATTCTTTCTTTTACAGAATTTGAATCAGAAGCAAGCAGAAGATGAAAATATTTAATCTGAAGCCTGAGAGTTTCTATTGTAATATTTATAGTAAAGAATTTCCTCGATATATTGTTAGTATTTTTACTATTCCCAACAAGAACATTTAAGTAGCATTAGGTAAAAGAAGGAAATATTTAACAAGCAATTTGTTTTGTTGTAATTTTCATATTAAAGAGCTCAATTTTAAGTTTTTGCTCTTCGCGACAAGAACATTCAACAGCAACACGTCAATATTATTAAACTAGGTAATGATGATCTCATAAGTGCCTACCTAAATTTTAGCGTGCACTACAGTAACATTTGCAGCCACCGAGCATTGTCGCTCTTTGTGAAGAGTGAAACAGCCCGGCCGGAGCGGTGGCACGACGGGTCTTGTAATTAATTACAAGTGGGACTTCAAACTACGGCTCACGACCACCAACAAGCTGTGACTGCGATAGCCCGCGAAAGATTATTCTGATCACATTAAAACTTACAAAATATTCAAATCATCCAAAATAATAGTGTATCTTTTCATTTGCCAGCCAATTAGTAAAGAAAGATAAGGGCTGAAATTCGTAACAAAATTGAACATTTTAACTGTAACTCGGAGTTGCTTAACAGGGAACAATGCCTAACGTTTGAAGTTATGGGACAGTGGTTTTTATATAGACATCTTGAAATCGTTTGCAGTTCCATTAAACTCTGAAAAAAATTATTTTACATTGAAAGTATTAACTGCGAAATCTACTGCAAATTTCGTCTTAGTAATTTAAACCAATGTTGAGGATGTTTTAAAGTGTGAAAAACTTTGTTTAGTTGAGAATGAAACAGACATTTCATTTATCGCTAGGTCTTAATTCGATTAATCAGCCAAATGGTGAGGTTCGAGATTTCAATCGTATTTTTGGCTAAAGCTAAATGGACTCCTAATTTCTATAACCACTGATTTTGTCGTCACTCTTCGGAAGACGAGTTATTTCTTCCAGACAACGTCAATTATTGCTGGCAGTTAAACTTTTTCACAGGTGCGCCAGTGTTTTGCAGTGTAGGCCTAATACTGTAAATATTTGCACCTGGAAATGACGAGGACTGAACGCGTAAGCTATAATATAATCATCAGCTGACATGAATGGCTTCAAAATTTGACACATCCAAGCAGTGAGTACAAAAAAACTGTCGGTAAATGATGCAATGTGCTAGTAACAGTTTAAAACCATCGTCATTTTCAGCTGCCTTGGCACAAGAGCAGCGAAATATAATTGTTTATATACACGTATTTTCATAATTTAATACTATTGTGTTGAATTTTATTTTTTTAAATAGCGTTTCCAATCTCACGAGATCCGAGCCGCTACTGTGTGTGCTCCGGAGCGCCAATGCTTTCCTGTTTGGAATGGTCTGCGTTAGAGAAGGTATAGAGCATTTCCTGTGATTTAAGAAGTCAAAAGTAGTTAAGTTGTCGCAGAAATGGCACCCTAACAATAACTATGTCATTACATACCATAATTCTAAGTACTACTGTCTATTACTATTAATTACTCATTCAAAACTTAAATATATGCAGATAAGGAACTTGCGGATGCGAATTAATTGCTGTGGATGCGGTTGTGGATTAGGACCTTCCGGATGCGGATTGCACTTTTCTTATCCACACAGACCTCTAGTGATAGCAAAGTAGAAACAATGTAAAGAAAACAGAATGTTAACAACTGCAACATGCAGAACAGTAGATGCAAATGTTCTCTTTTTTTTTCCAACTTAACAGGTTTGCACGCACATTCTGACAACTGGTTAATGGGCTCAATATAGGGTGTGACCACCTCTGGCAGCAATAGAGGCCTGACAGTGACAAAGGATGGTGTGAAAAACATCATCAATGTCATGTTGAGGAAATAACATCCATTCTTCCAGCAGAGCTGCTTGCAAGTCTTGGAGAGTGATTGGTGAATGTTGATGTGATGCAACCCATCTCCCAGATATGCTCAGTGGGATACAAATCAGGAGTGTGAGCAGGCCACGGCATGCATACAGTATCTTCTGTTTCCAAATGATATGGGAAGTAATTTCATGAGTGAAATGACGAAAAGAGTGTGTAAAATGCTGCATATTGAAAAGATTCAGACTACCAATCACCAAACCCAAACAAACAGGGCGTTAGAAAGTTTGCACCAAACGTTAATAAAGATGTTGCAGCATTATGTGACTAAAGTACAGAAAAATTGGGACTGTTGGGTTCCATTTGCAGTTTTTGTATATAATACGACACCACACAGAGCGAGAGGATATACGCCACATGAGTTGTTCCTTGGAAGAACATGTAATATTCCGTGGATACTGCAGAAAGATCTGGCTGGAATGAGGTATAATGCGCCGGCGTGCAAGAGAGTATGATGCACAACATAAAGTAAAAAATAAGGAATACTATGACAGAACGCAGAATCCCAAGGAAGTTTATTGTGGGGATAAGGTTCCGTCGTTTGATGTGAGTGTACGAAGAGGCAGATCGTGGAAGTTAGATACGTAATGGTGAGGTCCGTACACAGAAGTACGAACGAAGGGCCTAATACGGTAATCTGCCTGAAACAAAACAACTAAGGGTTCCTGCCAATAGACTGAAGAAGTTTTTTTAAATTCCAGATGTCAGCGTCCTTCTGCATCACCAGTGTTATTCTCCTGCTCACAGGGATTGAGCACACCACACAAGAAACGTATATGCAAGTAATGAAGTTCCATACGTCACCCAGATTGTATTATGATAATATGGAGGCAAGTGAAAATTTACAATGTAACTTAGAAAACTGTGTGTTATTTCAACTTGATGGAACTGAAAGAAAAATTTGTGCACACCTAGATTCTCACGAGGCAGGCAACAACATATTGTAAGGATAGATTAGTATTACTGAACATGAGTGCAGCAGAGTGTAAAAGTGGGGAATTGGCATTAAATTGGCATATAGAAAAAATTGAAAAGGTGCAGGGACGAACTGGACAATTAGCACTGCATGAAACCCATATAAAGAAATGAGGGATCTTAAATTTTGTGGGCGAGGTCAGTAAAATTTTGTTGGGAACCCTAGACGAAGATGACACTACTTACTTCAAGGCTAAGATAGATGTCATAGGAGGAGAAGAGAAACAGCTGCTCAGACTTCTGAAGGAGCAAGTGACTATAGTTAAAGCTACCTTGACTAGTTTCAACCAAATGGTAAACTCCATAGCAAAAAATAAAGAGGTTGTTATGCACAGAATGAAACAGTTAAGCCAGCACATAGTAGAATTTGAGAACAGTACTGACAAACAGTTACAGAAAGCACTCATTTTGATCACTGTTAATGAACAGTTAATACAACTCACGGGCATAGTCAATGAGCTAGAGCAGGAATACGATATGTTAATATCAGCAATTGTTAACACTCAGAAACGCGTTCTGGAGCTGCCTCTGATCAATCCAAAACAGATGGTGAAATACAGGTGACCCAGAATAACAGGAATGTTTGGAATGAGTAGTGGCAGCCATGGGCAGGTGCTAGCACTGTGGGTTTGTGACAGTTAGCGAGTAAACAGTCCACCATTTTAGTAATCATGGATCAGTGGAACAGACAACAGTGTGCGTTAGCCATAAAAATGTTTTTATAAAAACAGTGATAGTTTGGTAGCGGTGCAGAGGGAGTTTTAATGTTTTTATAATTTATTACATCAGGATGCCATTCCGTCGAAACATACGATAAAATGTTGGATTAATAACTTTAAAGAGACTGGATCTGCTCTCAAGAAGAAACCAACAGGACAACCAAGAAGTGTGTGTTCTCAAGTGAACATTGATGTTGTACACGAGTCTGTCTTACGGAGTCCATGGCGTTCAAGTCGTGGGCAAGCAGCGGTGGTTGGAATGTCCCAACAGTGTGTTCGCAGAATTCTTCATCTTGATTTAAAATTTTATCCATTCAGACTACAGATGGTACAACAATTACCAGTTATGATTAGGATTCTGTCAACAAATGATAACAAAAATAAACAATGATGATGAATTTCTAAACAAGTTGTGAATGTCAGATGAGGCACATTGTCATCTCACAGGTTATGTGAATAAACAGAACTACTGTTACTGAGCAAACACAAATCCTAATGACGTTCATGAGCGCCCTTTACACACTAGTAATGTGACAGTATAGTGTGGTGTTTCATCACATGGGATTATCAGACCATATTTTTTTTGCAAATGAACTGGAAAACACAATAACCGTCAATGCTCATCATTACATGGAGAGGTTATGAACTTTCATTACACCTGCATTGAACAACTTTCCAAACGATCAAGAAGCCTGGTTTCAACAGGACCGAGCGACATCACACAATGGCAGTCAACAGCATGGCAATCAACGGCATATGTGAGAGAATTGTTTGGTAACTGTGTGATCTCACGATTTGGTAACATTTCCTGGCCCCCTCGATCACCAGATTTATCTGTTTGTGGGGCTACCTCAGGAGCAAAGGCTACACAACTCAAGCAAGAAACCCTGGATGAGTTAAAACAGAGAATTTAGAATCCAATTCACAGGATACCAGCTGAGATGTTGCAGCTGTCAATGAGGAATCTCAGCAGCAGATTTCACGAAAGTATTTGTACAGGATGATGCCATCTAAAGGATGTAATTTTTAAAAATATGGTAAATGTCACCAATGTGTCATAAATGGCAAAGTTGTAAGGTTTCAATTGCTATGAATGCAATTTCTTTCCTTCATCACTTCTAGTTTTATTGGATTGTGGAACTGTTCCCATTTTTCTGTGGCCACCATATATCTAGAACTGACAAAAGACAACATCAAGGATAAGCACTTCCCTGTCGCACTTTAGGATGACAGCGGTTACCAATTGATCGGAATTATTGATCTGGATGTTTTCATAGCTGGAAACATCTTAAGTTACGTGCTGAATATCTTGCTAGTAGGGGACAATACGTACAACCTCTACCGAATAATGCCGTTACTATCAGAATTGGACAGAACAAGGCGTTTATTTATGAATATAGCCCCTGAGAAAGAGCTACTGCTAATTGATGACGCGAAACGGCAGTATGTGAAGTTAAATAACGAGGAGTTATGGTGCACAACAGTAGGTCAGAGCCTCAGAATATGCAAACAGGTTTTCATTCTCTTATTTGAGTATGACCATGAGAGATGTGAGGCAAAGATGCGCAGCCAGTGCGAGAAGTTCTGAAGGATTGTGTGCAAAAGTTAATAGAATTGAACAAAAGTCTGTGGACACCACTAAGCAATAATGAAAGGCTATTTATTGCCCCAGTAGATGAGGGCATTACTATCGTCTGTCATGAAAAAAGACCAACAGATATCATGCTCCAAGGTACAGAGAAATTGAAATTTTTAGGTAAATATCATGGATATACAGCTCAAATGGTAATAGTCTGAACATATAATACGAACAAATGTTCTAATAGTGACATTATTCCAAACTTGAGTATGGAAATACATTGCTGCATAGTAAACAACAAGAGAAAAAATATTAGTGGACTTAAGGTAGATTTGCTGATACAGCCTGTAGTTAGGCAGCTAGATGACCTAACTGCTGCAGAACAGAAGTTGGATGAGTTGCAGAGTGAAATTGAGCATCAGGAGAGAAGTGCATTCCGCTATTTCTTGTTAAGTCAGTTTTCTTTCTGGAGTTTCATGAGCTGTGGTGTGGTAATAATAGTAATTATTTGTTGTCTATGCAAGTACTGTAAGTGTTGCAAGGACTGTTTTAAAGTTGTATTCAAAATAATGGGTGATGACTGTTGCAGAAAAATATGTGTTAAAAACACTATCATAAATCAGTGAGATGTAGATAGAGACGTAGTAAGGTATTGTCCTACAAGGAGGGCACTGGAAGACAATGAAGAGATAATTTTTGATAGACCTGTAGTTTCTGCTAGACATGTGCGAAGTGACAATGAAGTACCTGTCAAAGTGTTAAAATGGACAAGCGCTGAAAGTGTTGACGTAGTTCCTAACAAAGTGTTGAACTGGGATAAAGTGGGGAAAAAAAATTGTTAAGTGTTTCCTTTGTCATGAAATGAAATGTAATCATGTTATGAAGTGTGCAACAATGTATAAAGTGTAACTGATGATGAAGTTGATTGTAAAAGTGATTGTAAAATAAAAGTGTATTCTCATCCAATCACGAAAGTAAATTGTAAACTGAAAATGTATACTTATACTATGAGAGAAGAAAAGTGTAATCATGATATGCAATGTCCCCTATTTGAAAGTGAAATGTATGTATAAGAATGTAAAATCGATGTAAAGTGTGAAATGTATAAGTGTTCTTTTACAGGAGAAGACTGATTTATATATATCATTGTGGGAAACTGTAAATATCTATGTATGTTGAAGTAATATTGTAAAACAAATGTGTATGCTCCCCATTATAAGAAATGAATGGAGCATGTAAGAATGTTGTATAAAAATTTGTAGTCACTAGTAGAAGAGAAGCCAGAAAGAGTAAGTTTTATTGAGAATACAAAGGCAATGCCACAGGATGGGCACTGACCAGATAAGTGACATAGGCTCACATGGTATCACGTGAGGAGACATGGTGAAGTGTGATGCACAACTCAAGCGTTGGTGGTAACCTTATATGGTAACATACAAGGGCCGGAAGGGCGGTGGCCAGACAGCAACGTGGAAGGGGTGAACGCTGCCCACAAAGGCGGTAGTGGCAGCACCCGAAGTAGTAGTTCAGTTCAGAAAGCGGTCCAAGAGGGACTTCCGTGCAGGTCAGGCCTGGGACTAGCATAGTTTTTCCCTGGCCCTGTTCACGCCTCTGAATTAGCTACGCACCTCCCTCCATGGGTGTAAGACAATTAGGAGTAGTGTACATTCATAGAGGTCACTTATTCAGGTTTGCTCCATTGAGCAATTAAAGACTATGGTTATCCAAGTCTTGCCTAATTGTTCGTACATTTCTGACCAAGTTCCATAACTCCTTCAAATTATTCTGTTACTCTTCTCCATGTAGCCAACTGGACAGACCATCCCCCCATTCCTTATGTCATTAGGTATCTAGACCACTCGCTGGATGCGACAACATGGTGAAAGTTATTTAAGCGAGTGAATATCTTTCACAGTTGTCCCCATTGCTATGGTCAACTAATATCTGGTGTCCAACATTTTGAAAATATTTAACACTTCCTCAGTTTTAACACAAATTAAACAATTTCTTCATGATTAATCAAATCATTTCATGCAACACCATTGCAAATGCCCAATATTATCTTCAGTTATTAACTTGGGTTGCTCTGGACAACGTATGTTCTATTATCCTTGTCAAAATTTTTGAAAATCATGAATGCTCCTTCTTCACACCAGTAATTTGAATCTTGCACTAAGGTGCCAAACTGGATTTGTTCCATTCCATGTACGATGTGTCATCCAGTAGCTTGTTCTGCCAGCTGTAATAGGACTTAGTGAGGGGCACTATGAACTATTTGATACCACTTGATCTACATTATGTAATGAAACATCTTTTGCTTCAAAATTTATGATCAGATGCTAAAGCGTACATTACGGAAATGATGTAGTATAACTAATTAGATTACCAGCTTACAAGAATCCACAGTTACCAGTAATGCATTACTTTGGAATCAGCAATTTGATAACAGTTACGGGAAAACTAATTATGTGAATTCTGAAAGCAGTAGGTGAAGATGTGATAATGTTAGCATTGAATTCCAGCTTGTAACTAATTAGCATATTAATCTCTAAAATTCAATTATTTCACATAAAGCAAAATTAACTATTAAAATTGTTTCATGGCAGAAGTAATTAAACTCAGGTAGGCTCTTAAGGAATCATGTAATTAAAGCTACCAGACTCAGAACACCTGTAATTTTGTAATTAATATTTTTGAAATTCTGACAAACTTTTTGTACAAAATGTGGCGCTTGTAATCTTATTCCACAGTCTATAAAGTTATCCACTTTATGTCAGCATAAAGAAGTTATTCAGTAATTAATAAGAAATCCATAATTTTGCGTCACGTATTGTTAACCACATCTCATCACTTGAACCTATATTCATTATAAATGAATAAATGTCTCTTTCAAAATTGCATTGACAGAATATTTTGTAATGAAACTTTTCAATTGTAACTTGATACATCTATTCTGTAAATGATGAGACCAAAAGAGTATGTATTATCAAGAAAGAACATAAGCAGTGCTGCATGTTAAACCAAAAAGGAAAGTACCATAGTTCCAGGTTGTGGTGGTGGTGGTGGTGGTGGTGGTGATCTGTGATTGAAGGTCTGTGTAACTATGTTTTAGAAAATATACAACTGTCAGAACAAAGATATAGTGTAGTTGACTTATTTAAAACATCAGATCCTCACATGTTGGGTTCTCAGGACTATCTGGAGGAGGATTAAGCACCCCAACGCACAGTTTCTGCAACCTGATGGAGATTTCTGTTATAAAACTAAGTAGTTAGCCCTCTAAAGTTTGCTTAGACCGACAGCAACTTGTTATTAAATTAGTCAATTTCTTTAAGTGCTGTTAAGTTTAACTAATTAATCAGAAGGTTGGACAGGTTAGACAGCTTTATCTCACAAATAATGTGCAACTGCCATTTCTGAACTTAATTACTATTGTGGACCTCCAATGCTGTGCCACTAGACCATGAAGTGTGACTTGTTCACCTTCTGCTACAGGCGCAGGTACTGAAAGAGCTCCAATCTGTCCAAGTTTCATGGTAACTTTTCTGTCTTTTACATGCAATGTTTTTTTGTATACAGCTCCAGCTGTAATGATGGGTTAACATGTCTCCCTTGCTTCATAGCTCATAACAGATTACAATATACACTGAAGAGCCAAAGAAACTGGTACACCTGCCTAATACCGTGTAGGGCCCCCGCAAGCACGCAAAAATGCCGCATCATGATCTGCTGAAGTGGTGCTAGAGGGAATTGACGCCATGAATCCTCCAGGGCTATCCACAAATCCATAAGAATATGAGGGGGTGCAGATCTCTTCTGAAGAGCATGTTGCAAGGCATCCCAGATATGCTCAACAATGTTCATGTATGGAGTTTGGTGGGCAGTAGAAGTGTTTAAACTCTGAAGAGTGTTCCTAGAGCCACTCTGTAGCAGTTCTGGATGTGCGAGGTGTCGCATTGTCTTGCTGGAATTGCCTAAGTCTGTCAGAATACACAAGGAACATCAATGGATGAAGGTGATCAGACAGGATACTTACGTACGTGTCACCTGCCAAGAGTCGTAGCTAGACATACCAGGGGTCCCAAGTCCCTCCAACTGCACATGCCCCACACCATTACAGAGCCTCTACCAGCTTGAACAGTCCCCTGCTGACATGCAGGGTCCATGGATTTATGAGGTCATCTTCATATCCATACACGTTCATCCATTCGATACAATTTGAAACAAGATTCATCTGACCAGGTAACATGTTTCCTGTCATCAATGATCTAATGTCAGTGTTGACAGGCCCAGGCGAGGTGTAAAGCTTTGTTGTGTTGTGCAGTCAACAAGGGTACATGAGTGGGCCTTTGGCTCCGAAAGCCCATATCAATAATGTTTCGTTGAATGGGTAGCACCTTTGACTAGTAATCGAAACATTCACGATCCCAGGTTCGAAGCTTGCCACTGCTTAAATTTTGGAGAAAAATTATCAGCAGTGGCATCTGAAGACTTCCGGCATAAGAAGTCACTCTGGTCCTGCCAACAGCCTAGTCAAAAGAAGGCAGAGGTATGGAAAGAGGTTCAAGGGCACTCCCTTGCCCTTGGGTGGGAAACTGCCCCTAAAAGACATAAGAATCAGCAATTATCAACAGCATGACAACGCAATGGAAACCACTGCATTAAAGACACACAATGTACCTATAATTGCAAAGTGTCATGATGATCCTTCCACTGGCAAAAGATTCTTGGCCAGTACCCCATTCAGATCTCTGGGAGGGGACTGCCAAGGAGGAGGTGACCATGAGAAAAAGATTAAACAACAAAGGAAAGGGTGACATTCTACAACTGGGGGCATGGAATGTCAGAAGTTTGAATATGCTAAGAAAGCTGGGAAAACTGAGTAGGGAAATTTTAAGGCTCAGTCAAGATACAGTAGGGGTCAGAGAGGTCAAATGAAGAGAAGACGAGAACTGGTGGTCAGATGATTGCAGTGTAATATCCACAGCAGCATAAAATGGTATGATGGGAGTAGGATTTGTTATGGATAGGGAATGAGTTACTGTTAACAGCTCAGTGATGATGAAGTTTTCATCAGAATTAACAGCAAACCAACACCGACAACAATAGTTCAAGTATACACGCTGATTTCACAAGCAGAAGATGAAAAAATAGAGAAAGCATATGAGGATATTGAACAGGTAATTCATTACATAAACGGAGATGAAAATCTGAGAGTCATGGGGGATTAGAATACGGTTGTAGGACGGGTTATGGGAGAATATGGGTTTGTTAGCGGGAATGGGAGAGCAGCAGGACTGAGTTCACAATAAACTTCAGATGGTAATAGCAACTACTCTGTTCAAGAATCACAAGAGGATGCGGTATACTTGGGAAACTCTAGGACATACAAAAAGATTCCAATTAGATAATATCATGGTCAGGCAAATATTCTGAAATCAAATATTGGGCTGTAAGGCATACCTACAGGGTTTGTAAAAAAGTTTCAAGACTGACTTTCTTCTGAGCAGCAGTGCACACACAGACCAGTTCCACCACCTGGGCCAGGTGGTGGGGGGTGTTGGCTAAGCTAGCCAAGCATCAGTATTTGCTGGCGAAATGCTGGAGTGACAACACTGCAAGTGAAGAGAGTGTCTGTTTCAAAATGTCGTCGAGAAATCGGAGTGTCAAAAATGTAGCGCTCTTGGAGCAGCAGTGTTCGATCAAATTTTGTGTAAAACTAAACGAGACCGGTATGGAAACATTCAAAATGATTCAAGAGGCCTATAAAGAATACACCGTGTCACATGCCATGGTTTTCACGTGGCACAAGAGGTTCAAAGATGGCCGCAAAGACTGAGGACGATGAACACTCTGGAAGACCTTCAGCAAGCAGAACTGAGAAAAATCTGGCCGAAGTACGTCAAGTTTTAAACAGTGACCAACGTCTCAGCATCAGAATGATTGCAGATGAAGTGGGTTTGAATCAGCAAACTGTGTTTCAGCTAGTGACAGAAGATCTAATGATGAGAAAACTGCATGAAAGTTGTCCCTGAAGTGCTCTCTGAGGAACGGAAGGAGCGGTGCCTGGCTATTTCGCAGGAAATGCTTGAATGTTTACAAACCAGACCTGATTTTTTGGACAAAGTGGTCACTGGTAATGAGACCTGACCCTTCAAATACAATCCTGAGTCGAAGAGGCACAGCTTGGAGTGGCACATCTCTGCATCACCAAAGCTGAAGAAAACCCGCATGAGCAAGTCATGCATGAAAAGCATGCTCATTGCTTTCTTTGACACAAAAGGTATGATCTACAAAGAGTTTGTGCCTGCCGGACAGACTGTCAATGGTCAGTATTATACTGGAGCGGTCCGCCGTTTGAGGGATCAGGTCTGCCCAGAGAAGACAATGCGCCATTCACACCTGCTTCGCCTTCACAGAAGTGTTGACATGGTTCAAAGTGGCAACTATGCCATAGCCACCCTATAGCCACAACCTCGCCCCTGGTAACTTCTTTTTGTTCCCACGGATGGAGAGAAACCTGAAAGGGAAGCGGTTTGACAGCGTCGCAGCAGTTCAAAAGACTTCAAAAAGGGTTTTGAATAGCATTCCGATTAAGGAGTTCTAGGGATCTTACCAGCAGTAAAAATCTCATTGGCAGTGGTGTGTGGATTCTCAAGCAACCTATTTTGAAGAATTTTAGTCCGATGTATGAAAGCATTAAACAAATTTTGTGTTCCTCGACCAGTTTTGAAACCTTATTTACACACTCCATATGTGCAGATAGATTCAGATCACAATTTAGTAATGATGAAGAGTAGATTGAAGTTTAAGAGACTAGTCCGAAAGAACAACCAAGAAAGGAGAAGGAGAAGGAACTACTAAAGAATGAAAAGGGACACTAAGTTCTCTGAGGCTATAGATACTACGATAATGAACAGCTACATTGACAGTTCATTTGAAGAGGAATGGTCATCTCTAAAAAGGGCAATCACTGAACTTGGAAAGAAAAACAAAGGTATAAGGAAGGTAAGTGTGAAGAAACCGTGGGTAACATGAGAAATACTTCAGTTGATTGACAAAGTAAGTAAGTATAAATATGTTCACAGAACTTCAGCCATACAGAAATCCAAAATACTTAGGAATTGCAATGAAACTAGGTGATATGGCTACACGAAGAATGTGCACAAATCAAAAAAGAAACAACTGTAAGGAAGTCTGGCTCAGCACACACAAATGTTAAAATAACCTTACATTAAATTAAAAGCAAGGGCAGTAATGTTAAGAGTGCAGTGGGAATTGCACTGTTGAATGCAGAGGAGAGAGCAGATAGGTGGAAAGATTACATTAATGGCTTCCATGCGAGGGCGGACTTGTTTGATGACACGACAGAAGAAGAAACAAAAGTCGACAGGAAAGAGAGAGAGAGGAACCAGTATTAGAATCAGTATCTGAAAGCGCTTTGGACAACTTAAGATTAAATAAAGCAGAAGGGATAGACAGCATTCCATCAATTCACGTTGGTGAGTAGAATGTATGAGACTGGTGGTATACCATCAGACTTTCTGAAAACCATCATCCACACAATTCCGAAGCTAGCAAGAGCCTACAAGGGCAAGAGTTATACAATCTGTGCAACAGCTCATGCATCTAAGTTTCTGACAAGAATAACATACAGAGGAATGCAAATGAAAATTGAGGATCTGTTAAGACAGCAATCGGAGAGGCTGTTATGACACTGCAGTTGATAATGGAAGCAAGACTGGGAAAAAAATTGAACAAATAAATCAAAACACATTAATAGGATTTGTAGATCTGAAAAAAGCATTCAACACGTAAGATGGTACACGATGTTCACAATTCTGAGAAAAATAGGGGTAAGATGTAGGGAAAGACAGGTAACATGCAATATCTACAAGAACCAACAAGGGACTTTGACTGGAAGACTATGAACGAAGTGCTTGGATTAAAAAGGATGTACAATAGGGATGTAGTCTTTTGCCCCTACTTTTCAATCTATACATCAAACGAGCTATGATGGAAAAGAAAAGAAATGGTCAAGAGTGGGATTAAAACTCAAGGAAAAGGGTGTCAATGATAATATATGCTGACGACATTGTTATCCTCGGTGAAAGTGAATGAAAGGGATGAAAAGGATGTTTTGAATTTTATTGAGTACAGAATATGGACCAAGAGCACATTGAAGAAAGATGAAAGTAATGAGAAGTAACAGAAATGAGAACAGCGAGGACTTTATCATAATTGATGATCTAGAAATAGATGAAGTTCAGCACTCCAGTTACCTAGGTAGCAAAATAACCCATGACAGACAGAGCAAAGAGGACATGAAAGCAGACTGGCAAAAAGGGCATTCCTGGCCAAGAGAAGTCTCCTAGTGTCAAACATGGGTCTTAATTTGAAGAACAAATTTCTGAGAATGTATGTTTGGAGCACGGAATTTTAAGGTAGTGAAACATGGACTGTGGGAAAACCAGAACAGAAGAGAATTGAAACATTTGAGGTATGGTGCTGCAGAAGAATGTTGAAAATTAGGTGGACTGAAAATGTAAGGAATCAGTACATCTTTCCACAGAATGAGTGAGAAAGAGAGTATATGGTAAACACTGACAAGAAAGCACAGGATGACACGGCATGTGTTAAAACATCAGGGAATAACTTGCCTGGTACTAAAGGGAGCTGTAGGGGGTTAAACTGTAGAGGAAGACAGAGATTGGAATAAATCCAACAAATAGTTGAAAAGATAGGTTGCAAGTGCAAGTCTAAGACAGACAAGCTAGTGTAGGAGAGTAACTCGTGGTCAGGGGCGGGGAGGGGAGGGGGGAGGGGATGTGAAGGGAAGGGAACATGGTCACTGATGGGCTGTGTCATATTTTGAATGTAGTGACAGTAACCCAGGAGACCATCAGCTGGGCGAAGATTGTGGCACCGATCAGATCTGACTGCAATTCTCACTTAGATTCACTTATTTCATGACATTAGGAAACTACAGGATCAGGATGAATAGATTTATGAAATAAAGGAGATGCTCCAGAAAAATAAAACTGTAATCCCTATGTTTTGGGAAAGAAAGTGGTGTTTCAAGTCAAGGGAAAGTAACGAGTTTAAGATAGTGGTGTCCAAGGAACAGGTTCTGTTGCTATATTACCATGAATCTCCTAGTAGTGTATAAAGTGTGAGACAGCAGTTTATACAGCCAAGGATGGATAATGACATTCATAGAGATGTAGCTAGTTGTGATGTGCGTGCTGTCAGTGATCTGGCCTAGACCAATAACATAGGATATTTGGCATCCAACCCAGCAGAAAGGTCTTTTTAAAGATTGTATATAAATTTTATGGAAATTTTGCCAGGATCAACGGCAGGAAATAGGTTTATTTTGGTTTGTGTTAATGCATTTAGGTGATTTATTTCCTGTTCACCTACTATGGTGGCAATGGCTCAGTTGCCCATAATTTACAGGAGATTTTCAAAACCTTCAGTCCATGGCAGTCTATAGTGACAATCCGACTTAATTTACTGCACATTATTTCAAGCAATTTTGCCTGAGCATGGAGGAGTGTCATATCTTATTAGCCTACAGAATCCATTAATACAAACCTTAGGTCAGCCCTGACAGACTATATCACAGCAGTGACCAAGGTGGATGGGACCACTCACTCCCTTGATTAACTATGACTTCTAAGACCATTTGTCAAGATAATCATCAGTGCACACGCACAAGTTTGCTCTTGGGCAAGTGTACAGCAACCATGTTGTGCAATTGGTTGTCTTTTGGTGTCTTGTCAGTTGAAGAGATGCTCATCAGGTGTCTGGGTTGATTGCAGAAAACTTAAGGGGGGACACTGTCACAAGTGGTAAAATACCAGTGGTCACAGGTGTCAGAGGGATGCCTTTTTTAGGATAGGGAAGGGGAAAAGAAAAATAGTTTTAAGAGGGATTGGCAGACACACTCAGTTTGAGAAAACAGATGACCAGGAGTCAGATTTTAGCATACAGCCTCCATTTAAACAATGTTTAACAGAAAGTAATCAGAAACTGCCAGTTCACCTTCACCAAAGCAGTTATAATCCCATTAGTATGCAGTATCAGTTATCTTTATTACACCAGACCATTCTGGGACTCAGAAATAAAGTTGATAAACTGCTCATTTCTATTGATGAAATGAATTCATCTAACCAAATTGACATAATCTGCCTCTCTGAACATCAAGCAACCACTGGTATAGATATGTTAGACATTTCAGGATTTAAGCTAGCCTCCTACTTCTGCAGAGTAAATATGGATGGAGGAGGAGTTGCCACATTTATTAAAAACTGCCACAATTTCGAGAACATTGACATTAATAAATTCTGTTTAGAGCAGCATCTAGAAGCATGTGCAACAGAAGTAGAGTTCCATAACAGATCCTATATAACAGTAACTATTTACTGAGGACCTGCAGGAAATTATAATCTATTCATAAATCATCTAGAAGCTCTTTTGGGTTATTTAACAGGAAGAAACAAAGAAATTTTGATTGCTGGTGACCTTAATACAGATTTTCTAATGCAATCTTCCAGTAAACATTCACTGCAGTAAATAATGTTGTCTTTCAATCTAACTCACACCGTAAACTTTCCAACTGGGATCACTAAATCTTCAAGGACAGCCATTAATAACATTTTTGTAGACAAATCAAAGGAACAAAATCATATCATAAAACCTGTAATAAATGGACTATCAGATCATGACATGCAGCTCCTTGTTTTAGATGTAAATTCTAAGCAGATTATCAAGACTGCTAAATCTGAGTACAGGAGAGAAGTCAATCAACCAAAAATTGAGTGTTTTAGAAAACTGCTCAAAGATATGACCTGGAAAGATGTTTATAGTGCTCTTGACATGAATTAAAAATATAACACATTCATGAACAATGTCAGTACCATGTTTGAAAACATGTTTTCTTCTAAAAGTTACTCAAATTAAACAGAAGCCTATAATAAAACCATGGATTATACAAGGAATAAAGATTTCCTGTAAGACAAAAAGGAAAATGTATCTGTTGACCAAGAACAGCTCCAATGCTGATGATTTAACTAAATACAAGGAATATTGTAAAAATATTTAAAAAAAAAGTAATTCAGTCATCTAAACAAATGCACTATGAGAAGAAGATAGCAATGTCAGGGAACAAAATAAAAACAATATGGGATATAGGGAAAGATGAGACTGGTAGAACCAGAGAGGAACAGGAGCAAATAGCATTAAGGGTAGATGACACATTAGTAACCGATGGGCATAGTGTGGCAAATCTATTTAACAAGTACTTTATATTCGTTACTGATAGAATGGGATCGTCAGGATCAGTAAATAATGCCCTTGAATATCTGAAACTAGCCTTTACAAATAGCTTCAGGTACATGAATATGTCACTCACTTCACCAAAAGAAATAACTTCCGTAATAAAATCTTTTAAAACAAAGCACTCTAGTGGTTACGATGAAATATCAACAAAGTTAATTAAGGCATGTTCTTGTGAGTTTAGTACAATTCTAAGTTACTTGTGTAACCAGTCAATTATAACTGGGACATTTCCTGACTGGCTAAAATATACAGATGTTATGCCTCTATTCAAGAAAGGGGATAAAGACATACCATCACAATACAGACCGATTTCACTTTTGCCAGCATTCTCAAAAATATTAGAAAAAGTAATGTACAGGCAGCTTCTCAACCACCTGACCACAAATAACATTATCAGGAACACAGTTTGGATTTCTGAAGGGTTCCGATATCGCGAAGGCTATTTACACCTACAGTGAAAAAATTCATTAAATAACAAATTACAAGCAGCAGGTATTTTCTGTGATTTGTCAAAGGCATACGATTGTGTGAACGACAACATCCTTTTAAATAAATTAGAATTCTATGGTGTCACGGACAGTGCTGCAAAATGGTTCAAGTCATACCTCGCTAACAGGAAACAAAGGGTGTCAGTGCAAGGGACTAGTGAATTAAGTCATCAGTCATCATCAGAATGGGAAGAAATTACATGTGGTGTCCCACAAGGATCCATTTTAGGGCCCATGTTTTTTTTGTGTGTACATTAATGATCTCTCGTCAGTTACACTGTCAGAAACAGAGTTCGTTTTGTTGTTGACACAAGTACTGCAATAAATACACTCCGGGAAATTGAAATAAGAACACCGTGAATTCATTGTCCCAGGAAGGGGAAACTTTATTGACACATTCCTGGGGTCAGATACATCACATGATCACACTGACAGAACCACAGGCACATAGACACAGGCAAGAGAGCATGCACAATGTCGGCACTAGTACAGTGTATATCCACCTTTCGCAGCAATGCAGGCTGCTATTCTCCCATGGAGACGATCGTAGAGATGCTGGATGTAGTCCTGTGGAACGGCTTGCCATGCCATTTCCACCTGGCGCCTCAGTTGGACCAGCGTTCGTGCTGGACGTGCAGATCGCGTGAGACAACGCTTCATCCAGTCCCAAACATGCTCAATGGGGGACAGATCCGGAAATCTTGCTGGCCAGGGCAGTTGACTTACACCTTCTAGAGCACGTTGGGTGGCACGGGATACATGCGGACATGCATTGTCCTGTTGGAACAGCAAGTTCCCTTGCCGGTCTAGGAATGGTAGAACGATGGGTTCGATGACGGTTTGGATGTACCGTGCACTATTCAGTGTCCCCTCGACGATCACCAGTGGTGTACGGCCAGTGTAGGAGATCGCTCCCCACACCATGATGCCGGGTGTTGGCCCTGTGTGCCTCGGTTGTATGCAGTCCTGATTGTGGAGCTCACCTGCACGGCGCCAAACTGGCATACGACCATCATTGGCACCAAGGCAGAAGCGACTCTCATCGCTGAAGACGACATGTCTCCATTCGTCCCTCCATTCACGCCTGTCGCGACACCACTGGAGGCGGGCTGCACGATGTTGGGGCGTGAGCGGAAGACGGCCTAACGGTGTGCGGGACAGTAGCCCAGCTTCATGGAGACGGTTGCGAATGGTCCTCGCCAATACCCCAGGAGCAACAGTGTCCCTAATTTGCTGGGAAGTGGCGGTGCGGTCCCCTACGGCACTGCGTAGGATCCTACGGTCTTGGCGTGCCTCCGTGCGTCGCTGCGGTCCGGTCCCAGGTCGACGAGCACGTGCACCTTCCGCCGACCACTGGCGACAACATCGATGTACTGTGGAGACCTCACGCCCCACGTGTTGAGCAATTCGGCGGTACGTCCACACGGCCTCCCGCATGCCCACTATATGCCCTCGCTCAAAGTCCGTCAACTGCACATACGGTTCACGTCCACGCTGTCGCGGCATGCTACCAGTGTTAAAGACTGCGATGGAGCTCCGTATGCCACGGCAAACTGGCTGACACTGACGGCGGCGATGCACAAATGCTGCGCAGCTAGCGCCATTCGACGGCCAACACCGCGGTTCCTGGTGTGTCCGCTGTGCCGTGCGTGTGATCATTGCTTGTACAGTCCTCTCGCAGTGTCCGGAGCAAGTATGGTGGGTCTGACACACCGGTGTCAATGTGTTCTTTTTTCCATTTCCAGGAGTGTAGTATGTCGAGTGTAGTTCTAGAAAGATCTGCTAATGGTATTTTCATGGATATTAATAAATGGTTTAAATCCAACTCACTGACATTAAACTTCGAAAAGGCTCACTATATGCAATTCAGAACCTGTAAGAGGTTTCCACCCAGCATATGCATAAAGTACGAAGAAGAGCAGATAGAAGAGGTTGACAGTCTTAAATTCCTGGGATTACAAATTCATAATAAATTCAGTTGGGAGGAGCACACCACGGAACTGCAGAAACACCTTAACAAATCTGTATTTGCAATTCGAGTGTTAGCAGACATAGGTGACAAAAATGAAAACGCTTGCATACTTTGCCTACTTTCATTCCATAATGTCATATGGTATAATATTTTGGGGTAACTCTTCAAGTCAAACAAAAGCTTTCAGAGTCCAAAAGCGTATAATAAGTATTATTAGCGCAGTAAATTCACGGACGTCTTGTAGAAACCTCTTCAAATAACTGGGTATACTAACTACTGCCTCTCAGTATATTTACTCCTTAATGAAATTTGCTCTAAATAATATATCTCTTTTTCCAACAACCAGCTCAGTTCATACATATAATACCAGGAACAAAAATGATCTGCACAAGGACTTAAAAGCACTTACTTTAGTTCAAAAAGGGGTCCACTACTCAGGAACACTCATCTTCAATAATTTGCTAGCAAACATAAAAATTTAGTTACAAATGAAGATCAGTTTAAAAGGAGCCTGAAAGACTTACTAGTGGCCAACTACTTCTACTCCATTGACGATTTTTTTTAATAGAAACAAACGACGTATTGTATATATTCATATTATTAGTATTATTATTTCAGCTTTTAAAAAAATTGACATGTTCCACATCCACGAGGATCTCCTCAGCACGGACCTATGGAACGAAAAACTAATCTAATCTAATCTGCACAATGGAGGCTTTCTACGAGTCATATTCACGATTGCGCCCTAAAACCACGAACAAACATATTCACGAGGCTCATAAGAGGGAAGCTATACATTACAATATGGAGGAGTAAGCAAACACTTACTGAGTGGGTGATATGTCTTTATCAGGCATTTTCAGGGTGTCGACTAGGCCTCAAAGGGTCACCAAGAATTTGTTGTCCAGATTTAATGGTCCATTTGAGATAAGAAATTTCTTACACCACCACTGTTTTGTTAGAGAATGTCTGAATGGGCAAGGAAGTCAGGGATCACCTGTCTCATGTTAATCTTGCTTCTCACAGCTAAACTGGCTCTTCTCAGCATGTTGTGGATTTAAGGGGGGAGTGGAGGGCAGTATGTGCCAAGAGCGGCACTATCTGGCCTAGGTTTCACACTGACTGAGACAGGCTGTTGCCACATGCATGAATAGCAAATAGGAAGAATGGTCGGTGAAGCTGGTCAGAGATGGAAATGTGGCCGCAAGCTGAGAGTTGAGTGTGTCGTGTGGTCGCCTTATGTACAGTAGTGATTGTGTGATAGCTTGCCCGAGCAGATTTGAGTCATCGGAACCTGTTATGTGTTAATGCTCCTGTTATGTCAGACACACAGAGAATATTGGACATATGTAATGTACGTATGTAGGTAGGTAGTTGTTCTAGTGAGCATTCTCTTGTCGACAGGTGCTGTAATCTGCTGCTTGCAATGCTGGCATTTTTCGACAGCTATCAATGACCAGTGCGTCACTAGAATGCGTTGGGATTGAACACATCACATTTGCTGTCAAATTGTATTATGCAGCTGTATGCAATACAGAGGTCATTCTGATTAACCGGACAGGCAGTTGCCTATATGTTTTTGTACATTGTCGTTACTGGTTCCATATGACAAATTGGACAACAAAGGCAGCACACATTCAGAGAATAAGAAAAGGTCATTGCCTGCTTTTAATACTGAATTTTTTCAGGTAGCTCTGGTGTATTTCCTTGTTCCCGTATATGCTGAGGTGGACCGATGATCAAATACCAAGATACATTTTACAGAACAATGCACCAACTAAGGGCCATGGACTACATAAGGGAAGCTACAGTTGTCTTGAACATTCCCATTTATGTAAATTCAGACTTTCCTGACGTTGCTTTCACCAACTTCTTTCCCTATCACATGTCTTAAGCGCAATTTGAATTTTAATTGATTTGAATCTTGGGTAAATAACTGATTGTCATGTCAATGGATTTGGTTTTAGTATCCTAAATCTTTGATCTTTAAATTCAATATGTATTGGAACTGGATTGTATCTATCGTTTGTGGTTTAAATTTACTAAGTTAAATTTTATTGGATTTAATCTTTATTGAAAATTCATTGCTGTGCTAAACTACGATTTCTGTTAATTGGACGGGTTGTTTGTTCAAACTTGTATTTTCTGTCCAAGTGATCAATAAATGTAGTACTTTCAACCCATATTCAATCAACTGATTCCGCTCTTCAATCCTAAGGAACCTACTGCACTGATTTATTATATGATCACAATGAAATGTGTGTGCCAATTTCTAATAACCACTTTACTGCTGAGATTATATTCTTCAAAATGTGCAACATGTTTCAGGTCCAGTTTATTTTGGTAACGTGATGCATACTGCTAAATATAACTCTTTATAAATCTGGCATTAGGTTTTAATTGTTTTTTTTCTGTTCTGCAGTAAAGTTTTCTTTTAAACTCAAAATAACTCATTCCATATCATGAGAGGTTGGAATTATGATCCACACAACATGCAATTAGCTACAGTCAGAGTCGCGAATGACAGCAGTCGAGTAATACTTGTTCTGGGCTCATACTTCACACATTCTCCGACAGTCAATGAGTGTTCAGCAGCATTCCGACTATCCTGCCTTTAGTGACACAGCCAACACACGAGTTAAAACATGATCACAGAGAGTTCTGAAACTTTATTCAATTTGTTGTGTTGTCATAACTGGTGCCATGATCGACAAAATCTACATAAGAATATGAGAATTTGTATGATACCAGCTTTTTTCAAGCATGAAGCATGTGTATGTGCGTACTGCAACTGTCACTCGGAACCAGCGACACTGCAGTCCCTGTCCGTGCCTCTAATTGCCGAATAGCCAGTATTCATTAATCTGAATATAACCACTGCACAAGAAATCAGGTAACACACATGGAACACAATAAGCCAGTCTTCATAATTTATTGCAAAAATGGAAAGTACATTTAATGAGAAATGATACTGATGACAACACTTTCCACATGTGAAAATCTGTTCAGTGTGAGCCAGTCGATAGCAATGCCAACAAACCACCTGCTGCTCCAACTGAAAATACATAATTACTGTACACAATGTTAAGGAAAATCATTCACTGTTATCTATTGTGGAAGTCGCATAAGAGCAAGCTGTTGAGTACTGATTGAGCCCTTCAAGCCACAGAAAATCCCAGTTTCTTTTTGTGTAATATATCGGGACCAAAGTTTAAAACTCCCAACAAGTAATTACGTAATGTAAAGTGGTATTAAACAGTGGTGACTATTCTATATACGTGTAATTAATTGTTCAACAATATTGTATTTCATGCAATAGACCAAAAGCTATTGTTTTAATATAGGCATCAATTCAATGACTGTATTTTGTTTTATTTTCTATCTAAATTTTACAGTAATTAGTTGTTTTGCTGCACTTAAATGAGTTATTATCCAGGCCAATTAGAATTCAGTTATATGCAGACATTATCTCCAGGAGTACTCACTAAAGACACTGTGGATTACCTTGATTTACCGTATTTACTCGAATCTAAGCCGCACCCGAAAACGAGACTCGAAATCAAGGAAAGAAAAATTTCCCGAATCTAAGCCGCACCCGAAATTTGAGACTCGAAATTCAAGGGGAGAGAAAAGTTTTAGGCCGCATCTCCAAATCAAAACAAAGTTGGTCCACTGTAATATGAGACATAATTTAGGTCAAATGAATGACGATACAGCTACAGTAGTTTGGTTTGAGTCTTAAGCTTAGCAGTTAAGCTTTACCAGGTAGCCATTGCTATGCGCCGGGTGCTCCGTCCGTATTTATACGGGTGCCCTTCCTTTTTCACGTGCTTCATCTGGTTTGAATTTATTGCTTATTTTTCTTTGATCAGATAAGTGCCGTTCTCTTTGTTATAGGAGTTTACGTCACTCTAAGCTGAAAATGCATTGCTGTACTGTGTCATGCATTGTTTGTTGCATTCCAATAATGAGTGTTTACAACCTGTCGCCGCTCGCGGCATGGCTTGCTGCTTTTGTGCGCACTACTGCCGCTTACAAAAAAAAAAAAAAAAGAAGAGGAATAGTCTTATTAGCAAAACAATGGCTAGAGACTGCTATTTGTTGTTACTCACACTGCTGCTTTCTTTGATAATGATCAACAAGAACCAACTAATAGATTGCGTATGATAGATGTTCTGAACGAGAGTTTAGCGAAAATTTTTCTCCGTTTGAAAATCTTTGCAGACGGCTCTTTAGTACATTACATTCTGCACAGAAATTAGTCATCTTAGATCTAAAAATCTAGTCAATTGCCGTGCTTCATTTCTGATTGTATCACTAGTAGGCATAAGAATAATATGAATGTAAACATGACATGATGTGTGTATTCTTCCACGTTTGCTGCTGTCTCACTCTAGTTTCGTAGTTTATTAGGCAGACAGGATTTAAATGAGATAGCAGCAAACACGAAAGAATACATGACAAAATGTTTATATTCGTATTATTCTTATGGTGAAGAGAATCTTAGAGTTGCCCATATTAACAAACATCCCAAACAGTCTTGCCAGTCAGATTTTCGTAGTACATTGAAATGCTGCTACATTCGATGATGAACAATACGGAATTTTTATTTACTTTGTTGGATAATGTATGAAAATGCAGTGGTCGAAACTCGAGGCAGAGAAAAAAGCTCGTCTTCCACCTTTTTTTTTAATTTATTTACTGAAGCAGAGGTTTTGGTGCCAGTATTTATCTTTGTGCCTGCAAAGCATGCCTGTGTAGCGCTACATATATTCGACGGCAGAAGTTAGTTGCGGCGGCACCTACCAACATTTTTCAGAACTTCCGCTTACTTCGCACTTGATTCTAAGCCGCAGGAGCTTTTTGGATTGCAAAAAGCAGAAAAAAAGTGCGGCTTAGATTTGAGTAAATACGGTACATGTCTTATATCATACACTGTCCAACAAAATCCCTGTGTTCTAAGTTGTGACCAAAAGATGAACTACACGGAAATGACTGCAAACAGGTGTTTTACATTCTTTCCATACTGCTGATTTATGAAAGGGGCACATTCATTTTGTTGAATCATGCCACATAATTGCCCAACACCCTCCCCTCCAAATCAGGTTAATAAAACTCATTCTTTCAACAATATTCTTGTACACACTTTTAGCATCCACCTGGCTTAACAATATTTACATATCCTGAGATTCAAAATTTCTTTTTACTCATTTTAGGAATGAACCCTTAAACAATCCATCTTTTGTGACATTGATCTATAAAAATTGTGTGTGTGTGTGTGTGTGTGTGTGTGTGTGTGTGTGTGTGTGTGTGTGTGTGTTTGTTTACACACATAATACATAAACAATTTAAAAAAAGGATACACTGCAGGTGTAAATGTTTTTAGTATATAGAAGCTGGAAAATATAACTAGCGCCAGAAATAGCGCATTGTTATAAAAAATGGAGAATGTTGTGGCTTCATAATCTGCAACTTCATTTTTCTTCCACAGAATTCTGGAAATAAAGATAAATGTATAGATGTCACATCATAAACAAGGTAATCTGAGAAAATAAAGTAATCTGAGAAAACTACCATCAACAATTTTATGTAAAACTGATTATAACAAGCATAACATGAATATAAATGTTAATTATTGTTAGCATAATGTGAGTACCATATTTAGTCAACAATAAGATATTTCAAATAAATTTTTGCAGAGGCTCTTTGAAAAACTTTTTTTTTTTTTTTTTTTTTTTTTTTTTTTTTACACACATTCTGACCAATCAAAATTACAAATTGTTTTACCAATATTTTGTATCTTAAAAGCAGCCATGTGTTTTCTTTGATTATACAATGCAGATACGCAAGCAAAATTTTGTCGAAACATGCAGGAAGTTTGAGCTAGTGTTTGCATTTTAAAATACGTTCAACCATCATCATCATCATCATCATCATCATCATCATCATCTACCAGCTTGAATTTGCTTTGCATTCCACTATGCATGCAGCTAGAAATGTCTATCTCCATCAGCTTGTTTTGGATAATTCCTTGAGTAATCAAAGACTATAACTGTGTCTTCCACATGCTGAACAACCTGCCACTCCAATTCACGAATCCTTTCACAATTCAGTCTCCTGCAAGTTTGGCGTGCGAGAACTGGTGATCTATAATTTAATCCTCATCTGACACCAAGTACGAACATTCACTTCCATGATCTCAAATTTTCACCCTGAGCTGCAGAGCAGTGTCCCGCATGAACCAAACGTGAACTACAAACTTAGGTCAATATTCCTCAGAGTAATTTGCATTAAGCAAACTGAAGAACAATAATAAATTCATTTCTCTACTTCTTTATGCTGAATCTGCAGAAATCGAACCACTTCGGGCTGATAGCCACTTCCTTATTTCATGCCAGCCTTGAAAATCGACTGCTGTCAAGCAGTAGCTGTTGCAGCCACGTGGGTGAACTTTGTGTTCCAGTCATTCTGTGTAAACATATTTAAGTTAGAATTAATTTGCCCATTAGACATTTATACAATTGCTGAGTATTTGTTCATTTGTAAAGTCATTTCAGTTCAGTAGGATCAGTAGGAGAGAGTGCAAGGAGGATGTGGGACAGGTCGTGAGGAGCCAGGTGGAAGAGGTGTGATGTAGCAGGTGGAAAGGACAAAGAAATATGGTTTAAATTTTTCCATGATTATTCTGAAGGAACCACAGTTAACACCTGCCATTAAGCAGAGAACCGACCTGGTTCAGGATTTCTCTTTTTCCATTATCGTTCATAGCTTATGCCCGACTCCTATCAATGCTTGTTCACATTCCACAAACACCTCTCTTATTATCTGTTTCAGTGTGAAAACACCCTCTATAAATGATCTTCCCTTGCAGGAAGCTGCTTGTGCCTCCATTAAAATCACACGAGATATTTCATAGCCTTTCATTTATTATTTGGCTGTAGATTTTGTAAGCAATATTCAGAATACTTGTATACCTATAGTTAGATTTATTGCTTCTGACACCTTTCCCTTACACCAAAAGGATATTTGCTATTTTCCATTCCTCCATTATCTCATGTTTTACCCAACATATGTTAAAGAGACGTTGCATTATTCTTTATAAAAGAATTCTTCTGTGTTCAATCAATTCAGAATTTATTCCACCTATCCTGACAATTATGAACTTTCATTTTTTTTAAAATATAGTCTTCAGTTCACCAAACCTATGTAATCTATTTCTGCTTTTTGGTTTCCGAATTGTACCATTGTTCTTTATAATGTGTTATCCCTTCTCATGTATGTGTTACATTTAGATTTACGACACCTCTTTCTTCTTTGTCGAAGTGTTTAATTTGTGTGCTATTTCTTGTCTGACACATATCATGTTCCAATCTGCTTATAAACTTGTCCCACAATATCCTATGTACTGATTTTACTATTGCTTCTGCTTTGTTTCTTTTCCAATGGTATTTCTCTTTAGCTTCTAACTATACACTTTCCATTTGTTTGTGGCTTTTTCCTCTCTCTTCAACCCAATTTTTTAATAATCTTTTCTAACTGGTTCTATGTTTTTTCACCTAGCAATTTATTTGCTATCAGTTTCATAGACTTAATACTAGACCACTCTTCGCTTATGTCCTCACTAGTAGATTTGTTATTGATCAAGAGTTTCAGATATAAATTTCTTAAGCTCTGTTATTGAGACAGATATACCTCAACTCTTGTTTAATTTTTTCATCTTTATTTTCTATTCATTGCGTTTTTTATCTTGACCACAGCTGGAATTTTGAGTTTACAAGGTATCGTCTGTATTTATATTTCTACCACTAAATACTCAAGTGTATTATCCTTGGCGCTAACCTATGATTAATTACATAGTCTATTAGTTAATGGTAAAATTGAAATAGAACTGATAATTGGGCACATATTACACTGTGGATCCCTTCGCATTTTCATTTTCATAGCTTGTGTACAATACATGTATATAACGAAAGCGCTGGCAGGTCGATAGACACACAAACAAACACAAACGTACACACAAAATTCAAGGGTTGCTTCATCAGGAAAGAGGGAAGGAGAGGGAAAGACAAAAGGATGTGGGTTTTAAGGGAGAGGGTAAGGAGTCATTCCAATCCCGGGAGCGGAAAGACTTACCTTAGGGGGAAAAAAGGACAGGTATACACTCGCACACACACCCATATCCAACCGCACATACACAGACACAAGCAGACATTTTCATGAAAATGTGTGTGTGCGTGCGCGCGTGTGCGTGTGTGTGTGCGCGTGCTCAGTTGTCATTGTAGTGTTAAGTGAAAGAGTACACTAGGACATCAGCCCAACATAATTTGTGTTTTATGTCTGACTTGCTGACGTTCCTTGCTACCTTTAATTACAAAATTATGATGTGGCTGGCAAGTTTGTAATCATCATAAACTTCTGTTAATACATTGCAAGGTGTGCTCTAATGCTTCAGTAATGTATGAAGTGTTCACATGAAATCAGGTGTATTAGTCCCCTTGACTTTGAATATTTGTTTATTAAACTGTCAGATCCAATGATGACAGCATTGCTCTGTTGAAACCAGTAATCAAAAATATTTACAAGCGATCTTGGCGAACCTGGTTTTTATGTTATCACTGTTACAAAAGGGGACATTTTAAATCTGAGTGCAGAACTCAACATGAAGCCTGATAATCAGGCTTTCAGTGCAGAACAAGCAAATTTTTCTGCTCCAGGTTGTAAAAATATTTGCACATATGACACCATGCAATGATTGGTTTAACATTTAAGTCTACTCAATCCAATGACTCCTATGCTCAAATTGTAAACAACTCTATTGTTAAAGCATAAGGTGTTTAACCCCGTAAGTGTGGTCTTTAGTTGAGGGGAAAATGGCAAGCATTCACTTAGGGAAACAAATTACACAATCCTTAGCAAAAGAAAGCTGTATTTTCTGTGGGACCTGTGGCAAAGAGAAAACAAAAGTTATTTTTGATAAGTGAATGGAAGATTGCAATTCAGGTTTAGTTGAATTAAGGTGGAGAGTCAATTTTATCAAATGTTTAATAAAACATCTAGATTACTACAAGCAAATCCTGTTCCTTTTAATTCCACAACAATCTAGCACTAGATTGTTGGACACTTCCATTTCAAAGGTCTGGAGAATATGACTAATTTAGTTCCTGGTTTAAAAACAAAAATCTCCATTATGAATCATGACATTATTGCAAAACTACAAGAAACTCATTTAACTCAAATTTGGACTCAAGATATAAACCACCTTGTGAATGCATCCACGCAGATTTGCACCTCGAAGGTGCACTCTTTTACATAGATTTCAAGTGTGACTGCACTTCAAACAGATTTTTGTATTTTCTTAAAAGTAAACATGAAACTTTCCCTATATTTTTTGAATTTAAGAGACTGATTGAAAGAAACTGGAAACAAAATCTCAGTTCTGAGGGTTACAATGGGACCAAATTCATAAATAAAGCAATTTAAAGATTCCAGCAAAATGGAATACCATATTTTACGGACTATAAGAAACACCTTAATTTTTAAGCAATTTTTGTAAAAGAATACATTTTTACCATTTTTGTTATTAGAGTGCAAACCTGGACTAAAAAATTCTTAGTTTATAAAATGAACTGACATTTAAAATCCCTAAAAAAATCATCATCTAGTTTTGGCCGTTTTAAATTTCAGTCCTATTTGCACGTTTAGTCTACCTCATTTTTTTCAGTTCTTCTTTACTAGCCCGCCAATCGTGAACGGTTTTTCCTATTGGTGGAGGGCTGAAATTCTGTTCAGCTGCTCTGTTTCCATGTTGTTCTGCATATACTATTACTTTCAATTTATAGCCCGCATCATATGAATATCTTATTTTTTCCATTACAAAACTACCTATTAACAAAAAATATTGTACTGTTACCGATAACATAAATCGCTATCAATTCAAGTTCACTTGCACTGTAGACTGCAATGATGCGTCACAGGCTACACAGTCTTCTGGATCTGACGGTGATGTGGGAGGGTGACACTGTTAGCAACTCATGTTCCTGGCATCTAGTGCACTGCTGCTGCCAGTTAATCCAATATTGACAGACAGAGAGGTTTCCAGTGGCATGGAGTATATGGCCATTTCCAAGACTGATGGGAATTTTAAATTGAACACTGGACATTTTTATATTAATTTTTGGGTATACGAGATACCTGAACTTTGGAGGTAATTTTCCAAAGAAAAAAGTGTGTCTTATAGTCCGTAAAATACAGTAATGCATGAGAAAAGTTCCTACACACCACAGCAAAATTGCCAAACTGAGCAAGAAGTGGAGCAGAGATGTTTGTATGGGCACACAACAATAAGGCCTTTGGTGCTCACACGAAAACAGATTGAGACAAGTGTTGGCAAAATACACAGAACAGAAAGGCGAAACAGCACGGAAGACATAAGGTACCAAAAATTGGCAAACTATGTGCATAACCACACAGAAGCACAGAATGAGGTATTGTGTCAATATTAGAACATTAACTACTCAGGATGAAAGTGGCATAAGGAGCTGAAACAATAAGCAGATGGACACGGCTGGCTGACTGCAAGAGGAAAAAAGGAGGAGCCAGCCACTGTGCAACACACTAAAACCTCCAGCCTAGAAGTTTAGAACCTCAGTCACATTCATGTCGTCACCAGCTAAAATGGAGGGCAGATCCCCACCAATATTTGCTTCTGCCCTTGCATCACTATATAAAATGTTAAAAAATATGGTGGATACAGATGTGCATGCCACAAGCATCACAAAACGGGGGATCCTCTTGCTGGAGTAAAAAACTATGTGAGGGCAGTGCCGAATATGATGTGAGGGCAGTGCCCAATTCTAAGACATGTGAGAGTCAGTTCATTCCGCCTGAGCAACTGGCAGGAGGAATGCCAATGCTGAATTGCTGACTTCTATTGATGATCACCGCCAGCCATTCCTCATTCCACAACTGGATACACTTCCTGTGTAGTGCAGAAACGAGAGCCTGCAGAGGAATAGAACACTGTGCCACATGCTGTCCTCTACAGGCCTCTTTGGCGAATGAGACCTGCCTATCCCGCAACTGGAGCAAGTACAGTTGGTCATATATCAGCTGCATCAACTCCTCTGCTGGGCACAGGTTCTGTAACGATTGTAATGCAATAAGGGAATCTGACATCCATGGCAACATCAAGTTCATGATAGAGATAGAGGCAGATGGTCCCTTGCCGTTCCTTTAAGTCCCCGGCTGTCGCAAAGCAAATGGGTGTCTCAGCCACAGCATTTACCGGAAACCCACCCACACAGACCGATATCTGCACACTAGCAGTTATCACCATCCGTCGTAGAAACATTCTGTTCCTAGGACCTTAGTGCATCGAGCCGAAACCGTCTCAGGTTCTGAAAACTTGCTGAAGGAGCTGAGCAACTTACGGAAAATATTCCAAGGAAAATGGCTACGACAACTGCAAGATTTCGCAAGCTATCTGTCTGAAAATATGTAAGCAGAAAGACACCGAGGAGGACTCTGAAGAAGTTAACATTCTTGCCATTCTGTTGCTCAATAACAGGAAAAATAAGCCAGCTCCTAGAGAGGCATAAAATCGATTCGGTCTTCAGGGCTCCAGCAAAAATTCGACAACTCTTGAGGCCTATGAAAAACGACGTAGGCCTCAGAACGCCAGGAGTATATGAAATACCATGTAGGTGTGGACAGTTCTACATTGGACAGACTGTGCGTACTATTGAACAGCGCTGTGTAGAACGAGAGAGATGTTTTCGTCTACGGTACCCGGAGAAATCAGCAGGAGCAGAGCATGCTTTAAAAAGACTGTCATCATATTGCATTCGACAAGACATCTATTACCACACGGACTAACAGTTTTTGGGATAGCATAATAGAAGAAGCCATCAAAATAAAAATTTGTGACAACATACTCAATAAAGATGGCTGCCTGCAGCTAAGCACAGAATGGGACCCGGCCATCAGAAGGATGAAGCAGGCATGGTGGCCGCATAACGCAAACATTACTATATACGGTGCCAGAGCGGGTACCAGTGACGTCATGGAAGGAAGGCAGAGCGGCTATATAAGGACGGCAGGAGCCACCAAAAGACAATCACCACTTGACAACGGCCAAAGCGTACTCTGTCGAAAGCTTGTGGATTTTAAAACACTTGACACGGCTGGAAGCCCAATAAACTTATTAGATGAGAAACCGTTTACCCCAAATATGACGCATCTTCTCCAATGCCATCAGGATTGCATGGAGCTCCACTGAGAAAGCAGTATACTCGTCAGGAAGGCTAATCCTGGTGACATGGTCTGGAAGCATGACAGAGCAGCCAAGGGAATTCCTTTGTTTGAAGCCATCAGTGTACACTGTGAAACTGTGATGCAAGTCTAAAATGTTAAAAAACAGATTGAAATGTCATATCTAGCATTTGATCTTTTTTAAAACTGGTCAAGTCTAAAATCTGGGCCTCCAAAGAAGCCAAGGTGGAAGTCTGCTCCAACCACGATGTAAAACAGGAAGACCGGCCACACCCACCTCTAGAAGGCAATCCTGTTCACGAATCCCATAGGGCCTCGTTGGGTTACGAAAAAGGCTTTCCAGTGGACACTGAGCAATGGTAAGGTAGACGGGTGTGTCTGACGTGGACTCTGTTTTATAGGCCTAGTGCACCATAAGAAACCATTGCCTGATGTGAAGTGGCGATTCACCAGCCTCGGCACAGAGACTTGGTATGGGGCTTGTATTGAAAGCCCCAGTGGGCAATCGAATCCCTTCATGGTGCACCACGTCCAACATCTTTAAATAGGAGGGTCTCTCAGACCCATACACCGTGTACCCATAATCAAGCTGAGATCACACAAATACTCTGGAAAACTGGGGCAAGCAAGTCCTTTCTGCTCCCCATGTATTGTGGCCAAAACATTTTAAAATGCTTAAATCCTTAAGCAATTGTTTTTTCAGGTCCTTAAGATGTAATCATGTAAGCTTAGAGTCACATATGGGGTCCAGAAACTTCCACTGTGTCTTTAAAAGAAAGGACAGTGTCCTCATCCTCAACTCAGGAAATTTTAAAATGAAATGAGAACGGTTAAAATAAACACACACAGACTTCAGAGGAAAACTTAAAACCACTCTTCTGCACCCATTCATCCACACTTTGAAGATTTAGTTGCAATTGACGTGTTGTCACTGCGAGGCTTGAAGAGCCAAAATATACATAAGTCATCCACAAACAAAGACCACTGGACAGCACTTTTCACTATGAACAAAATGCTATTAACAGCTATGGCAAAGACATTCACACTTAAACCACTACCTTGAAGAACACCATTCTCCCACTCAAAACAATCAGACAGGACATCACTGACTCAGTACCTAAAATATAGTGGCGAGATGAAGGACTGAATAAAAATGGGAAGGCAACCATGAAAATACCACTTGTGAAGCTGCTCTAAGATAGGGTGCCTACAAGTAGGATTGTAGGCCTTCTCAATGTTAAAAGTATACCTAGAAGGTGATGCTGGCATAGGAAAGCCTACTGTATAGCCGCCTCCAGTAGGGCCAGATTATCAAAGGTGCAGCGACACTTCCTGAACCCACATTGAAAGCAACTATGGAGATGCCTAGATTCTAAGCTCCAGACAAAGTGACGGCTGACCATCTGCTCCAAGGTCTTTCCCACACAGCTAGTGAGGGCAACACAACACTACCGTGGGATGTACAGTCTTTCCCAGGTTTTAAGAGAGGAATTAAAATTGCTTCAAGCCGCAAGTCAGGAAAGTGACCTGAAGCCCAAATGGCATTAAATAGTTGGGGGAGGATATCTTTGTTTCACTTTGTGAGGTGCCACAGCATACTATAATGGATTCTGACATGACCATAGACAAGCCATAGACAATGCAGAATCCAACTCCCACACGGAAAATGGGCAGTTGTAATCTTCATCAGTGGTTGACCAGAAGTCCAAACTACATCTCTCGGCAACTGATCTATGGCACTGGAAACCTGGATCCTGGCTGGCAGTTGCAGTAATTACGGCAAAATAGAACACCACAGGCTGGGCAATGTCCCGTGGATTGGTTTGGACAGTGCTGGTCCCTATTGCAGCAGCCATGGGGCACCTACCTCCTCTCCCAAGAATTCTGCTGATGGTCCTTATATACAACAGAACTCTCTGTGGAACAATTAGTGGTGTTCAGGAGCTGTTGCCATGACCTCTTCTTGTTCTCTCAAATAATTAGGCAACACTTGCCATCCGAAAGACTGCAAGATTCTCTGTATTTGGCCGACACTTGAACCTACGCAGAGCCACATGCCTAGTCCTGATTGCCTCTTCTGTTATCCCCTGGTCTATGGAATGGATGCTGCAGTGGCGTGGTGGATAATTTTGGTAAGATGATCTACCCATGCCTCGACATTGGCACAATGTTCAAACTGAGCCAACTGGCAATAAAGTATCCAGTCTGCTCTACTGAGCACCCATCACAGTGGTTTCCTTTCAGGTTGAACTCCATCTGGCAAATGAATCCAGATCGGGATGTGATCACAAACAGGCAAGTCGTCAACCACTTCCCACTGAACAGTGAGAGCAAAGAGGTGGAGAGCAAAGTGAGAGTTCAATGGCAGAGAACGACCCAGTTGCTGTGCAGAAATATGAGCTCTGTCCTGTATTTAGCAAGTATGCGCATGACATGAGAAGCCTCTCAATTTCTCTACCCCAGGGGCAAGTTATTTCAGAGCCCCAAAGCACATTGTGTGCATTAAGATCACCACAGAGGATGAAGGAACGGGGGAGCTGTGTAATAAGGTTGGTTAGGACCTCTTCATCAAGCACATCACATGGGGGCAAGTAAAGGGAACAAATCGTCAATGGGTGACATATGTGCATTGATATGGCAACTGCTTGTAAAGTTGTCATGAGGGAGAGAGCAAAGAGAGGTAGTCGGTACTGATGAAAATACCTACACCTCCTCTAGCTCTTTCTCCACTCATGTCATCCTTTTTGTGTAGGATATAGCCTTGTAGCTCAGGGACGCACAATTGATGGAAATTAGTCTCCTGGAGATACACACACAGTGGTCAACCCTAAGATAAGAGATGGAGTTCCTCCACTAGCACCCTGAACCCTTGTAAGTTCCACTGAAGGATGGGAGCCATTGCATTGATGTGATTTTAATTTCTCCCTATCTTTGCACCGCAGGGGTGAAGCACTTGTAGAGGAGGGGCTGCCTGGATACAAGGTATCTAACTCCATCATGTCGTCCTCTTCAGACAGACAGGAAAAAACGACACCTTACAGCACTCTGGACAGCTTTCAAGGATGAGAGGGAAAGGGAGCATTGAGATGCACTCTGCTTTTTTGTACCTTCTGAATGTTATTGGTCTTTCCTGGTGTGGTTGCCTGGATTTCTTTGTCTTTATTCTTTTTTCCTTTGCATGTACAGGTGCTTGTGGTGGATACAGGCACGACAGACATAGTCTGTGTCGAAGCGTCTGCCTTGGAAACAGGTTTCTGCATCATGGAAGAATATGAGGCGGCAAAGACGGGGTTTCGTTGCCTTATATTCTGTTTTGGCTTCAGCATAGGGGATCCGCTTGGTCACTTATTTCCTGTATTTTGCATTCCTCAGCAAAAACAGGGCAGTCTCGGCTCCAGACTGAGTGGTTCCCAGAGCAATTGAATGGACAGTCAGTCCCAACGCCATGAGTGGCTTTTCCGCAATTCCCATAAATCACTTCATCTCGGCAACTCGTGGTTGTATGGCTGACACACTGGCATTTATAGCACTGCATAGGGTTTGGAATGTAAGGCCGAATATTAAGCCGAAAAAACACAACCATAATATGTTCAGGTCTTTATTGCTGGTATGCTTGTACGAGGGTTGCAAAGTATCTACAGGGGATGATGGGCCTGGCCGTAAGCTACAAAGCAAACTACTGGGCTGGTGATTGACTGATGCCAGCTTAGCTGGTGACAAGAGGAACTAAGCAATACAGATGCCAGAGCGGAAATCAATTCACAGGGAAGTAAAAGCATATGGATCGAAATGGTACATAGGTTAGAGCAGACAAGGGGTCTTCCAGGCCTCAGCCACTGCAAGAGAAACATCACCTGCATCCGAACCCCACCAATCTGAGATCCAGAACAGTACAAGGGAAAAGTTAAAAATGTAATGCACATCAGTTGGATCATAAAAAAAAAAAAAAAAAAAGAGATGAGAGAGTGAATTAAGGTAGCAGATAGGTGTCCCCAGGACTCTGCATTTGAAGGGAGCAGGCCCTCCTACAGCTGTCTTACCCAGATCTGTCACAGGCAAAGTGACAGAAAGGAGAAGTGCGCACACTTTTCAACAGAATAATAATCAAAGAAGAGAAAACGGCTGCTGCAGCACCACCACCACCACCACCTACTATGAATTTTTGCTTTTTTACTACATTCTCCACCAGCCATTCCGCAACTGCATCAACTCGATCTACGGCTTTTTTTTCCATGGGATGTAGCAAAGAAGTTGCAATAGATTTTTACATTGTGAAATGATTGAAATTGAGGAACAGCATTAGTAATATATTTTTGTTTAAATTGTGGGGCAGGTAAATCTGACCAGATCAAAACTACCTTCACATTTTCAGGTATAGTTGACAGTACCTTGCTAATGCAATCAATTGCAACACTTGAGCCATGGCTTTATCCAGAGCACTAAGTGACTTTTACGGCGACAAACTTGCATTACTAGGTTGCTGATCTTACATCTTACTGGTATGTTGCCTGTGTTTTCTAACTCTCTCCCTATTTTTATCTCTTCTGCCTTCTAATAACAGTCCTTGTTTATGTTGACTCAACTATAGAAACTTTTGTTTCTGCTTCTGCTGACCTTTTCAAGCCTCTTCCAGATGCTGCTTCTTATATTCTTCACATTTTCCTTCACTCTAACTTTTCCCCCCTCCTACTCCACCTTTCTGCTGCTGCTAATGGCATCCTCTTCTTCTGATCTTAAAATAATACAACTGTGACTCAGATTACATGACTCATGTTACACATTTAATTTTCTGTTTTAACAGTAGTGGTTAAAGTTGGGAAATTTTTAATAGTGATAGTAGGTACACAATCACACTAAGAAGTAAATTACTGAACAAGATGATGTTATCTCTAATGTCTCTCTTGGTATAAAAGCTTAATTACATGAAAGTGACCCATATTACATGAAAGTTCATGCTGTTGTATTATACTGTTTACATCGACATACAGTTTATCTACTTCAGTTTTATACTCTTTATCCAATACACCCTATGGTATGTAACAGTACTATAAATAATGATATGCTAATTCTTACCTGCCGATTAGTTGAAATGAACGTCCAAAATTTCCAATAACTTACATTCTCATCACATGAAAAACTTATGGGATCATAAGAAGGGCTACAAATTATGGAGGATAAACAATAACAGGCCACAGACCATTGTTGCCACAAAGTAAAAAGTCCAGCCTTTTCAAAAAATATATAAAAAATACCAAATTTTAAACTTTCAAACACACTGTAAATGTGTCCTGTATGCGCACTAAACAGCAATCTATCCTTTTCATACGGTTACAAGAGCAGTTGTGTTATTTAACTCCAAGCTTATTACATTCCATGATTTTCTGCTAACTGTAATTAGATGCATCATCTTAAAATATATTACCGTTCATCCTTTTCTTTCTTGCTCATTTTCTTATCTTCTGCCAATTTCTTTGTCATTTCTCTGGTAACAGCTTCCTCACGTTTAACAGCAACCTGGACAAAGATGATGTATCCAAAAATCAAGGTGTAAAGAGTACATAGTTTACAGAAAATAATGCTGAAAGATATGTAACTTAATTACGTATCTTTTTGCTAACAAATGAAAGTCACTTAACACTAAGAAATACTAGGCATCCTCTACCTCTGACAAAATAATTACTTGAATAGTATTGGACATGTACAATTTATGAACAGCTCATCCACACCTGACGTATCAACAGCAACAAAACTCAAAATACAAAACTAGGTTTATTATGAATTATCACACTATAAGTGAAAGGCACTTCATTGCTCCAAATTTAAATTATACTAACAGCAATCTTTCATTTATTGGTGAGGTACTACAAAACTTTAGTTTGTTTACACGAACATTGCTTATACAACTTTTGAGTAGCCTAAATTTGATTATGGCCTCCGTGTAAATGCTTCATGTAAAATGACTAACAGGGGCCATATGATAATGTTTCATAAACATGCAGATGAAACTCAATTCATAAACAGTGCAACACAAGCCCTGTATCTCAAGAAACTAAAGACAATGACAAGAACGAGATTTCAGGTTACACAATAACCTGTGCTCTTCAGTCTTTTACACAATGACCTTGTAAAGGTAGTGAAGATAAAAAATTGGCAATTCCAGCTTACACAGAGACAGTCAATCATTTCAACATGGATTTGCATTCTGCAGCCGAGTGCACAGACTTTAAACTTTCTGACGGATTAAAACTGTTGCTGACTGGGACTGAAACTGAGACCTAGCTCTTTTATCAGAGGCACTGAGAAACAGATGAAATTCTAAAATTATACAACACTGCAGTAGCCGATGGACTCCCTGGAAGATTCTACACAGAATTTATGACTGTTAGGTCCTCTTAATTATAACATACCAATAACGCTGAAAAAATTAACTGTGCCTGAAAGCATTGGTCATAAATGTCTACACGAAGGATAGCAGAAGTGATCCACAAAACAATAATCCACTATCTTTGATGTGTGTTTCTGAATCTTTAAACGAATTTATAGAAATACCTGAGTAACAATTTATGGGGTTAAGGAATGGGATAGTCACATAGGTTCACTAATAGTTATAGCAGATGGTAAACTTCTGTTAGCTGGTAGGATACTTGGGAAAAAGTAAACAGTCTGCAACGGGGATACCGCACTAAACGCTCTCTTAACTCTAAAGACTACTGATGAGTTGCGTGTGCCCTATGGCAAATGGGATTAACAAGATATTTTACTTGGACCAAACGTGTCGTAACAGTTATCAGAGCCACAAATTACGCATGGTTATCACGAGTAGCATGAGAGCGCGCGTCGGCGAGAAAGATCATGCGAATATAATAAGTTTTCGCCCCCCAAAGCTACCTTCACTCCCGTACCCAAACTAGACAAATGTTTAACAATTTTTTTTACAAGAACTTACCTTATGCTTCAAAACAAACTTCGTATTTTTATACGCCAGTGCAACAAGGTATGTGCTCAAGAGCGTAACAATTACGAACGATAGTAAAGATGAGTAGACATCTATCATATGGATCCTCCAAAAGAGCCCTGGAATCATACATTGCAATGTTGTGAATGAAAAAAATTACTTCGCTATATCTTCTTCAGACCTACGAAATATACTCACATATGGGGATAGCAGAAACTATAAAAGCATTTCCATAAAACAATGCGGAGGATTTGGTCGACACATTTCTACTGAAATCTTGTAGCAACAGTTCCTCTTCCTTCGTAAACGCTTTAGCTTGTTTGCCGCCCTTCATAGTTTCTAAACAAGCTCCACCAGCTACAAGACAACCTTGTGACCAACAGACGACACACTTAAAGCACGCCAACACACTACATGAGCTTACACGTCATTCGACGGTGATAGCAAAGTTACTGCATCAGCGCATGCAGGCAGAGTTCATTGATCGCAGGCGAAAATACAATACCATCAACGTGGTGTTCGTTAACATTCTCATTTTTTGGCTTACTACACCATACAGCCGTCACATTGTACGAAAAAAATTCAAATTATTAAAGTTATTGATTGATAGTAAGCCTATTGTCTGAGCATAATGCTGTGCTTTTCGCAAGTAACACCACAGTCTAGACTGTGGTAACACTGAGATGCGTAATGCAAATTGTCAACACATCGAAATTAAACACACAGCAAATATAAAAAAAAAGTAACATGGAAGAATATAAAATAGAAAAGTAGTCTCATGCCTCGACAATATAAATTCTTAATTTAAATTTTTAGACCACTTTCTGAAATAAATATCATTACAAATATGTAAACATTTTTCATATTTATCGTCAGAAGAATCAGAACATTTAAAGAATGACGCATTTTCCCCCACGTACTTCCAGCATTAGAAGAACAAATGGTTATCATCTCCTGTTCAGTGTACGCAGCAGTCACAAGTGTCAGTTGCATTTAAGTTCAAATGGGAAACTGCCATGGCCGGGTTCACACACGCAACAGAAGGGTCAACACAGATAGTGGCATAACGCAGGAAAAAGACAAATATATTATGAAGTCAACCAATAAAACTAAGCCCATGTAGAAAGCAGTGCAGGATCGTACAGGGAAGAAGATAACCCACAAAAATATTGCGATACCGCACGAAAATTAGAGATGGAAAAATTTGGTGATCCATCTCATATGATACTGAAAAACTTTCATCAATTGAAATAAATAATATATCCATATTCGTCAGCCAAGTAGGCCCATCTGATCCCCTAAATAGCATAAATTCACAGAAGAGTAATTAATCACCTAATATTCATGATATTCCAGATTACATTATAAAAAATAACAGCAAGACAAATATTTTCTCCTTTATTAGACATAGTCAATTTATGCTTATCAAGTGGTATCGTCCCACAGGAATTGAAAATGGCAAAAGTAATAACCATATATGAAGAAGGTGATCAGCAATGTATGGCTAACTATAGGCCCGTGTCACTACTGTCAGGGTTTCCGAAAATTATTGAAAAATGTTCTTTTCAGAACTAAATGCATTCTTCAACAAGAATAATATTATTTATAGATGTCAAAATGGATTCAAACAACAGTGGTCAACTGAAACAACCACCTTCAACATGATTTATTTATTTACACATCAAGTTCTTTAGAACCAAATTGAGGAGCAAATCTCCAAGGTCATGGAAACTGTCAGTACATGGAATTACAACATAAAAGTAATATAAGATTAAAATAAAATGTTTATGAAACAGAAAAAAGTCAATCCGTAAGTAAGGTAAAAGCAATCAACAATACAATAAAAATTAGTTTAATTTTTCAAGGAACTCCTCGACAGAATAGAAGGAGTGATGCATGAGGAAACTCTTCAGTTTGGATTTGGAACCACATGAATTACTGCTAATATTTTTGAATTCTCGTGGTAGCTTATTGAAAGTGGATGCAGTAGTATACTGCACACCTTTCTGCACAAGAGTTAGGGAAGTATGGTCCAAAAGGTAAAACTATAGTATAGCAGAAAGAAGAAGCGTGTCATGCAGTTCTTAGCAAAACAAACTGAGAATGTGAATGATTCTGTTGCAACAGAATTTAAAGTATGGCACGATTCCATAGTTAAGCAAGATGTAGCACATATTAACCGAGTAATAGATGGCAACAGCTCATCTGTTACATCAGACAACAATGCGTCTGGTCCCAGTGATATTTTTGTGTGGTGATCTGCGCCAAACATCGAGCTGTAACCTAATGTTCCAGCAAACAACACTGCCATGTGTGGAGTGGGGAATAACCCTCTTACGGCAAATGCAGTTTTACAGGAAAGCGTTATTCTGTTTAGACAGTTTGGTGTGCTCACACCCAATAAGAAATCAGCCCATTCGATGGCATCCATCTAATACTTTCGTGGGATCCGCCTCACCAATGGAGCGAGATGCACAAAATAAAATTTGTTAGTGGAGACACACAGGGTGACGCTGCTCTCTGGGCGACAGAGGCCGCAGATACCTGTAAAAGTTATGATAAGTTTGAACGGTCCTTCTTGGCCAAGAATTGTTCACAACACGTTCAAGAACGAATAAGAGAAGTAGTATTTGACCGAGAACTATGGAATGAGTGCTATTTTAAAAAGTGTTTTAAGGAGACCAAGTACTGCGACGAGGCAATCATGAATCGTGATGTGCTGTGTATGTTAAAAGTAAATCTTCCGATCTCCATACGAGATAAACTCATCAATGCACCACAAAAAGGCCCGGAAAAGTCTTCGTTAGCCGTTGGTAAAATTGATTTGATTCATGGAGATCCAAGTGCAGCACAGAGTGTGTGACTTCGGAAACTGACAACAATGGCGGTTGTGTGATTTCAACAATCAGTGTTCTCACTGCTCAGAGAACTGCTGCATCCAGTGTGAGCAGCACCAATTAAATGACAGATCGCAATCCTATAGCCACAATGCATAGTGTGAGAGGCATGAGGAGTATTACATCAACCTTGATTTCCATGATAAGTACGATGGCAACTAAAAGTATAACAACCAAACTGATGGTGACAGGAACATCACTTAGAAGGACAAGAAAACTGGCCCCAAAGCCATCAGATGTTCATCCCAAAAAACCAAACTAGATGAGACCAGAAAGAGCCCTTATGATAGCATCAGTACAAACCATAGGGGTATGTAACATTGTGTTCATCTTATTAGATTAAATGATGGTGAATGTGTGTCTGAAGAACTGTGTCAGGAGCACAACGAATGCAACAAGCATGTGGAATGCTATGTTCACCCTGCCATTAGGATGACAGTAAATAAATTACCTGTGATGATAATTCTAGGTAATGGGCACAGCTAGCGCCATCTCTGTTAGTCTGTTCAGACGAATTAGTGAGCTAAGCCACTTTCTGATGTGTCCTGTAAATGGGTGTAAGTTTGTGGGAGCTGTGAGCCCCAAATCTAAATGTGTAAAGATCCAGACCTTGTTGCAGGTCAGGTTAGGGGAAATGAAGTGCATACACTCATTCATCGACGTTCAGGGGCTGCTGAACACTTCGTAGGCAGTGACTGTTTAAACGAGAGGAACACAATAATCGAACTCTATGCTGGCAAGCTGCAGGCGTGAGTAGATATTCACAACATCGCCTTGGATTTAGTCACTGCAGCTATGGGCAATGGAAAAAATTGTTGGGGACTAAAGATGAGATTTCTCCCCAATCCTGACGTACAGACTGATGTCAATCAGTGAGCAGTTTCAGTCAGTCATCAAAAAGTACAAGAATTCAATTCTCTCCATGCCCAGCAACAAACTGAATGGCTCTAAGCACTATGGGACTTAACATCTTAGGTCATCAGTGCTCTAGACTTAGAACTACTTAAATCTAACTAACTTAAGGACATCACACACATACATTCCCTAGGCAGGATTCGAAGCTGTGACCTTAGCAGCAGTGCAGTTACAGACGGAAGCGCCTAGAACCGCTTGGCCACCCAGCAACAAAGTGACTTGGACCAATTATTAAAAACTGATGACACCTTATTCAAAGAACAGACTGGAGGTATCTCTGGATTGAGTGTGTACCTGATGTTTGCACTCATTGTTGTGCACTCTTAGTGGTGTCGAAACCAGGTGTCAATGTGTACATAGTACTCAATGCAAGGGCGACAAATGGGATACTGGTTCCAGTATGACCAAACAGGAAAAAAATGAAAGAAAAAGATTCAAGACTATCTAGTACAGACCTTACAGGGTCATACTGGCGAATTCCACTAGCCAAGGAACCGTGTACGCATATTGTGTTTATGTTTGTTGGCCTTAGGTATCAATTCAAGGTGTTACTGTCTGGCCTCAATGTGAGCTGTGGAGGGTTTGTTTCTGCCCTGCTTTATGGAATGTCATTATTCATGAATGATCTCTTAACTGCAATCTCCACTTGGACTAAGCACCTTCAATTTCTACAGAAGGTATTACAGAAGTCAAGGATGCTGATGTAACAGTAAATATACAAAAGTCATAATTTGTACCAATACTATAACATTCGATGAACTCTTAATCATGCCAGAAGTCACTGAGATGGACACTTCGAAATTTCGTCCAGTACAGAAATTTCCAGTACGCTGGTCTAGAAAATAACTTGGGTTGTTGTCATTCTACCATCATTTCGTCCCTAACCAGCTACTGAATAATGAACCACTTTCACAGGTCTGAAAAAGAACATACAGCAGTAACGATCAAGAGAATGTCAAAAGGATTTTGAGAACACCAAACACGTGCTTTGAAAATCCAAGGCATTGTAGCATCCTGACTTGAGCAAAGACTTTTCCTTGTTGACAGACACGTCTCACATTTTTCTGGGGGTGCATATATTCCAGATACATCCTGTTGATGGTAAAACAGCCATCTGTACCATTGGGTTTGCAAGAGAAACCTCACTAGAGATGAGAGGTCGTACTCAACTACAAAACTTGAAGCTCTGCCTGTAGTGTGGACATTTAAACATTTCTATTATTACCTGTAGGGACTTCACACTATCTAACAACCTCACACAATCAGTTTTCTCTTAAGCTGTAAGTTGTTACATGCAGGGGTTGCAAGGAGATCGCTATGCTTCCAAGAGTGTAGTTTTCAAATTATTTACGTCACGAGCCAAGAAAATGTCATGGCTGATGCCTTGTCTCGCTACTTGAAAGTTTAGACGATCTGCCAGTTGTCAATAACCAGGAGCGTGAAATCAGTGTTTAATTAAAGAAAGAGGAAAGCAGCAGAAGATTATTCTTAAGCCTGTACAGGAAAATGGCAGAGATCTAGGATTTGAAGAGGCAAAAAGTTTTAATCCGCCAGGAAGTTCCAAATCAGTGCAGACTTGGTTGCAGAGTGAAAATATCGTTCTGGAAACATCTCCCAGGCAGTGACTAAGCCATGTCTCCACAACATCCTTTCTTCTGGAGTGTTAGTCTTGCAAGTTCGCAGGAGAGTTTCCGTGAAGCTTAGAAGGTAGGAGACAAGGCATTGGCGGCAGTAAAGCTGTGAGTATAGGTCTTGAGTTGTGCTTGGATACTTCAGTTAGTAGAACATGTGCCATGAAAGACAAAGGTTCTGAGTTCGAGTCTCGGTCAGGCACACAGATTTAATCTACGAGGAAGTTTCATTTACATCTACATCTACAGTTACATTCCGCAAGCCACCCAATGGTGTGTGGCGGAGGGCACTTTACGTGCCACTGTCATTACCTCCCTTTCCTGTTCCAGTTGCGTATGGTTCGCGGGAAGAATGACTGTCTGAAAGCCTCCGTGCGCGCTCTAATCTCTCTAATTTTACATTCGTGATCTCCTCGGGAGGTATAAGTAGGGGGAAGCAATATATTCGATACCTCATCCAGAAACGCACCCTCTCGAAACCTGGCGAGCAAGCTACACTGCGATGCAGAGCGCCTCTCTTGCAGAGTCTGCCACTTGAGTTTGTTAAGCATCTCCGTAATGCTATCACGGTTACCAATAACCCTGTGACGAAACACGCCGCTCTTCTTTGGATCTTCTCTATCTCCTCCGTCAACCCGATCTGGTACGGATCCCACACTGATGAGCAATACTCAAGTATAGGTCGAACGAGTGTTTTGAAAGCCACCTCGTTTGTTGATGGACTACATTTTCTAAGGACTCTCCCAATGAATCTCAACCTGATACCCGCCTTACCAACAATTAATTTTATATGATCATTCCACTTCAAATCGTTCTGCACGCATACTCCCAGATATTTTACAGAAGTAACTGCTACCAGTGTTTGTTCCGCTATCACATAATCATACAATAAAGGATCCTTCTTTCTATGTATTCGCAATACATTACATTTGTCTATGTTAAGGGTCAGTTGCCACTCCCTGCACCAAGTGCCTATCCGCTGCAGATCTTCCTGCATTTCGCTGCAATTTTCTAACGATGCAACTTCTCTGTATACTACAGCATTATCCGCGAAAAGCCACATGGAACTTCCGACACTATCTACTAGGTCATTTATATATATTGTGAAAAGCAATGGTCCCATAACACTCCCCTGTGGCACGCCAGAGGTTACTTTAACGTCTGTAGACGTCTCTCCATTGATAACAACATGCTGTGTTCTGTTTGCTAAAAACTCTTCAATCCAGCCACACAGCTGGTCTGATATTCCATAGGCTCTTACTTTGTTTATCAGGCGACAGTGCGGAACTGTATCGAACGCCTTCCGGAAGTCAAGAAAAATAGCATCTACCTTCGAGCCTGTATCTAATATTTTCTGGGTCTCATGAACAAATAAAGCGAGTTGGGTCTCACACGATCGCTGTTTCCGGAATCCATGTTGATTCCTACATACTAGATTCTGGGTTTCCAAAAACGACATGATACTCGAGCAAAAAACATGTTCTAAAATTCTACAACAGATCGACGTCAGATATATAGGTCTATAGTTTTGCGCATCTGCTCGACGACCCTTCTTGAAGACTGGGACTACCTGTGCTCTTTTCCAATCATTTGGAACCTTCCGTTCCTCTATAGACTTGCGGTACACGGCTGTTAGAAGAGGGGCAAGTACTTTCGTGTACTCTGTGTAGAATCGAATTGGTATCCCGTAAGGTCCAGTGGACTTTCCTCTGTTGAGTGATTCCAGTTGCTTTTCTATTCCTTGGACACTTATTTCGATGTCAGCCATTCTTTCGTTTGTGCAAGGATTTAGAGAAGGAACTGCAGTGCGGTCTTCCTCTGTCAAACAGCTTTGGAAAAAGGTGTTTAGTATTCCAGCTTTACGCATGTCACCCTCTGTTTCAATGCCATCATCATCCCGTAGTGTCTGGATATGCTGTTTCGAGCCACTTACTAATTTAACGTAAGACCAGAACTTCCTAGGATTTTCTGTCAAGTTGGTACATAGAATTTTACTCACAAATTTTTTAAACAAATTAGAAAATATTTTTTGAAAGTAAACAAAGTAATAAAGTCTAACACAAATTTTTTCTGTTATGGTTTTGTTATATAACTCCTTGCATTCAACATCATCAGCACTTGTTCCTAATTTTATTGTTATGAAGTCTTTTACATAAATTTTAAGTGATATGTTGGTTTTATTTCTAAAATCCCACACTTCATAGATAAGTAAAATTTTATATGCTTTTTCTACAGCTTTCTTTCTTTCATCAACTGCCCAAGTTCCAATAAAACTTCTTACATCATTGTTGTGATTGCATTTATTTTTTTCTTCTGCACATTTGACACACAAGGGAATTAAGAGACTTTAATTTTTATTGATGTCTATTTTATTGGCAAACTAGATGATACAGTTCTCTACGTGCTGATACTTTACATTGTATATACCCATACCAGTTTTTAGTCTTAGTATCTTGGTCTAGATATTTTTGTTGGATGTCACTCCAGATAAAATTTTTATTATTGTACAGTTGGATAAAGAGTATGCACATCATTATATTTTATTTTTGTGAAAACGCCATCTTCACTAGCTCTTAATTTTGGTATAGTAGTCTGATCTCAACAAAAGGCATCTCTTGGATTCAAAAATTCAATAACTTCATATGGGTAAGAAAATCTCTTCACCATACTTTCAAGTACCCCAATTTCAACTATCTTTGAAAACTATTTTATAAATTTTTCTATGTTTTAATAATAATTTTGGATATTTAGTTTTAACTACTTTTTCACAAATCTATTAAAATTTTCCTATATAAATTGAAGTTGGAAATAAAATATGCTCTACTTCGTGGGTATTGGTTACTTAGAGAGAGTTTAAAAAATAACAATCTTATTAAAAACATTGGAGATATTGTCTGCAGCAAAGAAGAACAAAAATTAGAACAATTTAAGCCAATTACAGAGCCATTTTGCGACAGTATTATGGTCTTTAAAATAATAGATTTTATAGATTGAGAAGCAAAAAATGAAAAATAGGAAATTTTTTGTAAAAAATGCGAAAATTTCATATTTCTTAGACTCCAATAGACAAATAATTGAAGGTATTAAACCCATTATTAGCAATGATATAAAAATTATAAAGCAAAAATATAAGAGTCCTGTTGCTGTACCTTATGAGATAGATTTATCTGATGTTAAATTACATACACTTTTAAGAGAGTTACGAGCCATTTTAGAAGTAGTTAAAAAAGAACCATTATTATTTAATTGATTTAGACATAATACTTGCTTTTGAAGGAATTTTTAATAAAGGAGAAATGTGCAGGTAATTAACAAATAATTTTAATTTTATATAAAAGGAGAATGTGACAAAGAATGGAATGTAATAGATAAAAAATATTCTGTAGGAAGAGACTACATAACATGGATAACTTCTTATTCTATAGTGATAATCTATAATAAATTTATTTGGAATTTAATAAGTCCAGGATTTAACTAACAACTTAGCTACCACATTAAAAATTTCTGAAATTAGCTAGGTAGAAGATAAAAGAAACATTTGCTTCTACATTAGCTAAAGAAAATGGAATTACAACACTGAAAGCAACAATTTATAGCTATATTAATCCAGATATCCAAACGAAACAGGAATTTGAGCCATTAACAGATTGTTTAGAATTAATAACATATAGCAGCAAATACATCGAGAAAGCTCCTTTTCATTCAGTTCCACTAGCTACAATGCGACAAAAACAGATTCATTACAGAATAGTTGCTGTCCTGTTTACAAAAATCTCTTCCAGTATATCTATTGGGGCAACAAAAACAAAAAATGATGGACTTATGAATAAAATTGGAACAGATAATAAAGAAAAAAAGATAAATTGGTTATATATTTTTATATGCAATTACGAGGGTCGTTCAATAAGTAATGCCCCACATTTTTCCTCAGAACATATTTATGGTTTAGAGTCAGGATTGTTCATGTCCTATATTTATACGTAGTCTCCATCACACTCTATGGCCATAAGGCAACATTGTGGAAGAGCATATAATCCATGCTGGTAAAAGCTCTTGTCCTGTAGGCATAGCCACGTTTTCACTGCATGACTGACATTCTCATCATCTTCGAAGTGTGTTCCCCAGAGAATCTTTAAGCTGCCCAAAGAGATGGAAGTCTGAGGGTGCCAATTCTGGCCTGTAGGGTGGATGAGACAATGACATCCAACCCAATCTTTTTGAATATCCAAGAGTGTCGACCATTGCAGACGAACTTCCAATGCTGAACGACAACTGCAGAGCCAATTGTAGAGTTGTCATGCGACGGTCGGCACGCATAATGGCATCTGCACGATTAAGCATGTCTGGAGCAGTGGCTGTGACAGGACATCCTGAGCATGGGTGATCACGGAGCTCGGTTTCTGCATTTCCTCAGGCTGTAACTTTCTTTACCCACCGTCCAACTGTACTCCTATCAACCGAAGCATCGCCATACACTGCACACAAACTTTTATGGATGTTCACCACGGTTTCTTTTTCTGCACACAAGAATTAAATAACAGCACACTACTTGTAACGTGAGTTCTATGTATTTTGACGCTGTACCATGGCTTGCCACCTGCCAGAACGGTTCGAAACTTCACTGGCGCCCAGAACAAACATCAGATATGAAGCACCAACAAGGACATGGGGCAAAACTTACTGAAGTATTTCGTAGTTTTAACTATTTGATTATCAACTGCATAGAAAATTTTGGAGAGACAAATGACATAATTTCTATAAAACAAACACATTTTATATAATCTGGAGAAACACATTTTTCCAGATCTAGTGGCTTGTTTTCTAAAATACCATATATATATATATACATACATATATACATACATATATATATATATATATATATATATATATATATATATATATATATATATATATATATATATATATATATATATACAGGGTGTCCCAGCTATCTTGTCCACCCAAAATATCTCTGGAACAATAACAGCTATTGGAATATGACTTTCACCGGTATCAATGTACATATTTGGAAACATTCTAAAACGAAAGCATATGTGTTTTTTAACACAAACTTATGTTTTTTTAAATGGACCTCCTACATTTTTTCTTCAGCAATCCATAGCATGACAAAGCACATACACAATGGCGTTGATTGCATCGCAATATTCCCATTACATCCCGAGATATTAAGACGCGAAGTTGACGCTTGAAACACCCGACATGCGCTGCTAGCGCACGTCCTGAGGCTCAGGCATGAACCCCATGCTGCCCGTAATCGCGATGTGATTGACACGCGTAATCACACTTCCATACATATCAAGAGGTCCGAAACGAATAATACGGTCTGCTGCCATCCTGCATTAAAATGGTTCAAATGGCTCTGAGCACTATGGGACTCAACTGCTGAGGTCATTAGTCCCCTAGAACTTAGAACTAGTTAAACCTAACTAACCTAAGGACATCACAAACATCCATGCCCGAGGCAGGATTCGAACCTGCGACCGTAGCGGTCTTGCGGTTCCAGACTGCAGCGCCTTTAACCGCACGTCCTGCATTAACGTCGTACATTCAGGCAGGTATTTATCCCATAGGCTAGGGGTGATGCAGTTCTGTAACATATCTGTGTACCACAACGTTAGTCACAAAGTTAACTTCGCTTATCGTTTATCCGTTACTAAAAAGGTAATGCCGTTCAACATTAAAACTTTACTTTACTGTAGATTTAGCGCAAGTGACAGTTAATCATTCACTCATAATAGTAAAATTCATGTTGATGATTTTAGTGAAACGAGCAAGTGGACTAAAAGTTTCACCACTGTTTAGGTAAACATGTTTTGATTTGGAAAGTTCAGGTAGGACATAGAAGATGAATGTAAACATGTTTAACTAATTAGTTTTATTATCACATAATTATCAATGTTATGTTTATCTAATGCGTTAAATAACAAATTGTTGCAAACAAATATTTCTTAACATCACTGGGTAAAATGGCCATTTGTAGAAACTTGCACTGTGATACCATCACTACATACTAAACATAGCGTTCACATCTCATGCTCAAAGTGATGCCCATTGGCTTGCATACATTAGGTCACTCTGCGGATGAAGAATGCCCTACTTCGTGCTACTGTTTCCTCTTTGATGGCTGTACAAGCATAAATAATGCGTTGCTTCATGTCCTCTGGTGTTATTGGTTCATTTTGGTAAACACCATCCTTCAGTGCTCCCCAAAGAAAATAATCCAGCAGTGTAAGGTCCGGAGATCGGGCAGGTCACCTAACTGGGCCACCTCGTCCAATCCACCTACCAGGGAACTTACGGTCCAGAAGTCGTCGTGCTCGTAAGGCGTTATGTGCAGGGCATTCGTCATGCTGGTACCACATGAGCATTCTCCGGTTCAGAGGTATGATGTCCAGAACAGGAAGATTGTGTCGTATAAATCTGGAGTATTGTCTGCCATTTTGGATGCCATTTATAAAGAAAGGTCCGATAATTTTATCTCCAATAATCCCACACCAAACTTTAACTTTCCATGGACAATGCCATTTTGGATTGTCTGCGGACCAATAATGCATATTCCTCATATTAACAGTTCCTTTGTTGCAGAATGGTGCATCGTCGGTAAACAGAACATCTGCAAAAAAAATTAGATTAGTCAGAAGTTTCTGCTGAGCCCACCGACAAAATGTTACCATATTGCGGAAGTCATTTCCATGAAGATCCTGGTGTAAATGAACATGGTAAGGATGAAATTTATGACGTTTAAGAATGCGCTGTGCACTTGATTTCAACACACCAACTTCACGTTCAATTTGACGTGTGCTGATTTGAGAACTCACAGCTATGGTAGCGAGCACAGCAACTTCAGCACGTTCATCTGTGCGTGTTCTAGGACGATGTCGAGGTCTTGGATTTAAGCTTCCCGTTTCACATAGACGAGATGTGAGACGACCAAACATCCGGCGCGAAGGCGATGGCTTGTCAGGGAATCGTCTTGTGTACACTCGTTCTGCCTGAACAGCATTTCGTCCACCTACAACAGGGTACAGTACAGGTATTTAGAGTAGGGTAGTAAACAGACATATTAACTTAATAATCATAATGTTCGCTAACAGTACTATCAACAAACAAGCAATCTCATAACGTATTTCCCATCAACGTACATTCTCCATAGATCAGCAGCATTTCTACCATATCTTCATGTGTGTACATTATACTGTACAGTACAACTTCCGCAACACAACGTTTATTCACAATGTGTACTACGTCCGTGCTGTCACTAGATTACTCTGATGCACGACTACACTGGCAAGCGGTCTGCTGGACGCTAAAGCAACAACAAATGGGATGCTTGGACGGTGGTGGAGTACAGGAGTTTGCATGGGTCGCAAATCATAAACAAGGCGAAGTGGTAACAGTGGCAGTAGTGGGAACTACGTTGGACACTTGACTAGGTAGAGCGAGGCCCTGCGCGACAGGCACAATGGGTCATATAACGCATTAGATAAACCTTATTTTTGGTGTGCAGGATAAATAAGACAACCTGACGGGTGTACACCGATTGGTACTGGTTCACATTGTGTACGTAGATACGTAATACGTGCAAGAGGGAAACCATTATGTGCTTATGAAAGTTGATGGCAGCAGACTGCATTATTCGTTTCGGACCTCTTGATAAGTATGGATGTGTGATTACACATGTCAACCACATCGAGATTACGGGCAGCATGGGGTTCTCACCTGAGCATCAGGACGTGCGCTAGCAGCGCATGTCGGGTGTTTCAAGCGTCAACTTCGCTTCTCAATATCTCGGGATGTAATGGGAATATTGCGATGCAATCAACGCCATTGTGTATGTGCTTTGTCATGCTATGGATTGCTGAAGAAAAAATATAGGAGGTCCATTTAAAGTAACATAAGTTTGTGTTAAAAAACACATTTGCTTTCGTTTTAGAATGTTTCCAAATATGTACATTCATGGGGCCCAGCCCTACATTGATACTGGTGAAAGTCGTTTTCCAATAGCTGTTATTATTCCAGAGATATTTTGGGTGGACAAGATAGCTGGGACACCGTGTATTTAACCAACTAAGAACAAGAGGAAGAACAAGAGAATTTAAGTACATAAGAAAGAAAACTAAAATACTTTAATAATACTATATCTTTAAAAGAAGAACACAAAAATATTTAGGTGAAGAAACAAAAAATAAGAAAACAGGGAGAAGGTAAGATGTGGCACATGTGACATGCTAGTTTTGAGAGACAAATACTGTCACATTTCTGTGATAACTAGTACTGAGTAGTTTGATCTACCATTCATTTACTACTCAATAATTTAACAAGACGCAATCATGTCATGTAAGAGGATTTCAGTTACTGTTGCGAGAAGGAGGTTAGTTGATTTGATAAGATGTGCATACATTAACATTTTCCTGCATCCATGCACCATGAACTTTTTCTGCACCTCGATGTGTTATTTTACGACAGATGCCATTGGCTTTCTTTGGGAATTGGACGTGTTGCTGGTGAAAATGTTTCGTGTGCCGAATTTTGATCCACATCACATGTGTATTATATGCAAAGATCAGCCAGTTATGATGGGGCATGGCCATTTATATGTAACTGGAATATGATTTCAGTGTAACTATTCTGAATGTAAAAACTGAGGTATGTAATTCAATGCTATTAACTAACTTCAGTGAGAACTCTAGTTGTTCATTCAGAACTGTTATTGTTTATTCATAACTGTTGACGTTCATTCTCTTAGAGTAATGATATTAGAGATTAACGTTCGATGCAATGAATTAAGTGTCGCTGTTTAGACGTGAAATGTCTATATCTACATCTACACCTATACTCTACAAACCACTGTAAAGTGCACAGCAGTAGGTACATGCTACTGTAAGGTGATGAGGACTTTACCTATTCCATTCACGTATGCAGCGCAGGAAAAATGATCGTTTAAATGGCTCTGTGCATGCTGTAATTAATCTAATCTTATTCTCAACAATTCCTTTAGGAGCACTATGTAGGGGTTGTACTATATTCCTAGAGCCATCATTTACAGCCAGATCTTCTAACTTTGTTAGTACAGTTTCGTGTTATAGTTTTCCACCTATCCTCAAGAGTCTGCCAACTTAGTTCTTTCAATATCTCAGTGACACTCTCCCACAGGTCATACAAACTTGCTACCATTCGTGCTGCCATGCTCTGTATACCTTCAGTGTCCCCTAACAGTCCTATTTGGTGTCCATCCCACAAACTTGAGCAGGATTCTAGGCCAGCCCACATGAATGACTTGTAAGTAATCTCCTAGTACCCTACCAATGAACTGAAGTCTGCTACCTACTTTACCCATTCTGGGCCTATGTGGTTGTTCCACATCATGTCCTTACTGAGTGTTATATCCAAGTGTTTGTATGAGTTTATAGATTCCAGCTGTAACTCACTAACATTATACTCATAGGATACTTTTTGTTCTGTTTTGTGAAGTGTACAATTTTACATTTGTGAACTTTTAAAGCAACTGCCACCGTTGCATCACTTTGAAATCTTATCAATGTGTGACTAAATATTTGTACACCCTCGTTGAGACTGAGTTCCGATACAGATAACTGTGTTATCTGCGAAAAGTCTGAGGCTGCTATCGAGACTGTCGTCAAGATCATTAATGCACAACATGAACAGTAACAGACGAAACATGCTTCCCTGGGCTACACTGTAAGTTACTTCTACATATGTAGACTACTCTCCATCCAAGACAACATGCTGTGCCCTCCCTACCACTAAATTCTCAATCTAGTCACATATATTTTCTGATGCCACATATTATCATACTTTTGATAATAAGAATAGGTGTGGTACTAAGTCAAATACTTTTCGGAAATCAAAAAGCACTGCAGCCACCAGACTAACACGATTCATGGCTTTCAGAATGTCGTGTGAGATGAGTTGGCTTTCACATGATCAATGCTTTCGGAATCCAAGCTGGTTGGCATGGAGAAGGTGGTTCTATTCGATACACCTCATTACGTTTGGGCTTGGAATATGTTCTAAGGTTCTGCAACAAATGGATGTCAATAATATTGGACAGTAGTTTTGTGGATCACTTCTGCTACCTTTCTTGTTGTGCTTTCTTCCAACTTGTTTGATGCATCTACGACAGATTATGGTTAACAGAGGAGCTAACACAGCTTCGAATTGGGTATGGTATCAAACAAGAGTTCCGTTAGGCCCTAGGGCTTGTTCAGTTTTAACGATTTCAAATGTTTCTCAACGCCACTGACACTAATATATGTTTCACTCTTCTTTTCAGTGGCATGAGAATTAAGTTGAGGCAATACTCCTGGTTTTTCCTTTGTGAATGAACGTTTGATAACAGAGTTAGGCATTGTGAGTCTTGAAATTTTCCCAGCATAAAAAGTTAAGCAATTCTGCTTTTGGTTTGCTACTCTCAACTTCAGTTGCAGTCTCCTCCGTGAGTGACTGGACACTAATTTTGGTGCCACTAATAGCCTTCACAGGTGACCAGAATTACTTTGGGTTTTGTGAAAGATTATGCAACAATATTCTGCTGCATAAGTCATTGATGGTTTCACTCATTGCTCTCTTGACTGCCAAATGCGCTTTATTTAGCATTTCTTTATCTATAGCATTATGCTTTGTTTTATATCTGTTATGTTATAGTCTTTGTTTCTTTCGAAGTTTCTTTACAGTGACTGCATACAATGGAGGATCTCTCCATTATGAACTGCACTATTTCATACATAGCTATCCAGTGTATGGTCAACTGTTCTTTTAAACTTGAGCCATAGTTCCTGTACATGTTTTGTCCTGGGGTGAGAGTTTCAAGTTGTTCATTGTGTTATGTCACTTGTGTTTCTCTGTCTTGATTGCTGAACATATAAATCATTCTGCTTGTTTTAGTGGTCCTTTGTGTTTTGGTATGCATTGTAACTATTACTGCCTCACTGTCACTGACTCCAGCTTTGATGTGGACTTTCTCAAAGAAGTGAGATCTATTTGTTACCATTATATCTAATGTATTTCCATCATGAGGGGGGTTCTGAACTATCTGTTCTAGCTAGTTTACCAAGAATGCATTAAATGTTAAATTGTAATAACATTTCAGAGGATGTCTTGTCACACCAGCCACTAACAGAACTGTAATTTTCCCAATTGATTGTTGGATGGTTAAAGTCTCCTCCAGTGATTGCAGTATCATTAGGGAACTTATATGCAAGCGAAATGAGGTTTTATCTAAAGTTTTCAGTTGCATCTCAAGGAGAATCTGGTGGTTAATAGAAGGACCCTTGACATTGAGCCTTGCCCAAACAATCTCACCTGCAGCTTCAACGTCTATGTCAGTGCATTTGAATTTCTTGTCTACTGTAACAAATACACCAGTTCTGTTTCCCATTTACACTCAGATTTTCCCCAAAGAGCCCACTACTGTGAGTGATGTGCCAATGTTTGTTCAAGACATCCTGTACAGGGTAGACAGAAACCAAGAAAGGCTGTGTGTGTGTGTGTGTGTGTGTGTGTGTGTGCGTGTGTGTGTGTGTGTGCGTGCGTGTGTGTGTGTGTGTGTGTGTGTGAGAACATTTTCTATTTTCCGATGTTTACTCCATCCAATCCCGACACCTCTGGCCTATAGTAATACAATATTATTGGAAATGTTGGGTTTTGTACCTAGAAATTGGACACAATGTAACTCTTTCACAGGCCTTCTCACGCATCAAAAAAATATGAGTGTTCAATACATGTTCCGTCCAAACTTTAAAAAATCCTTCCATCATTTCTCACACTGCCTACGAAATCCAGTTTTGAGTATTACCGTACCGTAAGTATTGGGCAAAGGTATGTATAAATAGATCACTCACTTCGTCCTTTAACTAGACTGTGGAGAACTGTCTATTGATGCGATACATAGGCGATTGTCCCACGTTTCTGCTAGAGCTAGACGGTTTCACAAGATTGTTTCACTAAAGATGTTACAATATTGAAATTGTTTGTAATGTCCTTGGTTTTTACAGTGTAGGCAACAGGAAGACTTGCAATGTAGACATTTGCAGTACAGCCAACAGTATTTTGTTTATGCTGTCATGGATATTGAATTAAAGAGATTGATGTAATAGGATTATTAGTAAACGTTAGAAAAGATGGAGGACGATTTACAAGTTAGTGATGCCGAAAAGAGTCCGGTAGTAATAGAGCAGTATGTACACGACGTAATTGGGTTCAGTTCTCAGTACGGTAGCGATATAAGAATATCCTACACCGCGTACAATATAACTGGTAAACCAAGCAAGTATCCGAATTATGGAGATTTTCCGCAGGCATTCGTGATGGTGAGCTATTTACAGGTGTTATTAATCATACGTGCACAGTTCTTCCAATTGTTAGTAACTTGTATGTGTAAACAATGGTAGTGTTTGCAACTGATTGTTGCATTTATTATCCATTTGAGTGTGAATGTAGTTATGGCACAACACAAGGAAAACAGAGCTATATGTGGCACTTTTGCGTTGGACTTTCTCACTCAGGTATTGTACCTTTACGTTTCCCATGTTTTCTCTCTTGTGAACCGCCGGCAGGAACATTGCCTTAGACATTCTCTTTAACTTTTTTTTTCCGGTGTTGCTATGGTGTCGCTCCATAATCGTTACGTTAAGTGAAGTTGTTGGACATACAATTTAAAATTCATTTCATTCATAGAAATTGAACTTGTTTTGTGCTACATATTGAATCTTGCAATGCATTTTACAGTAGTACAGTTTTTCTAGCGACAGCTTACTTTGAGTTGTAATTAATAGACTCTTGTAGTATATGCGAGCCCTATGTTGAACCTGTGATACTTATGCCTACGTCAGGGATGTACTGTAGTTAGTTTTCTGAAATAACTTCTGTTCTTGTATGGAAAGACTGAAGAATTTGAATATATGATGCAGTAAAGTGTCGTTTAGATGAAAATACATACGTATCAGAAACCGTTAGGATACGTTTGTTACCTTACGTTTGCGTGAAATCTACCCACAAATAATGGATTTCACCTTCTTCGACGGTATTATTCCGCAAATTGTTACGGCCCTATCATTTGCTAAATTTGTTTGTTATTAGACATGTCAAATTCTTTATGGCAGTTATCAGATACATTCAATAATATGGGGGATCTCCAGACATTAACATATAAATAAACATTGGCACTTCAGAGATCAATTCTTCCAAGTGAACATGATTAGCAGATATGTAGTTGCACAGCATGTTAATTTGATAGATATATAGTGGTCTGAATAGTTCCAGAAGAATTCGGACCAAAAAAAAAAAAAAAAATTCACAACCTTGAAGACATCCAAGTCTTCCAAATACATCTACAGGCTTTGGAAACAGGTATTTTAATTTGGCCGTTGTTAGTTAGTTTTTCAATAATAATGGAAATTCCTGGATAGCACATTTGGGAAAGCAACCATTCACCCATAGTGGGCTGACGTGTTGTGCAGAGGACAGAGAACCATGTAACGGAAAACATTCCTTTTTTTTTTTTTAAATAAAAGTGTACACATTCACACACAGACATCCAAATGTACACTCCCACAACTGTGGTGACACTGATTATTGATTATCAAAAGTAGTTGCCTGGGCTGATAGAGGTGGGGAAGGATGCAGGAGATAAGGATGGGGTAGTGGGATATAGTGAGGCAGATCATTTTGACAGATGACCCATAGTGGCAACACAAGAAGATGAAAGGGGTTCAGAGGGTAGAGCATAGAGTGAAGGTGGAGGAAAAGAAGGGAGAGGAAGGTGGAGATGATGAGGGAAACAGGGGGGGGGGGGGGGGGAGAAACATGGTAGAATAGGAAGGGGGCTAGAGAGAGAGAGAGACAACATGAGGGGGATGGGGAAGAAGAGTGGTGAGAGAAGGCAATACATGATATAGACGGCAAAGGAGTGGTGTGGACAAAAGAGAGAAGGTGAAAGATAAGGTGAGGTAGTGGGAAATGGTTATCAGAGATTAAGACCTGAGGTCTTATTGTACTACATTAACATAATCTACATCTATTTTGAAGACTTTCTTATCATCTGTAACATATATTGTAAACATTAATTCCACCTCAGTGTCATCTAAAACTATTTGCTGCTCTATACCTGTATATCTAAACTATGAATTCCATTTGCCAACATCACGCTTTTCAAAGCTTGCGATTCAACACATTTCGTTCTCTGATTTTTCATTTGATTCAACGTTAGTAGATTGTCTCCATTGTCAACCCACCATACATAGCTTGTCATTTTTAATGATTTTTCTTCCTTCTTTTCCTTTTTTGCCACACTTTCTCTTTGTCTTGTTTAGTGCTGGTGAATCTTCTGGGTTGCATGGTCATGGTACATCAAACTTTCTTATTCCCTATGTTTTGTTTAGTCTTGCCAACTCTGAAGACATCCAACACAGGTATGGACAAAACGCTGGTAATGGAAAAAGTTTCATTCACCATGGCTGTACAACCTGAAACATTTACCAGCAGCTAATACATCTGGTTGTGGAAGCTTTCGTTATATGATGTTTCTTTTTCCTCCATAATTTTCCTTTATTTCTCATCATCCTTTTTCTTATGGCATGTTTGCCATTCCTTCAATTTTTTCATTGCGCCTTATGGATTTGGCCCTTGTCCTAGGTCAAAAGAGAGGCCTTTTGAAAGATGAGGGTATGTCTGCTTTCATAAGTTGATGAACTGGACTGACTCTTACTGTCCTGAGCACAAAGCCTTATTTTATGGACCATCAAACTTATTATTTGAGAAGGAAAAGGCGTTGCATTTTCTGTCAGTTTATTGGTATGAGGTTGAGAGCTGCTTGGATATGATTGGACTGGCATTTCTTCTTGGTTAATTTTATCGCACACTCTGTGAAGTGAATTAAATTTTCTTCAATTGATTGTTGAGGTGTCTTCGTTGACCCAATGCCCAGCTCTCTGTAAAAGTGCACTTGTGGTGTACATAAGCATTTTATTGTGGGTCGCAGCTGTAACTATTGGTGCAATGGATGATGGAACGGCAATTTCATATTAAATCGTACAGGTCAAGAGTGAATGTGACCCATCACTATTTCAGAGTTGATGAAAAAAATATATGTCGAAGTTCCGCATTATGGCACTCCAAAACTACAATATTATGTCTTTTTGGTGATTTCTTAAAATGCTCCAGACTTCTCTAAATTAGAATAATTGTGAAAATATCATAAAAAAATGGGAAAATTGAAAAATTGTAATAAAGAAACCAAAAGTGATAGAAATATGAATTTATTTTCAATAACTACTTTGTTCCCAATAGTATGAGACATTATTAATACATACACACATATTAGCTTCTCTCCCTCCTTTTATTTTATTTTTTTATAATTTTTTTTTTTTTTTAGAAAAATAAGCTACGAAAATTGTCATTGTACTTAGGGAATGAACAACCAGAGTGGGCATTACTTGTATGTACAAAATGTGAGTAATTTTTTAGGTAGACCTAGGTCTACTCTTCAGGGTAAAAAATAAAATAAAATAAAAAAATGGACAGTTAAGTATTGAAATTGATCACTGATTTATAATGCCTTGGATAACTGGTATTTCTGAATCAAAATAATTACTTTACAGCATTGTAAGTGAATGGGAAAAGCATTATATACTACTGGCCATTAAAATTGCTACACAACAAAGATGGCTTGCTACAGAAGAGAAATGTAACCGACAGGAGGAAGATGCTGTGATATGAAAACGATTAGCTTTTCAGAGCATTCACACAAGGTTGGCGCCGTTGGCGACACCTACAACATGCTGACATGAGGAAAGTTTCCAACCGATTTCTCATACACAAACAGCAGTTGACCTGTGTTGCCTGGTGAAACGTTGTTGTGATGCCTCGTGTAAGGAGGAGAAATGCGTACCATCACGTTTCTTACTTTGGTAAAGGTCCGACTGTAGCCTATCGCAATTGCGGTTTATCGTATCGCGACATTGCTGCTCGCGTTGGTTGAGATCCAATGACTGTTAGCAGAATATGGAATCGGTGGGTTCAGGAGGGTAGTACGGAACGCCGTGCTGGATCCCAACAGCCTCGTTTCACTAGCAGTCAAGATGACAGGCACCTTATCCGCATGGCTGTAACAGATCGTGCAGCCACGTCTCGATCCATGAGTCAACAGTTGGGGATGCTTGCAAAACAACAACCATCTGCACGAACAGTTCGACAATGTTTGCGGCAGCATGGACAATCAGCTCGGAGACCGTGGCTGCGGTTACCCTTGACGCTGCATCACAGACAGGAGCGCCTGCAATGGTGTACTCAACGATGAACCTGGGTGCACGAGTGGCAAAACGGTCATTTTTTCTGATGAATCCAGGTTCTGTTTACAGCATCATGATGGTCGCATCCGTGTTTGGCTACATCGCGGTGAACACACATTGGAAGCGTGTATTCATCATCGCCATACTGGCATATCACCCGGCGTGATGGTATGGGGTGCCATTGGTTACACGCCTTGGTCAGCTCTTGTTCGCATTGACGGCACTTTGAACACTGGACGTTACATTTCAGATTTGTTCGACCCGTGGCTCTACCCTTCATTCGATCCCTGCAAAACCCTACATTTCAACAGGATAATGCACGAGCACATGTTGCAGGTCCTGTACCGGCCTTTCTGGATACAGAAAATGTTCGACTGCTGCCCTGGCCAGCACATTTTCCAGATCTCTCACCAATTGAAAACGTCTGGTCAATGGTGGCTGAGCAACTGGCTTGTCACAATACGCCAGTCACCACTCTTGATGAATTGTGGTATCGTGTTGAAGCTGCATGGGCAGCTGTACCTGTACACACCATCCAAGCTCTGTTTGACTCAATGCCCAGGCGTATCAAGGCCAGAGGTGATTGTTCTGGGTACTGATTTCTCAGGATCTATGCACCCAAATTGCATGAAAATGTAATCACGTCAGTTCTAGTATAATATATTTATCAAATGAATACTCGTTAATCATCTGCATTTCTTCTTGGTGTAGCAATTTTATTGGCCAGTAGTGTATAACAAAAATTAGATAAAAAATATTTATATGAAATTTTTTTGTGATGTTATTCACACATTATTATTGTCTTCTGTCATGATTTTACTTCTTCATGACTTTCCATGAATTATTAAAATTGCTTGTAATGTAACACACAACACTACACTGTCGAAAATTTATTTGTCTTTTTCGTCTGCTTCTCATTGAACTTGTGTAACAGAGCTGAAATTACACAGGGGCTAGGATCATCCAAAAGAGCAGTACTTTGGAAACGGGACCTGCACACTGATCTTCTGATGATGGTCAGTTGAAAGCATTAGCAAGGCAATGAGGTGTCATAATGGAGATGGTTTGCATCCTGCAGCTTGTGAGAGAGACTTATTATCTGCCCCACTCACCACCGATTGTCGTACACACAAGAAATGAAGTGGCTTACTACAAGGCCTTCTAATGTCTAGTGTGGTCTCTGCATTTCACACACAGTAACAGGCTGCAATTTGTGGAGAACTGTTTTTGCAATGTATATGCCAATCCGGGATGCAACCCAGTAATGACTTGATTGAATTCCTACCACATGATTCATAGCAGACCACTCTTCTCTCTTTTTTTAACTGCAATCCCCTTAATGTACTTTCATTTAGAATTAAGAGTTTCGTGTTTGTTTCCAATGTTGATATAGTGTGCACAAATCCAGTAACATCTCTTACAGCATTGACCCCCTCATGCTGGAGATTAAACCTTGTTGCAAGATGTTTACAGAGACCTACCCCATCAAATGCACTTTTTTCATGACCTGTCACTGAAAGTATTCATTTTTTGTGTCTTAATCCCTGTACTAGTGTTGGCCAAGCTTATAAAGCTGAAAGCAGTTTTTAAAACAAGATTCTGCACCATCAGTCACATACACATGTTTAGGAAGTTCATGACCTCTAGATGTTATGTCACCTATTATCTATTATCATGCTGACACCATAGCATGCACGTGCACTGTCATGAAAGAGATTATCACTAGTAATAGCAAAACTGTCTGATGTTCCAAGCAAGTGAGCAACACGTGTGACTATTGATACCTGTGATGTGTGCCAATGGTAACTTTGGAATTTGTTATGTAAAGCGACAGACCTCTTCTCAGCAAAGTCGAGATGAAGAACTAATGTGTCAGTATTGTGGAATGTGGCTGATTTTACTCCTGCTATGGCCTGCCTCTGAATCCTCTGGATGTGATGGTGAGCTGTTACCTTTATGACCCAATGCCTAACCTCTGTAACAAACTTCTCTGGCTCTACTGTCTTCTTCACCAACTCTCCTTCCTCCCACAATACATAGGTTACTTCATTGTCAGTGTCCTGAAGATGTTATGTTTCAACAGTCATCACTTTAGCACCAGAACACATTGCACAGTCCTGCAACCAACATTTATCTTGTGGCTCTTGACATACACACAAAAGCATCAGTTCCATCTCTGTGTACTTCTTCCCTGTGACATTGCTTACGGAAAACCAAACAAGTTTCAAATTTGTGCAGTAAATACGTATGCGTGCTTCCTTCACTGCCTGGCATTTTACCCATATTGTTCATAAGGAATAGAATTTTATGAGACCAGTTTTTAAATTCTGGTCCTCCTTTTTCATTATGAGATAATGCTTCTCTTATTGATCTTGTCATATATCTTTTAAGCTTTTTATCCTCTTCATCATTTTCTCTACCAGAGATAACATTAGTTTGGTTAGGACTTTACCTGCTGCAATCTTTGTCATCACTTAGGTAATATTCCAGAGCAATAGTAAGTGTATTATCTTGCAATGGGTGCCCACAGTAAGAATCTGGGCATGCCCAAATACCTTTATTTCTGTATCTGCTGCTTAGAATAGCTACCTGGTATCAGTGTCAGTAACTGTGCCTTCTCAGTATAGGTGGCTGCTGAAATAGCAATATTTAGGTTCTGAAACCACATGTCAAATTTTGTGCACATATCACTATCTCCAGGTTCTGCAACAACAACATTATACTCTTCACAAAGTTTGGAAGATGTTGCTTGTGTGAAACTTGTTTCAGTTTCTTCCAGTTTTCTTTTTACCTGCTGTTTTCTTCTTCTGCTTCTTAGTTTTCCTGGAATTTTAATGGGATGATATAGTAGGGGCTACAGCAGAAATGCTAACATTCAATACATTAACAGCTTCACACCCAGGAATACAAACATCTGCACTGTCTTCTTCAGTTTCACATTCAGGTGATGGTGATCGTTCAGGTGGGTTGTAACTAAATGTCTTGTGGTAATGAGTGAAGCAATTCCTGCCCAATGGATGTGATGTTAATACCATTGCTTGAGGTCCAAGATATTTCTTCAATACCTCTGACAGGTTTCCAATAACTGTAAAGTGTTTTTCACTTTTCTTAAACACCACCTTATTTTGTCTTTTTTCATAGTCCACACTTCTCACTCTTTCACTACTGTATTTCCTCACTAGCATTGTATACAACAAAAAGTTCAGACCAAACACAAAACTCGATGCAGAATGATTTATGTGCAAGTTCTCACTCATTTGTTATAAACAGAAGAGTGCTGGAAACTATGTTGCCAACATGCATATTTTACACTAGAAATTCAGTGTCGCAGAATGTTGAAAAATTTTTATCACTTTACACAGAAAAATATTAACCACTGTGTTTGCACTGACTGCTAACATGTTAACCAAACACTATTTTGTGTAGTTATCAAAAGTTTTTGGAAGATGTTTTCAAGTAAATAATTTGTAAAAATTATGCAATTTTTTACAATTTTTATAATAAACATTTACATAATACAGATAGCTGGAGCGGAGAAGTTACTGTTTAAAATTACATCAGTAGTACCAGTATCTGCTAATATGAAAGAAGAGATAGCGTTCTGTGACTTTCCAAACCTGAAAAAAATTTTAAGTTGAAAAATTAACTTTAATGAACTGTTGGTCATGTTTTTAGGTCACTGTCTATTTTGTTAATGCATACCAAGAAAACCTTTTTGATAAAGAATAAAGTTTTGGGCTGTTTCTGACAGTGCAGCAAAGTACTGCTGTAGGATGAGAGTTTATTTGGGGAAGGAGGAAGAAACCAGAGTCATGCAACTTGGTGGGAATATTGCGAAAACCCAGGCAATTGAACTCGAAAAATTTGTATGTAATATCACCTGTGATAACATTTGTACACCTCTTGATTTAGCTCACTATTTGTTGTCAAAAGATCTGGCAGTAGTCGGTACTCTCCAAGAAAACAAAGGTGAACTGCCTGCCGATTTTATTACACCTAAAGAACATGAAATACACTCTACATTGTTTGGTTTTCAATCTGATGTGTTGATATGGTTTCAAACGTGATGTGTCGTTAGTATCTTATGTTCCTAAAAAGAACAACATTGTTACTGTCCTTAGCTCTCTTCATGACCAACCAACGGTACCATCATCAGATGTAAAGAAGCCTGAAGTTATAATGACTTCAGTGCCACAAAAGATGCCATTGTCACCATGGACCAGAGGAGACAATGCTACAGCATGAAGAGAGAAACAAGGCACTAGCCATTGGTGGTAGATAGATGTAGGTGTAATGGGTGCATACATAATTTTCATGATGCTGGCTACCAATAAAAAATGAGATGGCGGACTTTCGTTGTCAATTTGGCAACTCAACTAGCAGGGCTAAAGAAATCAATGAATTTGTTGGTAGCCCCAGATCCAGCAAGGGCAGTGAAACATCCAGCTAAGGAAAGTACAAGACATGCATATTGTGTGGAAAAAAAAGTTGGAAAAAATCTAATTACATGTTATGAGTGTGGCAAACATGTATGGTCTGAACATTTTACTGTTGTTTGTGAATCCTGTGCAAATGTCTAATAAGAACTATAGCATAAAAACACTAGGTGTTGAATGATAATAAACAATATATCCTTAAAAAGCCACACCAGCAAAAATATTTGTACCTCAAAAGTTATTCACATCGTAAGTCGTCAGAATAAACATGTTCCTGAGAGTCCTCACTGGTAGGTAATGTTATACAGATTTTCTGGTAAGTAGAGGGTTAAGGTTTAGTGGTTTGTTAATAGATCTAGAGCTCACTTTAGGCAAACTATTTGTATTTCCAAATTCTTTGGAGTAGTTGTGTTGAAGTTTACATTTTCACATTGGACGGACACAATCCAGAAGTTTGAAACCATTCTGTACTGTTTGTGGACTAAAGCACTACAATGCTTCCTTTAAGTACAGGTCCATTTTTTTCCCAAAGTTTCATAAACACCATTTTTCACATATTTTTTCTATCCTTGTTCTAAAAGAGTAAATACTCAAACATCCATTGGCTGTAAAATATGTGTTGTGTTAGGGAACAATTTAATAAGTATTACAACATTCTGAGGACAGAACTCAGACAAGCTTAATGTCATATAAAATACATGACTGCCAGTAAAAAATATGATAGCCATTTGTATTTCTTGTTCAATTAGTCAAGACAGGAAAACATTTGTTGTGTATTCATAAAACACAGGAGAACACATCCAGTGACTTTCAGATCATCTAATTCCTTATGTTCTCAGTATACCATTAGCTATTATACCAGGAATTCTCACATATTGAGGGGGAGGGGAGTCATGGAAGTAGCAAGCTTACCCATATCATATGCTGTTCCAAGTACATCTTTTTTTCCCCTCATCATTCTTAACGCTGTTCAGGTTTATTACCTGTCTGTATAATAACTTTTTAGACTTCGAGAAAGTGCACGTTCATCTGAATTGAAAATTATACTTTGTTAATTCCAAAGTTTGACTTTCTTTCAAATATTGTTTTGTTTCTGCAGACCACATACAAATTTCTTGCTCACAGACATTTTCATGGAAAGTTGTCAAGCTCCATGTCATTGTCTTGTGGGTTTTCTATCAACATTGTCGAGTCTCCGGAAAGAAATAACCAACTTTTACAATCAGAAACACTTTATTCACCCATAATCACATGAAGATATAGCACATCATGACAAAACAACCGAAGTCCAAACCTTTACCAAAGCTCACTGAATCGGAAGATAGAGCACTCCTTGTTCTAGAGTTATTGGCAATCGATGGTCACTGCAGGGCATGTGCACCCCTCTGCCCACCGGGAGTGCGGAGCACTGTGAAGAGAATGGGAGGGAGGGGGGGGGGGAGGAATGGGCATTGTCAAATATGCAAGGTAGCATGACCACCCATGCCATGGATAGCCCGAAGGGAAGGCATGGGTGGATTTTCTTGCAGAGTCAGGGAGGTCCATGCAGGGTGAACTGCATGTGTGAACTGGATCAACAGAGGAGGTGGTGGTATCGGAGGAGTAGCAAAGAGGGGTTCACGTATATTGAGTGTCCCATTGGTGCTGAGTGTCGCTGTTATTCCAGCTGCATTCACCTCATCTGGAATGGGGACTATGCACAGGATGATTACATGTGAAGTGGGTGTGGCCTCGTGTGAAGTTTACCTCACACAAAGGACAAAGAGTGATCAGCCTTGGCGCTGTAAGAAAAGCTTGTCATGTGGGCACCCAGAAATGTTGATAGAAATACAAATCTCGTTGATGGTAGTCAAAGGGGGTGCTGTGGGAGAAAAGGGAGAGAGAAACACTGGAACACAGGGGAACAACAGGTGACAGCACTTGCAATGATTTAATGTCACATGCAGTGTGTGGTTGAAACTGAGGCAAAGGATCGACATGCACGCAGTCTGAGTGAGGCAAGAGACGGGGATCATCACACACAACCACTCAGCAGCTGATGGCAAGAGGGGTGGTATGTGCTTTAGGGACATTGCACAGTGGTGGAGAACTTGACTCGAGTGGCTGTGGTGGGACAGATTCCTAGATCATCCAGGCTGTTTCAACCTGCTGAAGTGAATGTATCTGATGCCGACTGTTGATGAGGATGTCCATAATATTAGCCATTTGTGCCAATACCCGATGCAGGGCAGAGTAAGGCGAGTGTAGTGTCGCTTTGACTGTGTTATCCCATAACATAAACTCATGATTCCAGGGCCAAATGCAAGAAAACCAGCGGCCAGGTATGCTTATGGTGGAGGAGGCACATACAGATAGCAGCTATGTGCAGCCGGACCTGCTCAACAAGAGCGGAGAGGTCAGATAGTCGACAGTTGCAACATCGTTGACTAACTCAACTGGGAGGGCTAATGCCTTGCCATACAGGATCTCGTCAAGTTGAAACCGAGCAAGGTACTGCAGTGATTAGTGCACTGGACTTATTTGGGAGGACGATTGTTCAAGACCATGTCTGGCCAAGCTGATTTAGGTTTCCTGTGATTTCCCTAAATTGCTTCAGGCAGATACCGGGATTGTTCCTTTGAAAGGGCATGGCCGACTTTCTTCCCCATCCTCCCCTAATCCGATTGGACCGATGACCTCACTGTGTGGTCCCCTCCCCCAAATCAACCAACCAACCTCAGCAAGTGACACTAGGAGGTCTGCCTTGTAAGCTGTACAGATACCTAACATGACCCAGGAAAGGGTGTCAGATCACTCAGCACTGTGGCACATGAGGGCGCTTTCAGGGTGCTATGCCAACACTCGACAAGCCCTTTGCTCTGTGGGTGGTATTCTGTAGTGCAAAATTTATCCACACCACAGAGTGTCTAGGGTTTGTTAAATAACAGTGATTCAAACTGCTTACCCAGCTCCCTGTTTATGGATGTAGGGCACCCAAATCTAGCAATCCAGAAAGATGCACATGCTCGTGCTACAGAATCTGCTGTTATGTTCACAAGAGAGATTGCCTCCACCCAATGTGTAACACAGTCGATGATGGACAAGATATATCTGAAACCATCAGATACGGGTAATGACCTGACAAGTTCTGGATGCACATGTTGGAAACGGCCTCTTGGGACATCAGATTTGCCTTGGGGGGGGGGGGGGGGGATGCTCTGACACGGCACACAGGCGCAAGGCGCAAGCCAGTACACAGCAGTTCTCCTCCACTCCTAGGCACACAAAGCATTCCATGATGAGCCCCATTGTAGTATTAGTGCCTGGGTATGAAAGATTGTGCGAAGCAGCCAAAACCTGGCAATGTAAAGCAGCCGGGACAATAGGCTGAGCAATGTCCATGGATGAATCACACCATAATGGCGTGACCGAGCCCAGGAGGTGTAGGGAAGTGGAAAAAGCCTGATGTAGGTCCTGCAGTTCAATATCATTGTCCTGTAAGTGAGCCAGTTCGTCGAAATTAATAGTAGCTGACGTAGCATTGACACATGACAGGTAATCAGCAACCATGTTGTCTGATTCACAGATATGTCAGATGTCCATCATGTACTGACAGATAAGATCCATGGCTGAAACCTGCATGAGGGAAGGTCAGTGGCAGGATTGCGAATAGCTGCGAGGGGATGATGATTCGTGAAAATTGTTACGTTCCTTCCTTCGATGTCTGCTTGGAAATATTTGATGGCCTTGTACACTGCAAGTTCTCTGTTGAGACCCGACCACTTACGTTGATCCATAGTATTTTTGGAGGAAAAAATATGGTGTGGCTGAGTAGTGCCACCAACGTGTTGTGAAATCATTTGCATCCACTGCAATAGAGGTGTTAGCATCTGGCAAGGGGTGGGCGAGAGTGCCATAGAGTGATGGCATATTCTAAAGCTGTTTTGAGATCTACGAAAGCTTGCATTGTTTCAGACCACTGTGCCCAGCGATTACCGGAAGATTGTTTGCGCTAATGCATCCGTAAGGGGGGGGGGGGGGGGGAGATTTGAATGCCTGGTACCATCGACAGGTTACGTCTGTAAATATTAGTTGTCCCCAAAAACCGGCACAATTTGTGAGAAGTCGCTGGGAACGGTAGATCACAAATGCGGTCAATGCCAGCTAGGCTGTACCATGGCCTGGTGTAGCTCAAGTTCTTAGTCAGGGGAGGAAAAAATGAGAATCTCATCTAGGTGCGCATAGCAGTAAGAGCAGTTAAAGAGAAGTGACCCGATGAAACATCACAGAGCTTGAGCTGTGTTTTTGAGGCTATAAGCCATGTAACAGAATTTGTAAAGGCCAAAGGGGGGTGTTCAAGGCTGCTTTTGTTACGTCACTCTCTTTCATAGGTATTTGTAAATATGCCTTACGACAGTCCAAAACACTGAAAATGCACGCTCCACTAAGTAGCTGGGCAAGGTACTGAATATTAGAATAGAATATTGTCTCTTAGAGTATGCACATCAAAAAAGACAATAGCCATGCTGAGGCACACTGTGCCGTCCTTCTTGGGGTCTGAGTGTATCTTCCTTTCGTCTTCCCCTCTCCTTCCCTCTTTCCTGATGAGGCAACAGTTTGTTGCGAAAGCTTGAATTTTGTGTGTATGTTTGTGTTTGTTTGTGTGTCTATCGACCTGCCAGCACTTTTGTTCGGTAAGTCACCTCATCTTTGTTTTTGTATACATACATACATACATACATGCAAACATACATATTCTGCAAGCCACTGTACGGTGCATGGTGGAGGGTACCCTGTACCAAAACCAGTCGTTTCCTTTCCTATTCCATTCACAGATAGAACGAAGGAAAAATAGCTGTCTGTAAGAGCCATAATCTCTCGTATCGTATCTTCGTGGTCCCTATGGGAAATGTATGTTGGTAGTAGTAGGATCATTCTGCAGTCAGCTTCAAATGACTGTTCTCGAAACTTTCTCAGTAGTGTTCTCTGAATGTCTTTTTCTCTCTAGGGAATCCCACTTGAGTTCCTGAAGCATATCCATAACACTTGCATGCTGATCGAACCTATGGTAACAAATTTAGCAGCTTGCATCTGAATTGCTTCGTTGTCTTCTTTCAATCCAACCTAGTGCGGATCCCAAACACTCAAGAATAAGTCGCACTAGTATCCTATTTGCAGTCTCCTTTATAGGTGAACTACACATTCCCTAAAATTCTCCCAATAAACCAAAGTCGACCATTCACCTTCCCTACCACAATCCTCACATTCTTGTTCCATTTCACGGGGAAAGACCAATTACTGTCCAACAGTCGAACAATGCCTGCTCGCTGAAGTTCATCCATTCGAGTATTAGCAAGGTGCAGTTTGTGTGGGGGGAGGCCTCGTGTTTTATGATGCACCATATCTTCTGAAAATTTTATGTGCCATCCTGTTATTAATAGCATTCATTTGAACTGCTGAACACAAGTGGACATCTCAAGCAGAAGTCGGTGGCACACAAGAGTCACTAATGTGAGATGCCATCAGTGCAGGCGAGGATGGGTAGCCTGTAGCTGTAAGAGGCGCATCGCTGGTGTCGAGATACGTGGCGCAGACAATTGGCTTATGAGGTGTTGCTCACCAGTAAGGGCCTTCTCAGCTGTCAAGGTGGTGTGGTTCAATGTTCCTTTGTGAATGTGAAGGTCGTAGACTGCAGAACACTTGCACTGGAGCCGAGTGACAGAAGTGGCAAGGCAGTTCACCAGAGAAGAGCACTCAGTGAGAGCTGCTTCAGTATCGTCAGAGGGCTCAGGGGGAGTGGGAGCTGATGGGGCGTCTGAGTGTGCAATATTTGTACCTGAACCATGGAGCAGTAAAGCAGATGGCAGCAGGTCAGGTGATAGGCCGAAGTGAAGCAGTAAATCAATTCCAAGTACTGGGTCTTCGACGTCGGCCACATCGAAGAACCATGTGAATGGTTCACCAGGGATGGGTTTAATAGGTATCATGCTTATGCTGTCAGTGTGAAGGAAATGTTTGATTGGTATCACATCCACTATAGTGAATGAGAGTTGTTAACAAGGAAATGATGACACGAGCACAAATCCAGGACATACAGGTGTCTTACGGAGTAGAGGATCAAACAGAATGCAACATCTGTAGGCACCCTTCATTATCTTCGTGAGCCTTGGCGCCTACTGCGGCCCAAATAAAGTGTTTGGGAATGCGCAGGGTGGGCAGCATCCCCAAAAGTTGCATGGAACTAGCATAGGGGATATACTGGGTGTGGGGCTGTGGGTGAGTCAGTTGGGACCACTATTACTCCTGTGGCAGCTGAAGAGGGGATTGGAGGGCGCTAGAGGTGGCGGAGGGGCATGCTGGCTCGGCTGTAGTTCGTGAAGTTAGGCGAGAAGCAGCTGGTGGTTTCCATTGCTGGCCATCGAGTTTCTGTGGTTCATTGCGTTGCTCAAGGTGTGCCCACATGGATGTCCATCAGTCGATGGAGGAAGTATAGGCACTGGCATAGATTAGATTAGATTTACTTTCATTCCAATTGATCCGTAGTGAGGAGGTCCTCCAGGGTGTAGAACATGTCAGAAAAACAACAATACATGACAAATATTTACAACTGAAACAAATAAGCTAATGTACCATTGCACAGGTCCCAAGTGGCATGGTCGTCATTTTTTATGAACGGTGTATGAAGGAATCGTTTTACAAATACTAATGCACTGAATTTAAAATAAAAAAGTTTTTTTATGGCTGCTGGCAAGTTATTGAAAATGTGTGTTCCTGAATAATGCACACCTTTTTGTACAAGACTAAGTGACTTTAAATCCTTGTGAAGATTATTCTTATTTCTAGCATTGATTCCATGAATTGAGCTGTTGGTTTGAAAAAGTGATATATTTTTAATGACAAATTTCATTAAGGAATAAATATATTGGGAAGCAGTAGTTAGTATCCCTAGTTCCCTAAACAGGCTTCTGCAAGATGTTCTTGAGTTCACACCACATATAACTCTTACTGCATGTTTTTGTTTTTGTGCCCGGAAAACTTTAGCTTGGCTTGATGAATTGCCCCAATAAATAATCCCATATGACATTATGGAATGAAAGTATGCATAGTATGCCAGCTTTGTCATTTTTATATCCCCTATGTCTGAAACAATTCGCATTGCAAATAGAGATTTGTTAAGACACTTCAGCAGTTCTGTGGTGTGCTCCTCCCAGTTGTATTTATTATCAAGCTGTAATCCCAAGAATTTAACACTGTCCACTTCTTCTATCTGCTTGTCATCTTATGTTAGGCATGTATTCGTGGGACACCCCTTACAAGTTCTGAACTGTATGTAGTGTGTTTTTTCAAAGTTTAGTGACAAAGAATTGGCTAGGAACCAGCTTTATTAGCTGTCCTTTCTAAGACTACACTTGATTTGCTATTTATTGCAATGTTTGTATCATCGGCAAACTAAACGAACTTCGCTTCTGGTAATGTTACTGTCGAAAGGTCATTGATATAGACAAGAAAAGGTAATGGCCCTAAAATGGAACCTTGTGGGACCCCACATGTAATTAGTTCCCAGTTGGATGATATCTGATAGCTTGATACATGTCTCTTTCCTAATAACACCCTTTGTTTCCTGCCAGAGATATAAGATTTGAACCATTTTGCAGCATTTCCTGTTGCACTATAATATTCTAATTTACTTAAAAGGATATTGTGATTTACACAGTCAAATGCCTTTGACAGATCACAAAATATACCAGTTTCCTGCAATTTTTTTTCTAATGAATTGGCACATTTTCAGTGTAAGTGTAGATAGCCTTCTCAATATCAGAACCCTTTAGAAATCCGAACTGTGACTTTGACAGTATGTTATTTGAGATATGATGGTTATAAAGCCGATTGTACATTACTTTTTCTAAAATTTTTGAGAATGTTATAAAAGTGAAATTGGATGGAAATTTGATGCTATTTCTTTATCTCCCTTCTTAAACAGTGGCTTAACTTCAGCATATTTCAACCATTCAGGAAATATTCCACTGATAAATGACTGGTTACACAGATAGCTTAATATGTTACTTAACTCAGAATCACATTCTTTAATTAACTTTGTTTGATATTTCATCATACCCACTAGATGTTTTTGATTTTAATGATTTTATGATGGATATTACTTTTGCTGGGGTAGTAAGGGTCAAATTCATATTATGGAAATTACTTGAAATGTCTGGTCTGAGGTATTCCATAGCAGCATCTACAGAACCTGACAACCCCATCTTGTCAGTAACAGTTATAAAATGTTTGTTAAAAAGTTCTGCAACACTATACACGCCTGTCACCAATGTATCATTTACTCTTAGTGCTATTTTTCCCTCTTCATGTCTGGTTCTACCGGTCTCCTCCTTCACTATACCCCATATAGTCTTTATTTTGTTATCTGATATGACTATCTTTTCCTTGTAATATATTTGCTACCATCTCAGTAGCAGACGCTGCGCTTTGCAAGGGAAGTAGGCAGTGGTGTCGAATAATGGCATATGCCTGATAAGCCAACCAGAGTTTTGCCTCCAGAGATGATGAGATATGAGGAAGCAGTTGTAATTATAGTTCCTGTGGCAGTTTAACTAACCAGAATGTCCTGAGAGCCAAGTCCGACAAGACCTCTGTCATGACCTGAGCATGGAGGCATTGCCATTCTGGGATTGTGTTCTGTCATCTAAACTCTAGCTGTAAATGGTGCCATGACTGAGTCTGCTGACATAAGTGAAAGACGCTTGATGAGAAGTGCACGAACAAAACCTTGTTTTTTATGCTCAGGTGGGTTTAGCAACAAGTCACTAATAAGATCGGGGTGGTCATGCAAATAGTACACCAAACAAACAAAATGACTGTCATCGTCTATGACACCATGTATGCCCAACAAGTTGTCCACCAAGGTAAACCACGTCATGGGATTGTCCATTTATATCAACGGCAGTTTTGGAAAATGACCTGGCAGCAGTGTTGCTAGGGCGCAGACCATACGAAGGTTTGGAGAAGTATCATCCAGAGGTGTTGACTGTGCAATGGTGACAGGCACAATGTTCTGATGAAAATCAAGCACTTGTGTTGGTGTGGTATGACACCCAGCACTCATAGGTCGTGTGGAGAAGGGGCTTTTATTGCCACATGACGAACACAGCACAACGACATGGAAGAATTGTGGAGCAAAACAGGTGAAATGCAAGCAGTGGTGCCGAGGTGTACTACTGGTGATCCATCGGCCATGATCTGTGTAGGAGGTGGCAGCACATGACCATGAGTGAAACCTGATGCAGAAACATTGACAACTGCCATGGATCGATTCCCGAAGGAAGGTGCAAAATTGCAATTGAGTGCTTAGTGGCAAGGTGGAGCCACAGCTGGGACGTTGCCTGAGACCTATGCAGCGTGGTAGGTTAAGTAGATGCAGGGGTAATTCAGTGCAGTTGACTCAAGTGTCCGTTTGGCTAGTACGAAAGTGGGCACATTAAAGGTCATAGCACAATTGGTGAAAGTCCTCGTCAAAGGTGTGCGACGCACATAATGGCGATCCACACTGGGGAGAGGGAAGCCGTATATGTGGGCCCTGAAACTGTACAGCCAAGTGGTGCATGGTGGAGTGAGGTAGAAACTCCGAAGAGAGGAAGCCAGAATTTCGTGCAGAAAAAACTACATGAAAAACATAGAATCCAGTAGCAGGTGTCGGTGCAGGTGTTTTCTCGGGTCACCAACGTGGGTTTACTGTTGACATTGATGAGTCTCTGGATAGAAACAACCAACTTTTACAGTCAAGCACTCTTTATTCATGCACAATCGAACAAATATATAGTACAACATGACAAAAATAACCAAAGTCCGAACCTATTCCGAAGCTCACTGAATCCGAAGATAGATCACTCCCCATTCTAGTCATTGGTAATCGATGGTCACCACATTCTTGTTCAGAACGGGATGTCTTTTCTTAAATGATGTGTACCATTTTCTGCCTGGCCTTCCAGTAGTAAGTTGGTTTGGTATTTTCTTTTTCCCTTTTATATGCTATGCACTGTCCTGCAAAATTTCTTTTTTTACTGGATAGTGCACTTTTGCAATTGAAAAAAAGCCATTGTCCTAGTGCAAGGACTAAACTTACACAGTGTGAGGCTTTTGCTACTTGCTTTGTATCACAATATCACCCGTGGCAAACCAAATTCTTTGGCTACACCAGCCATTGGCGTGCCTACCTGGTCTGTGATTCCTCTTGAGTCCCATACCTGCCAAAATATGCTTACTTATTTAAAAATTTGTCCACAGACCATTTAGTACAATAGTATTGGACATGTCAGATACATTACTTTAACGAAGTTGCATAAAATTAGGTGAGGATAGGACAGGAAGTCAGGCAAGGACTTATCAAAGGATCGATTCCAGCATTCAGCTTAGTAACTTGGGGAAACTGTGGAAAACATAAGTCAGGATGTTTGGATTAGCAATAAACTCCAGTTCTCCAGAATGTGAGTCCTGTGCATTAAGACCGGTGTAGTCACCTTACTCAGTACATGATTGGAATGGGAATCACAAATACAGGGTTATTACAAATGATTGAAGCGATTTCACAGCTCTACAATAACTTTATTATTTGAGATATTTTCACAATGCTTTGCACACACATACAAAAACTCAAAAAGGGTTTTTAGGCATTCACAAATGTTCGATATGTGCCCCTTTAGTGATTCGGCAGACATCAAGCCGATAATCAAGTTCCTCCCACACTCGGCGCAGCATGTCCCCATCAATGAGTTCGAAAGCATCGTTGATGCGAGCTCGCAGTTTTGGCACGTTTCTTGGTAGAGGAGGTTTAAACACTGAATCTTTCACATAACCCCACAGAAGGAAATCGCATGGGGTTAAGTCGGGAGAGTGTGGAGGCCATGACATGAATTGCTGGTCATGATCTCCACCACGACCGATCCATCGGTTTTCCAATCTCCTGTTTAAGAAATGCCGAACATCATGATGGAAGTGCGGTGGAGCACCATCCTGTTGAAAGATGAAGTCGGCGCTGTCGGTCTCCAGTTGTGGCATGAGCCAATTTTCCAGTATGTCCAGATACACGTGTCCTGTAACGTTTTTTTCGCAGAAGAAAAAGGGTCCGTAAACTTTAAACCGTGAGATTGCACAAAACACGTTAACTTTTGGTGAATTGCGAATTTGCTGCCCGAATGCGTGAGGATTCTCTACAGCCCAGATTCGCACATTGTGTCTGTTCACTTCACCATTAAGAAAAAATGTTACTTCATCACTGAAAACAAGTTTCGCACTGAACGCATCCTCTTCCATGAGCTGTTGCAACCGAGCCAAAAAACCAAAGTGTTTGACTTTGTCATCAGGTGTCAGGGCTTGTAGCAATTGTAAACGGTAAGGCTTCTGCTTTAGCCTTTTCCGTAAGATTTTCCAAACCGTCGGCTGTGGTACGTTTAGCTCCCTGCTTGCTTTATTCGTCGACTTCCACGGGCTATGCGTGAAACTTGCCTGCACGCGTTCAACCGTTTCTTCGCTCACTGCAGGCCGACCCGTTGATTTCCCCTTACATAGGCATCCAGAAGCTTTAAACTGCGCATACCGTAGCCGAATGGAGTTAGCAGTTGGTGGATCTTTGTTGAACTTTGTCCTGAAGTGTCGTTGCACTGTTATGACCGACTGATGTGAGTGCATTTCAAGCACGACATACGCTTTCTTGGCTCCTGTCGCCATTTTGTCTCACTGCGCTCTCGAGCGCTCTGGCGGCAGAAACCTGAAGTGCGGCTTCAGCCGAACAAAACTTTATGAGTTTTTCTACGTATCTGTAGTGTGTTGTGACCATATGTCAGTGAATGGAGCTACAGTGAATTTATGAAATCGCTTCAATCATTTGTAATAGCCCTGTATATAGTCTACATTGTGAATGCAACATGCACAAGATGTAAATCAATGAACAAGAAATTTGTAAATAAAAACTCTGCTGAAAAAGTGAAAACACGTGAACCCATTACATATCGCTGCTGAAAAGCACAATATGCGCAATAGGGAAATCAGTGATGTCAATAAATCATGAAAATTTTATGTAAAACATCCCTGAAAGAATAAAAACGTGCTAGTTACCGACAGGCAGTTGTTCCTGTGACTGGTTCCTTACTATAGACTGCAGCCAGGATTCACAGAAAGAAAATTTCAGGAGAGGAATTCATAACTTAACTAATTTTTGTCACTTGAGTTGTTTTGAACTCAGTGTAAAAATAAAACTATTGTACAAGTCATTGACAGGAGATGTAAAAGACTAGAACGACAGAGTATGTAGTACAAGTCTTGTAAAACTCTCCTTAAAATTAACAGCTGGAATTGATCTACTTTTAAAAAGTTCCTTAACTCTTTCCAGTGTTGTGGATCAACCCAAGATTATAGTGTTTAGTAAATTTAACTTGTAAATGTTACATATCGTGCATTAAAGAAGAGCCTTGTCTTAACATTTGTCTTTGTGAAAATTGTTATCACCTCACGATTTATTTTCTGAACAAGTGACTATTCAGGATCTCCTAATTCAAAATGTTGCCATATGTAAAATTGCCTGTGCAAAATTTCCCATGGACATACCCAAGAAGTTAGTTTAACTTTCCTTATTTTTCTGTGAAACTGTGATAAGTGTCAGGACACTGGTTCTGCTTCGTAATGCTATTTATACAATACATTGAAAAATTTGTAAAGGCAGTATGTTTATTGAGCTGCATAAAGCACATAATCACCACCTATCTGAAGCACTCATATTGAGGAGCATATTATTTTACTGTGAACGCGCAAGTATCCATGACTTTTCCAAAAGAATGGTAACGTGATAAAGAACAAATCCTCAGTTTCAACATTTTGTTGATATAGGACCAGCAACCTTTTTTAATATTTCATGAAGTGTTTATTAACAAATATGTCACTGTTGCAGTACTAATGTTTGGTGAGTATCTTCAAATGAACTGGTTTGTTATCAAGCAAGGCCTACTGAGGCTGCATTGAAACTGCCTGATCTTAATAACATCAAAATGGTAATACATGCTTTACAAAGTAATCACAGATGGCTGCCACATTCAACATGTGCCTTCTTAGCAAGGTTCTGTCTAGCTAAGCAGACACATGGTGATTGTGACCCTGCAGTTACTTTGGAAAGCATATATTGCCATTTTGAAGTCCGTTTTTAAGATCAGGCACTTTCAGTACAGCTTCAGTAGGTTAGTGTTGAGAATGAATCAGTTGCATCGAAACTAGTCGCCAAATGTATGTACTGTAACTGTAACAGATTTGGTATTAAATTGCTTCATGAAATTGAGAACAAAGTTAATTAGCAGAAAAGAGTTGTTGAAATGCCAGAAACAGGAAAGTAAGTCAAAGAAGCAAGAGACTGAAATAATAACTATAATATTAGACACTGTTGCTGCATTTATTTTGAGGTTTCCTGCATTTGTGTTGTTTGGACATTCAAATATTTGTTTCATTCGGTGAAAGTGCATTTACAATCTTCACAATATTGTAACACTTTGATATGCAAAAGTGATACCCTTTTTATGAAATAATGTTGCTGAAATACTCCTTCCCCCCCCCCCCCCCCTCTCAGTCGCTAAGGTGGCTGCAATTTGAGATAGAGGGTGTATGAACTGAAAGTTGGTAAAATGAAATAACACAGCACATTAAAGTGAAAATCGTGCCTTCAAGCAACTGTTCTTACCGTTTCATGTACACTGATCAGCCATAACATTATGACACCCTACCTAATACCCACTATGTCCACCTTTGGCACAGATAACAGCTGCGACACATGATAATGTGGAAGCAATGATCTCTTGGTAGGTCATCGGAGGAAGTTGGCACTGTATCTACAGATGAGTCGCCTAATTCCCGTAAATTCCAGGGAGTGGGGGACAATGAGCTCCGATGCCATGTTCAGTCACATCCCATATGTGTTCAAAGAGGAGGAGATTAGTGTTTAATGTCCCTTCAACAGTTTGGTCATTAGAGACGGAGCACTAGCTCGGATTAGGGAAGGATGTAGAAGGGAATCAGCTGTGCTCTTTCAAAGGAACCACCCTATCATTTGCCTTAAGTGAGTTAGGGAAATCATGGAAAACCTAGATCTGGATGGCCAGTCGTGGGTTTGAACTGTCGTCCTCCTGAATGCGAGTCCAGTGTGCTAACCACTGCGCTACCTCGCCCGGTAGGTGTGTTCGATCAGGTTCAGATTTGGCGAGTTGGTGGTGGCCAGTACATCAATTGGAACATGCAACTGTGTTCCTCAAACCACTCCATCCTTCTCCTGGCCTTGTGGCATGGCACATTATCTTGAGAAATGCCACTGGTGTTGGGAATCATGATACTCATGAAGCATGTATGTGGTCTGCAACCAGTGTGCAGACCGTCATGGTGTCTTGCACAAGCTCCACTGGACCCATCAAAGCCCACATGAATGCATTATGGAGCTGCCGCCAGCTTGTTTCCATCCCACAGTACAGGCGTCAAGGAGCTATTCCCTTAGAAGACGACTGATTTGCGCCCTCCCATCAGCCTTGTGAAGAAGGTATTGAGACGCATCAGACCATGCTTGCTCCCAGTGTGCTAATTTCCAGTGCCGATGATCACATGCCCATTTATGTCGTAGTTGCTGATGTCATGTATTAACAGTGGCACGTACATGGGTTGTCGGTTGCAAAGACCCATTGGTAGGAGTGTTTGGTACAATGTGTGTTCAGACACTTGTACTCTGCCCAGCATTAAAGTCTGATGTTAGTTCCTCCACTGTTTGCTGCCTGTCCTGTTTTACCAGTCTGCCCAGCCTATGAGTCTGACATCTGTTATGAGGGGTGGCTGCCTAGCGTGGCTGCCTAGCCCCACATTGTCTGAACGTGGTTTCACCTTGGTTTTGCCATGTGTTGAAGACACTAACCACTGCACTCCCCGGACACCTGCCAAGTCATGGAGTTTCCAAAATGCTTGTGCTGAACCTCCATACCATCACAATCTTCCCTTGGTCAAACTTAGATAGGTGGCTCTTGCGCCTTCCCCACTGCAGACATGGACAGGACACTAACTGATGCTACATCTGCCATGCATGTGTCTGACTGCAGTCATTCCTTGCCAGGGTGATGCTGCTATCGCCTGGACAGATTTATATTGGTAGTAGCTCAGTGGTCATAGCGCTTTGGCTGATGAGTGTATTTCACATGTGATTACAAGCCCATATGCAGAATTATTGTGTTAATAAATGTGTGACCAACTGCATGCTGGAATCTATAAATGAAGAGAATTTTCAGGTATTGCAAACTATGTCTTTGTATTTGATCTCTTTCTGTCGGGGAAGATTAAAGAAGATAGACACTGTTAAAAGAGCCTGACTGCAAGACACGTGCAATCCCTAATGACATAAATACACTCATGGAAGTGGAAATCTGACATGATACAACTTCTACTATTTCCCCTTCCATCTTTCTCCATGCTGGCAGCAAGAGTAATGAAAGGAAATCTCACTATTTAAATGTACTACAAGTAATGTATGGCTATCTATGTATGGAGAGGGACTACATCTTTTGACACTGCATTGCTTCAGCATTTCCTTTTGTGAAAAACACATTTTAAACATATTAACATCACATGTATAAGAATGATCCTGTTGATGAAAGAACTAAGGGTATATTTGAAATATTTTTAGTAACACTTAATCCTCCCATTATCTGTTCTATGCATCAGTAATGAAATAGTGGTGCTATCAAAATTCATAAAAAGTACCGTATGCACAGTTTATTTCCACTATCATAAGCCTATTGATTTTGAAACTGCAATATTTTTATGTTAACAGAATCTTCCGTCGGTTCTTAGTAGAACGACATTATAATAAATGAAAGGCACCAATCTGCATTTGCTCTACAGTATTAATTTTTATTGTCTTAACCGGTTTGCAGCTTACAAGGCCATCTTCAGACATTTACTGAGTATTGTCACCAAACTAGTTAACAATGTTGTTTGCAAACAACATTGGAAGAGAAGTAATACATATAGACTGAAGCAGAAACATCTTTGACAGTGTGGTGGTAATGCAATGAAACAGTAAAAAATTTAGCACTAAATAAATAAAAGTGGGGTGGACAGGAAAAACTTTTAACACAAAATAGGATCAGCATGCCTACATAAGTTTTTTTTTTTTAATATTCAAAACTAATAAAAATAAAATTAATACTTGACAAGGCTACATCAGGAAGTATAAAACATGGAGAGTGATACACAAACCAATTAAAAGAACAAACATTTATCAATGTAACTACAGAATACATAAGAAACTTAAGCAATATCAATAAGATAAACAGAAATAAATAAATGCAGGAAAATGGAGGAGTTTGACGGAACATACAGTAAATGCAATCTTTGAGAATGTGGTGGTACCACATTTTAACATTTAACATTATATTCAAAACTCTGGTTATGTAACAGTTTGCATTAAATAAATCACCAAGTAAAATACAAACAATATTTGACGAGAGAACTACAAGAGGTGTTCAACATAGACAGTAATACAAGTACCAGTTAAAAGAAAGCCTTGACAACTGAAACAACAGTCCATATGGAATACATAGACTACATGAATAAAACAAAAGAAATTAACGAATACAGGCAAATGGGAATATGTAGGAACATTACTACATTACTACTTAATTACTTCCCACACTGCCTGTTCCATGTTTAACACCTCTTGTAGTTGTCTCACCAAATATTGTTTATATTTTCTTTGGTTCATTTATTTAATGCAAACTGTTACATAGCCACAGTTTTGAATATAATGGTAATGTTAAAATGCAGTACTATCACACTCTCAAAGATTGCATTTACTGTATGTTCCCTCAAAGTCCTCCATTTTCCTGCATTTATTTATTTCTGTTTATCTTATGTATGTATTCTGTAGTTACATTGATACTTGTTTCTTCTTTTAATTGGTTTGTGTATCACTCTCCATGTTTTATACCTTCTGATGTAGCCTTGTCAATTACTATTTTTATTTTATTTTATTAGTTTTGTGTATTAATAGAAACTGTTATGTAAGCCTGCTGTGTTAAAGTTTTTCCTGTTGACACCATTTTTATTTATTTGCTGTTCAATTTTTTACTTTTTTATTGCATTACCACCACACTGTCAAAGGTGTTGTTTGCAAACATTGTAACTTGTTTGGTGACAGTACTCAGTAAATGTCTTGTAAGCCGAAAACCGGTTAAAACAATAAAAATTAATAATGTAGAACAAAAGCAAACTGGTGCTTTTCATTGATTGTAATATTTTTGCCAATTTCAACGAATTCCCTGTCCCTTTAAGGATTTCATCAGACAGTGTACTGAGGGCCTCTACTTTCATCTGCTACTGAGGTCAGCAACGGAAAATTTTATTAATTTCCAAGTTTTGTACAGTCAATTCTGAGTCTGCTGCCCACAAAACTCATACTGCATGTTTGTTAACATTCAGTGATTTGTGATAATATTCTTCTACCCTCACCAGTATTGTCAAGTGGAAAATTGCTTGTAAGGTGCACCACCCTCACTCTGTTTAGAGCCAGACAGTGACAATCGTGGCAACAGGGGCACAAAGGCTGATAGATTCAATGCAGAGATTGTGCTTTAAGTGATGACAGCTTTCAGGATTTGATAGATTCTGTTATTCACTAACCCACAGCTATGTCTATTTCAGTCTCATACAGCTAAAAGTAGATAAGCAACACTGTATCACTCTAAGTAAATTGCCTGTTATGATAGCTGATAATGCCTCAAGGACTGACTCGAAGCTCTTATTTGCCATCAGTTCTTTTCCGTGACCTCCAAACTTCACAGAGGCTTTACGTCATTACAATAGGGGAAATAATATATTTGAGCGCGGGTGGGCTAGGTAATGCAGGGCGTAGTAAACCTGTCGCTGCAGCCTGGGTGGGAGCAAAGGGCATAGGGTGCCGGTCGAAGAATCACACCACACCTCATCGGAAACGCCAGGAAATTTAGTCTTTGTGAAAACAAGTGATGTTTGTGGGTCTCGTAGGAGAGCCTGAGAATCTTCGTCAGAAGCTTGGAGGGAGGCCAGATCAGAAAGATCAACGATGTGGGAAACAGCACTGACGCACGAGAAGAAATCCACAGCGACGTTATCTGCACCCTTGATGTAACGGACGTCCATTGTGAATTGAGAAACCAGGTCAAAGTGGTGGTAACGTCGAGGGTGTGTGTCGTCAGGTGGGTTGCAGAACGCCTCTGCCAGTGGTTTGTGATCAGCAAGGATGAAAAACGAACGTCCCTCGACATCTGGGCAGAAATGTTTAATTGCCTCGTAAACAGCAAGGATCTCTCTGTCAAATGCAGAATATTTTCTGTGAGCCGTAGATAGTTTCTTGGAGAAGAAATGAAGGGGAGAAACCATGTCACCCTTGCGTTTTTGCAACACTGCCCTCGCCGCGATGTCGCTGGCGTCCGTAGTGATGAATAACTCGGCCAAGGGGTCGGGGTGGGCGAGTGTCACAGCATGAGCGAAAGAAGTCTTCAGAGTCTTGAAGGCCTGTAGCATCGGAGCAGTCCAAGAGACGGGTTTGATACCGGAAGTTTGTTTGCCTGATAGCGCATTCGTCAGGGGTGCCTGAACAGCAGCGGCGGAAGGCAGATGGCGATGATAGTAATTGATGGTGCTGAGGAATCGGCGTAGCTCTTTGTAAGTACCTGGGGGCGGCAGAGACATGATCGCCTGCACACGAGTTTTGGGGGGCGGTATTCTGTCAGTGTGAATGGTGTAACCTAGGAAGGAGACTGACGCCTGGCACAACTGAAACTTGTCTTTGTTGACCTCGACACCATTGGAGTTCAAGGTCTGGAGGACCATAGACAGATGATTTTCATGTTCCTCCGCTGAGCTGCTGAAAACGGAAATGTCGTTCAGATGAGCAAAGCAAAACTCGAACTGTCGCAAGATAGAGTCAGTGAATCGTTGCCACGTTTGTGCTGTGTTCTTTAGGCCGAACAGCATGAAGTGATATTGGAATAAACCGAGCTGCGTGATAATAGCCGTATTAGGAATGTCTTCTGGCGCTACTAGAATCTGGTGGTAGGCGAATTTACAGTCAGTAACACTGAAAATTGTGGCGCACGATAACATTTGAGTGAAGTCGTTGATGTTCAGCACTGGGTAATTGTCCATGACAGTACGAGCGTTTAAGCATCTGTAATCGCCACACATTCGAAAAGATCCGTCGTGTTTGGGGATGAAGTGGATTGGTGAAGACCAATTGCTGTCTGAAGGTTGCAGACCACCTACCGCCAAAAGTTCATTAATCTGCTGCCAGGCTTCGCGCAACTTGATAGGATTGAGTTGTCAGACCATGTGCCTAATAGGAGGGCCGGCAGTGGTAACCATCTTGTGTGTCGTTCCATCAGTGACGGAAGAAACTTAGAACTGCACATGAGATTGGTAAACTCCTGGTGCCAAGACTTCGGACGAGTTGGGCGCGACGAGGCGTAGTCATTAGCGCTATTGGGGAAAGGTAGCACGAAAGTCACTTGTCTCTTAAGGGGGCGTGGCGTGCGTTTGTGTGGAGGGGGTGGGTGCGCGCGCAGCACCAAGCGAAGGGGAACGGGCGGCGATTGTCTGCTGTTAACCTTGCACTGGACAACCGGCACAGGCAAGAGCAGTGCTGGCATCACATGTGGGGCTACAATGGCCGCTGGGTCATGTGGCCAGTGAGTAGTGAGACAGGGGTAATGTTTTATCAACATGCGTGGTAGCTGTCCAAGAGAGCTAGGCTCGGCCGAGCAATCTTGTTTAGGTGGCGGCGCAGTGGACTGCAGTTGCAGAAGTGAGGTACGAGCCGCGACAAGCGTGCTGTAAGTGGATGCGATGCGTTGTTTCAGCTTCTCGTTGTCCTGGCGGAGTTGCGTTGCCGAGTCGCATTCTGACAGTAGCTCAGTAACGCAGGTCACAGTGTTGCCCGCAAGTGCTCTGCCCTCGCATATGATATCGTATGTTGTGGTGGAAACAGAGTGTTGGACATAAGTGCGGGTGCACTGTATGTGAGTCTTTGTAGGATGGTGGAGCACTGAACCCTGTATGAAGTTCGGAGATAGTTCGTAATGAGACAAAAAATCCATACCGAGGATCGGTTCATCGATGTCAATGTAGAACGTCCAAGGAAAATGTAGAGAAGGAGATGGGGTCACTGTAACCTTTACTGAGCCTGAGAGAGGTAATGTCGATGCGTTGACAGCTCGTAGGAGTGACTTCATCTGTGAAGAAGCGGGTGGAGCCATTGAAGTAGGTGTGATCAACACGTCAGCACCAGTGTCGACCAGAAAAGCTAGACGTGACGCAATGTCAGTCACATAGAGACGACTATTCGGCCGGGTAGACGAGTGAACGGAGTGTAATGTAAGTGGACGCCTGTTAGGTTCCCCGCATGACTCGGCATCACTTAGGTCGGCGTTTGGGTGTTGGCGTCGTTGCCGAACACTTTGTGGTACCAGCAGAAAGGGTGAGGAGGAGGTGGAGACTGTGACGGCGGAGGCAGCTTGTCCTCATTGATTAGTTCTGGTAAGTAGACTGGTAGGTAAGGTGCGTGGGCAATCCTGGAGTGCTCGGACAGCGGAGAGAGTGAGCTGATGCTGCCAGGAGAAGAAGATGAGGTGACGGCGGAGTGAGCCTTGCCTCTGCCAGCTGAAGGTCGGTAAGCGGGTGCGGCTGTGCCGACGAATGGTGTGGAATGAACCGGCTGATGTTGCCGCAGCAGCGAATACAACTGGTCAGCGATGTGTAGGCGGAAGCCGATGGATTTGAACGAGTGTGGTAACAGATGGATCTGTAGATCAGTAGGTAGTTTGTCAGATCACACAGCCCATAGTGTGGTGTCAGGCATTGTATGCTCGTTCACTAGCAAACAAAGGCAGCACTAGAGTTGTGAGGGGGTGTGTTCCCCCAGGTGCTCTTCGTAGAGAATCTGGATTATTAACGCTTGTGGCGAGCAGGCAAGTCATTCCATTATAGTCTTCTTTGCAAACTTGTATTTTGGTGTAGGCGGCGGCGAAAGCAGCAGGTCACAAATCAAATCCGAGTTGTCTTGGAGGTGTGTGATGAGAAACTTTGAGTTGTCGTCAGACGCAGATGTAACTCGAACAGATGCTCGACGAGCGCGAACCACGATATCGGGTTGTCCTCGTGTAAGGGCGGTAGCTTCGGCAGGCGCCCAGGAGGGGGTGATGACGGCGGCTTCAGTGTCTCCTGGGGTAGCGGCTGAACTGAGGTTAAGTCAGAGGCCGGCGCGGGTGTGGTAGGCCCAGATTTAAACCAGGCGAGCGAATCCGTAGTAGTGGCAGCTGGCATAGTTGACTCTGTGTCACGAAAACATGGCACGGCAGGCACGGACGGTACCGTGGAAATGGGGGGATGGACGGCACATGAGGGGATCCCGGAAACTGGACCGTGAGTGATGAGTGTTGGATGGAAACGACCCGCTTCCGGAACAGGATGAGAGACCGGCGCGGCAGACACAGGCGGTGCTGTGGGAGCGGCAGGTGGTTGAGCGACCGGAAATGGGGACCCCCGCAAGTTCCACCCGTGTGGAAACTTATCTGAAGCATAACATGCCTGCAGTGCGTGTGGTGGGTCACTGAGGCTAGATAAGGTGTCCCTGTTACACAAAACACTGAATTGTGCATGTAAATTAGACACAACTGGAACACCGTGTGCGCGGGATGGACCCGACACTGTTTGTAGTAATGACGGCGTTGCATACGGCTCGAAAGTAACTGTTGTAGCATGCCAGTGGGTGGCTAAACACCTTTTCGAACGGAGATCACTTTGTTCTTGAAACACTCGATTTGAAGAGAGACAATTCGAAATATTGTTCAGTTCACATTTCACTGTCTGATACGCATAATCCGGTGACACGAAGCCTGAGTCCATTGTTCGCTCTAATGGTATAGTTGTGGACCACTGAAAATTAATGAGGTTAGCACACAACGTTGGTTGAGAATGCGAACCACTGTGCGCAAATGATGAATACACCGTTGGTGAAGAAACGACAAAACTTGGTGAGCGGAGTTGTGCTTCCACATCTTCGAACAAGACATTGTGTGGCATGGTCATTGCGTTGTGCATATAACCTGTTGCATAAACACCGGTGCGAAAGATGTGAAACATCAATGAAATGCGGGGTCACCACTATGGGAACGGGATCGGTAATCGGGATATAGAAAACTTAATTCCCATATATGTCGTAGCTCGTACATATTTACTCTTGACACTGCGTTCATACAGAATGAAGTATAACAAAGAACTGACTAAAATAAAGTTAAGATGGAGGCTCGACAGAGCACTTAGAGTTCACAGATATTAAGTTTCGTGGTCGATACGACCTATCGACGCCACAATAATATAAAATGAGCTGCCCTTGCTTGAACTTTTTTAAAGTGTTCTACCAATAAATTGCAGTCTTTGGTTCACTTTCCCTGCAACATTTGCTGTATATTATTCTGATTTAATTATTTGTTATTATTACCTCAAGCACTCGTTGGAATTCACAGCCTTTAGATGTGTAACTGATATTTAACTGATTCCCATGTTTCATTATTTAGAGTCAGTTGCCACACTGTGCACCATATAGATGTCTTGCCTAAATCTTTTGCAATTGGTTTCGATCATCTGATGACTTCACAAGGTAGTAATGGTACATGACAACATCTTCTGTAAACGATCTAAGATGGCCCCTCAGATTGTCTCCTAAATCGTTCATGTAGCTCAGGAACAGCAGGAGGCCTGTAAAAATTCCTTGGGGAATGCCAGATATTACTTCTGTTTTTCTTGATGACTTTGTCAGTTACAACAAACTGTGGTCTTTCATGAATTCAGTTACATAACTGAGATGATACTCCATAGGCATGCAATTTGGTTAAAAGTCACTTATGAGGAACTGTGTCTAAAGCCCTCTGGGAATCTAAAAATATGGAATAAGTTTGATATCTTCTGTTAATAGCAGTCATTAGATTGTGAGTATAAAGAGCTAGCTGTGCTTCACAAGAATGATATTTTTTTTTTAAATCTGTCTTGACTGTTTGTCAACAAATTGTTTTCTTGGACCTGTGCAACTTTGAAATCTTTAGGTATGGTCTTTCAACAAACAAGCAGTTGTGTATGATTTTTAAGAATGGAGCTATTGTATCAGCCTACTCTGGAAGGAACCTAACTGGTATGCAGTGTGCACCAGAGACCTTGGTTCTATTGAGTGCTTTAAGCTGTTGCACTTACACTGAGGATGTCTATGTCTTAAGTTACTCTCTTGGTTCAAATTCTGGAATATTTACTTTGTCCTCTTTGGTGAAGGAATACCAGAAATCCATATTTAGTAACTGGGCTTTAGTGGCAGTGTCATCAGTAACATTACCAATGCATTACCAAAGCTATTACACAGTGACTGCTGTGTACCACTGGTGTACTTTACAAATGACTAGAATCTCTTTGGATTTTCTTCTGGATTTCGAGACAAATTTTGTTGTGGAAACTATTAAAAGTATCTCACATTGAAGTTGAACAGGTGTAGACCTTTGATTGACCTCCCAGAAAGTTTCTTGCTGCCTGAAGCACCTTGGATTGACCTACTTCTACACTTTGGGTAATGGTGATGGGTCAACCTCAGTGTAGGCAGTATCTTGGGCGGCCATAGTAGTGGGCCAATCAGTGTGACACATGGGATGTGCTGGATGTCCCTTGGATCCCCACATGTGCCCCCCCCCCCCCTCCCCTGCTGTGCCCATCATTGGGAAGAGTCTCAAGCTGTGGTGACTGAAGCCAGCACTGCTGGGAGCTGGAGGTGAAGGGTCAACAACTCAACTCGCATCTGAAGAGAGCAATCACAGTCCCTACTGATATAAAGATAGTGGAAATAACTCAAACGCAGAACAGTGCCTAATAAATACATAATCAAGCACGAAATTTAAAGAGTTCAACTAAAGAACACAGAGGAAATTCAAATAAGTCTTTTCTTATGAGAACTGTGTCAATACACAAACGAAATGGAGTGCTTTGATGCATTGCTGCAGTGGGCAGAAGCTACCACTCAGTAGCAGAGACTAACAACTCTAAGTGTCTCTTCAAATAAAAACAAACACCTGTCGTGATGCAAAATGTTATATTATGCAGTACACTGTTAATAAAACATGGACCTGTTACTATACCCATTGTTTGTTCTAATCCATTGTAAGAGATATTGTTTCCAGCTTTTTTAAGTGTTGTGCCATCTTACTGACCACACATTTTAAGGCACATCGCCTTAATTTTACCATTGCCTTCAACATTCTCATGCTGTGCACAAACATAATTACAGACTTTTCTTTAGTCCTGCTCTTCACTTTGAATTTAGCAACACTATATACCTTTTTAACATCATTTTCAATAGTTGGAGATACATTGATAAATGAGGGTTGAAATCTTTATCCATGTCATTGTACGGGGTGGAGCAGAGGAAACACATGTTTTTTCCCTATTGAATGACTGGGACACGGTTTGATAAAAATAATAAAAACAGACCGTAAGGGTTAGATTTTTTTAATGCAGTTTTGAAATATACATACTTTCATTAGGTTCCGAAAATAATGTCTTGGAGATGACGTCCTTCTTGCTGGATACAAATTTGGATCCTCTCCCAAAAGTTACGCATGGTTCTCTCCAACATTTCATTAGGCATGGCTTCAATTTCCTAACGAATGGAATTCTTCAGATCACTGATTGTGCGAGGCTTGGTCATGTTGACGTTTGATTTTAAATATCCCTACAAAAAGAAGTCACATACCGACAAACCAGGTGAGCGAGGAGGCCAGTGAACATCACCATATCTCGAAATAATATGTCCTTGGAACATCTGTCGAACCACTTCCATGGATGCTCTCGCCGTGTGAGCTGTGGCACCGTCCTGCTGAAACCATATTTCTCTCATGTTCACTTGTTGCCTTTCAAGTTCTGGACGAAGAAAGTTGTTAAACATTTTAACGTAGTGCGCTGATGTCACAGTAACTGCAGTTCCTTCCTCTTCAAAAAATAGAGTCCAACAATCTCCATCTTTGAAATGCAGCACAACACTGTTACTTTTAAACTGTGGAGAGGTCTTTGGTGTAATTCATGTGGGTTCTCTGGTGCCCAATACCGACAATTGTGAACGTTGACATAACCGTCTACATGAAATGTGCTTCATCATTCATGAAGACTGTAGCATCTGCATCTTCCGTAAAAATTTTGCCCATTATGCAACAAAACTCTTTGTGGTGCACAAAATCCCCTTCACTAAGCTGCTGGACGATCATTAACTTGTACGTGTGAAACTTAAGATCATCATGTAAGATGCGGTGAAGCGAACGATGTGACATACCCAGCACTACAGCCTGTTGTCTAGCTGATCGTTTCGGACTAGCAAGAACTGCCATTCTTACTTGGTCTACATTTTCTGGAGTATGAACTGAACAGGGAAGACCAGGTGGTCTCTTTTTCACCACAGATCCAGTACTTCTAAATGCTGCAATCCATTGGAGTACAGTATTTCGATCAGGCACTTTACCTCGCTGTCAAACTCTAAAATTTTGATGGAAAATACATTGCACTGTGTCTATGGAATCATTATTTCTAAAGTACTGCTCGACAACGAACACATGATGCTCTACGCTCCAACACTCCATTGAAACTGAAACTGCATTGTATGGGCAGTCTGCCAATATTCATTCTAGTTCAATACCCTCTCTCGTCGCCGTGTACTAGCGGTTGAAAGAACATGTGTTTCCTCTGCTCCACCCTGTATCATTCTGGTTTGTTGGAAAAATGTTAACCACAGACCACAAACTTTTCTTATGTAGACTGACAAGTGCACCCACCGAGCAGAATGGAGTCCTTATGAATCTTTGAACTGCTTGTACAGTTGCCCATCTTTTGAAAAAGATTACATGCAATTCTGAGACAGTATATTTGTAGACAAATAGGACTGTTACCAGGACCAATTAGAGATCATTTTTCCACACAAGTGACATATGATATGTCACCCTCTCCTAACATTAGTTTCTTTTCCTTGGGTTTTTGGCAAGACAAAAATAAATCAAAACCCTGTGATTGTGAAAGTGCATTGTTTTTTCTTTGAAAATAAGTTCAACAATGATATTTCTTTGCAAGAGAAATACATTTTTAAATATACTCCAGTGCTACATATTAAAACAAGAAACAATTCATCTCAATTTAATAATTCAGGAGATTTTTGAAGCTTTTACTGAAAGCAAAAATGAGTATACCTATTGTATTGTTATAACTTCAATAAAAAATTATATATATTAAACTAAGTAGAAAGAATGAAAATATGGAATTCGTTGTTTTTTTAAATTCAACAATGGAACTTAAAAATTTTGGAATTTACAAATTGTTGCACTTTCTATCAGAAAAAAATGGGACATAAATACAAACAAATATTTAATTTTATATGAACTTCAAGACACTGGTTAATTGTGTAAGTTGTGTAACATGTGAATAAAATGGAAATCGATAAACATGGTCTGACATTTCATGTGTGCAACTCAAAATGAAGGTGCGTATTTTTGAGTGATACTAAAGAGAAATATTCTGTTAATGAAGTCATTCAAAATTCCTACAGTTACTCAGTACAAATGTTGACAGGTTTTCCCTTGGATGACAACATTATGGTGACACTTCTCTGGCCTTTAATTTAGCAGACTCTTTCAAAGTAGAATGTAAATCTATTGGCTTCAGTGGCTGAAATTGACAGTCCACACAATCATTTTTGAGAAAATGTATGATAATAATTAGGGTTTTGAAAAACTCCTTTCCCCAAATGTAACATGCGGAAGTAATCTACACCTACATACTATATCTGTACTTTGCAAACCACTGTGAGGTGCATCGCAGAGGGCACGTCCCATTGCACCAGTTATTAGGGATTCTTCCTGTTCTGTTCACATACGGAGTGTGGGAAGAATGATTGATTGAATGCCTCTGTGCATGCAGTAATTATTCTAATCTTATCTTCACAATCCCTATGTGAGTGATACGTAGGGGATTCTAGTATAAAGAAGTCAGTGGCAGTGTGTAACACAGGTTTGCAGTTATCTTGCACGTGACTCTTTTGTAGACCCATGTTTACTTGAATGTTTTTGCTTTTATTATAGTATGCTTTCATCTATATCAGTTTTCACTACAAATTATGATGCACCTTGTACAGAAACCTTGTGCTGTGGCACCTCTGATGATCCTGTCAGCTTGGCATGTTATATGGCTGCTTGTGCCTTAAACCAGCCCTTGAACACTCAGGTATTATGGATCTGCATCCGGCCATCGTGATTTAGGTGTTCCGTGATTTCCCTAAATCACTACAGGCAAATTCTTGGATGGTTCCTGTGAAAGGGCATGGCTGACTTCCTCCCCTAATCCAATGAGACTGTTGACCTCACTGTTTGGTCCCCTCACCCAAATCAACGAACCAACAGACCTGATGAAGAGTGAAAACTTGTTATCCCAGTATTTTGGTGTCTTCCTGCTTCCAGGGACAGATTGTTGACATTTTAACCCATTACATTCCAGTGATCTATTTTTAGATTCTGTTGTTTTTTTGTTTTATAACTGATAATGGGATAACTTATATCAAATTCCAATTATTATATAATAAAACCTACATTATTTACAGCAATTGTTGTAATTTTTTTTATTAGTGAACAAATGAACAGTGTGATTTTTCTTATGTTTTAAAATGAGACCACAATTGCCTCAAATGCAGCACATTACCTTTTGTACCCTTCTTGTGTTTATCAGTTACTGCTTAGTGTTTGTTGACTCAGGCTGAGCAGGAAAAGGTTCATACAACAATACTGCAAATAAATGATTTGCCATTATTGGCATACATTGTTGGTTAGCAAGCGTAATGATAAATGATCTATATTCTCCGAATCTTTCGCAGCTGATGGACACTGTTCATGTGATCCACGAACCGCTGCAGTGCATTTTCACCATGAGGGCCATATCAGGAAGGTGTCATCGACGTAGCTTAACAACCAAGAGGGATGTCATATCACATAGTTCAGAGTCTGCTCCTCAAAGTGCTCCATGAAGAAAATTGCAATGGTGTGTCATCCACCATTTCATATTAATCGTTGTGGCATAAGAAGTATGTTGTTAGTAGAACATAATAGAACAACTTGACAATTCCAGGTGGAAACTCTCGGCCCATAAGATCCAGCCTGTCTTATACTGGCACTCTTGTAAAAAATGACACCAAGTCCAGACTAACCATATGTCATTTTGGCCTATTTTCATTTTCTTGAGTATTTCAACAAACATTGTGAGTTTACAACATGATGTTCACAATGTTCCAGTTTTGGTGCGAATAATCCTGGAAGATGTTTTGCCAGTCTTTGGAAGTCCATAAAGCCTGGAAGGTCAGACGGCATGAGGCATTAATTTCTTCACCACTTCATCTGGTGAAACCAGATTTCTGTAATCACTTCCCTTTTTTCCTGGCTATGGCATGTGTTTGATCACGACAAAGTTATGATACACGTCATCTTCTAATAAATGTAGCACCTTCAGGTGGTAGTCTTCAGTGTTCAGAACAAGAGTGGCATTCCTTTGTCGGCTGGCAAGACAACCAAGTTCTTGTTCTCATGCTATAAGTGTAATCCACATCGTTCCTCATGGCTAATATTTGATTTTGGTGGCTTAGCTCTCGACAGTATATTACTGGTGAGTAGTCTGACATCCTCAGCTGCATCGTGCGAGAGATGCTAAATGCATTGCTCTATTCCACTAATAATCTCCAAATTTGGCAGATGTTGCAGAACTGGTGAAAAATTAAGGCCTTTACTCAGAGCTGCTACAGAGCTGTTGTCCAGTTATTGGTTGGAGAGATTAACAAGTGTAGGCCTTGTCATTCTCGATGTCAATTCCTCTGTGAGTTAAACGTCAAAACTTTGGATGTCGAAAGGAAGCAATGACGGATGCTTAGTGCTTGTAGGGAGGTGGGAGCGGCAGTTTCAGATGTCGTGCTGGCCTCTCATGCCACCTGACGTCACTCGGTCCCGTGACAGGCCAGAGCTGCTATGAGCTTCGTAATTCACATTCAGCACAAGTGTTGTTTCAGCCATCTCTGATTGGTACCAGTGGCCGTATTTGCGGGTATATAAGCAGAAAATAATGCCAGCCCCAGCAGTCAGTAGTTTTACTCCTGACGATGATGTTGGAGATAGCCATCAAAAGCTTGAAAATTTTATTCAGATTGATACAACTTGAAAACCAAGATTATTTTATTCACATATGATCTGTTTTTAAATAACTGGGAGGAAACAGCATCATTTGCTGTTGTAGTAAAAACAGTGTAGTAATAGCATTTATTTCTAGTAGAGGAGTTGGTGAGTGAAGTTTACTTATTCAGTGTAGCACAACAAAATAGAGAACATGCAAGCAAACTGTGATGTAGTGTTCAAAGGTATTACAACTGGTGAAGTTTTAGACCTTATAAATAATGATAATTTTGAACAACTGATTTATTGAGACAGTGAAAATGTTGATGTGTTTGTTGTTTGTTTGGCTACTGATGTTTTGACGGATGAAGGTGATGCAGGCGATTGTGCAACAAGTACTGTGAATGTTCTGGATGTTCCGGATCAGTGGAAGTTCATTTTCAAAGTACCAGAATAATGTTTGGAGACTGTTGATAATGAAGAAACGGATGGTGAAGATAGAAAACACAAGAAACTTTGCAGCCAACTGCTGACTTACAGTAAAATAAGACAGTATATAGTGCAACTCCTAAAAATGACATTTCAGCTAAGGCAACTCTAGAAGAAATGAAAAACAAAATAAAAGAACTCACGCCATTTGAAGTTGGAGAAGATATCATTCGATTATCACTTGAGAAGATCAGTATGATATGCAAGTTGTTCTAAAAATGTACACAGCTTTTCTTTCGACACAGAAGAACTGAGAATATGCTTAGGCTTATTACTTTTGTCAGAGCACCACAGACTTCCATCAGAAACACATTATTGGTCAGAAGATGACGACTTAGGACTGGAAATCATCAGGAAAGCTGTGTCACGAACTAGATATCAGAAGATAACATCTCTAATTCACTTGTTTTATAATGAACAAGCTCAAGGCAACAACCATGGTAGAGGTTTCAAGGTTAGGCCACTAATTACAAAGATGAACAAGTTCTTCTGGCAGACTGGTATATTTTTGGAAAAACTGAGCGTTGATGAAATGATTGTGAAGTGTTACAGCCGCCACACACTAAAATAGTTAATTAGAGACAAGCCAATTCAGGTTGGCTATAAACTACGTGCATTGTGTGCTTCTAATGGTTATTGTTTAAATAAAAATACTGGCATGGTGTTGGATCTAGGGTAGTGCTAAATATGCTCAAGTGTGTTGAAAATCCTTGGGGTCATACTATTTACTTCAACAACTATTTCACCAGCTGAAATCTCTTGTTGCATCTGTGAAACATTGGCTTTAGGGCAACAGGTACAGTGTGAGAAAACAGAACTGAAAATTGCCCTCCTCAACAAATAAAGCAATTGAAAAAATTGCTTTGTGGCACTTATGATTGGCTTTGATACATGTTATGAAATCCTGTTTGTGAAATGTAATGATAATAAATGTGTCTGTATTGGCACCAGTTTGGATACTTTGGAGCCACTCACTTCTGCAAGTAGGTGGAATAGAGTAGCTGAGCACAGACCCAATATTCAACAGGTATAGCTTGTAAAGAATTATAATATAAATATGGGAGGAGTTGGCTTATTGGGAGATATGCCACTTCTTTACTCGGCAAGAATGATATTTGGCTCTCTTTGCAGAAACAATCAGTATGGCTGTTGTGAACAGCTAGGTCATATACGGCATGGTAAATGGGGCAAGATCTCTGGATTTATTGGAGTTCTGACATGTCTTGCTATCCAGTATCTGAAATGGCTAACAATCACAGAGTGAAGAGAGGTCCCCAGGGTGAGATAGAGTTTTTTAAACCATATAGGTTAGGCCATTGGTGGCCCCTCGTTTGTGAACAATAAACGAAAAAAATTTGTAATTTTGAATGAATATTCTAGAGCTAGATTGACATTTTCAGATTTTTAAATAGTATGGTTGATAATAAAAATAATTAAAATCATATGCACACAGATTCCAAATGAAAAAATAAAAATATGAATAAAAAATACGAGCAAAAGAAAAAGTTAATACAATGACTAAAATGAGATGATAAAGGATTAGAAATTAAAAAAAAATAGATTTAAACCAATTAAATGAATAAAATAAGGGTCAAAGTCATTTCAGTAAAGATGTAAAAATACAAAATTTTGAAGCTCCTAATGAGATTCGAACCCATGACCTGCACATCAGACTCATATGTTAACCACTACACCACTATGCCCATATAATTATTATCAGTTTCAAAGTTCTAGAACATTCAAGTAAAATTGCTATATATTTATTTTGCCCATTATTTGGAAATGAGGTCCCCTCCAGGGTGAGTGATTACAGAATGAGATACCTGGGACCCTAACCCACATCTTTGTATAAATGGTTTCAAAAACTTGATACCGTCACTGGGGATCTCTCCTTGTAAGAAATGCCGTCTTATGTTTGTCGCATTTGTAGATGCAGAGAAAGCTTTTGACAATATTGATTGGAATACTCTGTTTGATATTCTGAAAGTTGGGATAAAATGCAATGAGTGAAGGGTTATGTTCAACTTGTAACTTATACAGAAACCTGATTGCAGTTATAAGAGTTGAAGATAATAAAATGGAAGCAGTAGTTGAAAAGGAAGAGAGCCAAGAGCTGTAGCCTATACAGAATATTATTCAGTCTATACATTGAGCAGGTTGTGAATGTAGACAAGGAGAAATTTAGAAAGAGGAATTAAAGTTGAAAGAGAGTAAATAAAAGCTGTTAGGTTTGCTGATTACATTGTAATTCTGTCAAAGATGGCAAATTACTTGGAGGAGCATTTGAACAGGACAAACAGTGTCTTGAAAAACAAGAAATAAGATGAACATCAACAAAATTAAAACAAGAGTAATGGAATGTAATCAGACTAAATTGGCAGATGCTGATAAAATAAGCTTTAAAAAGTGAGGAAGTAAACAGGTAGTAGGTGAGTTTAGTTATTTTGGTATCATAGTAAGTGATGATGGACATAGTTTAAAGGGTATAAATTACTGAATGGCAATACCAAAAAATGTGTTTCTAGAAAAGAGAAATTTGTTAACATCTAATATTTATTCAAGTGTTAGGAAATCTTTTCTGAATTAAATTGCCTGTATGTCTCCTCTTTGTAAATAACAGAATATCATGTATTGCACTAAATGTAAAACAGTGCTCTTCACAGAACACAGAGAAGTAGTTCCCTACACCTAAAACATCAGTGAGCTAAAACTGGAATCAACAAGTCATATGAATAACTAGGTGTAACAATGCAGAGGGATGTGAAGTTGAATGATCACATAGGCTCAGTTATAGGTAAGACTGGTGGCAGGTTTCAGTTCATTTAACAGGATAGTAGGAAAATACACTCAGTCTACAAAGGGTACACTTGCTTGTGCATCCCATCCTAGAAAATCATGCAAGTGTTTGGGACTCATACCACATAGAATTAACTGGGGACAAAGAATATATACCAGGAATGGTGACACAAATGGTCACAGATTTGTTTGTCTCATTGCAGGGTGTCGCAGAAATGTTGAAAAAGCTTAATTGGCAGACCTTTGAAAATAGGTGGTAATTATCTCGAGAAAGTCGGCCAAAAAAGTTATGACTGTAAGCACACTTGGACAAAATTCCGAGCATGCACGGAGGCATTTTAGCAGTCATTCTTCCTGTGCTCCATATGTATGAAATGGGAAGAAACTCTTAACAAATGGTACCATGCTAAGTACCCTCTGGTATGTTCTTAACAGTGGTTTGCAGATTGTATGTGTAAGTGTAGACATTGCAACAAATGAAACATTTTCTTCTTTATTATGTTTCCACCTGTTTCATCTAAGAACCGCACACCAATTTCAATGCATCCTTCTGTGCTGCTGTCCGTGGCTTGTGGTCTAGGGGCTAGCGCTGCTGCCTCTGGATCATGGGGTCTCGGGTTCGATTCTCGGCCGGGTTGGAGATTTTCTCTGCCCGGGGACTGGGTGTTTGTGTTGTCCTCATCATTTCATCATCATTTGTGAGAGTGACTAGATTGGATCGTGAACAGAAAATGGACTGTGTAAAAATTGGGACTTTGTGTGGGTGCTGATGACCGCGCAGTTGAGTGCCCTACAAATCAATCATCATCATCATCATCATCATCCTGTGCTGCTCTTTCTTCTTCATCGAGTATTCTTTCGTTTTCCCACTATGTATCCATTTTCTCCCCTCATACCATTTTGACCCTGTCTTCTCCCTCCTACTTTGGAATCCTTCCATTTTTAACACTTTCTTCTTAAAAATCTCTCTTTCCATTGCATCTTTTTCACTTATGTTGTTTCTTTCCAAATCTTTCCTAATTTCTTGAATCCAGGCTATTATGGACATCTTCTTCCAGAGATATTTAAAAATCTGTTGGTTAACCTGGTGCCACTCATTCTGTATAAGTGTCCAAAAAATAGCTATTGCTTCTTCTGTAGTGCTTCAGTTATGTTGTCTATTTTGTAATATACTTCTTTATTACTTCTTAATTTCCACATGTCTTTATTTCTTAGTGGACTGAATATTTTTTGAATTGTTCTTCTTTCTAGGACTTCAAGTTTGTGTAGTTTGTATTCAGTATTAAACATTCACTTGCATGAAGACATTCTTGTTTTACTACTGTGTCATAATTTTTAGATAGACATTTTGTGCCGATGTTCCTGGTTCTACCATATGCTCTCTCCATTTTACAGTCTCTTTCTTCTACAGCGAATTTTCTTAGCTGTTTTCTTGAATTATTTCTCTCAGATATTTAAATTTATTAACCCTCTTTGACTTTCTTATATCTGTTCCTAGAATTTCTGGAGCACTTTTGTGTTTGTCACAAACTTTTTTCCTAGAGAAACTCGTAAACCTGCTTTGTTGGCTATTTCTTGTAAGAGACTGATTCGTTTTTCCGCATTTGTTAGATTTTCAAAAAAACTGGCAAAATCGTCCTCAAGTGCTGGACAGTGAATTTAAATATCTTTATTCCTAGTCCCAAGTCTTATTGGTGATAGCTTATGTTCTTTTATGAAACTTCCTGGCAGATTAAAACTGTGTGCCAGACCGTGACTTGAACTTTGGACCATAGCCTTTCGCGGCCAAAGCGATATCCTTTCGTCCAGGAATCCTAGTTCTGCAAGTTTCACAGAAGAGCTTCTGTGAAGTTTGGAAGGTATGAGACGAGGTACTGACAGAATTGAAGCTGTTAGGATGGGTCATGAGCTGTGTGTGGGTAGCTCAGGTGGCAAAAGGCAAAGGTCCCGAGTTCGAGTCTCAGTACGGCACACAGTTTTAATGTACCAGGAAGTTTCATATCAGCTCACACTCTGCCGCTGAGTGAAAATTTCATTATGTTCTCTTAGTTTTTTTTCCATTCTCCTACTGTTTTGTCTAGGATGTAGTTGAAGAGGAGTAGAGCCAGTCCGTCACCTTGCCTTACACCTGTTTTAATTTTGAATGCCTTGGGTACTTCATCCAAAAACTTTACTTGTGATTTTGTGTCAGTTAGCATTCCACAAATAAGGTTTGCTAATTTAGATTTGATAGCAAATTCGTGGATCACTTTATCTAGTGTTTCCCTGTCAGCTGAATCAAATGCCTATTTTAAATCTATAAATGTTACAGCTTTGTCTTTAAAGTTTGTAAGTTTGTGTTGGATTATGGACTTCAGGTTGAAAATCAATTCTGAGCAAGATCTGCCCTTCCTAAATACACACTGATATTCTCCCGAATGGCTATCAGGTGTTGCATCTACCTTGTTTAGTAATATTGTTGAAAATGTTTTATAAACCCACTTGCAACAGAGATATACCTCTGTAGTTATTTACATCACTCTTGTTATTATTAGGATCTAACACTGTTTATCAGGCTTCTTGTCTCAACCACGAGTTTCATATCGTAGTTCCTTTCCTCCTTGCAACTTTTGTTATTTCTATTATAGTATTATGTTTAATGTTGTGGATATTCTGCTGACATTTTATCACAGCAGTTTTAGATGTGGGGTGGGGGGTTTGACTTCTTATTGCTTAAGTAACACAGTAGAGATAGCATTTTGGATTGTAGAAGATCGAGAAATTTTGGTTTTCAGGTATGTTGTATGTACTACCCCTTTCATGAGAGACTGAGTTCTAGACGACCTTCCTCTTCTACATTATCCGCCACATAAAAAAATTAAAAAAAATTTAAAAAAACCATGAAGGAATGACACTTTTTCGGTTTTCATCAGTAATTCTCTTCCAGTGCATTTTAAGCACAAATATGCCAATATCAGTTTTAAAGAGTGTTAAATTTCCTGCAAGTTTCGTACATGACACTTTGGAAATTCAGAACAGCTACTGAGATATTAGGCTGTGAAAAAATCTGCAAAATTGTTGGAAATCGCAAAAAGTTAGATATGTCATTGGTTTCGCTTTAATAACTTTTTTTTAGTGCAGTTTTGTGTACAAAGCAAACTAACCAACGTTGTAGAGGATTTAATTTTCTTCAAGATTCATACAAAATATTTCCAATTACTCCCTATGCATGTCAAGAAATGTTGCATTAACAATTTTAGCGAAAGTAGACTCGATACTGAAAATACCGTCCTTAGTCAAAAATAGTATTTATAAATGTAATATCATCTTAAATCCACTATGTAGGCAATATATGCATGTAGTTCATGAGACTCGTGTAGTTTCTGGGGAATAAGCATTTTTGAAAAAGAAAACCACAAATTTTCAAACTTTCAGATATATTTATGTTTGAACAAAATACAGCTTAAAAATAAATATTAAGTTTTATTTTAATGAGACATAAATTTTTGAGTTAAAATTTCATCAGTTTCTGTTGTTTTTGCTCGGATGTGGTTGATGTATACTATACATCACTTCAACCAGTCGGCAATGAATTAGCTAACGGGCCTTCTTCCATGCTGAACTCAACCTCTGGTGCATTACCACATAATTTGAATCCACAGTGAAAATGTACAGTGTTCATTGAAGTCCTGCTTTTTTGCTGCTGTCTTTGTGGTCCCCCAAGTCTTTTTGCATTAGCATGAAATCATATTCAACAGTTCCTATGGAGTTGTTCCTTTATTCATTGGCACTGTAGTAACCTTCTCCCAGTCCCATTTGAGTTCATCTTTTCCATACCCCATCCACATTTGAACTTGCAGGTAAGTTCTATATGAATGATATCGAACTGCATCTGTTGTTGGAGGTAGGTATGCCAAATCAAATATGGCGTTTGCAGCAGGTTTAGAAAAGAGAAGATATCACAACTCTTCTATAGAAGTATTAGAGATACCTCCATAAAGTGCCACAAGGAAATTTTCAGTTGCTTGCATGATCTCTCATTCTGGAGCCTGTTCTTTGAAAATAGAAACACTTTTCCTGTAGGAAGCACCACTCTCTGGTGTGGTACAAAATTTAGTTCTCCCCTGTCCAGACAAAGCAGTGATGGTATCATAACCACTTATCACATGGAGAAATAAAATATTTTCCACAGTATCTTGGTATTTGAAGGACATTTTGGAATAAAGCACATCTCCTATGTTATCCCTTCCAGATTTATGAAAGAACACTTTTTCTGGTGCTAAAGCTGTTACTGAAAGCAAAAGATCAATTTCTTCTCCAATAACAACAACAGAATCATGTTCATAAGACAAGGAAACGATAACTTTCACAATTAGCACATATGCACCTTCTATTTTTATTTTTTATTGTATTTATCCTTTGACATCTTCAGAAAAATGGCACCATCAAAGAGAAATTCTGTACAAGATTGTAGTATGGAATGACGAGCTCTTGCGGTGCTTTTTGTATATGTAAAAGTGTTGAAAATATTAGTTTTTCTTTTTCAGAATCGCTTACTCCCTGGAAACTTGCATGAATTTCATGCACTACATGCATACAGGATGTTTCACAATTATGTTACACACTTCTAGAGGCTGTTGAGGGGACTTAGTTGATAAGGTTTAATCAGGAACCCATGTCCAAAAACATCATCAAATGACACTACAGAGCATCAAGAGTTACAGGCGCTGGCATCTGCAAATGTATGTACCGTTGGTTACAATTAAACTTTCCCTATTTAACACGTTATAACACGTAAACTAATTACCATTTTAGTACCAAACTTGGTAGCATTAATGTCCAGAGGATGGGACGTATGATTTCCATGCGTTGCAGCACCTGTGTCCAATTCCAACTATGGCCACCAGATGCTGTGATCAGTCACCGTGATTCATAGTCTCACACACCTGACTAGTGACAGTGAACTTGTTGAGGTGTTGATATGAGCTTGGACAAAAGGAGCAGGGCATTATTGGTGAAGTTCTGTTATCAAAACAACAGTAATGCTGTAGCTGTACATTGAGAATATCGCCAGGTGAAAGGATTATGGAAGGGTCCTCTTTCTGCACCTGCTGTGCAGAGCGTGTTGAAGAAGTTCTAATCAGCTGGAGAACTGGGCATCACTCTGGGAAGAGGCCGTCGACCGGTTGCGCCTCACGTGGTTGATGAAATCGCTGTTGCTGTGGCGAATAACTCTGTGTGCAATTCCCAATCGTCAGGCAGTGCTCGTGCTGTGTCACAACGGTTGAACTTCCCATGGTCCACTGTACAGAAGGTGCTTCGAACCATTCTCAAATGGTATCCATACAAGATCCATATCGTAGAGCAGCTTGCAGCACAAGACGCACAACAATGTGTTGACTTTGCTCTCCACTTTCTTGCAAGGATTGATGTTGATGGGAGATGGCCGTGGACCATCCTATGGACAGATGAAGCTCATTTGTCTCTGACGGGTGAGGTGAACACTCAGAATTGCCGAGTGTGGGGATCTTCAGCTCCAGTCATTGTGCATGCCCTGTGAAATCCTGCTCTCATTTACGGAATGGCACTTTGTTTTTGGAGACTGCCTCTAATTCTCAACCACAACAACTGCTTTCCGCCTCGCTTCTTCACGGCTATCCTGTTCGTGTTGAGTCCCGTAGAACTCTGAATTCTTCCAGTGGTGTCATTTACACTAGGCTGCTTGACGGTCTGACCGAGGCCGAAATCCAATCTTACCTCTCTGATTAGGGTGTCATTGCAGTCCATCGGGTGTTGGAAAAAGTAGATTCCTCCTTAGTGCTCACCCGCACTCTTTTTCTCACCTTTGGTAGAGTGGTGCTTTCATCCAAAATTAAAGCAGGCCATGAAATTATCACAGTTCAACCGTATATTCCGAAACTGATGTGCTGCTACCAGTGTCATTGTTTCAACCACACTAGAACGTCTTGTCGACACCCAGCCAAATGCGTAACCTGTGGTAGACATGCACACGAGAGATATTGTCCGTCTCCTCCTCTCTGCCATACCGACTGCAATGGCAGCCGTGCCGCCTCCTCTCAGGATTGTCCCGTGTATCTTGATGAGCGGGCTGTCCAGGAGATCCAGGTAAAGGAAAATGTGCCGTACCCAGTCGCTCGCAAGCTATTGGCTAGTCACAAACCCTGCGTTCTTCTGTCTGGCATGTGTCCTTCTGCTCCACAAAGGGCACGGCCATGAAGTCATGTGACCTCACATTCAGCTCCTGAGGTTTTAAAATTGACCAGTGTCAAGGTAGCATCACCAACCCCCCATCCAGCTGTGCAACAAGCCATAAAACCATCACCTCAAGGGGCGAAGCCACCAACTACACAACCGGTTGGCCGGAAAGGACAGTAGTAGTACTCCCGTGAAGACTTCCTATGTCCCTCCAGCGAAACAACACATGAGTTTTCCTCTGTTAACCAGAAAGTCTTGAAGAAGTCCACCAAGGCAAACAGTCTTCTCCTTCACCGACTCGAAGGTACTCTTTGATGGTGTTGCCACACGATACCTTAGCCCAGCCGGCCTCCATGTTGCAGGACTCCACAGATCGACAGCACAAGCAAGCCGATGCTTCTGTGGACCTCAGGGAGCAGGAGCCTCCTGCTTCTGTGCCCTGTAGCAGCGAGTCTTCGCAGGCTGTCACTTGGCAGCTGCCTAGGTGACACCCCCTTCATTTCTTCATCATCATGACTGTCCTCCAATGGAACGTTCGCGGCCTTCGGCCCCACAAAGAGGATTTACGGCTGCTTTCAGCATCGCGGCGTCCCCTTGTACTCTGCCTTTGGGAAACAAAATTGCGTCCTCATGACCACTTTAAGCTTTCACATTTCTTCCCGGTTTGTTTTGACTTCCCCCCTGAGGTTGCCATTCTATTCGTGGGAGCATCATGCTGCTCATACGTTATGACATTCGTAATCAACCCATCTCCCCGCTACCCATCTTCCAACTGTTGCAGTTCGCCTTTCCTTCCTCACCTGACTTTTCCCCACTGTACCATTTATGTCACTCCATCATTTGATGTCACCAGCGCAGACTTCCTTCAACTTATTAGGCAGCTGCCTCCCCCATTTCTGCTACTTGGTGACTTTAATACACATAATCCCCTTTGTGGTTCTACCAGAGCCGGGTGCCCTCATGGCTGATCTTAATCAACTCAACCATTTCTGCCTAACACTGGAGCACCCACATTCTTTTCCGACTCCTCGGACACCTATTCCCATTTGGACCTATCCTTCTGCACAGCCTAGCTTGCCCATTGTCTTGAGCGGTCCGTTCTTTCTGACACGTTCTCAAACGACCATTTCCCGTGTGCTATCTGTTTGCTGACTCCTACCCCACCTCGTTGCACACCCAAATGGCAGCTTACTAAGGCCGATTGGCAGCTGTACTCCTCCCTAGCAACCTTCGAGGATCAGGATTTCCCCAGTTGTGATGACCAGGTGGAATATATCACCAAATGTATCCTTACTGCTGCAGAACATTCCATTCCACGCACTTCCTCTTTACCATGCTGTGTTCCAGTCCCTTCAGTCCCTTGGTGGACTGAGGTATGCCGTGACACAATTCGCGCATGGAGATGTGCTCTCCGTGTTTTAACCGTCATCCTATGATGGCAAACTGCATTCATTATGTCTGCAAAGTTTCATCACGTTCTTCGGAATAGCAAAAAAAGCTAGCCAGAGTTCATTCACTAGGTGCTTTCTTTTTTCTTCTTCTTCTTCCTTTTTCCATTTGCCAGTTTCTGTCTGGACTGTAGTAGACGATGTCATCATGGACCCTTCTGCTATCTCCAACACCTTGGGCTACCATTTTGCAGAAGTTTCATCTTCTTCCCACTATCACCCTCCATTGGAAACGAGCGAAGGAGGCTCAGGTGCTACCCTTCTCTTTTCAGAATCGTGAGTGCTTCAGTGCCGCCTTTACTATGAGGGAGCTAGACCATGCTCTCAGTTCATCCCTATCCTCCGCCCCAGGGCTGGACGCTGTCCACATTCGGGTGTTGCAACACCTTTCTCTTTTGGGCAAGCACTTTCTGGTTAATATGTACAACCATATCTGGGCAGAAGGCACATTTCCCGGACGTTGGCGTGAAGCTACCGTTTTACCCAGACCTAAGCCCGATAAGGACAAAAACTTTCCTTGTAGCTACCGCCCCATTTCTCTCACCAGCTGTGTTTGCAAGGTGATGGAACGTATTATTCACACTCGGCTGGTGTGGCGGTTTGAGTCTCACAGTTTACTAACGACTGCACAGCGTGGATTTCGAATGCACCGTTCTGCAGTTGACCATTTCGTTACTTTGTCCACCCATGTGGTGAATGGTTTTCTGTGTAAATCCCAGACTCCGGCTTTGTTTTTCGATTTGGAGAAGGCCTACGACACCTGCTGGAGAACTGATATCCTCCATACTCTTTGCACGTGGGGTTTTCGTATCCGCCTGCCCTGTATCCTTCAGGAATTTTTTAAAAGACCAAGTTTTAAAGAGGTATGTGGGTTCTGCTGTGTCGGACACCTTTATCCAGGAAACTTGTGTACCTCGGGGTTCCACCTTGAGCATCGTCCTCTTTGCTATCGCCATTAAGCCTATAGTAGCATGTCTCCCATTGGGCATCTCCAGCTTTGTCGACGATTTTGCTATCTATTGCAGTTCTCCACGGACTTATCTCACTGAGTGGCATCTCCATCAATGTTTTGATCATCTTTATTCCTGGAGCAGCAACAATGACTTTCGCTTTTCCTCTGACAAAACTGTCTGTATGAATTTCAGGCGGCACAATTAGTTTTGTCCACCATCTTTACATCTTGGGTCTGTTGCCCTTCTGTTGGTTGAAACTACGAAATTCGTGAGGCTCATGCTCGATAGGAAACTCTCTTGGTCCTCCCATGTGTCTTAACTAACACCCCGCTGTATGCGGTCCCTCAATACCCTGTGTGTCCTCAATGGTACTTCCTGGGGTGCTGATCGAGCCGCCATCCGCCATTTGTACTGGTCCATTGTCCATTCGAAACTAGACTATGGGTGCTGCGTTTATGTGTCTGTACGTCTATCCCTCTTATGCCGTCTGAACACTATCCACCATTGTGGCATCCATTTGGCCACTGGCACCTTTTACACTAGCCCAGCTGAGAGTCTGTATGATGAAGCTGTTGAACTACCACTGACTCCGTAACTTTCTCCTCAGCAGGTATGCATGCCATTTGTCTGCCATGCGTGGCCACCCATCCTACGCCTCCTTCTTCAAAGATTCCTTTGATCGCCAGTTTAGGGTGTGTCCCTATTCACAGTTACCTCCTGGAGTCCGCTTTCAGCACTTGCTCTGGTGGCTTAACTTCACACTACCTCCAACTTTCCCAGTGGGTGTGAACACTTAACCACCTTGGCTTCGTGAAGTGCCCCATGTTAACCTCGGCCTTCATTCACTTTCTAAGGACACTACTCCAGCCTCGGTCTATTGTCTTTAGTTTCACGACCTTCAGATGGAATTTCATGATAGTACCTTTGTGTACACTGATGGCTCTCGAACTGACCGTGGTGTCAGGTTTGACTTCGTCATTGGCGCCCACGTCTTTCGATATCAGCTTCCAGTACACTGCTCAGTATTTTCAGTTGAGCTCTTCGTCCTGTATCTGGCCACAGAGTACATACGGGGACACAGACTTTTCACTTGTGTCCTATGCTCAAACTCTCTCAGCGTCCTTCAAAGTCTAAGTGTGCTGTACACTGCCCATCCCTTAGTGCAACTGGTCCAGGAAAACTTAACTTGCTCACTCTTGGTGGAGCCACTGTGATGTTTATGTGGGTCCCTGGTTATGTCAGTCTGCCAGGAAACGAGGTTGCTGATGATGCTGCAGCTTGCTGAGGCTTCAGTCCTTGTACCTCAGCCCACTAGTTCCTATATTCCCTCCAATGATCTGTGTTGCTGTCTGTCAGGAGGTGGTGTCCCTTTGGCATCGCCACTGGTCCTCCCTTCAAAGGAATAAACTCTGGGTTATTAAGCCTCCCTCAGTGGCTTGGACGACCTTCTCCCAGTTCTCTCGCCAGGAGGAGGTCATTTAACTAGGTTGCGTATTGGGCACTGACTTTTTAGCCATCGTCATTTGATAATTGAGGCTTCCCCACCACTTTGTCGACATTGCGCCCAAGTTTTAACTGTCTGCCACTTCCTTATGGAATACCCATTTTTTTACTGTTTGTTTTCCGTCTGAGGTATCAGCCGTTTTAGAAAATGACGCGCGGGCTGTCGACTGCGTTTTACTTTTTATATGTCAAAGCAATATGGCAAAGGCCATTTAATTTTTCGTTTTGTACCTCCGTTTCTGTGTGGTGTCTTTTGTAGCCCTTTCTCTGCATCTCTGTTTTTAGCTGTCTCTTCTTACGTCAATTGGGATTGATACACAGTCATTTTTTAACTCTTCTCTGTCTTCGTGATCTATAGTTTTGACATGGGCGCATATGACCCCAGTTGTTTTTGCGCCCTAAAACAAAACAAACAAACTAACATGAAGTTCCTCTGTATGGTGAATGTGTCACCATGGCTACGTTCTTCATTAGCCCATTCTTTTTTTAACCGATTGGAGGTAAAGGACCAAAGACGTGCAGAGTTACTGGCCCACATTACTGCAATATGCTTTGCCAGCATGTCATACCCGCGCTGCAGGAGAGAGACACATTGAACTCAACAGTTCTCATGCAAGATGGGGCCCCCCACACATAACCTCTGAAGTTCACCTGCTTCTCTGAAACACATTTGGAAATGTTCGAATTATCAGCCAGTCATTTCCAAATGGTTGGCTGGCATGATCACCTGATCTCACTCCCTGTGGTTTCTGGTTGTGGGGCTACCTGAAGGACAGGGTTTATCAGGGGAACATTCATGTTTGTGCTGATGTGAAGCGCAACATATCAAGAGAGGTAGCCAACATACCTACGGACATGCTTCGTTCCGCTGTACAGAATGCAATCCTGTGCTTTCAGACTCTTCTGGACACTGATGGGTGCTGTATTTAGCCCCTTTTGTACCAGTGATGGTACTGGTATGTAATGGTATCATGTACCGTAGCTACAAATTAAAAGTGTTTCAATTGAATTGATTCTGCATTATTTCTCTTCCCCATGTGCTTGACAATAATGGTACCAAGTTTGGTACTCGTGCAGTCATTAGTTTCCTTGTTATAACGTGTTATTTAATTACTTTCCCTGTTATAACTTGTTAAATAGGGAAAGTTTAATTATGACCATCTGGTATATACAGGGTGTTTCCCTCTTTATGTTACAGGCTTTCTAGAATGATGGAGAAGGATGACTGTATTAATGTGAGGTAAGGGTCCCTGTATTGGAAAAGAATGAGTCAGAAGTTATAAGTGAAAACCGTTCTGATACCGCTGACAGTGGGATATATGTACTGTGACTGTTTTACTAAGATTGTGTGCTAAGCAACTTTCAGAGGTGGTAGTATTGACCATAACACGAAAAAAAGTCTAGTGCATATGGGCTCTAAAATGCGTACCTGAGGAGCCATGAACACTTGCCCATCTTCGCTCCTGTGAAACACATCTCCTCTGTTGAACAAATTCTTGTAGCTTTTAAGGTGTGCATGTTAGAACCCATGTGTACTTGACATTTTTTTCATGTTACGGTCCATACTACCACCTGTGAAATTTGCAAGTTGCCTAGCCTACGATCTTAGCGACAACAGTATCAGTACACGTATTCCACTGTCAGAGACATCAGAGCGCTTTTCGCTTATAACTTTCAACTCGCTCGTTTTGGTACAGCAACCGTTCTCTCAAATTGATACATTTATCCTTCTCCATCATTCTAGAAAGTTCATAAAATCGTCGTGGAATAGACACACACATTTACAGGCGCTGACATCTACAACTTTAACCCTTGAGTGGGTGCGCCGTTTTTCATAACACGAGTGGGCGCGGCACACTTTGCACACATGAAAAGAATAGGTTTCCTAATGTTACCAAGGTAAGCCATGTATGATCAGGGTCACAGTTCAATCTTAGTTTATTTAAACAAGGAGAAAATAAACTTACATAATATGAGCTAAACTACTGTTTTATTGAGCAATAATGAATTAAATTTTCACTGTAACTCTCTTTTGCCAAGGACAGGTGTTATAGAGACAGTAATGACGCATTCGCAGCATTAAGTAGTGCACTTGCATCAGATCTCGTTCAGCTGCTTATTCGATCAATAGTTATGTCATAGACAACTGCCTCAATGTGGGATTATGTTACTAGTTCGTAACTGAGGTCATTTTTTTGAACTGATCATAAATTTTTTCTTGTCTAGCTCGCTTTTCGTTTTATATTACTGTTGCTCACTTGGACGTACGACAACACAATTTATCGCTGTGTTACCTGAAGCAATAGGTATAGGTTTGCAGTTGTGAAACAAAAGAAGAACCACACAAAATCATTTTATTTTTGGTTGGCGCACTTTATACACAGGTGCGCCTGCTCGAGGGTTAACACACTGTAGCGTCAGTGGATGACGTACTAAGTCCCATCGGCAAACTCTAGAAATATTCATGAATTGTGAAACAACCTGTATATTGGGCTAAAGATAGAATTACTTTCATGAACACAATTGAGTGAGGATAGTATTTTCAGTTTCTCTTCCACTTTCGCTAAGCTTGTTAATGTGGTACTTCTCGACATGTAATTACAAATATTTTGTATGAATCTTGAAGGAAACTAAATCTTCTACAACACTGGTTATTGTACATTAGAAACAAAACTGCACTAAAAAAGTTATTAAAGCAAAACCACCGACATATCTAAGTTTTTGTAATTTCTTGACATTTTTGGAGATTTTTGCAGCCTCATATCTCAGTAGTTGTTCCGAATTTTCCAGCGTGTTATGTATGAAAAAATTGATAATGACATATTTTTGCCTGCTGAGGAAAAACTGAAAAAGCGCCATTTCTTAGCAGGTTTTTTAGATGATGGGTAAACATACAAGGGGGAGAAGGTCTATAACTTGGATTTTTCACGAGAGGAGTAGTACTTACATCATACCTGAAAAACAAAAGTAGTCCACCTTTTGCAACCCAGAAGAAGTTGCACATGAACTACCAAGTTTATATTGTTGCCAATGTCACCAAAAAATTATGTTATAGCCTTTAGCAAATGTTTTAATATTCCACTTCACTTTGTATTTTATGTTGCTTACTGTTTTCTTTCCTTATTCGGCAATGAATGAGGAGACTATTTCTGGTCCATGATGAAGTTTGATTACGACCCTCACAACACCAGAAGGAATTGGTGATTTCTCTGACCATATGCAGGAGCACAGGACAGAGATGTAGGCTGCTAGCATCGTGTGGGAGGGGGGTAGGGTTTCCTCCCCCTTTCGCCTCCTCTCCCGTCGAGTGGTCTCAGTTCTCGTTTGCTTAAACAGAAGCAAACTGCTCTGATATAGTGTCAACTCTGTAGTATTTAAAGCACATGTCATAAAGATATTTATGTTTATGTGATTATAATAAATTATTGTTCTGTTATAGAGGACATATGGGAGATGGTGGAATTTGGCTCCATCTAGATTAGTTCCATATATGCGGCAGTCTGTCCGCAGAATAACTAGTCAAGATTATATAGGTAATGTACTTACTGATACTATTTACTCAGAAGAGCAACCATACATGGAAAGGCAAAAAAATTCTGACCTTAAGATTTCTTCATATGACAGAACACAGAAACTAAGGTATAGAGGAAGAGAGAGTTTTAAAAGGAATGGACATTAAAGGCTAGTAGAATGTTTCTTCATATGAGACAGCAGATTGAGAAGGTCTTCTCAATTTCATGAATTACATTGTCTTCTTTCACAGTGTGTCATACTGCTGGTCCATTTTGGTGTGAGCTCATTAATTCAGTGTACAGTTCTCTCTCTTTGTAAATCTTGTAATTCTTTTGCCTTTCTATGCATAGTTGTCGCAATACGGTCAAATTTCTAAATTTTGTTATGTCTTGTAGAAACTCCTTGTATTTCCTATTATAGATGTGATGTATTGATGGAAAATCCAGTAGGGAACATAAATATTGTGTACTACTGCTTCAGTCTCTCATTTTGCGGGAATCTTTCAGAATGTTTTGACCATGAAGTCTCTAAGAAAATAACTGAATTTCCACAAGTACATTTCATATAACTTTTCTTCCAAACAGTGGGAGCACATGCTGTGGGATAGAATGCTTAAGTATTTGAGAGGCAGCTTGTTTCATTTATTCAAAGGTGGGTTATAAAATGCCTCATCAAAAACATAAGCACTAATCTGAACGATAAGAACAAGAACAAAACAACAGTGATCCCTTTTGTATGTGTCTTCCTCGATGATTATGGACAGTTTCTCTCTCAGGGAAATGCAGCAGCAATGTTTCGTTATCTCCTGCTAAAACAATTCTGGTGACTGCTGTGAACCAAAAATTGCCATGAATTCCCTTACAGATAAAATGAAAATTACTGCATCAATACAACACTCTGTGGTTCAGCAAGTGGTTATTTCTGTAGAATAATGATAACTTATGTAGATTTATTAAGGATGACTTATGTAGAAGACTCCTTACTATCCATACTTGTGCTGTCAGCAACACTTCAGTATTTGAACTTGTAAAAATTCTCTGTCATCACATCTGTATGCACTCATTTAATAGAGAAGGTATTACACTGTGGACAGGCATGTAGAAAAGTCCAATCAGTAGGTGAGCTTGCTTTTGCTTTGGTGCACAGAATTAAATATACTCATTTAAATCTCAACTCAATAAGGACAGTAACCACAACCATGATGGGAGGAAACAAGTCTGCAAGGAAGATCCGTACAGGGCTGTAACATGAAGCCAAGAATTGTCAGTAAAACTTGTGCATACACAGCCAAGAAGGATACAACCAAAATCAAGATCTGATAACACTCTTATCTACAGATATGATCCAGCAGCCGACACAGAGTGTAAACAGAGAAGTGCTGGAGGAAAGCTGTGTCGGCCACTATATGCCAGAGTAAGTCATGTGATTCATCCATGTGACCATGTCCCTGGAGAATTGTCTTGTCAGCCTGTGTTTCTCATAGTCCCCTCAGTGGTCTCCAGATTGTCAAACAGTTTTTTCCTAGCACCCTTCTTTGTTGTTTATCTGTTGCTCTTTTTGGTGATTAATGATATGTATTCATGGATATACATACCAACCTGTAAAGATACACTCCACTGAAAAGATAAATTGGAATGTGCCTGAGGAAACAGGAATATTTGAACATTTTACTTTGAGCTTTGGTAATGGAAATTTTCTTCTTCCTTTGTGAAATGAGGTGGAGAGGAAAAGTTTAAATTTTTATCTGTTACATACATTCCACATAATTTGAGCATTGCACGTAATTTTAGCATTGTACATAATTTTTAATAACCACTTCCTATCAGTAGTCGACAAGTTACATCAAAATTGTGTTGGTACAGGTAAGTATATAGAAATTTTAAAAGCTGTTGATCCAGTTATGTCACATGCTGCTAAAGTGAGATTAAAATAGTTGTTAGTAAAACCATGTTCGATGCAGTTCTCCATTCCACTTGTCAGCTGTGTTATTTGTTTCAATAATTCTGCTGCAACTTACATCACAGACATTTTGCTGTATATTCTCACTTCTACATCTGTCCCTGCAATTCTTTCATTCCACTATTTCTTCAACAACAGTTTTCAGCAATGACTCATCTCATAAAATGTCCCCAACCATTTGTCTCTTTGGCACATTATGTTCTCTATTAGGCATTTTTTCCTCCTTGGCTAATTGCTGAGCATCATCATTCCTTACATGAAATGTCCATCTGATGACTGTTTCGATTTATGTCAAAGATATACCTGAAGATAATATATAAGTACATTAACACTGAAAGTCCATGGATAAGTAAAACATCCAAATGTGATATAGCCATACTGTTATGACATAGATTTGCTGTGATCACTCACATTCAGAAATTCAAGTCAGGAAGAGTAGCAAAGAATAGTAAGTATTAAACATCCATTACAGTGAAATACATTGCTCACCAGTATTATCTATGTTTCAGTCATCAGCATAATATATGCTTGAAATTCTCTATGAAGTTTCTATGTTTAAAATGTGTTTGTTCATTAAGAACACACTCTGGCTTTTTATTGGAAGCAGTGTAAATTTCAATTTATTAAAAAATATTCATTAGTCTGCCTTTATTTTAGCCAATGTAGAACTTAGTGTGTGTCATTATTAGTTGCAGCATGTTTGCTACAGTGTAAATGTACACTAAATTATGATTTATTATTTTCACTGGTATTCAGGTTTTCTCTTAATCTTTATTTGTCTGTGCTCTATAGAATTTATTACAGTCACTGCAGTTAATCTTGTAGTTGGATTGTCTGAGATTATGTATTTTTTGTGCATCATGATGAAATATTTTGTCAAATTGACTGTTGAAGTGTTGTTATTGTTTATTGCCTCAATGGATTTCTTTCTATACCTATTCTTAACAGCTACTGCAGTCAGTATATTCAGTCCTTTGTTAATTTCATTGCTGTCTAACACAGAATTAATTACCCTACCAACCACAAACTGAAAAAGGCTCTCTTACGTGAACGTGGTTGACATGAATTACTGTGGATGACTATCAGTTGCTGATAGTATGTAGTAAACACTATCATCTGCAACATCAGTGGACATTCACTATCAGTATACTTATGTATTTTCATTGAGTATGTCTTTGACATAAATAAAAAAGCTAGCTGTGACTGTAATTTGTATGTTGATGTAACCCATACATTATTTGAATTTGTCTAAAGAATGTCTGCCTGCTTAGCTGAGTGGTAACGTTCTCGCCTCCCATGCAAGCAGACCTGAGTTCGATTCCCGGCCAGGTTGGAGATTTTCTCTGCTCGTGAACTGGGTGTTGTATTGTCCTCATCATCAGTTCATCCTCATCACCAGCACGCAAGTTGCCCAATGTGGTAATGAATGAAATAAGACTTGCACTTTTTGGCCGAACTTCCCCAGATGGGGCCTCCCGCTCAACGATGTCATACACTCATTCCCATTATTATTATTATTATTATTATTATTATTATTATTTTTTAAATGGGTGCTAACTTTGCCTATGTGTGGGTCGTCGTATGTTTTACTGTCTTCTTTATTACATTTGATGTTGTTGTTGTTGTGGTCTTCAGTCCTGAGACTGGTTTGATGCAGCTCTCCATGCTACTCTATCCTGTGCAAGCTTTTTCATCTCCCAGTACCTACTGCAACCTACATCCTTCTGAATCTGCTTAGTGTATTCATCTCTTGGTCTCCCTCTACGATTTTTACCCTCCACGCTGCCCTCCAATACTAAATTGGTGATCCCTTGATGCCTCAGAACATGTCCTACCAACCGATCCCTTCTTCTGGTCAAGTTGTGCCACAAACTTCTCTTCTCCCCAATCCTATTCAATACTTCCTTATTAGTTATGTGATCTACCCATCTAATCTTCAGCATTCTTCTGTAGCACCACATTTCGAAAGCTTCTATTCTCTTCTTGTCCGAACTATTTATCGTCCATGTTTCACTTCCATACATGGCTACACTCCATACAAATACTTTCAGAAATGACTTCCTGACACTTAAATCAATACTGGATGTTAACAAATTTCTCTTTTTCAGAAACGCTTTCCTTGCCATTGCCAGCCTACATTTTATATCCTCTCTACTTCGACCATCATCAGTTATTTTGCTCCCCAAATAGCAAAACTCCTTTACTACTTTAAGTGCCTCATTTCCTAATCTAATTCCCTCAGCATCACCCGACTTAATTCGACTACATTCCATTATCCTTGTTTTGCTTTTGTTGATGTTCATCTTATATCCTCCTTTCAAGACACTGTCCATTCCGTTCAACTGCTCTTCCAAGTCCTTTGCTGTCTCTGACAGAATTACAATGTCATCGGCGAACCTCAAAGTTTTTATTTCTTCTCCATGAATTTTAATACCTACTCCGAATTTTTCTTTTGTTTCCTTTACTGCTTGCTCAATATACAGATTGAACAACATGGGGGAGAGGCTACAACCCTGTCTTACGCCCTTCCCAACCACTGCTTCCCTTTCATGTCCCTCGACTCTTATAACTGCCATCTGGTTTCTGTACAAATTGTAAATAGCCTTTCGCTCCCTGTATTTTACCCCTGCCACCTTCAGAATTTGAAAGAGAGTATTCCAGTCAACATTGTCAAAAGCTTTCTCTAAGTCTACAAATGCTAGAAACGTAGGTTTGCCTTTCCTTAATCTTTCTTCTAAGATAAGTCGTAAGGTCAGTATTGCCTCACGTGTTCCAGTGTTTCTACGGAATCCAAACTGATCTTCCCCGAGGTTGGCTTCTACTAGTTTTTCCATTCGTCTGTAAAGAATTCGTGTTAGTATTTTGCAGCTGTGACTTATTAAGCTGATAGTTCGGTAATTTTCACATCTGTCAACACCCGCTTTCTTTGGGATTGGAATTATTATATTCTTCTTGAAGTCTGAGGGTATTTCACCTGTTTCATACATCTTGCTCACCAGGTGGTAGAGTTTTGTCAGGACTGGCTCTCCCACGGCCGTCAGTAGTTCCAATGGAATATTGTCTACTCCGGGGGCCTTGTTTCGACTCAGGTCTTTCAGTGCTCTGTCAAACTCTTCACGCAGTATCGTATCTCCCATTTCATCTTCATCTACATCCTCTTCCATTTCCATAATATTGTCCTCAAGTACATCGCCCTTGTATAGACCCTCTATATACTCCTTCCACCTTTCTGCTTTCCCTTCTTTGCTTAGAACTGGGTTTCCATCTGAGCTCTTGATATTCATACAAGTGGTTCTCTTATCTCCAAAGGTCTCTTTAATTTTCCTGTAGGCGGTATCTATCTTACCCCTAGTGAGATAGGCCTCTACATCCTTACATTTGTCCTCTAGCCATCCCTGCTTAGCCATTTTGCACTTCCTGTCGATCTCATTTTTGAGACGTTTGTATTCCTTTTTGCCTGTTTCACTTACTGCATTTTTATATTTTCTCCTTTCATCAATTAAATTCAATATTTCTTCTGTTACCCAAGGATTTCTACTAGCCCTCGTCTTTTTACCTACTTGATCCTCTGCTGCCTTCACTACTTCATCCCTCAAAGCTACCCATTCTTCTTCTACTGTATTTATTTCCCCCATAACTGTCAATTGCTCCCTTATGCTCTCCCTGAATCTCTGTACAACCTCTGGTTCTTTTAGTTTATCCAGGTCCCATCTCCTTAAATTCCCACCTTTTTGCAGTTTCTTCAGTTTAAATCTACAGGTCATAACCAATAGATTGTGGTCAGAGTCCACATCTGCCCCTGGAAATGTCTTACAATTTAAAACCTGGTTCCTAAATCTCTGTCTTACCATTATATAATCTATCTGATACCTTTTAGTATCTCCAGGGTTCTTCCATGTATACAACCTTCTTTCATGATTCTTAAACCAAGTGTTAGTTATGATTATGTTGTGCTCTGTGCAAAATTCGACCAGGCGGCTTCCTCTTTCATTTCTGTCCCCCAATCCATATTCACCTACTATGTTTCCTTCTCTCCCTTTTCCTACACTCGAATTCCAGTCACCCATGACTATTAAATTTTCGTCTCCCTTCACAATCTGAATGATTTCTTTTATTTCATCATACATTTCTTCAATTTCTTCGTCATCTGCAGAGCTAGTTGGCATATAAACTTGTACTACTGTAGTAGGTGTGGGCTTTGTATCTATCTTGGCCACAATAATGCGTTCACTATGCTGTTTGTAGTAGCTTACCCGCATTCCTATTTTCCTATTCATTATTAAACCTACTCCTGCATTACCCCTATTTGATTTTGTGTTTATAACCCTGTAGTCACCTGACCAGAAGTCTTGTTCCTCCTGCCACCGAACTTCGCTAATTCCCACTATATCTAACTTCAACCTATCCATTTCCCTTTTTAAATTTTCTAACCTACCTGCCCGATTAAGGGATCTGACATTCCACGCTCCGATCCGTAGAACGCCAGTTTTCTTTCTCCTGATAACGACATCCTCTTGAGTAGTCCCCGCCCGGAGATCCGAATGGGGGACTATTTTACCTCCGGAATATTTTACCCAAGAGGACGCCATCATCATGTAATCATACAGTAAAGCTGCATGCCCTCGGGAAAAATTACGGCTGTAGTTTCCCCTTGCTTTCAGCCGTTCGCAGTACCAGCATAGCAAGGCCGTTTTGGTTATTGTTACAAGGCCAGATCAGTCAATCATCCAGACTGTTGCCCTTGCAACTACTGAAAAGGCTGCTGCCCCTCTTCAGGAACCACACGTTTGTCTGGCCTCTCAACAGATACCCCTTCGTTGTGGTTGCACCTACGGTACGGCTATCTGTATCGCTGAGGCACGCAAGCCTCCCCACCAACGGCAAGGTCCATGGTTCATGTGGGGGATTATATTTGATACAGAGCATAATAATGCTGGAATGTGGCTCTGCCTGTAGGCTAACAAATTGATTTGAATGTCACATCTCGGACAAAGTGGAGGATAATACACTACTGGCCATTAAAATTGCTACACCACGAAGATGACACGCTACAGACGCGAAATTTAACCAACAGGAAGAAGATGCTGTGATATGCAAATGATTAGCTTTTCAGAGCATTTACACAAAGTTGCTGCTGGTGGCGACACCTACAACGTGCTGACATGAGGAAAGTTTCCAACCGATTTCTCATACACAAACAGCAGTTGACCGGTGTTGCCTGGTGAAACGTTGTGGTGATGCCTCGTGTAAGGAGGAGAAACGTGTACCATCACGTTTCCGACTTTGATAAAGGTCGGATTGTAGCCTATCGCTATTGCGGTTTATCGTATTGCGACATTGCTGCTCATGTTGGTCGAGTTCCAATGACTGTTAGCAGAATATGGAATCGGTGGGTTCAGGAGGGTAACACGGAACACCGTGCTGGATCCCAGCGGCCTCATATCCCTAGCAGTCGAGATGACAGGCATCTTATCCGCATGGCTGTAACGGATCGTGCAGCCAAGTCTCGATCCCTGAGTCAACAGACGGGGACGTTTGCAAGTCAACAACCACCTGCACGAACAGTTCGACGACATTTGCAGCAGCATGGACTATCAGGTCGGAGACCATGGCTGTGGTTACCCAAGACGCTGCATCACAGACAGGAGCGCCTGTGATGGTGTACTCAGCGACGAACCTGGGTGCACGAATGGCAAAACGTCATTTTTTCTGATGAATCCAGGTTCTGTTCACAGCATCATGATGGTCGCATCTGTGTTTGGCGGTGGTGGTGGTGAACGCACATTGGAAGCATGTATTCGTCATTACCATACTGGCATATCACCGGGAGTGATTGTATGGGGTGCCATTGGGTACACGTCTCGGTCACCTCTTGTTCGCATTGACGACACTTTGAACAGTGGACGTTACATTTCAGATGTGTTACGACCCGTGGCTCTACCCTTCATTTGATCCTGGCGAAACCCTACATTTCAGCAGGATAATGCTCGACCGCATGTTGCAGGTCCTGGCCGAGCAACTGGCTCGTCACAATACGTCAGTCACTACTCTGTGGTATCGTGTTGAAGCTGCATGGGCAGCTGTACCTGTACACGCCATCCAAGCTCTGTTTGACTCAATGCCCAGACATATCAAGGCCATTATTACGGCCAGAGGTGGTTGTTCTGGGTAATGATTTCTCAGGATCTATGCACCCAAATTGCGTGAAAATGTAATTACATGTCAGTTGTAGTATAATATATTTGTCCAATGAATACCCGTTTATCACTTGCATTTCTTCTTGGTGTAGCAATTTTACTGGCCAGTAGTGTATAATAATATGTCAGTCATAAGTAATAGGAGGAAGTATTGGAATATTGGAATTATTGTTTGTGTCTTTTACGAGAGCCTGGAAAGTATTTCTGAGATCAGCCAGAAATCGATGCGGAACATACTGACCATAGTTCCCAGTCTGCAAGTCCACTTTCTTGTCCAGCCCGCTGAAAGAAATGTTTCTATTCTCTATTTGCTCTGTGGGATCAGGACTATGACTGCAAATGAAGATGTTGAGTTCTAATTGATAGGTATATTTTGTGATGTTTCACACGCAAAACATTGTAATATTAATTATGTTAATGCTAATAATAAATCTCTGTATGATAAACAGCACTATGAGCAGTTCAGAGACGACACTCTGTGGTAAGTTCCTATTAAATTGTCTTTTGCCCTGACTTCTGATAATCAAAGTAATTGCTCGCCACAAAAGTGGAAAATAATTGTCACCACTTGCCAAATGGATTTGTTAACCTTACGGGTGGCACACTAACAGTTACTTCTGTGAAATCTAAGTGATCCAGGATGGTGGACAGTCCTCTCGAGTTCACTTCCTATTTGAGCCAAAACATTAGTTTAGTTGCAGTCTATCTGTGACGTCATCTGAGGCAGCGTGTACTCTGGCATTTGACTGATGTGAATTGTATGGTGGCTGGGTGCGAAGTGAAGTCTAGTATTCCCTCTCAGGCTGTATTTATATACTGGCGCAGCGGACGGCCAAGGGAACACGTGCTGTCATCTGCTGTATGCCCATGATAGCAGCCTCTAAATGGCTGCTTTCTTGGACACACAATATTTTATAACAATGTCATGAATCAATTTAGACTCTTCGTATTTTTGTTAGGTATGTAGTTAAATTGGTTAAAATCACTGAAAAAGTTTTAGCTCACTGCAGTTAAACTTTGCAGTCTAGAACTTTGAGAACAAAACTGACAGTAGGATATGATCTCTGAACTACAAGTTTAAGAGACCTTGTATTTGTTATTATTTACATCCAGGTCTTGAAACTTGGCATAGCTCTATTATTTAATAGATTTCATCACGTGCTGTAACCAAACCTTTCTAGCATTAATATAACAGATACTTAATCTACCCAATTAAGGACATTTTTGTTCCAAATTTAGTTTTCAGCAGATTACTCGAAAACTATTTGAGGTACCTCAATGAGGTTACATAGTTATTATTTTTGTGTTAAACTGAAGCTTCATGCAAATTTTCGTATTTCTATGTCTAGTATTTAACGCCTTCAATTTTTCTTAATAACGTTAATTCTGGTCAAAATATTGCTTTAATCATGTTGAGACTTGTACCAGTTAATTTTGATGTACATCTGTACATTCTGACCAATTTTTGGTTTCCTAGCATTATTATCTAGCACCACTTATTTTTTTCTTAAAATGATATATGTAGGAAAAATACTCATCTGATCAATGTGAGATTTGACAGTTCAAACATTAAAATACTAAAACACATGCTGGCAAGGTTTGGAAAACCAAATTTAACTTTTAATTCTATTCTTAAATTACGGTGAATAATAGTGTGCTATGAACAGCTGCATTGTGGTGACGTGGCTCTACAAGCAGTGAACTGGGTTAAGTCCTGGCACACTGGCTCGCCTCTGTATATCTCAAATGATATAGTGCTTGTTTCACCACAACCGGTACAGTGATGTGCTCCAAATGATCAATGATGACCATTCAGCTTCTCTAGAAAGGAATGATAATTAATCGAAACCCTCAGCTGCCAACAGGTGTTGTCGATATACCTCAATGGGGACAGCTGAAAATAGGTGCCCCGCTCGTACCTGGGATCTCCTGCTTACATGTGGCAGATGCTCTATCCATCTGAGCCACCGAGGGCACAACAGTATAGTGTGACTACAGGCTGCAGTGACTAATCCCTTGCACGCTTCTTGTGAGATCCACATTCTCAACTGCAGATGACGATTGATCACAAGGGGCACTAAGCCTAAGCAAACTAAATATGTACATCTAACCGAGCACATAACCCAAATATGGCTCTGTGGTGTTCCCTCTGAATTCTTTCAAATCTATATTTGAGTCAGCTTTCACAAATCACACATTAAAGCCAGTTCCCCAGTCTACATGTTCTGTAATTGCAACTCATATGGATGAAAAGCGGGAGGGTTGGGGGTGGGGGGGTGGGGGGGGGGGGGGGGGTGTTTGTATTCACCTGTCACACTGCAGTGATGAAACTGTGTGCTGACCAGCAACATTGCCCAATGACACCAGCTGCTTCTGACACCAGTTGTGCGAGAATGGTCAGTTGGCCATTGACACTTTTAAGTGCCAGGATTCTGACTTAGGGTGAGCAGGGCTCTGAGTGCGAAGAACCAGTTCCTCGGCAGTTGTGGAATGCCAGGCAGGAAGGCAGCCTCAGGAGAGTACAGTGTCAGCGGCTTTGCAGAGCTTGGCTGCACTAAGTGTTTCTCTGGCAGCAAGGCTCGCATGCATCGGTCAGCCAGCAGCTCTGGTGGGAGGTCAGCCATGAGATGTGCCCAGGCATGGAATGCCAACCTAGGGCCTCTTGGAGATGCCAAGGAGCCAGTTGATGACTGCTTGTAGGAGGCCACAGCTGGATGGTACCTGTACAGACACCAGCAAAATCAAGACTAGGAGTGGCTTATAGACCAGCAACTAACAAAGGCAGTGATCTCCTAAACAAGTCACCATTTTGTCTAATTGAAAGGCCCAATCTAATTTTAGATGCGACAAAACCTCTCATAATGTTCTTAGCTGTGTGTTGTATTATCATTATGATTTTACTGTACTACAAAATAAATATTCTGATTCGTTCAAGCAGGCAAATACCTTTGGTTGCTCCATTATTCTTCAACACACGGTCTCCCAAGTTCTGCATCTTAAATATGTATAGCAAATATGATGTGGAACTGTACACTATCCAAAAAGCATTTGAAAAAATTAGAAGTTGTCTTGGCAGAAAGTTCTAATCTGCTTTGACTCTCTGGGTAACCTCCAGTCAGTAATGGAAGTATATCTTCCGAAGAGAATGATTCAGAAAATTAAAGGCACTTGACTGAATATTCAGAATTAAGGAAGGAAGTATCTTTTTGTTGGATGCCAGGGACTGTGGAAATTAGGTTTAGTGATATAGTACACACAGCAGCTGAAGACACCTTTATAACACAGTGCAAAATAATCCCATCCACCTACATGCTCTTATCTCATTTACAAGAAGAAAAATTAAGTCCGTGAGGAGAAGGGCAGTAAGTAATGAAAAAGATGCTGTGCCTAAAAAGCCCAGTATGTGACTATGCGCATCGTAAACTGTAGAAAAGTCTCTAAATAGGACTTGTTTTCACATATGTGGCTGTGCGCAATGTGGTAATTGGTCTTTCATACAGAGAAACACTTTATATCGATTTTGTATTGTTAGAGTCAGCAAATAATTGTTAGTCATGGAATAGCAGACTATAATAATGATTTGTTAATGTCTTTTATCTTAGTAGTGTACTGTTTTGTTACTGACACCCTCAGTTGATCATCCAATTGATAGACATTAGTGACTAACTATTTTGAAATATTTTGTGCAGATTTAGAATTCGAGCAAGCAGTGTATCCTGTTGAGGTAAAAGTTTATGAAACTTATAATCCTGGATCACTCGTACGAATCTGGGCAGCAGACAGCAATGAAGCATGGACACTTTTGTGGGAAGGCTTGCCTCAAAGGGTTGGCCCTGTGGCCAGAATATTTTCCCCAAGGATTAGGAGCATTTCTTTTCCAACTAGGTAAGAACATTGTACTTAATATAATGTAAAGACTTTTATAATTGAAATCAAACAATGATGTCTTTTATTTGTGATTTGCTTATCCTTTTTTCCAGAGTTTTGCGACTGGAATTCCATCACTTACATTTGGATTATTATACCGAGTTGGATGCAGTATTATTAGTTGGAATGAAGGAACTTTCTTCCTCATTCAATAAATCTAATAGCACATCTGAAATTAATGGAAAACAAGTCAGCCGGCTTCTATCTCAGATAAAAGAACTGAATATTCACAACATTCCAAATCAGGTTAGTTTCTCTAGACAGTGTATTAATATATAGGTCACAATCATCATCACTGGCCATTTGACATCCATGGTTGGATAAAGGCTTCATTTAGATACTTCATCACACTTCAGTGTGTTCAGCTATATGTATCAGTTTTGCTCCCTAATATGTAAAACCAATCCATACATCATCCCCCTTCAAACTGTACGACTGTATTAGATGACACAGTGCCCCTAGTGAAATGTGAGCACGTGCTCTACATTAAGATAGCTTATAAGCTTATTTTTCACAGTTAGTTGTGTGCTTTATGTCTTGTTTCGTGCAGAGCCATGAAGGACTGAGTTTTTTTTATTTTTTTATTACTTGCAGACTAACATACCAAATAATATCACCCAGTTTCTAAGTGATGACTATCGTAGAATTGTGTATCGCACGACAAGAACTAGACCGTTGCCAGAACCACCAAAAGATAGTCCAGCACCTGTCAGTGACGTAACAATAGAAGCTCTACCGGTGAGTACTGCTGTTTCTACTAACCAATGTTTCAAGTTTTCAATTTATTTGATAACAGTCATACCAAAATTTGAATCTGAAAGTGGAGTCATATTGTCATTCATGTGTTTCATATTTGCAAGAGCAAAGCAATTCAGAAACATTGCACATGTTGCTGACTAAATTTTTTTTTTTAATTCTTCCTCTGAAATGATTTCTGTCATTTAAGCAGACTCATTCTTTCCTCTATTTATTTGTGAATATGATTATCTGTTTATCATTATCTGACTTTACACTTCTGCTAAGTTTATATTAACACAGTTCCACAATAAGATTACAATAATAAGTGTTTTCAGTTCGGATTCTATTCATCATAGACATCATTTGACCAACATTGTATTTGCGACATGTCATGAATGCTATGTTCACCTACTACAGAGTGTATAGAATCTTTAGATTGACTGTACATGGCCAAAACCAGTTGTGATTGTAATTGTTTCATGTGATGTCAGTCGCTCTTCTCCATGGTGTTAATCAAACAGTGCTCATGTGAGTTGAGTTCTATCTTTAAGTTATTTGTGTAATCAATCTCTTATCAGCAGAACTTTTCCAAACTACTGAAATATGCCGAAATTAAGCCTCTTTACAAGAAGGGGGATAAAGAGATACCATCCAGCTATTGACCAATTTCACTTTTGCCGGTTTTCTCAAAAATATTTGAAAAGGCTGTGTTCAGGTGTCTCATTAAGCATCTGACTGTAAATAATATATCGTCCAAGTTACAGTTTCGGTTTCTTAATGGTTCTGATGTAGAGAAATCAATTTACACTTTCAGTGAGAATGTACTTAATTCATTACATAATAAATTAGAGGCTACTGGCATTTTCTGTGACCTGTCAAAAGCCTTTGACTGTGTGAACTACAGCATTCTCTTATGTAAATTAGAATATTATGTTGTCACCAGCAGTGCTGTGAAATGGTTTGAGTCGTATTTGACTAACAGGAAACAAAGGGTGTCATTGCGAAATACCTGTGCAGTAAACAATCAGTCTGCATCTGACTGGGAATTAATTACATACGGTGTTCCTCCAGGGTTCCATCGTGGGTCCATTGCTTTTTCTTGTGTACATTAATGACCTCTCATCTATTATATTGTCAGATGCTAAGTTTGTTTAGTTTGCAAATGATATAAACATTGCAGTAAATAGCAAGTCGAGTACAGATTTAGAAATAGCTGCTAACCAAATTTTCATCGACATTACTAAATGGTTTAAAGCTAATTCGTTGTGATTAAACTTTGAAAAGACCCACTATATGCAGTTCAGAGCCTGTAAGGGATTTCCTTCCAGCATGTGTATAGCATATGAAGATGTGCAGATTGAAGAGGTTGACAGTTAAATTTGTGGGATTACAACTCAATAACAATTCAGTTGGGAAGGACATACCACAGAATTGCTTAAGCGCCTAAACAAGTCTGTAATTGCAGTGAGAATGATGTCATATGTAGGAGATATAACTATAAAAATCTTGCGTACTTCGCTTACTTTCATTCTATTATGTCATTTGTGGTATGAATCCAAGAACATCATGCAGAAACCTGTTCAAGGAATGTTGTATTCTAACCAATGCTTCTCAGTACAGGGTGTACATAAAGTCCGGGAACGCTTTCAGTTATTTATTGCACAAAAACCAAACATTGTACAGATGTCATACATATGTCATTTTGAAGAGAAACCCTGAAAGTGTTTTCTTTTTTTTTTTTTTTTTCTTTCTTCCCCCCCCCCCCCCCCCCCCCCCCCCCCCCCCCCCCCCCCTCCATGTGTACCACCACAACATAGTTTGGTAATTTGCCGATAGTCAGCACTAGTCGCAAACATGGCGAGCTCAGGTGCAGAGCTAGTTTTCTGTGTGTTGGAGTTCGACAAACACACCAGATCTCATTCTGTGTGACTTTTTTCTGTGGGAACACTTTAAAGAACTGGTATATGTACTGCCTCTACCACGTGATGTAGCAGAGCTCCAGGAGAGAATATGGGAAGCGACTGCCACAGATGGCTATGCCATACAGGGACGGGTATGGCAAGATGGCAAGAATTTGACTACCGTATTGAAGTCTGTAGAGTCACTCATGGTTTGCATATCGATTTTTTTTTTTTTTTTTTTAAGACAACTTTCACAATTTCTCTTCAAAATGCAATATCTATGGCATCTATACAATGTTTAGTTCTTGTGCAGTAAATAATTGAAAGTGTTCTCGAACTTAATGTACACCCTGTATATTTATTCCTTAATTAAATTTGTTGTATGTAACATATCTCTATTTCCAACCAATATCTCAATGTGTAGTATCAATACTAGGAATAAGAACATTCTACATAAAGACCTAAAATAACTTACCTTGGTCCAAAAAGGGGTCCAATATTCAGGAATACACGTTTTCAAGAAATTGCCAGCTACCATTAAGAACTTGGTTTCAGATGAAGCATGGTTTAAACAGAGTTCGAAAGACTTTTTGATAAGCAACTCCTTCTACTCTATGGATGAATATCTTAACAGAGACTGTTGGACCAGCTTAAGTAAAAATGTCTATTAGATTTCAGTTTTGACAGCACTTGGTCACAACAGTCAAGATTGGATATTCTGTGTATGATAAATTTATTAAAAATGCATAACAATGTTTCATTCTGACAGCATATTAATTCTGTAAATATTAGCAGTTCTAGTTTACTAATGTGTTCACCTATTGTGACAATCTCCTGAAAATGTGGAGGGTAGTAAGTATTATGTTAAAATGTTTTTTACATTATATTTTGTGACATGTTCCACACCCACGAGAATCATCTCATTTTTTGGATCTGTGGAACGAAAACTGCATCTAATCTAATCATAGATAGAATGTCTTTTCTCCAAAGGTATAATAAAGATGCAATTTTGCTTTCATGTATTTGCTGAAATAAAACTAAAGTTAACTTGGTGCTTCAAAATATGTATATTCCATTGTTTACCTGAAGGGCGAGAGAGGTGGTGGCGGATTAATATGTTACATTTTTATTGTATGTTTCTTTTATTTTCAGGATGAAACTGTCCTTAAAATATTGGGTTACTTAGATCTCAAATCCTTACGGAAGTGTTCATTAGTTAACAAACATTTTTATGCTTTGGCAACAGATAGTCTGCTTTACACAGAATTAAACTTAAAGGTAAGTTAAATAAGAGTGGATGTTTTCATTGTAAATTTTGATTTTATTGTAAAATATTGTGTGTTTAAAACTGTTATTTTCAAAAAACAGTACTTGATTGTTGTTCCATTTGATTTTAATTTCCGCATTTGTCATTTATTATGAAATTTTCTTGCTTTCACGTTTCACAGTTATCAACTGCACATAATTGGTATGACTTGTTAATTGAATTCTAATTTAATAACTTCCTTGATGTAATGTATTGCATTGTTTTATCTTTCATGGTTCACTTTTTAGTTGAATTGGTATTCATTTTTTATTTGTTTTATGTCCTATCTGCATTTTATAATGTTCTCATCCCTATCTTCAAAGCACACTGACCATCAGTGTGTTGTTGAAGTACACTGACAGGTAGTTCCTGGAACAATAAGATTTTCTCATCCTATAGTTGCACAAGAGTAAGATGGAAAGATCTTGACCCAGTGCAGAGACAACATTCGTGTCACTGATTTCTTTGTTTTGGTTATGTTGGTACATTACCGAAATGTAGCAAATTCACCTTTGGTTAGTGAAGAGCTATAAGTGGGGACAGGAAAAATTCAATTTATTTTTTTTTGGATTTGAGTGTTATTTTTTTCCCCAATTTCATTATTATTGTGTGATGACTTATTTTTCAATTAAGTTCTATATTTTTGTTGTATTATATTGTTTTTTCAGTGTTATTTTGTAAATGAAATTATACCTCTCAATTATGTTAAGTTATTGACATACCACATCTCATTTATCTACATTGTTAAAAAAAAGAAACCCTTATTTTAACTCCATTAATCAAATCAGTTAACGAACAATTAAGTCTGCAACTAAACAATTTCGAAGGTTTTTCAAAAGGAAGTGTTGTCATAACTTCCAAGTTCTCTTTGAGACATGCTATCGAACCATCAACACTTCACTATAATTTGAGAACTGCCAGTTGGAGATCATATTTGAACACTAGAAATTTGACAATGTCCATATTTTCTGCTGGCATGGGAAATTCCTTTTTCACTAAATTCTGAAGGTATTTCTCCCTCCTTGGAATATCTACATTGCAGAGACCTAGCATGCTGGATATACATAACAGGTTCTTTGCCGTGTTGTCATTAATAGAGATTATCATCATCCTATGGTTGAAACAAGAAATAGGGACTGTGAACACAGGCTTACATGAATATGTGGCAATAAGTTGCAGTTTAGTTTGAATAAGCAACCCAGTATGGTTCAATGTTTCCTTCAACTCTGCTTGAAGTACTTGTATTCATGTTTGCCAAAGTTTGCTAGTTTCATCACTGAATACAGTAGAACTTAAATTTTGAGTTCTCTGATTTTATGATTTTTGCGATTCTACGCCATAAATTCATAGCCCCTGTGAAAAACCCATGAGATCAACACTAAAAATTCCCCCATTTTACATTTCTTCCTAGTGAGGTTACCTCATTTCTACGTTCTTACTTGATGTCTCACTCGACTTCGTCCTGTTTTCTTCCTGTCTACATTTGATGTGACTAAACGAGTTATAAGTGGCACAAAAGACTGATGGTTCACACCCTGGGTGATGGTGGAATTACGAAAATATTTTAGGCCATTGTGGAGAAGGGAGACATGAGAGAGGCAATGCTGACGTAATCCCTGATTGATGTTGTCAACACAACTTGCAACATTTAGTTTCTTCGCACAATTATGACCTGACTTCTGCTAGATTGGAACAGTAATGGAAAAACAAGACAGTTGATGCAAGTGTTCCAGACCGAGCCAGTACGTGATGAAGTGGCCCCAGCCACCACCTTTTCTTGTGTCACTTATAACTCCATCCCCCCCCCCCCCCCCCAATGCACTCTATTTAGCAACAGTATCAATCATCGACCTTTTAAATCAAACACTTGAGTCTTGAAGAATATGCTCGGTCATAATTGAGGAAACATTGACCATATGTAGCTAGTGAACTCAAATTGGCTGTTGACTTATTAAGTCACCTAATATCCAATGCAGCCACCACACCATGCTAATGTGTGCAGAGGGGGAGTGGTCCTTCAATGACGGGAGTGCAGGTAGGGGAGAAAGCATTTTGTCACATGCTGAAAATGTACTTTTCATGCAGATGATGTGCTATGACAGAGATGTTAGCAGAAGTGTGATATGCGGAACATTTCCTGCTGCCAATTTTGTATCTGCACAAGTGTGAGAATGCCACGAAACTGTTCTGCCATCTCAAATGTCATTCCTCTAGGTGACAGTGATTGCTAGATTCCTAAACTGGGGAGCTGGATCCTGGAAGAGGAAATATGTGGTGTGCAAATGAGCCTAAAGTGGGCCAGAGAGTCCGAACATCATGTAAAGACTGGCATAGAAAAGTAGAACATGATCAATGCAAATGGCTGAAACAAGGTGCATGCGGCACAAAGAGCACAGCATACTGTGAAAGTCAGGTCCATGTAAGTCAGTGTGAAAATAGGAAGTACCTGGCCCTACTGATTGCCACCTTCAAGTAAACACTTTTGTCAGCATCTCTGCCCCTACAACACTCTGTGCACACTGTCCGTTATAGCTGTTCATATGATACTTGTGACAGCTCATCTGTGTCCATGGGTATGTCTGCTAGTGGGGATACTAAAGAACTCTAGCAAGTTTTCATTGCCTTTTGCTTGTGCCTGTCAAAGACTTGACACTTCTGCTGTTCGATAAGTGTCCTCCTTTACTCCTAAATTGTGAATTTGAAAGGTGTTGCAGATTGAAAGAGAAAGATTCCACCTTTGCTGAACATGGTCTGAATCAGTATCATTCTTGTGATGTTGAATATAATGTTTTCCACAGAGCAATTAAAGGCAAAAACTATCATTACTTGAAGTTCTGACTATCAGCGAATACCAGACACAGAATCATGATATAATCCTTAATAATCAAATACAGTTCCATTATTCATTCTTACTAAAGTAGCAGCAGCCAGTTATAAGTTTTCTCACCATAAGATAACATACATGTTGTAAATGCTGTAATTGTTCTCTACCCATACTCCTTGCCTCCTTGCTGCCCTCTGCAACTCCCTCCCCCCTTTTACCTGTTCATCACATTCACCAGTTACTTTGTCCATATAACATAGTAGTTGCATCAGAACTCACTTGTGTATTGTTTGGCCCTATACATTCTTTGAGTATAATGTAATATAAGGGCTATTTGTTTGTAACTTTTTTGCGTACTTCATTACTTTTGTGACTTTCATATAGGTATACAGTCATAAAAAGTCACACATATTCTGAAAAACAATCTTTGTACATCTGCAGGATGTTTTGTGGACTGTCTGTTTAATCTGAAGTTGTCCGAGGATGGCCTAGAAAGCTCTAAACCAATTCACAACAAACTATAAAATAAATATTATTGTGGAACATCAGTACTGTACAGTTCAATTTTTAATATAATCAAACTATTTTAATGTGGAATAGAGGTAACAGTTTTATCCTTGGATAGCATAAATCCCAACGATTTTGCACAACAAATCTTGCAAAAGTCACATGGTTTGGTGAAATCTTGAATGTGGCAAATCTAACAGCATAGTTTTATAGCAGACAAATATAAATATGACACTTTTGCTTTGCAAGCACATAAATCAACATGTCACCTGCTTTGTTTGTGTCTTATCAACTAAAGCTCGCGTCATGTGTGACGGCGCTTCCGTGGATAGAGGCAGAGCAGTGAAGGGATGAGAACTGCGTATGCGCAGCTGTAGAGAGCAGGCAAACAAAGTCCACATTGCCGAACTGCATTGCTGTGGACAACAGTCAGGCTCATTTGGCTAGGCTACATCATATTATACGTTCAAATCTGTGAGGGGGGAATATTAAATATTAACACCAATTTCGATCAGTTGTCATGAGAGAAATGTTAATTCACGTCTTGATGACGTTGTGTCCACTGCTCCACAGATTTACTCTGCGTGAAGTCGGGAGGCAAGAACAGCTGACACAGCTTTTTGAATACGTGAAATACAATTTTTCTCAAAATGACAATTGTCTAATGACAAGATCATTGAAACTGCTTGCAATAATTATAATTCATTGCAATTTGAACTGTATTATAAGTAAAAATTCGATACATAACAAAATTAACTTCAAGCACAAACCAAAATCATTATATTTGCTTGACAACTGTTTCTACTCAATAGGATTTTTAAAAATTTGTATAAGGTGTGTGTGTTGATGTGTTTGACTGTAGTTAAGTGGAATCACTGCGCATAACAAATAATTAGTGGTAGAAAAGACTAATGAAAAGCCTATCGTAAAAATGGTCAGTAAGTTGTCATATTTTTTGCTGTTAATGGGCATTACGAGTGTAAACTAACTCGTTCGACATTACAGTGAGAGACCGCATGTATAATCCATTGAACAAGCGAACAGTTAACCATCATCTGCAAATAACTCCAGGGAATGAGGACTGGTAACATTGAAAACCATTGATGTCTCGACAAGTAACAATTACTGTCATTTTAGGACCTTATCCAGTTTGTGCCTTGAAAGTGGCAGGGGCTTACATGTGGAAATATCGGACTTTTGACGAATTTATCCAGCTGCATTCTCAAGTGTTATTAGACCGTACAATATGGTGGGAGAAGCTTAACTTCTCCTTGGGCAATATGTTGAACATTATAGTCTGCCTAATTCAAAGGATACAAAGTCCTAATCAAAAAGGCTGGGAAGTTCTCATTACTATGTTTGCAACTGATATGTTGACACACACTTTTTTTAAGCCACAAGTCTTTAAAACTGAGAAATATTATTACTTTGTTTCAAAGTCTACATCGCAATACACCATCACTTCTATTTAAATATTTTCCAAACAATCTGATTGTAAATTTAAGGCTTATATCCATCATCACTTCCCTGTCAAATTATTCTTTCTGAAGCATTTTAGCATGCCGCACTGTGCCCACGCTACAGGTGGGATGTTGCCTATTGCCTCATGCACAAGCAGTTCAGTGAATGTTATCTTGAATGTTTCTCTCTCCCTCCACTCCCCTCCCCTCTTCTCCCCCACATAGTCTTATACTTTGCCCAAATTAATTCAATAGGGCTAAACTGACAGTGACACGTGAGTAAACGCAAAACTGTGTGGCCCCATTCATGTGCAAGGAAGTAAAGTCTGTACGTCGTGTCATGCAACATGTATAAATTAACGGACTGCAGGAGATTGACACAAGCCTGGTTTATACAGTGCTTAATAGTATTATTTTTAAGCCAGGGAAAAATATCCACTTTTCTGGTGTTTATACTTTGTGTTTTCTCTGTAACAGTTGGATTATAACTGGCAATGACAAACTTCGAAGCAAGGTATGACAAGAATTGTGAATCACGTCACAAAACTGACAGCATTCATTTCCAAATGGTAGTCACTGCTATTTTTCTTACATGTAAACATAACCAGAAGAAGAGTCAGCATGCAGAATAATTATCCGAGAACCTAGTCCTATGAAAACTTTAAAACTGCCAGTACCATCATTCATTTCCTGGAATTATTCTAATTGACTTTTGAACTACTACCTTCTCTTATATCGTGAATCTTTATAAGGGATGTAATTCCTGCTTCACCTATGTCACTTCTTTGAACTAAAAACTCTCTTCTTAACGCATCAGGAGCCAACGTCTTTTAAAATTCTTTACATTGACGAAGTGCTTATCATTGAAGCTAATTTTCTCCTACATAACTGTAAAATGTTATTTGATGTCAGACATTCATAATTCACATGGAACACTTTAAAATATCACTGTTAAAACCATCCATTCATGTTACAGGTTCCTTGCGATTTTGGTGCTTTCCAGGCAACATGAAACCAACTTTTTCTACTGTTCCTACAGCTCTGACACTTTTGTGTACAATTCTCTTTACATTCTCTTGCTGACACCACATGGTTCTGGAGTCCGTTCTTGTGTCTTCAAATTCACATTTGAAAAAGTTGCAAATGCTTGTAAATAATGCCCCTCACCTGCTTGTGAAGCACTTCACATTTATTGCGGTCACCTGCCCGCCCCCCCCCCCCCCCCCCTCTCTCTCTCTCTCTCTCAACCACACTTAAACATTTACAGATACACATTCACACCTATACTGCTACAAGAAAAAAATAATAAAAACTAACAGTTAAATGAAACGAACAATTCGGTTGTCGCGAATTCTCACTGTCTGGGAGTAACTTGCTGCTAGCCATTCGGAAAGAGAATGAATATTATTGGCTGCCAGTGGCTAGTGGAGTGGGATGTACAGAATGGCTGAAAACTGGGCCACCTTCAAACGTGATGCGGTCTTTAATGGTTGCATAGGACGTGTGACATGCATATTTCTGGTAGCACGAAAGGACACCAAAGATGTTTTTCTCAATATTTACTCAGTATTATTTTTACTATTTTGTGATGTGAAGTCTGTGGTGACAGCCTAATCAGTAGCATAGCCTGAAATCTGATTGCTTGATTGAAACAAACCGAACAGGTGGTGTGTTAGTCTATGTGTAGGCAAAGCTAAAAAAATTCATAGGTTTTGTATGTGTACTTGTGTACAGTGGAATGACGCTGTTTAATTTATTTGTCACTTTGAAGATCTCTCCAGAACCTGCCAGTATTGGTAAGCTGTTGCCTTCAGATTTGCATCATTTCTTCACGGAGATGGTGAAAATATTAAACTTCACTACATTTTGTATAAGTTTCTTACCCTACTCCCTCCTTCATTTTCAAGTTAAGAAACGGGTGGCTGTATTCAGGCAGTGTCAAGTTTCTGTTGAAGAAAGATTGAGACCCAAAACCACAGATCCAAGCATTGATTAGTTGATGTTTGAAAATGGAAACTATAGATGTATCGGATAACTGATACTATAGGAATATCGGCAGAAAGAGAACTGTGCAATGTAATGTAGAGTACACTATGATAAAGCTTTTATTTTGTTCAATTTTTGCTAAAAGCAAATAAAAAAATGAATTTTTAGACTTTGAGAGAATCAAAATGATTCTGTGCTCCAAAATCTCATTACTGATGAGGTCTGGATCCACCACTATGTACCACAATGAAATAGCAGTGAAAACATTGACTTGACACAAGAGAAGGCAATATACCTTTTATTTCATGGAAAGGTTGAAGCCTGTTTATAAATTTAGACAACATTATCCGTGGAGTGCAGTGATCACAGCAGTGAGATCGCAATAACATTTGTTTATTATGACTGGTTTCGACTTATGGTAAAGTCATCTTCAGATTTTTTGGCGTCGTTTTGAATTCTTACCAGAGGGCACTACCTAGTAAATATATAATGGTGTCTAAATATTTTAATGGGCCCAAAAAAATCTGAGGATGGCTTTAACTTAAGCTGAAACTGGTCATAATAAACAGATGTTATTGCGATCTCAACTGTTGTTTTAAACAAAGTATGCCTGTTTTCTGTGATCAGAAGGGGATTCTTGTTATTAAATACTTCATAATTGACAACACAATAATGCAAATTCTATTCAGTCTTCCATCACAGGTAGCTAATTGTGTGGGGTGCACATGGTGTGTGTTTTGTTTACATTGGGCGACTTACATCCAGCCTGGCTAATGATATCTATAGAAGACCCCAGAGTATTAGTATAAGGTCAAAGAAACGCTCCACATGGTTGAGACTGTTATAAGTTTAATGATCAGTTGCTGAAGCGTTTACAACAAAGTGTCAGGGTTTAAAGCACACCTAAAACACAGGCAATGTAGCTCACATAATACTAGGCATAGAAATTTGGCTAATACCCAGAATTGAGAACAGTGAGATTTTTGAAGTAAGTCTAAGTGTGTATCAACAGTATAGGCTAATGGGGTGGAAACTGAAATCCACCAAGATAGAAATTGAAGCTGATGCAAAAATGTTTGTGCAAGACTCTGTATCAAGGGTGATATTAAGTTTGTAATTCAATCCTTCTGTTGCCCAAAAGACTGAGCATTAGGTCTACTGAAAACTTGTAGAAAAAATCTCAGCTCTCTAGTATTCACATCCTCCATCCAACAGTCAATTAGGAAAATTACAGTTTTGTAAGTGATTAGCATGACAAAGTGCTCTGTGAAACATTAATGATTGCTTTCTCTGAAAATGCCGGGCACAGACAGTTTAGGAGTCCACTCATGGTGGAAATATACAGCCTATAAAAAAAGTGAACCACCCTGAAGACCTAGTTCCCAATGTAACTTCATACATATACATGCCATTGGCAGGTATGTAAATAATTGGAGTTGCAACTCTCTGTGACGGGTAGAACAGCCACTAGAGTGCTTTAATGTTATTCATGTTAACATAGTTTCCAGGTCTAGTATGGTGTATAGGGGGTGTGAAGAGTGTCGGGTGTTGAATGTTCTCCATGGACACATAACATAACATACAGATTTGTGGGGCATTCAGATGTGACAGTGGCACAATGTTGGACTTCATTGGAATATGAAGACAGGCATAATCATCCTTTGAGGTTCTAGCTGGTTACGTCTGACCACCATAGGGCAGAACTGCTGTATTGTGCATCAAGCCCATCATAATCCTTTCTCGTCTGTGTCTGCCATTTGAGAACAAATAATGGACTCTGTGTAACATTATTTGTCCTCCCACACTAGCAGGAGCTGAATTACAGACTTACTGTCTCACGAATAGGTTGACGTTAACACCACAACACAAACGGTTGCATTTGTAATGATGACATGATCAGGAAGCATTCATTGCTGATGAATGGTGTTGCATTGTATTCAGTGATCAACGTTGGTTCTGCACTGCTGTGGATGACTGTCGCTGACAAGTATGGCAGCAACCTGGGGATATTTCCATTCTTCCAATGTTTTGGAGAGGCAGAGCAGTGTTACTCCTGGCTTCATCGGGTTTGACATTTCTGATGTTTATTACAGAAACTCATCAAAGCACTAGAAGTTTGGTAATATTAGCCTAACAAACACTGAGCCAGAACTGAGAGTATGACAGTAATGAGTCAAAACTAAGACATAACACACCCGTAACTGAGTGCAAAACAATAATTAACCATGAACAAGCCTTGAATGGACATGACAGAGCAATGCATTAGCAGATACCATCCTATTTATAATCTTGTAACAATTAATACAGTGCCAGCACAAAAAATGAAGCACCAGAAAGACATGGTCGGAAGTTAAAGCAGCTTTATACATATACACAACATTGGTGGGTGTGCAAATGATTAGAGTCACAGTTTCGTGTGACAGGTAGAACAGGCAGAGTGCATTAGTGCTGTTTGTGAATGTATTGTTACCTGGCTCTTTAGGGTATATAAGAGATGTGTAAAGTACTCGTGCGAAACAGTGTTATCGGCACTTGACAGTGTTTGAAAGACCTTCCATTGTTGGTCTCTATTTAGCTGGCTGAACAATTTGTGTGGTATCCAGTTTTTGAGGCATTCAGATATGACAGTGGGAATATGAAGGCAGGCACACTTGTTAAGGTTCCAGTTTACCATTTCTGACCACCACAAGGGAGGATCACGGTATTGTGCTCCTGGCCCTGTAGGGTATTTAAGAGGTGTGAACAGCACCAGAGTGATCACCGTGAGCGACATGAAGATGCCACACACTCATGCGAAACAGTGTTACCAGCACCTTACAGATTCTGAATTGCCCTTCAGTGTTGATCTCTATTTAGCTGGCTGGACAATTTGTGCAATATCCAGATTTGTGAGGCATTCAGATTTGACAGTGGGAGTGTGAAGGCAGGCACCCTTGTCAAGGTTCCAGTCGACCATATCTGACCACCACAAGGGGGGATCACCGTATTATGCACCAAATACATTCTAACTCCTTCACGTCTGTATCTGCCACCTGAGAACAAGTAACAGACTCCGTGAAATATTCTGTGTCATCCGGCACTATTGGCCAGAGACTAACAGCACCCAGACTAGGAAACTGCTGGCTTGGGTATAGGCTGCCATTAACAAGACGACAGAAACGGCTGTGTTTGGAGTTTCGCCATAATTGGGAAGCATGTTCTGCTGATGAAAGGTGTTGCATTGTGTTCAGTGGTGAATAACACTTGTGCACTACCCCAGGTGACCATAGTTGGCACGTGTGGTAGAGTTTGGGAGAGATGTTTCATTCATCCAATGTTTTGGAGAGGCATAGCAGTGTTAATCCAGACATCATGCTATGTGACATCATTGGGTACGACTTCAGATCACTGCTGGTAGTGATTGAGGCAACAGTGATGGCACAACTGTACATCATGGACCACCTGCATCCTCATCAGTTATCTCTCATGTGACAGTATTGCAGTGCCAGTTTTCAGCAGGATGCTGCTCATCCACAACACAGCATTTGTGTGGATGTTCAGGTACTCCTGTGCCAGTAAGATCCTCAGATCTGTCCCTAATAGAACATGTATGGGACCAGTTCAGACATCAACTTTGTCCCAGTGCCAGTGTCCAAGATATCAAGGTCTAGTTACAACATATATAGACCAGCTTGCCTCAGGAGAGGATACAGTGGCTCTGTGGCACCCTTCCCAACCAAATAAGAGGAATACAGTGGGGTGCGGCGTCATAATGATAAGTGGGCTCATACTAGTAAGTTGTTTGTAAATTTGATACAATGAATTAACACCACATACTCTCTCAACTTGTGAAGTTCTAACTTATGTCTTCCTTCCATTTGTGGTGCTTCACTTTTTTTGTCAGGTGGTGTGTACTAGACCTAATGACAACAAATATACCTGTTCTCTTTGAGGATGTCCTCAGTGGAACTTGTATTGTTTACTGTGATGAGGTTGTAGCAACAGTGGTTTCCAAAGTACAAAGTGCACTCAGATCTGGACAGTGATTTCAAGGTGATGCAAAGATTAGCAGCTACCTTTAACTATCAAGAAAGGAAAATTTTGCACTTAACAAAATGCCAAAATTTACAAGGTTAGCCCATAAGTTCTGGAGTTTCCACAAAAATAAACAAGAAATGAACAACAAATCACTAACTGATGTATTCTCTGCTGTTGTGTGTAACCTCCACCCAACATTCAACAAGCTGTTCAATGCCTCCATGGCAGAAATCAGCTGGTTTCCAGTTGAAGAAATTTTCCAGTGGAGTTTTCAATTCCACATTAGTATTGAATGGAACACCACACAGTGCGTTCAAAAGGGATCAGATGGGATGGAAAACTGAAGGCACCAAGTCAGGAGAATGCGGCATTATTTCCAACCCAAGTGTTTAAATGTCTTCCTTGGCGATGTCAGGTTGTTGTGTTTTAGATGAACTCCATGTCACTGATCAGGTTGTTTTTGCTAAATAGCGTTCTTGAGTCATTGCATTTGTTACCTGTAAAGTTCTCCATTCACTGTTTGGTTCCAATTAAGCAATTCATGGTGATCATGCATGTCTTTGAGGTTGTAATTAACGTCTTTGAATTCGCTTAAACCAGTTTTTAGCTGTTGTAAGAGGCATCACTTTTTCGCCGTACACTTCACAAATCTGTCGAGCAGCTTCTGTGGCTTTGGCACCTTGATGCAAAAAACTGCCGTTGAAAATAAGATTTGTGTATGCTCTTTTGTGTTGACTTCATACTCTATTTTAATGACGTGAAAAGAATAGAAAGTATATCAACAGAAAAAAAAACTAAACACACACTATTATACAACACATTTCTCTATCGAATAACATAAAATGCAATGACTAAACATATCATTTTTCGTGCAAAATTTTCACTTAAAGGAAGGAAAAAATGAAAGAAAAGAAAAGACTTGTGGGCCAGTGTGATAGTAATGTGACTACAAGAGCAGTGAGTCACAAATGGAATCTGTCAACTCATACCAGTACATGAGTGTAATAATTTGTAGGAATATGAAATTGTGTGATCATACAGGCTCAGTGTAGGAAAAGCATGTAGCTGACTTTGATTCATTGGTTGGATATTGGAAGAATGCAGTCAGTTACAAAAAGACACTACGTACAGAGTACTTGTGCACCATAGAATATTGCACAAGTGTTGAACCCATACCAAACTGAGCTAGCAGAGAATACTGAGTGTACAAGAAGAAGGGCAACACAAATGGTCAAGATTTATTTGATCCACTGAAAAGTGTCATAGAGACATTGAAAAATGTGGAAGCCTACTTAAAAAGTTTCAAGAACTGATATGAAGTGAGGAACAGAAATATACAGTGCCGTTCAAAATGGAATAGCAGTTATAAATTGCTGTAACTAAGGGAGCATGCTAAAAAGTAATGCCTCTGAATTTTTTACGCGAAAACTTTTAAAGCTTTTTAAGTAAAATGAACATTATTAACATTTGACATCTTTGTTATTCATGTCTACATACTTACTTCTCAGCATAATAATCCTGGCGACAAACACATGACTCCCAATGAGAGACTGGTTTGTTGATACCCTCACTGTAAAATGTTTGACTTTTTTGTCAGAGCCACAACCTCATCTCTGCATGCAACGCTTTGTCACTATCAAAGTTAAGCCCTTGAAGGACTTCCTTTGGTTTTGGAAGCAGATGGAAACTGGATGAGCCAAGTCGGGATTTTATGGAGGATGAACCCAAGACACAGATGTCACAGCACTTGTGTGTGATCTGGTATTACCATGCTGCAGAAGAGATTGCTCCATTGTGGACAAACTCTTCAAATTCAAAACTTGACTGCAGGACACTGTTTCCCAAGCACCAATATAGTTAGGTTACAGTCCACCATGTTACACATTACAATTCTGTGCCGTATAGTGGCAGAGGACTGCAAATATGTTGACGTGAAGAATAAAGATATTGAATGTTAATAATGCGCTAAGAATTTTCACATAAAAAAGATTGGAGAAATTACTTTTCAGCACACCCTCATATTTAAAACAAAGTGATACTTAGATAAGAATTGCTTCAGGTTATGTGAAACGGAGTTCAAAATTTTGATCATTACTTAAGCACAGTGAATTGGAAGCTGGCACATGTGCAGTGATTCATAAGTGACAAGTTCCTTGTCATAAGTGAAAATAGCGGATCATATGCAGAAGGCATTTGTATGTTATAATTTAACAGTTGCCATTCTGTCATCACAGTGCAGAGAGATATTGTCAGCGATAGAATCAAGTAACTCCAAATGCCAGCAACTTTCACAGATGGCATTGGAAAAGTCTTCCAAACTGTTGGATGGGTTTGTACTGGACATGGTGATTCTGTATTCTGCTCTGGGTCACCTAGATCTCCAGACGTGACATTGATGCATTTCTTTTTGTGGAGTTATGTGAAAGACCTCGTGTATATCCCTTCATTGCCAAAAACGATATCACAGCTCAGAATGTATGTTTCTATTGCACTAGTGTTGATGACTCCACATATGATCACGAAGATGTGGTTTTAAGTTGCTTGTAGCTTAGAAGTTGTCTGTGTGACCAAGGGGTGTCATACACAATACCTGTGAAGTATGTAAAAATATTGCACTTGCTCTGTAATCCTTTTTTGTGTATCGCTAAGCATTAAATAGTTATAGCTATTTATAATCACCATATTTGTTTTGAATTGCCTTGTACTACAACCAGCTATGACTCACTCTTGTGGAGAGTATCTGCAAATTTCACTTTCCTCACCTTCGGACGCAGTCTATTGAACTGTATGCTCGTAGTTGCTTTTGTTAGAATATGTGCCGCTTGTTCCTTGAAGCATTGAACATTCAGGTGTTCTTCATTATACGGCATATGTATGAAACCATATTTAATATCGACATGCTTTAGTCATCTGTGTTCCCACTTCTGTAATAGACATCGGCATAACTGATTATCTTCATAAACTATTGTAACTTTCACAAATATTTTCAGTTTTCCAAGAACATCTTCAGCCACATGGTATTTGTTGTAGCTGTTGTCTAAGCAATATATTATACTTCTGTTAAAGATAGTGAAGCGTGTGTCGCATTGTAGCCCAACAAACAGTACTTCCAAAACCCTGGAGTACGTATCCTGTTGTAGATCTTCTGTCTTCTTCACATCCCCAGTCAGAATCAACATAGCAGAGAAGAGTAGTTGAATTTCCCTTTTTGTAACACAGCCAACATCAAATGTTCTTTTAATATATCGAAGAATTCGTTTCAAACCTTTCCAGTAGAATTGTGTTGCTTTATTTTGATGTCTACTAAAATAGATAACTTATACACATGTGTTTGGTCTTGAAGCTGTCATTTCATGCATCAAACAACCTATGACTTATCTTAATGGTTTATTTTGAACCATGCCACCACAAGCATCTTCACTGGGTTTGACTTCCAATGGTGTCTTACAGGAAATACAGTCTATCTTGTTGAATCTTTTCTAGATAAACACTTTGACTAAGGAATATTTTGCCATTGGTCCTCTGTATATTCATTCAAAAAATGATATTGGTTCTTCAAGTTCTTGCATTCAAAATTTTACTTTTAACTTCTTCTTAATATTGAAGATTTTGCTTTTATGGTTCCCAGCAATTAAAATATTATCTAAGTTCAGTAGCACGTAAATGTTGTAATCATCACTGCTTTTAACATAGAGACATCTGTCAAACTAAGTTTGATTTCTTCCATAAAATTGACAAATGTAGAGTTCCAGGTTTGTGGTGCCTGCTTCAGTCCATATAAAGTTTTATGAGTTTTCATACAAGTCCGTCCGTACTCTTTACACCTTGAGGAACTTTCATATAAATTTCTCCAGTCAGTTTTCCGTGCAAGAACACATTTTGTACATCCATTTGTTCCATAAACAAATCATTCAGAAAAGTTCTCAATGATGTGAGTTAAGGGACTGGAGCATATGTCTCGTCATAGTCATATCATTTTACTTGAGCATAACCTTTAATAATGAAATACGCCTTATACCTTACAGTATTCCCGGATGCATATCTCTTTACTTTGAACACCACTTACTGTCAATGACTCTTTTATTTGGTGGAGGTGGTGCGCAAGTCCCAGTTCTGTTAGATGACAGAGAGTCCAATTCTTTATTTATTGCTTTTATCCATTCTTTTTCATCATGCTGACCCTTCACATCTTCAAAATTCTAAAGTAAGCTTCCACAAATGTTTTTGCATTCAAGGCTTACACAGCACAACTGAAGACATGGCCTCTGCATTTCCTCAAAGTTATTTTCGCTCTGATGTCCTTGATATTTTGCCATGTTCTGTCGTATGTTGTCCATTTGAACAATCTCCTTCAAAATCCAGTCATCACCACTTTCTCCTTCACATAGAAACTTAGCTTCTTCAAAAATTACATCTCTTCCAAATAAAATCTTGTGTAGTTTGGGACACGATAATCTGTAACAATTGGGTCAATATCAGTTCACGAAACATTTTAACAACTTGGTGTCAGACTTAATTGTCAGTAGTTTCTTTGGAATGAGCAATTATGCAAAACATCTAAACACAAGTAGTTCCTTCAAATTTGCCTTCCTTCCATATTGTAACATTGCTGGAATATCTCCATCTAAAGCTGAAATAGAACTACGATTAATGATCAAAATAGCAGCTATTACTGCTTCTGACCAAAATACTTTCCAAGTTTGCATCCAAGAATCATTCAATGAGCCTTTTCAATGATAGTATGATTTAGTCATTCTGGCATTCTATTTTGCTGAGGTGTGTACCTTATGGTAAACTCAAACTACAATCCCTTTTCTTCAAAGAGTTTCATGATTTCATTTGAAATGTATTCATCACCATTGTCGTATTCAAATCTGCTGAATTTCATGTTAAAATGAGCATTAGCCATTCCAAAGTATACTTTAAAATAAAGAAAGATTTCAGACTTTGACTGAAGAGTACAAGCTGCCTTAAAGTGAGAATAAGCATCAATGAAAGTTGCTATACCCATGGTCTCACCTAAGAGTCGCCAGGCACATTTTTTCTGGTCTTTCAGCAGATGTTTGCAGTCTTCTTTTTGCATTTCAAAAACAATTACTGCTTGCCATGTCTGTCATGCTAGGCCCAGTTTTGATGGAAAGCATTGGTTTTCTTTTCTCTTACAAGCAAAATCATTTTTAAAGCAGAATTCTATGTGCCCTTTCAATAGATCCATCCCAGATTAGTCTAGTCCAATATTCGTTTTATTAGTACTTATTAACAGGGTCACTAAAACTCAAAGAATAACCAGCAGTCCAGCAACAACTCAGTAGCACTGCATGCTTGGCAGTAGCAGTCAGTGCGGGCCAGGACAGAGCTGTCTTTGCCGGAGTACTGGTTATTCTTCGTGTTTTACTGTCCGTATTAATACATATTGGTAAAATGAACATCTGGCTAGACTCCTCTGGGACCACTTTATTGAATGGGTACATAAAATTCCACTTTAAAAAACATTTTGTTCGTTCAGAAACAAACTGAAGCTGGGCGTTGCATTGCGTGAAGTACATGATGAACAGTAGTTGTTTGGACTGACTCCAGCTACATAATGCAAAAACGAGCTTTTGCTGAAACACCAAAGAAAATACACCTGACAACTTTTTGGAGAGAGATGCTGTATATTTCTTTCTATCAAAAGAAACAGGTGTTACAGGACCAACCACATCACAGTGTATCAGTTCAAGTGATCATTTGCCCAAAACATAAGACTGAATATGTGCTAAACATGTTTGCTTACCCTCTTTGCAGGTCAGACATTTATTTACAGGTTCAGAAAACTTTATTTTGTCCCACCTCTCTTCTAGATAATGAAGTTCCTTCATATCTTTGAGATTCGGATGTTCTAAGCATTTACCTGAATCTTTTTGTGAGCTACAGCTATAACTTTATCAGTCTTTCAAATTGAACCCATAGAATTTTTTAAAACAATGCAGTAAACAGCCATTTCTAGTTTACACACTGACCATAAGTTACTTAGTAAACCTGACATCTTTTACTTTCATTTTAAATTTCTCTTCACAAACAAAAATGTATCTGTTTTGGCAAACTGTATTCTTATTGGATTTTCCAATTCCTTCACATTTATCAGAGGAAAAGATTCATTAACTAAAAGTTCAGTTACCCGAGTCTAGAAACCTCTCTACTTTGCCATCTAGGAAACTTCCAGTAACAGCAGAGAGGGGAAAAAAATTCACTTCCATCTGTTTCTTGCACATTTCTCGCTAAATTTGCAGAATTGTTACTTTTATGTTTTTGTGACACTTTCTACTTTGCTTTGTGTCCTAATGACACAGTTTCCCCATCTCTGTAACCCTGATACATGGTTGTCGCTTGATGTTTCCTTTGACCTTGCAGTCAAGACAAATGCTTACAATGAAGGCAATTCATTTAATGACCTTATGTTACCTTTAGAATTATTACATTCTGCTTCCTTGTCTAAGTGTCTACTCTTAACAAAACTCAGTTTGATTTGCTCACTTGGCAAGGTTTCCAGAGGACTAACAACAACTTCATATTGTGGAGGCATTTTTAGTAGTGAATTGCACACTCTATCAGCTTCTTGAATATTAGCACCCAATGCTTTCGAATCATGTATTACGAGGGTGGTTTGAAAAGTTCTTGGAATCACCACGAGAGGTCAGCGCTAGCGAACAAGTTGTTCACGTGATATTCATTGGACTGTTGCCTGCAAACATGTGCCATTTCAGTGCTCTTGGAAGAGAACTGTGACGGTGACATGGCTCTGTTGTTGTTCCCGTGTAGTGATTTGCAAAAATGGAAAAAATCGAGATTCGAGCAGTTATTAAGTAAAGAAAGGTCTGAAAGCAAAGGACATTCATGCTGATATCCAGAATACACTGGGGGATTCTGCTGCTTCATATTCAACTGTTGCCAAGTGGACAAATGAATTGAAATTTGGTCGGGAGAGCTTAGATGATCCGCGCAGTGGTTGGCTAAGATGTCACTACTCCAGAAATCATTGCAAAAGTGCACAAAATGGGCATGGAGGATCATTGATTGAAAGTGCATGAAATTGCTCACACTTGCCAGATGTCATCTGATATGGTATATCACATTTTAACTGAAGAATTAGAAATGAAAAAATTATCTGCAAGATGGGTGTCATGATAAGACATTGGTGCTGTCGCCATGGCAAAATTACATGAACTAAGGTATGAATTGTTGCCACATCCATCTTATTCACCTAATATGTCTCCGCCAGACTTCAATCTCTTCCCAAAATGGAAAATTTTTCTTGGTGGATGAAGATTCACTTCAAACGAAGAGTTTATACCCTGAGTTGACAACTATTTTGTAGGCCTAGAAGAAACTCATTTTTGAGATGGGATCAAGGCACTGGAACATCGTTGGACCAAGTGCATTGATCTACAGGGAGACTACATTGAAAAATAAAATAAGTTTCTGCGTTGTAAGTACTTTTTTTTTCTATTCCGTTCCGAGAACTTTTCAAACCAACCTCGTAACTTATGAAACTTCAAAAAATATTTTTGAGAGTACAATCATTTGCATTAAACTTCATGGTCAAGAGAGTCCTTCTTCATAAGAGCTGATTAGGCACACCTTTCCACTCAAAAGTTTGAGTTAGAGTGTTCCATTAATCACGCTAGTTTGGAAATTTTTTGGTTTATCTGTGACTTACATTTCTTACCATTTTTGATAAGTTCTCCCAGAAGAGCTTTCTTCTGTTCATGTTGTTCAGTGTTGTAATACTGAGTAGACTGTTATAATTTTCGTGTAAGGATTTTCCACAAAACTCAATAATTCCAGCTTACTTATGTGTTTCAAATATAAATATCCAGTTGCTAAAGTTAGTGTTGTCAAATAGTGGTATCCTGTACTTCTCCCGAAACATGACAGTCAATTTTGTATTGAATTGATTAATTAGTTTTTCCACCTTTGTTTGTTGTACTGTAAAAAATGAAATACACGCTGAACCTGGCCACTGATAAGAATTACAAAACTATATCCATTGCAAACATCACTTTTATGCAACAAAAATGATCAATTTTTGACAATTTAATGTAACTGGATTGATAAAAAAAATCTACTCACCAAGCAGCAGTATGAGAAAACACACACACACACACACACACACACACACACACACACACACACACACACAGACACACAGGGTGGCCCATCTGAAGTTTTGGATGAGATTATCTTGAAAACTATACATCGGATAAAAATAGTCGGTAAGACAAGTTTGTAAGCTCAAAGGGGAACATCAAATGATACTACATGTGACTTCCCCAGCCTCTGCCTCCTTGTGTGGGGCGTGGGGCAACTTTTAAATCTTAAATGGAAACTCCGATTTTTTTATTGCAGATTTGGATTCTCCATAAAAAGTAATCAAGTTTTGTCTGAAACATTTTTTTAAACCATTGACAAATGGCGCTGAAATCAAGAAAAATTAAAATTGTGGAGGAACTTCGATTTATGTAGAATGATCTGAGAAGGATGCATCAAATCAATACAAAATGTCCACCAATTCTTTCATTGTGCCAAATTAAGCTTTTTTTTTTTTTACAAAATGTATCCTATCCACCCCAGTTTTTGATGGAGGTAGCCAGAATGGTATTAAAATCTCGTTAGGGAACTCTTCACAATTGCATTACTCACTCGACTGTGGTGCTATCATGGCCAAACTGCGAACTATGGCTCAGTATAAAGGTCGGTGCAATGCGATCAAATGTCACTTCACTTTCACATTGTGAACCGTAAACATCAACTGACAAAAGTAAATTATTCTTTAGCGAAACATGGCTCACTATCCTCCTACAGAGATTGTTGATATGATGTTAATTTTAGGTGAATGCCACAACAATTACACTGCAGTTGCACAATTGTATGCAGATCGTTTCCCAAACAGACAACATCCAAGCGAAAACATTATTTGAAATTGCACCCAACGAGCTCAAAATGGATACATGCACCATTGACCTCAACATTGCGAATACAATGAAAATTATGCTCGTACCCTTACCGTTCTCACTTGTGTTCAACTCGATCCCGAAATTAGTAGTTGTGCAATTCAGAGACAAACTGGAATACTGAAATCAACTGTTTTGAGGATTTTGAAGGCACATAAATATCATACATATCATATCACACTGACACAGGCATTAATGCCGAAAGATATGCAAATATGCGTGCATTTCTGCCAATGGGCCTTGAAAACGATAAGAGGTGACAATGATTTTTTTTTTAGATATGTTATGTTCACCGATGAATACACATTCAAAAACAATGGCAAATTAAACTGTCATGATTGTCATTATTGGTCCCCTGTCAATCCATGCTGGCACAGACCTGTTGACAATCAACACAAATGGTCGTTAATGGTCTGTTGTGTAATTTTAAACGGTTACCTTTTTTTTTTTTTTTTTTTCACCCCATTGAAATGTTACTGGGGAATCTTATTTACAACTTCTCCACGACGATTTGTTGGAGCTAATGGAAGATGTTAATTTAGAAACTAGGCAACGAATGGGGTCCCAACAGGAGGGAGCAGCTCCCCATTATGCTAAAAATGTATGGAACATTTTAAATTTATGGTCCCCTGGTCAGTGGATAGGGCTCGGCAGACCAATTCAGTGGCCTCCACGTTCACCAGACCTAACATTCCCTGATTTTTTTCTTGTGGGGTTATTTAAAAAATATTGTTTATGAAAGACGAAACGATATGGAGCAACGCATTCGAAGAGCGTGTGCAGCCATACCACGGGATGTGCTGCTCAAAACTGTGGACAACTTTCGCAGACGATTGACTTTATGCATTGAAGCAAATGGGGATAATTTTGAACAATTTCTTCATGGCTAATTTCATTAATTAAGCACCCCAAATTGTGAGAGGCAAGGGGACTCGCACTAATGAAGCACCCCAACATGTGAGAGGAAAGGGACTCTTCCATAAGAATGAAGGCAAATGGAATTCTTCCTATTTTGTTACAAACAAAGGAATTTTAGAGTTATCCATGCTTCACTGCATCTCCCACCTTCAATTTAGTGATCAGTGTGTCTACATCTATTATCCCCATTTCATTCCTATTTTCCGTGTTCTTTGACATTAACCATATATTATATGCTCTCTTCCTTTCCTGTAGAAATTTCTCAATGTTCTCTTTCGATCACTCATTCCTCTTTTGAATTTCTGAGTTGCCTTAAATACTCCCAAAGCTTCCTTAATTGCATTCTGTACAATCTAGCAGTATCTTGATATTTATTATTCTCAGAAGAATTTATTACATTAATCAGTTTGAAATTCAGCCCAAAACTATACAGGAATAATGTTGATTCATTCATTTCACTTTGCATACCTCATCATAATTGCATTCTCCCATATTTATAAAAGATTTCGCTATTGGGAAAAATATTTTAGTTTTCAGAAGGCAATGGTAGTACCCCGTTCTGCACCTTCATACACTCTCAAGTTGTGAAATTGCAAAAAGGATCTAGTCAGTTACAGGGTTTCTTTGGAGCACAGCTTGTGACCGTGTAAAATTATGTATATCTTTATGCTTAAAATAATCATTTTGGATCCTTATTGAGTACTGCTGAAATATGTCAATAAGTCGTTCACCATTATCAGTTCCATCACTTTCTCCATATCGTCCCACAACTAAATCCACCAGTCTGTACCCAACATGACCATTAAAACTACCTATGAATTCTCTCTTTCCTGCTGTTTATACCCCCCAACACTTGGCTTAATTTCTCATCATTCTCATCTTTGGCAATAACGCCATCCTCATTTGATGGAGCATACACTCTAGTTACAACCAGTTCCTACCCTTTTACTTAAGCTACTTTCACTATGCTCTACTTTCACAATCTATAGCATCCCATCTTTAATGGTATTAACTAAATTTTTGTTGATACATATAGAAACCCCATCCTTCACTCACTTGCCTTTATCGACACCACTGTTTAAATGAATATAGCTGTCCAATTGTCTGCCTCCTTTCTCCTTCTGTGTAGTCTCGTTAAAGGCCTCTGTGTCTATCATAAATTGCCTTACTTCATCCATAACCAGCATATTTTTGTTTGCAGGCCTTTTATATATCCCAAGTACCAAAATCGATAAATTGTTTTTGTTTGTAGTGTCACCTCCAGCTATTTATGATGAGCCCTTTCAGGCATTTTATGGGTTTTCCATATAAATAATTTATTTATTTAACATGATCAAATTAGAGCCTTCAGGCACTCTTTTGCATTGCACATCAGTGGAGAAGCATCAATGGGCATACTGCATTGGTCTAAAAGGACTAACTTGAAAGGTTAGTATGTAATTTTGTGTGCATTTTGGTGATTGTTGAAGCTGTGCAACAGGCAAACTGGAAAAATGAGCAGATCAGGTTCTCATGCACTTTGTGTGCAAAGTTGATAATACTTCCAACATTCATAATTTTGTGATGACTGCATAATGTTAAACTGTATGCACAACAGCTCGTGCAACAGACCACTGACAACTACGTAGTGCCATGCTAGATTGCAGTGGTGATTGAACATCATGATTGGAGCCAGTTGTCCTGAGAAGTTGCCTGGTTCAGTGTAATGAAAAGTTCTGGATAGAAACTGGATAATGGAAAGCCCAGAATAGAATAATGACAATATTATGAAACGGATAGATTGCTGCTCACTGTATGTGGGAAATGTTAAGTAGCAGGCAGGCCTAACAGAGAGACTGCTAAAGAAGTAAGCTTTCAGCCAGATGGCCTTCTTCTGAAGTAGACAACTCGTGTGCGCGCGCGCGCACACACACACACACACACACACACACACACACACACACACACACACACACACACTCACACTCACTCACACACACACGCGCGCGCGCGCGCGCGCGCGCGCACACGACCACTCTCTTTTCATTGGGGACTCAGCAGCCAAAGACTGTGTGTGTGTGTGTGTGTGTGTGTGTGTGTGTGTGTGTGTGTGTGTGTGTGTGTCTACTTCGAAAACTTATTTGCCTAGCACTATTTCTGTTGTGCTCCTCTGTGACTCAACATCTCTGTATGATGAGTAGCAACCTGACCTTTTCATAACATTATCATTATTTCATCCTGGATTTTCCATTGTTTGATTCTGCTTAATGGCTTTTCTCCCACCCCATAACACAATAGTGTTTTCCTTGGTTACTATTTTCTAACGCATTACTTTACTCAGAGTCTGTCTGTTTCTTTCTCTTCTTTCGTGTTGTACATGTCACCTTGTGTACGGCACCACACACTCCAACTTATGAACCACCCTGCATCAACAATTTCGTCTGCTCACAACACATGGCTATGTGACTGCTCTGGTTATTGGTACTGCATCTCATGTCCCACATTACTTCTGCTGATATCATTAATCCTCGACCTTCTGATTGATCTCTCTGCCTGCATCACTCTTGCATATTTTTGCATGTTATTTTCTATATTTTCCTATGCCACACCAACTTGCACCTCATGCTACCAACCCCCTCCCTATCCCCTACCATTTCTCCTTGTTCCAGTTCGCAAATTCTAACCTGACCTAATCTAATCACTTCTGATGCCCCCTCCTTCATACACATCCGCCCACCGACCTGCAGGACACATTACAGTCATTTTATTTATTTCTGTCATTGATATCATGATCTCATTGTGTTTTCACATCGATTTCAGTTAGTCTGGCCTTGGTGCCCAGAGGCAGTGGCCATTGTGTGTGTGTGTGTGTGTGTGTGTGTGTGTGTGTGTGTGTGTGTGTGTGTGTGTGTGTGTGTGTGTGTGTGTAGAAGGCCTTTTGGCTGAAATTTTTTAGCAGTCTTTTTGTTGTGCCTGTTTGCGACTCAACATTTCCACTATATCGTGAATACCAATCTATCATTTTTGTGATATTGGGTATAAATCGGGATAGACAAGATTACCAAGCTAAACATGGTAGATCTGAATCTAGATGGCACATGGAACATGGAAAACATATTACAAGTAGAAGACATCATCACAGAGCCTTTGTAATATGTAAAAAATAATGAGAAAGGAATGGTACAAAATACTACAGAACTTCTGAACAGGCACATAAAATATGACCCAAACAGTTGTAAATCATGCATTAGCATTGCTGTTCACTTTGGGCATTTCCCTAATGATTTGTCGGCATACCTAAGTTAATGATAATTCATGTAACTACACAAAATTGTTCACAGTGTAGCTTTCTGCCTTTTGTCATTGTGTGTCAGTCCATGGTTGAGAATATGTACTCTATTGTTGAAATAATGTTTTCATGTTCTGTAGACATTCATATGAGTTTTTAATATCCCAATACTCATATTAATAAAAACTACAATGCAGTATATGTAAGTGTTCCTAAGTATGTATTTAGTCATGTAGATAAGGCAGGAGCAAAAAATGTTTATATAACTTTACAGTAATGAAACTTAAATTCTCTTATTTTGGATCTAGAGAGAAAAGTGAACTGAGCAAAACTTTGAAAATGCAGAAGAAACTAGGTGGAAGTCGTGGATTCTCAACACACTATTGGCAGAGTGATGTGGTGGGGTGATTAAGACCATGGACTCGCATACATAAGAGACAGATTTCAAATCTCAGTGCAGCCATCCTAATTTATGTTTTCCTTGGTTTTCTTAAATCGAATAACGTGAATACTGGGACAGTTTCTCTAAAAGGGTGTAACTGATTCCTTTCCCCATCGTCTGTACGTGTACCAGTGGTCTGTCTTTAATGACAGTGTTGCTAGTTGGAAGTTTAATAATAAACACCATCACAGATATGTTAGAATAAAGATTAAGTGGTCTTTCAGGTTAAGTGAGTTAAGAAGATTTTGTTACAAGAAGCTGTTATGAATCTGAGGGGGCTACAAATAAGGTCAAGGTGATGATTTGGGGAAAAATGAAAAAAGCAGAAAAGTGATTAAAGAAGAGAGAAAACTTAAGAAGAGAGTTACAATGGGATTACTAAATACTGAGGGGTGGAATCAAGGTTTGAGATGTGGAAGGAGGGCAAAGAGAGCAGAAGGATAAAGATTAAACATCATAAAAACTAATACCTTAACTGAGAACATGAGACTTGTCAACTAAAATTAAACATTTATTCATTCCACAGAAGAACATTCATTTATTCTCCAGAAGGGCAAACACTGGTTTGTAGAACAGTGAAACCTATTGTAGAATATACCATTGTACATTTATACTCTGATTGAGATCTTACAGGTGATGGAATCATACGAAGCTGAATAGTATTTGGTCAAGAGTCGTACTGTAATACAAGAGCTTTCACTGCTAGCCGTATCGCAGAAAGAATGGTTCATGGAGAAAGAGGAGAGGCAGATAATGTACAGAGGCTGAAGAAGGTAAACGAGTTTCTCTAAATGGAGGGGCTTTTAAAATCCAACAGAGAGCAAGAAGCATCAGAAATAGTTTGGTTATTTTATTGAATGGCTGTGTAGGGTAATGTACTCAAGTTGAGTGCAAATTATTTGAGGTGTGGCTTGAGAATTTCAGAGGGTTGTCAGTGTATGTCGATGGACCAAAAAGTCCTTGGCCTGATAGTGAAAATGAAAATTTATGCTTCAAAATCATTTTACATTGAACCACAAAAGAAACTGGTATAGGCATGCATGTTCAAATACAGAGATACATAAACATGCAGAATACAGCGCTTTAGTGGGCAATGCCTATATAAGACAATAAGTCTCTGGTGCAGTTGTTAGATCGGTTACTGCTGCCACAATGGCAGATGGTGTTATAGTCTGCGCACAAGCGGTGAGACACAGCATCTTTGTATTAGCGATGAAGTGGGGATTTTCCCGTACGACCATTTCATGAGTGTACCGTGAATATCAGGAATACGGTAAAACATCAAATCTCTGACATTGCTGTGGCTGGAGAAAGATCCTGGAAAAATGGGACTAGCGACGAACGAAGAGAATCATTCAGTGTGACAGAAGTGACATCTTTCTGCAAATTGTTGCAGATTTTAATGCTGGGTCATCAGCAAATGTCAGCATGCGAACCATTTCATGAAACATCATCAATATGGGCTTTTGGAGCTGAATATCTAGTCATGTACCCTTGATGACGGCACGACCAAAGCTTTCTGCCTCACCTGGGCCTGTGTCTACACTGACATTGGACTGTTGATAACTGGAAACATATTGCCTGGTCGGACGAGCCTCATTTCAAATTGTATCGAGTGGATGGACATGTACGGGTATGGAGACAACCTCATGAAACCATGGACCCTGCATGTCAGCAGGGGACTGTTCAAGCTGGTGGAGGCTCTATAATGGTGCGAGGCATGAGCATTTGGAGTGATATGGCTCCCCTGATATGTGTAGTACGACTCAGACAGATGGCATGTATGTAAGCATCCTGTCTGATCACCTGCATCCATTCATGTCCATTGTGCATTCTGACAGACTTTGGCAATTCCAGCAGGACCATGCGACACCCCCACTCATCCGGAATTGCTACAGAGTGGCTCCAGAAACACTCTTCTGGGTTTAAACACTTCCATTTGCCATCAGGCTCCCTAGACATGAACATTATGGAGCATATCTCTGATGCCTTGCAACATGCTGTTCAGAAGAGATCTCCACCCCCTTGTACTCTTACGGATTTATGGACTGCCCTGCAGCATTCATGGTGTCAATTTCTGTCAGCACTACTTCAGACATTACTCAAGTCCATGCCACGTTGTGTTGCGGCCCTTCTGCATGCTCACAGTGGTGCTACATGATATTAGGCATGTTAATCAGTTTCTTTGGCTCTTCAGTGTATATGTCATCATAACGTCCCTTGTGTTTACCCATTGCGAAGACACTGTTGTGGGTAGTCACAGTGTTGTGATGAGTTATGACTGTTTTCCTTCTGCTAAAAACAGGTCTTTTTTTCTCAAATTTTTGAGTCCAGATTTGTTAAAAGGGTAGAACAATATTCTGCAGTTCAATTTTCCTCTTCCTAAAGACACTTCTGCGGGTATCATGAATTGAAGTTCTGATTTTCTACACTAAGCACTTTAAGGCCATGAAGTCAGTGATGGAGAACTTTTCTTCTGATCCTGCAGTGTCTGTGAGTGAATACTTGTCAGCACTCGAAAGTTCTGAAATGCTCAGTTCAGTTTCGTACATCACAATTCTCTTCTGCTGGCTTCCTGATAGTATCAAGAGACTGGAGACTTCGATAATGCCTCTCCAAGAGGCTGTGGGGATAATGGAAGATCCAGTTTGGGAAATCAGTGTTGTACCAGGTGAAGTGAGAAGTGTAGTTTCCAGTAAACTGCTGGCTGTGCTGAATAAGTACCCTGGATACTCAAATCATGTTACTTTCTGTTGCTTATTTCAATGTGAAACTGTAGAACCACATGAGGATATAGTTCCTGTCACAATACCTCCACATAAAAATGCGCCATTGACTTCTTGTGAAGTTGAGTGATACTTCTCTATTTACAAAAGTATGTTGTCGGACAAAAAACTGTGCATGGCAACAAAGAATTTGGAAAAGAATGGTATAATGAATTGTGCAACCCATTCCAGTGTGACTTAAATACTTGAACAGGAAACACTTGTACTTCAGTATTTTGAGCAGAAGTGCACTGATTAAGAATTAACTTAGACATTTTATTAGCCTACTGTGAACTTCTGTTTTATATTTAAAAAAGAAAAATCTTTGGATTTTACGTATATTTATGCATGTATTATTAATTTGATATTACAGGAAATCTGGGTCCTAATGAAGACTCTTTTCTTCTGCAAACCAGCACTTTTTTCTCAAATATTTGCATCCAGATTTGTTAGGAGGTTAGCATAATGTTTCCCAGCTATTTTTCCCTTTTGAAAGTGTTTATTGATAATTTCCTTTCACATCCCAAAACACTGGTGTGATGACTTTTCCCAGTGATGACATTGTGCTCATCTTCTTTGGAGCTGAAGAAGTTACCTCTGACCTTTGTTTCCATTCTTGTTTTGATTATAGTGTTTGATGGTCAATCCAAGTTCATCCATTGTCAAATACTGATGCAGAAAAACGCTTTTGTTTTTACAAAAATATGCCAAGCATTGTTCGGAAATAGTCTTGTGTTGATATGCCTCCAGTCTTGCACAATTCTTTCTTATGTGCAATTCTTCGTGTGAAATGTAATGGATGCATTCTTTTGAAATCCCAACAGTTTTAGCAGTTTCACACACAATTGTACTCCGATTCACCAAGATCATATCATGGGATTTTTAAACCATTTCTTTTGCAACTGAACTTTTAAAACTCTTTCATGGTCTTGTTTAAATTCAGCTACCCATTTTATCACAGTGTAAATTGAAGGAGGAGAGTCATATCATACATGTTTGTGAACCTTGAAAGAATTTAGGAAGTTTTGTTTGTAACTTGATTGCTTGTATGGGAACAGTAATACAATTCACTACAAATTGTTTCTGTATGTAAAGTGAAATAAGACATGTGAAATGTCAGGTTGGTGAACACACGTGCCTTCAATGTAGGACATACAGCTAGAAAAATGGGGAACAGTAAAATAGCAACCAAGATGGTGAAGTACATGGATCTTTGACAGAGATAATAAATTGTGATCCATTCATGTTCTAATAATGTGAATTTCATTTAAGTGAAACTATAAACATAACTGCGAAGAAGTTATTTGTATTTTATGATCCTCTTAATTTTGTATACGTGGGTAAGGAGCTCAGTTATTACAGTTAAGATAGAGTTGTAGTTCACCAAGTCTAAAGCGTCGGTAAGCCACACGTACCTCTTGGACAGTGCTAAATGGCAAGCACTTTTGGGCTATTCAGCGCCTAATGTGTGTTTTTCAGTGGCTACCATTAGGTACTAAGGCATAATATCTGGAGAAAGATAGGATCATGGTGTAACCTGAATTCTGTTTTTCAGGAATACTGGTACTGTGTCACACGACAAACATTGAATAACTTAGCTTTACGTTGCCAGCATTTGCAAAAGCTGGATCTGTCATGGTGTGGAGGTACTAAGACTATTAAGTCAGCAGATTTTGTTCAGTAAGTAACCACATTTTTAGGTTTTTTAATCTTCTGATTTCTTAACCATTTAAGCTAACCTCTTACTAGAATTCATACCTTGCAGATACAGTGATTTAATATAATATTTTTAAAATGAGTGCTATGAGGGATTAATCTGGGCAGGACCGGGATGTAATCAACGTAGAAGTAAATGCCAGTCTGGTGTTAAGAAGGTCATTCACAACTTTCATTGGGAATTGCATTGTTTAGTGTTCTGAATCTCACTTAAAGAGTCTTCCTGAAGTACTTATATAACTTACATAAAATAATAAAGATGAAGTTTGATAATTTTTTTTACTATTTATTTCAGGTTTATTAGTAATTGTGGGAGCCAGCTGACACATATACGTTTACATTCTTGTAAATTCATTGATGATGAAGCTCTCTCCAAAATAGCTTTTACTTGCACTAGACTGAAAGGTTTGTGTTCTGTGTTATATTCATAATATTCTTTCTCCATTGAATGTATTGTTTTAATCTGTGTTTATTTGTAAAACATTCAATGAATATTATTTTCCTATAAATCTACATCTAGAAGACTTTTTGAGATGCATTACATCATTGATAAATTCTGCAAAGCTTTATTAAAGATGAATATCAGATATAAAATTATATATTATTGTTATTTTTAAGCTATTTTGTTTGTCTGTCTTTACAGAATTGGGCCTTCGCAATTGTACTTCAGTTTTGGATTCAGGGTTTAGGAAAGTACCAAACTTGAAACACTTGGAGTACTTGGATCTGTACAGAACATTAATTGAACTGGAACCATTACAAAATATCCTTAAGGCATTGAAGTACTTGAAGCACTTGAACATTGGTAAAGTATGATGACATTGATTTTGCTTGAAAGTTGAAATACTTTGGTTTCCAGCTGAATAATCTCAAAAATGTAGAATATTCAAATTTATTTCTTTGCCTTTGTTTTTAATTGTCAATACTTCCCACCTGTTAGGAAGTACACTAATTATAAGCAAGAAATGCAAGGAAACAGTAAGGAATTAAAAAAAAAAGAAAAGACATTTGGTTTATACACTTGGAACCTTATTTAGTAATGCCAGTAAAAGATATTTGCATTTAGTGCACTATTTTTGTTTAAATTTAACAGCAACCGTTTATAGAAATGAGTCTAATCACCAGTCAGCCTGATATTATATCTAGTACCTAGTCACGAAATGAAATTGCAGTTGTATCTTTCCAGAGACCCAAATTAAACTGGTGCTCAGTCATGAACCTTAGTGGAACATCATTTACCTGATAAAGCGTAGATACACTGCATTCATATTGGAGAAAACATAATCTGTTTAATAAGAGTAGATTGCTATTTCCAAGACAAATAGCACTGCCAGAAGGTATCAGAGTGACAAAAGTCGACCTAACTTGCAGACTTTATCGGTGTACACAAAGGTGTCAGTATTCATAGACTGAGGCTCTCTCTCAGCTCCATATAAAAGTTGCTTCTTCGCGAACACTGAAAAGCTGTTTTTATTTTCTTGCACTCTTCATTCTCATATGACAGAATCCTTTAGTAAAATGTTATGTAGTTCCCAGCCAGGTGCAAGCTTTTCATTCTGATGCCACCTCAGGCAGTTGCTTCTTGCTGTAGTTTCTTATTTATTCAAGGATATTGTCATTTGAATGCATAAAGCTGAATGACTCCTGCCAATCTTCTCACCACGAAAGAACCTAAGGCAATTACCATAAAAATGAGCATGATACTTATGTGACAAAAACCAGTGATACTGAAAACTTGAACATAGAGATACTTGATAAATATAGTATGGCTTCCAGCATGGTGTAAGCCTTTCTGTTTTATGCTTCTTTGGAGGCTTGAGTGTCAGTTGTAATGTTTATTTAATCAAGAACACTTTTTACATGGCCTTACTAGGCAGAGTGGATTTTATACCAGCTCTTTCCACCAAAGAAAAATGAGATGAAAGGAATGGTACTTGAGATGCATCAATAACCAGTGTTCCTAACTACTAGCCTACAGAGGTGGTTTAGTGAAACAATTAAGAAAATAGATAGGTGACTCAAAAAGCAGTTGACATTTTTTCATAAGAATTTATTTTAATGCAGTACTGAAAACAAATTGTTAGCCTGTCAAGTGTTCTTATTTTGTGTAACTCCCATAAAAGATGTGACCACCATCACATCTAGTGGTCACCAATTTTATTGATAAATTGCTGCCATAAATCTCAATGCCTTGTTATGAACCTCATTGATTAGCACATACAGTTGCAGCACTGAACATGGTATGCTGAGGAAAATGATTTTCTTAAAAATTTTGTGAACATGTATTCTCAGAGACCTGTAAAACTTAATTTTGGATATTAACAATAGCATACATTTGAAAACGTATCTAATCTAAAAACCAAATTGTTGTACATTTTTTTTTCATTTACAGGCCCTTCATTAAATGCTGTTATATGATGCTTGTCTTCGTCTATTAATGATGTGGACAACACTGTAATTTATGCAGATAGAAATGAACATAAAGTTTGAAAAGTCTCTGTAGATATTGCCTGGAAATCCCAAAATTTACTACTACCCTTCAGGCAGCTTGGCTGGATTTCTTTGTACCACTACTTTTCCATTATTTATCTTCTGTGGAATTTGATTACTGGCAAGCTGTTCATATGTCCCACGATTGTCACTACTAAATTTTATCTAAATTCTTTTAAAAGATTGTGACCAATAGATTTCAAAAACTTTAGTTCATGCATCATACCTTATGCTGTGTGCTTTTCTACAGCCCCCCTCACTTTAAAACTGACGATTATTGTATTACATATTAATGTTGCAAATTGTTTTTATTAAATTTCCTTTTTTCTAGAGTGCTACATTGCCACTTCCCATTGTTGCTTGGAATGTTATCTGTTAATGAGTTTACAGTGGCAATTTTTCTGAAGTCTTCTCAAGTGTTATAGATTTCATCATATGCCCTCTGTGTATGTTAAAGATGATAACTCAAATCACTTGCTGTGAGAAAAAGAAAGAGAGAGAAAAAAGAAAAAAAATTGCAATGGGCACAGCATTTGTCTCCCCATTAACAGGTGACTGGAGGGTGCGTTGGCCTGGATGGATCATGCAGGTTGCGAGGATGAGGTAGCTGTGGTGACCACATTGATGCCTGTGGCTGGCTTAAGAACCAGTGTCTTCTCACCTAAACCTGGTGAATACTGGAAGAAATAATCAGGCCAATGCCAGCTGCATCTTGGGGAAAAGAGACTATTACTGGATATGGCTTCTCTGCAGGTGCCTGCTGTGGTGCCTCCTCCAGCTGGGTTGTCAGTAGTGATGGTGAACTCTGCCAATCCATTACAGGGTTTGGTGTTGAATCTGCATCCCATAGAGCTGCTGCCGCAAGTATGTGGAGGTGAATGTCTCCTGACAAAGGTCTGTGATTTCCCAGCTGGGAGAGACCTTCAAGGAGACAGCGGTGTTGTGATGACTATTTACTTGGTACTGCAAGTTCTTTGCCAGTTGCTGAAATGGGAACGGAATTGTAAGTGGCACTCTTGTGGTGTACCCTATTGTTGGTGAAGAGGTCTGTGATGGTTGTGGATTGTGGAGCACAACTGGTTCTGGTGTCGTGACCTCTCTGGCTACCGTAGCAATAATGAATAGTGCTCGTGGTGCGGTCAATGGTGGGCACTTGACCATGTCAACAGACTTCAGACTGATGCAAGCCAAGGTTTCCCATCTGAAAATGGGGTGTTGATGATGGGATGGGTGGGCTTTTTGCTGGATGCTGCATGTCTGCAGATGGAGGAATTGGAGGATGGTGCATAGTTGGCAGTCAGGCAGTATGTCTGTGGAACTTCACCTTTCTACTGGAACAGGTTCTCAAAATAAGTGTAAGGTTGACTTCTGTGGAAGATTCTTCCACAGTTTTGTTCATCTGTAACTGGAAAGTTCACAAAATCCTCTCGGCCTCATCATTTGATGCCAAGTGGAATGGTGCTGACGTTAGATGCTCAAACCAATTCCACTGGCATATACCTGAAACAACTGAGAAGTGAACTGAAGGTCATCACATGACATCAGTGTGAATGGCCGGTTTTCTAATGCAAAACATTTTCTTAGTGTCCAGATGATGTCGTCTGTGGTGGCTGACTGGAGGTTAATGAGAATGTGACTGGAAATTGTGTCCATAGTTAACCATATAGTGTCATGAAATGTTCCCATTGTGTGAGCACGGATTCGATCCCACTATTGGGTGGATGCAGGCTGAGGGAGCAAACTTCCATGGTAGTGGAAATTGCTGATAAGTACAGATGGCACACATGATGGTGCAAATTGCTGATAAATGCAGACGGCACATTTGCGAACTATGACTTCAATATCAGTGCCAATGGCTGACCAGTTGACGTGTCAAAGGCTCAGGTTCTTCATCCAGCACACGTCCCAGTGTTCGTGGTGAAGCAAACACGGGACATATTCATTGAGAGAACATTGACACGGCACTCGTCACCACCACCAGCAAGATTGATGGATAGCTTGGGACTGAGTCATTAAAAGTGAATGCTTCACTTGTATGAAGTGTGAGCTAACCATTCAATTTCATTGAACTAGTATTTCAAACACTTCACGATTCTCACATTTAATAACATTCGCAACTCATTTGATTCAGCCATGGCCATTATCCTTGCTTACAGCATTTCCAAAAATCTTCGAGAGTGGTTAGCCATCTCAACAGTAATGGGATACTTAGTAAATCACAGTTCCAATTTCAAAAATGCTGTTCCACAGAGACAGCAATATACAATGTCACTGTCCACATAATAGAGTTTTTAAATAGTAAAATGTCACCAATAGACATTTTCTGTGACTTGTCAAAAGCATTTGATTGTGTGAACCATGACATTATGTTACAGAAATTACAATTCGACGGTATAAATCGAATAGCATATGAGTGGTTTAAGTCATACCTACAGAACAGGAAACAAAAAGTTTCCGCATTCGGGAGGACGACGGTTCAATCCCGTGTCCGGCCATCCTGATTTAGGTTTTCCGTGATTTCCCTAAATCAGTCCAGGCAAATGCCGGGATGGTTCCTCTGAAAGGGCACGGCCGACTTCCTTCCCCATCCTTCCCTAATTCGATGAGACCGATGACCACGCTGTCTGGTCTCCTTCCCCAAAAACAACCAACCAACAACAACAAAAAGTTTCTTTATATGGGTCAAGTGATTTAAATAAGTTTGCCACTTCACCTAACTGGGGTGAAATTACATTAGGTGTTCCACAGGGTTCAGTCAGGGGTCCTCGTCTGTTTTTGATATATGTGAATGACCTCCCTTCTTATTTGAAACAAGAAGCTGAACTGACACTGTTTGCTGATGATACAAGCATCATTATTAATCCAGTAAAAGAAACTCCAATTGAAAATTATGCAAATAAGGTCTTTGGAAAAGTCATTAATTGGTTTTCAGCAAATAGGCTTGCTTTAAACTTTGAAAAAACACAGTAAATCCAATTTTTTGCTGCAAAAAGTACAGATCCTTTAATAAATATAACACATCAACAGAAGTCAGTAGACAGGGTAGAGCATACTAAGTTTTTGGGTGTACATATCGATGAGAATCTTAATTGGAAAATTCATATTTTGGGTCTTCTAAAGCAACTAGGTTCAGCAACTTTTTCAATCAGGATAATTGCCAATTTTGAGGATATAGAAATTATTCTTATGCCTAATAGTGATACAGTCAGAAATGAAGCACGGCAACTGACTAGATTTTAAAATCTAAGATGACTCTAATTTCTGTGCAGAATTTGATGTACTAAAGAAGCGGCCGCAAAGATTTTCAAACGGAGAAAAATTTTGCCTAACTCTCGTTCAGAACATGTTGTATCATACGCAGTTTATTATTTGGTTCTTGTTTATCATTATCAAAGAAAGCAACAGTGTAAGTAACAAAAAATAGCAGTCTCTTGCCATTGTTTCGCTAATGAGACGATTCCTCTCTCTTTTTTTTTTTTTTTTTTTAATTGTACGCGGCGGTAGCGTGCACAAAAGCAAGCCATGCCGCGAGCGGCGACAGGCCGTAAACATGCACTATCAGAATGCGACAAACAATGCATGATACAGTACAGTAATGCATTTTCAGCTTAGAGTGACGTAAACACTTATAACAAAGAAAACGGCACTTATCAGATCAAAGCAAAATAAGCAATCGATTCAAACCAGACGAAGCACGTGAAAAAGGAAGGGTACCCGTATAAATACGGACGGAGCGCCTGACGCATAGCAATGGCTACGTGGTAAAGCTTACCTACTTAGCTCACGACTCGAACCAAACTACTGTAGCTATATCGTCATTCATTCGACCTAAATTGTGTCTCATACTACAATGGACCAACTTTGTTTCGATTTGGAGGTGCAGCCTAAAACTTTTCTCTCCCCTTGAATTTCGAGACTCAAATCTCAGGTGCGGCTTAGATTCGGGAATTTTTTTTTTTTCCTTTATTTTGAGTCTCATTTTTCAGGTGCGGCTTAGATTCGAGTAAATACGCTAAGTGTCTCTTTACCTGATTTGTCATTCTAGAAGAGCACCATCCCCATGCCATATGATGAGGCATCCATTGCTATAATGACAGGAAAGGGTGGGTTGAGCCTGAATTTTGGGAGTAGAGGTGTGCTGCCTGAAGCTACAATTGCATGACTGTGTTGGCAGGCATTCATATAGACTGTGGCCCATTTGGGTGTAATTGGTTAAGCAGATATATTATACTGGCAGCCTGAGAGATAAACCTTGCATAGTAGTTTATTTTGCCTAGGAAAGTTTGAATACTTTTAAAATTCAATAGTGCTGCTAAGTTTAAAATAGCTGCCATGTGCTTATATGTGGACATGTTACCTGAACTGGTCAAAACTTTTGTACCACACTACATGCCTCCCATTTCTGTGTTGTATGGCCCATTGAATTCTTGCACTTTTATATGCTGCTGTGAACTGCAGCCTTTTCTGAGGTGCCCAACTCCAAATGTCCCTTGCACGCAGTTCCTTTCACATTGCTTGCTCGGAAGCTAGTTGGGATGGACCTGAATTCACTAACAGCAGTAGTGTGTGTTGGCTTGAAACTGATTGTTGCTGTCAAGGAGGGACACTCATCGCTGGTCCCATTAGTTGTAGACATATTGGACAGTCTGATACTTCAACAAATCAGCCAACTGCATTCACTTTATAATCACAGGCAAGTCCAAACACAGTAGCTTCTTTCTGCAATTCTGTGTCCACGCATTGACCCACTTAACTCTGCCACTTTCCTTAAGAAAGCTGTACACTCGTGCTCTCTCAGATCATGATGATCCGGTATGGTATTTAAAGGGCATTTATAAGTTCTTAGAAAGTGTTACAATTTTAAAAGTAGGTTTATTCGTTACAGTGTAAACAAATTTTACAGTATTATATGCCTGCAATCTCAGCAGTGATGTAAGATCTGGTCCTCAATGAGCTGTTGCGCAATAGAGTTTTACTTAGCATATAAACCGTCCACCACAGGAATATTTGAGAGTATTACTTAATTCCACAATTTGTGCATTGGTATCTAACGTGAGCTTTACAAATGTGTGTTACAATTTGAGCATTTCATTGGTATCTTGTTGTCACAACTTTATGGACAGAATTTGCATCTGGCATGTTTGCAGTTTTGGTTGCCACCTCTGGAACTTGGTGTTGATGGACTTCCTGTTTGTATTCTTCTAACAGTGGCTGCTGACTGTTCATTTCGTGACAAAATTTTTCTGGCTTCAGCACAAGGAGTAACTGGGAGCTTTCCCAATTCATTGAGAAATCTTCTTTTCCAAAGAACATTTTTTTTCAACCCTTGATTTATTTCTCTCCACCCCACAAAAGCATTGTAGGCAGAAGTGTCAGTAATATTGTAGAAGATGATCATTGGCCAGCGGTAGGTTTTTTCTCTTGCATGTGTAGGTGCCAATAAGTGCATACAATAGGTCAGTTGCTACCTTACTTGGAATGGAATCCAATAACATTTCCGTCTTCTTGTCTTCTCTGTTGCTTATTTCCTCACTGTTGTGCATTGTGCTCATTAGTACAACCTGGTTGTTCTTCCTTGGAACATAAGATACAGTGGTGGTATCCTTAGTAAAAAGGATCTTTGAACTATGAACATTATCTTTACTTGATATATTATTAGGAATTTTAGGCTAATCTTTTCTGACAGTCCCCAGAATTGCAAGATGTCTTTTGAGAAGTCCTTAGCGTAATGCATATGATGTGAAGAAATTGTCAGGTGATGTTTTGTCCTTTTACCTTATACATCAGATCCATTGAACCCTCATACCTTGATTTTTCTCATGTGCTTGTCCAAGTAATTTTCCTGTAGAGATTTGTATCTTTAAAACATAAGAAGTAGTACTATCACACAGTGTCCATATTTTTACCGCATATTCCGAGGCTTTGCTCAGTACGTATTGTTTGGATGGACAGCATTCTCGGAAAGCTACCAATTATTCATCCACGGTTACATATGTGCTAGGATTATATAATTTTGAAAGTATTTTCACTCTTATAGATACCAACTTGTCATTTACTCTTCATGCTCTTCAATCAGACTTGTCATCGAAATGTAATACGTGAGATGCAACAGTACCATTTTAGTGACATTACAGCAGGAAAGATGGCTCTATGTGTTTCTGGATACCAGAGATTCTTTGTTGATTCACCATATGATTTATTCACTCCAGCCAGTAATAACCATCTCCATAAACTCTTTGACTCTCAATATTATTAATCTCCACCATAATGCTCTGAACTTTATTGTTTGACATAATTTGAAAAGATGATTTTACATGTCTTACCTTGGCGATAGTGTATTCTGTTGCACTGGGAGTCAGTTCAATAATGTTTGCATTAGATGCTGTTCCAGTTCACGGAAAAGGTTCTAAGCTCCATGTGATTTTGTTTTTAGTGTGAGTCAGTTGAACAGCTTGCAAATTGTTATTAGAGGCATCAGCATCTGCCATGTCTTTTTAATAAGATGAAGGATCAGTGTTGTCATCATTGATTTGATTTTCTTCTTCAGAAATATTCTCCTCGCTGTCAGATGCATTTACTAATGCTTCCAACTGCTCATTGGAAAGAACTTGTTCTGTCATTACAGCCACACAGAAATTACTGTGATAGATACACGAACCATATCTGCAACAGTTATTAAAATGTAATTGTTAGTGATAATGTGCGTTCTACACTACCTACAGTGCTCTAAACTAGTCAGTGAAAGTGACCAGAGTGCTGTTTGAAGAGAGTGACTAATATTTTGTCTGGTGAGCTTATTATACATGAGTTGACTATTGCTTCAAGTGATGGAGTGTTGAGAAAAGTAGTATTGTGATGAACTCAGAGGTATCACCATGCACAGGAGCATGATAATTTGTCAGAAGCATCAGACCAATATGAAGATTCTAACTTGAGTTCAAAGTTGAATTTGAAGACCTAGAGTACTAAAGGCAATTGTAATGGCAGGGCGTTGTTATTCTCCCGCGTAGAGAAAATGCCATGTTTCTAAAACAGTAAGAATGACATGGAGTAATTCGTTATTCTGTGGCTCTAAAGATTTGCTTATTGCTGAATTAATTAACTCAGTTTTGAAAGTCCCAGCACATTTTGGACCATTCAAAAATATTCTTGGACTTCTTGCCACATCAGTTGACGGTAAAACCTCAAGCTTTCGATAATTACTCCCATCATCATCATCAGGGGCAACTGACTTTCAAATCTGCTACTGTGATGGCCTTACACAGCCCTAGATGGCTTCTGATTGTTTGGTAATTATGCAGTGCTGTCGCAGATGGTGTCAACATGTGCTGGTGGGGCCACCATTTCTGTCGTAACATAACCAGTGTAGTGAATACCTCTGGTTCTTCTGTGCATCGAGAGCTTGTTTCCCTACACTGCTGAGATTTTGTACAATGAAAGTCAGACATATACCTTGGCAACTCAGTATACCACAAGCCAATACACACTGATTTACGTCTTAGTGCCTAGAGTTCTCACTATTCATTTCAGAAGAGAGCAGTTTTAAGTACACTAATACACAGAGCAGTAACTGTTTCTGACAAAGACCACTTGAATTCTGAAATTTATCACCTTAAGCACATGTTATATAAAAACAGCTATGGATCACGCGATGTTCAGTGTTCTTTAAGAAAAGGGAATGTGAAAATGTTGAACATAGATATGATGAGCCATCAATTGCATTCATTCCTTTCTGCAGCACTACATCCGGCAAAATAGGTTGAGCTCTGGAAATACGAGGCGTAAGATTTGTTCTTCAACCTTCTAAGATGATAAAGGAGATGCTACACCCTGTTAAGGACAATCTCGAGCACAGGATCCCTGGGATCCTATTCTTGGAAGTCTACAGCTTACGTTTGCATTACTTCTACCTTTGTCAGCTATTCTGGCCTGGAATTAAGAAAACTCTTATACTACTTTCAGTGCCCCATTCCCTAATCTAATTCCCTTTGCACCACCTGTCTTAGTCTACATTCCATTACCCTTATTTTACTTTTGTGACAGTTCATCTTATAAGTGTTAATAATTGTTACTTTTCCTTGCTTCATTAGTTTGTTCACTGTTGTTTTGTAGAAAACTGTCAAGGCATTTGTTATTTGGTGATACAACAAGTAAAATTCTTGCAGGTTCTTGTGTGCATGTGGAAGACATGGATAAAATAGCAGCAATTTTGGGTGAATACAACAAGGATTTAATATCTGTTGACTTTTGGAAAGCAACTTCATTGACATCAGTTGGAATGAAGGCACTGAGCCAATGCCACAAATTAGAAGAAGTAGATTTTGGTTGGTGGTAAGTCAATAATGTTTTACTTGGTAATATCCTTACGTGTAATTTTTATTGAAATTTGAATTTGTGTGCAGATTAATGACTGTTGTTCTCATACACTGGCCAGCATGAGTATGGTTTTTGGGTAGTTTTCCATATTTGTTTAGCGAAAATGGGACTCATCCTCGCTGTAGTGAAACTACACTTTTCTTCATTACCATTATAGATACATAACACTTTGTGACATCCAGTTACAAACTGTTGTTCAGAGGTGCTTTCACAATCCTGTCACTGCTATCAACAAGCAGTCAGTAAGACCTGTTGCTGAGTTCTTAAGAAGTTAACAGTAAAATGTTGTTCACAATATTCAACATTGCAGTTAATGTGAGAATGAAAGCTAGACCTTTTCCTTGCCCAGTCCATATTCAGTTAAGATAGTGGTTCATCTATAATGACCCCAGTATTGTAAAGATTTTATGAAAGAAGAGAGATTTACAGTTCAACGTGTCATCATTAACAAAGTCATTAGAGACAGGGGACAGGTGTGGACTAGGGACAGAAATTCTTCATGTCCTTTCCAAAGAAACCATGGAGAACCTAAATCTGGATAGGAATTGAAATCATGATGGTCCTGAGTGCAATTCCAATGTCTTATATTGTGTCGCCTCATTTGGTAAATTGTTACGGATTGAGATTGAAGAAATTTATGATGAGATAAAATAAATAATTCAGTTAGGTAATGGATACGAAAATTTAATTGTTAAGGGGGACTGGAAATTAAGGTGATGGGACCTGGATAAGTTGAAAGAATGAGAGGTTGTTGAAAGTTTCAGAGAGAGTATTGGGCAACGATTGACTGGAACAGGGGAAAGGAACACAGTAGAAGATAAATGGGTAGCTTTGAGAGATGAAGTAGTGAAGGCAACAGAGGATGAAAATGCTGTAAATGGGACAGGTGAAAGATAATACAAACATCTAAAAAATGGGATTGACAGGCAGTGCAAGATGGCTAAGCAGGAATGGCTAGAGGGCAGATGTAATGGGTTAGAAGCAGTTATCACTAGGGGAAAGGTAGATACTGCCTACATGAAAATTAAACAGGCCTTTGGAGAAAAGAGAAGCAACTGTATGAATATCAAGAGCTCAGATGGAAAACCAGCCCTAAGCAAAGAAGGGAAATCTGAAAGCTGGTAGGAGTGTATTGAGGGTCTGTACAAGGAAGAAGAACTTGGAGACACTATTACAGAAATGAAAGAGGACATGGATAAAGATGAGATTGCAGACATGATACTGAGAGAAAAATTTGACAAACCACTGTAACACCTTAGTCAAAACAAGGCCCCAGAAGTAGGCCACATTCTGTCTGTTCTACTTATAGCCTTGGGAGAGCCAGCCATGACAAAACTATTCCATGTGGTGAGCAAGATGTATGAGACAGGCGAAATACCCGCAGACTTCAAGACGTATATAATAATTCCAATTCCAAAGAGAGCAGATGCCAACTGTGTGAATATTGTCAAACTGTAAGAGTAATAAGTCGTGGTTGCACAATACAAACCCAAATTCTTTACAGAAGAATGGAAGAACTGGTAGAAGCAGACCTCGGGGAAAATCATTTTGGATTCTGGAGAAATGTGGGCACATACGAGGCAATACCGACCCTATGACTTATCTTACAAGATAAGTTAAGGAAAGGCAAACCTATGTTTATAGCATTTGTAGACTTTGAGAAAGCTTTTGACAGTTTTGACTGGAATACTCTCTTTCAAATTTTGAAGATAGCAGGAGTAAAATACAGGGAGTGAAAGGCTATTTACAACTTGTACAGAAACCAGACAGCAGGTACAAGAGTCGAAGGGCATGAAAAGGAAGCAGTGGTTGAGAAGGGAGTGAGACAGAGTTGTTGCCTATCCCCTATGTTATCCAGTCTCAACATTGAGCAAGCAGTAAAGGAAACCAAAGAAATATTTAGAGAAGGAATTAAAGTTTAGGGAGAAGAAATAAAAACTTTGAGTTTGCCGATGACGTTGTAATTCTGTTGGAGACAGCAAAGGACTGAGAAGAGCAGTTGAATGGAATGGGCAGTGTCTTGAGAGGAGGGTATTTGATGAACATCAACAATAGCCAGAAAGGATAATGGAATAGCCAGAAAGGGTAATGGAATTTAGTCAAATTAAGTCAGGTGATGCTGAGGGAATTAGATTAGGAAACAAGACACTCAAAGTAGTAGATGAGTTTTGCTATTTGGTGTAGTAAAATAACATGATATCTGAAGTAGAGAGGATATAAAATGTAGACTGACAGTGGCAAGAAAAAAATTTCTGAGGAAGAGAAATTTGTTAACATCAAATATAAATGTATTAGAAAGCCTTTTCTGAAAGTGTTTGGAGTGTAGCCATGTGTGGAAGTGAAACATGGTTGATAAACAGTATAGACAAGAAGAGAATATAAGCTTTTGAAATATGGTGCTACAGAATGGTGAAGATTAGCGGGGTGGATCACTTAATTAACGAGGAAGTACTGAATCGAATTGGGGAGATTGTGACACAACCGACTAGAAGAAGAGATTGGTTGATAGGACACATTCTGAGACATCAAAGGATCACCACTTCAGTTCTGGAGAAAAGTGTGAGGGGTAAAAATTGTTAAGGGAGAGCAATAAATGAATACACTAAGCAGATTCAGAAGGATGTAAGTTGCAGTAGTTATTCGGAGATGAAGAGGCTTGCACAGGATACAGTAGCTTGGAGAGCCACATCAAACCAGTCTTCAGACTGAAGGCCACAACAAGTGAGAAAATCTTCAGTTGTCCCTATACAACATCAAATGCATTTTAACACTTGTGATCTCGAGAAATAGTGCTATTTGTTTAATATGATTCAGGAGATGATTAAAAATTATTAATTATCAACTAATTGTAATGTGATATTTTTAACCTAATCTTTAAAGGATTCTTTACGAAAGAAAATAATGAATTTCATCTCGTATCAATAGATTTTAGTCTTTCTTATTAAGCAAACTCATCATGATACTTAGAGAGGATCACTAATTATTAAGTGTTGTGATTATGAGCAAAAGAGCAAAGAACTATATTGTCACATTGTAACCAGAAAAAGAGTCCAAATCTGAAAGTAGGATCATCAGTGAAGTACAATACTTAACACTAGAAGCATGTTTACTATGAACTCCAACAAATGGCCAGAACAGAACTGAGCTGGACAGAGAGTGCTGCTATTTATAGAGATGTGAGTTCAAGTTTTGAGTTGAAGAATTGCTCATTTTACTTTTGCAGTCTTGGTTTTGGAACACCAGGCGACAGCTTGCATGCGTTGGCTAAAGGCTGCCCCCGTCTCAAAAAACTGTTCCTTGCTGCTCTGAGAGGTGTGAGTGACCGGGACCTGGATCTTTTCATTGAAAACTGCCCTAAGATGGAACAAGTTGATCTCATGGGAGTCAGATGTATTTCCAGAGAAATATGTCTTAAGTGAGTATTTTGTCTCGCTTGTAATTTTTTGTATGTTATTCTAACTGCCACAAAATACACTTCAAGGCAGAGGCAATTCTTTGTGACATTGTTAGTGACAAATGTTGCAGAAAGTAATTGTTTTTTGCTGAACTAGTTTTGGACATTGTGCTCATCATCAATGGCAGAGCCAAAATATCAACATTTACAGAATAGTTTAAGGTCTTGTTTCATATCATTCCACTTACTTATCAGCTTGTCTAAATAGTGGAAGTTTGAACATGTACTTAAAATGTAGAAACATTTTCACTCTTGAAAAGGCAGATAACAGGAAGTACATATGCCTTTGGCTTATGAATGAGCTCTCCTCAGGTGAAAAATTTGTGGCAGAACAGTCACTTCCTGCATTGCATGTTCCCCACACCAGGACTGTTGCAATCTGATTGCAAACTGTATATACATCATTCTACCACACTGAATAGTGTCTTCTAGGGAATTCGGAAAAATTGATAGATTAGGTTAGAACACAGTTAGTTCAGATTAACGCAGTAGCATTAAAATAATTCATAAATCTATTTGCAGAACTGCACTTGGGTAACACATGATACTTGAGTTTCTTTCCACATTCTTGAATTTCCTCTCCAAAGATACATCTAGCACATGTGAGATCACATATCAATTTATAGACTTTTTTTGTTGGACAAACAAGAAGCAGCCTTAAACCAGGCTTAAAGAGTATATAGGTATTACAAGTTAGATTAACATGCCAGAATGAGATTTTCACTCTGCAGCGGAGTGTGCGCTGATATGAAACTTCCTGGCAGATTAAAACTGTGTGCCCGACCGAGACTCGAACTCGGGACCTTTGCCTTTCGCGGGCAAGTGCTCTACCAACTGAGCTACCGAAGCACGACTCACGACCGGTACTCACAGCTTTACTTCTGCCAGTACCTCGTCTCCTACCTTCCAAACTTTACAGAAGCTCTCCTGCGAACCTTGCAGAACTAGCACTCCTGAAAGAAAGGATATTGCGGAGACATGGCTTAGCCACAGCCTGGGGGATGTTTCCAGAATGAGATTTTCACTCTGCAGCGGAGTGTGCGCTGATATGAAACTTCCTGGCAGATTAAAACTGTGTGCCCGACCGAGACTCGAACTCGGGACCTTTGCCTTTCGCGGGCAAGTGCTCTACCAACTGAGCTACCGAAGCACGACTCACGACCGGTACTCACAGCTTTACTTCTGCCAGTACCTCGTCTCCTACCTTCCAAACTTTACAGAAGCTCTCCTGCGAACCTTGCAGAACTAGCACTCCTGAAAGAAAGGATATTGCGGAGACATGGCTTAGCCACAGCCTGGGGGATGTTTCCAGAATGAGATTTTCACTCTGCAGCGGAGTGTGCGCTGATATGAAACTTCCTGGCAGATTAAAACTGTGTGCCCGACCGAGACTCGAACTCGGGACCTTTGCCTTTCGCGGGCAAGTGCTCTACCAACTGAGCTACCGAAGCACGACTCACGACCGGTACTCACAGCTTTACTTCCCCCAGGCTGTGGCTAAGCCATGTCTCCGCAATATCCTTTCTTTCAGGAGTGCTAGTTCTGCAAGGTTCGCAGGAGAGCTTCTGTAAAGTTTGGAAGGTAGGAGACGAGGTACTGGCAGAAGTAAAGCTGTGAGTACCGGTCGTGAGTCGTGCTTCGGTAGCTCAGTTGGTAGAGCACTTGCCCGCGAAAGGCAAAGGTCCCGAGTTCGAGTCTCGGTCGGGCACACAGTTTTAATCTGCCAGGAAGTTTCTTAGATTAACATGATTAACTTGCAGTAATTGCTCACAAAAAGCCACAACATTCCTTCACAATAGAGAAGCCATTATTATCTCCACATTATTGAAATTATTTTTATTATCACTGAACTAATAGAAATCTTCGTCCATATGCCCTAAATAACTTGTGTAATATTCAATGAACAATACAGTTATACGTAATCCAATTGTAGAGATTGGTAACTGAGCTGGACTCTTTGTTTTTAGGGGTTATATGGAATTTGAATGTAACGTTGCTATGAAGATATTAGTGAGAGTCTTGCATTTACTGCTCTCCACATTGGTTTCTCCAGTCGGCCAATCGTGTGCTTTTTCAGTAACGTGGACAGTAAAGAATTTAATTTACAACAAACCAAAAACCAGTTCCAGCTACAATTTGATTTAGAAAAGTCCCATATCCCACAACACATTTTTTCACACTGAAAAATCAGGTAAACTGCAACCACAGTGCGAATAATTAAACTGAACATGATGTCCAGATAGATACAATATCATTTCTAGTTAATATGAGAACATGTATGCCCAAGTAAGTGTGCATCTCAAGATTGTTATCATCCGGTCGGAGTCTATTCAGAATTACACTCAACGTGTACAACACTACAACAATGATAATTCACAAACCTTTGTCAGCAGGCAAAAATTATTTTTACTGTTGCATACAGCTTAATCATCTGTTTCTGCTTACTGTTGATACTCACTATGCAGCAAAACTAAAGAATGAGCTTAAGAAAATTCCAAAAAATAGTATGTAATATGACGTGAGGATATAAGATCCTCAGACAATCCCAGACTTTAAAAAACAATGACCTAGAAGTTTAGGGCAACTTAAAATTTTATTGTGAAATGAAGAAAAAAGAGCAAACGTTAGGTAAGAATACAGCTTCTAAAAACAAATACAAGAATGATACCTTAGGAAAAAACTTAACAAATGTAATGCTTAAGAAAAAATGGTAGTGAAGACAAGACATAGAAAATTATTTGTGAGATTTATTGTCCCTGTAGAAAACACAGCAATGGGATGAATGTAAGCAGTTATTAATCAATATGCATGCATTAGGAAGAAAATTCCAATTGGCTCTCTTCAACAGAAAGTTTGTTTTAATGCTTACACTCTCGATAAATGTTATTATTCATTTAATACGGATTATCAGTTCTCTGCTAACTGCAAATTGACAGTGTTTTTAACCAAATCTTTAACAGACTCTTCACAAAAGAAAATAATAAAATTTATCTCATTCAACAAATTCTAGTCTTTCTTATTGAACAAACTCATCATGATATTGAAGAGTGTCTTCTTAGAGAGGGTAACTAATCATCAAATAATTATATTGTCACATTGTAACAAGAATCAAGTTCAAATCTGGAAGCAGGGTCGTCAGTGAAGTGCAACACTTAACACTGAAGGCATGTTTATTATGAACACCAAAGAGCAGCCACAACAGAAGTGACCTCCTAGATGGAGAGTACTGCCGTTTATACAAATAGCTAATATTTCAGACTACACTAACATAGTAAATTTCAAGAACCTTCCAAAAATAATGATTACTGGTGATTGGGTTTCACCTGTCAACTGACAGCAGGTCAGCCAGCATTGCTAACTGCTACGCCACACTGAATGCAGCACAGCTCATGGCATTGCTCCCTCCCTTGGAGAAACATCAAACTTCTGTATCAGAAGTTCTCTCTGAAACTGGCTACAGCTCCCTGTATCTAGATGATGTCATCGATCCTCTGTATAGCAGCACTTGAAGGTCCTCTCATTCTGATAGTGTTGTCATACCCTGTTCACTGTAATAAGTGTCGAAAGTAACACTTCTGATCAGAACTCTGTAATCATTGAGCAGGTCTTTCAAAATCTTTGAATGTGAAGTCCCCATTGTCACTCTGGACCTCAGAGCTGTAATAAGGCTTTAGATGTGGTCATCATCTCTGCACATTTGTCTTCTTGGTGAAGAATCTTAATCCTCGATTCCATGTGTGGGATCTGACAAGTAACAAAAGGATATGATGTGGCTCAAAGTAGCGCTGTAACAACTTTTCTGGTAGTCCCGCTTTCCGCGCAGCTGTAAAAATCCATACCAAATCTCCTGGGCTGAATCTTACTGGTTGGTGCGTGGCATTACAGTGCTCTTGATCTTTTTCCTGTGTGTCTAAGGTCCATATGTGAGCCAATTGTGTTCGGTCCTGATAATGAAGCGTGTCACACAGTCATCCTGAGTATCGTCCAGTTGAAACAAGAAGAGTTTATCGTTTTTAGTTTTGACCTCACAACCATTGAGCAGAAAGACTTGTGTGAAGCCTGTAACATCTTTACCATGTTTGCATGCGAATGTCACAACTTGCAGTATTGTATCCCAATATCTTTGCTTGACATCAACTTACTTCGAGAGCATATCTGTCAACATCTTATTAAAGTGTTCTGTAAGACCATCATCTGTGGGTGGTGTCACAATGTGATAGTAGTCTTGACAGGAAAACTTTTCCCTAATCAGAGATCATCACATGGGCTTCTCTGTGTTCCCAAATGATGTCTTCTACAAGGAACCTTCCAATTCCTGGAGCGTCGGTGGCCATGCCGGCTTTGGTGACACCATAGTGGCCGAGACAGTCAGTGCAAACTATTATCTGTTGATTCCCGTCTTTCGACGTTGGGAACCTCTCCGAGAGGTCGATTTCAGTTCGGTGGAATGGTGCTGCTGCAGGTGAAACTATTACCAGATGCCTCAGAGTTAATTTTGGCACATGCTTTTGATGCTGGTGTTCCATACAGTGGCTCACAAAGTGTCTTAACAGATCAGTAGAGACCTGGCCAGTGATACCTGTCTAGAGTCTTCAAAAATCCCAGGTGATCAGATGCTGGAGTGCCATGGAAAAACTTGAGGATAGCTGGCTGTGGATGAGCTAGGTGATATGCAATTTTTTAATTGGAATTCACCTTTGGTTGGGCCATCATTCTTCAAGATTTTTATGGTTTTCAGCAATGCAGAATCTTCCATCTTTTCAGCAGTAGCGTCACTTAGTATGGCAGTGACCAAGATTTTGTCCACACATTTAATGTGCAGTGATGACAGATTTAATACACACTGGTGTGTTCCATCACAGGATTTCTTGAAAGGCAGTTGGGGTCCTTGTGCCTGCATCTGTTTTTTTGTACCACTGTAACACCATATTCCTGAAGTCTCAATGCTCATCTTGCCAGTCAGTCTGACAGATCCTTCAGGATAGTTAGCTGTCACAATAGTGAACTATTCCTGAAGTCTCAGTGCCAATCTCACCAGTCGACCTTACAGATCTTTCAGGATAGTCAGCTGTCACTACAGTGAATGGTTTGTCAGATAAATATGGCCAGAAATTGGGGTCCAAACAACTTGCAAACCCGCTCTTTTTCAGTAATAGACTCCTGGATTGGAGAGTATTCTGGAACCAGAAGTTTTCACTTTTTCAACACCATCCTCAGTTTGTACTAGAACTGCACCTATCGCATAACCTCTATAGTGGGTGTGAAGTTTTGTCTCAACAATCTCATCATACAATGCTAGAACTGGCGAAGATGATAGTGCCTCCTTAAAAGCAAAGAAAGATCATTCTTGCCTCTCGTTCAAGAAAAATTTGTCTTCTCCATGCAGTAGTTCTTGTGAGTTACATGCCGTGGTACAGAATTTCTTTGTGAATTGCTGGTAATATGAGCACATTCTGTTTGCGAAACTTTTTTCATCATAAATGTGCTGACAAGTTCGGAAATCTATGACTGCTCTTATTTTCTTGGTATCAGTATGGATTCTGTCACCATTCACTAGGTGCCCCAAGATTTTTATTTCTTTGACAGTGAAGAGGCACATTTTCAAATTTGAGGAGGAATGTGCAACCTGAACACACTTGAACACAGTTGTCAGGTGGCTTAGATGTTCTTCAAATGTCTTCAAAAAAGGCAGTGTCATTCTGGTAGTAAAGACACACTGTCCATTTAAGGTGACAAAGCAGGTTGTCTATCATACACTTCAAGGTGGCTGTAGCATTACGTAATCCAGAATGCATAATTTTGAACACTCAGAGGCCAAAGAGCTATGAAGGCAGTATTTTCCCAGTCAGCCTCATCATCCTCAATTTGCCAATACCCAGTCTGGACGGCCCTAGTTGAGAAAAACTTAGCTCCTCTCAAGCAGTCTGAAGTGTCACCAATGCGCAACAATGGGTAGACATCTTCTTTCATCTTCAGTAGTCAATGCACAAAATGCTACATGCCATCCTTCTTCTTCACAAGGTGCACATGGAGGAACCAAAGACACTTTGAAGGTTCAGTGATGTCATCATTCAGTCTGCCATCTTGAAATATCTTTTCCACTTCCTTCTGGTTTATCCATCGTTCAGCCGGCAACACTCTACATGAGTCCCCAACTAGTTGGATGATGATTCCCAGTATTGATATGCTGTTTTCCTTTGAATCGCTTGGTCTGTCTTCTCTCCACTCTGCATTTAAAAACATCCAAAAATTGACTCAGAATAGCTAATTGGTCACCCTAGATATGTTGGCAGTTCGATAATGGTTTCTCATCTGCATTATGTGGAGTGATATGGGAGCAGCATTCTTGGTTGGCATTAAGCTGCCATTCGTGGACTGGTTCAGCTGTCCCTACACATATACATTTAGGGATGATTGTGGCTGCTAATGAAATTAGCCATCCAAAGTTCTCCTTGACCACCTACAATGATCATCACTGGCATGTAGATTATTTATGTAAGTAAGTTAGTTACATGTTCCACAGATCATTTTAATGATTCTTTTATCAAAATGATGCCGAGCGAGGCAGTTTACAGGATATGTATCCATAATTAGTGTTAATATTAATGAACACATTATTATTTTTAGTTCTCAAGGGGTAATAAAGGTTATTTTTCCCTCTTAGTGTTGTAGGTATGGGCATCACCATCTTAAAAGATCAATAGCTTCTAATGAAAAAGAACCAACTAAAGGGAAAGTTTTCCTTCCATTTGTAAAAAGTGTCACAGATCGCATCAGTAAAGTACTTGAAAAGCACCATATTGATACAGTGCTTAAACTAACAAAAATTGTGCCCATAGGAACGACAAAAAGAAGCATTAGCACTCACCTTAAAGAACATGAGAGCATTTGCCACCTGGGTAATATGGATAAATCAGCAGTAGCAGATCATGCACTAGAACTGGAAAACCATCGATTCATTTCTCTGACGCCATGGTTTAAGCAAGATCTAATAATTACTACATTAGGATGTACAGAGAGGCCATAGAAATTCAAGAGCACAAAAACAATTTTAACAGAAAAGAAGATGGCTTGAAATTAGACAAGCTGAGGGCTTTAGTGCTAAATAAAACAACAGTGCCAACTCTTCCTCACTTCATACTCCATAGCATATGTCAGCGCTACTCCGTACCTCAGGCAGCAATCTGACGACTTCATGAACTGACCACCGCGTCGATTCATATAAACAGTATGACCTGCTGAGCTTGCTAGAGTCTGTAACTCCTTTCTGACTCATTAAAGCCTCTGATGCTGTCTCCAGCACTGGAGAACAGAACCTTAGGCAGAGCAATATGTCCATAAAGCAAATATCAGCAATTACGCAAAAACTTCAAACTTTAACTGAGCATTTAGATTGACAAATGGAACTTGTCTCGGTGGTGGTGGTGGTGGTGGTGGTGGTGGTGGGATAACAACTTCAACAACGAACAACTGCCCAGAACAATATTTTTTATTTTTGCTTGTTGACACAACTTCATCACTCTAAACCTCTGATCTTCGACAGTGTATGCCTGCTTGTGATGCCTGCAACAAGTCCAATCTGAGAATAGCTTTATGAATATATATGAATGGCTGTGTTATGTCATTGATAGTTATTTTTGCTGTACAAATTCCTGTCTGCTGGGCATATTCGCATTTGTGACTTTTCAGCCCATAGTCTTCTTTAGCTGTTTATGATAAGCATTCACTATTACAGAAAAAGAAGCCCTGAATTGACTAGTGCCTAGACAAGTTGGCCCCTGTGGGATTGGAGATGTCAGTTAGATTTCGTGACTCTCGCACAAGTAGCTTTTTCATCTGTAGTGGCCTCACCTCCATAGATGATTGCCTTGCTTAGTTTTCCTGAATTCGGTGACCAGACAAGCTGCAAGTATATCTTTATGGCAACAGGAAATGTGTACAGCATGTGGGGGAGCAATCTTGTCCAGGGTACGGCCATGAGTTTTGTCCCACTGGTCAACTACAGCTGTCTGCAGGTGATTGGCAGGAATAAAACTGTTGTTGTGGTTGACATCCGGTGGTGTAGTAGTTGTTGTAAACTCGACTTCTCTCTCTACAGTAGTGTGCAGTGTATCCGGAGTGTCCACAGTGGAAATTCATTGGCGTATTGTCCTCTGTCCTCCAAAAGTCTGTTCTTCAAGATCGACACACCTCTTCTTCAACACTCTCTCTTACTTCCTGGGGTTGACATTCATGGCTGATGTTTCTTGTTTACTTGTTCCAGAATTCCTGGTTTCCATAAAATGATGTATCTCCTCTCTTACAACCTGGTGTATGAGAGAGGTGTGGCCACAGTGGTCTTCCACAGTTGCCATAGGGACCACAATTGGGAATTAATCATACCTCTTTCATCCAACATTTTTCTGTAGCATTTCCTTGATACACTGGCACCACTCTTCATTTGTTACGACATCCATCACCAGAAGAACTCCTTTCATCAAGTGCGAGATTTTTCTCACCTTCTGTCAAATTCAAATCCACAATGAAATCTAGGGGCAAAACATTCTGTATGTAAAACTGTCTTTTCCCCATGCCTTGGTCTTCTGCTAAGCAGATTATCACCAAACATTTTCTGCGGTTCAGCCTGGAATTAATTCCAGCTGTTGAGCTTCTCTTTGGTGTTTTTGAGCACTGCCTGGCTGTACCATCCAAATGAAAGTAAGTATCTGGCGAACATGTCATGTCCTCCCACCTGTTGTATTTGGCAGGTCAGTCAAATTTTCAGCCATTTCATCATGTCCTGACCAGCATCTCCAGAAAACACTGACAAATGCCTGATATGCACCTGAATTACTGCTGTTTTGGAATCCATTGGTTTCTTAAATATACAGGGCATGATGATAATGTACTACATGTATTTCAGTGCCTGTCCGTGTAAATGACACTTTTATGTTGCCTAATTGGTGCCACAGTGATGTAGATGTTTTGAAGTACTTAGCATCTCCACCAAATAATGTTTCCTCATAACCAGAATCAAGTCCAAACTCGAAAGCAGGGCTGTCGGTGAAGTTCAACACCTAGCACTGAAAGCAAGTTTACTATGAACACCAACATACAGCTGGAACAGAACTGACCTGGATAGAGAGTGCTGCTATTTGAATAAACACCAAAGATTCCAGGATATACAGATATTAAAACATAAGAAATTTTGTGAACCGTGTAGAAATAATAGTACTAATTAACAAACAATTGCTGGTTATTGTGTTTGAACTGGTGACTTGCAGCACACCAGCCAGTGTTGATAACCACTACACCATGCTGTGTGCAACACAGCTCACAGCAGTATATCCACTTAGGAGGATTAATGTGCATGAAAATCCATAGCATACTTAGAATGCCAGAACACTTTTAAAATGTACACATAAAATTACTTAAAATTCAGTAAAAAATGTTTTTATATAAATGCCTCAGAATTTGTTAGTATCCATATGTGAACACACTTTACAGCATACTGTTTCATTTTAAACTTTCACTTCACTTACAGGTACTTCGCTTTTTAAAAGCCTAACTGGCACTTAGTTTGCCACACAAAACCAACATCTCGTGGCAGTGCGTACTCTGTGTTTACAAATACACAGACTCCAGGACCACGTTTAATAGCACTTCACATCATGTTGCATCATGGACGGACAAGCACAAAGTGTGTTCCGCACTCACTGGGGCTGGCAGGTCATGTTGTGGACCATGGATTGGTAGCTCTGCAATGCATTCTGTGCACTTTGCTGGATTGGAAGCTCATATTGGGTGCATTTTGGATTTGTAGCTTGGTGGTGTCACCTAGCAGGGCATGTTCCAATTCATGGTGACAGATGTACATAAATCAGTTGCGTGCACATGATTATGTAGTGGTGATGTTGATGGTGTTGCCATGTCAACAATTCATAAGTAAACTTAAAGAATAGACAGCAGTATCACATAGAAACAGTAGATGTGCCATTCACGGTGTCTTAACAACACGTACCTTGTCAGTCCAAAAATTTTCAAGACTCGATTAATTCAAAAGAGCGGAATGAGAATGGTGGTTTTAATGCTTCAGATGTTCTACATAGGCTTTTCCCACTTGAGTAAAATGAGTACAATGCACAGAACATTTGTACAACCATGTGAAACTGTCAGAAAAGTCCATCTTTGGGATGTTGTTCAACTCACACGTCACTTGGCTTGAATACTGGTTATGTACTCAAAGCATTGACCTTTCATGTGAAGTTCTTCAGTTTGTCACTTTGTGGTAGGTTTGTATTGAAAACACCAAGTGTTGTCACCTGTAATGATGTTTCTAGAAAAAAAATTGGCCATGTTTTGCATTTCAATCAGGTTGTGACAGGTGTCCAGGTGTCACTGTTTTTGTTTGGGATGCTAGGTGTACTGGACAAACTTAGTAGACATTTTTCTCTTTACTGGAGAATGTCATGTGAATACTTGAGTTTGGGATGTAGCTCCAATGAAGGCCATGTTGCCAAAAGCTCCGCTGTAATATGTGAACACTGTAGTCACATGTCCACCACTTAACATTGTCACAATTGTTACTGCGCTGACATCACATATATGCGTGGACTAAAATCATTCTTGATACTTTTCCAACATAGTGTAGACACTCGTTTCACATTAATTAGAATGAAAACAATATTATCAGTGATGAAATGTACTTCAAATAAACAATGACAAAGTCACAGTTCCCCCCTGCGGGTCCGGGGGTTAGAATAGGCCCGAGGTCTTCCTGCCTGTCGTAAGAGGCGACTAAAAGGAGTCCATCCCCCTCAAGGGGGTAGTTAGCGCCTGCGTCCGGAGACGGACGGTCCCACGACCTATATTTGTGGTCTTTTTGGTTTTTCACTTCTCGTTTCTTCCTTCTTTGGTTGGTTCCTTTCTTTGTTCTTCTCTATCACACTGTCTTCCTTACTCTTTCCCTTGCCTTTTTTCCCTTGCCTTTTTTCCCTTGCCTTCTTTTCCTTGCCTTCTTTTCCTTGCCTTCTTTTCCTTGCCTTCTTTTCCTTGCCTTCTTTTCCTTGCCTTCTCTGGTCTCCGCTTCGGCGTTTGAGTCAGTCTGTCCTCTCTCTCTTCCTTTTCCTCTTCTTCCTTCCTTCCTGTGCACACCTGAAGGCCGACCCACGCATTCGCACGCATAGCCGGTGATGGGGTAACGCGTAATTCCCCGCCCTGGGTAGACAAGTAAGGCACGCACGTACTCCCTGGTAAAGGCCAGGCCCAGGGAGGGGTGATTGCCTGAGCTGATACCTTCTGACCATGCCGATTGGTCCCTCCGTCTGTTTCTCGGGAGGTGTGACCTGAGGTGTAAACATTCACCTAAGGCGGGAGTGCCCTCTGAGAGGGTCCCCATAAGGAAGGAGCGCGCCATCGGAGATGCTGGCAATCATGGGGGATTCCTCCGCAATGGATTTCTCTTCCTCTCTCTCGACTTCTGCCCACAAACGGAAACATGACCAGCCCCCAGTGACAAAAGTACTACCGCCTACCCCACAGTTCCTCGTCATTTCTCGATCTGAGGACGGAAAGGATTTTTCCTCTGTCAACCCTTTCGTTATCCAGAAGGGCGTAGATGCCATAGCCGGTACTGTTAAGTCTTGTACGAGGTTGCGTAATGGTACCTTGTTACTAGAAACTGAGAGCGCCTTTCAGGCACAGAGACTGCTTCGAGCCATACTCCTGTACACGTTCCCTGTCCGGGTGGAGGCTCACCGAACTTTGAATTCGTCTCGTGGTGTGGTCTATACTAGATCCCTCGACGGATTGACTGACGAGTAGATTCAGTCTTTCCTTGCTGAGCAGGGTGTGACGGCTGTCCATAGGGTCATGAAAAAGGTCAACAATGACCTTGTACCGACCCGGACACTTTTCTTGACCTTTGATAGTGTTAAGCTGCCATCGCGCATCAAAGCGGGCTACGAGGTTATTTCTGTTCGCCCCTATGTCCCGACACCTACGCACTGCTACCAGTGTCAGCGTTTCAATCACACTCGACAGTCTTGTTCCAATGTGGCTAAATGTGTCACTTGTGGCAGGGATGCCCATGAGGGTGACTGTCCACCTCCATCTCCTCGTTGTGTGAACTGTGAGGGTGACCATGCAGCATCCACCCGCGACTGTCCCGTCTATAAGGAAGAACGCTGTATCCAAGAAATTCGGGTCAAAGAGAAAATGTCCACCTCGGCTGCTCGCAAGCTATTGGCTAGTAGGAAGCCCACGCTGCTCCCAGCGGGGAAATACAGTACTGTCCTCGCCTCTCCTCGGACTACCCGGGTGGTGGCAACCCAGACATGCGATCTGACCTTCAGCACCACGGTCGTCCGTTTGGCCAGTGCTAAGATCGCGCGGTCGACGTCTCCTCTTCCTCCCATCACCCCACAGACACCAGCCCCTTCATCAGCTTCTGCTAAGACGAAGACCCAGAAGTCAGATGCACGGGCCTTCAAGAAGGAACCGTCCCATGCAGACTTCCTACGTACCTCGACCTCCCAGCCATCGACCGGTACTTCCACCAAACGACCTTCCAAGAAGGCTCATAGGAAGCACAGTTCTCCTTCTCCGACACGGCGCATTTCTTCTCCTGCGCCCCCGCAGCGGTTGCCGCCCCAGGCCGTCATCCGTTTCGCCTGGCCGCACCTCTGGTGGCAGAACATCTGGCCGTTCACCGGTGGAGGAAGCTCCCCCTCCCAGCCATCTTACCAAGATGGCCGATGAACCTATAGACCCAATGGACGATGACTGTCCGCCTACTGATAGCGGCGGCAGTGCTCGCTCGAAGCCAGGCCCTCAGCGGCCTTTGAGGTGACCCCTTCTTTCATCTTCCTTTTCTTCTTACGATGGCACTTATTCACTGGAATATTCGCAGCATTCGCTCCAACCGAGAGGACTGGTAGTTGCTGCCCCGCTTGCACCGTCCGCTCGTCGTAGCCCTCCAGGAAACGAAGCTACGCCCATGCGATCAAATTGCCTTGGCACACTACACCTCTGTGCGTTTTGACCTACCCCCTGTGGTAGGTATCCCGGCTCATGGAGGGTTTATGTTGCTGGTCCGGGATGATATTTACTACGATCCCATCACGTTGCACACCGGCCTGCAGGCAGTTGCCATGCGAATTACTCTCCCCACTTTTACATTTTCCATTTGTACCATTTACACTCCATCGTCGTCTGCCGTTACCAGGGCAGACATGATGCAAATTATTGCTGAGCTACCTGCACCATTTTTGTTAACTGGAGACTTCAATGCCCACCATCCCCTTTGGGGCTCTCCAGCATCCTGCCCGAGGGGCTCCCTGTTAGCAGACCTTTTCAACCAGCTCAATCTTGTCTGCCTCAATACTGGCGCCCCTACTTTTCTTTCGGACACATCTCACACCTATTCCCATTTAGACCTATCTATATGTACTACCCAACTTGCACGCCGGTTTGAGTGGTATGCACTTTTTGATACATATTCGAGCGACCACTTCCTGTGTGTTATCCATCTCCTGCAGCATACCCCCTCTCCGTGCTCATCTAGTTGGACCATCTCCAAAGCAACTGGGGGCTCTTCTGTTCCAGGGCGACCTTTCAGGATCAAACCTTCACAAGCTGCGATCGTCAGGTCGCACACCTCATGAAAGTCATTCTCACTGCTGCTGAATATTCCATCCCTCACCCTACTTCTTCTCCACGTCGCATACCGGTCCCCTGGTGGACCGCAGCATGTAGAGACGCTTTACGTGCTCGTCGACGTGCTTTACGCACCTTTAAACGCCACCCTACAGTGGCGAATTGTATCAATTATAAACGATTACGTGCACAGTGTCGTCGTATTATTAAAGAAAGCAAGAAAGCCAGCTGGGCTGCTTTCACAAGCACCTTCAACAGTTTTACTCCTTCTTCTGTTGTCTGGGGTAGCCTGCGCCGGCTGTCTGGCACTAAGGTCCACTCACCAGTTTCTGGCTTGATGGTCGCGAATGACGTCCTTGTGGCCCCTGAGGATGTCTCCAATGCCTTCGGCCACTTTTTCGCAGAGGTTTCGAACTCCGCTCATTACCACCCTGCCTTCCTCCCCCGCAAACAGGCAGAGGAGGCTAGGCCACCTAACTTCCGCTCCTCGAATCGTGAAAGCTATAATGCCCCATTCACCATGCGGGAACTCGAAAACGCACTTGGCCGGTCACAGTCCTCCGCTCCAGGGCCTGACTCTATTCATATTCAGATGCTGAAGAACCTTTCTCCTGCGGGTAAAGGTTTTCTTCTTCGTACTTACAATCGCATCTGGATTGAGGGACATGTTCCCGCATGCTGGCGCGAGTCTATTGTTGTCCCGATCTCTAAGCCGGGGAAGGACAAGCACTTGCCTTCCAGCTATCGACCCATCTCGCTTACCAGCTGTGTCTGTAAAGTGATGGAGCGAATGGTTAACTCTCGTTTGGTTTGGCTGCTAGAGTCTCGACGCCTACTTACCAATGTACAATGTGGATTTTGTAGGCGCTGCTCTGCTGTTGACCATCTGGTTACCTTGTCGACCTTCATTATGAATAACTTCTTGCGGAAGCGCCCGACCGCGGCTGTGTTCTTTGATTTGGAGAAGGCTTACGACTCCTGTTGGAGGGCGGGCATTCTCCGCACCATGCATACATGGGGCCTTCGTGGTCGCCTCCCTCTTTTTATTCGTTCTTTTTAATGGATCGACAGTTCAGGGCACGTGTGGGTTCTGTCCTGTCAGACACCTTTCGCCAGGAGAATGGGGTGGCACAGGGCTCAGTTTTGAGCGTTGCTCTCTTCGCCATAGCGATCAATCCAATAATGGATTGCCTCCCAGCTGATGTATCAGGCTCCCTTTTCGTGGACGATTTTACCATCTATTGCAGCGCGCAGCGTACATGTTTCCTGGAGTGCTGTCTTCAGCGTTCTCTTGACCGTCTTTACTCCTGGAGTGTCGCCAATGGCTTCCGTTTTTCTGCTGAGAAGACGGTCTGTATTAACTTCTGGCGCTATAAAGAGTTTCTCCCACCGTCCTTACGACTCGGTCCCTTTGCTCTCCCATTCGTGGAGACAACAAAATTTTTAGGTCTTACATTTGACAGGAAACTTAGCTGGTCTCCACATGTGTCATATTTGGCTGCCCATTGTACCCGTTCTCTAAATGTCCTCCGTGTTCTCAGTGGTATGTCGTGGGGAGCGGATCGAACCATCCTACTTCACCTATATCGGTCGATCGTCCGCTCCAAGCTGGATTATGGGAGCTTCGTATACTCCTCTGCACGGCCATCCATCTTACGCCGCCTCAACTCCATACAACATCGGGGTTTACGACTTGCGATTGGAGCGTTTTATACTAGTCCCGTCGAGAGTCTTCATGCTGACACTGGTGAATTGCCACTCACCTACCGGCGCGATATACTGCTTTGTCGGTATGCCTGTCGGCTACTGGCAATGCCCGACCACCCGTCTTATCGTTCCTTTTTTGACGACTCTCTCGACCGTCAATACGGGTTGTATGTCTCTGCCCTGCTACCCCTGGAGTTCGCTTTCGTCGCCTCCTTCAACACCTTAATTTTTCACTCCCTGCAACCTTTCGAGTGGGCGAGAGCCACACGCCAGCTTGGCTCCAGGCTCAGGTTCGCGTTCACCTTGACCTCAGCTCGCTCCCAAAGGAGGTTACCCCCAGTTCGGTATACCGCTCCCGTTTTGTCGAACTTCGTTCGAAGTTCATTAATATGACCTTCATTTATACAGATGGCTCTAAGACCAATGACGGGGTCGGGTGTTCTTTTCTTGTCGGGGCACAAAGTTTCAAATACCGGCTCCATGGCCATTGTTCGGTCTTCACAGCTGAGCTCTTTGCCCTCTACCAGGCTGTTCTTTACATCTGCCGCCACCGACATTCTGCTTATGTCATCTGCTCCGATTCCCTGAGCGCCATCCAGAGCCTCAGTGATCCGTACCCGGTTCACCCTTTCGTGCACCGGATCCAACGCTCTCTTCAGCGGCTGGTGGATGTCGGTTCTCCGGTTAGCTTTATGTGGGTTCCTGGCCATGTGGGTATCCCTGGGAACGAAGCTGCAGATGCCGTATCCCTGGGAACGAAGCTGCAGATGCCGCGGCCAAGGCTGCGGTCCTCCAGCCTCGGACAGCTTCTTGTTGTGTCCCTTCGTCAGATTGTAGCAGGGTCATTTGTCGGCGCATTTTATCGCTGTGGCATGCCGATTGGGCTGCACTTACAGACAACAAGCTTCGGGCCTTGAAACCTCTTCCCACGGCTTGGACGTCCTCCTCACGCACTTCTCAGCAGGAGGAGGTAGTTTTGGCCCGGTTACGAATTGGACACTGCCAGTTCAGCCATCGCCATCTGCTGACGGCTGTGCCGGCGCCGTTCTGCCCTTGTGGGCAATTGCGTGTTTTCCGTTTCGTTGCTGTTTTAAACTTGTTACTCGCGGTGCATTCCTAACAAGGTCTGGGCGCTAATGACCATTGAAGTTGTGCGCAAAAAAAAAAAGTCACAGTTCCATTCCACCTGGTTAATGCTGGTTGCACATGCACAGCACAGAGATGTGACTGTCTTACAAATGACCACCAAGTGGGTTACTATATTACATAATACCACCCTTCTATAATACACTCATTTTATTGATATCAATATAATGGAAGGAAACATTCCACGTGGGAAAAATTATATATAAAAGCAAAGATGAGGTGACTTACCGAACAAAAGCGCTGGCAGGTCGATAGATACACAAACAAACACAAACACACACACAAAATTCAAGCTTTCGCAACAAACTGTTGCCTCATCAGGAAAGAGGGAAGGAGAGGGGAAGACGAAAGGAAGTGGGTTTTAAGGGAGAGGGTAAGGAGTCATTCCAAACCCGGGAGCGGAAAGACTTACCTTAGGGGGAAAAAGGACAGGTATACACTCGCACACACGCACATATCCATCCACACATACAGACACCTCATTTTATTTTTACACAAGTCATATTTTAGACAATCTAGCCAGTTATTGTGAGTTCTTATCGTCCAACAACAACAATGAAGATTCGACTACCTCTCGCTGTTCCCTGAAATGAAGAATGTCATATTCACTATCCTTCCTACCTGCCCTGCAGTAGTATTCTGCCACCTATCAAACCTGCAAAATACCCTCGCCCATCCCTACACAATCCCCGCTCCCAACCCCTTACCTTACGACCCATATCACTGATCACTGTAATAGATCTAGATGCAACACCTGTCCCATACATCCTCCCACCACCACCAAGTCCAGTCCAGTCACAAGCATCACCTATGCCATCAAAGGCCGGACTACCTGTGAAACCAGTCGTGATCTACTAGCTACGCTGCAACCACTGTGCTGCATTTTACGTGGGCATGACAGTCAACAAGATGTCTGTCTGCATGAATGTCCACTGACAAATTGTGGCCAACAAACAGCTGGACCAGCCCCTTGCTGAAGACCGCAGCCAACATGATGTTTTTCATTTCAGTGACTTACTTCACAGTATGTGCCATCTAGATCCTTCCCACCAACACCAGTTTTTCTGAATTGTGCAGATGGTAACTCTCCGTGCAATACATTCTACAGTCCTGTAACCCTCGTGGTCTCAACGTTCATTACTCATTGTCCGTACCCATATAGCCTCTTTCCTGCTCCCATTCCAGCACTAAGCAGCCCTCTTCTCCACCAGTGTACCCACAGTCTTTTTACTTCTCCCATTTTCCGTACCCCCTCCCTCTGATTGCACCTAACTGCCCTACCCTCTCTCCAACTCGTCCCTATATGCTCCCACAAGCAGCACTTCACCATCCCTCACCCCTACCATGCTACCCCTCCGCCTCTCCACCCCAGTCTTCTCCTTACCCCCGCCATCCGGTGGTTTCTCGAATCACACGCTGCTGCTCGCAGTCTGGCTCAGCAGCCAGATACTGTGGTCACGTGTGTTTGTGGGTGTGGGTGTGTTCTATCACCAATGAAGGCCATGTTGGCCGAAAGCTCACTTTCTGACAGTCTCTTTGTTGTCCCTGTCTGTGTCTCAGCATCTCCGCTATATGGCAAGTAGCAAGTATCCTTTTCATAAAATTGTTACATTCCATCCTGCATTTTCCATTGTTTGATTTTGTTTTCTCATCTTTCTGTTCCAGTAACTTTTTCTCATCTTCTTTTTGAAATTAGTGTACAATCTTCTTCCTTTTTCTTCTTGTCATGTTATTTTTTTATCTTTTATTCCACCCAAATTCCTTCTTGGATGATTGAACAGTGGAAAAACATTGGGTACACAGTGTGGTGATCCAATGGCAGTGTGTGGGTATTGCAAATATCCGGTGAACGTTATCTGCCAGCGTGTGTAGTACCAACAATAAAATTTGGAGGCGGTGGTGTTATGGTGAGGTCATGTTTTTAATGGAGGGGGGCCTTTCACCCCATGTTGTTTTGCATGGCACTATCACAGCACAGGCCTACATTGATGTTTTAAGCGACTTCTTGCTTCCCACTGTTGAAGAGCAATTCAGGGATGGCGACTGCATCTTTCAACACGTTGAGCACCTGTTAATAATGCACTGCCTGTGGCGCAGTGCTTACACGACAGTAACATCCCTGCCTGGACTAGCCTGCACAGAGTCCTGCCCTGAATCCTGTAGAACACCTTTAGGATGTTTTGGAACGCCAACTTTGTGCCAGGCCTCACTGACCGACATCGATACCTCTCCTCACTGTAGCACTCTGTGAAGAATGGGCTGCTGTTCCCTAAGAAACCTTCCTGCACCTGATTGAATGTATGCCTGTGAGAGTGGAAGCTGTCATCAAGACTAAGGGTGGGCAAACGCCATATTGAATTCCAGCATTACTGATGGAGGGCACCACAAACTTGCAAGTCATTTTCTGCCAGGTGTCCGATTACTTTTGATCACATAGTGCAGTTCACTGCTGTCTTGATGTCCTTCCATTGCCACCACATGTCCCATGGAAGCCCGTCTCAGTGTACCCCATAGCATAATTGTACCCTCACCATCGCACATCTGTGGTGTGGTGTATGTTTCATGCAGCCATTCACCTAGATGACGGCGTGCAAGGACCCAACCATTAACCTGCTGTAATAAGAAGTGTGATGCATTTGACAGGCAACATGTTTCTGTTGATCCAATGTGAAAACTCAATGTTGCTGCACCCACTGCCATCATAATTGGCAGTGTCGTTGGGTCAACACAGGAACACATGGAGGTCATGCGATGTTGAGCTCCTTGCTCAATTATGGCCTTCGAACAGTGTGCTCTGAATCACTTGTGCCTCTACCAGCATTGTACTCTGTCACCAGATCTGCCACAGATGGCTGCCTACCGTGGATTACACAGTGGGGAATCCTCTGACCTCTGTGCTTTGTGTTGAGATGGGGTCGTCCACTAGCATACGGTCTACTCATTATTTTACCGCCCCTCAACCACCTTTCGTAGATGCTCACAATGGTGTACACCAGCAGGTGACCAGTTTCAGATATTCTCATTTCCAGTCGCAGCACAGCAACAATGTGCCCTTTGTCAAAACCACTTATATCAGTGGATTTCAACATTTGCAGCCCATATCTTCCCTATAATGACTGCCCATTAGTCCCTCTTCTGCTTACACTCTTTTCTTACTGTGTCACGTTTCCGCAGCACTGCCAGGAGACATTCAACCTTGCAGTGGGCAGAATGTTTTGGCTCATCAGTGTACCTCATTAACATTAATTTCAAGATGAGAAGAATGTTGTCATATATCAGAAACTATTTTAACGTCTAAATTATTTTTGTCTTGTAACATTTGTACATCAACAATGGCATCATGAATTGTTGAAGTTGGTTCAGTAACGAGATTAACTGTTTAAGATTAATTGAAACTGAAATTAACCATCTCAAAATTTTTCTGTCAAATTTTTGGTGTCTGGTGCTTCATTTCCTTCAATATTTGCATGTTTTCCTCTAGTTTGTGCTCAGTTTGTGTGTGGGGTGGGGGGTTCTTTGTTTGTTTTGCAAGCCGCAACATGGTCGTGAATGGAACAGTAACCCAAAAATGTAGAATTTTTTTTTTTTTTTAAGTCTATGGTCACAAACTTGTAGGTCCTCAGACTACTGGTTTCAGTCAGCAGTGACCATCTTCACATCTGCACACATGTCTCTCCCTTGTTCATACGTGCACAGATCTGAATATGATCATTGCTGATTGAAACCAGTAGTCTGAGGAGCTTCAAGTTAGTGACTATAGACTTGAAATAAGAGAAATTTAATCTAATTTGTTGTTCATTTTCCTTGTGTTTGCATTCGTTTTATGCATGTTTTCATTCATCTCTTTTAAATATTACAGAATCGTGTAATACTATCAGCATTTACAATGGTAGAATCATTCATCATAGAGTTTTGGTTTCAACATACTAGCATTTGAATTAATTTACATTCTCCATCACAGTTGGGTGTGATAGTTCTTTGTTATCAATTTAACCTACTACACATACATCATTTGCTCCAATTTCTTGACTATTACTGTCCCTCTCAACAGTTAAGTCACTGTTAACACATCCTTCAGCTATTTTTTGAGACTGTTATTTTACATTAAAAATGTACAAAATTGCAGAAAAATTAAAACTATTTAAAATTCATCCAGCGAAATATCACAGTTCACACTTTTCCTGTCTACTCATTGTTATAAAAGATTACATTTGAGGTGGTGCCAAAAATTTTAATTCAGTCTTAACTATTTGTCCTGTTGTGATTGGATCACGTTTATGAAGATTTCTCTACTCGGCCAGTTATATGTATTCCGTCAGATGCATATTATGATACAGACAATTAACTATTCAACAATAATTATTGTTTGTTATTGGAATTTTTCCTTCTTCAAAAACCAGTTCACGTTACACTTTGATATAGAACCTTTTCATATACCACAAAACATAACAAATTCCTTCGCACTGAAACTTCAGGTGTACTACAGCCGTGCTATGAACAATTACACTGAACATAATCTTGAGATGGCTGCATTTCATCTCAGTTATATTGAAACATACACACACAGGAATGCTGCCAACCAACTAGGGCTGATTATGCCCAGTGCACGCACAGCACAATAACTTTGTAGAATGAGTTAGTCACAGCCAAGGCATGCAGCAGAACTTGAGTGGAGTTACCAAAGAAAGAGAGATTGACAAATTAAAGCTTTGAGTTGGTCAGTGAAGTATACTTGGATGGCTCCAACATCAGTTGCACTTATCTGTTTACTACATAACTGTGCAGTTCTGAAACCAGCTCCTGTCGTCATCGACACAGTTTATTTGCTAACACTATTTTTTATTTACACAACTGCAGGCAGTACAGCTTGCTTATGTTAACAATAGGATTGTAACTGCTACTTCGCTACAATGTTGTTAAATCACATAGGCTGGGAAATATGTGCTGAAACAATTATACAGTCTGTCCAATTTCTTCATATTCTGTCGGCTGAGCACAAGGATGTGAATGTAACAATGGGTAAAGCAAGTAGAAAAGATAGGAGGGTATACTTTTCTTACTCGCACCTCCAGCCTCGATTTCACTCTCATGTAAAGATACTATACACAAATGTTGAGGTAAGGCTTTCTTTAAACCTAAATCAAAGTAATATAAATTAAGTAAAAAAGAATGGCAACTATGTACATTAGCAACATTTGTATATTTAATTTCAGGTTACCTGCTTTCGTAATCAAGACAGCTATGTTGAATTTAATGACTATTTTGAAAAGTGACGATTAGTTTTCCATTTTGTTCTCACCAATTTCATACAAAAATAAATATTGTTTGTAGTTCAACAAATGTAAAATACTTCTCAAATCAGTGATACAAATTTATCCCCCATTGAAGAGAAGATAATGTTAAATCAGATATAATTTACAATCTTTTATTATGAACTTTATATATAGGATGTTAAATACATGTAATTTACATTATTACAATATGAGTATTAAAACAGATTGCTGCTCACTACATTGAGCAGGTCTTGTACAATAGACAGGCATATGTAATGGTAGATTGTTAGATTTTTGTTTTATTGTCATTCTGTCTTCCACATTCTGATAGAATAATTTTGTTTGTTGGGGTTGTTTCATTTTTAGACAACAGTTAAGCAGAGAAGCACTTTATCGAGATCACTACCATACTGTACATATACAAGACAGTATAAGAAATTGAAACAGTTCTTGTTTCTTGGGTCAGTTAAAATGTGTTTTTTTCACTACACACACTTTGTAACCAAAGTGTAACATGGAAGCATGTATATTAGTAATGGGTCTTTTGGTAAGATTACAATTCTATTCTCGAATTTATAAATGACCATGTTCCCACTGGTGCTAGTTTAACTTCATATTTTTTAAAAGATGAATGAAGTATGTTAAAATGACATTGTACCACATTTTTATTTCTCTAACTTCTCATTGTAGGTTTCTGACAGAATGTCGACGCCTCCGGCTTTTGGACTTGAGTTTTTGTGATCAGATACAGGACACCCAAGTAGCTCTGTGGAGGCACATTTTTCCAAATGTTAGCATCAAGCGCAGCTCTCAAAATAGTGGTTATATTTCTCCAACATACTGAAAGGTAATTATATGTCAACATAGTTTTTCACAGCAACATTCTTGAATAAATGTTTCAGAGTTCTTTCTGCATCAGACTTGTCAGCCTCAAGTGTTTTGATGACTTTCTCCATCATCATTGTCAGGATATTTCATTAGGCTATTAGATATTTTAGGTGGCTGTATACAATCATCACATATGTCAGCCAACTGAACTATCTAACATCCTACTGAAGTCTGATGACGGCACTGGAAGAAGTCATCAAAAGCTCAAGATTGACAAAGCTGACACAGCGAGAACTGCTTGAAGTATTTATCTGAGGTAATAATACGTTTTTGATAGCATGTGTGAAAAGAACACATATTATAATCATATTCTGAGTTTAACTGCTGTAGTAGTTTTTGTTGTAAGTCCTATGAGGTACAATTTTATGAGGGGAAAAATATATTTAATATAGAGAGCAGTAGATTCATATTTAAAATATAACCATTCAAGCAAGTATCACTGAATTCTTTTTGTTGGGCAATTTTTCATGTCCCTTTAGGTACTAGACATTATGAGTCTTGTTGTGTTCACTTAATAAATTCCGCAGTTTGACATTACAGTTGTATCTACCCAATAAACTCCACATTTTGACATTACTGCTTTATATAATTTATCTACAGAACTTAAATTATTGTAGAGAAAGCTTTATTTTGTGTTGTTGTATGATAAAACATGGAATGGATAGCTTAATTTTTATTTTCAGGTTTTAAAGAAGTGTTGCACTATAAGGCTGTTAATTTAAACAAAAAATTATTTCACTGTTTTAAATATACAAATAAGTTTCAAAATAACTGAAATACGCCATCACTGAGAGGCAGTGATACTGCTTGGTTGGAGTCCAGAATTGAGGGCAGAACAACTTTCCATTACACTATACAAGATGTTAGCGAGGCCAAATAGAAGATTCTCTCACTTTAAATAATTGCAGATAGTTAATTTGACGTTACGTGGATCATAAGTGCCACCACCTCCCTGTAAACCTGCATCCATGATCTTGCTGTCTCTAGCGCTTCCTCCCTCCCAACGTACGATCCCAAAATCACCACCTCATTCCTTATACACCTTATCAACTATATCCTTATCCACACCTACATAAACAAATCTGCAGAATGGTCATGGACACCTGAATGCATCCTCCAAATGTCCACAATAGATCTGCCATGCCATCTCCACACACTCCAACACCTATAAACTAGCTGCAAATGGGCTCCATCACAGCACCCAATATGACTGGAACAACTTAATCACATCTTCCACCAAGTCTATACATTGTTCCCATAAATAAGAAACATTGTACCCAAAATCCATCCCACCTCCCACAGTGTGGTATTTTGCTGACCCATCCACTTTATGAAATATTCTGGCCCATTGTTATCCCACACCTACTCCCAACACCTTTGTAACATGGGACATATATTCCTGTAGAACATACAGGTGCCAGTCCTGCTGTATGTAAATACGCAACACATTCTACTCCAATTCCATCACAGCACATGCTACCTTATCAGAGGCAGGTCCACCTGTAAAATCATGTTGTGACATCTACCAGCTGTGCTGTAACTTCTTCTGCATGGCTTTTTATGTGGGCATTAGTGTTGCTCTTGTTTGGCACTTATTAAATTTTTCAAAGGCTACGCTCCAGTTTGATTCCTTCCTATGTATAAATGGGCTGTTTCTAATATAGTCTCAGTAGGACAAGTGTAAGGAGTGCCGTGCCTCTCGTTCTTCAAATTTGAGAACACCAGAAAAAGAAAAAAAGAAAAACCTACTTTGCGAAGTATTATTTCTGCCTGATAAACGGATTCACTACCTAATATGCACATCTTGTTACTTTAGTAACCTTAAGTGAAAATGGTCACATTTTATAGATCACACCACTGGTCAGATGGTATGATGGGCCAGCAAACCTAAGAGTCTTACGACAGGTACAGAGAAGGCAGAGCAAGCTGAGCCTCTTTATGATCCAACTAGGACCATCTCTTTCAATTTACACTTTCAACAGACAGTAGCAGTCATAGCAAGTACAGTACAATATCTTTATCTTCAGTTTGTTTTGGAAGATAATTCATAATTTATTTGCTCAGGTATTTCTCTGATTGAATAACTGGCAGCAAACTGTGGTGTGTCAAATAAACTTCAATGGTTTTAGCATTCAGTTTGCAGATGTATAAATTGCGTTTGCTTCAAAACATCACAGGGTCATTCCATGCCAAGTGGTCTAAACCTTCCCACCATCATGTCTCCAATTTTCTTCAAATTTTATCTGTAGCACTAGTCAAGTGCTAAATTAAGTTTCTCAAGATTTCAAGCCTCTAGCTGCAATACTTGCTGATCTACACCCCCTTGTCTGAAGGGTAGTAAGTTCGCATGCGCGCGACATCAGACAAAATGCCATTTTTGGGGTCTCATAAAATTGAAACCAATTCATAAGAATGGTTAGTAAGATGAGACCCTGTACAGTTTTTTGTGCTGATTCAAACGAAATTAATTATAAGATTACTGATGCAAAATCCGGTCAAACAAGTCGACTCAAAGTGTACCCCTAATTCTGTCGTGACTTAATGCGACAAATTTTGACCAATATTCAGACTGCAATAATTTCCTTGCAGATAAAGATATGGACTTGAACTTTTTACCAAGTCTTATCTTTGTGCTGGACATAATACAGCTGGATTTCCAACTACCCAGGCTTTATAGTCGCCTTGCAAAATCTCTTCAAATTTGGCAGTGTCAGCGCAAATGGCTTTATTTACCAAAGTTCAAAGCCCATTACTACAAAATAGTCAGCCTGGATTTAATTGTGAATAGTATCATCTGAAAGAGAAACTCTTGCTCTACGAGATGGATATATTTTTCTTTTGCAACGCTTCCATTAAGTGCTTATTTACTCAGGTCAAAGTATCTTATATTTTGTGTGCGCAGTGCCCTGCGTTGGTCCATGATTGCTGAGCCATTACTGGTTATCACAATAAAACCAGCATCCCCATCGCCATAGGGGCCACGCCCGATAGCCATGCAGTAACAGCCACGGGTGGGTATCTTTACTGCAGGTTCCCAAGCCTGATTACAGGGTGTCTTTACCACAGGATCCCAAGCCTGATTGTGGGTTTCTTTATGCAGGTTCCCAAGCCTGTCTTCCTCAGTTACTTCATCATTCTGGAAGCATCGTTGATTTGCAAGAGAATGCTTTCAGGAAAACTGTATTGCCGACCAGATGATGTCACTGATGGAGCTGGAATAACACCAATGATAAGTTGTTCTGGAATCCAGCAAGTATCACGTCTTAAGGGCCAACAAAATGAACTTGCAGGACCATGAGGATGCATAAAGCTTATGAAAGCATCTTTCTGTTCGACTGAGATTTCAACGATGTTTCCAATCCACCATTTCTTTTCATAAATGCAAGCAACATACTGCCCAGGCTGAAGATCCATGACTTGAACTACTACTTCAGCAGCACTAATTTTGGCCAAAAAAGATGTCGCATCATTAGAAACTCTACTGACCTTAATTGTCGTCATATCAATGGGCAAAAAATGGTGGTTTTCTCTTGTGCCAGCTAGAGTGTGCCCTTGCAGGAATCTTTCTTCTTGAGAAGCTTTTTCTTCTTCAACTTCCTCTTTGCTGATGAAAAAGAATTTGATTCCATTGATATTATCATTGCAGAAGTTGAAAAGATCTTTGGGTGTTAGAATCTGGTTTTCATATGGACGTTGCAAACTTGCTCTTGCTGCCAACCGTTTTGTTGTGCCTCCAATGCCATCACAAGGCGACTTTCCATGGCTTGTTCCAAAGAAATTCCATTCTGCTGTTATTTCAAAATCTTCTTTGTGATAGCATAAGTTGAGAAAATTCTTGAAATTCTTATATTGTGCAGCTGAACCATCACTGAAGTAGTGGATGTGGCTTATTTTGGAAAATTGCATCTTCAGGTAATTGATTACTTTTCCAATGTAAACATGGACAGTAATCGTATCGTGTCGAAGGCAGTCACTAATAACACAAAGATTCACACATTGCACCTCTTCGTTTTCACAGTAGTAGACTACAAATGGATGAACTGTTGCTTGACTGTTTTCCCAGTGAAAGCCTTGCACTGCATCTTGAACAATAAATGAATAGTTTTCAGCAAAATCCATTAGTATTATGAATTCGCCTTCTTTCAAATCAGTTTTGAGAGCTTTCAGGTGCTGGCTTTGATGCTTGGCAATGTAGTGATGACAAGACAGGTTCCAAATTTTTGCTGCAATATCTTCAACATACTCTTCTGTTGAAAGCTGCTTTGTTTCTAAAGTATCCCTGTCGGTATGAATCCATTGTTTGTACTCAATCAGTTCTTCAGGGTCATTATCTTCAAAATATGTTGCAATAACTGCTTCTACACCTTCTGGACCAGGGCAGTTTTCACAACGATGAAGCATACAATCCTTGTTTTCCAAGCTGCAAACAGCTTTGCTAAGAATTTCCTTGTAGTCTTCATTGATTGATGCACCAGTGAGCATAAGCTTGACATTTTGGTGTATTGTACAGACACAAACTGAGTGCATTCCAGCAGAGCCAACTGTAACACACCATTTTGGTCTAAGCTCGCAAAACTTTGAGAAGCCAATTTCTGGTCCATTTTGCTTCTGATAAGACACGTACATTTCCTTCAAATTGCAAAGCAACAACCGCTTTTGCTTGTACACCTTTGTTCCTGAAATTCTCACAGGCACACAGTCTTTCTTCCCTGGACAAAGTCTGCTGAATTCGTCATCTTGAAAAAAGTCATGTACTTTCTGAACAACTTCATCTGAAAGCTTCCTTCCTTGCCGATTTGCTGGAAAAGCTAGAACACCTTGCTCATTCTTCAGTTTTCTCGCTTGCTTTACCATTCTTTCTGATACATTAAATGCTGTTGTCGTATCTTTAATTGTCCAGCTTCTTGGAACCAAGGTCAATATTTGAACTTTTGTCCTACGATTTGACACTTTACATTTTTCTTTCAACTCTTCTATAAGATTATCAAGATCTGCACAATTATTGCATGGGCGACTTTTACTTGAACTTGGCTGTTCATCGTAATTGATTCCTACAGCAGCAGCAATTTGATTCCCAATTAAACTTTGTGCATCCAAGATCTTTCTTTTTGCATAGCTTTGCTTATCTCTTTTACTTAGTTGTCTTCTTTTCAATGGTGAAGCACCAATAAATGATAAACTTTTGTTGATGGCTGGTTCAGTTTCATCCGTTGTGAAATCTTGTTCAGATTGGGTTGATAGTGATGATGAATCTTCTAGCTTTTGGTTCAGTGCCGACATGCAGCGAGGGCAAAGCTTCTGACCAGGTTTTATATCAATCACTTCTTTTTTCTTTAACAGGCAAAGTTTGGCAGCTGTTTCATTATCAAGCAGTCTAAGTCCAGCTTTTACATTGTGATTCCTCTTCTTGAATGGATTGCAACATTTCTTTTGCATCGCTTGATATTCATGTAGGAAGAGGGCTTCATGGTGGAAGCAAATGATGGAATTTTCGTCAAGTTTGGCTTCTGAACGCGAAACAAGCAATTTCTGGTCACATTCTGTGAAATCACTAAACGCTTTGAATCCAGTCTTCTTAGCATAGAAGATAACATGGCACTTCGATGCAGCAGCATCTTTTCCAATTGAACAGGGGGCCAACGATTCTTCTTCTTCATTAACTTCTGACATCTCTCACTGGCCAATCACTGAATAAAACACGAATGAAATATCCAATTATATCAGTAATTCTAAGCGACTATTAAGATTCAAATTCCTAGAAATGAAGAAAAATTAGTGCATCGCGCATACAAAATATAACAACTTTGATGTGAGTTAATGAGTACTTAATGGTCGCGTTGCAAAAAAAACAAATGTCAGTCTTGTAGAGCAAGAGTTTCTCTTTTAGGTGATACTATTCACAAGCAGATTCAGGCCAACTATTTTTTAGTAATTGGCTTGAAACTTTGGTAAATTTTACCGTTTGTGCTGACACTGCCTAATTTGAAGAGATACTGCAGGGCGACCATATGGCCTGGATCATTGCAAATCCGGCTGCATTATGTCTAGCACAAGCATGAAGCTTGGCCAAAAGTTCAAGTCCATATCTTCAACTGCAAGGAAATCATTGCAGTCTTAATATTGGTCAAAATTTGTCGCGTTGTGTCACGACAAATTTTGAAGTATACTTTGAGTCGAGTTATTTGACCGGGGTTTGCATGAGTAATGTTATACATAATTTCGTTGGAATCAGCAAAAAAAACTGTACAGGGTCGCATCTTACTAACCATTCTTATGAATTAGTTTCGATTTTATTAGACTCCAAATATGACATTTTTTTTATGTTGCATGCACACGGACTAAGTACACTTCAGACAAGGGGGTCTAGATCAGCAGCTATTGCAGCTAGAGGCCTGAAATCTTGGGAAACTTACTTCAACACTTGACTAAAGCTACAGTTAAAATTTGACGAAAATTGGAGACCATGATGGTGGGAACTTTTTTCAGTTTTAGACCACTTGGTGTGGAATGACCCCACAGTAACTGTGTGGGAAGTGATGATTTGTTGGGAAAGAGCATGAATCCGACACAGGAGCTACAAAACAGTTCGTCAAAATTAGAAGCTTTGTATCAGCAGTAAAAAGACACTGCAAGATTGTTGGAGGTTAATAAAGGAAATAGCACATGACAGTTCTTCGAATATCAATGCTACTGAATTAAGAAGAAAGCTTCTGTTTGGTCACTCAGTAATTGAAAAGAGATTTGTGGACCATTTTAATCCATAATGGGGAATAACTTGGGACAGAGGTGAGATGCAGCAAACTTTTTTAGATCAAAGTTGGAAGTATCAAAGAGGGTCACTAATTGCTGCTAATGACCATGACCTTGAACATGATTTTTGAGGTGATTTGGAGGTTAAAGTGATGATTTTTTTTAAAATGGAAACCCTAATATTTGATTTAAGATTTGCAAAGAACGGCAAATTTTACGTATAATATGATACATTATTCAAGGTAATGGCAAGATTTTGGGAAAAAAGATGAGCTGTAGACTCAGAGATCTGGCTATACCAGACATGAAAAATTATCAGAATGCTAGGTCTTGAACTGATGTTATTAAATTTCAAACTGCAGTTCAATACAAAAATGTCAAAGAACACTTGGGTTAAGTGCATGTGTCATGAATCATCAATTTTAGCAATATTAAAAGGATAGATTGCTACTAACCACATAGAGGAGGTGCTGAGTGGCAGACAGGCACATTCAAAAAGATTGCTAGGTATTATTTAACTATCAGACTTAGTCCTTCGTCAGACATAGACAAAATAAAACTGCCACGCATTCGCACATGCACAACTCATATGCACTGGGCCACTGTCGTCTCCAGGCGCTAAGACCTTAGCTGCCTGCAACGTAATGCCTCCTGTGTGTGGTGAGTAACAAGCTATCCTTTTCACAGTGTTGTTATACCATCACGTATTTGCATTGTTTGAGCCCCAATTTCGTAAGTAGAACAAGAGACAAGAAAGAATTGTACTTGAATTTTTTTTACAACTAACTATGGCTTCTCTTATTGATGCACCGTCTCATACAGTGCTCCAGGCCTTAACTGTCATGCAAGGTAAATGGTGAAAACTATTTACTGGTTGAAATAATTCATGTTCCATGAGAAATTGGAATTATCATGTCAAGAAGATAATATAATTTGCCATATTTGTTTTTTCTAGCCACTGTGTATATCAAAGCAAGATTTTAGGCCTCTCCTGAAGCCATAGCACGTATCCGTAGTTCACTATTCTTTCAAGGCTTCATAAATGTCTTTTTATCAGTCATGTTTATCTGTTGTGGTGTAGTTTTACAGAAATTGAGAAATTATTTATGGTACCTACCTCGTGTTCTGTTGCCTTGGCCATCTTTAATATTCATTTATTTTCTGAATCTAAATGGAAAATTGTCAGTGCATTGATTTGTGAGCAGGGTTGCCACAAGTTCTGGAAATCTCAAATGTTCCTTGGAAATCAGGGCATTGTCATGGAAATTCAGAAAAAAACTGGAAAATCTCATTTTTTACTCAACGGATGAAATCTTTTGTTCATAGAAATTCCACACATCGTAGCTGGCAGGACACAGCTGAGTAGCTGCTGGGTGTCATGTGCCCCCCTTCCTACCACTTCTCCCCTCCCCACAGCTCCCCTCAGCTTACAGTCAGAACTGCCACCACTGCTTACCACTGACTGAACAGCTGCCGACAAAAGCAGTAGGGAGGCACCAGTAGTGGTTTGTTTGGATCTCAGAATATTCACTAAGTTATCTGTAGCACAGATTGATCACCACCGTCTCAGTTCTCCGATGCGCTGTCGGTGACTTCTGACTATGGGCATGAATAGCTAGCCACACACAAGCAGATTTCCATGATGGACCAGAACTATGGGCCAGTTCCACAGGTATCGTATGGGTTGGGCATGTCGATCTGAAACCCATTGTTTCCGACTAACATGTAGGCTCAACCCATCGGACCTAGTCTCTTTAATCTGCCTGCAGGGCAGATCGGTTTATTTGTGGTGTAAATCGGCTGATTTTTATGGTTTATCTGCAGACCGAGCCCTGCAGTGCATCTTGACATGCCAGAGGTCAAGGCCAACGGTTTCTGGTGTTGTTCAGTGCAGCAGTTTATAGGCATTTTATTTATTGTAGTACATTTTTGCACTTTAAAAGTAGTTTATATATTCGAGAGAGAGAGTACGGGCGGTGCTAGCAAGAAAATTGTGGCACCCGCCAGCGGTTTGTACGTTATGTGCTCATATATTTCTTGAAAGAAAAATCACACAATACCTGTAAAATAACTGGTATAACACAGTGGTTAAGAGCCTACAGTAGTGAACATAGTACAAGCAAAAAATTTATTGGGCTCACTATAGTGTTGGTTTATACAACTCAGGGCACCGCCCTGCCCCCCATTTCACACCTCTTTCAAGAGGCCTAGGCCTATATCTTTCTGAGCTTATTTCTAAAATTATTGAAAGTGTTTTAAATCCATCTTTGCAACAACACAGAAATCCATTAACTAAAAATAGCTTTTATTCACATTACTTAACTATTCACTTATCCATCCAGTCATAAATCCTGTAAAGGAGTCAATAACTTCATTCAGTATTAGATTTTGTCTTTCTTTCTCCAATCTACCTATTTGCTTACCCTTCAAGCCACAACATTTGACAGAGAGAATGCTAAAACTGTGTCCGGAAATTGGGGAATTTAATGTTTGGGAACTTAGGGCAATCCTGTGACAGAACCACCAGACAAAATATTAAAACTGGTCTAAGTAGGCATCATTCAAATCCCAGAAATTATAAACAAAGGAATTGAATAGTTTATTTCCAGTAAAGTGAAGCTGTTTCTGAAAGTATTTGTATGGAGTGTGGCCATGTATGGAAGTGAAACGTGGATGAAAAATAGTTTGGACAAGAAGAGAATAGAAGCTTTCAAAATGTGGTGCTACAGAAGAATGCTGACGATTAGATGGGTAGATCACATAACTAATGAGGAGGTATTGAATAGAATTAGGGAGAAGAGAAATTTGTGGCACACCTTGAACAGAAGAATGGATCGGTTGGTAGGACATGTTCTGAGGCATCAAGGGGTCACCGATCTAGTATTGGAGGGCAGTGTGGAGGGTAAAAATCGTAGAGGGAGACCAAGAGATGAATACACTAAGCAGATTCAGAGGGATGTAGGTTGCAGTAGGTACTGGGAGATGAAGAAGCTTGTACAGGATAGAGTAGCATGGAGAGCTGCATCAAACCAGTCTCTGGACTGAAGACCACAACAACAACAACAACAGGAATATTAATTATTAACTTGTATGTTATTGGTTAATCTGCTACCGTATTTACTCGAATCTAAGCCGCACTTTTTTTCCGGTTTTTGTAATCCAAAAAACCGCCTGCGGCTTAGAATCGAGTGCAAGGCAAGCGGAAGTTCTGCAAAATGTTGGTAGGTGCCGCCACAGCTAACTTCTGTCATCGAATATATGTAGCGCTACATAGGCATGCTTTGTAGGCACAAAGATTAATACTGGCGCCAAAACCTCTGCGTCAGTAAATAAATAAAAAAAAAAAGGTGGAAGACGAGCTTTTTTTCTCCGCCTCGAGTTTCGACCACTGCATTTTCATACATTATTCAACGAAGTAAATACAAATTCCGTATTGTTCATCTTCGAATGTAGCAGAATTTCAATGTAATACGAAAATCCGACTGGCAAAGGGATGTTTGTCAATATGGCCAACTCTACGTTCTGAATTTTTTCCTACCTGTGAGAAGAGGTGGTTGCTAATAGGAACCTGATGAAATGTGAATCACATGCAGTATTCTCTTCACTATAAGAATAATACGAATATAAACATTTTGCCATGTATTCTTTCGTGTTTGCTGCTATCTCATTTAGAGTGAGACAACAGCAAACGCGGCAGAATATACGTATCGTTTCATGTTTATATTCGTATTATTCTTATGCCTAATAGTGACACAGTCAGAAATGAAGTACGGCAACTGACTAGATTTTTAAATCTAAGGTGACTCTAATTACTGTGCAGAATTTGATGTACTAAAGAAGCGGCCGCAAAGATTTTCAAACGGAGAAAAATTTTCGACTAACTCTCGTTCAGAACTATGTTCTATCATACGCAGTCTATTATTTGGTTCTTGTTGATCATTATCAAAGAAAGCAGCAGTGTAAGTAACAACAAATAGCAGTCTCTTGCCGTTGTTTCGGTTATGAGACAATTCCTCTCTTTTTTATTATTGTAAGCGGCGGTAGCGCGCACAAAAGCAAGCCATGCCGCGAGCGGCGACAGGCCGTAAACACGAACTATCAGAATCAATGCATGACGCAGTACAGTAATGCATTTTCAGCTTAGAGTGACGTAAACACCTATAACAAAGAAAACGGCACTTATCAGATCAAAGCAAAATAAGCAATCGATTCAAACCAGACGAAGCGCGTGAAAAAGGAAGGGTACCCGTATAAATACGGATGGAGCGCCTGACGCATAGCAATGGCAACCTGGTAAAGCTTAACTGCTAAGCTTACGACTCGAACCAAACTACTGTAGCTGCATCGTCATTCATTCGACCTAAATTGTGTCTCATATTACAATGGACCAACTTTGTTACGATTTGGAGGTGCGGCCTAAAACTTTTTTCTCGCCATGAATTTCGAGTCTCAGATTTCAGGTGCGGCTTAGATTCGAGAATTTTTTTTTTTTTTCCCCTTTATTTTGAGTCTCATTTTTCAGGTGCGGCTTAGATTCGAGTGCGGCTTAGATTCGAGTAAATACGGTATATCTGCACATTAGTTTTTGAGATGAAAAACAAATAAAATTTTATGAGATTTTTCATTATTGTTGTTACTATTTTATCTTAATGTAGGGGCTTTTGGGGACCACTTTTCCTTTTGCTGTTGAGCTCAAATTATGCACATCTCTTTTTGTGGAATGGTACTAGACTGAAGGGTAGCACAAAGAAAAAATTGAACTTCAAAAATAAAAGCCACCACCAACAAGCTGTCCACAGGAATGTGTGGACACTGGGGGAGATGGCTCACCAGTGGTGCATTCCTATTTCATCCCCATACTGCCTTTACTTTCCAGCTGTCAGTCCCCCTTCCCTGTGTCTTACCTCCCTTCTCATCCCGTGTCTCTGACACACTGCGCCAAACAAAACTCTCACCTCAGTGGTGCTGCAGGACAGAACAATGTAACCTACACAGAAAATGTATCCATGCTTGGTAGGTGTGTTTTACATTTCAGTTACAGTCATTTGCAAGGAGGAATGCTCTATGAAAGCATAGTAGTTACTTCAATTTCCTTTATGTCCCTGTCAGCTTGCTCATTGCCTTAACTATACAGAAAGCATTGCTTCCATTATTTGTTATGCATTTAAGATTTCAGGACATTGGGATAATCAAGAGAAACAATGTTAGACATGGCAACAAGTATTCACAAATTGTTCTAAGACTTCACAGCAAAGGGAAACAGTGAATTAAAACCATCCTCAGTGATTACCAAACATCACAGAGGTTCATCACAAACAGTTGTAGGTAATGTAACCTCAAGTTTGCAAGTACATTGAAATTTTGTTTTGCTCCTCTAGTGCTGTGCCGCTGTATCAACAGTGCTGCGGCACAGAGATTTCATTGTGTGCCAGGACTGTAAACATAAACTCGCAAACAAACAAAAATTTAATTATATAGGCATAATCCGTATCACTTCAAGCTTGGGGTTACCTTCGTAGTCTCGGACGTTGTTGAATTTAGCATATGTTAAAATTCAGGAGTAAGTAAGAAACATATCCCCCCCCCTTTTTTTCCCAAAAAAAATTCCTGGTCCGAGATACGGGCCTCCAAAGATGACACTGCAAACACCATTTTGAAGATGCGAATTTCGGAAAATTTTTTAAAATACTGTATCCCTGTAACAGTTCTAGATATTTTGTTAGAGGTTTTTTATTTGCTTTATGATTACAGTGGTAGCCTCCGTTTGGACATATCTGTCAAAGTTCTTTTACTGTCGCCTTTTGAAATTTTTTTTATAATTTACAGGTTTTTTTTCCAAAAATTCCAATCCAGAAAAGTTAGATTTTTTCTGTTGATTAGTACCGTGTAGTACTATATTCTCTAAAAAGGAGAGCTTCCACTTTTAAGTTGGACAGGTTTTATTTTAAAAAGTCATTTTTTTTTAAACTTTCAAGGCTATGTATGTCTTCATTGAAGTTGTTTCTTACTAATTTCTTTGTTACAATTTTTATTTCTGTTGTCTTTGTTGCAGTTATTTCTTATCACTTTCTCTGTTGCAGTTATTTCTTTTCACCTTCATTGTTGCAGATATTTCTTACACTTTGTTGTAGTTTCTTGTCAGTTTCTTTGTCGTGGTTATTCATTGCAGGTTTCTTTATTGTAGTTTTTCAGTGCTAATTTGTTTACTGAAGAGTCTTCTAAGAAATCTGAGACCATCCAGCGATTTATGTGTTTTCATGAGGAATTTGCCAGTTGACACGGTTGCTGTGTGTTTTGTGAAAAGGACTGTCTGAAATGTCTTCTGACTGGGGCCACAGGAGAATGAAGTGTGCTTACTATTTGCACATCCATAAAAGAGTGATATACAATGCAAACAAAAAAACAGACTTTGTTCAGGTTGGGAATAAGTGTTCTCATTTGAAGGCTCTGTTTCAAAATGAAGAGGTTTCCAGTGACGACTTTAGTGTTCTTAATGTTTGACAGAATAACAACAATCTGAACAAGGTGAAGTGAAGCCTCCCATGATGCAGATGAAGCAGATTTTACATCAATAGAGGAAGAATTAAATACCCTGTATCAGTCAACTACCTAGGTAGGTGTTACTTCGGTTAAGAAACAGTGGCCAGTGAAGTCAAGTCATTAGTTCTATGCATCAAGAAAGTGCAGAGAAATTACAAGGCGTACAACTTTGCTTCCACCATTTGTCAATAGGTGGTGACAACGGTAAGCAGTGGTCAAAAGAAACAGATCGCAGATGTTAGGCAGTTAGCTTAGCTTATACCTCGGTCAACATAACCTCATTCAAACATTAGTCGATTTGTGTCTGTGTCATAAAGTTGTTCTTGATTGAAAATGTCAGTTTACGAGCCTAATTCTCGTCGTTTGCAGGAGCTGTAACTGTTTTATTTCAGTTTGAAGAAAACAGCGGCTGAGTCTCATCGAATGCTCTCAAGTACCTATGGTAAGGATGCTATTAGTAAAAGAATGTGTTGTGGGTGGTTTCAACGGTTCAAGAATGGTGATTTTAACATTGTAGACCAGCATAGTGGTGGAAGAGAGAATGTTTTCGAAGATGCAGAATTGGAGACATTGCTGAGTGAGTACTCCTGTCAAACTCAAGAAGAATTGGCGTGATTAGTGGGAGTGAAACAGCAAACCATTTCAAAACATCTCAAGGCTATGGGCATGATTCAGAAAGAAGGAACTTTGGTCCCATGTGAGCTGAAACCAAGAGATGTTGAACGGCATTTGTGTGTTTGTGAACAGTTGCTTCAGAAGCAAAAACAGGAGGGATTTCTGCATCGCATTGTGACTGGGGACGAAAAATGGGTCCATTAAGATAATCCTAAACGCAAAAAATCATGGGGACATCCCGGCCATGCTTTCACATCGACAGCCAAACCGAATATTAACGGCTCCAAGATTATGCTCTGCATTTGGTGGGACCAGCTCAGCGTCACATACTATGAGGTGTTAAAACCAAGTGAAACAATCACAGGTGCTCACTATTAAACACAATTAATGTGTTTGAGCAGAGCATTAAAAAACAAACGGCCGCAATACAGCGAGAGGCACGATAAAGTGATTTTTCAGCATGACAACGCTCGACCCCATGTTGCAAAAGAGGTCAAAACGTACTTGGAAACATTAAAATGGGAAGTTCTACCCCATCTGCCATATTTTCCAGACATTGTTCCTTCGGACTATCACCTGTTTATATCAATGGCGCATGGCCTGGCTGACCAACACTTCCGATCTTGTGAAGAAGTCACAAATTGGCTCGATTTGTGGATCGGTTCAAAAGATGAACAATTTTTTCGAGGGGGGATTCGCACACTGCCCGAAAGATGGGAGAAAGTAGTGGCCAGCGGTGGAAAATATTTTGAATGATACATGTGTACCCAATTTGTTTCATTAAAGCCGCAAATGATGGCGGAAGCAAAGTTGTACACCTTGTACTAAAGTTATGGATGAATACACTACAGCAAAACTGACCACACTCTTCAAAGTAGAAATTCCATCTTCAGAAGAAAATGAACCAAAGCACTCTTGCCAGAAATTTTTCACAAATATCAATTCAACTGTTGAATATTGTGCATCTTACAGTGAAAAGGTGAAAGTTTTAACTGTTGTTACAGAGACATTTTCAAAGAAAACAATTTTGAACCACATTCCATCAGTGTCAAAGTACATGGTAGACAAATCAAGAAATGTGAGGTCTGTAAAAGGAATCTTTGGAAGACCAGATCCCTATTATTGTCATCCTGTAGTAGCAGCTCAAGTTCAAATAGTGCAGCCATTTCATCTGGAAGATAAATGGGACTGTTCTCACCAGGGTGCCAACAAAAAAGACACTTTAACTGTAACAGTTGAAGGTCAAAAAATTGTGAAAGTGAAGAGGTACATGACTCGCAGTATTAAAGAAGCTTTTGCAATTTATAAGAGCACCTATACAACTTCACACATTGGAAGATCAAAATTCTATGCTGTACGACCTAGGTGGGTAGCGCCACACCCACCTAGAGATGTTTATGTGTGTATTGCGCGAATTTTGAGCTTTATGTGGTAACTTTGAAGAACTTACTGGAGTATATGACATATGACACTTTGGTTGGGTGTGTGAAGTCATTAGTCTGTGACGTAAAGTGAGAGACTTGTTTGTTTCAAGAATGTGGTGATTGCCTGGGAAAGGGAGGAGTGCCTTTACCGACACTTGGCCTGGAAGACGTATCAGATAACTCTGCAGAAATTACATATGTGCCTGGGAGGAAAATAAACTAATTAAGAAAACTATTGCCATTGACATTTTCATTGGTGAACTTGGTAAATGGTCAGTGAAAGCAGTAACACACCAGCATCTGAAGAAATTGCAACAACACATTGCATAAGTGAAAGAGTGTGTACAGGCTGAAGAACTATGTTTAGTGCTTCACTGTGATTTTGCTGAGAACTGGTCTGTAATTTTCCCACAATAAGTACAAGGGTATCATTAGAGTAATGACCAGGTTTCAATTTTTATAGGAGTGACATATTTTCAAAACAAGACCACAAGTGTTAAAGTTATACGTGATGACAGAGGACATGACTCAGCACATGCTTTGCTAGCAATGCACAAAATTCTTCAACTGCAAACATAGGCAAAGAAGATCATCATTATTTCTGATGGTGCTCCCACTCATTTTAAAAATTGTGACCAGCTGTTTGAATTGAGTAAGTCGCTTGTGCCAACTGACTGGGTATACAGTGCTGTTGGTCACGGGAATGGGCCATGTGATGGTGTAGGAGACCTGCTGAAGCACCATCCTACAAAGCATAATCATTCCAGACCAAATACAGCTACGATTCAGAATGCTGAGGATTTTACAAGAGTTGTTAAATCTTACAGATCCGCAGCCCTCATTCTTTTGCCCAAAGAGGAAATCGAAGTATTTCATGTGCAGAAAAAAGAATGGTCCGTGCAAACTACCCCTGTGAATGGAATTCAGAAGACACATTTTTGGATTCAAAGTGAAGAGCGAACTCATATTGCACGCACTTTAAAGAACAAGAAAAAAGAAATTTTGTTTGTTCGGCCAACACCTCAGAAGCAGCAGGATAACATTCATATTTACAACTTGAGAAGGGGGATGTTTGTGGTGTCTGTGTATGACTGTGACTGGTGGATAGCAGAGATTATAGACGCCAGTTATGAGTTAAATGAAATTTTAGTGAACTTTATGCTACTACATGGACCAGCTGCTGTATATAGTTTTCCAGCTGAAAGACAGCAACAACGCCATCAGTACTCACTTCCTGTTCACAATGTTTTGAAGATTGTAAGTGCTCCGGCTCCTATTGGTTCAACAGAAAGGAGTCACTCTGTATCAAAGGAAGATACTGAAGTAGTGGAACACATTTTCAGTTCATTGAATGGCTAATTTCAGTACAAAACAGAGTGCACAGAAGTTGTATAAATTGAAACCTTTAAGGCTTTGGACCTTTCACATACATTTTGGGACCATTTAAAATGCTTGAAAAATGAGTTTCTTACTCATCTTTTAAAACTAAAATTATGTTAAGTAAGGCTAGGTTCTGTTTTTTACGAGCCTGTTATGTGATACATAAAATGGGTTTTATGTATGGCAAAAATTTCAGTTGTTTATAAAACCTGTTCAACATAAATGTGGAAGCTCTCCTTTTCAGGGAATGTAGAACTATTTGGTACTAATCAACAGAAAAAAATTAAAATTTTGTGGATTGGCATTTTTGGGAGGAAAAATTTTTTTTTTCCATAAATTATAAAAAAAGTTTAGAATGCTATAGTAAAAGAACATTGACTGATAAGTCCAGATGGGGGATTTCTTTGTAATCATAATAAAAAAAAAATAACAAAGATCTAGAACGGTTACAGATATACAGCATTTTAAAATTTTTTCCAAAATTCGGGTCTTCGAAATGGTATGCGCAGGGTCATCTTTGGAGGGCTGTATCTCGGAGCAGAATTTTTTTTTCGAGAATAACAAAAAAATATGAGTTCCTTACTTAGTCCTTCATTTTAACATATGCTAAATTCAATAACATCTGAGACTATGATGGTAAGATGTTTTCCTGTCCTGCCTGAATTGATATTATACAGTTTTATTTTTTTAGCATGGTAATTGAATCTTCCTGGCAGATTAAAACTGTATGCCGGAGCGAGACTCGAACTCGGGACTTTTGCCTTTCGCGGGTAAGTGCTCTACCAACTGAGCTACCGAAGCAAGACTCACGCCCCGTCCTCACAGCTTTAATTCCTCCACTACCTTGCCTCCTACCTTCCAAACTTCGCAGAAGCTCTCCTGTGAACTTAGCAGGACTAGTACTCCTGCAAGAAAGGATATTGTGGAGACATGGCTTAGCCACAGCGTGGGGGATGTTTCTAGAATGATAATTGAAACTTTGTAAATACCCTTCGTAGACATGTGTGCCAGTACTGATACCTTAGCATACATAAATGATTTTAAATTTGAATCAAACAGTGGAAAATCCGGGATGTAATGTATCAATATTGTGAAAAGGAAAGTAGCTACTCACCATATGGCAGAGATGCTGAGTTGCAGATAGGCATAACAGAAAGACTGTCACAAAAATAGCTTTCGGCCAGTAAGGCCTTCCTGAAAATTAGACGACAAACATACACAGACACCCATGCAAATGCAACTCACACACACATGACGGCAGTCTCGGGCAACTGTGTCCACACTGTGAACAACAGCACCAGTGCCTGATGGGAGTGGTGACTGGTGGGGGTAAGGAGGAGCCTGGGGCGGGGAGAGGGAGGGATATTAGGGTAGAGGGGCGGACAGTGACATGCTGCTGGGGAGCACACACGGATGAAGTAGAAAGAGGGTGCGGCAGCTATGTGCAGTGGGGAGTGGGGAAGTTAGACAGGGATCCGGGGGGGGGGGGGGGGGCGGGGAGTTAGAGGAAAAGGAGAGAAGTAAAAAGACTGGGTGTGGTGGAGGAATGAGGGCTGTTGTGGAGTGCTGGAATGGGAACAGAGAAGGGACTCAATGGAGAGGACAATGACTAATGAAGGTCGAGGCTAGGAGGGTTACTGAAACATGGGGCATATTGCAGGGAAAGTTCCCATCTCCACATTTCAGAAAAGCTGATGTGGGGAAGGATCCATATGGCACAGGCTGTGAAGCAGTCATTGAAATGAAGGATGTCATTTTTGGCAGTGTGCTCAGCAACAGGGTAGTCCACTTGTTTCTTGGCCACAGTTTGTTGGTGACCATTGATGCAGACAGCTTGTTGTTGTCATGCCCACATAGAATGCAGCAAAGTGATTGCAGCTTAGTTTGTGGATCACATTACTGGTTTCGCAGGCAGCCCTGCCTTTGATGGGATAGGTGATGTGTCTGACCAGATTGGAGTAAGTGGTGGTGGGAGGATGTATGGGACAGGTCTTACATCCAGGTCTATTCCGAGGTATGAGCCATGACAGGGTTGCCACAAGTTCTGGAAACCAGGGAATTTCAAACATGTCAAGGAAATATCTGAAAAAATCTCGTTTCATCTCAGTAGATGAAATGGTTTGTGTACTGAGATGTCATGCGTTGTCACTGGCTGGGTGCAGCTGAGTATGTGTGCCACTTCCCTACTCCCTCATTCTTACTGCTTCTCCCCTTCCTACGACTCTCCTCAGCTGCAGTCAGTGCTGCCACCATTTCTCGCCACTAGCCTAGCAGCTGCCGATGAGATGCAGGGAGACGGGAAAACAGGTTGTATACGCCCCGGGAGATCTGGGAAAAACCCGGGAATTTTTTCATCCGGGAGAAAACCGGGAAAAACCTGGGAATTTTTTAGAATTCCGGGAATTTTTCATTGTTTTAGTTTCAGTTAAATTTTTGTAATTTTGACAGGTAAGAACCGATACTCTAACAAAGGATATTACTGTATCCCGCTACTGCAGAATAATACTTCAACAATAAAACATAAACAAGAGAAAAAAACGAAAACAACTTAAATTGAAAAGGAAATGTGCCATATACGACGACAACGACACACAGTGCTCATGCAAGTGTCTGCCAACAGCAAAATGAGTCAAAGGCTTTAGGAAGACTATGCAATGCTTCATAACAACAAATTGCCTCCAATGAGCGTGAAGTCACAACTGTTTACACTAGATTCGTTTTAGAGTCACGAGCGGGCTCGTGCGCATGCCCAGTTGAGTCGTGTTTGAGCTGTAGATTCTCCCGCTTCTGGCTACAGGAATGTGGCTGTTGGCTGTGCAAGCAGTCGCAGCAAGCAGCTAGATGCTGCAGGAAACGGGGGCACCAGATTCATATTCTTGAGGAAAAAAAAACTTGTTTCACAAAGCGCCTAGCATCCAGCACACCTTTGTCTATCGATTATTCATATGGTTTTGAAACGCTTCCCTGTTGGTTTTTGAACACACTTTTAAGTTGATTTCTGAATGAATTATAAGTTGATTCTTGAATTCGTGAAGTCTGTCAGAGAATCCTCATCGCATCTAGAAATAAACTTTCCGCAGACAAAAGGGGACGGGGCTATACGAGCCGAGCGGAATAAAGCTGAACGGATGAATGCCAATCGCTGTCTGATTATATGGTTAATTGGGTTTGCGAATGATCAGCGTTATTATAATTACTAGCAAACTCTATAGATTCAGACTACCAGAATGGAAATAAACGACTGACAGGCATAACAGGCGAGGAAGATTACGTATTATCTTCTCGGTGTATCCAAGAAAATGAAATTTTGACAGAAAATTTTTGGTCAGATCGCTATACTAGTAATGACCAGTTGTACAGTCCCTGACTAGCAGCCGCTTCAGTTCTATTTTGGAAGTAACACGGAAAACGTGTTGTATGAACATTTAATAGCACCTAACTGGAAAATAATCGCGGGATAACAAAACCTGTGATTCTGGCAGTGTTAGTGAAGTTAATCGGTGAACAAATTTTGACAATGGCAGGAATAGCTACAGAATTGGTGATGACAAGATTGTTTGTTAGAACAAGGAAGGAGAAGACAAGGGGACATCACATAAATTATGGAAGAATAAAACGATTCCAAATTTATATAAAAGTTTCGTAATATTACTTTTCGATTTCATGCTTGAGAAACTCATGTGTATGAATGAAATGTGAAACTATTTTGTAACATAAAGCTTTTTGCTTGTAGTGGGCCTAATAGGCATTTGATTTGGTACTTAGTGAATTATATTCTGTGTTGTTATAAAAATGGACATTTGTGCCAAAACAGTCTTGTTTATTTGGTGTGTGTTACAAAATTGCTGCAATATTAGAAAGGCCTATTTTGTTTTATCTAGCAGACAGTGACAAAATAGACCTAATCAGATCGAGAAACCACACCAGTCTTGGGTATTATTTGTATTAACAGCTTTTTCAGTATTAGATAACAACATTTCCATTTTTCATGTAGCAAAACGTTTGAGGAACTTTGATGAGGTAATAGGTTGTTTCACAGAAAGGAAAGCATGCCATGTAAAGCTGTAGCAAGATTAGAGAGAAAAAAGAAATACTAGGAGCTAAGGATTGAAGAAATGTGTAATTTCTTGTTTATCTCTTGTCTTTATTGGTTTTTATGTATCCTATATTTAATTTTATATCACACAAAACAGCTAATAGGCAATAAAGAGTGCAAATTTTCTGAAGAGTTCTTGTTCTCCCGATTACAAATAATCCCATCCGCTATTAATTGCGAGATTTTTTTAAAGAGGGGCAGGCTGTCAAACCGGCCGACTGGGAGCAGGAAAGGCACCACAGGACATTTCAATTTCAACTGTCCTGAATATATTTTGATGGCATCCATTACCAAATATCCACGTTTCAATTACACACATTGAAATACAGTGACGTGCGGTAGAAGAATGCTTTATGAAGAGACGTGGCACTGCACTTTGGCACACTTAAGACCAAATAATATGTCTTAACATTTCCTCAAACACGTGTTTCTATATGTTTGACTTTTCAGAAAGATATGCACTACAAGATTAACATATTTTTGAAAATTCGATTTTTTTAGTATTGACCTGGTTTGCAAATGTCGTAGATCTGGGGCTGATGCGCAGAGCAGTCTGAGTTACAGTGGGTAGTCTCCACGTGACCCGTGTTTACATTTAGTGATTTTGCTGTTTCCCCCTCATTTACTCTCACGTCAAATGGAAACAAAATGGATGTCTGTGGCTGGCAGCTATCAAGTGAATTAAAATGTATTCACATAATTACGGAAGGCGAAAATATGTCATTAGTTTGAGATTCTATTTTATTTCCTCTTTTCTGACAGTCAAGCATTAATCGCCTTGCGGAACAATGAAGTTATTTTTGTCTGTTTGCTAAAGAAATTTGACTTTTATGAACTTTTTCTTCTGAGGCAGTCAATGTATTTTAAACGAAATGTTTAATTCCACAGTACTGGCTAGTTTCAACTATTCGCCGCATTTCAAATGCATGTTTTCATCTTCTAGCACATATGGCATTTTGCCGTAATAAAGAACCAAACATGATATAATACAGTACTGGTGCTCCAAGAAAATTTACATCCCAAAAACCACACTGAAAAGCTTAATCTCAAGTCGAGGTCTACTTCATTGGGAATCTGGACATACAAATGTGCATTTTGAGTATGCACTTTAAATGTGCACATTTTAGTATGGTTCACGAAATTCTGATGCTCTTGGAGTATCCTCTGATGTCTTGTTTCTTTTATGACATAATGTATGATCTTTTAATATTTTACACGTACGTACATACTGGCTTCCTACATCATGATAGCTGTGTAAGTGCGGTGTTGCCTGTTATGTGCGCTCTCTGGCAACTGCTGAAACGAACCTATTTCTAACAGGTCGCAGGAAAATATTGCGAATGGTTGTTTGAAAAGCGTCAGTTACAAAGTAAATATCATTTTACTTTAGTTGAACTATGTGCCAGAATGTACCATGAATTTATTAAATCACAGAGCGTTTGACTCTCATTTAAAAATCAGCTCTGTGATGACGAGCCATTTAGAAGAATTTCGAACCCTGAAGAATAGACATTTATGTCATTATTAAAAATTTTACTGGCACATTTGTGTGATATATCTTAAGTGTAACGCGCAAAAAAGATCAACATTATATGCGAAAGCGTAGCTTCTCTTGCAGCTTATTAACCTTAGAGACCAATATTATATGTGAAAGCTTTGCTTTCATTGTAGCAACTCTATGTATATTAAACTATTAACTTTCCCTGTTTGTGTGTTCGTACTACTCAACAGTGATGTTGCTGTTGGTTGACTACATCACATGTCCTATGCTCTCAATATCCGCTGCCATCGGCTGGCGAGATCACGTGACATGACCTATGACTGGCTTACAAACGTGCATCGCAATCTCGATTTCAATGATTAGAAAAGTAACAGGCAATGTTTGGTGCAATTCCAATGTATACTTTCGTAATATGAAAATATGCAGCGTACAAGTTGCTGCACATCAGAGATATTACCAAAACATGTCTTTTTCCCTGAGTTTCGTTTTCTAAAGTGCTGGGAAATTCTGCGCCCGTGTATAAAACCATAACCATTCAAAGGATTGATAGGGAAAATATACTGTCACTTAACATGGAAAACGTGTGTTTTCACCCGGGAGTAAGTGTATTAACCAGGAAGTCTGGGAATTTCTTTTCCTTGTCCGCGTATACACCCTGGAAAAGTGGTTTGTTTGGATCTGATTGTCAGAGTTTGTTGACACAGCAGCCAGAGATGGTGGTCATGCAGGCATGAGTTGTGTCTGAGGGACTGTGTGAATGTGTGTATGCTCTTGTCTTCTGACAAAGGTTATGGCAGAAAATTTAGTTATGAGAGTGTGATTGTCTTTTCTGTGTGCCTCTTTGCAAGTCAGCAATCAACTTTACAGTGAGTTGCTTCCTATTTTCATTGGTATTGATTCTCAGAGTATTTGCGCAAGTTATCATTGTGTGATTTGATCAATGTGATCCCATTACATCAACATGGTGTTGTGACACATAAATAGCAGGCCACAATGGTGAACTTCCATGACAGGCCTAAACCGCTTGCCATATCTATGGGTACCTGTAATGGATAGGGCCTGCTGATCTGAAGCCCGTCGTTTCCCACTAATGTGCAAGCCCTGACCATCGGATGTAGTCTCACCAATCTGCCTGCAGTCCGGGTCTGTTTGTGTGTGGCATAAGGTGGCGGATTTTCATGGTTTATCCAAGGACCCAGGACTGCAGTGTTCCTTGGCAGGCAAGAGGTCATGGATAATGGATTTCAGGAATTGCGACTGTCTCAACGCTAGTACATGCAAGTGGTTCGTTTTATAGATATTTTATTTATTCTATCATTTTATAGATATTTTATTTATTCTAGTACACTTTGGCACTTAGAAAATAATTTATATATTAGAAAGTATGGACGATAAGAAGAAGAAAGTTACGGCAGTCACTGGCAGCTTGTACGCTATGTACTCATATATTTCTCGAGAGAAAAATCACTAAATACCTGTAAAATAATAGCTATAACACAGTGACTAATAACTGACAATAAGAACATAGTAGTGCCAACATTTTATTGGTGGTCACCTGTAGTGTTGGTTTACACAACTCTTCCCTGCCTTATACACTTCGTTCAAGAGGCCTACTTTTTTTCTGAGGTTATTTCTCAACTCAGTGAAGGTATTTTAAATTTGTCTTGTGACTCCAAGGAAATGCATATTTTTGGCACTTTCTGTCACAAATGTGTTTTGTTTTATTGAAGTAAAATAACAACAGTGATCTTAATGAAACACATATACCATTTGCCTTGTTTTCTCCATCTGAAAACAGTTCATTACAAAAGATGTTTATGTTAGTATTTAAGATTTTTGCTCACATGAGGGAGAAATCTACCATGGGCTTCAGCCTTTTCAGCATCTTTTCCCTTCTGTGTTGCATGTCTATCCTGTTGCTATCCTTTCTCTCCTCCCTTGGGGAACATGTCTGAGATGTTTTTGGGAAAGTTCCACACTACCCGTAACTTACATAAGAACAATCCCACCACTGTTTTTCATTCCTTTTTTCTTTCTTCACTCACCTTCTCCTGTCCTCCATTTCAGCATTTGAGGCTCCTCTTTTTTCTTCTTCCTCCTTGTGTGCTCCTGAAGGCCGGCCCATGCTTCTGACGCATAACAGGTGACTGGGTAATGCATAATTCCCAGCCTCGGATCTACAGGTAGGGTTTGCATGTACCCCTTGGTACAGGCCAGGCCCGGGGAGGGGTGATTGCCTGAGCTGCTACGTTCCCAGATTGCCGATTGGTCCCTCTGTCAAGTGTCAGAGGTGTGAACAATCACATCGGAGGCGCTTGGGGTTGGTTTTCTTGTAATGAGCCAATCATCTTCACAATTAACGTCTACAAAACGTATATGGAATGAGCCTAACGATTCAAAGACCCTACCAGCTGCACCACAGTTCCTCACGGTTTCACGTACTGAAGATGGTCAGTCCTTTGCAACGGTAAATCCGTTTATTATTCAGAAAGGTCTTGATACAATTGCCAGCCCTGTGAAATCCTGCTCTCCTTTACAGAGTGGCACTTTGCTTTTGGGGACTACTTCTGATTCCCAAGTACAACAACTGCTTGCCACTTTGCTTCTCCACGGCTATCCTGTTCGTGTCAAGGCCCATAGAACTCTCTGTGGTGTTGTTTACACTAGGCTGCTCAACAGTATGACCGAGACTGAAATCCAAACACACCTCTCTGATCAGGGTGTCATTGCCATCCATTGGGTGACGAAAAAGGAGACGCCTCCTTAGTGCCCACACGCACTCTTTTTCTCACCTTTGCTAGTGTGGTGCTTTCATCCAAAATCAAAGCAGGCTGTGAGGTTCTCACAGTCCTGCCATACATTCCAAACCCAATACGCTGCTACCATTGTCATCATTTCAACCACACCCGAATGCCTTGTCAACACCCGGCCAAATGTGTAACCTGTGATTGGGATGCGCATGAGGGAAATTGTTCGCCTCCTCCTCCCTGCTGTATCAACTGCAGTGGTCACTAAGCCGCCACCTCTCGAGATTTTCCCATGTATCTTGATGAGCAGACGCCCAGGAGATCCTGGTAAAGGAAAAAGTTCCTTACCTGGTCACTCACAAGTTACTGGCTAGTCACAAACCCTCTTTTCTTCCGTCTGGCACTTACAATACTGTTCTTGCTACATCTCACTCCATGAAGGACATAGCCATGCAGACATATGACCTCAAATTCAGCTCTGGAAGTCACCCAATGTCATGGTAGCATTGCAGGCCCTTCTTCCAACTGTGCAACAAGCCATCACTCTCTCGCCTCATGGGCAATATCACCAGGTACAGAACCAGGAGGGCAAAATGACAAAAGGACTACTTCCGTGAAGACATCCCTCCAGCCAACCAACACTTCAGTCTTCCTCTGCTAACTGGAAAGGCTTGAAGAAGTCCAACAAAGGCAAATGGTCTTCTCCTTTGCCAACTTGAATATCCTCTTCAATGGTGTCGCCATATGATACCTTTGCCTGGCTGGCCTCCTTGTCGCCGGTGCACATCACCAACTCTTTTTGTGCATTAGACTCCGTAGGCCAACAACAGAAGAAGGCCAATGCTTCTGTGGACCTCATGGGGCAGGATCCTCCTGCCTCTGTGCCCTGTAGCAGCGAGTCTTCACAGGCTGGCACTCGGCAGCCGCCAAGGTGACACACCTTCATTTTTTCCTCATCTTGACTCTCCTTGAATGGAACGTTCACCTTTTCCTTCCTCACTTGACCTTTTCCCTTTGTACCAGTTACTTCCCTCCGCCACAAGGGCCAACTTCCTCCAGCTTATTGGGCAGCTACCTCACCCATTCCTGCTGCTCGGTGACTTTAATGCACACCATCCCATTTGGCGCTCTACCAGAACCTGTCTGAGAGGTGCCCTCTTGGCTGGTCTTCTTAAGCAACTCAACCTCTTCTGCCTTAGCACTGGAGCACCCACTTTCCTTTCCGACTCCTTGCACACCTGTTCCCATTTGGACCAATCCTTCTGCACTGCCCATCTTGCCCATTATCTCGAGTGGTCTGCTCTTTCTGGCACCTACTCGAGTGACCGTTTCCCGTGAGCTCTCTGTTTGCTGACTCCTACCCCACCTCCGTGCACACTGACAACCTTCGATGAACATGATTCCCCCAGTTGCGATGACCTGGTGGAATATCTTACAAATGTTATCCTTACCATCACAGAACGTTCCATTCCTCACACTTCCTCTTTACCACTCCATGTCCTGGTCCCTTGGTGGACTGAGGCGTGCCACGACGCAATTCGCTCACAGAGATGTGCTCTCCGGGTTTTTAAACATCATCCTATGATGGTATTCACTATAAATAGATGCATGCATAGTGTTGTCACATTCTTCAGGATAACAAAAAAGCTAGCTGGATTTCATTCACTAGTTCTTTTAACAGTTCCATCCCCTCTGTGCCTGAACGCTCTCTGGGACCAAGATCCATTCCCCAATTTCTGGCCTGACAGTAGCAGACGATGTTACCGTGGACCCTATTGCTATCTCCAACACCTTGTGCCACCATTTTGCAGAAATTTTGAGCTCCTCCCACTATCACCTGCCTTCCTCCACTGAAAACGAGTGGAGGAGGCTCGGGTGATACCTTTCTCTTGTCAGAATCGTTAGTGTTACAATGCTGCCACTATGAGGGAGCCAGATCATGCTCTCACTTCATCCTGATCCTCTGCCACAGAGCCAGATGTTGTTCACATTCAGGTGTTGCAGCAACTTTCTCTCGTGGGCCAGCAGTTTCTCCTTCATACGTTTAACCGCATCTGGGCAGAGGGCATGTTTTCCAGATGCTGGTGTGAAGCTACTGTCATACACATACCTAAGCCTGGTGAGGACAAACATCTTCCTTCTAGCTACCACCCCATCTCTCACGAGCTGTGTTTGTGATTGAGGAGCATATGGTTCAGCCCGGTTGGTATGGTGGCTTGAGTCTTGCAATTTACTGACCACTGCACAGTGTAGATTTTGAGTGCACCGTTCTGCAGTTGACCACCTTGTTACTTTGTTGACCCATGTCATGAATTGTTTTCTGTGGAAATCCCAGACCAGGCCTTGTTTTTCATTTTGGAGAAAGCCTACAACACTTGCTGGAAGACTGGTATCCTCCATACTCCCTACACATGGGAATTTGTGGCCACCTGCCCCGTTTCGTAGAGGAATTTTTAAAAGAGTTTTCAAGGTTTTCTCCCTTGTCAGACACCTTTATCCAGGAAAACATTGTGCCTCAAGGTTCCGTCCTGAGTGTCGTCCTCTTTACTATCACTATTAACCCTATAATGGCCTGTCTCTCACCCGTCATCTCCGGCTGCCTTTTTGTTGAAGATTTTGTTATCTATTGCATTTCTTCACAGACCTGTCTCATTGAGCGGCATCTCCAGCCATGTCTCAATCATCTTTACTCATGGAGCATCGACAATGGCTTTTGTTTTTCCACTGACAAAACCGTTTGTATGAATTTCTGGCAGCGCAATTGGTTTCTCCCACCACTTTACATCTTGGGCTTGTTTGCTCTTCCATTCATTGAAAGTACGGAATTCTTCGGGCTCTTGCTCGATGGGAAACTCTCTTGGTCTTGCCTGTCCATTTGAAACTATACTATGGGTGCTTTGTTTATGCATCTGCATGTCTGTCTCTCTTATGCCGTCTCAATACTATCTACCATCGTGGCACCCGTTTGGCCAATGGCGCCTTTTACAGTAGCCCAGTTTAGAGTCTGTACGCAGGAGTTGTCTTTCTCCTCAGCAGATATGTATGCCGTTTGTCTGCCATGTGTGGCCACCTACCCTGTACCTCCTCCTTTGATGATTCCTTCGATTGCCAATATGGGGCGCATCCCTCTTCTCTACTTCCTCCTGCAGTTCGCTTTCAGCTCTTGCTACAGCCGATTAACTTCACGCTCCCTGCAACTTTCCCGGTGGGTGTGAACCCTTGCCGGCCGCGGTGGTCTAGCGGTTCTAGGTGCGCAGTCCGGAACCGCGCGACTGCTACGGTCGCAGGTTCGAATCCTGCCTCGGGCATGGATATGTGTGATGTCATTAGGTTAGTTAGGTTTAAGTAGTTCTAAGTTCTAGGGGACTGATGACCACAGATGTTATGTCCCATAGTGCTCAGAGCCATTTGAACCATTTTTTTGTGAACCCTTCACCATCTTGGCTTCTCGTGGCAGCCCATGTTCACCTTGGCCTTCATTCGCTTCCTAAGGACACTACACCAGTATCACTCTATCAACTTCAGTTTCATGATCTTCACATAGAACTTTGTGATAGTATGTTTGTGTACACTGATGGCCCTCGGACTGACTGTGGTGTCAGGTGTGCCTTCTTTATTGGCACCGACATTTTTCGGTCTCGGCTTCCGACACAATGCTCAGTATTTACAGCAGAGCTCCTCGCCCCGTGTGAGGCTGTGGAGTGCACACGGTGACACAGTGTTTTCAATTGTGTCATCTGTGGAGCAGAGAGGCTTTGAACGGCGACGTTCGAAGCCTCTCTGCTCTGTACACCGTCCATCCCTTAGTGTAACGGGTCCAAGAAAGCTTTCAATTTCTCATTCTTGATGGAGCCACTGTTATGTTTATGTAGATTCCCAGTTGTGTTGGTCTGACAGGAAACGAGGTTGCTGTCAAGGCTGCAGTCCTTGTACTTCAGCCCACTAGTTCTTACATTCCCTCTGATGATCTCTGCATGCCGTCTGTCAGGAGGCGGTGTTGCTTTGGCATCGCCACAGGTCCTCCCTTCATGGGAATAAGCTCCGGGTTAAGCCTCTCCCAGTGGCTTGGATGACTTCCTCTCAGCCGTCCCACTGCGAGGAGGTCATTTTAACTAGGGTGCGTATTGGGCACTACCATTTTTGCCATCGCCTTTTGTTAAGTGGTGCTCCCCCACCACTTTCTGCACATTGTGCCCAACCTATAACTGTCCACCATTTCTGGAAGGAATGCCCATTTTTTAACTGTTTATGTTCCTGATTGCATTTGCAGTCTGAGTTATCGGCCGTTTTAGCGAACAACGCGTGGGCTGTCAATTGTGCCCTGAATGAGGTAAGGGGTTGGGGTGAGAGGTTGTGTAGGGGTTGACGAGTATATTGTGTAGGTTTGGTAGATGGTGGGACTGTGGGAGGGGTAGGAAGTATAGTGGGCAGGACATTCCTCATTTCAGGGCACGACGAGAGGTAGTCGAAATCCTGGCAGAGAATGTAATTCAGTTGCTCCAGTCCTGGGTAGTACTGAGTTACGAGGGGAATGCTCCTCTGTGGCTGGACATTGGGACTCTGTGATGTTTCTGTGTTCCCTGACTTGAATTTCCAATCATTTCTTTTTCCAGGTCATTCAGGAATGTTCGATGATGCGGGTCCACTGTGTCTTTCCCGAGTGCAAGAAGTAATGTATCTACACTGATATTAATGTAACAAGACACCAAATACTGAGTCGTGCAGGTGACTGGTATGTAGTCATGCTCTTGATTAGTATTAATTCTTTGCTTTATTATCCATATGTATTCTGTGATGCTGAATGAGGCTTCCTTGCAGTAATGAATTCTTTGTTCCAGGTTCTGATTGGACTGTCCAGATTCCATTAAGAATTCCAGAAAATTTTAGACTTGCTAGAACATTATGAAGATTAGAAACAGTCACTTTCACTGGAATCACATCCACCACCACTTAAGCAGATACTTATAAATATTGTCAGCAAGCTTTAAGAAACCACCCTTGTTTTCAGTAGTTGTAATAATAATTTAAAACACAGACACATTCAGCAGTCAGTGACTAATATGTATGTTGCAAGAAGTATAGAGCACTTCTGTTTTCAACAATTTGTGACAGCTTACCCAGTATGCATATTTATCTTTGGTAATCTCTTACTATCTTCATTACCTTTGTGTAATTCTTTTACTTGTAATCCCTTTGTTGTTTGAACAAGGAATTTTAATTTTGGTTATAGATATTAAGATTCATTGCGTTCCAGTTCTGTGTTATTAGCTTGCCACAGTTTGTGGCATCAATGAGTAGGACATTCTTATAGTGTTTCAATATTGTTCATAAATTATTATTGCAATTACATATGTGTATCTGAAAGATATGAATTGTTAATTTATTGAACAGTTCTGTGATATGTTTCATTAGCCCTTTTGTAATATGCTTTGTTATGTAGTGAAGGCACTGTAGCCATTCAGATAATGTTATGCCAACTACTGTCAAAGTGACATTGTTATTCTGTACAGAAGACATTTCTGTTCTAGTATAATTCCCTTTCTGGATCATAGAAGCCTGTTGTAGTTGACAGCTGATTGGCAAAATATTTGAATATTGACAGCCTCTGCCATGTTGCCCAAGATGGCCTACATAGGAACTTAAGCTATATTACTGAGTAATTCAGTGCCACTGTAAAAATTACAAAATATTGTGATGTTGGAACATAGAGGGTATGTTGTGATAAGTCTTTCAAATCTCTAATATTGATCTCCTTTTTAAAGCAAGTTATCTTAATAAAATAGGTTCAGTTATTTCTTGTATAATCTACTGAAGACAGGATTTCTCCTATTCGTGCCATATGAGTATTTTGATGTTATTTTCATGAAGGATTTGTCTTAAGGTTCTTAATGTTAAAATAAACATTCAAATAATATTGTCACACAATTTTCAGAGTTACTTGGTCACTGTTTTGTTCTGTGTAACATTTAATGCAGCTATGTAAATTCCTCGTAAATGATTAAAAAAAAGGACTGTTTCTAATATTGGACACACAACTGTTTGTGTGTATCCACAAGGAACTACTTAAAAAGTTATTCTGAAAATGTACAAATTGCATTACACATCATCCATCTTTAACAAAACATTTTGATAAAATATTTTATCAGAGTCTAAGTAATGTGATATTTATGTATTATATATATCTAAATCTGTGAGTATATTTTTGTAGAGACTGTATGCAATTTAACAAAGAGAAGTATAAATCAAGCAGTTCTGCTTTTAAAGCTGTGCTTTGAAGTATTTATTTGACTACTACTCATTACATCATCATCATCTTGGACAGTTTCCAGCCACTGGCTGGGTCTGTCGGGAACACAAGCCTCTCCATCGTGTTCTGTCTTTCCACCATTCCCCCTCTTCCACCTTCGTCCAGTTCTCTCCTCTTCTCGTCACACATTCCTTCACTCCCTTCACCCATCTAACTCTTGGTCTTCCTCTGGGCCTCTTCCCCTCCAGTTGCAGATCAAACATCCTCTTTGGAATTCTTCCCTCATCCATTCTCTTCATGTGTCCATACCACTGCAGTCTTGATTTTTCTACCCTGTCCTGTACTGGTTCCTCCTTTAGTCTTTCCCTCACATACACATTTCGCAATCTGTCTCGTCTTGTTACACTCAACCTGCTCCTCTGGAACTTCATTTCACTAGCCTGTATTCTACTTTTGTCGCTTTTGTGCATTACCCATGTCTCACTTCCGTATGCCAATATGGGGACAAAGTAGGTTCGGTATATAATTCCCTTTGATTTCTGTGGCAACTCCTTGCTCCAAATAAGCCCCCTAATGCATTTGTAGAACTGCCCTGCTTTTCTGCACCTTTCATTAATTTCCATTGCGTTTCCCCCCTTACTTTCAATCATGCTTCCCAGGTACTTGAAGTTCTCTACCACTTGTAGTTTTTCCCCTCCACAAGTTATATCCACATTTGGCAATTGTGACAATTATTTCACTTTTCTTTGCAGAGAAATGCATTCCATATTGTACCTATGACCTTATTTATTGGTATGTGTAATTGGCTTACTGTTGGGCCAGGTGGTCTAGGAGTAAAGTATGTGCCTAGAAACCAAGAAGTCGCAGGATCAAATCATGGTCAGTTTCAACTTAGTGATGTGAGGAGTCACCAGAAGCTACATTTGATAATAATAATTAATTATTGTCAGCATACTTTACTTCGCATCACCTCTAATTCAAAAGATTAGTCATGCAAATATAAGAAAATTGGTTTACAAAACATTAACAGTTTTTAACAAAAACATCTGACATAAAAATGTCTAGCATTATTTGAAAATTTCTGAATTTGCTAAGCAATAAAACTGAGTTATAATGAGAAATGTTTTAGTTTTAGAAATGAAGTCACTTTGTAATATTTCAGTCCATTTACTCTGCTGGATAGTTTCGCTAAATGAGAGACAGTCGTGCCTACACAGTGATGGTTTCATCGCTGGTTCATTGTACAGGCCACCATGTTGTTAAGATTTGTGTCATCCATCCTATTCACAGATTAAGCTACCTTTGTGAAGGCCAGTAACATCAATCTTAACAACACCCACTTGTGGGCTGTGGAGCTCCCTGCAGCATGACGGCAGCTAACCATTATGTGTGGTTTAGCCTCAGTGTGGAGGCGGGAATTACAGGCGACTGCTTAATAGGACCAGCCATCCTTACACAGCACTTCATAGGTTGGGCATATCTGCACTTCCTGCGGGTGACACTGCCTCTTGTGCTGGAAGATTTGCCTGTTTTGGTACAAAAAATATTGTGGCTACTACATGATGGTGCTGCAGCTCATTGCTCTCTTGAATGTGGAGCTAAAACACTAGTAGTGACAGAATATTTCCTCTTGCCTAATGCCTTCTCATGGTGCTTTCAATCATTGAAGTCTACACAGTCAGATATCTTCATATCCACCTTCAAGTGGATGTACCTCCTTTGGAACACACTTCCTGCCATATGCAGGACCAGTGTAAAGGCCAGACAGATAAAGTAACCAGGAGTTCAGTTTGCAGAAGATGTCTATATTGTTAAGACACCCAATATTATTGGAGAAATGAAGTACTAACTACGAGAAACTGAGTTTATGATGCATATCCTCCCCAACTCAAGTGTTGTAGTGGTTGATACACTGGATGAGCATTCATGTGAACAATGATTCAAATCCCAGCCCAGTCATTTAGATTTAAGTTTTCTGTGGTTTCTCTAACTCACACACTACAAATATTGGAATGGTTACACCAAACACAACACAGCCGATTCCCTTCCCCAGTCTGAGATTGCGTGCCATCACTACAACATGATGACCAATACGATATTAAACCTTAATCTCCCTCTCATCCCAAATCGCCTTTTATAAAATTGTGTTTACTGGCAGTGGCTCACAGTTTGGTGCAGAATAATTTCAGCTGTGATATTTTCTTTTTTTCCCCTACTCTCTTGACAGAATTTTGTATTTCTTAATGCATAAAACAGCATGGCATGTGCTGCCAGGCATATGCCTAAAGAAGTTTAAGTGCAGACCCGAGGTGTTAACATCAGAGCAATGTTTATTGTCAGAATCTGTCTATGGAGAAAACTGTCCTCTATACCGTATGTCCCTCCCTAGTTTCCCTTCCTAGTTGCCTCATGCTGCTCATCTTCACACATAACTACCAGCCTGAGCAATCACTCATAAACGAGTGTGTATATGTGTGTGTGTGTGTGTGTGTGTGTGAGAGAGAGAGAGAGAGAGAGAGAGAGAGAGAGAGAGAGAGAGAGAGAGAGAGAGATTTTGCACATCAATCAGCTGTGATTGAGTGGTTATGTATCCAAATAATGGCTGTGATTTTTCTGAAAAGGCACAGAACAGAATGTCTCAGCTTTTGATGAATATGCATAACTTTTCTGCACGATCTATCAGAGTTTGACTAAGGGCAGTTTGTGATGGCCCAGGCATTTGAGGAGAGCTGTGGTGAGGGTCTTCAACACAAGGCGAAAACACGTGCAGACATTGTGGGACTGGGCAGCCACCCCTCATTACAGATGTCAGAAGTTGTAGACTGGGCAGGCTAGTAAAACAAGAAAGGCAGCGAATTGTGGTGTGACCAACATCAGATTTCGATGCTGGGCAGAGTACAAGTGTGTCTGAACACACAGTGTACCTAACACTCCTAACGATAGGCCTCTGCAGCGGATGACCCATGCATGTGCCAATGTGAACACCATGGCATCGGCAACTATGACTGAAATGGGCATATTACCATCAGCCTTGGATGCTGGTGCATTGGCAGAGTGTGGCATTGTTTGATGAAGCCCAATACCTTCTTCATCGTGCCAGTGGGAGGGTGTGAATCTGTCTCTCTCCTTACAGCAAGTTTGAGGGCCGAGAAATAGTCTATATAAATGAATCAGTGGTTGACGGCCTTGTTGGCTTTGCTTAGCTCAAGTTGGCCATACTGAACAGCACTTACTGCCAGGCGGCTGCAGTGTTTTCACTGCAGAGTTGATCGCCATCTATCGCACTCTTGAGCATATCCGCTCCTGCACCGGTGAGTCCTTTGTCATCTGTAGTGACTTCTTAAGCAGCCTACTAGGTCTCGACCAGTGCTTCCCTTGACATCTTTTCGTAATGACTATCCAGGAGTTCCTATATGCTCTCGGGAACAGTGGACATTCAGTGACCTTCATTTGGACCCCAGGACATGTCGGGACACTAGCCAAAGAACTTGCTGACAGCTCCCCGCCAAACAAACTACCCATAAGCCAACTCTGGAGATTGGCCTGTCAGAGACTGATCTCCAATCGGCCTCCCGCTGCAAAGTTTTCGTGATTTGGGATACTGCATTGCACATCCTCCATACCCCAAACAAACTCTGTGTTATCAAGGAGACAACAAAAGTGTGACGGTCATCCATGCGAGCGACTCACAGGGACCCTGTTGTCCTTTGCCGGCTCCGCATCAGCCATACTTGGCTAACACATGGTCATCAATTTGTTAACATCGAGTATACTTTCAAATGTCAGGAAGTATTTTCTGAAAGTATTTGTATGGAGTTTAACCATGTATGGTAGTGAGACATGTACGATAGATAGTTTAGACAAGAAGAGAACAGAAGCTCTCGAAATGTGGTGCTGCAGAAGAATGCTGAAGATTAGATGGGTAGATCACATAACTAATGAGGAGGTACTGAATAGGATTGGGGAGAAGAGGAATTTGTGGCACAACTTGACTAGAAGAAGGGATCAGTTGGTAGGACATGTTCTGAGGCATCAAGGGATCACCAGTTTAGTATTGGAGGGCAACGTGGAGGGTAAAAATCGTAGAGGGAGACCAAGAGATGAATACACTAAGCAGATTAAGAAGGGAGTCGGTTGCAGTAGTTACTTGGAGATGAAGAAGCTTGCATAGGATAGAGTAGAATGGAGAGCTGCACCAAACCAGTCACTGGACTGAAGACCACAACAACAACAAGCATAATAAGTCCTCTGTTTTTTACGATTTACATAAACGATCTGGTTGATGGTATTGACAGCGGCCTTAGACTGTTTGCCGATGAAGCTGTAGTCTACAGGAAAGTAGTAGCACACGAATGTTGTGAACAAATCAATGAGGATTTGCAGAAAATAAATTCGTGGGGTAATGACTAGCAGTTATCTCTCAACATTAGTAAGTGTAACCTACTGCGTATAACAGGGCGAAAATTCCCATTAATGTACGAGTACAAAATAAATGCCCAGTCTTTAGAAGCGGTAACGTCCGTCGAGTATCTGGGTGTGACTATTCGAAATGATCTCAAAAGGAATGATTACACAAGTAACGGGTAAGGCGAACTCCAGATTGCGGTTTATTGGTAGAATCCTGAAGCGATGCAGTCCTTCGACAAAGGAAATAGCTTCCAGTACGTTAGTTGGTCCAGTATTGGAGTATTGTTCGTCTGTATGGGACCTTTACCAATTGGGTCTGATTCAAGATATTGAGAAGGTCCAAAGAAGAACGGCAAGATTCGTGACTGGTACATTTAGCCATCGCGAGAGCGTTACAAATCTCATAGAAAGTTTGAAGTGGGGCACACTTGCAGATAGACGATGTGCTAAACAGAAGGGGCTGCTTACTAAATTCCGAAATCCAATCTTCACCGAGGATGTAGAGCATATATTATTACCACCAACTTTCAAATCGTGTAATGATCATCATTCTAAGATAAGGGAAATATGAGCTCGTACTGAGGCGTTCAGACAGTCGTTTTTCCCTCCCGCAATCCGCGAGTGGAACAGAGGGGGGGAATTGTAACTTTGGTGCGAATTGTGCCCTCTGCCACAAACTGATTGGTGGCTAGCAGAATATATATGTAGATGTAGAACAACAGCTTGTATTAGAACATCCGTCATATTGCTATAATCTGGCTTAATGATGAGTCCTTAAATGATGTATGCAATGCAGTATTTAGTTAATTTGACTGCTTTTCTCATTTGATTTCACTTGAGGATCAGCTTCAGATCTCATATAGAATGTTAATTGCAGGTGGACACTTCCAATAAACTATGAAATATTTGAACAGTTGCAGTGCCTTTGTATTACATCAGGCAGTTATAGTGCTATCCTTTTTTATACACTGTCCCATGCGCTCTTTAGCTTGCCCACAGGTAGACTACCCCCAGATGTCCAGATTGCTCACATTCTGCACATACATGACGTACTGGACCACCCTGGCTGCAACTGCTTAGCCAGTGGACTACAATCGTGTACGTTATGGCCTGGCTGCTAGACTGTCCGGATGGGTGTGAGAACTCGAAAAGCCTGCATTACACAGTCAGTGAGCACACCAAATTTTCGGATGCTTGATAGAAATACTTAGATATCCAAGTTGTTGAGTAAAAAATCCAAAATGGAATGTAACAAAGTTGCTAATCATCATATAGCGGAGATGCTGAGCGCAGAATGACGCAACAAAAAGACTGTCGGAAAGTTAGCTTTTCGTCAACAAGGTACCAAAGTTAATAGTGTTGTAAAACTCTATTATTGATAGAAAGTGCAACACAAACAATGAAAAGGAGTACCAAAGTGATCAAACTTAATGGTAAACAAACGCATTATACTCTGCTTCATGATGATGTGGTAGTCTTACCAGATTCGGAAAAGTGCATGAACTTTATGTTACTAATTTTGTCTGATGCCTTGGATAACCACAAACTGAAAATAATTGCAAAAAACGCTACAACGATGGTGATGGATAGATTGAATAACCAAATAAGGACAAACGTTAAGACAGAAAATAAAATATTAATGCATGTAAATTTTACTGCTTGGGAAATACCACAGATGACAACAGAAATATAATGGATATTAGAAGGAGAATTGCAATGACTAGACAACTAGCACTCAAAAGTAAGAGTAATTTACTAATAGACAACCTCCGTAATATAGAATTAAGAAAAAAAAAATGCATCAAGACATTTATTTGAAACATTTTAGCCACAAATACTAAGAGAAATTAAAGAGAAAATGACACTGGTTAACATGATACACAGAAGAAGAAATAAATTAAATGGACACCTAAACTGATGTTATGGCATCTTGGAAGGAAAAATCCTGAGGGGGAAAAAATCAAACAACTGGCCCAAAACAGCCATATTTCAAGGTATTCTCAGTGAAATGAACTGCAGCAACTACAACCAAATAGTACAGATGGCAAGGGACAGTTGTTTATTTTTATATAGTCTTAATTCCCTTTTACATATCTGTTGGCCTGTCTTATTTGTCCATGTTGCATTCAATATTGTAAAATAACATGATAATTATCTTCTGTATTGTACTATTGGTGACTGAACATATTTTTTGACTCATCCTACATTCAAACAACGCACTTTAACAGAATATGGAGGATCTGAAATAAATAATAAGAACAAAATATTGAAATCACTATTATCAAACATCAACATGCACAGCACCGAAACTATGCCTTTCCAGATAGGGGATCCTATTGAAAAATGAAGTCTGTGTCCTACGCATCTCCTTTTATACACCCGATATTATGTGTCAAATCATGAGCAATGAACGTGCAACAAAAATTTTTTATCAGCACACATTAATGTTGTGGCAAATATATTCTCTGTCACTTTGGGCTATCAATTTTCTCAAACATTCCACGGCCTTTGAGAAGTGTGTACAGAAAAAGAAAAGAAAAATGTTCTTATTCTATGATAAATACTACACTAAAGCAAACATATGTTCACATTGTGCTGTGTTGTTAGAAACTACTGTGCATCGGCAAGTGGCCAAACACTGTACATCACCTTACTTGTATCACCTGCGATGTTAGTGAGTACTTCTGTGACTCACTTGCGCTTGCTAAATGAACGTAGAATGAAATGCTCCACTATTCTGAGGATCTTTCCTACCTCCTCCATTAACCCTACCTGGTAAGATGGCCAGATTGACGAACATTTGTCAATAATTGGATGAATGAAAATTTTTGTCTGCTGCGTCTTTCCTGGATGAATTACATTTCCTTGGAATGTTCCACTGAATCCCAGTCCAGCATCATCTTGTCTAACTAGCTTTATGTGATTGTTTCACTGCAGGGCAACTTGACTGGAGCACTCAGACTTTTCAGTTTTTAGTGTTTCCAATAATTTCTCGGCAATTTATACACAGTGTGTTACATTTATTTATGTTGAGGGTCAACTGCAGCTCTTTGGGGAGATTGTTGAAAGTTTTGAAGAATATGAAATCAGAAGATGGTTTTAATAGTGATAGTGGATGCAAAAGTGCTTGCCGACAAACTTGGATCTCATTCAGGTTTGCAAAAACAAAAACAAATTTATCCCAAGAGAGTGAAGAACCAATTTACTCATGAGTTAATGATGAACCTATTGATTAAAATTTAGCATAATGCTTCTTTATGGTAAATGTGTTCTGTCTTATTGTCAGTACAAGTAACTGGCCACTAAATAATAGATATGAACTTATGGACAATCATAGTAAGAACTTCAGCTTGCTGTATGATATCCATGATCTGCACGCATGTGATGGTGGGAAACTAAGAGCTACGGCAGGGCCATGAGAAAAATACTTACCAGTAACTATTTCTTTTCTGCATATATGGAAATGTTTTGTACTACTTCTGTACACTACTGCCATCAAGTGGTGGTCTGCTGCACCAGTTGTAGTTTCTGCTTGTTGTGTCACATAGTTTTTAGGGTTGTGGGAAGTGTACACACCACCTAATAACATTTGTTTTAAAGGCCTTTGAGAAGCATGCTTACCACCAAAGTAATTTCTCCACGATACATGGGAAGAATGCCTTTCTTTCGTGGGTTTTTAGAAGCATACTTACCACCAACTTAACGATTTTACTATGTTTTTGGGAATACATTATGTCATACCACCCCTGGATGTGTCCGACATCACGCTGCTCATATTCCGTGTTATAACTAAGAAGAATACTGTACCAAACCTGTTTGACTGGCACAAGTAGATCATCATATACTTATTTTGGAGAAACATACAGACAGTGCCAAGTGTTCTGCAAAAGCTCGAGATAAGAGAACAAAACACACATGCTGCTCATATCTAACTATGCTTTCTCCAGTTTGATGGAAATTTTTTAAAAAATATGACAATCATTTGAACATTTGTTTGGGAAAGGAATATTACTTGTTTACAGGTACTGAATTGTTAACATGAATACAGGCCAATTGGAAACATGAGAAGTGGAAACACAAAACACTATTTTTTATCTTTATTTATTTTTTTCATGTGTAATGGCAACACATGACAAAAGAGAAATGGGAAATGCACTTACCACCATAATTTGCAGCTCATTAAAGAGCTGAGGGTGATACATATACCACCACAGTTTTGGTCTTAAATAAAAAAAATTAAATTATCAAAAAATAAATATAGTTATATAAGAATGCAGAGTCTTATCACACTAACTTTCAATAAAAAGTTCTTGGGTTTCAAACCACATCAAGTAATTAAAATTTCACAAGCTTTTGGCCAAGTACTCCTTGGCCAGTGTCAAATGGTGACTGCCAGTTGGCTACTGGTACGCCCCTTATATACACTAGCTGCCAGCTGTGACATCATTTTGCCTGTGGCCTCACCATATATGAGCATTTATATGTTGACTCGGCAATCAATGCACACAACTCAACTATGTGATCACTGGGTCCCATGCCTTGCTGAGCTGCAGGCCACCACCTCTATTTAGGTTGTTATTGGTAATTTTTATTTCAGTGGCTTCTGAAAGTGCACAATCCCAAAAGCCATTTGTGCAAATCATGGTGGACATTTTGTCAAATTTTATCCGGTGTCCGGTTTCTAAAGTTTGCTCAGGTAAAGCAAATTTCTCGGGATAGTGTAGGCAATAAAACCTCTGACAATCCTTCCTGCGTTGTTCCACAGTACATGCTGTTTGCGTGACGTAAGACTGGCCATACTTGCAAGGTATCTTGTAGACCCCAGGTGTTCTGTGACCTGCTGTTCCTTTAACTGGGCTCAGTAATTGATGGATTTTCATTGGAGGCCTGAAGATCAATTTAATCTTGTGTTGTTTCAGCAGGAGGCTTATCTTGCCCGACACAGAGCCACAGAACAGCAGTTGTATTTTGAGCACTAAACGACAATGCATAACTGACTTGAATGCCTTCCAGAAAGAAGACATGTAGTATCACCTGGGAGCTGTTATTAACTATCCTCTGGATCACATGAATTAACAGAGTTAAATAAATTTCACAAGATACCTATTTGGGGAATAGTTGTTGATACCTAGAGGGAGCTTTTGGTATTGCAAAAAGATCCTGATACGGTAGCTCAATATGAATTCCATGATTTACAGTTGGCTGTCATCAGCGATATTGGCCAAAAAGTGTTTGCATCTGTCTGACGACCACGATTACATACTTGTCTGTCAAAATACGTCAGATGAAATTACACAAACGTGGCGCCTACTTAATTTGAAGTCTATTAGTAATGTTATAGGTAGTAAATTATATTTTATTACGGGTTCACTACGTGTCGTTTTCATATTATCGAGCGCTTTCTAAATGCCCGGAAGTGCTTGGGCAGTAGAGCGTATCGCGCGTGGTCGGTTATCATGAAAGGTCTTGTAAGAAGAATGCGGGTGCAAGGGAACGCGTTGACCGCCGGCTTTATGAAGTAAACAGTTAAGTGATGTTATAAAACGTTTAACGCCAATGTGTGAAGACGTGTAAGTAGTTATCATGAGACTATTAGGACCTGATTTATAAACTTTTAAATCATTAACTAGTGACCTGGTTTATCCAATAATGAAAGAAAAACGGTGATGAAATTTAAAAAGTGTTGAGTGCTATCAACCATTAAAATTGACTTTAACTATGCATTTAGTAAATGTGTACTAGTACATGCTATTTTCATCACAGTGAACTCGTCACGTATCATTCAAGTAATAATATAAACTGCTAACAACTCATGGTAAGCTGTGTTGTAAGGCAACACAATTTAATATAAAAACAGACGCGACCTGTAATTAAACTATATGTAGATACTTCGATACCTAATTTCTACCATTTCATCAGTAAATGGGCTGAAGAATAATTGGCTTCGGGAATTCATAGCAAGTGGGACTCAACAAGTTATTCTTAATGTGACGATATCGACAGAATAAAATGTAATTTTGGGAGTCGCCCACTATACAGAATATTGATAGGTCATCCATACCGTGGATGCTGAATCTCGACGATTTTTGGCTCTGATCGATATCGAGGCTGGTAAGATATTGTTCCCATGAATTCCAAGATTTTCGAGAATGTTTTAATTTTATGTTTAAATTTTGTGTGTAACTTTGCATTTGCTGTTGTAATTTCTGAGGTACGGTAATGACAGTCGGATAACAAATGACACTTTTTTTCGTGTGATGTAATTACAAATCAACATTTTTCGGATTTTTTCCCCTACTTGCATTGTGAAATTTTGCTTCTTGCCGAGCTGCATGAATATAGTTCAGAGGAAAGTACCTTACACGGTTTAATGAAAGAGTTTGCTAGTATCAAACTGTACTTCATAAATGGCGGTAACTTTTGATTACATTGACTTAGAAAGTTACCGCCAAGGGTCCATAGATCTTGGTATGTGACATAAAATTCAACTTGCTGCGTCAACCGTTCCTGGAAAAAAGGGTCCTATCAGTCGGACAGACAGGCAGATGTACAACAAAGCGATCTTTGAAAGGTTGTTTGAAAGAAATCTCCGCCATGTGACAGTTTATTGCTCATTTATTTTACGTAATCATGATTTCGGCCTTATAGCCATTCTCGAGTGCATGTTCAAACATTAAAATATGTCTGACCTGTCTGGTGACATATTTTAACATTTCAGTATGCCCTTACGAATGGCTGCAAAACCGAAATCATGACTGTGTAAAATAAATGAACAATTAACAGTCAAATGGCAGAAATTTTTTTCAAAAAAATTATGTGAAACTGTGGTCCCCCATGAAGGAAAGATCGTTAGATCATATAAGAGTACCGCTTTTACAAACGTGCGGAACACTAGAAAAGAACTGTTTCTAAGATAGGACACATTACAGTCGTTTGCGTGTAATTGCACAAATCACTTTACTGTTTACAATATATATAAACGCGGATAACGACAGAACTCCATGAGGCCATTCACGGATGAAGGCGTCAGCTACAGAAAAGTGGCAAAGCCAGGGGACTACATAAATGCAGTAAGGCCCGAGGAGGTTCGTTGACTGATGCAGGGACTGTCACTTCACGCTGAACATAAGTAAGTGTAATGCACTGCACATAAATAGCCAAAGTCCATTGTTATTCAATTACACAATAAATATCTGGAAACGGTAACTATGGGCGTCACCCCAAAAATTTTTGAAAAGCTATTTAATTTTTTTAAAGTCTCAATTGGCAAAAGATGACACCGTTAAACGAATTTATCCAAGCTTTACTATTTGTTGTTGTTGTGGTCTTCAGTCCTGAGACTGGTTTGATGCAGCTCTCCATGCTACTCTATCCTGTGCAAGCTTTTTCATCTCCCAGTACCTACTGCAACCTACATCCTTCTGAATCTGCTTAGTGTATTCATCTCTTGGTCTCCCTCTACGATTTTTACCCTCCACGCTGCCCTCCAATACTAAATTGGTGATCCCTTGATGCCTCAGAACATGTCCTACCAACCGATCCCTTCTTCTGGTCAAGTTGTGCCACAAACTTCTCTTCTCCCCAATCCTATTCAATACTTCCTCATTAGTTATGTGATCTACCCATCTAATCTTCAGCATTCTTCTGTAGCACCACATTTCGAAAGCTTCTATTCTCTTCTTGTCCAAACTATTTATCGTCCATGTTTCACATCCATACATGGCTACACTCCATACGAATACTTTCAGAAATGACTTCCTGACACTTAAATCAATACTCGATGTTAACAAATTTCTCTTCTTCAGAAACGCTTTCCTTGCCATTGCCAGCCTACATTTTATATCCTCTCTACTTCGACCATCATCAGTTATTTTGCTCCCCAAATAGCAAAACTCCTTTACTACTTTAAGTGCCTCATTTCCTAATCTAATTCCCTCAGCATCATCCGACTTAATTAGACTACATTCCATTATCCTTGTTTTGCTTTTGTTGATGTTCATCTTATATCCTCCTTTCAAGACACTGTCCATTCCATTCAACTGCTCTTCCAAGTCCTTTGCTGCTTTACTATTTACATCTACTAAATTTCTCGTGCAATAATAATTAAGGGTGTTGTGTTTTTAAATGTATTTGTAAGGTTTCAAAAATAAACTAATAAAATCGTGGATGTAGTAGTCTTTATTTACATTTCCAATCAAAATTAATCAGAGTTTAGTTTGAAAAATTATTCAGTTTGAGATAGTTTCCACATTTGTTTAGGACATAATACATAACAATCATAGACACTCTCGATAAGTTTAAATGTTTATATTATCTAACTTTTTTTCATACTCAGAAATTGCAAAATGTTTTTAAATCCAGGCTTAAATTGGCACACTTTTGGAGTTTTAAGTGCCAATGAAATACATGGTCCTAGGCAACCAGAATGCTCCAGAAAGTGACTTTATGTCTTAGTTTTTCAACTTTTTTCAAGGGGTTCTCCTATTTACACTGACAGAAAGAACCATGAAATACCAAGAAACATGAAATACCTAGATGTAAGTGTCCAGAGTGACATAAAGTGGAGTGACCACATAAAACTAATTTCAAGAGAAGTAGTTGCCAGACTGAGAGCCAATGGAAGAATCTTAACGAAATGTAATTCAGCCACGAAAGAAGTGGCTTAAAAATACTTGTAAGACCGGTTCTTGGGTGTTGCTTACCAGTATGCGACCCTTACTGATCTAGAGAAGAACTAACGAAGTGCGGCACATTTCCCCAAGAGACTGTTTCGTAAGTGTGACAGTGTTACAGAGATGCTCAACAGGCTCCAGTAGCAGAGGTGTTGTGTATCACAGGGAGATGTACTGTTGAAATTACGAGAGTGTACATTCCAAGCAGTGCGGGTGACATTACTTCCTCCCACACATATCTTGTGAAATGGCCACGAAGAGAAAATAAGAGCAATTACAGCTCAAATGTAAGTTTACTGGCCAATCGCGAATGGTAAGGGAAAGTAGGAAATAATGAAAGCCTGTCCACACACATCAATCTGTCTCCATAGATGTCTGTACAGATGTATGTGCTTGCAATAAATCACCACAAATCTAGTGCATTGCAGAGAGAGTTTCAATCTTAAAGCCCTGTATATAGAAAGTAGTGACAATCCTTTATGTGTGGACTGTCAACAATAACATTGTGCCATTGTGAAAAACGCACTGGCAAAGGAATAATGTGTCTAAGATGTGAAACAATTTACCACTATAAGTGTGCAAACTTAAGTTCAAAATGGAAGACTTGGTACTGATTGAATTGCTGTAAAGACGAAACGCACGAAAGTGTAAATAGAAAAGACACTAAAAACGACATCATAGCGTTTCCATTAAATGAAATTCGTGGGTTAAAACTAAAAAAATATGAACTTAAACAACCAAAACAACAGTGTGAATCTCGATTGTACAGTGATGTGGTAACAGCAAATTTGAATGGTAAAAATACAGGCGACAGGACCAATAAACATTGTCGAAAATGCCAGAAAACTGTGAGAAGTGGTGTTGAGTGCACGAAATGTGGAAACATAATTCATTTTCGATGTGGAATAGTAGATCCCTCACTAAAGGGACAGGAGATAATCATAAAAAAACTGGAACTGTGACGAATGTAGGTCGAAAAGAATGTAACATACCCAATTATAATGAACCTAAAGATAATTAAATTCACTCAATCACATCTGAAGCCAAACACACGAAGCAGAACAACATGGATTGTGGCACAAAAAGCGCAAATCTGTTTAAATCATCGAATAAAAACCAAAGAAATAAATCTTGCAGCAACACAGATTTGATGGTGCCTGTTTTGAAATTGAATAAAACAAACAATGTATCAAATGCAACAGATAAAGAACAAGATGGAACACAGAGTCAAGAAAGACGAAGAGAAAAAACACACACAGCAGAATCTACTCTGATGGTTTTGGAAGTGGGAAGGCTACAAAAACTAAGACCCTGACAACTCAAAAAAGCATTAAAATTGAAGGCATAGTGAAACCTGGAGCAAGATTCAGACAGATCCTCACCAACACTGAAGGAGGCATTAATTTGTCGAGGAGTGACTTTGCAGTTCTTATAGGAGGTGCCAATGATGTATAATATAATGAAACAGCAGGAGCAACAACGGGCTCTGAAGACAACACTGGGCAAGTTAAAAAACACAAATGTTATATTATTTAAAATAACTCATCATTACGATTCAATTGAAACATCATGTGTAAACAGAGAAATTACTGAAGCTGCAAGTATTTTGAAACAATTTGCAAGCAGTTTAAAAATGTAATGCTTTTAGATAATAATGAATGTATCAGTTGTAACTATGAACCATCTGACAATTGTAACTAATCAAGAACTTGTCAGACAAGAATGGTCATGGCCTAAGTGGAATAGGAAAGACACTGCTGGTAAATAACAAATTATCTTCTATCAGCAATTTTGAACATATGTCTCAGAACCAGATCAGGGAAACGTGTAACACTGACCAAGCCTGAAGTGTGGTCAAAACCTGAAGGGAACACTAAGGTGAGCTGTGCACCAAATATAGGTGGCTTGACTTTGCTGTAGCAGAATGTACAATGACTAGGCAACAACTTGTGTTAGTTGGAAGTCATTTTAAACTCTAATCTTAAGGAGGTTTATGTGCTGTGTATCAATGAGCACTGGCTTCACGGCACTCATGTTTGTGCAGCAAACATACCAGACTTTGACTTAATAAGTAGCTTTTGCAGAGAAACTTATAAATGTTGAGGTGTATGCATATATGATAGAAGTAATGTTAAACCTAAAGAGGTAAAACTTAGCAAGGTGAGGTGTGCAAAAAAAGATTTTGATTGTTGTTTTTGTGAACTTACAGACACAGTCAAACTATCATTGCTTGCATCTACAGGTCCCCATCAGGTGACTTTACTCAATTCTTATATTATGTAGATGATCTTTTGAATGAATTGAGAGGCAGGTCAAAATGCAAAATAGTTCTTGGTGACTTTAACATTAATTTTAACAAAGGTAATATGGACGAGGTACAATTATTAAATCTGTGTAACTCTGATCAGATTTTTACCAATAAAGAAAGGTGTGATTGCAATACTGAAGTAACAGATAAAGGTTTTTCTGACCATATGGCTTTAAAAATGATGATAAGGAATGACAACAATAAAAACTGCACAGTCACTGAAAAACATGTGCAAAGAAGACTTATTAATGCAAACAACATAAGGGTTTTTAATAGTATGCAATAAAGGATGCAGTGTGGCATAGAACCAACTGATGATGTAGACGAAAAGTATGGCAGTTTTCTCATGGATTATAAATATTGCTATGATGTAGCATTCCCATTAAAAAGAATTAAAGTCAGTGAGAAGACAAACACATGAGTAACAGAAGAGATTAAAAGATCAGCAATCACCCCTAGAAACCTAAGCAAACACGTTAAAATAAATACAATAATAAAACCATACTGTAGGAAATATAGACAGGTCTATAGGAAAGTTTTACAGGCAGAAATTCACACATTAAGATGGGAAGCAATAAATCAAAATCGGTTTGGAAGGTTATAAACAATAGCACAGGAAAATGTAAAACCAAGACCCATAATTTCAAAATTAAAAGTGAGGGTAAAGTGATAGAAGATGCTCAACAGATAGCCAGTATATTCAATGAAAATTATGTGAACACAGCACCAAACCTAAATAAAAGTCTCTGTAATTCAAACAACAAAAACATAAAAGTACCAATTTGTGAAAAGACAATGTTTCTGTACCCATGAAACAGAATGTAAAGTTAGAAATGCTATTAATAAACTAAAAAACAAAATGTCTTGTAGTATTGACAGAATGTCAGACAAGGTAATCAAATGAAGTTCTACCAGTGTAGATACCCACCTAACTGACATTATTAATACTTCTTTCAGGACAGGGATGTTCCCATCAAAACTGAAACTCTCCATAATAAAGCCACTTTACAAAAAGGATAGTACATCTGACATAAATTATTATAAGCCATTGTCATTATTGTCAGGTTTCTCTAAAGTAATTGAAAGAGTAATGTGTGAAAGACTATCTGCTTTCCTGAATAAAAATAAAATATTGACTAATGCTCAAAATGGATTTAGAAACAACAGATCCACAGAAACGGCAGTCTTCCAATTCATTAAAATGGTCCTAAATGCCTTGGCCAAGAATGAATTAAGCTGTGGGATATTCTTAGATTTATCTAAAGTGTTTGATCTAATCAGCCATGACTTATAGCTTAGGAAAATAGAATGTTATGGGGTCCTGGGACTTGCCTTCAAATGGTTCAACTTTTATCTCTCTGATAGACAACAGAATCTACAAATATGGCATGAAGGCAAAGAGTATCTTTCAGGTTTAAAAAAAAAAAAAACTAGATATAGAGTGCCCCAGGGTTCCGTGTTAGGCCATCTGTTGTTCTTGGTGTATATAAACGATTTGCCAAACCATCTGACAGTTGCACAAACAGTAATGTCTGCTGATGCCACTAGCATTTTTATAAAAGGATACACAAAGGATAATCTACAGCAGAGTGTCTCTAGGACAATAAATGAGACAGGAAAATCGTTTAGTGATAATGCTTTGATCATAAATAAGGATAAAACGGTATTGATGCATTTCAATAATATGAAAAGTAAAGCTAGAAGAAGAGTAAAGGCAGAGTTAGGGAACTATGTTATTGCACCAGAACCATACACAAAATTCCTAGCTATATGGGTGGATGAGCACTTCAGATGGGAAAAGCATCTAGACATTTTGAGTAAAAAACTAAGTAAATGCTGCTATGTGCTAAGAATGCTTCGAGAATGATGCAACACTAAATCATTGCTATGTGTCTATTTTGTTTATATGAATAGTTTGGCTCAAATGGCTCTGAGCACTATGGGACTCAACTGCTGAGGTCATAAGTCCCCTAGAACTTAGAACTACTTAAACCTAACTAACCTAAGGACAACACACACATCCATGTCCAAGGCAGGATTCGAACCTGCGACCGTAGCGGTCGCGCGGTTCCAGACTGTAGCGCCAGAACCGCTCAGCCACCAGTGGCCGGCATGAATAGTTTGCTTAGATATGGTGTGATCTACTGGGGAAATACAGCTATCGCAAAACAAGCTTTCAGACTTCAATAAAGGGCTATTAGAATAATGAAAGGGTTTACCTCTAGAGTGTCATGCAGGGAAATATTTAAAGAATTTAAAATAATGTCTCTTCCTAGCTTATACATCTATGGATGTGTCTGCTTTCTGAAAGCTCACCAGGAATTTTCAACATTAAATGGTTCAAATGGCTCTGAGCACCATGGGACTTAACATCTATGGTCATCAGTCCCCTAGAACTCAGAATTACTTAAACCTAACTAACCTAAGGACATCACACAACACCCAGCCATCATGAGGCAGAGAAAATCCCTGACCCCGCTGGGAATCGAACCCGAGAATCCGGGCGTAACATTAAATAATCAGGTTCATAACCATGAAACAAGGAACAGAGATGATTTTCACAGAGACTTCCACAAAGGAGCGCTCTGCCGAAAAAATGTAAACTACCAGCCCAAAATACTTTTTAATGCACTGGCTGCTACAATAAAGAAAATTAAAGAATTTCATAAATTCAAGGTAGATCTTAAACAATTTTTACTAACACACAGTTTTTATAACATTGAAGAATATCTGAATATCATCATCAGCATAAACTAAAGGTTATGCCTTGCAGGTTGGGGCAGGTGGAGAAATCGGCCGTGGCAGAGCACGCACTGAATGAGACCGACCACATAATAAAATTCGCCGACACGGAAGTTCTGGCTGTAGAGAAGCACTATCACACGCGATTGTTCAGAGAAGCTGTAGAAATACAAAAACACGCGAACAGTTTGAACAAGAAAGAGGAAAGCCTTAAGGTTAACGGATCCTGGCTTCCCGTACTGCAGCGAACGACCGTCGCAGGTAGCAAGAGGAGAACTGCACCGGAAATGACCGCGGAGAAGCCCTCGGACGTTGGCGCGCCAGGTACATACAGTCTGCGTTCGCGAGCTCGGCTCCAGTTCACCACCGGCAATGGAGGGTGAAGCTTTGACAATGCCAGCCACTCGTGCTGGCGAAACGTCAGAAAAATCATTAGATGAACGTCGGCCGAAGAACCCGAGACAGAAGCCAATAGGCAGTTTGTCAACAAGTGGCCACGAAAGCCTTAACAATCTTTGGTTATTCGTTTCAATTTTTCAATGTTTTTTTCAATTAATATGTTGAACAAATATGGTGATAAGCGTGTGTGTGTTTTAGGGCGTCGTGGTGATAATGGGCATCCTTGCCTTGCTCCCCTCCTTATTTTTGCCTTCTTCTTCACACCATTCACTTCCATCTCTGCTTCCTGCCTTTTATACAGGTTCCAGATTAATCTTCTGTCCCTCCAATCAAGATTTATTTCCTTCATTGTTTGGAATAACGATTTCCAGTTAACCATGTCAAATGCTTTTTGTAAATCTATAAAGGTCAAGTAGGTTTTCCTATTAACTCCAATTCATCTTTCTAATACTATCCTCATAGCTTGTATTGCCTCTTTAGTTCCTTTTCTGGACCTGAAACCAAATTGGTCTTCTAGGTTTGCCTCAATTTTCTTTTTTATTCGATTTTTTTTATAATGATTAACATTATTTTGGAGGTTTTGGATAGTAAGGAGATAGTTCTATAGTTCTCACAGTCCAGAGCATTTCCTTTTTTTTTTTTGGATTATTACTGTTTTGCTGTTAGGCAAATCTGTAGGTGGTTCTTTTCCATCTTCATAGTATTCTTTAATAAGTTTATATAAGTACTCTTTTATTGATTCTCCAATTTCCTTCAGTATTTCTGCTGGGATGTTATCTGTACCTGTCGCTGAATCTGGAAAAGTAATATTATTTATATACACTGATATAACATATTTGTATTATTATCCAAGTTTTTGAAACAAATTAAATATAAGAAAACCAACAGCTCAATTCATGGACTCAATACTAGAAATAAGAATAATCTTCACAATGATTTAAAGTCACTTAGTCTTGTATAAAAAGGTGTGTATTATTCAGGAACACACATTTTCAGTAACTTGCCAGCAGCCGTAAAAAGCTTAACAACCAATGACATTCAGTTTAAGAGAAGCCTAAAGGATTTATTGGTGGCCAACTCCTTCTACTCCATTGACGAATTTCTCAGAATAACCAACTGATTTGTATATATATATATATATATATATATATATATATATATATATATATATATATATATATATATATATGTGTGTGTGTGTGTATACTCTCCTGGAAATTGAAATAAGAACACCGTGAATTCATTGTCCCAGGAAGGGGAAACTTTATTGACACATTCCTGGGGTCAGATACATCACATGATCACACTGACAGAACCACAGGCACATAGACACAGGCAACAGAGCATGCACAATGTCGGCACTAGTACAGTGTATATCCACCTTTCGCAGCAATGCAGGCTGCTATTCTCCCATGGAGACGATCGTAGAGGTGCTGGATGTAGTCCTGTGGAACGGCTTGCCATGCCATTTCCACCTGGCGCCTCAGTTGGACCAGCGTTTGTGCTGGACGTGCAGACCGCGTGAGACGACGCTTCATCCAGTCCCAAACATGCTCAATGGGGGACAGATCCGGAGATCTTGCTGGCCAGGGTAGTTGACTTACACCTTCTAGAGCACGCTGGGTGGCACGGGATACATGCGGACGTGCATTGTCCTGTTGGAACAGCAAGTTCCCTTGCCGGTCTAGGAATGGTAGAACGATGGGTTCGATGACGGTTTGGATGTACCGTGCACTATTCAGTGTCCCCTCGACGATCACCAGTGGTGTTCGGCCACTGTAGGAGATCGCTCCCCACACCATGATGCCGGGTGTTGGCCCTGTGTGCCTCGGTCGTATGCAGTCCTGATTGTGGCGCTCACCTGCACGGCGCCAAACACGCATACGACCATCATTGGCACCAAGGCAGAAGCGACTCTCATCGCTGAAGACGACACGTCTCCATTCGTCCCTCCATTCACGCCTGTCGCGACACCACTGGAGGCGGGCTGCACGATGTTGGGGCGTGAGCGGAAGACGGCCTAACGGTGTGCGGGACCGTAGCCCAGCTTCATGGAGACGGTTGCGAATGGTCCTCGCCGATACCCCAGGAGCAACAGTGTCCCTAATTTGCTGGGAAGTGGCGGTGCGGTCCCCTACGGCACTGCGTAGGATCCTACGGTCTTGGCGTGCATCCGTGCGTCACTGCGGTCCGGTCCCAGGTCGACGGGCACGTGCACCTTCCGCCAACCACTGGCGACAACATCGATGTACTGTGGAGACCTCACGCCCCACGTGTTGAGCAATTCGGCGGTACGTCCACCCGGCCTCCCGCATGCCCACTATACACCCTCGCTCAAAGTCCGTCAACTGCACATACGGTTCACGTCCACGCTGTTGCGGCATGCTACCAGTGTTAAAGACTGCGATGGAGCTACGTATGCCACGGCAAACTGGCTGACACTGACGGCGGCGGTGCACAAATGCTGCGCATCTAGCGCCATTCGACGGCCAACACCGCGGTTCCTGGTGTGTCCGCTGTGCCGTGCGTGTGATCATTGCTTGTACAGCCCTCTCGCAGTGTCCGGAGCAAGTATGGTGGGTCTGACACACCGGTGTCAATGTGTTCTTTTTTCCATTTCCAGGAGTGTATATATATATATATATATAAAGTATAATATAACTTCTGCACAATTTCAGTGCAGTAATGTGTTCATTGTAAATAAGTATTACAGTAGTTGTAGTACATATTTATTGCCTTAGAAATAAATTTAAAAAATTTTATTTTAAATTCAGTGCATTAGTATTTGTAAAACGACTCTTTCATATAGTGTTCATTAAAAAATGATGATCATTCCACTTGGGACCTGTGGAATGGTACATTAGCTTATTTGTTTTAGTTGTAAATATTTGTCATGTATTGTTGTTTTTCTGACATGTTCTACATCCTGGAGGACCTCCTCACTACGGATCAATTGGAATGAAAGTAACTCTAATCTAATCTAAATCCAATCTTACAAATTGTTAGAGATGGAAAGTATGATCCAAATAGTCAAGACAATAGCTCCTTAGGTATTGCAGTTTTGTATATTAGTTTACTTTGTAAGTTAAATGTTAAAGTTGATGACTACTGAAATTATTAGCGAATGGATATGGAGACAGAAATACCTATTGACGGTCATAACTCCACCAGCCAAAATACTTGTGCAAGGCGAGTATTTTCGCATGAACAGCTGATAGCGACTTGTGATTCCTGGCAACGGCAATATTTGAAATTTCCGATGTTGGCGTCCAAAAGAGCCTTGAGCGAAATGATATTTAACATACAAAAGCTATATGAACTGTCCTTAAGAAGTGAAGACCAACAAAGTATTTCAATTATGTATGATATTAGTTTTGACAAATTACAAAAAATATTTTTACATTTTTATACATATTTTGAAGCCAATATTTTGTCACAAATAATAGGAGTGGCCAATGAAGTTTTATTTACTTTGCTTCTGAGTATCTGTGGATTTTCAGCTCCCTGTTTGAAGTCAACCAGCAACTTGGTGTAAATTAGTGGACAAATATATAAAATTCAATGTAACGAACTTACATTTCCAGTTAGTTAGGATTTTTAAATGACATTTGTACATAATATTCCTTGTTGTTTGGGAAAGGCGTCTGTTCTGAAGAATAATGAAAACCTGATAAGTGCAGATGCAGTTATAATGGAATCATTATCACATGACTACTTTTGCACAATAACGATCGAGAGCAATTTTGACAAGAAAAAATAAGAAACAGTTAGTGAAACCTGGAATAAATAAACTGAATCTGTTATAATTTTAGTTAGCAAATTACTTAAGAATGTTTGTCAGCTCACTGTACGAGCAAAAATTACTGTATAATTATTAACTGTTTATAACCTGTAATAACGAACTTATCACTGAATGGTACTCAGGTGAGAACGAAACCAAAGTCACTGACTCGAACTCAAATGTAACACCACAGTTAATACCATGAATTAAAGTCAATCAGAAAATCAGCAGAGTAATTTATACTGAACACACACACATAAAACTTAATTGTTGGCAAACGAGTTCACCTAATGAATAGCTTTGCGTAACTCATTGTATTGCTGTTATTGATCTTAGAGATGCAAATGTTCATAAATACTTGTTTTCGATAATAGTAAGTTATTTCTGGAAAGTTCATAAAGTTTTCATTTAGCAAACAATCGGTTATTTTACACTATACCTTAATTTGCTAATGTAAGCAGAATTTTCAGTGCACAATAAACCATGAAATGTATTATTCTGAAGTAATATTTCATCAACACTCATTTAAGTTATACCTTTCGTCTTTTACTGTTAGTCATTATTCTTTAACTAGTAGTTCTACCAAGCAACTAACTTCACTTCTGTTAAATGACAGTTTTGGATAGGTCTCACTTTTGTAAATTGAACTTATTTATCTTAGTTACCACAATAAAATAAGCTCATCACTTTCAATATTTTGTTGTTTTTTCACTGGTGGTATTGTAGGAATCAATAATGGTGATAGGATAAGACCGTGTTGGATAAGTAATTGAGGTAAAGTTCATTTTCCACTACAGTTGCAAATTCATCATTGCAAGGAGATATCATTTTCACATTTTTAGCGTGTTAACACTGAGACCCTTCTCCCAATCCTTCACCCACACGTAATGTAATTAGACTTAACCTTGTATCTTGAACCTCAACATCGTATCAACATCATCAAAACTTATTTCTAATTTACTTTTGCGCATAGAACATGCCATTATATTCATATCACAATCAATAATCACTTTGCGTTTCATCATCCAATCTATGCTCACAATAATTACAGTAATTAATTGAGACATCACCAAAAAATCGTGATCAAACAAAATATTTTTAATATAAAATTGTTAGGTATACTACAGACACCAGTAGCACCTATTACTTGTACTCCCATAACAAGGACTTCAGCTACATCTGCTACATTTTTAATATGCTCATAAAAGGACTGAGACAGGTCACTAATTCGGCTGGCACTATCGATTAACACCTGAGACTCTATTCCATATGCTCCAATAGGTATCATAATTTGATCATGTCGCTCCAATTCTCTACTTTTATCTTCCCATGATAGGTCTTTTTCCACTTCCAAATCACTCCACAAAACGTCGTCTCATTCAAACAATTTATCTAGGTTTTGTTTCTGCCTTCCCCTGCTCCCTTCCTTCTTTTGATAAAAAACACATTCTAATTTCGATATATTTACCCGATTGGCAGGTTTTCTCTCCTCATCGCTGTTCTCCAAGTGAACTACATCTATCTTGATATCGTATACATTGCAATCATCTGCTTTGCTCACTAATTTCATTCGGTTGTCAGAACTATAGTTTCCAGCTGTCCATTCAAATCGGCCGATTTCGGCTGAATCAGGACTGGCGTCAACAAAACTCCCATTAATCTACACTTCATGTGCCCCATCCTCCTCACTATGTTCGTTAATCTCATCAACATTACTCATTATACATTCATTAACTCCGTATATATTGCACAGCATCCATCTCAGATTGCTCGCCCCCTTCGCCTCACGCGCTTCACAATTATCATTACTCTTTGTACTCTGAACTCTCTTCCCAACAAAACTTACTGTCCTTTTTTCCCGTTCTTTTAACCCATTACACATTTTACCTAATTGTATCAGCCATTCCCTATCGATACTTACTGTTTCGACTTCATTAATAAGACAATTTGCTTCTTTGCGCCCGAACACTGGGCTATTATTGGGTCCGCCGTGCTCGGTGTTGCTTTGATAACACCCACAATTTCTTTCGCTTCCATATCTGATCTACCATGTAATACGAAGCCCATTGTTCCACATGTAATCCTGCTCATTTTCAGATACCTTACTTCGTCGGTCACCGGTTATTCCGTCGTTATTGTCCCAGTAACATTGATTTTGTTGATCGGGCCGTGCGCTGCTTCTTGCACCAGCTTGCCCCTGTATTGTTGCGGACTTCCGTTTTCTGCACAGTGATTTTCGCAGATTTGGACATCATGACTGTCAACAGATGTCCGTACCATCGTATTCTGCACCGAAGATGGCATTTCAGTCAACGGAAAACCGCGCAAACGGTGACGTCAGGGCACCTATAAAACGGAGTAGTATTTGCTGGGTAGTCCCACATCTACAGTCGCTGTGTATAGTCACAGACGGTGCAGTATGGCACAGAGAAGACTCCTACCAGCGTCTCTGCGGTGGATGTCATAGGAAGAATGGAAGCAGGACAGTCGCAAACTCTTGTGACCCGATGGCTTAACGTGAATCGTTCTGTCGTTGCTCAGATGTGGCGACAGTTTACAACTGTATCCCAAAGACCGGAGCAGGTCCGGCCACGTGTACCATCAGAAAGAGAGGACCTTTATCTGGCAGTAAGGGCACGACGGTACCGCATTAGTACTGCACAACAGCTGGCTTCTGACCTCGCAGCATCCACTGGACGTGTCGTATCGAGGAGAACGGTGTAGAAAAGGCTTCGACAGAGTAGTATTTATTGTCGGAGACCTGCTGTATGTGTTCCTCTGACGCGTCTTCACATAAAGGAACGTATGGAGTGGAGTCGTCAACATGCCACGTGGACAGTCGAACAGTGGGCCAATGTTTTTTTCACAGATGAGTCCCGATTTGGTCTGGAGAGTGATTCCCGACGGATTCGCATTTGAACACGATTTCGAGACCAGAACATTGTGGAAAGAGACCGATATCGAGGAGGATCGCTAATGCTGTGGGCAGGCATTGTGTTGACCACTAGAACACCTCTTCATGAAATCGTGTGGGTGAATCGGAAATGTTTAACTGCTGCCAGCTATCGTGACAATCGTGACGAGGTGTTGGGTTCGCATGTACAGTTGTGAGGAGCTGTGCGACCAGATTTCGTACTGACGGACGATAGTGCTCGACCTCATAGGGAACGAGTGGTTGATATTTTCTTGGAAATGGAAGATACTACATGCATGGCGTGTCCTGTTCGCTCTACCGATTTGAATCTCATAGAGCATGTCTGGGCTGCACTAGAGAGACGGATTGCATCGCGTCAACACATCCAACAACCACTCTCCAAGACTTGCGAGCAGCTGCACTGGAAGAATGGGCATTATTGCCTCAACATGACAATTATGACGTTACTCAGAGCACACTCCGTCGCTGTCAGGCCTGTATTGGTACCAGAGGCGATCACACCCCGTAGTGAGCGCATTCGTCAGTTGTCGCAATGAGTATGCAAATCTGTTAAGATGAATATAAACGAAGAACATTTTCGCCTACTCTTACATATGTTGCAGTTGTTTAAATTCCCTGTTCTTTACGTTGTTTCTACTTTTCTATCACCTGTTTTAACTGTTTTATGGGAAAAATGAAAGCAACCTTGCAAAATTTCCATTTGTTGCTTTAATTTTGGACACAAGTGTAGATCTCACACAATATCTTCTACTTTTTTCAGGAAAACGTGTCTTATCTTTTTCTCCCATGATATAACCTCGGACACTCCACGGTAATTTCCCGCGCAGCACAGTTAACATGCTCTTTTCTGACATTTGCCCCTTAACATACACAACTCTTTCGTGTAATTTTTCGGAATACTCTTTCATATTCGTTTCTTTACCTGGTCTGTACGGGGAAGCTTGCATGAATTCCTGCAAAACTTCTTCCTACTTTTCAAGAGATTAGTATTTTCCCTCAGATCTTACAAAGTTCTGCAGTTGTCCTAGTATAAACTACCAAACTAGCCATGTTCCCGCTTAATTTCGTCCTTGCTATTCTTACTCAGTCCTCTTCAGGTAGTGCTGAAGGGATTACGTTCCTACATGCATCCATAATAACAACTGGTTGTGCCCCTCCTTTTGGATCGAACTTAACAACCTCAAAATTTGCGTGGTTTGGGTAGGCCTCTCCTAGCGTCAATGTACTAACCAGATACTTACACCTTCTAGGCTTTTCACTTGCTCTTTGATTTTATTAGTTTCAGATCTAAAACTCTCTACTTCCTTGTTTTTGAACTCCACAAATTTGTAATTCAAGCTTATTTCTAGCCTTTGGGTTTTGCCCTGTACATCAGTGTTGATCATAGTTGCTATTTCCTTTAACTTAGATTCTGTTTCTCTCTAAACCTTCATGACCGGTTCCTTCAAACTCCTTACATATCGATCCAGTTCATTACAGATTTCTTCCTGTTTATCACTGACTAATTTTATTTCTTGGTCTCAGAATTTCACAAATAGAATTGAGATCTTCAGTTACTTTACTACTCACTGCATCATACAAATCCTTCTTCTGCCTTTTTATTTCATTCCCTGCTAATTTTTTAAAGCCTCAATTTTACTATCAAATTTACAGTCTAGCTCTTTTATCTTCTCAATTACTTTACCATCCTCTGGTTCGCTTAAAGTTTTAACCTGTTCACCAATTTTGATACTGTATCCAAAAGATGCTATTCTGTCATCTACGTTGTTACATATTGACTGATCCAAAGAGCTTATTTCATTTCTTAACTAAACCACATCATTTATCAAAGACTCGTTTGAAAAAGATATTGCATCCATTATCATATGAGCAACCGCTTTCAAACCATTTGATTCTGAACAACATGCTTGACTTAGGGTTGGTGCTGTTTACGTTTCTACCTGCTCCGTATGATACCCACTCTCAGTAAATGTCTCTTCAGAATTACCCTGGTAGAATCGAAGATATCTAGTTTTACGGCACATTATTTACATCTTCCATGTCCATTCCAGTATGGTTAGTCAGCTCGCCGTCACACAATTCTGAGCCCGGCTCAAGCATTTGTTGCTGCTCCTCCACCTGCATTGTCGAATTGAACATTTTTACTTTGTTGTCTGATCAAAAACTTCACTGACTAGAATTAAATTCAGAACCAGATTTTCCTTTTGTTAAGCTCATGACAAAGCTAATTATTGTTCTCTTCACTATGGTCGTCACTTATAACGACGTATACTTTCGGTTAGTTAGAATTTTTAAATGAGAAGTGCGCCTAATATTCTCTGTTGTCTGAGAAAGGAGTCTGATAAGTGGAGATACAGCTGTAACCGAACCGTTATTGCGCGATTACTTCTATCTGATAATCGATCAAAAGAAAGTTTGGCAAAAAGGGTAAAAATGAAAAATAGTTAGTGAAATTTGGAATAAATAAACTGAACCTGTTAGAATTTTGGTTAGCAAATTACTTTAGAACGGCCTGCTCACTGTGCGAGTAAAAATTACTGTATAATTACTGTTTATAAACTGTAATTACGAACTAACCATAGAACGGTACTCAGACGAGGACGGCACCAAAGGCACTGACTCGAGCTCAGGTGTAAAAACACAATTAATGCCATGAATTAAAATCAATCAGAAAACCAGCAGAGTAATTTGCACAGAACACATGCACATAAAACGTAATTGTTGGCAAAACAGTTCGCGTAATGAATAGCTTTGCGTAACTCACTGTATTGCTGTTACTGATTTCAGAGAAGCAAATATTCAAAAATACTTGTTTTCTGTAATAGTAAGTTATTTCTGGGAAATTCAAAATGTTTCATTTAGCCAATAATCAGTTATTTTACACTACATAAATATGTCATCTGCTAAGGTGAGCAGAGTTTTCAGTGACACAAAAAACATGAAATATATTATTCTGAAGTAATATTTCGTCAACACTCATTTGAAGTTATACTTTTCCTCTTTTATTGTTATTATTCTTTAGCTAGTTGTTCTACAAAGCAACTAACGTCACTGCCATAAAATGACAGTTATGGATACTCCTCACTTTTGTATATTGGACATCTTTATCTTACTTACCACAATTAAATAAGTTCATCACTTTCAATATTTTACTGTTGTTTCACTGGTGGTATTCTAGGAATCAATAACGATGATAGGGTAGGACCCTATCAGGTAAATGACTGAGGTAAAGTTCATTTACATTATAACTACACTAAACACTTTGTTACTCAGATAAGAAAAACTACTACAATGGCTAGCCTTGTATGATCTAAAGATGAAACTGCTTGGATCTTAGTCTGATGAGTTGCCACTGGTTCGTTGTAAGGCTCTATTCATTGACAACGTATGGCAAAAGGCTCTTCTTTATCATCACTCCATATAACAAGTCTCGGCCCACACTATTCTTCTTGAATATTGATCTCTCTTGATGACAATGTACTGTTGCCCATTTAAGTTACAACCAAACAATATGCCTGGCCATATATTACAATTCCTGCATTTTATTCCTTACATTCCGGCTCACCGCGTCTGCAGTTGACCACTTGGCGCTAGCAACTCTCTGTGCCGACTATTTCTGGCAGACTCCGAACTTACGTGCCCAGCTACAATACTCCTTACTTCAAACATATTCTTTGGGTCTACATAACAGCAAATTTTCCCAACTAAATCAGCGTTTTCACTACACCATAATTACAACATTATTTTTCAATTACTTTATTTGAATTAATTCTTTGACTCTTAATTTTATGATAACATTAATAAAACAATGAAACGTACATATGACAGAAATTACGTCACAGTTATATTATGGTTACAGAACTAATAATGCAAAAAAATTATTAGGCATCGTGTTGTTGGGGTTTATCAATTCTGAACTCTAGATAGGGATTCATAGCCTACATGAAAATCGTATTTTAGTAGTGAATTTTACGCCTTACCTTTAATTCACCACTGTGATTGACCACATATTTCATTATGGAATAAATGTATTGGCTCATAAGTGTAAGAATCACTTTGTCCCTGAAGACACTGCTGCAAGATGTTCATTTATCAATTTAGTACAATATTCTAAGTGCACTCTTACGTTAGCTGCACTGCCACGAAAGATTACGGTGTAGAACAGTACTGAGTGAACGTATGCTATCAATACCTTGTGTTGGTCAACTTAAAGAGGGAGATTTCTTAGTACAAAGTAAGCAGAACTGAGCATTTGGTTAATTCTGCAATGGTTTTTATAAAATTACTGTTTCTGTGCTGGCTGTAGGATCATCTGGTATTATTTTCTCTATTAAAGAATTACAAGCAACTGCCTTCTTATCTCGATTGCTGTATTCCTTGGTCTTAACTTCCAGAAACTTGTGTCTGTTACATAATTCAATAAATTCAGTAATGAACTCCCTAAAGCTCTGACACATGTCAACCATTTTAGAATTCACTGTATATGCAAAGACAAGAAACACTAACACGTTTTGCACATGAAGTTTTTTGGCCATCTCCTGGCCACATGCTCCAATTTGTCTTCGCAAATGTGATATGCTCTCACAGTTTTGAGGAATTCTGCTCATTACTGAAGCTTCCAATTTTGCGTACATGTTACATCTTCACAAATCTCCCATCCACATACCGTGATCCGTCTGTGCTGATGCTGATATGATGTCCACGGACAGATCGTTGTGTGTGGATTGGCCGCAAAGGTTCTAGAAGTACATTCTGTGACATACTGTAAAGCCCAGTTTCCACAGGCAACGAAAACTTGCACTCGAATCCACCACCACTGCTCCAGCCAGTCTATTGACTCACTGTCATGCCAGACAGCCTCACAGTCGTAATAATTAATTGCGATTTACGGACACTGTGTATTTGTGGATGATGGAAACTCTATAACTAATAAATTATGCAGACTTTGCTGATTACAATCGTGTGTACTTTATTGGGTTTTGAATGAAAAATGACCACTACATATTAAATTTTAGAGCTAGTGTTGCTGATCCACATGGTGAAGGTAAGGTGCAGCATATATACAACATGAGGCACGATCGATTGTCAGTGGGGTTACACAATGTGTTGTCCCCACAGCGCCCCCTCCCCCACGTCCTTAGTGCAGAGTACTGGGGGATGGTGGTGATGACTGTGATCCAGATATTGTGCATGAGGCTGACATCCATGTGATGATGCATTCGTGAGTGGTGTACCTTGAGCATCAAACAGAATTTTGTCTGAGGTAGGTATGTCAAGGACATGGTGATGTGGTTCTCGCTGCGCAGTATTAGGGTGCTAATCCTGCAAGTATGTGGGGAGGGGGGGGGGGGGAGGAAGACACTGAATGCATCTGCAGAGGGATTGCTATGGGTATCAGTTAGCTGAGGCAATGTGTCAAGGACAGCTTGCAGGGATGGTTTTCATGATCCTTTGCTGCAGTGGCAGAATGGTTTAATTCTCTGGGAATGGTGATTCTAAGGAAACCATTGGAAGACAGCCATGAAGTGATGCCTGCCATGTCCATGTCATTGGGCAATTTGTAAAAAGGCCTGAAGTGCTGGTTGTTCAAACTACTCTCTGTGTTGTATTCAGGGTGTTGACCTTGACGACCCGGAATTTGTCAAGCAGTTTGACACTCAGATCATTGCGTCAGAAGTCTTTGGTGTCACGCTTTACTACAAAAACAGTGACAGCCATGGTGAGTCCAGTGACATCACTGTAATGGTTGATGGAGGTTGATGGTTCGTCAGTGAATGGTTCGTCCTGAAGCATTCGTCCAAGTTTCAGACGGTTTACAGCTGCTGTGCTGGATCTTACATTCAGGAGGCAGGTGAAATTGTATTATCACAAAGTCCGCGAGTGACTTCTGAGTGAAAACTTTAGGAGTGCTGTGAAGTTGTGGGCGCTGTATCTTAAGCCCTACAGGCATGGGCAAGTAATTGGGTGGTTTCTGCTAGCTGTTGACAGAAACGACTGTGGACCTTTGGTGCAGAGCTGGGTGGAGGGTCTGAATCAGAGGCTCAGACGGTTTTGCGACCGTGTTGGCTGCAGATTCCTTGACTTGCGCCATAGGGTGGTGGGGTTTCGGGTTCCGCTGAATAGGTCAGGAGTTCACTACACTCAGCTGGCGGCTACACGGGTAGCAGAGGCTGTGTGGCGTGGACTGGGCGGTTTTTTAGGTTAGAAGACCTCGGGAAAGTACGGGGTAGGCTGCAATCTCAAAGGGTGCATGGCAAATAGAGGACGTGCTTGGATCAAGGAACAGTCAGAATTGTAGTTGTAAATTGTTGTAGTTGTGCTGGGAAAGTCCCTGAGCTTCAAGCGCTAATAGAAAGCACAGAAACTGAAATCGTTATAGGTACAGAAAGCTGGCTAAAGCCTGAAATAAGTTCTGCAGAAATTTTTACGAAGTCTCAGACGGTGTTCAGGAAAGATAGATTAGGCAGAAATGGTGGTGGAGTGTTTGTGTCTGTTAACAGTGGTTTATCTTGTAATGAAGTCGAAGTAGATACTCCGTGCGAATTGGTATGGGTGGAGGTTATACTTAACAGCCGAACTAAGTTAATAATTGGCTCCTTCTATCGACCCCCAGACTCAGATGATATAGTTGCTGAACAGTTCAGAGAAAATTTGAGTCTCGTAACAAATAAATACCCCACTCATACGGTTATAGTTGGTGGGGACTTCAACCTTCCCTCGATATGTTGGCAAAAATACTAGTTCAAAACCGGTTGTTGCCAGAAAACATCTTCCAAGATTGTCCTAAATGCTTTCTCCGAAAATTATTTCGAGCAGTTAGTCCACTAACCCACGCGAATTGTAAATGGTTGCGAAAACACACTTGACCTCTTAGCCACAAACAATCCAGAGCTAATAGAGAGCATCGTGACTGATACAGGGATTAGTGATCACAAGGTCGTTGTAGCTAGGTTCAATACCGTTTCTTCCAAATTCACCAGAAACCAACGCAAAATAATTTTATTTAAAAAAGCGGATAAAGTGTCACTAGAAGCCTTCCTAAGAGACAATCTCCATTCCTTGCGAACTGACTATGCAAATGAGGACGAGATGTGGGCTCAAATTGAAAGATATAGTAGCAACAGCAATTGAGAGATTCACCTCATAAACTGGTAAGAGATGGAACTGATCCCCCATGGTACACAAAACAGGTCCGAACGCTGTTGCAGAGGCAACGGATAAAGCATGCGAAGTTCGGAAGAACGCGAAATCCCGAAGATTGGCTAAAATTTACGGACGCGCAAAATTTGGCACGGACTTCAATACGAGATTCCTTTAATAGGTTCCACAACGAAACATTCTCTAGAAATTTGGTAGAAAATCCGAAGAAATTCTGGTCGTATGTAAAGTACACAAGCGGCAAGACACAGTCAATACCTTCGCTGCGCAGTGCCGATGGTACTGTTACCGACGACTGTGCCGCTAAAGCGGAGTTATTGAACGCAGTTTTCCGAAATTCCTTCACCAGGGAAGACGAATGGAATATTCCAGAATTTGAAACACGAACAGCTGCTAGCACGAGTTTCTTAGAAGTAGATACATTAGGGGTTGCGAAGCAACTCAAATCGCAAGTCTTCAGGTCCAGATTGTATACCAATTAGGTTCCTTTCAGATTACGCTGATACAATAGCTCCCTACCTAGCAATCATATACAACCGCTCGCTCACCGATAGATCTGTACCTACAGATTGGAAAATTGCGCAGGTCGCACCAGTGTTTAAGAAGGGTAGCAGGAGTAATCCATCGAACTACAGACCTATATCATTGACGTCGGTTTGCAGTAGGATTTTGGAGCATATACTGAATTTAAACATTATGAATCACCTCGAAGGGAACGATCTATTGATACGTAATCAGCATGGCTTCAGAAAACATCGTTCTTGTGAAACGCAGCTAGCTCTTTATTTGCACGAAGTAATGGCCACTATCGACAGGGGATCTCAAGTTGATTCCGTATTTCTAGATTTCCGGAAAGCTTTTGACACCGTTCCTCACAAGCGACTTCTAATCAAGCTGCGGGCCTATGGGGTATCGTCTCAGTTGTGCGACTGGATTCGTGATTTCCTGTCAGGAAGGTCGCAGTTCGTAGTAACAGATGGCAAATCATCGAGTAAAACTGAAGTGATATCAGGTGTTCCCCAGGGAAGCGTCCTGGGACCTCTGCTGTTCCTGATTTATATAAATGACCTGGGTGACAATCTGAGCAGTTCTCTTGGGTTGTATGCAGATGATGCTGTAATTTACCGTGTAGTAAGGTCATCCGAAGACCATATAAATGTAAAGTACCATCTTTCTATGGCGCTAGTTTAATGGGTGAGGCTTATTAACTCTCTGAAGGTCTGACTATGCCAGCTTTTAGGAGTTCGTCGACCGCCACCTTGGCCAGGCAAAGTTTATCTGGCGGGAGCCGATACAGTCAGTGTCGAACTGAGGGCACGGCGTGGTGAGGATCTTGTGTACCTTTCTATTTGTGATCGTGCAATGGCTAAATAACATTGGAGAAGGATTCGTCGGTGATCGATACTGCGAAGTAAGAGTGAGGAGCACTTGAACAAGAGGAGGATTACTAACGTTGTTGATTCATAAAGGCTGTGTAGATGGTGGCACTTCCTCTGAAACTGTTATAGGCATGTCAGAAATGTGTTGGGCCTGCACAACGGAATCGTCATCAACGCTTGAGATCGGTTGAAGATTTTGTAGGTGATATTATGCTGTGGTGATCTCTTTGGATGGTGTTTGGATTGCCAGTCATACTGTTTTGTTCTCCTGTTGGTGGTATAGAGACGTCATGTGGGTCTCGAAGTAAAGAAACTTGTTTTATTCAATTTTAGTGAGTGAACTGAAGCAGTCAAGTAGATGACGATAATTATCATTCATCAGAGTGTGTTGCTGCCTGTTGGTTGCAGAAGATGTACTAAGGGTGTCTTATCTTTCCAGGAAGGCGTGGCTGATGACGTTAGCAACTTCATGACCAGTGTGGTTTTGAATCAGTATGCCGCTGGACAGATCAAATAAGAGCCTCGAATGGTGGAGGAAATTGGCACCAAAAATCACTTCACGGACATCCACAATTAAAAAGTTCCTTGTGACCAACATTCCGAACCTCAGGTCCAAATGGTGATTGCTGAATTGTTCGCATGGAGTTGTACAATGGTGTCGTCGTGTGCATTGGTGGGGGAAGTCAGAGATGCCGCACTTACATCGCTGCCACAATTGACTAAAAAGTGTTGCTGTCTGGGATGATCCAGGGTATACAGCATGCCGCTGTTCTGTGTTGATGCAATCTGTGTTAGTTCATAGTTATGTGAGATGGGGCGTCTTGATGACAATCAAAATCCAGTGCACCTAATGTAGGCCGTGTGGCGCTTTTGAGAGATTGCAGGGTAGATGACAGTTGGGCACAGTATTGCTGAACGGGTACCAGTAAAGATGAGGGGTGCTTGGGGGGGGGGGGGAGGAGGGGTTGCCAATAGCTCAATAACTGCTCATTTTGTTGACTCAGCTGCACGGATGTCATTGTACCAGGAAGCGCCATGACGTCACAGTCATGTGTGGTCAGGCCGATTCGGTTGCTGCAGGAAGCAGAGCATGCTGGGCATGGTGCTGCTGGCCATGTGTAGTGGCATTGTCAACTAAATTGCTACATTGCAGGTGTTGATTATAGGCGAAAATTCTATCTGCTAATTTAAGTCTGTAATCCAATGGTTCCCTCTCATTGGTGATCATGGTGAGCTGCATTTGGGATGTAGTTTACCTACCCACAATGTCCACAGTGTATGACTGGGCATCAACTGAGGGTCGATTAATGTGCTTAACTTGCAATATAGTGTTGTGAGGGGTTCTGCTTGTTAATTGTTCATTTAGATCACTTGACGCAGTTGCTCTTCCAGAGTTCTGTAAAGGAATTGTAGAAGTGCTGATTCCCCTATATAATATTTGTTGTCAATAAGTGATGCATAGATAATGTCGCTTATCATATCTGCATATGTCCGCCCCCAGTAGCTGAGTGGTCAGCGCGACAATCCGAAGGGCCCAGGTGCGATTCTCGGCTGGGTCGGAGATTTTCTCCGCTCAGGGACTGGGTGTTGTGTTGTCCTAATCATCATCATTTCATCCCCATCGACGCGCAAGTCGCCGAAGTGGCGTCCAATCGAAAGACTTGCACCAGTCGAGCGGATAACGGACGGGAGGCCCTCGTCACACGCCATTATTATTACGTCTGCATATGCACCCATGTGGCTGAGGTGCATGATGAATCATACCATGTCACTGGTGACGTCATAGGTGGCGAGGATGCTGATCACTATAGCGAACCATGTGAAGGATTGAAAGGAACAAAATGGTGGTAGCTTGGGGTGAGCGCTAAATCGGTTGGAGGAGACCTCTGTGGGGGTTTGTGCTGCTTGCCACAAAAGGATTGGCAGGGTTAATGTAGGAGAATGTACCAATTTCATACATGGCAGAGGTGATACTGCAGGCAGACTGTGAATCTGTGTGGGTGGCTCTGTTGGCGACAGGTCGAAAATTAGTTCGTGTAGTGCAGAAGAGTCTTCGTTCACAGCGGGACATCGCGGCTATGATCGGTCTGCTGCTAGTGGGGTGGAATGGACCACTTGCGAAACAGGGATGGCTGCAAATTCACACAGTAAGTGAGTGATAGGACACCATTGTTCAGTACTATCGGCGATTGTTGCCGCACTACACTGGCGAGTGTCAGTGTCACTTTTGAAGAATTCATTTTGTCGGGGGGTCAGTCACGACACATAGCGGTTGCACAGTTGATACGTAGTATCCGGTTGGTGTGTATTTGCCGTAATTAGCAGTCGTCGCGTATCTACATCTACGTCTACATTTATACTCCACAAGCCACCCAACAGTGTGTGGCGGAGGGCACTCTACGTGCCACTGTCATTACCTCCCTTTCCTGTTCCAGTCGAGTGTGATTCGCGGGAAAAACGACTGCCGGAAAGCCTCCGTGCGCGCACGAATCTCTTTAATTTTACATTCGTGATCTCCTGGGGAGGTATAAGTAGGGGGAAACAATATATTCGATACCTCATCCAGAAACGCACCCTCTCGAAAACTGGACAGCAAGCTCCACCGCGATGCAGAGCGCCTCTCTTGCAAAGTCTGCCACTTGAGTTTGCTAAACATCTCCGTAACGCTATCACGCTTACCAAATAGCCCTGTGATGAAACGCGCCGCTCTTCTTTGGATCTTCTCTATCTCCTCTACCAGTGTTTGTTCCGCTCTCATATAATCATACAATAAAGGATCCTTCTTTCAATGTATTCGCAACACATTACATTTGTCTATGTTAAGGGTCAGTTGCGACTTCCTGCACCAAGAGGCTATCCGCTGCAGATCTTCCTGCATTTTGCTGCAATTTTCTAATGCCGCAACTTCTCTGTATACTACAGCATCATCCACGAAAAGCCGCATGGAACTTTCGACACTATCTACTAGGTCATTTATATATATCGTGAAAAGCAATGGTCCCATAACACTCCCCTGTGGCACGCCAGAGGTTACTTTAACTTCTGTAGACATCTCTCCATTGAGAACAACATGCTGTGTTCTGTTTGCTAAAAACTCTTCAATCCAGCCACACAGCTGGTCTAATATTCCGTAGGCTCTTACTTTGTTTATAAGGCGACAGTGCGGAACTGTATCGAACGCCTTCCTGAAGTCAAGGAAAATGGTATCTACCTGGGAGCCTGTATCTAATATTTTCTGGGTCTCATGAACAAATAAAGGAGTTGGGTCTCACACGACCGCTGTTTCTGGAATCCATGTTGATTCCTACAGAGTAGATTCTGGGTTTCCAGAATTGACATGATACGCGAGCAAAAAACATGTTCAAAAATTCTACAACAGATGTAGATCCGTACGGTGAACATAAGGAGCAGAATGTGTGCAACAGGATATGATACGACAATAATTCTTAACGCTCGAGCGCTGCACAGCGAGAAAGCGCGTCTGCTCGACTTTAAACCAGAAAGTGCACTGCTACTACACAGTCAACATCAAAGTTCGTCATTGTGAAGCATCCTTTACTGTCAGCAGGATTACACAATGTGGTATCCCCGTAGGGTAATGTATGCTGCCATACCCCATTTATTTCAATTACAGCAGGATTACACAATGTGGTATCCCCATAGGGTAATGTATGCTGCCATACCCCATTTATTTCAATTACAGAAAGGCGTTAGTATTTTACAAATTATCTGAATATGTTATATGTGTTGGTTACACTGCTGATTTCCAGCGCGACAATCCGAAGGGCCCAGGTGCGATTCCCGGCTGGGTCGGAGATTTTCTCCACTCAGGGACTGGGTGTTGTGTTGTCCTAATCATCATCATTTCATCCCCATTTTTATTTTTGTCTAGGTGCAATGTTTTGTTTACATCTTACTTAAAGTTTGTTGCCTAAGTGCTACAAATTTTTGTAGGTATACATTGTCTTTAGTGTGCAATAAATACTAACATCACCACACATTAAAAAATTCTATGAACGAAAATTCAGTGGTAACTTGTTTACAAAAAAAACAGATCAGACTATTGAGAGGAACCTATGTATCCGTTCTTCAGGGAAGAAACGCCCACATTGCTCACCTCTTGATCATTCGAATCTTTAGGTTAACGGTTGCTCTACCTCATCCAAACAGACTGCCACAGTTCTTGCATGCCAGGGGGCCTGAATGAAAAGAGCTTGCCCCAGCTAGCATGCGACATAAACATTGATAGGTCATCATAATCTCATATTAATATTATCCCCAATATGAGTCTGTGGGAAAGGCACGCACTACAACCCTACTTGCAAGGAGTCACTGACTTGAATGGATTCTGGGGAAAGATGGTAGCAATCGCAACACTGATAAATAAAAGATTTATATTTTTGAAAATAAACCGAGAGACATATTCTGAAATCAGTACAGAAGATGGTACTCTTGACTGAGGGCATCCTCTATTGACGTAAAAACATTCACAGATTGACATATAGAAAGAGAAACAGGTTTAGGCAGTATTTCACGATACTACGAGAGAGCTACAGCGCCACCCCTGCGATAAGGTTCACCGGCAGACTTCGGTGAACCTTATTGCATGGCTGACGCTTTTGCTCTGTCGTAGCATCATGAAATACTCGTGATCGCCAAACGATCGAAATGGCAAACGAATCCAAACATCATTACTACACTGTGCCCGATGTAACCAACCGTTAAACTTTACTGAAGCATGGCAGAGTGTATCTATATACAAGACGACGGCTAGTGCTCCTTCCAAGACGACGTTGCAGAATGACCTGGAGCGGCAGTGCACAGAGGTTATGTTAGCTGGCCAGCACCTCACGCGAGAATGCCTACGGCTGCAAAGGGTAGTTCTGGTGCCAACTTGCTGGGTTATCAAACGGCTAGCTGTCGACTTCTGGGCCATAGAACTAGCCACTTCCTTTTTGCTCCAAAAGTTTCCTAACCTGGCACAGCCTCGGTTATTGGAATGGCGGGCTTTTCTGTATTCATGCACGCCTTGAGATGCTCCGTTTAAACATGAACATTTTTAACGGCCGCTGCCATATTGAACAAATCATTAATACGCCTCAAAATGATGGCAGGTTAAATTTGTTTCCAGATTCTGGTGGTGGTGGTGGTGGTTGGGGAAAGAGACCAGACAGCGTGGTCATCGGTCTCATCGAATTAGGGGAGGATGGGGAAGGAAGTCGGCCGTGCCCTTTCAGAGGAACCATCCCAGCATTTGCCTGGAGCGATTTAGGGAAATCACGGAAAACCTAAATCAGGATGGCTGGACGCGGGATTGAACCGTCGTCCTTCCGAATGCGAGTCCAGATTCTGGTTCCTCTGCATCTAGAGAATCATTATTATAAAATTTCTTTTCCTTCTGCAATAATTTAGATGCTTTAATTCGTGGTTGAAGTATTAGAGTAATTGAAAAAATAAAATGATACGTAAATTATGGATACAGCAGTGGTTTGTTTGTTCCTCATCAAATGGTGCAGAATCTGTCACCTGATTTCATATACATTAATTGCTTCTCGACTCATTCTTCGTTTCTGCCCTTGTTCAGCTGCCCGTGTGTTCGTCATGGCATGTGGCATTCTTGGAAAGGTTCGTAACAAGGTGTGATACAGTTTACTGTTTGTAGTGGATGCTATACCTTTCCTACTACTTTGTGATTCAGTTTTTTCCGGGCCACATACACTATGACTTTGTTTACATTTTTCCACTGTCTTTATCAAACAGGATGATTCGATAATCGATTATGAAGTTATACACCCCATAATTTCACACATTATGATGAATGAAGTATGGAATTTAATAGCTAGGTAGATGCAATTTCTTTTAAACAATTATGTTTCCATTTATATGAAGTGTTATCTTCATGGTAGAAAAGGATTTTTGATTAAGTGTTTGTATATAAATAAAATTAATACACATTTATCAAAGAAGCAAGATGTGCTAAAAGGAATGCCATGAGGATACATGAAGATGAAGAAATGTGGTAGGATGAAAGCTATCCTTCAGGAAGGTCCTGAAGCACTATTTAATACGACTCATATCTTCATTTGTAAATTTCCCCAAGCTCTATTTAGGTACGCATACATCCTAAAGTTTATAAAGCACTGCAGTAATTATTTATCTGTAACTTGTCTATGCCTATCTAGCAGACCTAAACTTAATTTCATATTCAACTAAATTATGTGTAAATACCATTTATATTCAGGAAAAACATTCTAAAAATAAAAATATAAGATATAATAATATATTTTTGCTTAATATGCATACTCTGTGGAAATCAATAGGACTAGTATCTCAGTCATTGTCTCATAGATACCTGGTAAATATTTTGTCTCCTTCACATGTGTTTTATGAGATTCTATTGTACCTGATTTGCACATAATTTTCACTTAATATTGAGCTGTAAAAGTACCCAGTGCTTTAAGGTACTTGCAACATGCAGCTTCCCCTATTGTCCAATGCAAGAGCTTTAGCAACTACCACTTGATGTTTCTGCTCTCATCCTGCGTTAGTCTGTATGACACTACATGTCTTCAATTGTTTGTTTGTGTTCACGAATAGTTAGCATCTTGATAAAAGAAACTTTGTTGTCTAGTGAGTAAATGAAAACTTTGTAAAGTGTTAAATGTTCTTGAATCTTGCGATAGGAGTCTCATTTTAACTTTCAGTAATTCCTAAAAATGTGGTATTTGTAAGTGACACAACATATTCCAAACATATTGTACCAGAGAGTATGAAGTTGCTGAGGTTAATATTACTGAAGATAATCAATAATGCAAAGGTATTTTAATTTCAGTATAATGGTAATTATTTTTTCTTCAGCCATTGGATGTAAATATTATGATGATGTGGAAATGATAACTTTTTTTGTGCCTTTGAGGTAGTAAACCTATTCTTGACATACTAGTAATTAATATTATTTGTAGATACAGAAGTGTTTTTACTGGCACAATCAGTGAATTATGGCTGTGCTATACAGTAATACAAAGTCTGGCTACAAAACGAAGTAAAGGAAACATTGTATTTGCAGCTCATGTGCCCTATCAGAAACATGGATAACTCTGAAAATAAAAGCATGACAGAACTACTGAGATAAAAGTCTTATTTTCCTGTGCACAGTCGTTGACAGAATTCGCAAGACCCTTTTGCCTTACAGTTATGCTGAAATGCACAACTTTACTGTCTCTGACACAGCGTAACATGCAAGGGGACGAAGTGCTACCGACATAATTTCTACACGCATGAAGTCGGAAAACTATTTGAGCAGTCTCAGACTGTTGTAGATAGTGTTTGAGACTACAATTCTGCTGCTTAATTTATCTATTATACATCTTGTGTTTATAAGCTAACGAAACACCGCTATTAAGTATGCACTGTACTATACAAATAAACTACAATGCATCGTAATAGTGTTATGGAAAAATTCTCTTTTAATAAAACAAAGTTTCCTAGATTGTCACGAATTAGCAGGATAAGACACACTTTCGCCTTCGAAACTGTCTGTGTTTACTTTCAGCAACCATACAGAAAAGACTACCACAAAGTATGTAAATGTAGCACTAGTTGCAGACAAATAACGAAATGTAGTCAACAAATCACACAGTGGCACTTTTAAGTCAATGAAATTGACAGAACTAGAAATGCAAGTATTAAGAAGTGTGTAATTCTGTAAGTTTTATCACCTTCAGATCTGCAGGGTACGAGGTAGCGCCAAAATTTATGGGGGAGAACTTGTCTTAAGACTTCTTTACTGATTGCAGATCTGCCTTCTAGTGGCTCTTTCACATAAGAGGTAAAAATCTGTCTCCAGCTACATCAGACGGAAAGCTAACACAGTCTTTCCCTTCTAGAGCGAACACTTTACTGTTAAGTTAACACACAACTAAAGCAGACATCGATCTTTTATTGTCCCAGTAATGGTTGAAATAGAGAATAAGCAACGTATATGGTGAAGTAAGCTACAGTTTCTGCTGGAACGGACTTCCTGGACTCAAAAACATTAATTTGCTACCTCTATGTCATCCCTTCAGTGAGGATTATTCAGAAAGTTTAATCGAAATGACAAGAAAAGATTGAGTGCATTTACCAGGATAATTCGAATCCCTCCAGAAAGTAAATCGACAGGCACATAGTTGCCAAACATATTCTACAATGTTGCTAGTTCGTCATTAGACTAGCAACAGAAAGAATACTTTAGATGTGTTTCTTGAGCTGGTTAGCATTGGGAAAGATCGCACTTCAAAGATATAGCAGTGCTTCATGCCTCAGCATTTACTGGGAGCAAAAATAACTAGTACAGACCAAAGAGTTTTGTTCGCGTTTCTGTAATTACGTCTTAGGTCTAAAGTGTAATTACGAATAGTATACACATGCACTTACTGCAACTCTAACATCATACATAAAGAGCCAGCGGAAATTATTTGAACAGCTCTCATCTTCAATAGCCGTCGCACCTATCTGCGTTATTCTCCCTTAAGCAAATTGCAAACTAAAAGACTCATTTATTAGAAATGATTCACTTTTTTAGCTAACGAGTTGCGATTGACATTACGCATAGATACCATCCATTTTAAAATTATATACTTGAAAACAGTTTCCATAATGAATGCTTTTAATTGTACCACCTCTAACACATAATACCGCAAATGAAAAGGCGACAAAAACTGATTAAAAAATGTGAATACCCTCAAAGAAATATCATAAGCTGCGAATGATATATACCTTCAAGTCAGAAAAGTTAACTGTGCAAGGGAATCTTTCGCAACGACCGAAAAACATGACTCATAAGCCACAAAGTAAAGGAGTTATGATGAGAATATGGAACAAGGAACAAAAAGTGTCGACAACAACGTCTCGAACACATTTCAAGCAGAACATTATGACCATGTAATTAATAGCTGTTATGTCCACCTTTGGCACTGATAACAACGGCGACGCTTCATGACATGGAAGCAATGAGGCCTTGGTAGGCCGCTGGAGGGAATTGGCACCACATCTGCACACACAAGTCAGCTAATTCCCGTACATTCTGAGGAGGGGAGTCAAGAACTCTGAAGCTACGTACAGTCACATCCCAGATGTGTTCGATTGGGTTCGGATCTGGCGAGTTGGGGGGCCAGCACATCAATTGGAACTCGCCACTGTGTCCCTTGAACCAATCCAACACACTTCTGGCCTTGTGACATGGAGCATTATCTTGTTGAAAAATGCCACTTATGTCGGGAAACATGATTGTCACGAAGGGGTGAACGTGGTCTGCAACCAGTGTACGATACTCCTTGTCCGTCACAGTGCCTTGCACGAGCACCACTGGCCCCACGGATGCCCACATGAATGTTCCCCAGAGGATAATGGAGCCATTGCCAGCTTGTTTGCGTCCCACAGAACAGCTGTCAAGGAGTTGTTCCCCTGGAAGACGATGGATTCGCGCCGTCCCATCAGTATGATAAAGAACATATCGGAATTGATCAGATCATGCAACGCTCTACCATTGCACCAACGTCTAGTGCCGATGGTCCCATGCCAATTTCAGTCGTAGATGCCGACGTCGTGGTGTTGACATTGGCATACGCATGGGCTGTGAGCTGCAGAAACCCATCGTTAGGAGTGTTTGCTGCACTGTGTGTTCAGATACACTTATACTCTGTCCAGCATTAAAGTCTGATGTTAGTTTCGCCATAGTGCACCACCTGTCCTGTTTTACCAATCTACCCAGCCTACGACGTCGACGTCTGTAATGAGGCGTGGCTGCCCAACCTCACGGCGTCTGGACATGGTTGCACCTTTGTTTCGCCATGTGTTGAAGATACTCACCACGGCAACTCTCGAACGCCCGGCAAGTTACGCAATTTCCGAAATGCTCCTGCCGAGTCTCCGGGCCATCGCAATCTGCCCTCGGACAAATTCAGATAGATAGCGCGCCTTCCACATTCTATGCACGGACAGCAGGCTCACTTATACTACATGCACCATGCTTGCGTCTGACTACCAGTAATTCCTCGGCAGGTGAAGCTGCTATCGCCTGGACGGGTTTATATCGATAGTAGATCGGTAGTCATAATGTTCTGGCTCATAAGGGTATGTCATTCTTAAGCAAAAGTGTAATTCATTCTATAAAAACCAAAGGAACAAAAAGTATCGTCTTCTCGTAACGACTTCAGTAGCCCTATATCTACTGGTGATGCTTTGTCAGTAAAAGTGGGAGGCTCTTGATGAATAAATGGCTTGGTTCAAATGGCTCTGAGCACTATGGGGGTTAACTTCTGAGGTCATCAGTCCCCTAGAACTTAGAACTACTTAAGCTTAACTAACCTAAGGACATCACACACATCCATTCGAACCTGCAACCGTAGTGGTCGCGCGGTTGCAGACTGTAATGCCTATAACCGATCAGACACTCCGGCCGGCGATGAATAAATAAGCTTTTCAATTTTCAGACAACTTAAGACGGAAAGAACCCAAGGTAATAAGAAGAAGTTACTCTAGGTGAGTCTGGGACAGAGTCTCTGTGCAGTACCTCTCAGTGGGTGCATTTTGCTCATATTTATATCCCATTTTTACACACTAACGACGCCTCTATGCTATAAGAACTTCATATGAGAATTATCGGAGTGTAATTGTTAAAAGAGACTGGTGTGTTAAATATTATGATACTTGCAGCCGAATCTGACTCTGATTGTAATTTCATTTCATCTTGGATAATATTGTAAAGGTTTAATAATGCTTACAAGACAGAGCCGGTGCACACATCAACTCCACCTGATACACTTGCTCATCAGCTCTCTCTTGCTCAGCTGAAAGTTGAGAGTCATATAAATAACCAAAAGGACATGGTGACTAGACGCCTAAGTCTCTACGCCACCGTGGAATAGCTTGAAAAGGTTGAACAATGGTAAGGCAATTAATTTAGATGAGGTGGGGTTGATGCAACAAATAAAACACTTCGAGTTCAAACCTAAATAATTTCTTCCATGATTATTTCCGTTTTGAAGTCGTCCCTACACAGCTAACATACGCGAAATACGTGTAACTGAAGTTCTCTTTGAGTCGTTTTAGACACTTACTTTGATAACTTAAGATCACGGTGGGGAGTGGCTGGAAGCTGATGCTATCATCACTGCAGTCCCAGTGTGCTGCAGCATTCGATCTCACCAAATGACAAAGTTTACCATTACTGGAAAAACTTGTAGGCTTAGGTGCGGCTCACCAGTCTCGCCTTGCTACAAGAGGTGACGATAAACAGTACATTAGTTCTACACCACAATCATCTATGTAACGGTCGAAATAACTTCACATAAGTTGCAAATTTGTCCTACTGAATTGGAAACTTGCATCGCTTCCAGTCTTCACATAATACCCAACTAGTTCCCTACATTTCACCGGAAAGCGGTGCTTACAAGGAGAACCTGCACTTCCAGTTGCCCGTCGAAGGCAAAGGTCCCGAGTTCGAGTCTAGGTCTGCCACATAGTTTTAATCTACCAGGAAGTTTCATATCAGTGCACACTCAAATGCAGTGTGAAAATTTCATTGTATGACCTTGTACAGGTAACAGTAGTTGAAAGTGGAAAACATATTAACGTCTAGAATTTCATTGTTTGCTTTGATTTTTTTCTTTTATAGTTCAAGAAAACCATTGCTTTCAACAAAATGATATATATCAGAAAAATATTCAAAGCATAAAAATTCAAAGCACCACAAGCAATATTTGAAGACATGTGCTACAATGAAATTTTTTAGTGTGACTATCATTAAGAAAAGTATCCTCATTAACGTTGCTAAATACCTCGCGCTCTGGCTATAATGTAAGGCAAATCAAGCACATGAAAACATTTTCTCTAAATCTTGAGTCTCGAATTCATTACGACTCAAGGTATGTATTTTATTAATTATATCGCTTTTATTTATGATTTCCGTTTGCTGTGGGAGGACAGTAGGGCACTTCTGTTAATGAACTAATGTAATTTTTCACCGGTCAGTAAAAGTAACATCGTAGGATTGACAGAACGACATACACTTGGGAGGAATTACTTGTAATGAATACGTCGATATTCCGATTTTATCGACAACCAGGCCATAGTATAGGAAGGGATAGCTTTGCTCATCCCATGAAACAGCTCCAGTTTTAAGTAAGGTCACAAATCTTTGTCCAAAAGCTGATGATAAATTCCTTTGTTTCAGTTGGCGAATAGCTATTTATGTTTCTTACCTCAAAACGACAACGTTCTTTTACTATAGATGTGATACACTGTTTGATCCGCACTCACAAAGAAATCAGGACTGAAATCAGGAACTGTAGTGGAGGTTTGAAGCTGAAACAGTCTTGCTGTTCCCAGTGATTGATCAAATGTACATTTGTCTTTAGTACTGATGAATTTTCTGACAAAAGGCTGCCAAATGCTGTATTTCCCTTGAGAAAATCACACCATATGTTTGAGGATTTGTATTAAAAACTTTCCGACACCAGTGATGCCGTTGCAGCTGTTTCTTACTGCCGCAATGCTGCTGCAGTTAACACATGTTCATAGTATCTAGTCTCTGCGAAACGACTGAGCACCCACGAACCGATCATTTTATATTTATCTAGAGTCGCTCCTCCGCTTGTCACTTGGATCCTCCATCGCATAACCGTTTCGTACTTGTGATCATGCGAACTCATACACGACACAGTATGTTAGTTCTCGAGTTCAACAAGAAGATAATCAATTCATGGAATGGCATCACAATGTATAAGCAACAGCGACAATGTCTGGAAAGCTCGCGAAATACCTCTATCATCAGTTTCTGGACAAAGTTTAGTGACCTTACTTAAAAATGGAACTGTTTCTGTACATTGTTGGCACATGGAATGAGCAAAGCTCTCCCTCCTTACATGTTGGCCTAGTTGTCGATAAAACCGGAATATCGGCGCGTTCGTTAAAAATAATTGCGCCATAGTGATGCCGTTCTGTCAATCGTTCCATGTGTACTTTTACTGACCAGTGAAGAATTACATACGCCCATTAGAGAAGTGTCCTATTCTCATCACACAGCAAGAGGTAGTCACAACAAGAACCGAAGCGATTAATAGAACACACACATGCATCCGTAATCACCTGTAGGATCTAGATTTCCAGAAAATGCTTTCATATGCTTGGTTTATCGCTGTCGCCAGAGAGCGAGGTATTTAGCAACGGTAATGAGGTTGCTATTCCTAATGATATTCACAAAAAAAGTCTGATTGTGACAAATGTGCCTTCGCACATTGCTTGTGGTGGTGTGAATTACTGTGCTTTGAATGTTCTTATGATATATATCACTCTGCAGAATACACTAGTTTTCTTGAATCACAAAATCAAAACATCAAAGCAAACAACGAAATACTGGAAATTAAATGTTCTTCACATTGAATTACTGTTAACTATATATAACGTTGATGATGAAAAAATCTATTATCATTAACATTTAAAACGATTATTTCTTTATCAATAATGGCACTGTATTTTTCGATGTCACAAAACATTTGATGTCACACTGATGTTATATTCTTCTGTCACAATAAAAGAAATAAAACAACATATTATTGCATTTTAACATGGAGCACAAAAATTCGAAACTATGCTCTTCACCATTAGAGTACCGAAACGGTTTAATGCCGCTCGCGTGAACTGATGAATTAGCTTCAGAACTTTGTCATTTTCTCGGGATCTAATGAGTGTTGGCACGTAAGACAAAATAGGTGTCCCTTTGTTTTCACCTTTTTTTCACCAAGCAAAGTTTTGACTGTCAGAGGTACCTCTTGTTACCAGTGCTTCCCGATTAAATTACAAGATGCTAATTGTGCGTTATGTGGATACTGGAAATGGTGACTGTTTCCAGTTCAGCAGTACGAATTTCGAACTTAATGTGAAGCTAATCTAACTTCCACAGAGATGACAGTGGTGTAGAACTAATGACCTGTTCATACTCGCCTAGTGGGAGAAGACGCGTGAGCCTTACCTAAACTACACTGAAGCGCCAAAGAAAGTGGTACAGGCATGCATACTCAGATACAGAGATATTTAAACAGGCTGAATACGGCGCTGCGGTTGGCAATGCCTATACAAAACAACAAGTGTATGGCCCAGTTGTTAGATCGGTTATTGCTGCTACAATGGCAGGGTATCAAGATTTAAGTGAGTCTGAACGTGGTGCTATAGTCGGCGCACAGGTGATGGGACACAGCATCTCCGAGATAGCGATGAAGTGGAGATTTTCCCGTACGAACATTTCAGAGTGTGCCATGAATATCAGGAATCCGGTAAAACATCAGATCTCCGACATCTCTGCGGCCAGAAAAAGATCATGCAAGAACGGGACCAACGACGACTGGAGAGAATCGTTCACGTGCAGAAGTGCTATCCTTCCGCAGATTTCGATGCTGGGCCATCAACAAGTGTCAGCGTGCGAACTATCTACGAAACATCATCGATAGGGTTTTCAGAGCCGAAGGCCCACTTGTGTACCCTTGATGACTGCACAACACAAAGTTTTGCGCCTCGCCTGGGCCTGTCAACACTGACAGTGTACTGTTGATGACTGGAAACATGTCGCTTGGTCGGACGAGTCTCGTTTCAATTTGTATCGAGTGATTGGACGTGTACGTGGAGACAACCCCATGAATCCATGGACCCTACATGTCAGCAGGGGACTATTCAAGCTGGTTGAGGCTCTGTAATAGTGTGGGGCGTGTGCAGTTGGAGTGATTCATCTAGATACGACTCTGATAGATGACACGTATGTAAGCATCCTGTCTGATCACCTGCATTCACTGATGTCTATTGTGCATTCCGACGGACCTGGGCAATTCCAGCAGGACAATACGACGCTCCACACGTCCAGAATTGCTACAGAGTGTTTCAAGGAACACTCTTCTGAGTTTAAACACTTCCGCTGGCCACCTAACTCCCCAGATATGAAAATTATTGAGCGTATCTTGGATGTCTTACAATGTGCTGTTCAGAAGAGACCTCCACCCCCACGTACTCTTACAGGTTTATGGACAGACCTGCAGGATTCATTGTGTCAAATCCCTCCAACACTACTTCAGACATTAGTTGAGTCTGTGTCACGTCGTGTGCTCGTGGGGGCCCTACACGATATCAGGCAGATGTACCAGTTTCTTTCGCTCTTCAGTGTATTTAGTTAGTGCCCAAGCGAAGCGCGTTTATCTGTACCCAGTTACAATTTTTTTCAATAATAAGATCATTGCGTCACTTAGTGTGATCACTACTGACCTCGAAATGTTCACGTTATTTCATCAACTTCTTCTAAATTTGTTGCCTTGTCATGATCAACTCTCTGAAAGTGTTTCACAGTGTCATAAAGAGTGAGGTTTCTGGTCTCCACGTTTATTAATTGTCCAAAAACAGTGAAATTAAACCAGCGTTGTCCACTAAATCAGATTCAGCCACAAGTACCTTAATATTTAGCACAACAATCTGTTTTAACAATTACATTTTGTTAATTCTCATATGAATATTGTAATAGTCCAGCTCCATCACTAGTGTGAAACAACCGGGAAATGAACATGATCAAAACTGCATCATTTGCGAGGTACTACAAAGATATCCCATTCCAAGCTCATCTAGGCTACTTTTGTTCGTCTGTGTCTTAAGTTGTCTGTAAATTGAAAAACTCATCCATCAACGCTTTTCATTTTTATTGACTAAGGATCACCAGTAGTTATATTGTATTCGTTCTGAGCAGAAGATGCTTTTGGTCCCTTTCGTTTTTATATCTTAAATGACAGTTTTGCTTAAGAATGTCATATTCGAAAGAGTGCTGTCGACACCTTTTGTTTCAAATTCTCATCATAACTGCTACTCGTTTCAGTCATCAGAAGATGAGTTCGACCTTGCAATGTAATCATTCACTAGTTTCTGCTCGAAGTCTTTCGTGGAAGCATGTGTGAATAAAATATTCTGGGTTTTATTCATTAACTTGTTTAATTTTCTTTGAGACTTTCGAGTCCTGTGTTTCGGACGTTGCGAAAGATTTATTTGCACAGTTAGTTTTTTCTGAGTTGTCACTGTACGTTATTTATAGCTTATTAAATTTCTTTGTGGATTTTGGTGTTGTGTAATCAGTTTTATTTTGTGTTTTCATTTGCAGAATTGTCTGTTAGAGGTGGTGCCAATAAACGCACTCATGAGGATAACTGTTTTCAAGCATATAATATTAAAATTAATGTTATTTACTGATAATGTTAACAGAATGTGGTGATGCTGCAAAACTGTAGTGTTTCTGGTCAATAAGTTTTTTCTTCGTACATCCATATCTAAACTGGATGAAGGTGGGACACAGATTGTATAATTTTTATTAAAAATGAAATTCCGTGGATCCATGTGGAGCACGTGTTGATCTCACCCCAGACTTCTAGACTAAGCCACAGACAACTGATTTCATCAAAGTGTACAGGCCTGAAGATGGCGTTGACGCAGTGTCGAAACTAATGGTGAAGTAAATAAAAAATCTTAAGTACAGCTGGAGAAATTTCATTTTGAATAAAAATGAGTTTTTTGGTTTGTAATTCACTTAAGGCAGAAGAACGAAAGTCCTTCAACCTCTGACCCAATTATCACATGTTAAGGAGACTTTCCTATATCCTGCCCATACTCATGGTCATGGAGCACTCCATTTGGATTTTTTGCACTAATTCTGCGTTGATGTAAAGATTATGGATTCTACAAGGATGTGGGGTTGACATACCAAGCTGTTCACTACACTAACCAACGGAGATGTTATTGTGTGCCTACTGCTTTGTATACCTAATGTACTACCAAAAGGGCAACATACAATATTAATACTATATTTCAGTGTCTTGGCTACACTGACAAATGCTTTGGAAAAGAGACCTTCAGATTGTCACACCTGGTGTCATGCTTCTGTGAAAAGTTACGGGCTTTTCAATGCAGCTATGTGCGACCCACTGTGCTACAACCATGATGCTATCCTTTCCATTCCTCACATTCTTCTTGTAAAAGATGCCAAAGACTTTGAATTGACAGTACATGTGCACTTTATCTGATTCTTAATATTCATAACTACTTTTGTATGTTCAGTAGTTACATAGTTTTTCAATGATTTCATATATACTATGTAACCATGTAAAATATACGTAAATTAATTACCAAAACTCTTTTTTAGGCTTAGTTAACTAAATATTTCATGTCTATTTGCAATAGAATAATTTGTGATCATGACAAGTCCAAGTGACTCACCATTGCTGCCAAATTTTTACCCCCCCCCCCCCCCCAGTGGAGGGTTATATAACGGGTTCACCATCCTGCTGCAGCAAATGTAATTTCGGTGTATTGCTCACGTGCTGCCTACGACAGAAAATATCTTTACAGCAATAGAGTCGCAGGTCAGAGCAGTCTTTGCAGTTGTTGCAATCGCTCGCTGCCACAGAGCAGTTGCAGTCGCTCGCTGCTACAGCGCAGTTGTAGTCTGTCGCTGGTACAGTGCAGTTCATAGCCATATATTGTAAGGTAAATTTTATTATTTTACTGGCATGCACGTAGTTAAGTCACTTGTCTGATATGTTAATATGAATTTGTTTCAATCACTTTGTGATTTGTCACCACCAGTTGACCCAGATTTGTAATATTCGATTTTTCATGTAGTGGATTGCAGATCTTTATCAATAATGTAAAGAACAGTCTAGAAAAAAGGAAGGAATAATTTTGCCTTAAGTCATTACCAATCCTGATCCAGTCATTTATTTAAATTTAAATACTTCAGAAATTTTCACAGATCATAGTCATGTGTTCTTTAGTAATCAGACGACCAGCTGTGCAGCTGTGTCAATAAGCAAAGTCAGTTTTCCTAATAATTCAGATCTCAGACAAATGTTGTTCAGTATTGGCAGATAGGCCAGCATTGCACTAAGGTGTGCCATTTATGACCAGATATGCAGACAGCATTATCCGGCGACACCATCACGACGTAAAAATTTTTCAGATTGATTTCACAGGGCCATGGTGTAGCACTGCTTACGTCAAAATTTATCAGTTTTCATGATTTAATATATTAACAAAAAATTATCATATTTATTATTTTTTATACAGGATGGTTACAAGTGATTAACCACAAGAGAAAAATAAGAATGTTGATTTGACTCAATCAGTTTGTGAAAAGACTAAAAATATCAAAATGACATATACACACAATGTTGTTTTTTAGCCATTTCCTTGCCACCAAAGGTAAGAACAACTCTGAAACAATAATAAGGCACTGTGGTCTTATTATTGATGAAGGAAATTTGTCTGCTTCTTTCATTTTTCATGAGTGGTCAATTAAAATAAAAAACAATAAAACTTGGGACTTGCTATATTGTTAAGCAACAAAGTGAAACTGCACTCGACATCGTTCTCGCTGTGTTACTGTACTATTACTGTATTGCCATAAGTTGCTGTATTTTCAATTGAAGTTTCGTTCAATAGGCAATAATCATGTATCTTTAGAATAACTTATGTATTGCATTACTTTTCTTGGTCTTTTTCTTGTCTTGGTGTTATCAGAGTGTTTGAGAACAACTGCTTTAGAGAGTTCATTGCTGAATTTATCATAACACAGAGGAGTCACACATGTTTCTGGAAAATGAAGAGCAAGAAATAAGCAGATTGTGATAAGTATGCAGCTAAATACCGTTGTAAAAGTCTGTAACAGATTGCAGGTAAACATCAGGCAGGGAACTGAAAGTACCTACATTTCAGAAACATAACAAAAGACATCTCATTGGCAATTCTTATAATTCATTAGAATATTTGGTGTTGAAACGCAACTAAAACGTAAAAGTATTATTTGCACATTATCATGATTGATATATTATGTAACTGAGGCTCTTTTCTTGCCTTCATAATATCTTCCTATGGATCAGAGTGTAAAAGATTCCCATGTGTTAGGACATCACAGCTAAAAACCGTAAATGTTTAAAATTTCATCCTGTTGTCAGGAACCGCAATGTCACTGCCTGTGGATAACGTGGTGAATTTGCTTTCCTGATAAGTGTATATTTTCATGTTATGTGATGAGTTATGAGGATGAACAGATACTTATACACCTCTATGTCCATTCGCAAATAAGTTTGCCAGTCGTCAGTTTCACCAAGTATCTCACGTGGTACAGTAATATATGGAAATTACTGCCACTTAAGGGGTGCCACTTTTAACCATTTGGATTGTTCTTTCTGTCTGTTTGGATCTTTTTTGCAGGGATACTTACGAGTTAGTTTTGTGAACTGAAATATCCGTCAGTAGCGTGTAGTTGCTTATCACTGAAATTACTTTTCTATGCTTGGAGACATCGGAAGGTTTGAGACTGATTATATTTCAGGACCAGGTTTTAAACTGTAAGACATTTCTAGGGACAGATGTGGACTCTGACCACAATTTATTGATTATGAACTGTAGATTAAAACTGAAGAAACTGCAAAAAGGTAGGACTTTAAGAAGATGGGATCTGGATAAACTGAAAGAACCAGAGGTGGCAGAGAGTTTCAGAGAGGGCATTATGGAATGGTTGACAGGAATAGGGGAAAGGTATATAGTAGAAAAGAATGGGCAGCTTTGAGGGATGAAATAGTGAAGGCAGCAGAGGATCAAGTAGGTAAAAAGAAGAGGACAGATAGAAATCCTTGGATAACACAAGAGACACTGAATTTAACTGATGAAAGGAGAAAATATAAAAACGGAGTAAATGAAGCAGGTGAAAGCGAATACAAACGCCTAAAAAATGAGATCGACAGGAAGAGCAAATTGGGTAAGTGGGAATGGCTAGAGGAGAAATATAAGGATGTAGGACCATGTATCTCTAGGGGTAAGATAATACTGCCTACAGAAAAATTAAACAGACCTTTGGAGAAAAGAGAACCACCTGTATGAATATCAAGAGCTCAGATGGAAAATCAGTCCTAAGCAAAGAAGGGAACGCAGAAACGTCGAAGGAGTGCATAGAGGATCTCTACAAGGGAGATGTACTTGGGGTTAATATTATGGAAAAGGAAGAGGACGTAGAGGAAGATGAGAAGGGAGATGTGATAGTGCATGAAGAATTTGACAAAGCACTGAAGGAATTGGGTCGAAATAAGGCCTTGGGAATAGAAAACATTCCTTTAGAGTAACTGATAGCTTTGGGAGTGACAGCCATGACAAAACTTTTCTGTTTGGTGAGCAAGATATTTGAGACAGGCGAAATGCCCTCAGACTTCAAGAAGAATGCCGATTCCTAAGAAAGCAGGTGCTGACAGGTGTGAAATTACCGAACTATCAGTTTAATAAGTCACAGCTGGAAAATCCTAACACGAATCCTTTGCAGAAGAATGCAAAAACTGGTAGAAGCCGACCTAGGGGAAGATCAGTTTAGATTCCATAGAAATGTTGGAACACGTGAGGCAATACTGACCCTACGACTTATCTTACAAGAAAGATTAAGGAAAGGCAAACCTACGATAGTAGCATTTGTAGACTTAGAGAAAGCTTTTGACAATGTTGACTGGAATACTCTCTTTCAAATTCTGAAGGTGGCAGGGGTAAATTACAGGGAGTGAAAGGCTATTTACAATTTGTACAGAAACCAGATGGCAGTTATATGAGTTGAGGCGCATGAAAGGGAAGCAGTGATTGAGAATGGGATGAGACAGGGTTGTAGCCTATTCTCGATGTTATTCAGTCTGTATATTAAGTAAGCAGTAAACGAAACCAAAGAAAAATTTGGGGTAGGAATTAAAGTCCAGGGAGAAGAAATGAAAACTTCGAGGTTTGCTAATGACATTGTAACTCTGTCAGATAACACTAAAGACTTGGAAGAGCAGTCGAATGGAGTGGACAGTGTCTTGAAAGGAGGATATAAGATGAACATCAATAAAAGCAAAACGAGTATAATAGAATGTAGTCGAATTAAATCAGGTGAGTCTGAAGGAATGTCTATCTTCACGAAACATTTTGTGTTACATCTTACCCTATAAGGTGGGCAAAGTGTGTAGCAATTAAGGACGAAATCAATAGAATGTGCGAATGAGGAATCATAAAGCCATAATTTTCTCCATATTACCAATTTTACCAGTTAGCAAACCTAATGGATCATTACGACTAGTTTTAGATGCTAGAGGCATAAACAAAATCCTAGTACCAGTAAGAACAAAACCAGACAATTTAGATGAAAAATTGCTAAAATTTCATAACACCAAATATTTCAGCACCCTTGACCTTAAAAAATCTTACTAGCAAATAAAGGTACATGAGGAGAGTAGAAAATACACAGCATTTGTCTGCAATGGCAGGGGTTATGAATTTCCAGTTCTACACTTTGGCTTAAACATTAGCGCAGGCATATTTGTATAAGCTTTTTACAGAGTCTTAGGACCTGAATTGCTCAGTAAAGTTACCATTTATGTTGACAATATGTTAATAGCCACATCAACTTGGGCAGAACACATCAATATAATAGAAAAGTTATTTCAGAGATTTACAAAGTACAGAGTAACAGCAAGTCTTAATCTAACTTTGGCAAAGAATAAGTAAAATTTTTAGGACATATCGTACCAGAACAGGATATATTACCACATCCAAAGAAATTTGATGCCATACATAATTTCCTACCCTCAAGGAACAGAAAACAATTGAAAGCATATCTAGGACTAACTTCATATTTTCGAAAATTTATACTACAGCAGCTTATGAATAGCGATGCCCTACTTAACCTGTTGAGAAAGAATAAGACTTGGTTATGGCATGAGAGACTTTAAAAAAATTAAAAATGTGTTAATATCAGCAAACATTTTGAGTCGTCCTGATATGCCTAACGACTTTTGTTTAAGGACGGACGCCTCGTCTCAGGGGCTGGGGGCATGTTTGTTCCAGATACAAGAAAAAGACGGAAAAACAGTACCCAAAGTCATCAGCTTTGCCAGCAGAACTTTATCAGAGGCAGAAAGATCATATTTCGTATCAGAACTGGAAAGTTTAGCAGTAATTTGGGCGTTTAATAAATTAGCATATTGTCTTTGGGGTAAAAACACTAGGGTCTATTGTGATCACCAATCATTATCTTTTCTCTTTACATGTAAACTGTTACACCAAAGACTAGCGAGGTGGTGTTTGTACCTGAAGGAATTCAGTTTTGAAGTAATATATATAAAGGGCAGTCAGAATATTATCACAGATGCACTATCCAGGTTGCTGCAGGGACTAGACGAGTTCAGTGAACTATCTCAACACAATTCAGAAATCTGAACATTATTGATGCAAAATAGTACACAAAAATCAGACTACAAAAAATTTTGTAAACAAATGGGAATAACACAACAGTTAGACAACAAGTGGAAAAAGGTAATACAAAATCTTAACCGGAATGCAAACCACAAGGTAAGTAAATGGTATCAGTTATACGAATGCATTTTGTTCTACTGGAAAATTCTAACCACTGGTGTGTATGCCAGCCAGAGGAATACATCGATGAATTTATCAAACACACACACGAAGGACACTATGGAATAACAAAGTGTGCAGGGAAGATTTGCTAACGTTGTTACTTTCCTAATTTACAACAATATGATTCACAAAAATTAAAAAAGTGTGCAATTTGCCAAAGAACAAAATCATCCAATATTTCAAAGTTCACAGAACTACACCCCATACTAACCAAAGCTCCACTGGAAATGGATTCTCTGGAAAGGTGGTGTAAAATACATAATAGCTCTTTATAATATTTTCACGAAGTACATCAAACTTTATGCTATCAAAACCAGCCAGTAGCATCATAAGGAGAATTGAAGAGGATTATTTACAAAGAGTAGGAAAACCCAAAGTCATATTAACAGACAATACAGCCTATTTAGTAGGAAGAAAATGGAAACACGTCATGAATACACAGGGCACTAAAGATATCTTGGTAAGTTTTTTCCACCCAGAAGCAAGTTCTGCAGAGAGGGTGTTTAAAGAATTCAATAGATTTATAAGGACATACGCTCATAATAAACATTCACAATGGATTGAATATGTGACTTCATTTATGCAAATAATAAACGATCTCCCCCACTCTTCCACAGGTTTTACTCCTAATGAACCTATGTTTTACACAAAGCAAACTGATGAATGGGAATTACCCATAGCAAAATTACCTACTATAGTGTTAACTATATAGGATCAAATCAAACAAGCAGTAATTACACTAGAGAATAGAGCAGAATACAGAAAGACGATATACTACAAGAAGTTAAAACGAGTTACACATTTTTTCGAAGTGCAACCAGTCCTCTTGAGAACACATCGCAAATCGACAAAGATCGGCAAATTGAATAAAAATGGCAATTACTATACTTAGGGTCCTACATTATTACAAAAACTGATTGATTAGTACATGAAAGAACAGGGCGAGCCAAAGTCTCTACCCTCACAAAGATTTAAAGACTTATCACGAGTAGTGACACTTTATCACAGCATTTTTGCCGTCAGAAAAAGATGTATGTATAAGTAATGTCATGGTTTTCATTATTATTATAACGATTATCCCAATTTTATTTTTGGAGAGTGATTGAACTTGAATTCACAATTTCATTTCCAGGAGTTCTTTCTTCTTTGCTTCATGAAAACTTTTCTTCCTCTCAGAGTGTTTCTTCTTGTGTTCTTCCATCCAGTTACTTTGACGGGCGAGAGCAATTTTTTTTGTGAATTTTCATGTTTGCAGTCTGGTTCCAGCACCCTCTGAGGTTTCTGAGATTTTTGTAGTGAACTTCTATAGATCTCTTTGGACCACTCTCTAACATTCTAACCCATTTACCCTTTGTTATAACATTGGGAGTTTTCCTTGTCGTTTTGGAGTTTTCCATCCTGTAGAGACATGTATAAAATAGTCTTATAAGTAAATGTTATAGTTTTATATTAAAAAAAATAATGTGTACATTTTGAATGAAATATATATAGACTCAAGTAAATTTCTTGTTTTGCAAGCAAAGACAAACATTTGTTTGGGAGGAAGTGAAAAAACACAGCTTCCCGCAAAACAAAATGCAAACTGGAGCAGCATCCGAATCAGCTGTGTGAGCGCAACAATGCATGTTTATGTCATTACTAGGGAACAAACATTGACATTGCGTAAGCGTAACAGGCTAATTCACGGCGCAACCAGCTAGGAACATGAAGCTACACAAGTGACAAACTCAATTTCAAAATAAATATTAACATGCAATAACCATATTTTACTATCAGGGAACGAAAGAATATAATGTGTTATCAATATGCAAAGTTACATCAACACTAAATATATATATATATATTATAAGTAATAGTAAAAGAAATCATTACGACAAAACATACAGGACGTGTTAGCTAACAAAAGGGTAAGATACCGTAGGAGATGTAAAAATAACTTTCTTTGCAGGGTAAATGAATAAAAGGAATACAAATGCAAGTAAATAAATATATAAACAAATAAGAATGAAATATGAAAAAACATCTGCCAGTGAATATGATGACCGAGTATATGAATAGCCTATGAGCTAAAAGAGACAACTAGTTTTTAAGTTAGTTATAAGTTTTTTATATTCCAGTGTCCAGTGCATCGACATGGCGCAGAATAAGAGATTTACGACGAGTGTTATAGGTACCAAATGAAAAAATGGGCTGCACCTCAAAGAAATGATTTAGTTATTAGTATGGCTATATGCATATTTAGGCCATCAAGAAAATGAAGAATAAGAATATAAATCGTCGCAGTACAATCACGAAACATTTTTCCTGTACATATTGACTACAAAACACAGATAAACATGGAGGCATATGACCTCAGATAAAAGTAATCAACCTTTATTGCATTAAATATGGACATAAACAACAGCACTTCCCCATTATTGTAAGAGATAAGTATGAAGTGATGCAAATACGTTTACATTACGAACTCAAAGCACCTGAGGTGTTAATGCGTTTCATTTCCATGAAACAGGAGTTCGCTGTTAAGTGATATAAGAGAGGGCAAACAGCATTTCCTTAGTAATCCATAAACCACTAGAGTAGAATTCCTTAGTCCTTCTCCAATACAGGAGGCGGCGCCAAAATGTAGTTAGGCCAGCAATGCATAGTGTAGAATCATGATGTAAATGCTTTTCCATGTTTCTCCCTAGGAAAATATTAAACTCTCATAACTGATGTATGCATGACCAGAAAATAAATGTGGATAGTTAAATGCTTATGTAGCAATAGAATCTAATGGAAATTTGTATTTGTGTACAAAGAAAAATTTTTTTGAAGCTAACAAACTACTAACCAGCAACTGTAATTGAAAAAGGAATAATGCAATAGTGTTTTGTATTTAAGAATTCTCTATGTTTGATGTAAATAATAGGTGGAGTGTCAGCCTTAGATGTAAGCCATTGTTATGTTAAAATATTTATGTGAATTTTATGTGTATATAGAGCTATATGTAAATGATGCACTTGAAGAACTATCTAAAAGGAAAAAACCTCAAGGACTAAAAGCAATTCTCACAACAAACTGAATGACGAAACATATAGTATAACCCAAATGTGTGTGCAATAGTGCAACGAAGCAATTATGGTAATATCATGCTACGCAGTGTCTGATATATTAATCAAACTATAATTGTCCAAGCATCCCTTACCTTGACATCGGGCATTGATGTGCAGTGTTCACCCCACTGAAAATATGGATACGATGGAGAATATCCTTCCTGGGCGGTATGAAAGGTGAACTGTCTGCCACAGCATCGGTTCTTGGGAAATAAACGCACATCCACCGCACTCACAATAGAAGACCACGCCACAGCAAAATTATTCGACAGATAGTACGGCACTCAGAGTGGAAGCGCAGACGGCCGTACCCAATAATATGTGGAACATTTAACGGTTATTGCGCACTGAAGAAACATATTTAGCGCGCATGCGCACAGAGACTAGCAATGTGGCCAAAGACACAAGTAACTGCTCTTGGAGCGCCCTCATGTAAATACTTGGTAAATTATCATTCCATATTAAAGTAGTAAAGGAGTTTTGCTATTTGGGGAGCAAAATAACTGATGATGGTCGAAGTAGAGAGGATATAAAATGTAGGCTGGCAGTGGCAAGGAAAGAGTTTCTGAAGAAGAGAAATTTGTTAACATCCAGTATTGATTTAAGTGTCAGGAAGTCATTTCTGAAAGTATTCGTATGGAGTGTAGCCATGTATGGAAGTGAAACATGGACGATAAATAGTTTGGACAAGAAGAGAATAGAAGCTTTCGAAATGTGGTGCTACAGAAGAATGCTGAAGATTAGATGGGTAGATCACATAACTAATGAGGAGGTATTGAATAGGATTGGGGAGGAGAGAAGTTTGTGGCACAACTTGACCAGAAGAAGGGATCGGTTGGTAGGACATGTTCTGAGGCATCAAGGGATCACCAATTTAGTATTGGAGGGCAGCGTGGAGGGTAAAAATCGTAGAGGGAGACCAAGAGATGAATACACTAAGCAGATTCAGAAGGATGTAGGTTGCAGTAGGTACTGGGAGATGAAAAAGCTTGCACAGGATAGAGTAGCATGGACAGCTGCATCAAACCAGTCCCAGGACTGAAGACCACAACAACAACATGTAAGTTGTGTGTTTTCCTGTAAGATAATGTATAAACAAAACAAGATGACGTATCCAACCCAAAAATACAAAGAGAAATACGCCGACAAATAAAGGTCATTGTACCCCCTTCAGCACAAACTTAAATATAAGCTGTACAAATGTATACAAAACACTGTGTGCCTCCATTGCATGTCACTGCACAGTATGGGGGCAATTGTATAGGACCGTAGGGAAAAGCTCCAACAAGCTACAACAAAAATTTAAAACCGATGATAATAATCATTAGCGCAGCCACTGTAAGCATCGATAAAGATATATTTTGATACGCTGAAGGGTGGATAACAAATGATAAAATATTCCATTAATTTTTTTTTTGTTAACGGAGAGACTCTGTCTTTAGTTCTCGAGTGGAGGAGAAGTATTTTTGTAAGGTGTGTATGGTAGCCATTTGTGTTGTTTGAATAATAATAATTATTTGTGCAAAAGCACGAAAGTTATCTTTTCTTCCGCGCCTCATCGCAATTTCAGGTCCACAAGCGGCCTGCATTCGGAAGAAGAAGCCCAATTAAGGACTATTATAGGCACTGTCAACAGATGGATATTTACGGCGGAAGAAGATGATTATAACCAAGGACATGAGAAGTAAGTTCACGTTAAAACAGACTCAAAGGAAAGAAACTATAAAAACCAAAATATGGGTATTAATTGAAAATAATTGATTTCTATTACTCTCTTTATTTATGTACCTTTTCATTATTATATATAATTTGCACAGTCAGCTCAGAAGTGGGAAATAAAATTCAAAAGGTCAGTTCTGAAACGGGAAGACAAATAAAAAAGGGGAATAATGAAGTATGTGCTAAATTGGGGGACCAAATAAAAAAGGGGAATGATGAAGTACGCTCTGAAACAGGAAGTAAAATTCAAAACGTCAGCATCGAGATTCAGTCAATAAAGTATGAAACGAGGGAAGTGAAAAATGAGGTAGTGATGCTCCCAACAAAACTAGAATGGGAGATTGTGGAGGTCAGAAGAACCACGAATGAGGCGCGATTACTAGCAAGGAGCGCACAGCGGATTGCTCTTGAAACATTAGAGAAGACAGAAAATACGACAAAGGTAGTTAGAGGTGCATTAACGAAGTTGCAGAGGCACTTGAAACAAGTAGAAATAACGCAGCTGCAAAAGACAAAAATTGCGCCAAATAAGGCATTGACCATGGAGCTGTCACAATTTAAACAAAACATAGAAAGCTAAATTAAACAATTATCTCAGGAAGTCAGGTCGCAACCTAGTCAAAAATAGCATCTTAGAACAGAAAGAGAAGCGATTTGAAAATAACAGAAACCGAAACAGCCATGATCATGTCCAAACCCAGACGATACAACAATGTGCTCGAATGTAAGAGTTGCACGTGAACTACAGAGTGTTCTCCGAGGTCTCATCTAGTCTTGTTCTAAGCATTGTAAATCTTCAGACAGTGTAGATATATATGACATATCCTGTAATATACTAAAGAAAGTAATAGACTATATTGTGTAACCCCTTAACATTCTGTATAAATAAATGTATGTCTGATAGATATTTTCCTGAGGAACTCAAGGTGGCTAGGGCAGTTCCAATATGTAAAAAGGGAGATATAGACTCACCTTCCAGTTACAGACCAATCTCCATAGTCCCAGCGTGTTCTAAAATACTGGAATGTGTAATTTACCAACAGCTATGAAATCATGGGGTACAAATTATTTAATAATCTTCCTCAATCTGTTCAACAATTACCTGAACAATTATTCAAACAAGCGATTCATGACTGGCTAGTCCTTCACCCATTCTATGATATAAGACAATTTCTCAACTGTAATATAATACTACAATGTTGACAACAAACCTGTTGTTTCTTTCAAACTATTAATGGTATTTTAGTATGTATATGACGTTGTCTATTGCTCTAATGGCCGAATGACAATAAAATTATTATTTTTATTATTACTATTATGAAAGCGACAGGCCGGTTGCACACACGGCGGATTTTTCCGCAGCGGTCAATGGACCGTCGCCGCCGTTCCCACAGTGGTGCACAGGAGTAAGTCAGAGCTTGCACATTAAGCGGAAGAAAAAACGAGCGGTAAATCTGCTGTCGGCAGTAGCTGAGTGATTGCCGACTGTTGCTGGCGCCGACGTTAATTCTACCGCCATGGCCAAAGTAGTGGCGCACTTGACAAAATGCACGCTTACACACGTAGTGATTTTTCTACTGTCGACAGCTGTTTTGTTCCGTGGTGTTCACAGTTGTTAACTGGTTTCTTTTTTCAGACATGAGTAATCTAGACACAGATAATGAAATTTTAATTTCATTAATTCAAGAAAGGCCTGTTCTGTGGGACAAAACCCTCGACATATACAAAGACCGAGATGCTAACGGAAATGCTTGGCATGAAGTTTGCAAGGGAATTCGTAGCGAGTTTGATGTGTTGGACGAAAGGGAGAGGAATGATTTTGTTAAGTACATGCTTTTTCACATAATAAAAAACTCGTTTTGCAGATTCTAGAAGTGATGGCTCTCACTCTTTGCAGTGGAACAGGACCTTCACTTCACATTGTAGGCGTTTCCAGACTTAATTATTTTTTTTTTATTATCGTGACAACCATGGTGGGCTATTATTAACAAATGTTTTATTTTACAAAAGCGTACATTATTGAAAAACAGTAACAGTGTCATTTTTAAAAAGTATTATTATTTTTGCAACTTACTTCTAGTAATACAACAACGAAAAATAAGTCGTGTACTGGAATATTTGTGTTCAATGTGAAGGCGGTCTATTCCACAGTTATCTGTTCTCGACATTATGCCGTTGGAAATGCCCTTATATCATGGGCTTCTGCCACCAGGAAACGCTTCCTACGCTTGAAACAAAATATTTACACAGAATGTCTCTCACACTGTTTGCTTTGAGGCCTCCTCTTACAGTATTTTCTGCTTGAATGTCTTCCAGCCCTATAATTGACGTTGTATCCTCAACAATGTATCCATATCTATCCCTAGCATAATTATGAAGAATAATACAGGCTTTAACAATGTCATTGGAAAAATGTGGTTGGACATTTAATGGCCGATGGAGTAATCTCCATTTGTTAGTAAGAATGCCGAAAGCACATTCTATGTACCTCCTTTCTCGGCGCAATCGATAGTTGAAGAATCGTTTGTCGATTGTTAAATGTGTTCCAGAATAAGGCCTTAGCAGATGTTTATGTAGCCCAAATGATGCATCACCAACAAAAAAATGTGGCACTTTCGGATTTTCTGTGCCTGGCAGGCGCTTCTCATCAGGTAGATTTTTTGAACTGCTTTCAACAAATTTCCACAGCTGAGTCTGTTTAAAAATCGATGAGTCACAATCTTTTCCACAGCTACCAATATGCACATAAACAAATCGGTACTTCGTATCTGCAGTGCCCATTAACACAACTGAGTAGTAGTTTTTATAATTAAAATACATAGATCCACTTTCTATTGGATTCACAATGCGACCATGTTTTCCATCTACTGCCCCAGTGCAATGAGGAAAGTTTGCTGCATGCTCAAATCCATTTGCTACTGACTGCCACATTTCATTTGTAAGTGGAGCTATGCACTAGCTTTGCATAACATTCCACAGTGTTCGATAAATGTCTCTAACTATCACTCTTGCGGTTGAGATTCCTACTCTGAAGCAATAATGAAGGTCGGTGAAAGTACATCCACTTGCTAGATATCTGGAAAACAAATTATTTAAAATGTGAAGAGTTAACGAATTATTATTCACAATTTTTCTGTAATGTAAAATAACTATTGTGTATTTTATCGTAGCTAAGGTAGGGGTTAATTATTTTCATTTTTGGTAAGGAAGTGATAAAACGATGGAAACATTTACATGACGCCTTCGCCAAGGCTGAAAAAAGGGCAAAATAAAGCAACTAGTGGGTCACAAGCTAAAAAAAAAAAAAAAAAAAGATCGTACATATTTCATGACGAACTCCAGTTTCTTAAAAAAGTATACGAAACAACGGAGACTACAGAAAGTTTGAGCGTAGAAGAAAAGAACAACGATGAAACTGATGCCTCTTCGCAACCTCGTCAGAACACAGAACATGAAGTAAATGTTACAACTGGAACAAACGAAAAACCTCTGTCGGCCACTCTACCTCGAAAGAAGTACAAGAAAATGGATGAAATAGATCTGAGGCTTTTAAAGGCATTGGAAAAAGTAGAACATGAGAAACCAAACTCCCAAATGCCCTACTACCACTATCTGCTACCACATACTGAGAAGTTTGATAATAATGAATGGCTACAGTTTCAAATGGAAGTTCTTAGAGTGATTTCCAATATTAAGAATCAGAAGATTGCGCCTCATCACCATCAAAGTGACACCACACAATCCGTTTCCCACATCCAGCATCAATGCCATACCATCTCCAACAACAGACCAATCCACTGCCACCTCAACAACATTTCACTGCTATCACTTTCCTCAGTTTCATCCCAAAATGCACTATGTACTCCAGTATCCCAGCCAGGGCGAACGCATTCTGCATTCAGAACTCTGCCTTTGTATCCCTCACAGGTTCTACATCTCCCAAATTACGACCCACCATCGACTCCCTCGGTGTCTACCGTAGATGAACTACCTGCTCCACCTTCCCAATCCACAAAGGAAAAAAAATCTGCAGCTGAACATTATGAAAATTTTCCTGTGAGTGTTGAAGGAGATATTGAAAGGAGTTCTTCAGTAAATTCGAATTCGTCCACTACAATGGACATCAATTTCTAATACTATATTGTGTACTAATGTGTGTTTGTTTATTTAAAGTTTTGGTAATGTAGGTATTTTGTATCTTTCTTCGGAATTTTATCAATAAATACCGTTACTTTAAAACTAGTTTGAAAATGATTATCCCAGACTTACCTCAGTGTTATTGCCAGCACTTCTACAGGCTGAATACAATTCCTCATTTTGGTATTTTTCCGCTGAATAGTATCTTTCAACCGCCCATGGAGCCTGTAAAAGGCAGACACCGACATTCTGAAATAATTGAAGAATTTCGTGTCATCCTGCCTCAACTCTTCAAACAACGTGTAGAAAGCTCCAGCCTCCATTCTTCTTTCATTAACTGGATGAACCCAAATTAATCGATCATTTCTTCTCCTTTTCATTCGTCGACGTAATAACAGTAAACTTATAATTCGCGCTCTGTTCATTTCAGACGACACCGTGTGCTTAAAAGCAACAAATACTTCAAATAAAGTAGTAAACTTGTGTGAACTGGTTTGATCATGAATGAGCACTGCCAGTAAAAAACTGTCTACCTTGTTTAGATGCCCAAGCGCACCGCAAAGCGAATAGCCTGCAAGCTGCTGACGACGGAGATTTTACCGCCGTTTGTGTAAACGCTAGAGTTCTGCGAGCGGCGACGGTCAACTAACCGCGGCGGAAAAAATCCGCCGTGTGTGCAACCGGCCTATCTGCAGAGCAAAGATATATCGCTAGAGATAAGTTCCCCGCGTCTACACAGGGCACGACTGGGTCGAAAATTGCAAATACGGAGAACAGTTATGATATATTTCATATTCATAATTGTTTCCCGATAGTGCGCACCACAGAACATTTTTCCAGTGACGAAAACGTGACAGGGAGAAGAAGAGAGGATGCCCAAGGTAACGGAATACAGGAAACGTTAGCGCCAAGTGATAATGTGGTAGGCCGAGCGGGAAGAAATTTAAATTAAAATTTCGATTTTAAGCATTTCATCTCTGTACGAAAATTCCAACATTACAAAGACGAGGGTAACGTATTACACCCAAAAACTTTTATTGGACCATTTGATTTACCATTACCTCCTCACTGGCCTCTGATGTACAAACTGGACTTCGTATGTTCACATATCGAGGGAACATCGGCCGATTGTGTGTGGAACATTGCAAAAACGTGCACGTCATACGAAGAGTTTCGTGACGCATTTTTAAACAAATACTGGTCCAAGGAGACACAGGTCAGGATCAAACAGAAAATAATGATGAGCAGAGACTTGGAGAGTTCGGGGTTCTGTAGTGCGGTGAAGTATTTCGAAAACTTGACCAAGAAAAATCAGTATTTGGACGACCTATGCACACCAGTTGAGATTATAAGATTGTGTTACATGACGGGGCCAATTTCCTACCAGCAAACGCTCGTTGGTCGATGTGGAAGTGATGTAGAAGGATTCAAGGGTATCCTAAGAGAGTTGGAGTTTTACTGAGTAAAAACATGAAAGAAGGTACGTGACAGTGTGATTAAAGAAAGTATCAGTAAGTATGTTCTAAACTTGCTAAGTGGTTTATGATTGACCACAGGAAGCAAGCCCAAGAATGAAACGAAGAAGGGGCCTGCCTAAGCATTCATTTGTGTATGTTTGTGCTGATGTGCACTTTATTGTTTACAGAAATTCACGACGACATCCACGACGAAACCAAGAGCCATCGTATCGGACGATCTTGTGATTTCCAACGACAGTGTAGTACTTTGAATAGGGTTGTAGTTAGACTAGTATAAACAACCTACTGGCCAGTAGTTTAACAAGTAGTATTTGCAATTATTAACATTGCGACCTGGTGATGATTATAATTCTACTGTTATATGTATAACTAATGACCATGTATTTTTCATAGCTATACAGGTGCCAACAAATACTTAATAATTAAATTACGTAAGTTGAGGAATATGTTCTATTATAATTAACATTAACTCTGTATGTGAAAATTTGATCAGAACAATAAGAGTAAATAAGTGAACATCTTGGCTGGTTGTACAACTAGAACAATAATAAATATAAAGATAAATGACCTCACTGGTGAGTACATCTTTAAAAAAAAAATTTATTTCATAACAGAAACATGTCAATGATTTTGTGTTATGTATTGTATAGTATTTGTGTAAATCGGAAACTAATTTTATGTATTAGTGGGTACACAATTCACAAAAATATACTTTTGTGGGACACAGTGGAAGCAACAACGTGATATGCAGATGGAATGGGAGGCTAACGGTACAGCTGCAGAGAAAAGCAGAAGCAAGTGATGCTGTCGGTAAGCCAACACCATGTCATTGACGTGGGCAAACAGCAGTCCTATTCAAATGCGGCTACCTGAAGACCTCCTGCAGTTGGCGACGTCTGAGCAGGTAGTAAGTGGAATCCGTGACAGTCCTGCTGGGTTGAGTGAAGATGGGTGTTTAAACGGCCACTAATGACTTGTCTCCACACGATGCAGACGAGATAAGCAAATTGCACACATGATACACTCAGTTAATCCTACAGCGCAACTGCTAATAGCTGTACTGAACTTCGAACACTATTTGCTACTCCTTCTGCTGTTCTCTACCAGACAGAGACTGATAAACATCATAATCTGTAGCAGTCAGTCACCTGACACTGACGTCTGAGGAATATGAGTCACACACAACGACTCAAGTTCCATGTATAATGTTACCAAACAGATAACATACCTGTCCTCAATTACCGATATCCTTATCCAAACTACAATACTTATATCAAGAGAAAGAAACGACACAAAGAACGGATGAGTAGGAACACAAACAGTAAAAAGAAGAAACACGAAGAACGGAAGACTAGATAGCATTACACTTCTCTTATCTGACACAGAAGAGTTTTAGGTGACCTATAAAGATCCTACCTGACTGTACCTCCCTCCTACTGTGTGCGAATTCGACGAAAACTTGTCTGTTTCAAAACATACACCCACTTCCCTTGCTGTATATTCCAAGGACCCTTCCACATCATCAACTCTCCGATAGACTTGTAACCTGACAGGATCAACAATGACTTGCAAAGTCACCATGACCGATCTCAAACAAGTTGTTGAACCAATCTTTGCTTCCTAAACTTCACAAAAACCGTAGCTTCCGTCCCCGTACACAAATTAAGATGAAAGTGTGTAGTGAAATCCGCATCAGTGTGTGACTTTTGACCAAAAGGGCGCATAATTTGATGAATACTGAACATTTACACCCACAAACTAAGAGTTTCCGATATATTTACCATTTTGTAAACATCTTGTACTTATTTTTCCAGCTAATCTTAAAAAAAAAATTTGTGTATATATTCATGTAAAATTACTGTTTGTCATTATCTTTGATAAAGATGCTATGCGCTTTACTGTTTTTAAATATTTGTGTATTTATTTATGTAAAATTATTCTTTGTCATTTTCTTTGATATGATGCTATGGGCTATAACATATTACATTATTATGCACTGTGAACAAGAACATTAGTCCAAATTGGTGGTCGATCCGAACTCTTGTTACAAATATTAGTTGTCACAGTAAATTTAAATGCAGTTTGTCAAAGAATGCTTTAGAACATTAGACATTTCAATATTTTAATAGTATTCGTGGTCAGTTCAAAAAGTATCCGACCTTTGATTTTCCCGCACCAAATAGAGATGATAGCGCGGCGCCACTGTACACAGTAAAGGAAAAGACCTTTATGAGCACCTGTGGTGTCACTGCCAGACACCAAACTTGCTAGGTGGTAGCCTTTAAATCGGCCGCGGTCCGTTAGTATACGTCGGACCCGCGTGTCGCCACTATCAGTGATTGCAGACCGAGCGCCGCCACACGGCAGGTCTAGAGACTTCCTAGCACACACCCCCAGTGGTACAACCGACTTTGCTAGCGATGGTTCACTGACAAAATACGCTCTCATTTGTCGAGACGATAGTTAGCATAGCCTTCAGCTACGTCATTTGCTACGACCTAGCAAGGCGCCATACTCAGTTACTACTGATATTGTGAATAATGTACAGTCAAGAGCGACGCTCATCCTTAATGGATTAAAGTTAAGTATTCCACAAGCTATGTCCGTTTTTTCTAAAGTCTAATTTCCTTGTCCTGTACCAGACCTCACGCCAGCCTGCGTGAGCTAAAACGCGTGCCTTTCGGCTTCCTCTAGTAACCCTGTGTTGGCTCTCCTGCCAACCCACAACGTTGGCGACGAGACAATACCGCGTTCATAACTATACTGTCCTGATTTACTTGTGTAATGGCTTCGCAACCATCTCCAGATGTACTGTCCGAATTTTATTGCTTACAGAATCAGCAGATGCAGGCCTTACTGGATGCCCTTGGACAGCTCGTCCAGGGTCAACATGCAATGCAAAACGATGCGGCAGCCGCCGCTCCACCGTTAACGCAGCCACAACACGCAGTTGCACCAACTTTTCGTCCTTTTGATGCTGCACTGGAAAGCTGGACGGAGTGGTCACGCCAATTTGGATTCCATCTCGCCGCCTACAGAATTCAAGGTAACGAGCGGCAGCCTTTTTTGTTATCTTCCGTCAGGGTGACCACATACCGTGTGATAGTCAAATTATTTCCCCGACACGACGTAGCAACTCTGTCCTACGAAGAAATTTTGTCTGCATTAGATGCATATTTGAAAGAATCAGTCAATGTAGATGCGAAAAGGTATACCTTCTTTCGTGCAAAACGTACGGCAGGTCAGACTAATCAGGAGTGGGTTGCAACCTTGCACGGCCTTACTAGGGATTGTGCTTTTGGGTGTCAATGTGGACTCCCCTATTCAGATACTATGGTACGTGATGCAATTGCACAGAATGTTTCTGATGTTCGTATAAGGGAACAGATTTTGAAACTAGTCAATCCCTCCCTTCAACAAGTGATGGACATATTGGATCGGCAGGACACACATGACTTTGCTCAGGAATCATTTGTAACTTCGCCACCCGTGTGTCAGGTTAACCGGCCCGCCGGGCGAGCTGCACAGAACAGTAAACAGTCCGTGCGCCCAGCTGCGCCACTGCTGCCAGGCTCTCAGCCACGTGTACCGCGCCGGCAAGCAAATGCAGTGCTAAAATCATGCCCGCGGTGTGCTACTAGACATTCGCGTGAGAATTGCCCGTCACGCCAAGCTATTTGCTTTTACTGTAATAAAAAAGGACATGTTGAACGTGTTTGCCAGAAAAAGCTCAGAACGGAAGCTCAAAACCATTCCAGGCCCTTTGCTTCACGCCGGAATCGGAATCGAACCAAGGATTCTCCGGCTCGCGACACTTCGCCCATGAAAATTCATATAGTTCATTCCACTCCGCCCAGTGACACTCTCTCTAACAGTGCTGTGTTCGTCCCACAAATAATGAGCGTCGACATCGCCGGAACTCCCTTCAAGTCGCAAGTGATTTTGTCCCAGTGTCAGTTCACGTTGCACGAGACAGTCGGTCTTGTTGTCAGCAGGGCAATAAACTTTTTGTGGACTTGGACATTAACGGCAAAGTGATACCATTCCAGCTCGATACCGGGGCTGCAGTTTCACTGATCAATCAAGACACTTACAAACTGCTGGGCACACCTCCGTTGCGTGCCGCAACTGTTAACTACCTATTCAGGTCACAAGATCCCTGTGTTAGGACAGTGCAGCCTTCTTGCAACATACAAGGGACAAACAAAACTTGTGTCATTTTACGTCCTTCGTTCTTCTTCTGCAGTGAGCTTGTTTGGTTTCGATTTATTTCAGTTGTTTAACTTGTCTATAGTAAATCAGGTCCTATCAGTGAACCAGACTGTGCCTTCTGACAGTGTTTCTCGTCTATGGGAAGAATTTGCAGACATTTTTGCACCGGGCCTCGGTTGCGCTAAGAACTATAAAGCACATTTGGAACTGAAAGTAAACGCGCAACTGAAATTTTTCAGAGCGCGCAATGTTCCCAACGCATTGCGTGAAGGGGTCGCAAAAACATTACACGATTTGGAATCACAAGGTGTAACTGAACATGTGCAGGCTTCTCTCTGGGCATCACCCTTAGTAATTTTGCCAAATCCTTCAGGAAAATTGAGACTTTGTGTGGACTTCAAGGCAACAGTGAATCCACAACTAGTGACTGCAACTTTTCCTTTACACCGCCCGGAAGATCTTTTTGACAAACTGTGTCCTGGTAAATATTTTTCGACATTGGACCTAGCAGATGCGTACTTGCAAATACCGGTGGACGAAGAATCCCAGCGCGTTTGGTGGTTAACACGCATCTTGGTTTGTATTGATTCAAACGACTGCCATTCGGGTGTGTATCCGCCCCTGCATTGTTTCAGCAATATCTACAAACTGTTTGTGCGTCGGTCCCTACTGCAACAAACTATCTGGACGATATTGTGATCTCCGGGGAGACGGAAGAAGAACATTTAGCCAATATCAGAATATTATTTCAGGTCTTGCGACAAAATGGTCTTCGCTTTCGGAAGGACAAATGTATGTTTTTTGCTCGTGACTTACCCTGCCTGGGACATGTAATCAATGCCCAAAGCATACATCCCAGTCCCGAGCACCTCTGTGCCATACAAGACTTGCCTTCGCCGCAGAATTTGAAGCAGCTACAGAGTGTGCTGAGCAAAATTAACTATTATCATCGCTATGTTCCCCATGCCTCTTCCATTTCAGCTCCGCTTCATCGCTTACACCGTAAAGGTGTTCCGTTCGTCTGGACGACGGAATGCGAACGCGCCTTTCGCCAGTTGAAATCGGCGTTGCTTTCCAATACTTGCCTTACGCCATTCGTTCCCCGGAAGTCCCTTTTATTGATGGTGGATGCATCGGATTTCGGGATCGGTGCTGTGCTTGCGCACAAAGATGGTTCGCACGATCGCCCTATTGCCTTTGCGTCCAAATTGCTCTCGTCTGCGCAAAGAAATTATTCACAGATCGAGAAAGAAGCATTGGCTCTCGTATGTGGTGTTACAAAGTTTCATGATTTCTTGTATGGTCGTCACTTTACCATCATCACAGACCACAAACCTTTGACATCGCTTTTTCATCCAACCAAGCCTGTACCACCACGTACAGCGCAGAAATTCATTCGCTGGTCTATTTTCCTCTCGCAGTACCGCTACGATATCTTGTATCTGTCCATTGCTAAGCACGGAAACGCCGATGCGTTGTCCCGTTTGTCTGTTGCTGAGGATAGAGCATTCGATTCCTCCGAGCTTGCTTGCATGTTCATTGATTCGGAAACCGATGACGTGGTCGAATCGTTTCCGATTGATTTTCGTCGTGTAGCTACAGCCACAGCTGCCGACCCTGTCCTTGCTACCGTTCTGCGTTTTGTTGCTACGCAATGGCCCTTGTCAAAGTCACGGATCGGGGAATCGTTGGTTCGCCGATTTTTTGCTCACCAGGAGAGACTTTTTGTACGACGTGGTGTTTTGCTGTTGCGTTCTGATAATGATCAGTCCAGGGTCGTGGACCCACGTTCGTTACAGTCCTCTGTCTTACAGCTTCTCCACCAAGGACATTGGGGTATAGTGAGAACGAAACAACTTGATCGTCAGCGCTGTACTTGGTTTTGAATCAATGCCACGATTACGAATATGTGCTCTTCTTGCATAGTGTGTGCCGAACAACAATCAGCACCACTGCGGAAATTCTTTGCATGACCAAAAGCCACTTCCCCTTGGCAACGCTTACACATCGATTTTGCTGGTCCATTCTGGAATGCTCGATGGTTGGTTGTGGTAGATTCATTCAGTAATTTTCTTTTTGTTGTCCGGATGTCTTCCATGACGTCATCTGCCACCATCCAAGCGTTATTGGCTATCTTTTGCATTGAAGGTCTTCCACTGACTATTGTTTCCGACAATGGCCCACAATTCATGTCCGCAGAATTTCAGTCATTCTGCAAGGCCAATGATATTCAACATCTGACGCCCGCGCCGTTTTCGCCACAGTCAAACGGTGCCGCTGAACGATTGGTCAGGACTTTCAAGTCACAGATGTTGAAGTTGAAGGAGTCGCATTCTCGGGAGAACGCGTTATTGCTCTTTTTGTCCTCGTATCGCTCTCAGCCCCGAGATGGTCGCTCGCCGGCTGAGTTGCTCCACGGTCGCCCTCATCGAACCTTGATGTCTTTGCTACATCTGCCGCATCAGGTTCCTGTGCAGCGGCAGACACCTGCTTTTGCCCCAGGCGACGTTGTCTACTACCGCCACTATCGAGGTTCACGGCGTTGGCTCGAAGGGCGCATTCTTCGCTGCCTCGGCCGCGCTATGTATCTGGTTTTGGGGGCCTCTGGTGAGGTGCGTCGGCATCTCAATCAGCTGCGCCTCTGTCGTCGCATGGGATCTGCCGCTCCCCGTCTGCTTTCAGCGACGGTGCCGTCCGGTCAGCGCCCTGGGGACCCATCTATAGGCTCGCCTCAGCCCCAGATGTTACCAACGCTGCCTTCCATTTTGCCCCATGGCGACGCCGCCTGTTCTCCCGCCGGCTACGCTCGCAGTGGACGCGTCGCTGCAATCGCCTCCCTGGGTCGCGCGCCGCCGATCGCTTCCCGTGACCAAGTATCCTCCGACATGGAACTCTTGTCCGCTCCGGACCATATGTCGTCTTCGCCCGTCGGGTGCCCCGGCCCGATGGAGGTCGACCCTTCGGCCCCTCCTGTCTCTCTGCGGGTGCATACACCGCATGTTGGCGTGCACACTGGAGCAGGTTTTCAGGCATTTCCTAGCATCCCATGGGCCGAATGGCAGGGTGCGGGTGGCACAGCCTCGCCTTTTGTTAGGCTCCCCACCTCGTCGCATACGTCAACATGGGGTCCTCCCCACGGCGGGCGGAAGCCATATGCCACAACCGTGCGCCAATTTGCGGGGGAGGGATGTGGTGTCACCGCCAGACACCACACTTGCTAGGTGGTAGCCTTTAAATCGGCCGCAGTCCGTTAGTATACGTCGGACCCGCGTGTCGCCACTATCAGTGATTGCAGACCGAGCGCCGCCTCACGGCAGGTCTAGAGACTTCCTAGCACACACCCCCAGTGGTACAACCGACTTTGCTAGCGATGGTTCACTGACAAAATACGCTCTCATTTGCCGAGACGATAGTCATTTGCTACGACCTAGCAAGGCGCCATATTCAGTTACTATTGACATTGTGAATAATGTACAGTCAAGAGCGACGCTCATTCTTAATGGATTAAAGTTAAGTATTCCACCAGCTACGTCCTTTTTTTCTAAAGTCTAATTTCCTTGTCCTGTTCCAGACCTCACGCCAGCCTGCGTGAGCTAAAAGGCGTGCCTTTCGGCTTCCTCTAGTAACCCGGTGTTGGCACTCCTGCCAACCCACAACAGCACCTGTGAATTTTTCCCCACCTTCCAGAGCGTATGTCACTGAGTGAGGTGCTACACAACGTGTTCCGCAGATTACCAACTCTCTCAAGATGACTGAACGTGTTGAGCAAAGGTACTGCATCAAAGTTTGTCAATAGCTTGGTTATTTTCAAAGCGAAACAATTTGTAAGATTCAGCAGGTGTTTGGAGAAGGTGTGATGGGTGTAACACAGATTAAGGTGTGGTTCAACCGATTCAAAAACGGCCGCACATCAGTGGAGAGTGACCAGCGTTCTGGCAGGCCCCAAACTGCCCGGAGTGCAGCTGTCATTGAAAGGGTACAAAATTTGGTGATGGCAGATCGTCGTTTGATCGCGCAGGAGATTTCCCAAGAGGTTAGAGTGAGTAAAGATTCTGTACATGCAATTTTGCTTGATAATTTGAACATGGACCAGAGCAAAAATATCTCTGTTTTGACGATGCAGGGGACCTTCTGGATACCACCAACACCGATCCTGGGTTTCTGAACACTGTGATAACTGGAGATGAGTCATGGGTGTACCGGAATGACTCAGAAACAAAAAGACAGTCGCCGCAGTGGAAGCATCCCGACTCTCGAAGGTCGAAGAAAGTGAGGCAGGTGCGAATCAAAATCAAGGAGATGCTGACTGTCTTCTTTGATGTCTGTGGACTTGTGCATCACGAATACACACGAGAAGGACAAACAGTGACAAAGGAGTACTATCAAGATGTTATCCGCCGACTCCGTGACGCAGTTTGGCGCCAAAGATCAGACATGTGGACGGCGAAAAACTGGCAACTACGTCACGACAACGCCCCTGTGCATTCATCCCACTTGATCCAAAATTTCTTCGTCAATCATGGTATTACAGCCGTTCGCCAACCTCCCTACTCTCCAGGCAGGGCGCCTTGCGACTTCTGGTTGTTTCCAAAATTGAAGACGCCACTGAAAGGATCCCATTTTGAGAGTAAAGAAGAGATAATGCGAAAGGCGACGACGGAGCTGAACACCACTCTAAAAGAAGACTTCCAGAGGTGTTTCCAGAAATGGAAGGATCGGTGGGATAAGTGTGTGCAAGCACAAGGGGCCTACTTTGAAGGGGATTAGGGTCCCAACCCTGTCAAGTATTCGAAATATTTTTTTCTGCCAAAGGTCGGATACTTTTTAGACAGGCGTCGTGTATGTTCGGGAAACACTCGACTTGGACAATCAGTTTGTGGATTTTTTTAAATGCAAACCAAGAGCATAAATATGACGAAGTAAAATTACATAGGATGTTTCTAAGAATTTTATATAATTGTATAATGAACAATAGATAACCTCTAGAATAACTGACGTAACTGCTTGTTTTGCCTATTAATGGCTAAATGAAGCCCATGTAATTTATTGGATGACCAACTTGACAAGATTAGGATACTTTAATATTTCTTGCTTTAACCTATGTCTTAGGGAAGGATGAATGACAGAGAGAACGGGCCTTAAGTCTAAAGAAAGATGGTAACTACCATTTTTGAAAGAGTATAAAAAATTGTAATGATTAAACTTCTTTTTATAACATGGGTTATTTTGCGACTTATTGTATACTCTAATTGTCATGTCTCGATAAATTGTTCAAATATAAGGAGCAGACAGCTTAAATAATAAACATGTAGTAAATAAATTTATGGCAGTAAGCCCATGAATGAACGCAGAATGACTGTAGAAGAATAAATTATGATTCAGTTGTTCCTCTGCCCTCGTATTCTAATTAGTTCGGTTGTACAGACAATTGCTTATATTATTTTGTACTGGATGAGATAATACTATAAGAATTACCCCATCCTAACACAAAATAGTTCATCAGGCGGGGGTATTGTAAAGTGGGTACAATTTCGCGCCTTACAAGCACTCATCTACATACTTTGTCATGATTTACAACCGCAATTAGGTATCATTTGATAGGTTGTACATAATATACTTGAATATTTAAAGAAGACTGACATTGTCACATACACTTTGTAAATAGTTGTGAACGCTTTTGCATGAAAGATGATGGATTGTCTTATTATCAAAATGGCGTAATGAATGACTGCCTATACTAGCAGAGGTTGGAACGCCAGTGGAAATGAAAAGGCAGGCGTAACTCAGGCCCTGGGAGGAAAAGCCCACAGACGTGTGTTGGTCCTGCTAAACACAGGAAGTACCCCCAAGACAGACAGTCGAGGCTCCTGAGTGCTGAAGCACAATAGAGAGTGGGTTGGCCGGTATTGTAGCGAGGCCGTAAGTATAAACGGATAATACTTCAGAGACTCTGAAAAGCTTGGACCCCACAGAGGGGAATGAGGAAGTGTTACCTCGGAAATCACGTAGGCTAGGTTATTTCCGAGGATTTTTACTATGAGAAGCGTACCATTGCATGACTATAGGTATATCCTCCCAAACTTTCCGCACTGGACGACAAAAGACTAAATTATTGTTGGTCAGCGTTCGGAAGAATCTGTAGAAAGGGAGAATATTCCATGGTTTCGAGAATATGATTCGCCTTCTGCAGTTACGAGGGACGGGAGCCGAGTTTTGCTGGGGAGCCAGCAGTGGAGAGAAAGAGATCTTCTGTTTTGAGAGCCCGGGTTTGACAGTCGCTCAAACTCCGGATAGGGACTAGTTGCTGAGTACGCAGCGTTCAGCGGTTGAGAGCACTTCTTCTACCTATACTCACATAGAGACGTTATCTGAATTCCGTCCTTGTGGCTGGGAGTTCGCATTTCTTGTCTGTAGAGCACAGAGAGGAGAAGACAGTATTAGATTATACTAGCCAGAGGACCGCCTTCTGCCGTCCTGGTGTTTGATAGAGTTTTTATTTTGTGGCTGGGGTTCCTCCATCGTCTCAGACGTGTATGAGAACCACCACTCTAACGCACCAGACACAGTACATACAGTGATATTACTAATTGCTTTGGCATATTAGGGGTATAAAGCTAAACAGCTGTGATCACGTAAGTTTTATTTCCACTGAGGTTGCACACCACTGTAAATCGTCCTTGAAAGTAGTGTCTTCAAGTGTTTGCTACGTAGATGATATCAGTCATCTCACGTTATTTATATTAGATCGCGCAGCCATAAAAAGGGACAGATTTGGGCAACTGATCAATCATATTAGTTAAGAAATTCATTTGTACCTCTTTATGTCTATTAGACATTGATATATAATCATTTGTAATACACTCCTGGAAATGGAAAAAAGAACACATTGACACCGGTGTGTCAGACCCACCATATTTGCTCCGGACACTGCGAGAGGGCTGTACAAGCAATGATCACACGCACGGCACAGCGGACACACCAGGAACCGCGTTGTTGGCCGTCGAATGGCGCTAGCTGCGCAGCATTTGTGCACCGCCGCCGTCAGTGTCAGCCAGTTTGCCGTGGCATACGGAGCTCCATCGCAGTCTTTAACACTGGTAGCATGCCGCGACAGCGTGGACGTGAACCGTATGTGCAGTTGACGGACTTTGAGCGAGGGCGTATAGTGGGCATGCGGGAGGCCGGGTGGACGTACCGCCGAATTGCTCAACACGTGGGGCGTGAGGTCTCCACAGTACATTGATGTTGTCGCCAGTGGTCGGCGGAAGGTGCACGTGCCCGTCGACCTGGAACCGGACCGCAGCGACGCACGGATGCACGCCAAGACCGTAGGATCCTACGCAGTGCCATAGGGGACCGCACCGCCACTTCCCAGCAAATTAGGGACTCTGTTGCTCCTGGGGTACCGGCGAGGACCATTCGCAACCGTCTCCATGAAGCTGGGCTACAGTCCCGCACACCGTTAGGCCGTCTTCCGCTCACGCCCCAACATCGTGCAGCCCGCCTCCAGTGGTGTCGCGACAGGCGTGAATGGAGGGACGAATGGAGACGTGTCGTCTTCAGCGATGAGAGTCGCTTCTGCCTTGGTGCCAATGGTGGTCGTATGCGTGTTTGGCGCCGTGCAGGTGAGCGCCACAATCAGGACTACATACGACCGGGGCACACAGGGCCAACACCCGGCATCATGGTGTGGGGAGCGATCTCCTACACTGGCCGTACACCACTGGTGATCGTCGAGGGGACACTGAATAGTGCACGGTACATCCAAACCGTCATCGAACCCATCGTTCTACCATTCCTAGACCGGCAAGGGAACTTGCTGTTCCAACAGGACAATGCACGTCCGCATGTATCCCGTGCCACCCAACGTGCTCTAGAAGGTGTAAGTCAACTACCCTGGCCAGCAAGATCTCCGGATCTGTCCCCCATTGAGCATGTTTGGGACTGGATCAAGCGTCGTCTCACGCGGTCTGCACGTCCAGCACGAACGCTGGTCCAACTGAGGCGCCAGGTGGAAATGGCATGGCAAGCCGTTCCACAGGACTACATCCAGCTTCTCTACGATCGTCTCCATGGGAGAATAGCAGCCTGCATTGCTGCGAAAGGTGGATATACACTGTACTAGTGCCGACATTGTGCATGCTCTGTTGCCTGTGTCTATGTGCCTGTGGTTCTGTCAGTGTGATCATGTGATGTATCTGACCCCAGGAATGTGTCAATAAAGTTTCCCCTTCCTGGGACAATGAATTCACGGTGTTCTTATTTCAATTTCCAGGAGTGTATATAAAGGGGCTTTAATCTAAAATAAATGTATAAGCAGAAACAGCATTTATCATTTTGTAGTTCGTAGTTGCCTTAATCATTCATTTATGTTTATGTTGTAATTTATATGTTAAAGAGCAAGAAGGAGGAGATAATATCACCGTTAAGAGATCCTCACATCTGCTTCAGACTGTAGTCAGACAGGACCAAATCTTCGTTTTCGCGTTCATTGTTTTCCACTGCGAACATTAATTTTACACCTGCCTGGAGTAGCATCTTGGACCTCTTTCATTTGAATTCCTTCTCACTTGGGCATCACTTGCAATGAGCAGGTAGATTAGTTGACAAGTCAGCAGTTACATCAGGAAATTTCTACCACTCAGCAGTTCCTAAATCACACATTAAACTATGGATCAAGGAGAAAATTTATATATTTTGGAAGGGATATTGACATTTACCTATATCTATCAAGGGCAAATGGCCTGTATCAATGCAAAAATTAATCTGGAAGAGTTTTAGACATTTTACAGCCAATCTTCACTGAACAGGAATCTTGAATACTCCTTATTGTGCGGTATTAACAGCCTCTACACTGATTTCAATAATTTTTTTCAATTATTCCAAACGTATTGTACACAGACAGATGTTATTAAAAATTTGAGAAGAGTTGACATTCATTTACCCTGTAGTTTTCCCTTTATCCTTTATCACAACTCCATCGATAAATAAATAAATAAATAAATAAATAAATATATATATATATATATATATATATATATATGTGTGTGTGTGTGTGTGTGTGTGTGTGTGTGTGTGTGTGTGTAGAATATTTAAATTATTGATATCTGTTTAAACTCAAATGTATCCTGTATTTGTAAAACATAGAATGAATATTTAAGATGATATTTGTAATGTACTGTATTTGTAATATTTATGCCTGTGTGGCATTTTTTTATGGATGCCAAGTAAGGGATGCAAACTTTGCTTATATCTGATGAACCAGAATCTAACTCAGCAGTTAAGTTTATATTGAGATATTTAAATGCAATGGCAAGCAACGAACAGTGAAATTAAACTTCTTTTTCAAAGAGTTGAAATATACTTTCCCACTAAAGCTAAAGCAATTACATGCCTCAGTCACAAAAAACATTAATACTTTCCCACATTTATCCATTCTTACATGTACTTCACTCCCGATGTCATACTCTCTAAGTGAAAAGAAATTACCATTTGCACAAGCTTCAAAAAGAAGTACTCCATCAGTTACATTTTTTTGGTAAATAGCTGCACAAATTTGTTCCACTGTACATTGTTTGTATGCATTTTGAAAAGTCTGTTTATTACTACACAAAACAAATTTTTATCTCTATCAAATGCTATTGACATAAAGAGGCACACTGCCAATTTTTAAATGTAAGTCTAAAGAAATAAAGGAAACATATCTCAGCATCAAGTTCAATGACCGATTTCACATAGACTGAAGAAGAAGTTTTGTCCACTTTCCTTATTATCAGCTGCAAGCTGATGTTCACAAGACAATGCCGCAATTTAGTTTCTAAGTCAAGAAATGTATGTTTGTATTTATGCAAACATGATGGTTAGTAACGGTTACTGTTTTGATATGAAATTATTGTGAGAGTCATCATATTCATTAGTGCTTGCAGTGCAAAAACTAATACTGATGACAATTATGTGGTGACTATGATTGGAGTCAAGGGCACCTCTGTCGCTCTCCACACAGAACTCAGTCAATTTCACTCAAGAAAAGAAAGATACATCATATCTTCACTTGAACTGTCATAACGCAGTGGTATAGTAGAAGTGTGGCAGATGAAGCCTAGATAAAGGAGATTATGTAATTTATACCCACAAGGCTAAAACTTACATTCTGGGATATCCCATTACCTTGGCACAACAGATTTCCTGGTCTAAAAAACTGGAATCTTGCTAATCTCATATAATAGAGCTTGGTATTCTAAATATTTCAAGTTTTATAATACTTGAAACCAATTTTTCGATAGAGATTATTTCATGATAAATGGAAAATCAGCCAAGGATATCAAGAGTTACTCTACCAGAGGGCAATCAAATGTACACTTAAACATTTTCCAGCATGTTAATCTATCAGACAAGTATATCCACTCCAGCAACACGTTAAACAACATACCAATATTACAACTAAATGAAAGACATTTATATTAATGAACTTTTTCCATGCTGAACAAAAAAATCTATATGCAGAAAATTTTTCTTTATATGTAGATTAATTTGTTGCATAGTGTAGTTCACTGATGATGAAATCCTCTCAGGTTATCAGCAACTTCATGGCTCCATACTGCCAGAACGTTTCGACGAGTTTCTTCCTCATCGCCTTCAGGCAAAGTGTTGGGATTATGTCTCATTCTTTCCTTTACAGCCAAGGACCTGCGGGCTTTCAAATTATTAAATGAAATGGTGTGGTGGCCCTCAACTGCCTACCCTCAAAGTTGAAATATAAAAGTTTTGGCTGGTTTCGTTGTCTAGGGGCTGGGATACGTAGTTGCTGCATTACAAGCCAAATACTGTTGAGTCTACAGTATATAATATGAATATACACTTGAATCGGATGGTCGAAAGTTCCTATCACTCGGCAATTCCGAATGTAATGTAGAAATTTATAAATGAAAGATTGTAATTAAATAAAATCTGCAGGTACTATCTTAATGACTTTAAATGATGAGTATGATAGTATAAATACTTTTGGGAATGTGGTATATTTCTGCAAAGCACTTATTGGTGTCGATGGTCCAGCAATTAAATAAAATATAAGTTGAATAACAGGGAAACAATAGATTCCTACTTCACGTAATTAGTTATGAACAACAACATAGCTCGCAAAATATTCTTTTCTGAATGCATACTACATCTTCACTTCAGAAGCCACAGAAATCACACAAGAGCACAGGTCGGCGCTCTGAAGTATTTCTATCCTCTGCGACCACACGCAAACTCCTCCACTGTCCAAGTCTCTCTGGCCAACGAGCATCCCTCGCGCCGTCCTTTCCCAGACTTCCTGTGTCCTGTGCCATACTGTCCCTTGCATCGTACTCTTCTGAACTTCCCCTCAACTCACCTCGGTAGTCGCCTCCCTTAGTAACAAGTGCTGTGATTGGCGATAGCACTCCCGTCATGTCTCCAAACCAACACACATTCACAAACATAATGAATCACTTTCGAAATACTGGATTTACATTTAAATAACTTGAAATTAAATAAATATTCCTACGGCTGGACCATAAACACGCTCAAACACACATTAGTAAATACATAAAATAATTAAATAGACATATATCAAAGGTATAGGAAGCAAAAGTAGGACAGTAGCATAATGTCTCTGTGATTTCTAAAACACAGTAAATAATTGAACAATTTCTTCATGAATTGCATATATCGGTTATAAACAAAGACATAGATGAATAAATATATTTATAAGCATGCTGCTACCGTTTTTTGTGTAACTGTGGAGTACTTACTGCCTGATGCACTTCGTGTTCAGGCCACAAGTGGCCCATCGGGACTATCCGACCGCCGTGTCGTCCTTAGGTGAGGATACGGATAGGAGGGGCGTGTGGTCAGCACACCGCTCTCCCGGTCGTTATGGTGGTTTTCTTTGACCGGAGCCGCTGGCCTCCAATAACTCATGTACTATTCAAGTTACATCCCTGTAATTTATACCAATTTAGGTTTACACTAATAGCTTTCTAAAGACACGTCGCTCGACAAAATCGGATGAACCATTTAGATTTTAGAAATTCGTTGCTTGGTGTTACTTGTATAATTTACAGTCAGATACTAAACTTTAAACTAATTCAAATGGTTCAAATGGCTCTGAGCACTATGGGACTTAACATTTATGGTCATCAGTCCCCTAGAACTTAAACCTAGCTAACCTAAGGACATCACACAACACCCAGTCATCATGAGGCAGAGAAAATCCCTGACCAAGCCGCTTAAACTAATAAAGATATTGAAAATCTGATTCCACCATCAGAATCGTCGTGCAAATAATGATCATGTATGTGTTTCCTTTTGAGGTGTCATGATTAATCTGACTACTATTAATTACGATATGAACTGTGAAATGTCTGCCATTAATGTTTCACAAAGTCCGCCATCTTTGGTTCTCCCGGCGTGCCTCCTTCATCGACACAGTGTCACCAAGGAATTCCCAGTCACACAGCTGGACCACGTGCTGGGGCTGCTCCTCAAGCTCAACTAACATTTGCACCACGTGGTTGCTGCCGGGCCACAGCCTGCCGAGAGGCTCCTGCATGGCCATGCCAACTCCGAACTTAGAATATTTCCAGGGCGCCACAACTCGCTCATTACCTCATAGACCACAGACTCCTTTACTGAGGCTGGCGATGGGGAAGATGGGGGCGATGTGCAGATGGATCCAAGTGCCCAATCCTGGTGCTGACGGCCTATTTCACCTGCTGCCCCCACCACTTTCACACCAGAGTATTTTTACTAACACCACATTCCTTGCAGAGCTCATCTGGAAACTTCTGTCCCACTTGACATGTACACATACTTACAATGCCTCTTTGATGACTGAATCCCAAGACTCATTGACATGGCACAGCACCACTGTCTGCTCAAAATCAAATATGTGTCCTTCATTGAAATTGTGCTATGTAACTGCTGACTAGATGATCTGGCTGAGGTGAATGCTTTTCGCATGCTCCACACTGTGGTGGTACAAGATGCATTCCTGCATCTTGCCACTGTACTGAATGCCACATTCGCAACTGATGCTATAACACCTGGCTGACCCAAGCATACTCTTGAATTTAATCATTGAGCAGAAAATGGTTTTTATGTTATGTTGGTCCATTATCCTTGCAATCCTGCCTGTGGCTGGCTGTGCATACATAAGGGACTGCATACATTGATTTCTTATTCTTGATTTTTTCTGTCTTTTCCTTGTATGCTCGAAGATTGCATATTATTTGTCTTTGAGTAGCTGTTTTTGCGAAATGTTTTACACAGATGCTGTAAATTGGTAGGCACACCTTGATTGTCACATATGGCTGACTGTCTGGATTTAAGAGTGGTGACCACAGATCTGCATGGTACTGGATGGTGGCTACTACTGTCATTTAGGTACAGGAGCTTGTGTGCCTTCTTCCTGAAGTCAGAATGTCCCACTGTGTAATCAGAGTTCTTCTTTATCAGAATGTCCATGAAACATAGGTATTCATTTTCTTCTACCTTTATGGTGAACATGATATTGCTGTGTGTGCTGTTAGGACGACACAGGAAATTATTGTAGGTTTTCTTCACAATGTGATCAAAATAGAAATGTGTTGTCCACATATCTATAGAACGAGTTTGGTTTGAGGCACATGGTTTTGTGGGTTGTTTCCTTGATGTGATCCACAAATAGGTTATCAATGCTTGGTGCTAGAGAGAATACCATAGTGACCCCATCTTTCTGTTCATAGAACACGCAATCATACTTGAGGCAGGAGGTGGTGAGGGTGTGTTGAAAGAATTTCACTGTATTGGTATCAAAATGACTCTCTATAGTCCATTTAAAATTACTTGATAGTTGACGTCTGTCACTGGCCCCTACGGTGTTGCATATCAGCCGTTTGGTTATAGGTAAGGCACCAACATGACAAACAGCTTCACAAACGCTGTTAATGTGTAATGCGGAGTAGTATTGGAATGGCTACTGCAAGATATGCCAGAAATGCGAGATGCTCTGTAGACAGATGATTTTAAGTGACCAATGATTGAACTGCTGTAGGAGAAGCATTTTATAGCTCTGAATTTAAAATCATGACCGAAGCTAACCACAGCCTTGTGATGTGTAATATATCTGAGAAAGCGGTGGTCAACAAGCTGTGGCAGAACTAAAATCAAGTTCACTTTGTTTACGACTGTGAAAGCTAACATCCATGAGTAAACTCAAGACAGAAAAAGTTCAGTTTCAGCGCTAAACACGACCTGTAATTTCTTGCTGTCATTGGGTTCCTGAAACTATCCTCTCACTGGCTACACGAGTTGGCATGTTACCAACAGATGAGTAGTCGCGGTTGGCACTTGGGTGCAGATTATAGACGGTACAGGCAGATTCCAGGCGAAAAAAGAATGATAGGTAGAAAAATAAGAGCGAATAAAATAGTCAATAAGGTGATGAAAATGATGTGGACTAAATATGGGACGATGAACCGCGTCTTGTGAAGAAGTATCCAGTGGTATAAAGTTAGTGCTGTGTTTCAAATGTGTGTATTTCATTAGCATTGTTATATGTGTGTGTGTGTGTGTGTATGTGGTGTTTTGTTTGTGGTGTAGTTAACATGTATGATGAAAGACGAAGTACTGGACCCATGATTCAGGATCGAAACACATCATGAAAGAATGTTGGACAAGGAACTGGCAGTGATGTGAATAGTTGTTGTGGCAGTTTGGCAATGGTGAATGATTTGGGCGTGACATTCAACACTCCTACTGGAGGACACCAGTTCCAATGCATGGAGTGTAAACTGTGAAGTAATTTTAATCGGACTATAGTAGTACCATTTAATCTTCTAGCAGTACTGATGTGGAGAGAGACATGATGCTGGAGGTGATTAGATCATCTTTCTCCAGATGTACCTTTTGAAGCAGTTGCACATGCACTGTCAAGTTATTGAAAAGTGAATCAGGAAAGGTTTTAGTAGCTGTGTCAGGGATTTGGCTATGCCATACGTCGGTGAATTTATTGTGTTTGCTGTTGGATGTAGTGGAACTCTCTCTTTGTTTTCTTTTCCAATTTTTTTTTGAGGGCGTAAATCTATGGTGACACCGCTTCTTACTTGTGCAGTTACAGGTTGTTGAGGAGCGAGATCGCCTTTCTTGTCATAGCTGGCACAGGATCCTTCTTCACTTGCTTCTATGCTGCATCCTGCAGTAACATCTTAAACTTCTGCCAATAGTCATGCTACTACAGGATATGTCATAGAAGCAAGTGAGGAAGCATCCTACATCAGCCATGACAAGGAAGAACATCTCAAGCCTCAGCAACTGAGAACTGGTCAAGGATATTGTCAGAATGCTGTAGACCAGAGCAGTGCTACAACCATGGCTTTATGGTGTCCCAAAACTACACAAAAAGAGAGTTCCACTATGTCCGAAAGCGAATGCTATGAACTCGCCAATGAGCAGCATAGCCAAACACCTGGCACAGCTACTACAACCAATAGTGCCTCACTGTCCACACCACATCAAGAACTCGACAGAGTTTGTGAAATTGCTTCAAGATATACTTCTGGGCAAAGGCGATTTCTAGTTAGCTTCGATGTCACATCTCTCTTCACTTAGGTACTGCTAGAAGATTCAGTAGTACTACTAGAGGGTTGCTCAGATAATGACTTCGTGAAACTGTTCTGATACACACTCACCACCTCCTACTTTCAGTGTGTTGAGATGTTAAATTAATGGATAGGTGAAGTCAATATGGAATACCTTCTAGGGGCATGAACTGCTAATCTGTAATGGAACAATTTGAGGAAACAGTGTTCAAAACCATATAAATAAACTAAAACCAAAGGCGTTCTACAGATCTATGGACGACACATTCGTGGTTTGGTCACACTGTGAAGAAAACTTGCAGTAATTCCTGTGTCATCTGAATAGTACAACGAAAAACATCACATTCACCATGGAAGTGAAAGAAAATGGAAACCTATGGTTCCTGGACATTCTGATAAAGAAGAATTCTGATAAGACGATGGGACATTCTATCTGCAGGAAGAAGACACACAGGAACCTGTCCCTACAGCAATAGTAGCCACCATACAGTGCAACACAAATCTGCATGCACTACCCTCATGCACAAGAGAGTGAGGCATATGTGTTAAGAAAGTCCTGCCTTCCAAGTTACAGCATCTGTGTAAAACATTTTGCAAGAACAGCTACTTGACGACACAAATAAGATGCACTTTTCAGACAAATAAGAAGAAAAAAGAAGACAATCAAGATAAAGAAATCAGTATATGTCATTCTTTGCATATGCATGGCCATGCACAGCCAAGATTGCAATAATAATGGAGAAAGACAACACTTAAACCATTTTCTGCTGAACGATTAAATTCAAGAGTATGCTTGGGTCAGTCAAAGACCAACTAACACTATGGGCACCAGGTGTCTACAGCAGCAGTTGCGAATGTGACATGCAGTACATCAGCAGGCTGCAATCCATTCAACAAAGGACACGTGTTTGCTTGTAAATACACAACGGTGCTGCGCCATGCGAATTAGTTCTGGCATTTGGTAGGTCAAAGAGGCATTGATAATATGAGTACACGTCGATCACATCAACTGGGACAGCTGTTTCCAGCTGAGATCTGCATGGGATGCGATGTTATCAAAAATACTTCATGAATGCTGTGATCTGATAGTGGACAAGGCAGGAGACAGAACAGGCTGTCAGCACCAGGACTCAACGCCTGGATCACCCTCCACCCTGCCAGAGCCACCCATCACCAACCAAAAATACATTGTGAACACTCTGATGGGATGTTGGCGGAGGCGGCGGACAGAATACCCTGGCAGCACCAGTTCTCAGTGTCTGGATCATCCTCAACCCTGCCTGTGGGTCCCTCCCAAACTAGCCACATCTTTTTCAGAGGCATGCCATTAGGTCATCCATTGTGCCCTAGACAAAAAATCGTGAGGTCCAGTGGCTATAAAGGAATGAGCTGGACACGATCTCAACATTTCACCTGCAAGTGATGAGTAGTAAATTCGTCGAAACGTTGTGGCAACATAATGACATGATAATCTTAGAAGATATCATCAATGAAATTCTTTGAGAAGGTCTGCATTCCCATATGGCTGGTTGTTAAGCCAAAGTGCAATTATTAAATGAGGTGGTAGATGTCTCTGTAGTCTTTACAGTTACTAATAGTATTGTGACCCTTCATTACAGTAATATTCAATATGGTTTTTGTAGCTAGGTGTGAGAACATTTGCAAGAGTTTCACAAAATTTGAAACTTATCGTTACCATCAGAGCATCATGTGTTGCAAATGTTTCTGTGGTATATTCGAGGTGAAGTATCATGATTTGTCGATGCATGAGTAGGACAACTGCTATCAGGGAATTGAATTGTGTCAAGTTTACAGATAAATTTAAATAAGAAAAAGACTCCAGAATATTACCAGTAACATAAGCTTATCATGGAAGATCCAAGTCAAATATGAAACTAATTTCAGGTTTATAATGTCGCCTGGTCTAAGTACTATTACATAGGGTGGTGTATACTAAGGTGACCGCTTGCAAAATACTAAGTGTTCCATCTTAAAACATATATGAACCACATTGTTGTTATTGCTTTTTATGGAGTGTATACAAAGAATGATAGCACAGATCATTGTGTCTTCACTTGACTCAAGGGAGAGTGTCATGAAAATACTGAAAAACTTGAAGTGACATAACTCTGAAACCATATGCCAATTACCAGACAAATGCATTCATACCAAGGTCCAACAACCAATATTACATGAAGAATTTAGGAGTACACCACAGCCCCTTACGTACCACTCCCAAAAGAATCGTGATGAGAAAATTAAACTAATTACAACATACACATAGGCATTTAAGCGACCATTTTTCCTCTACTTTACCCACAAAGAGTACAGTTATAGTTTCAAATCGCTGTAGAAAGAGAACCACTGCTCACTATGATGTCGCATTTGAACAGAATATTATTGATGCACGGGAAATGTCATCGAACAAAACGAAAATTTCGTCAATAGATGGCACTGTAAGGGTCAGAAAATGCACACCAACAGAAATGCAGCAAGAGACATTAGGCACATGGCTGTTTCTCAGTTGGCATCTGAGATGCCAAACATTATTGTCTCCATGAAGGATCATGCACTGCTATTACGGCTCTTTTACAAGAACGGTTCTGAACACTCAAGGGCATGAGAAAAGGCATTGGTCCAATGTCCACTAAGAGTCTGGAGAAGATGATTACATAATTCGAAAAGACAGGTTCTTTTGAAGTGCACTATGGCAGAGTTGATCCAAGGTCTGTCAAAGAAATGGACACAGCATTGGAGGAGGTGTCAAGCCTTGGTGTGCAAGCATGCAATATATGATTAACTGCCTGAACACTGGACATGCCCGTGAGCACAGTGCATAAAATCCTATATGCTAATCATATAAAACCATCCATGTTCAGAGTTGCTTCCTGTTGATCTGCCAGCAACACAGACATTTGCTCTGGAATTTCTTGTTCACATGGAAGTGGACAATGAATGGTCATGGAAAATTCTGTGGACAAATGAAGCCCTTTTACATCAGGACATGTTAATACACAGAATTGCAGAATATGGGCAAAGGAAAATCCGCATGCATGTCAACTGGTAACACTTCATTCGGTAAAGATGACTGTGGTGCAGGTTGATGGCATTACTTATTGTAGGGCCATATTTTTTGAGGAGACTCCTGTAGGTCCTGTTACCTGTACTGTCACTGGCAAGTGCTATGAGATTCGTCTGTGCACCAACGTCATTCCAACTCTTAAACAGTGTGGATGTGTAGATGGATCATTCTTATGCAAAATGGCACTCCTCCGCACATTGTGAAAACAGTGAAGTGGCTACTGCAGAGAGATTTCGGAAATGCTAGAATTATCAGCTGTCGTTTCCCTATTACCTTTCTGTACAGATAACCTGATATTAATCTGTGTGACTTCTGGCTGTTGGGTTACTTGAATGATGTTGTGTTCGCTGCTCCAGAAACGAATTTAGCTGAATTAAAAGCATGCCATGTGCAACACATTCTGAACTTGAGCCGTGAGACACTCTGATCTGTTGTGTAAGATTCTGTTTCTCAATTTCAACTTGTGGCACAAAACAGAGAACAGTGTGTTGAACATGTCTTGCACCAGTCTCACGACAATTAAGCATACTTGTACAATTCAGGTGTCAGAGGAGTCTACCGCATCTTCTGCGTTGCATCTGGCTTCTGCCATTTTTCCCTGTATGCCCAATTCAAAGACAATTAAAACAATGAAAGTACAGAGATACTTCACTTGCTGTACCAAATAAATATAAGTATTGTGGAAGGGTTAGAGAATAAAAAGTTAAAACGCATGTTTGTACTTTTGTTATATTTTCGTTGTTCTCTCTGAAAATCTTTTTTCTCGTTCTTTTTGCATTAATAATGTGTACAGGTGAGGATATTCCTTTTAAGATTTCTTCTTCTGAAATGTCTACAATTATTTATTATTCATTATCTGTATATCACATGTGACATAATGTATGGAATCATAGTTTTAGATCTCCAGGATGGAAATTTAATTAATGAGGTTGCTGTATCTGGATCACTATTTTGCGATCTGTTTGCAGAATTTGGGTATGTGATCTTTCTTTTCTGGAAAAGTTGAATGAATTACTTTACCTAAGGCCAAAGGATGAAGATGGCTGAAAACTTATGACACACTTTCATAATAGGCTGAATTAGGTCCAATAGCGTTTTCTCTATTTAGCTGAGACTTTTTATTAAGTCTACTTTCTGCCACTAACCTGGGCATGGTTAAAATTATTATAGGAGGTCTTACCTGAGCTGTGAGTAGGCACTGGGCCAATATGCTTATCTGGCGTCATATTTTCAGTAGCTCCTTGTCGTTTCCCAGATTGTACAATCTCTTGAGCGTCCATGTTAAGATCTTCTTCACACAAAGTTCAGACAACATTGACAACAGTCTCCAACATATTAAGATTTTCGGACAAATCACATAGCCCACGCTCTTCATAGTCTCTGCTAGACACAGCTGAATACCAACTAAGATTTTTCAAAGATCAAAATATAAGTTATTCTCTACTTGATGATTTCAAAATATGACATGTATCTGGAGAGGATTGGTTAATAAATCAAAAAGATGTCATGAATGCTTTGAAGTAAAAGTGGCAGAGGCAGCAGGCAGAATAGACAGGCAGCACTAGAAGTCAACGATCGGACCCTCTCCACACTACTGCCCCACTTCACCTCTCCATCACCGGTCGTGGCATCTCTTCCAGTGGCAAGTGACTGGCCCACCCTTTGGACTCTTGGTAAAGAAGTCTGCAGTCCTTGCCTATAAAATGAACGAAATGTGCATGATCCCACAATACTCACGATGGAGGACTATAACACAATCAAGACTCTTTTCACTGACAAACACATACCTCACTAGACGTTCCCCACAACAAAAACAAGAAACCAAAACATAGTCATCAGGGACTTCCAAAAATGGCTATCCCTCCAGGCAATTAAAACGGACCTGACTGCCCAGGGATTTGTAGTTAAAATGGTCAAATAGATGAGTAAACCCAGGGTAGAGAGCAAATGGCCATTATTTCGGGTCACTTCCCGTACATCAGCTGAAACAAAAGGGAGATTAAGGTGGTTCTGGCCATCCTGTCACCACCGAGCCACTGTGCCACAAAAACAAGGCAGTGCAGTGCTTCAGGTGTCAGGGACTAAACTGCATACTGCAAGATGGCTGTATGACATAGGAAGAGCACTGAGCCCCACAACACTCCTACCCATGGACCCAAAATTAGGTGTGCAAAAACCACACAGTGGGTTACTAAGGTTTCGAGGTCCACTTACAATATGCACAGCAGGCAAAGGGTGCAAAGACTGTCCCCCCCCCCACTCATAGAAACAAGACACCATCATCCCCTCTAGACACACACAAAGTAACAAAACAGGACAACACACATAGACAAAACTTGGGTAAAAACAAGACCTGACACACCAAGGGCAACATATGCTGAAGTGGTTTCTCCACCAAGAAACCATGAAAGCGTAGCACAGTCACCACAACACCAGACACATATGCAAGAACAACAGTGGGGAAGGCACAACAACAATGACCAGGTCCACCAAAACAGAGAAAGCTCTAGTAAATCCCAAACGCAAAATGCAACAGAGAATGCAAGCCTCTCCTCAGCAGCTACCAGTGCCCCCCCCCCCTCGGATCAGCTGTTAGTCATTATGGTCCAGACCATGAACCTCATCGTGGAGATGATGAAGTAATTCAGGGAGGCTCAGAGACAGAACACGCAGATCCTCATTGACCTTCAGGCAGCAGTCCAGCAGTCACTTCCCTCTGCGCCTTCATCAGTAGCGGCAATACCCTATCATGGATAGACGACCAAATACCTAAGGCCTGACAATGAGCTCTTTAACGCAGATGGCTCTGTTAATCAAGTGGTCGAAATCAGAGAATTCATGAAGGAGTTCTCAGTTGACATACGCAAGATGGTGGAAACCCAGCTCAAGCTGGGAATCAAAGTGACACTTCCCAATTACAATAGTTTCCATGTTGATAGGCCAACCCAAGGTGGAGGAGTGACAATATACATAAAAAGAGGGATCCTCCACCATCAGATACACTTAACAGCTAACAATAAAATCTAAGCAGTGGCAGTAGAAATAACCACTGCCGCCAGACCTCTAACAGTTGTTGCAATCTACTGACCCCAAATGAAGAAATAGACAAGGGAGATACAGCAGCAGTAGGGTAAACCGAAGGCAAACTCCTAATTGGAGGCGACTTCAATGCCAAGAACCCAGATTGGAACTCTAGAGTAACCTCCAGAGCAGACGCCAAATTGCAACAACTAGTGTATGACCACCACTTTGAAACATGGGGTCCAGTCTAGCCCACACACTTTCCTGAAAATGGATGTAGGCCCAACGTATTAGACATAGCTCTCTCTAGGTGGATCTTGGGGTTCATGGGTGCAAAGATGGTCAACAGAATGTCTTCCGATCACAATCACGTCATATTCCAAGTTTATATGGGAGATTGGGTAGCACTCCCACGGTACCAGATGTCATACAAACGCACAGACTGGGAGCGATACCTCGGATATCGCCAGCGCTCCGCCACCTACTGCCAAAACAGTAGAGCAAGCGCTATGAGACTTAACAGGTACCATCTTGCGGCCAGCGGAAGATGCCACCCCTCTCAGACGGACAGGGCGCCCCTGAAAATACAACTCCTGGGACATCTGCTAGCTCAAATTCGGCACAACAACATATTATCAAAAGAGTAGGAGATCATTAGAGATCAGGCCACCAGGAGGCTGCTAAATCGTCTACAGAGAGAGCTGAAGGCACCACTCAATAGCACAGAAACCAGCAGTGGCAAAACAGCCTCTCGACTCTCAAAATAGATGATCACACACTCTGGCAAGACACGAGACAATACACCAGAAGATGCGCTAGGAAGCCACCCCTGCATAGCGAGTGGGGTATGTTCTACAGCCATGTTGGAAAGGCCAACGCCCTCGCCAATGCTTTCGAGAAGCAGTTCCAGGCGGCAGAGCCCCAAGATGAAGAGCAGGATAATGTAGTTCATCATCAACTGGCTGTCTTCCTCAATGCCGAGGAAGACCCAGAAGACGAACTCTCACTTTTCGCTCCCGAAGACGTGGCAAAAGTAATTGGGTCCCTTTTGACAAAAAAGGCGCCAAGACATGACAGTGTAACCAATCAGTTAATTAAAAACCTCCCGCCCTCGGTGATCACACACCTCGCGAACGTCTTCAACAAAATTACTTCCCGTGAGTTCTCAGCTTGCTGGAAACATGCGGAAGTGGTCACGATACACAAACCAGGGAAACACCCTTTATTCCTGCAGCATTACTGGCCGATTAGCCTCCTGCCAACTCTCAGCAAGATCTATGAGCGCCTTCTGCCAATAACCATACAAGAGCTTACAGCCAGAGAGCAACTTCCACCACATTCCGGCAGAACCACTCCACCCCACAACAGATCACAAGAGTGGTTGTAGCCCTCTGTGCCTGCTTCAAATACGCCTTTTCTTGGAGGTGGCTGTTCCTACTTTGACAGAGAAAGTTCAAGTCGTGTGATAGCTTTTTATATACAAGTTATGCATACAAGGATTCCCCAGGAGCATAGGTAAGTTTATAAAAAGCTATCATAGGAACTGAACTTTCTCTGTCAAAGTAGAAACAGCCACCTCCAACAAAAGGCGTATTTGTGCTGGCGTGTCGTGCAGATCGGTTCTGAGACGCGTATTGTACAGTTTGTACACTGTAGACACCCCCACAGCCCCCCTGGTGCATACCCACAATATGCTGACGACACAGCCTTCTACACACATAATACGAACAAGGACCTGGCCATTCGTAGACTACACAGGGTTTTAGATGACATAGACTCGGGCCTGCTGCTTGCATATCACTATCAATTCTGAGAAGACACAGGTTATGCTGATCAATCGGAGACTCGGGAGACATGCATCGACCCCCTTAACGTCCCCCCCTTCCAGCTCCTCCTACACTATACCCAACTCACTTGGTGCAGAACCACTAAGTACATTGGCGTGACCTTGGTCTTTCGTCTTACGTGGAAGCCCCACATAAACGAGGTTCACATGCAGGTCCATGCCAGAATGTCCATCCTCTATCATATCCTGAACTCAACCAGCTCCCTTTCCTGGTCTATAGGGGTAAGCCTGGTATTTGTCAAAGATATTTGATGCTGTAATAGGGAACTTTGTCAAATGTCGTCCAATATTTGATCAAATCTAGGGCCTCGTTGTAGATTTGATCAAAGAAGTCGTTTGTCCTCTGTTCACCGCAATGTGACATGTTACCACATGGAGCGCTAGCATCGCTGCATTCTGTCATCTGTAGTGTTTTTATAAACATTGCTGGTAAATACAATTGGTGTCTGCCAACAACTACAAAATTAATAGAGATGTATAAAGCTGATGAGGCGCTTTACAACGTGAGGCGTGCTGAATGCAAAAATAGATTACGAAGATTAGAGACCTGACCTAACCTAACCTAACCCAACCCTCTCCTGTAGCAAGGAATCGGAGTGTTACAGTGAGCCTGCCTTCTGCAGATGTAGCAGTTCGTAAGTGAATATTGTGCTTTGTGATATGAGAATACACTTCATTGAGGACATACTGAAATGTATGCTCATCCATTCTTAACTCTTCCAGATCTGGAAATGACCTCATCCACTACCTAGGACGTATGACATGTCCCCCAACAAGCACAAATGCACGATGACTATCTTCGATGGCTTTTTTAGGTTAGAGGACCCATCCCTTGGGAGAAAACACGATTTGCCTGATAAATCAGTCACAGCGACCTCAGAGAATCTAGGTCCTCACAGATCAGAAATAGAAAAGTTTAATATGATTTTAGTAAACTGCAGGAGCATCCAAGGAAAGGTCCCAGAATTAGTATCGTTTATTGTAGGCAATAAAGCACAGATAGTATTGGGAACAGAAAGCTGCTTGAAGCCAGACGTCAGTGACAACGAAATCCTGTGCTCAGACTGGAATATTTATCGTAAGGATAGGTTAGTCGCCAATGGTGGCGGCGTGTTTATTGCAGTAAAAAATTCGATAAAATCTAGTGAGGTTGTCACGGATTCCGAATGTGAATTAAACTGGGTGAAGCTGAGCATCAAGGAACGGTCAAAAATGGTGATCGGATACTTTTATAGACCACCTGAGTCAGGATCTGCAGTTGTAGAGCGCTTCAGACAGAGCTGCAGAATATCATTAGCAATGCCGTTATAATAGGAGGTGACTTCCGCTTGCCAGGTATAGATTGGGATTGTTATACCATCAAGACTGGTGCCAGAGACAGGGAATCGTGTGGCATTATTCTGGATGTTTTGTCCAAAACTTACCTTGAGCAGATAGGTAGAGAACCAACTCGTGAGGGTAACGTCTTAGACCTCCTGGCAACAAACAGACCTGAACTTATCGAATCAGTTAACGTAGAGGAAGTTGTCAGTGATATTAAGGCTGTGACAGCATCTATGACGACGGGTCCTACAAGGAATGTTAAGAAATGCAGGAAGATATATTAGCTCAGCAAGGCTGATGAGATACAAATTTCAGAATATCTCAGCAGTCAGCATCAAATATTCTGTGGTTAAGACGAAGTAGTGGAGAACAAACGGAAAAAATTCAAAGGCATCGTTCAATATGCCCTAGACAAGTGTATACCGAGTAAGGTTTTAAGGGATGGGAAAGATACACCATGGTTTAATAGCCGTGTTAGAAAAGCGCTACGTAATCAAAGAGCACTTCATCTCAGATTCAAGAGAAGTAAAAACCTAGCTGACAAATAAAAGCAGAACGAAGCGAAAATCAGCGTAAGGAGAGCAATGAGAGAAGCGTTCAATAATTTTGAATGTAAGACGTTGTCATCCGACCTGAGTAAAAACCCTAAGAGATTTTGGACGTATGTAAAATCAGTAAGTGGGTCAAAATCATCTATTTATTCTCTCAGCGACCCTACCGGCACAGAAACGGAAGATAACAGAGAGAAGGCCGAAACACTGAATTCAGTCTTCCGAAGTTGTTTCACCGCGGAAGATCGAAACACTGTCCCTCCTTTCAATCGTCGTGTGAACGTCGAAATGGCAGATACTGAGATAACCGATCGCGGAATTGAAAAGCAGCTACAATCGCTTAGTAGTGGAAAGGCTTCAGGACCAGATGAGATATCTATAAGATTCTATAAAGATTATGCGAAAGAACTTGCTCCTCTTCTAGCAGTAATTTATCGTAGAGCGCTTGAGCAACGAAAGGTACCTAAGGCATGGAAAAAAGCGCAGGTCATTCCCGTTTTTAAGAAAGGCCATAAGACAGATCCACACAATTATAGACCTATATCGTTGACATCAATCTGTTGTAGAATTATGGAACATGTTTTATGCTAAATAATTATGACGTTCTTGGAAAATGAACAGCTCCTCTATAAAAATTAACAAGGGTTCCGCAAACAGAGATCCTGCGATACCCAGCTCGCTCTGTTCCTCCAAGAGATCTACAGCGCAGTGGACAACGGCGCTCAGGCGGATGCCGTGTTCCTTGAATTCAGTAAGGCATTTGACACCGTCCCGCATTGTCGTTTAATGACAAAAATACGAATTACGGAGTGGCCTGCGATTGGATTCAAGACTTCCTTGCAGATAGAACTCAACACATCGCTCTTAACGGAACTAAATCGACAGATGTAAAGGTAATATCCGGAGTACCAGAGGGAAGTGTGACAGGACCGTTGCTGTTCACACTGTATATGTAAATGATGTAGTAGAAAGCGTGTGATGGTCTTTAACGCTATTCGCAGATGATGCAATTGTTTATACGAAAACAGCAACAGCAGAAGATACTAAGAATTTGCAGAACGACCTGCAGAGAATTGATGAATTATGCATACTCTGGCAACTGACCCTTAACGTAAATAGATGTAACAAAATGTACATACATAGGAAAAGAAATGCACTACTGTACAGCTACGCTATCGATGAGAAACAGCTGGAGACAGCGTCCGCCGTAAAATATTTAGGCGTAACTATTCAGAGCGACCTTAAGTGGAATGACCATATAAAACAGATAGTGGGAAAAGCAAGCACCAGACTCAGATTCACCGGAAGAATCTTAAGGAAATGTAACTCATCCATGAAAGAAGTGGCTTAAAAGGCGTTTGTTCGCCCAATTATTGGTAGGGCTGAAAGAGGAGATAGAGAATATCCAACGAAGAGTGGCGCGTTCTATCATGGGATCGTTTAGCTGGCGAGAGAACGTTACGGAGATGCTGAACAAATTCCACTGACAGACGCTACAAGAGAGAAGTGCATCACGGAGAGATTTACTATTGAAATTTCAGGGCAGCACTTTTCAAGAGAAGTTAACAACATATTATTTCCCCCACATACATATCTCGTATTGACCACGAGGAGAAAATTCGAGAAATTAGAGCCAATACAGAGGCTTACCGACAATCATTCTTCCCACGCTCTATTCGCGAGTGGAACGTGGTTGGAGGGATCAGATCGTGGTACCGAAGGTACCCTCCAGCGCACACCATTAGGTGGCTTGCGGAGTGTGATGTAGATGTAGATGTAAGTCTAAGGGGAAAATACGAATCGCCAATTCCTATTTCCGTTCCTTCAACCCTGACACGACCGCCTCGATAGCTGAGTGGCGCCAGCTCGGTAGCTCAGCATGTTCAGTCAGAGGGTTAGCTGCTCTCTGTAATAAAATAATAATAAAAAACCCTGAGTTAATGGATCAATAATGAATGTGAATAAGCGTCATGGGACGTCCGCCCCGAACCAATAGAGCGAACAATACGGAACAAACAGAGATAAAAAAAAAAAGTGGCCACCGTGACGGAATGTCATGCTTAGGGGCCCGGGTTCGATTCCTGACTGGGTTTGAGAGTTTCTCCGCTCAGGGACTGGGTGTTGTATTGTCTTCGTCATTATCATCTCATCCTCATCGACGCGCAAGTCGCCGCGCCGCAATGGCATCACTCAAAAAGACTTGCACCAGGCGAAGGTCTACCCGACGGGAGGCCCTAACCACAAGAGATTTCATTTCACCCCTGACACAAACAGTACGTTCATCACAGTACATAGACTTCTTAAAAACACAGAAAAAAAGCACACACAAGTGGAGGAAAAACCAAAAGGGGAAAGTACTAGATGAGAGAGAGAGAGAGAGAGAGAGAGAAGAGAAAGACCGAGCATGAGACCAATTCTTAGCCTGAAGATGACTAGTAGGAACATCATCGAAATTTTCTGGCAGTTCGACACCCAGACTCCGCCTATAACCCGAGGAAACTTCAAAAACAAACAACGCTAGACCACTGGTTAATCTACGTTTAAAGAAAAAACTCAGTTTCCTGCATTTATATGTTTTTCTGTACTATGGAGTAAATACCTGAGTAGAAATATAATTAATTTAGTTTGAAATACAGATATACTATCAAAAATGTTGCGAGATTGGATGACAAGTTTCTGTAGGCTGATAGTCTGGAAATGCTACATATATATTTGTTTGGTCTTTGCGACAGCAACTGTGAACTTTTTGCATTAATTTTCCATTTTCATGAAGTTATCGCAGTTGAATCATTGGTTTCAGGGATGAATAAACGTGAAATTATTAGAACAATGGGCTCTATTTTGTGAGGTTTAGATGATTCCATTTTTTAAAGTCGGAAGATCTGTAGACTCAGGGTAATGGACACCCTGGAACATAAATGTTTGATTTATAGCTTTAAATTACGTTATCACCTGTATCTTAACTTCGTCTGCCACACTGTGATGTTTTTTCTATTACCCCACTAACATATCACAGTTCGGGCGAAGAGAAGATATACCGTATCTTTCTTTCTGCCTTTACTCCAATTAAACCGACTGATTTCTCCGTGTATAGCGGCAGAGATGCCCACTTCTAGGCATCATATAATAATAAGCGTTGTTTTTTGTATAATCAAACACGCGCGAATCATCAGCGCTACATTTTGCATAGATAAACACTCGCGAATATCATGTCTCCCACAATAATTCGATATCGAAACAGTAAACGTATTAACTGTCGTGCTTGCATTAATACGAATTTCAAATATTTTGATTCAGAAACTAAATTACAGGAACAACTTGTACACATCAACTTGTAGCCCGTATTAAGAAAGCGGATTTAGTCAATGAGAACAACTGTCACTCATACTTGTTGCGCACGTATGCTTCCTTTATTTCAATAGCCATATTTAAAAATTGGCGGGGAATGCTTTTTTATGTAAGTAGCCTTTGATACAGAGATGCATGTGCTTTGGATAGTAATAAACAGACTTTTCTAAAGGAAGGTAAACAATGTACGATTGAACGACATTGGTCCAATTATTCGCCAACGAAATTCAGCTGATGTGGGTGCCTCTTTTGGAAGCTTGCGCAAATGGCGTTTCCTTTCCTTTAGAGAGCGTGGCAATTAGATTGAAGTGTATGTAGGGATGGATAAATGTGGGAAAGTGTATTTCACCCCTTTGAAAAAGAAACTGAGTTGCGCTCTGTGTTACTTCCCGTTACTTATAGATGCTTTAATACGAACTTAACAGTTGAGATTTGATTCTACTTCTGCACATGTAAACAAAACTCGCATCATGGAGTCAATGTGTAGCATTGCGCGCGTAGAGTGAAAACGCGTTTTTTTCTGGTTGAAGTATTGAACTGTTGTGTGACTATCGGCTCTTATCGTGTTGAGTTAAAGTGACATTAGTTGGTGCAAGTAATGCTTACTTTCAGTACCTCAACGGACGAAGAAAATTTAGTGTTAATGCCTTAAGAAATTGCTGAGGTATGTACTGTAGTTTCACGTAACTAATACGATAAGTTATTTGTAAACATCATCTCATATAATCCAGTAAATTCCACGCCATGTTCGTTTTACGTTGGCTTCTATAGTTAGGTAAATGATTCAGTACTGGGTATTTGTAGAACAGCACATGAAGAATTCTTTGACAGAAAGCTATGAGATGCTGGGTCGTCGAGCAGTCGCGCAGCGTACGATTTGTTTGCTAATCATTTTAGATTCATAGTAAATCTTGTTTCAAAAATTTGAGGAATTACGTTTTTTCACCATTTAGAACTAGTTTGAAGTTTGTAAGAACACACAGCCCTCACTCAGTTGTCACGTATTTTCTTTAATGTTCTAGTAAATTTGAGCCATTTCCAGCCCTGGCAACAGACTAATTAATTATGTATTCAGCAATATATATTTGTTGGTAGTTGTGCTGTCAGAAGCTTTTCACAAGTACGTTGTACTATATGGCCTTGCATACATTTAAAAAGTACAGTCCATTATCAGGCATAATTTTTCCACCCCTGAACAGTAAAAAGCATAAATATAGATTCTACAGGTGGGGACTGCATACTGCCATTTCTGTTTTAAATGCATTGTCACAGAGTGTTTTCTTCATCTCTATCCTACATCTTTATATGATTCTCTTGTGCAGAAGTGCTTTATTTCTTCAGCTCTGTCATGGTTTTCACACATGTCTGTACCAAATTACATCTTGTTTCTCGTGAACTTAGTTCCATTACATTTTTTCTGTTGAAAAATCTTGACTAAGGAAAGTGGCACAATGATTAATACAATTGTATCTGGGAGAAGCAGAGTTCGGGTATCTGTCCCATCAACCTGGATTTGGTATAGGTGCTGTTTTCCTTAAACCCTGTGAAGGTGATTACATTTCTAAGAGGTGCTGTTAGAAGCAGGTCTCCTTGGTAAGATCTAAAAAATTTAATGAATAGAGGAAAGAATTTTGATAATTCTGCAATGGTTCTGTTGAAAGAATGTGGGTGATCTCCTTCCTGATAATTGTTGCCCGGTTTGAATGCTTCATCTCTAAAGATGTCTTATCGGAGGGAGGTTACTCTAGGTTCATCTTCTTTCCTTCCTTCAAACTTTTATCACAGACATTGACCAGTCTCATTTCTTTTCTCTCCCCTTGATTTTTCTGGCCTTATTGTGGCTCTCTATGCTGGGTTACATTGAATTGTTAGTGCTTCAAAGTGTTTTGCCAGATATTCTGTATTACACATAAAATTTACTGCTGTTGGTGTTCTGCACCTTTCTTTTATTAATAGAAATTTTAAGACCTGTATTTTTTGTTACTCTTGTTATCTCCCATATCTGCTGCATTACCTCTAGTTTTGTATCATGATGTTTGATATTATTTGATATTTGACAGATTACTGTTAGCAGGCCTACTTAGCAATAGGCAAGCATATTACAGTGAATTGTGGCATAGTATCAGAACTCACAATGACAGCAGCCAGGCGGATGTGTGTGTACGAAGCTCTCATTAAGTTAAGCGATTAATATTGAATTACGAGCTAATTTAGTTAATGTTACATTTTAGATTAGTGCATTTACCTCATATCTAATCTATCTATTTAAGGTTTCGCTTTTGTAAATGCAATTAGGCCTACATCGAAAAGGAAGTATTTTGTAAAGGCCGGCAGTCGCGAGTTTGTTTACATATTTAGGCGTAAATTTCGTACGAGTGTAGATATTTGTTTTTGACTAGACTTAGCGCTCCAAAGTTAAATTAATTCGTGTCTCTCATCCAGAATTTGTGTGGTTAAGTAAAAGTTTCTGAAGCAAGTTTAGGTTTGTTTACATTAGTGTTTAGTTACTTATTAGTACAGGTTATGAAACTGTTGTGTTGTTGAAGTTATTTTCTGCTTTTGTGTTACGTTTTACCATCATACCATGTGTGACAAGTGTGGTGGTTGCTGTAGAAATTTGAAAAAGGGGGTGTTCTGTATAGACTGTAGGCTGTGGTTTCATTGGGGCGAGTGCAGTGGAGAGGAAACAAGGGTAGATAATGAGTCTCTTCCATGGCAGTGTAGGTTATGTAGGAAGGACAAAAAAATCGCGGAACAGGAGGCAAAGATTTGTGCCCTTAATGCTGAATTAGAAATCGTGAATTTAGAATTTGTAAGCTAAGGGAGGAAAACGTAGCAAGCAAAGGGTGAAAAAGGGGAACAATTGATAAAACTTCAGAAATTCAGTTAGCAAATCAGTTTGGCTTTGCTATCTGAAGTAGTGGAGGAAGGGCCTCATTCAGATGTAGTTGAATGTAGGTTGAAGCAGAATACTAGCTTAAAGAAAAATGACAGGTCAGGATCAAAACAGAAGAGGAAAAGAAAAATTGTACTTATAGGCAGCAGTCATGAGAGGGGTGCGGGCCAACAGCTTCAGGAGAAATTAGGGACAGAGTACCAGGTAACAAGTTTTGTGAAACCAAGTGCTAGCCTTAGCCAGGTGACAGAAAACTTACATCTGTTATGCAAGGACTTTGAGAAGGAAGATCAGGTAATTATAGTTGGGGGAGCAGGAAACATCCTGGCTATGAATTCAAGATATAGTATTAGGAGTGACCTGGATAAAATAGGAGCAGAAACTGGGCACACGAATGTGGGGTTTGTGGAGGTCTTTCAGAGCCATGATCAGCCCTGGGTAAACACTGCTGTAAGTCGTGTTAACACTGAACTGAACGGGATGCTCCAGACACTGGCAAAGTCTTACATGAGTGTTGTTGCAGTTGATGCTATTGATAGGTGGGGTTACACTACACATGACCTGCACGTTAATAGGAAGGGGAAAGAGAAGTTAGCTTCTCTATTAGCATATACTGTCAGGGGGGCCACAGTAACACAAGGGGTGATCCTTGTGGTTATTGGGACCAGGCAGACAGGTTTTTTAGGTTAAAGCCAAATTCCAGACAGACAACAACCAAGGAAAATAGAAGAAAAGAAACTTCATGCACAGCAAATAGGGATAAAGCTAAGGGAGGTATCAACTTACTTCACCAAATTATCAGGGGGAAAAAAAAGTAGATGAGCAGATAATGTGTTTAGATGATCTCAAAAATAAGAATGAGGTTGATATGCTTTGTCTGTCTAGCACCATGTAACTGTGGGGATGGAAAATGTCAGTATAAATGGGTATAATTTAACACTTGTAGATCTAGTATGGATAAAGGAGGAGTTGCCATTTTCATAAAACAAGGGTATAAATACAGAACTGTTGAAGTAAGCAAATTTTGTGTTGATCAGCGCTTTGAGGTTGGTGCATGTGAACTTCAGCTAGATAATCTTGTGTTGATATTAGCAACAGTGTACAGGTCTCCACTAGGAGATTAGGAGCTATTTATAGAAAAGTTTGACTCCCTATTACGCTGTCTGTCAGACGAAAAGAAGAAGTTATTAATCTGTGGTGATTTCAGTGTTAACTTTCTAAGCACTTCTGATAGGAAAAGTGAACTGGAAGTGTTGTTAACAACATATAACTTACAATTAGCGATCAATTTCCCTACACGTATAGCTCAGGACAGTAGTACTCTAATAGATAATGTATTTGTACAGCAAGAGGATGTAGAACAAACACATGCTCTCCCTGTGGTAAATGGATTATCTGACCATGATGCACAACTGATTAACTTACAAAACCTAACAGGGTGTACACTTCAGAAACCATTAAGTAAAAATGTGTGGGTGCTCAACCTGGTATCTATAGATCACTTCAGAGAAAGTTCAGGAAATGTAAACTGAGAAGATGTATACAATGAGCCACATGCTAATGATAAATGTAGCATATTTCTTGATGAATTTATATCCCTTTTTGATCATTGTTTTCCAAAGAAAATTACTAAATGTAACACCACAATCTTTTCAAAGAAACTTTGGATAACTACAGGTATTAAAGTATCTTCAGAAATAAAAAGAAAACTGTATGAGACAGCAAGAACTAGTAAAGATCCAGAAATAGTTTTACACTATAAAAATTAGACATACTGGGAAAAGTTGTAAGGAAATCAAGAAATATGTATGTTAGAGGAGAAATTAACAACTCCAGCAATAAAATCAAATCAATATGGAATGTTGTTAGAAGGGTGACAGAAAAAGTAACCACTGGGGTAGGTAGTATTACTGTTAAAGAGAATGCGACCATCTTAACCAACAGTACACAGGTAGCCAATGTATTTAACAATCACTTGTTAAGTGTAGGAGAAAAAATTGGTGAGAATAGTTCAAATGAAAAAGCCAGGCAGTACATGGATGAGTCAGTTTTGAAAAATTTTAGCCAGATTAAGTTTCATCTAACAACCTCTTGTGAAATAACGAAAATTATTAAATCATTGAAAAATAAATGTCCCGTTGGAGTAGATGACATCTCTAACAAGTTATTAAAACAATGTGGAGCAATTACAGCTGATGTTTTGAGTCACATATGTAATGCATCACTGACTCAGGGTATTTTTCCAGACAGGTTAAAATATGCCATTGTCAGGCCTCTCTACAAAAAGGATGTCAATAATTACTGGCCAGTATCCTTGCTTACAGCATTTTCAAAAATTGTTGAGAAAGTAATGTACTCAAGAGTGTTTAGCCATCTCAACAGTAATGGGATACTTAGTAAATCACAGTTCGGATTTCAGAAATGCTGTTCCACTGTCCACATAATATTCTTTAAATAGTAAAATGTCTCCAGTAGGAATATTCTGTGACTTATCCTAAGCATTTGATTGTGTGAACCATAACATTATGTTAGAGAAATTACAATTCTATGATATAAATGGAACAGCATATGAGTGGTTTAAGTCATATCTACAGAACAGGAAGCAAAAAGTCTCTTTATATGCTTCAAGTGATTCAAAGGAGCTTTCCACTTCATCTAACCGGGGTGAAATAACATTAGGTGTTCCACAAGGTTCGATCATGGGTCCCCTCCTGTTCGTGATGAACTGACACTGTTTGCTGATGATACAAGCATAATTATTAATCCAGTAAAAGAAAGTCTGATAGAAAATGATACAAATAAGGTCTTTGGAAAAGTTATTAATTGGTTTTCTGCGAATGGGCTTGCTCTGAACTTGTCTGCCATTGAAGTGACCTGGAAACCTGAGTGAAATGATCCGCATGTCAAAATGCTCGTGTAAAAACTCCAGCACAGTGTTTGCAGTATGTGGCCTTGCTCCATCTTGCATGAACCACTGCGTGTTGAAGGGCAAGGCAGTAGCAAGAAGCTGTGGAATGAAGCTATTGCGAAGCATGCTGAAATAACGCTTGCTGTTCAGTTTCTTCAAAGAAAAAGGATCCAGTTAGTCCGTGACTGGAAATTGCTGCCCACGCTGTAATCCTCGGAGCACAATGTTGTCGTTCATGAAGCACTTCCGGGTTGTCAGTGGCCCAAAAGCGTACATTTTGTTTGTCAACCACACACTCCAAATGAAAATGCGCCTCGTCTGAAAACCAAATGTTGTTGAGAGTTTCTTCCCTATCCTCTGCCCACTGAGCAAAAAGTAGTCTCTGCTGCTTGTGTTCTTCAGTGAGCTTCTGTGCAGAGGTCATCTTGTGTGGGTACATATGGAGGTCACCTTTAAGAATGCGTTGAACGGAGCATCTGGATATTCCCAGTTGCACTGCTGCCTTTCTACACGATTTCCCGGGACTTCTCTGTACAGCAACTCGTACTGCTTCAATATTCTCTGGCGAACAAACAGTCTTAGGCCGAGGTCGCTTCGCTTCCAATACTGTTCCTTCCTGTACAAATTTGTTGTACAACCTGTGGATGGTCTTCTTGCAAGGGACCCATCGTGTGTTAAACTGTTTTCGATAACGCCTCTGAGTCACAGCAAGGCTTTTCGTTTCATGAATAAGTAACACAATTGCCGATCGTTGCTGTGTTGTCAGTCTTCCATTGTCAGCCATTGCTGCTTACTAGTCTCCTAGTGGCAGTATCGTGAATTACACATCATTTCGTAACTCATTTGTTTTTCCAAGCTCTGCTGGTACTGCTGTAGAGATCCCAGCAGAATATCTAATGTGCGTCGTAAATTGTGAAAGAAACAATTGGTAACACATTTCGTGCGCCACCCTGTAGTATCATAACATATTTATATTCAATATCACTTTCTAGACATATAGAGCTCATTAATGAAGACATGTGAGCATTGTTTAGCTGACAATTTTTCTGTTTTGTAGCAAATCTAGAGTTTGGATTCCATTGTGTTTCTGTGTTTGTATTCCTTTATGTTTCTGTGCTTTGCAGCATTAGTAATCTCACAATTTCTATTTCAATATACCTGACTGGAAACACTAGGCTCATGCAACTGCATACAGCCAAAAGTGGTAGGAATTTCGGTTATGTAGGACACTAACATAAACGACATACAAGTGAGTTTCCCCATGCAGCATGTTTATAACCTTTTACATACTATGTATTGTACCTTCATCAATTAGTGAAGTGAACAGTTGTCACC